>NC_137583.1:22925867-24125867 GCF_963210335.1 Falco punctatus
GGTTTCAACAGTCTGTCTTTCTCATTCTGGGTTCTCGTTCAAAGTACTTTTAGGGGGTTTAGTCAAAACAGTGTTGTGGTTTACCAGGCACTCCAGAAGAGTGAAGCTGTTAATGACTCACAAAACTGGCTTCCTAGGGACTGCTATGTCCCAGCTAGGTCTTTGCAGGTCTGAGTGACTTGATACTTTGCATGTACTCAGGACTTTCATATACATAATGGCGATACTGCATAATCTTGTTTGTGCTTTACATTGCCGGACAAGTGAGGGCTCCATCCTTCAGCTGGCCAACTATTTCTCACAGCACCTGCGGGAGCTCTGAGAAGGCTAATGAAGGGAAATTGGATTGAGTTGGACAACAAATTCAAATCTTGGTCATATTTGCTCTCCCGGTTGGAGAAAACCATTGGCATGAAAACATTTCCGTCTTCTGCTCCTGCCATGTACAAGCTGCTGTGGTGTTTGCAAGGCTTTTGCAAGATGAGAGCAAACAAAAGACTGATCTCAGCTTGCACCCTCAAGCGCTGGTTCTTTTCTCCTCACATTTTGTGTCAGGTTGTCTAGAATTTTTTCTCCTCTCAGTGGTACAAGGTGTCTCACCCTCTGGCCCTCTCTTGTTTTTCACAGGAGGATAGTTATGGTTGTTTCAACATGGTCTACAAACCTGTAGTTGGGTTGAGTTAATCTGGCCTCTCTGGGTTGTATTTGCCTGATCTGCATGTGATAAGGCACTCCTCTGATGCTTTAAGGGCTGTGGCGTTCTCTACTGATGAAAATAGTTAGATATTTACTGGTTTTTTCCTACAAATTATCAGGTCATTTTAAAAAATGAGCTCATTTTAATCTAATTCTGCATGTGCAACTGTCTGGAGAGTTATTTTCAGCTCCAGTAGTTGCAGTTTGCAGTTATTATGCTTCTTTTAAGAAAAGAAAAGTAACAGCTCTATATTTTATGGGAATTACTGGTGATCTTTCAGAACAACTTCTGTTTAGGATAAGTAATAGAAAAATAAGAAGCCAAAGGGATAGTAATGTGGACTTGAAAAAGCACAGAGGAAGTAGGAATAGATGTGAAGATTACTGAAATATTAACATTTGACCACTTAGACATGAATATTTCAATTAAAAAACATGTAATACTTATTGAAGTGAAATCAACAGTTCCTAACTAACCATGCCTTCTGATCATAAAAAAGCAACATTTTATTTCATTTACTTAATTGCTGTGATTCATGTGTGCATTCAGACATGTCTGCAACCTGTCTACTGTATCTTATATAGGTCATGGATTTGAAGTGAGGTGTCAAGAAATGCCTCAAGTACCTTAATTAATTCCCGTCAGGAGTGTGGATGTAGGGGCACTGTTTTTTACTCTGTGTTTCCACCCGTGTTTTGATACTTCTTGACTACAGGGTGGCACTGTGGGTGTCTTGCCCAAGTGCTGCTAGTACAGGCATGGCTAAAGGTCATATCCAGTTTTAATATACTTTTAAATTTGATGCTTATTTTCTGTTTTTCCATGGAACTTGTGACCAATTCAAACACTTCAAATTCAGCAGCATTTTGTCAGTTTATTTACTGGGAAAAAAGCTAGTAACTAGAGTCTGTGCTTAAGGTAGGCTGCCTTAGGTTTCACATTTATTTTTATTAAAAGGCATAAATCAGCTTTGCAGTGCCTTGTATCAAAAAGTTCTACCCGTAATTTTTTGTATCAGTGGTTTAATCGTATACATTATTGACCTCTACAGTGTTGCTTGGGCCACGAAGCCAGGCGTGCGCAGGGTCCCAGCTGGGGACGTGGCAGTGTGTCCCTGTGTCCGTGTGTTGGGGGTGGGTGGGTGCCAGGTGAGCGTGTAGATAATCTGCTGTGAGGAGGGAGGGATTTCACACTGGTTGCTCAGTGACGCTCTATGCCCCAAAAGAGTTTAATCATGACTCTGCTTCCCGTACAGTGCTGGCATAAAGCTTTCACCATTTCTAGATGTCCTCTGCTCCCCTGTCCTGGGGGCTGCTGATGCCGGAGCAGGGCTGTGTATGTGCTTCTCATCTATTATTTGTTATCCAAAAAAACCTCCAAGTCTCAGCTTCTATTAATACCCACATCTGCAGCTATGCTCCCTTACATATAAGTATTACCAAGAACCTCAGACCCTGATTTTGCAGATACCTTATGCAAACAGGATGACAACTTCCCCTGCAAGCTGCATGACAGAGGCATCACCTGCAGAGCAACAGTGATTCTCCTGCCAGGGCTCCCCAGCTGGGGTGAGTTGTCACTTCCCAGCGATGAACAAGGCTCTTCCAAATGAGCCACACACACTAATGTTGTTGAGAAACCTCTGAAGCATTCGGCCTAAGATGTTCTAACATTCCTTGCAAAAACAGCTGCTGCATTACTTTGCATTCCTCTCCCTGTCATTGGGAACAGGGAAAGAGAGGAGAGTGAACGCAAGGAATTACGATGCTCATTGCTTGGAAAGGAGGAGAATGAGACTGAAAAGTCTTGGGAGATTTGAGACCACCACTGGTGGAACTGAGTGCTGAAACCAGCAGTAGTAAATACTTCTGGTCTCTTTGATGAGATTTAAGATTTACTGAAGAGGATTTTTAAAAAAATGTTTTCTGTGTTAGTAAGCCAAAGATTTTTGATACAGAAGAGGTACTTTCAGAAATTTAATACAGATTGTCAACAATCTGTCTAGTGTTTAACAAAGGGAGTGGGTTAATCCAGTGAGTGCGAGACAGGAATACGTGATACAAAGCATTGGTAGCTGAGGGAGCAATGCAATGCAGCAACGGGGAGCAGAGGAAGCAGGGAAAAGCTGGTCTGTAGCTTTGCACGGGGATTTCTGGATTTGCTGAACCCAGTGTAATGCGTGTGCCCATAACCCCATGCATCCCACCATTGCCTGGCTTGAATTTGTGTCACTGAACTTGATTCTTGTTCCTGCATTCTGGTGTAAATCAGGAGGCACGCTGGACAAATCAGAAAGGTGCGAGCGGGGTCCAGGGTGGTGCTGGGTTTGGATTGCCTGTAGATATCCAAACCCTGTGGTATGTGTCTGCAAATATAAAAGAAAGCCTTTTCCTTCTCCCTGTGGCTGGGGGCTGCAGGGCCAGGTGGTGCAGGGGCCAGGCTGCCACACAGCCACCGAGCAGGGATGCGGTGACCACACCTTGGGTACCGTTCAGCTGTGATGCCCAGCTCCCAGCAGCTTTGACGGCACATGGGTCCATGCTCTGAAAAGTGCCTTATTCTCATTTCAGCATCCACAGCTGGAAAACTCAATATCCAACCCAGCTTAGCAATAATTAATTTTATTTTCCCCATAACTAATCCCTGTTGTGAGAGATGAGCCTTGCGAGGGGCAGGTCAGAGTTTAGAGCAACAGGACCTGATAATAGGCTGGACCTAAAAACGTGTCACTAAATGAGGGGACACACTATGGGCATGATCCTGAATGGCACCGCTCATTTAAGATCTTTTAATATACTAGAATTAAGTAATACTATAAATGAGATTTGAGGCTGATGGCTTCTTAATTATATTTTAGCATTCTGTGTTAATTAATTTACTGAAATGTTTCAGGATGTTTTCCCACATTGCATGCCTCTCCCCCTCCTTCCTCCCCAAGGAGCAGCTGACAGCAGTGATGTGTAAGTGCAAATTAACCTTTACAATGGCCACATCATTTCACCATTTGAGTAACAGAAACCATGGTGGAATATTTGTTCTCTACAAAATATAAAGCAACTGAACATCTTTCTTAACAAATGAATAACAGAGTTTAAATAACCATGTCAAAGTATCCCTCTGAAAAATTTCTGATTTGGTTGCCTAATCATTGTAATTTAGTGTAGTTTCCTTCTGAGAAACTGTATTATTTGGGAGGCCATACAAGATCCCAAAGGTACAACTTCATTTCTGCAGATGTGGAAGTTTTCTTACAACGGAGGAGATCTAGGAGGTTTTTGTCACCAGCTGAGAGCTCATCCTGAAGCTTCTTATCTCAATAAACTCTGCTCCCCACTGGTGTTCCTGCTGGTTAGTGTGTATTACAGAATAACCAGTTCTGTCTTGATTATAAATATATCACTTTGATGGTAAACATGATTGAGTTATGTTCCGAGTGGAGGATTCTTCTCCAGCACTGATGGTCAGCGGGGACCCTCCCCAGCTCTGTGGCAGGGTTACGGACAAGCCTGATTTTTTAACCACATCAGGGCAAAGTTTTGGTTTTGCATCATGGTTGCAAAATGCCAGGTATGTGACACATTATGAATAGTCTCTGTGACTGAAAAAGTCCACGGTCATGTGCAGGCAGGCATGACAGAGCATCATGGCTGGGTTTCGTGCGTGATGCACGATGCGGGTGAAGTCTCTGCTTCCCCCTCTCTTCCATGCTGCTTGTTCTGTGCTTCACCTTAACTTTCCAGCATAAAAGCAGTTTCAGAGCATCCTCCTCAGCACTCCTCTCTCCCCCCAAAATACTGAGATCGTGTGAATGACACACCAGGCTGGCATCCTGCGCTGCACCTCTCTGGGTGCTGCAGGGAGCCAGGATTGTGCTCCTGCAAATTGAATAGCCAACTTTCACACTACACCCCCCAGCAGACAGCAGAGGCTCAGAGCACTTCCCAGAGATGACCAGTTAAATGAAATGGACTTTAAAAATCACATGAACACCTCTTTATATGATAAAGTACAATGGTTAAAGTGTTTCCAGTAAGTAATTTCCCAGAGTTTCTGAGATGATTTCTGAAAAGACACCATTCATTGCCCTCATTATGCCAATTCCAGATGAAAATGAAGGCCATATACTCAACTGTATGAAAGTGAAGTGAAATATTTAAGGGCACTTTATACTGTGTAAGTTACTGCTAAATCACCTGATGTGGTACCTGGGATTGAAATTAGAGGGCATTAAAAATATGTTACTTGAAACTCATGTCCTCTTCACTTGATTTGTGCATGTTCTTTTAGATATGTGACAAAAAGAAAGAGGTTTCAGGAAAACAGCTCATACACTCATAAAACTGGTAGAGTTTATTCTCCTGAGCTCTCCTTCCTTACCAGAAACTCTTGTGATAAGGGGGAAACCACCACCTTTATCTTCCAGGGAGCGGAAGGACACCATCTGCTTCTGTTAGAGGGTGGTGATGGTGAGGAGGAGCATGGCGAGAAGGGCAGAGGACCCTTGAAGGTGCCCTGTTAGTTATGTTTGGGTTGGAACTGGCCTGTGGCACAGCTTAAGGACAGACCTTGCTGTGGGGCTGAAGCAGCAAAGGCAAGAGTTGAAGACATTAGAACACTGGGCTGCCATTCTCTGAGACGACAGTGGTGTAGGATTTAGGAGCCTTGGGTGTAACGATTGGCGTGGAATCCCAAATGCAGGGGATGGAGAAAGCTTCAGGGAGTCCAGCGCTGTGATAGGTGAAAGATTTCAGATCTGAGTTTCTGGCTTTTGGTGACCTGCAATTTTTTATGAACTTTTATTTTAAAATAATTTTAAAAACCCTACCATTTTACAGCAGCAGGGACAATAAGAGAAAGGAAAACCACAAGTCATGTAGCCAGCTGCGGTCCAGGATGACAATGTATAAGGAATAATCCATTTGTGGAATCCTAAATGGAGAAGTCTGGAGGAGGGGCAAGAAAAAATCCAAAAAGTAAGAGTCCTTTAGGCAAAGTAGATAATTGAACTGTGACGGATGTGTGATTTTTCTTTTTTTTCTTATGTATCCAGGCAACTATTTGCTTTAGATATAATGACTGCTATAAATCACAGAACAAAGTTTCTAGCCCCAGCGCATGCCTGAAACAGAGCTGCTGCTGCTCTCCAGCTACTAAAGCATATTTCTTGAAGCAACAACAGGTTACCTATCATTATGTCACTCACCCTGGTGACATGATTACAGCTTATGCAGGGCATCATTTAGGACACCTTCTTCGAGCAGCTCTAGTCTTGTGGCTATAAACAGCAAAAAAACCTGAAGGAACTGTATGACATTTTACGAAAAAATTATGTCATCTAACCTGTGAATTTCTGAATAGCACACTGAGATTTGCAGTACAGTGATCTGAGATGGTTCCTCTCTCTCCCATTTCTCTGGTTTGGGCTACCATTCCTCCTGAGTGGGTGAGAGACCCAGGGCCAGTGCCTGGTCCAGACGGACTGAGAGAGGGATGCAGGCATGCAAGACCTGATGATGAAGATTCTGGGAAAAAAAATTTCCACTTCTGAAGTTCTGTATTTTATATTATTATCAAGCCCTGATTTTTAGATCTGAATTACTTTTTTTGGTTTACTGCATTGCTGTTTGGCTTTGTGGGAAGTATGATCTTTGATAGGGTTATCTGAATTTAAGGATTTCAAAGATTAGTATTTGGTAATATACTGTGCCTGAATTTAAAAGAGAATGGCATGTACTGTGGCTATTTGAAAAAAACAATTCTGTTTTTTTTCTTTTGTGTGTGAAAAATGAGCTACCTGTTGAAAGAAGAGCTCGTTCCACACTGCTACATGTGTTTCATGCATATTCACAAAGAAGTTTTGAAAAATATACTGCTGTGCTTTTGCTGCTGGAGGTAGAGGAGAATATTAAAAAATCCCATTTTTTCCTACTGCTTCACTTCTGCTGTTGTCTAAACACCGAGTGTTTGCTGTCCTGTCGGGATTAACTGATGTTTGTTCAAGGTGGGAGAAATGTTTTTAGAAAATAGATGGGTTTGAACTGTTTGTTTCCCCCAGGAACTGTTGAAATGGAAGCTGATTTAGAATTGTTCTCTGTAATTTTTACTATTGGCCCTAATGAAAAATACCCTGATGTGGAGAGTCTGTGCAAAAGGTGCTCATTTATCTCGGTCCTCTCCACCACATGGCAGCCTCAGTTAAAATGCTTGCATGCTGCACTCTGTTTGTGGTGTACTATAAAATGATAAATGCTCTGAAAAATCATATGTTAAGACCTTAGACCTTACCACACTGAGTGGTTGTGGAAATAAATGTAGTAAAGGCATATGAAACACTCAGATAACATTGTGATTGGTGCCACAGAAAAAGGTCCATAGGGAAATTATTAATTTGGAGCATGGCTGGAACAAGATGTACCATAAAGAAAGCTCCAGAGCAGGTGCTGAGCCGTGGGGATGGAGCAGGACTTTCTGTATCTGCTTATTCTTCTGCACTCAATTGTCTTTGATTTTCAGTCTCTAGGTAGCTGATTATTGCAGACATAAGTGGTAACAGGATTGTCCAAGCTTCAATCAATGAGTAAAGAGCATGTTTTGAATTTTAGTTCTGCAAAGCTTAGTGTTTGACTCACTGTAGAGCTTGGAGGAGAAGCTTCGGAGCTGTGTTGCTGACGTGCAGCCAGCTGCCCACTAAAGTCATTAGGTGCTTCTTGGAGTTAGGAAGGGGTAAGTAGACATGTGAGATGGGGAATAAAAAGGAACTTTCTTAACACATTTTTTAGTAAAGTATTGAAAATACCCAGTATTTAAGGAAAAAGAAACTCTTTTGCACCTAACTCCCAATGGGCTTACAGGGGGAAAGCTTGTTTGCTGTTTAATTATTGAGACACATGGATGGTGATGTCTGGGTTACTACTGATGTGAAGAACCCACAAATCTAGTCTGCCCTTTTCCTTTCCAGTACAAACAATGAAGTAAGTAAAACTCCAGGCTTCAGAATAGATCGTGCCAAGCGTCTCCTCTGTTGTACATTAGCTGAGTTCTGCCATCCAAAATGGCACCTCCTCCTGCACAGAGGATTTGAGAAATGCTAAACATGTCAGCACTGGGGAAAAAAAGAAACAAAAAGAAAAAAAATCATTAACATAATGATAGCCATCACACCAGAGCGAGGAAAAGTGCAGAGAACTGCATAATTTTTTCCAGCTTTTAGAAATGTCTTGCTATTACAGATGAAAAAAAAAGAGCTTCTTGGAGGCTTATGGGGTTGGGATTGCCCCTGGGGATTTATTTGATGTATGATCTGACTGGGAGTAGTCAGGTAGAGAGAAAAGCTTTAGATTTTGAGCGCAGTGGACCATAGCCCAATAATTCATGAGAAGTTTAACCGTAATGAGAGCTGGGAAGTTGCCAGAGCAGGATGTGGTGGCATCTCTGTGAGTCCTGCAGGCTTTGCTTTCAAAGCATGGAGCGTACCCGTGCTGCCCATCAGGCCATCGCTCCCTCGGTTACTAGAAGAGGTCAGTGGTCTGCAGGACACCCTCCTTGCCTTCCCTGTGACTCTTGGCTTGCTGGCACCTTCTCCCCAAGCGTGGTCACCATTGCTGGCCAGCATTTCAAGGTCAACCCACGGTGACACGGCGTGAATGCTGCCTGCGGCTGTGCCCGTGCTGCAGGGACGGGGTCGGTGAGCTCCTGCCAACAGCAAGGAGAAGGCAGAAACTCTGCGTTAATTCATGTGTGGTAGCTTGGCAGCTTCGATGGCAATTATCAGAACTGTAATGTGATATCCCTTTTATTTTCCCTACTTTTCCTGAAAGCTGTGGATAAAGACTTGCTGCCGTATTACAGGTTGAAAAATTGATTATCAAAATAAAACAAGCTGAGCGGGTAGAGTTTATCACCATACTTGGGCTGGTATTAGCACAGCCACAAGGACTTGAGGGGTGCCATGCTGTTACAGGGAGGTGGCACCCAGCTGGGGGGAAGGTCCCAGCACAGCTCCGTTCCTGCCAGCAGCAGCAGGAGGGGATGCAAACCCCACCACCACCTTTCTGCGGGGGAAAGGTGGAGCCCGTCACTACAACTCTGTGTTGGTCAACAAGTTTGTTTAGCTCAGAATTGCCCTTAGATTTATTCCTACAATTTGTAAGAACGCTTCTTGAATCAGGGTTAATACGCGACAGTTTTTATGTGCATGCAGAAGCGTTGTGACTCAGGAACAATTCAGCAGCAAAGTGTTTACATGATGAGCTGATTTGTGGCTGCTGTCTGTCAGCAAGGCGCTGGTGTTAGCTCTAGCACAGTTTTACACAGTTCTGGTTTCACTTGCGGGGAAGTTAATAATACGTTGTCACATCTGTTTAAACGATGAGGTCTTCAAGGCACGGATATGTTTATGGTATGTATATATCCTCATAGTGCAGGAAACAAGTCTTGACTGAGATTTCAGGGACTGTTGAAGAAGTATGGCTGAAAACCAGATTTGAGGAAAACATTTTCACAGGATTATAGAGCAAGAAATTAAAGGTTTTAGAATTGCTTGGACATTTTTTTTTAATTGAGATTGCTAAGAAAATGGCACAAATGAGTGCCAAATGCTCCCTTCATTACAAAGAAAAGTGTAATGTATTTTAAAGTACAATAAGTAGAGTGTATTGAGGTTATTCTGAATTTTGGATACACCATGTGCTGTGCTGGAGTGCCAGTCACCTGGCATTTTAATATTGTACATGATTTGTATTAGAACTGTTGAGAAGTTTAAAGCATTTATATTTTTGTGATCAAATAAGCACACATTTTTAGAAGCTTTCTCTTGAGTACTGTGTTTAGGCAGTAAATACTTCATTTCTGTTTTAGTTGCCAGCCCTTTCAGTTGCATTACCTTGGCAGTAAGTGGGATGAATTGAACAGTGAGAGCATGCAACGCAGCTAATGTCCTTCTGCAGGAGAAGTGCCGACCGTGCGTCCTGGGGAAGCCCAGCTCTTAGGGCTGGAGCTTCTTGCCAGCTGACATGAACCAAGTGAGACCATCATGGGCAGGATGGCCTCTTCAGATGCTTTTCAGACTTACTTTTCTATCTTCTTTTCCAAGCAGAGGACTGAACATTATTTTCTCCTTCATGATGCTACTCTTGATCCTCAGGGAGCTTTTTTTGGCTTTGACATCCAAACAACAACCAGCTAGGGCACTGTCAGCTTGCAGGCAGCAAGGGTCCTCAGTGGCGAGACAGGGCAGTGCAGGCGGGAGGCTCACTGCATGGTTTCTGCCTCAGACAGTTACCAAGTGTGTTAGCTCCGAGCAGATGTGCTCCAAAAGCCTTCTTCTCTTGCACTTCAATATGTCCCAGAAAACCTGCTGGGGCATGAGCTGTGAAGATCTCTTACTCTCAAACATGTATATTAGCTCGTGGTTAGATTTAATTCCAACATACTTCCCTCAGTCATACCCACACAATCAAGACTCAGTCTCTTCCTGCATAACTCAAATATCTCCGGTTTATGTTTTGTACTTGGAAAATGCAAGCCCTTCTCCCAGTGCCAACTTCACGTGAGCTACCGCGGTTGCAGGGGCAGGAGCTCTAGCCTGGCCACTGGGTGGGGGGCACAAAACCAGCCCCGGCCCGGTGGGGGAGAAAGGGTGCGAGCGTCCTGAAGGGCAGAAATAGCTGGTGAGTGAAAATCTGTCTTAGGATAAATCCTCAGGCCAGGTCAGATTTGGACTGGAATGGATTAGCAGTGGGTAAGACACCGAGAAGGTGTGTTTTGAAGATTGCTGTGTTATACCCTGTCCCCTTGCTGTCCCCTTGCTCTTGGTGCTGCCTGATGCCCTGTTAAGCAGTAGGTTACTGCCCTTGCGATCCTCCACAGTCTCCTACAGCGCAGTCCTTCAAGGGTGGACCTCTGGGTAAAGGGGATGTCTAATTAAATCGCTGTCCCTCTGGCTCCGGGACAGTATATTAGGCAGATATAGTTGTGTTCCTCTGATTTAGATGCAAAATGGCAACGCTGCTATCACACTGCTAAAATAATCTTTTTTATTTAAATGAAAGGAATAAAACTTTTTTTTCCCAAGAATATTTTTGTTTAGAGAAAACAATAATAAATCTATTCTGATATTCAGTGAGGTTTATTTTCTGTCCCATTTCAGTATAGCAAGGGACTACAAAGCTCACAGAGATGTGCTTATTTGATCACAAATACGAAGATGGTGCATGACAGTAATTACATTTTTGCTCCCAAATAATTTAATTTGTTAGCAAAATAGTGAGAAAAGTTTTATTGCAGATGGGAAGAGCCAGCTTCTTACACCTGACTTTACTCGTACTTGACTACTTCATTAGTACATAGGCAAGTCTGGTGACAGGTAGTTAATTCTCATGGATGTAATCTGGGAAACCAAGTATTAGTAGGAGTCTGGTCTGCCAAACCCAGCATAAATGTATTAATGCTTATTAAAACTAAGCTGTAAGTCTGTTTTCATGCTGCCTTTATCATGTTATGGATTAATTGCTTAAATGTATTAAGAAAGCAAATACAAAAAGAAGAGATTACATTGTGTTATATCAAAGAGTAGAAAAGGATGTGGCTTTCTGCTTGAAGACCAATCCCTCCGGAACAGGTAAGGTCTCTTAGCAAGTGGGACCGCTGAGGAAGGTGGATGTTATGTTAGGCAAGAGCAATTCTATGTTGTGTCATTTGGCCTCCAAGGTATGTTAATGCCCTTGCAGTTGAAGTTCATTTCAGTAAAGTGCTTTATATTAAAAAAGGTATAGCACTGGGTAGTGAAGTGGCAAGGGCTTTTTATCATACGAAATCTGACAACCCTGCTAAAGGTAAAATTTGTTGTAGCTGCACGCTGCTAGTACTGCCATAGCTCAGCATCTGCGCCGCGCACAGAGCCTTGTGATGGCCGAGCGCTGCATCCCTCCGCCCACAGCCTCTGCCTCCAGGATGCTCCAGGTGCCAGTCCTTTTATGATCTACGCTGACTTAAACTTCTGCTGGATGTAAGATAGCTTACTGATATATCAGAAACAGAAAGTTATTAAAGAATGTACCTAATGTTTATTTTTCTCAGCTATCAGATTGTCGGTGCACTTGCTTGCTTGTTTTGTGGCAAAACTATTATTGCAAGCTGTGGAAATATGTGCTTGCCCCGTTGCTCAGTGCAACCATTTTCTGCAGTGAATGGCATCCTTTCTCTTCTTACCTGTTTATAACAACATCTTTATTTCTGTTTGTAACTATTTTTTCTTTGCCTTTATTTCTCGCATCTACAAGAATGCACTGCAATTGCCAGTAAAGCCCACAGCCAGCAGTGCGGGGAGTGTTACTGTCACAGAAGAAAACATTCTGCCCAAACATGTGGTAAAATTAGGACACGCGTTGTTTTTTGAAATACACAGACATGAAATTTGATGGTAGCACTTCAGGCTTCGTTCATTTCTTTCCAGGGTCTGATAAAAGTAGCGTTAATGGAAAGTGTTTTCAGAGGGGAAGTTTTGTGACTTGTTTCAGTGGGAGCAGTATTAAAGCATGGTAACAGGAGGCACAGGAAAAAGTAAATATTGTTTCATGCTCTGTATGTGCCAGCCGGTGAGACTGAATAAGGCAGTTTAATGTGAGGCACAAGGAACAGGGAGTGTTTTCCTGTGTTTTTTGCACCTCTTTCAATAGCCTGTCAAATCACACGCTTTGTATGTGTCCTGCCACTTTCTCATACATACAAAGCCTATAAAGCTTACAGTGTTTTTTTAAGCTTTGATTTAGACACAGATAAGAAGACCAGGAGAGGAAATTGCAAATCACTGGGGATTCAGGCAGATTGCATCATTTCAGAAGTCAATGCAAACTATAAACTTGTGTAGAAGCTAGTAGGTTTCGACGCCTCTCACCAACGTAAGAGTTTTTTAAGCACTTTACAAGACTGGTCTCCGAATTGTTGTAAGATTATATATGATATAAGCAAATCTGCCTCACCCCAAAGACTACAAACGAAGAATGGCAGTAGTAAACATAATTATGTTTACTGTTGTGCAGCTTCACAAAATAATCTGTTGATTTCCATTGTGGTTAAATTGATTTTATACCTTTCTGAGCACACAAAATAACAATTAGTCAATGCTGTATATTGGATTTTTGACAGGTATAAAATTATAGTGCCAATTATTTTATGCAAGTCAATGAACAGCAGCCATTTCAAACAGCAGAGGTTTCTGAACAATCTTGAAGACAGCGCTGACAGCAGAAATATGCCAGTTCACTAAATGTTTTGAAGGTATGACTGTAGTTTCTAATAAAATGGAATAAAAATGTTTGTTATGTGTGTATGCCACATGCCTGGTACAATTTTTACTATAACTGGCCATTTTTTAACTGGCACATACTAACATTTGTAAAACCTTAACCGTTAAAGAGTAATGTAGTAGCAGCTGAGGGCTCTTTGGTCTTCGTACTTCCCAGAGGCATAATGGAAAAACTCACTGAGCTTCCTCCTTAAATCTGTATCCTCTCTCCATTTGTAGCACTAATTTGGTGTTTCAGGTAGCTGAAACATAACATTTTACTCCAAAGGCAAGTGAAATTTCACACCTCAGAAAAGGTTGATGACTGCATAAGGGTTTGGTCTAATTTTTATTTAATTTGAATTATTTTATCTATCTACTTGACAAATGAGAAAATGACATGTTCAACAAGCTCTGCAGCTTGGTCCTGCCACTTGCTTGACTTGAGTTGTTGGTGAAAGACAAGTTATTAGCTAGGCTCCATTATTGAAGAGAAGATAGCATTTTTAAAACAGAAATGCATTATATAGGAAGCTTCTGAACTCATACACCTCTCAATATAACAGTTACATCAATTACAGTAATTTTGTAAATTACATATTTCAGACATTGCCTTCAAAGTTTGCTGCTCTGAAAGCAGGATTTTAAAGGAACACTGTGTTCTTCATCGGTGATATTCTTGTTCTAATAAAAGCATGCAAATAATAGAAACTTGTTATAAACATGATTCCCATATAATTTGGAAGCCTGGCTGAAGTGAATTGCTTTTATTACTCATGGGGAAGTGATACACAATCGGTTGTGATGAGTACAGCGGGAGATGATTTCAGAAAAAGCACTGGAGGAAGCTTCCGAGATTTTTCCACCGTGAAGTTGTCCAAGTAAATGTCAATGAAAATTCCCTGCACTGATGTAACTCCAAAGTGGGATGGAAAATCTGACCGTAGCCATGGGACATCTGTGTCTTACCTGGAGGGGGAAACATGTAGGCTGTGTTCCAGTGGTCTTTTATAACAAAGATTTTATTGTTCAGGACCATTCCCGATGTCACCTGAATGACTCGCCACTTGGGGCAGCAGCCCTCCCCACCTGCTCATGCCCCCCACACTGCGGTTTGCACAGGCAGGTGTCTTCAGCAGGAGGTGGGTCTGGCTCTCACGTGAAGCATGAGGTTGGTGTCATTTTCTCTCCAGTGGTCTAGCAGGAGGATGGGGGGGTTATTCCCCTTTTCCCTTCCCAGCCAAACGCCAAAGGTGTGTGTATATGGGTTGTCTGACCACATGGGAACCGCTGGAGGAAGGGGGGACTTGTGAAGGCTGTGTCGCTCCATGCGTATCAGGCACCCTCAGCCACAGGGAAGGGTGTTGGGTGCGGGTCCTGGCTCCTGCGTGACACCACTCAGCTGAGAAATGACAGAGAGAAGGGAGTCAGCTGTCTCCCCGAAACACTGCTTACCCCATCATTCCTTTTTGGCTTGATACAGAAGATTAAACTGGTACCACCCCAAATATATTTGCTTTTTTTACAAAAAGGATGTTTTTCCTCCTCTGAACATCCTCTGTTGGCAGCTATCATGGGTGCTAGAAATAAGCAGATCATCATCTGATGAAATACAAATAATTCTAACTGAAATATTTGATGAAACTAGTATTAGAAAATCTCATATTGTACAAATGCATCATTAGTTACACAGTCCTCAATAATCTGTGGTTTTCCCATTCTTAATGTAAAATAAGTTTGCTATTATGCTTTTTTTAAACATCTAAACATTTTAAATGAGGAGGTTATTATCTCCTCCCTGACTCTGAACATGCCTTTATCACTAATTTATTATTTATTCTCATATTTTTCCAGGTAAAATACTCAATTAGTACATGTCTTCCAACATCTCCTTTTCCAGCACTTTAGAAATTGCTGTTTATCCTTTGCCAGCCTTCCTTCATTTCCACTCATTCTCAGCAACACCTTGCAGGGTTTCACAGATTTCTGGTTTTGCAGCTTTGCCACGGAGCAGCACCTTCTGGTGGAGGCTCCACATGATCCAGGTATGAGCCATACGGCTGCAGCCATCCGAGCGACACGCAAAGTGTGCACAAGCTTCACAGCCAAAACAAGCCGGGGGACAGCAGTTGAGACAACATCAGCATTCCCTGTGCTCCAACAAGACCTGATGCAGTGATGGTTTTCCTTCATGCTTAGCTCTTTTTATTGTGATGCCATCTGAAATTTAAAAGCATCATATTGCCAGCATAAGTTTATGAGCCTGTTCAAGCAAACCGAGATCCGGCTGTACCTCTGCTTCAGGATACTGATTTTAGTTACTGGTGCTTACGCATGTTTTAATTTGGAAGTTAAACATGTGTATTACAAAACAAACAAATTAAATTTGGAAACAGGTCTTCCCTTCCTAATATAGCTTTATTTAAATAGAATTCTATTTATTAGCTTTGTGACATAGGGATTAAAGTTTGGAGAAATGATTTGGCAAATATCTATGGAAAAAATACAGAACATCACTTTTTAATGAATCATTTATCTCCTAAGGTTGAGCTCACTTTTACCAGCATAACTGTTAAAAAGTAGAGAATTTCATTGCCTTTGCAAGTTTCAGATTTTGTTACTGTAGCCTTGACTGCTCAGGATTGAACTACCCAGCTAATGGCATAATTTCTTTTTTGCAAACAAATGAGGACATTAGCAGCATGATTTATCATTACTCCAGAGAGCTTTCCTAGTTGGTATTTCTAACCACATCGCTTGATTTTTATAAACTTCATTAGGTTCTAATCAATGCATGTGTGAGGCTGAGGGAGAAGAGATGTATGATTTCTTATTCTTAACTGTCATAGTAAGTGTTTATTAAGGCAAACTTTTCCTGGGATGGCATTACGAGACAGAAATATTGAGAAACAGCAGGCATCCCCCAGGGCAGGGCTTGGTAATCAAGATTGCATTAATGCTAATGACAGTGGCTCCACAGCTTATTTCCTGTGAGGTAAAGTTATTTTAACCAACAGCTTTTGTGACCGAGGTGGAAACTGGGAAAATTTCTGCTGTTTCAGGCTGCTGCACGGCCTCTGGTAGATCCCGTGGGAAACAAGTCCCCCTGGGAAGAGCACTGCTAGGGACAGCCTCAGGGCTGTTGGAGCCAGCGGGTACATGGTCAGCTCTCGGGGTTGCTCTGGCAAGCACGGCGGTACTGGCTGCACAAGCCCCAGATTTTGCAGTTTTGCACTTGTTTTGATTGAATTACCTCCAATTTTTGGGTGCTGTCGTTTTGGTATTTTTTTTCCTCTCCAGGTTGTTTTTCAAGCTTGGCAAGGTCATTTTGAATTCTGCTCCTGTCTTCCTGTGTACTTGCTGTCATTCTGAGCTTGCTGTCATTGGGGGATTTAATCAGCATACTCTCTGGTCCATCACCCAAATCATTAGTGATGATTCGGAGTAGTAGTGGATGCTGGGCAATCCCCCGTGGGCTTCCCTTGGTGTGCGTGCGTGGTTTGACAGCGAGCCACCCATAATGGCCCCTCGTGTTTCCCGGTGGGTCACACACGCACGCAGTGTCCTGAGGACAGGGGCTTCTACCACCGGCCCGTGGCCACATCGTGTGGGACGGGATCAAGATCCTGATGGTACCGAAGGCTGCTCTACCCACCGATTCCATTACCTGGCTGCAGAAGGAACCTAGATGGGCTTGATGTGAATTGTCCTTGACAAAACTATGTCAGCTGTTGCACATCTTGTTTTTCTTATTAGCTAATTCTTCCCAGCTGTTTCCAAGGATGGAGGTGGAGCTGGCTAATATATAGCTTCCTACTTCTTGCTGCCACCTTCCTGAACTGGGATCTCAGCTGCTTTTGCCTTGTATCCAGGGCCCTTGACCAGTCTTCATGAGATTCCAAAGGTAATTGTGAAGGGCTCATATTGCATCAACCAGTGACCCAAGTGCTAGAGATGAATTTTATCTGACCCAAACTGAATGACAACATTTAACTTAGCTGCCCTTTAAATTCTCCTTTCTCTATTACAGCCTGAGGTTTAGCTGCTTTTGTCACCCCACTTAATGCTGTCTGGTTGTACTTTGCCCTTTAGTAAAGAGAAAGCAAAAGAGGTCCCGGATTTTTCTTCTTTCTTGCTAATGTTATCTACATAACAGGGTTTTAATAATTTGATAAACATTTGTTAGGTAGGAATTTAGGCTGAAAATACAGGTGTCTCCCAAATTAAAGCTTTACTAGTGAATATAAGGAAAAAACCTAAAATCCCTCACTTAGTTGTTGCCTTTTTGGTTAAAGGGAAAGTTTTTGCTTGTGCCAAGTAAAGTCAGTGTCTTTATTTCCTTTCACCTTTGCACTGCTTAATTTAGGAATTGTTTTTAGTGATTTGCTGAGTTGGTTGAGTTTTCTTGAAATTTGTCAGCATTATTTTATTGTTCTTTTTATTTTCTTTCTTGAGAGTCAGAAGTTTTGGGAAAATAACTTTGTGCTTTTGGATTAGAATGAGTGACTCTTGACCAGTGGCTGATTGAGGAAGCATGCTTGTGACGACCTCTGGATGCTCTTAAGATATGCTATGTTTGAACCGAGTTGTATGTTTGCAGCTGATGGTCCTGCAGATAAGGTTTCTTAATCTGCTCTGCAGGGAGAGGTTGGATGTCTCCTTCCTGCTAAGCATCCTCCCGCGTTTGGTGGAGGTGTCTGTTGGAGGCTCCTTGCCATTGCACTGGGATGCTGAGAGGGGCATTTTAGATCAAATGTAAAAACAGGAAAAGACACATGTAAAATATCAGAAAAATAAATCAATAGGAAGAAGGTGATAATTTAGAAATAAATGGCATTCTGTCTTCTGTTGTCGTTTGGCTGCTTTGTTGGGGAGGCAATCCTTGGTCCAATATAAGCTCTAACAGCTAATGTTTTTCACATAGACTTTTGGTTTTAATGGAGTAGAATAACTGTCTTTGAATTAGCTATCATGCTAAAAAGAAGAAAGGGCATGAAAATATTCAGTTGATATGACAGATCAGGCAAAATACTTCACAAACTAGCAGCACATTTAATTCTAACGAGATATAAGTCAAATTTCTCTGAGTAATGCTATCAACTGGAATGGAATTACAGCAGCATGCACTTGGCAGAGTGAGTTGGCTAAAACTATACAGTTTTAAGTTATTTCAGAAGCATAATAGGGTGTAAAACCCAGGTGCAGAAATAGATTTTTCTGAATTAAAAATGAACCTGATCAGTCTGGGAGCTCTTAACACATCTGGTTTTGAAATAGCTTGGAGCTGCAGCTGAGCTTGGTGAGCACAAACAGTCTTTGATTCCTTTTCATCTGCGGTACTTGGGACGGTAATGAAAGGAGTTTGGGTTGGTATAAAGTGCTTTGTTAACTTAAGCAATTTTCAAGTGCAATCATCAGGGACTTTGTGTGGCTCCTGTGTGTGAAATCTTATTACTTAATTGTTGTTCTGCATTAACTGTGAAGTTAGTCACTCAACTTTGTTCTTGCTATGTCTTTTGCAAGAACAGAACAAAACATTGCTAGGGAACCAGTGAACAGTTTTCTGTACCACTTAAAATATTTATTTGTTCAGGGTGTGTATATGTCAGCCCGTGGCAATACCTATTCTTTGTCCTAGCAGCCCTTGAAAGAAAGGATAACATAGATGCCTGTTCCCTACCTACCCTGGCAAAAATGGTTTGAAACCTGACAGCTTGGACCATGTGGTGGTTCTTCAAGGTCATGAGTGCTCTGGGTGCATGTGTTCCCTGTCAGGGCTTGGAGATGCATGCTGAGCAGCACCTCTGCTGCTCCTCCTGGGGCAGGCGGTCGCCAGGCTCCTCCTGGCAGCGATGCGCACCTCGTGTGCTGCGCTTTCCAGCTGCCAGGTTTATCCGGGTTATTTGCATCCTTCAGACTCTTCCGTTGTATAGTTTATTTGGAAGGTATTCCCTTTTGGGAAATGCTACTTAGTTGCTAAGAAGCTTCTTTTTCATTTAGGTGGCCAGAAACTTCTTAAATGTTGTGGTTATCCTCTGCAAGGAGTCCAGAGTGCCTGGGTTTGTAAGCCAGGGTAATTCTTAGGGTTGATGTTAAGGGAAATATGAGCGGCCAAAGGCAGGTGGGTCACTGCCTACAGCACCGCATTCCTGTGGAGGAGGGTTCCCAGTGCTCTGTTTCTGCTGGAGCGGGGAGAAGTCCTGGGGAGCAGATGATGTGGGTGTATGTGTGTTTTGCTGGGTTCACCAGAGCTATCTGGTGCTTACTGCATTGGTAGGAATTGCTTTCCTTTTATGTTCTGCACCCCAGCAGCAGGGTGTAAACAACCTGTTCTTATTTTCTTAACAAAAGCAATCTGAGGCACTTCCCAATAGTTAGATATCATGAATAATTAAAGAAATTTTTGTAATTTTTGGAAGGCAACAAGAGTTGAAATGGTTAGACAAAACACTTGAAGCTAATTAAGAAACAATTCAGTGAAGAAGAAAACCTTGACACTTTATTTTTAGTATTTGATTCCCTACAATATGAATTTAAATGTAAATTGTGCTTTGGAGAAGAATGCTTCCATCAAAGCTGAAAGCAAGTGTTTTATGCTTAGTATTTTGAAAACAGATTATCTCAGACCTACGTTTATAGTTATTGCCTGTGGGCAAAATTCCACCTTAGCACTTAGAGTACAGACAGTAATACAGTTGTACATATATTTTTCCGTTCTACGTATTGTTGATAGAACTGTGTAATTAAATAAGAAATGTTACTATGTTTTTCCTGTAGCAGATTGCAATCAGTAGATTTGTTTTTGGATATAAATCCAATTTGATTTTGGATATAAAATATGTAGTCTGAGAATAAGTAGGCTGAGAAATAGGTTACAGGTTGAATCATTACTGGAGAAATTTAAGTGCCGAGATCTCAAATATTTAAAATCCAAAGGATTAATGCTGTCTTTGGGAGTCTTGAACCATTTTTAATCTTGAGTGATGAGCTGTGTTCATGACTATGTTTCATCGTTTCAAAGCAGATAGACTGGGCTGTGTTCAGCTTGGCCCTTCAAAAAAAAAAAACCTTAAAAGTATCTGAGTTTTACTTGAGTTGCCTGCGACTACAGTTATCTCTCAGGTGCTTTAGACACTATCAACAGTCCTAAACCTAGTCCAGCTCCTAACTGTAGATAAGAGTATTGCCCCAGTAATTTGTGTTTTGATGAATGTTGGTATCGCTGGTAAGAGATGCTCTGAATGTTGCCTGAAGCATGTCGTGTTAGCTGGAGGTGGAAGGACTTTTCAAATAAAATGACATTGACAGTTATTTCCAGAATCTAACAAGATTTTGTTCAGTAGTTCAAGCTTTTGAATGAGTTTCAGATAAGCTGTTTGTGCAAGACTTGCATCTCTTCAAACGCTGATCTCTCATGAGCCTGGTTGTACGTGGATGTTTTGGGGAGGTGTCTTCTACAATGCATGTGGTAGTTCCAAGCAAGTATTAAAGATGATAAATGCTCCTGTATATCTAGATTTTCAAATAATATTTTAAAGAAATAAAAATTTGAAGTTTTAGTAGTTCATATTTCATGTTTCTCATGTGACTGAGAGTGGGACATAGGCAATGCCATACCAGGGGAATGGTGGTGACCTCTGCCATGAACTAGAGTACCAGTACTGCAGCTCAGAGCAGGAGTTGTCAGGCTTGAGAGTTTTTTTGAAAGAAAACATTGTATGCTAATTGTATTCTTCTCTGCTTTATTTAATTAAATACTTCATTGTATTTCAACAATTTTAAGTCTTTCTGCAGCCAGTAAATTGAACTCAGTTCAGCAGTTAAAGATGTATGTAGGATGGCTCCGGGGCAGTTTTATGATGCTTCTTCCTCCTACCTGTCCTGGGGAGGTTTGGGGCTTTTGCATCCCCCTGTCAGGTGGATACAGCTGCCTTGGCTAAAGAGGGAGTGAGAGGTGGGGTGGCAGCTTACTGCAGTGGGTTGTGAGCTGCACAGATATTATAGCAGTTTGCTGTGCTGGAGGAGCTCGCTCATCTCTGTGGTGGTCACCTTCTGGTCCAGGTCCACCTGTAGTGAATGCTGTGAACTCAGGTGAAAAATAGTGCCAGCCTGAACGTAGCCTCGTGGCGTTCTTTGGGTTAATTGTCTCTGTGAAATACAATTTTGAAAAGGGGTAATTACTGCAGTTTAAAGAATCTCAGGAACCGGGAAAACTTGACCACACTGAGTTGAAAATCTTTGTGCCTCTGCTTCCAGATTCATGTGCCCAGTTATACTGGCACCCGGAATGTCCTGGCCATGGGGATGTTCTGCAGGTTCATAGAAATGTTTTTGAAAGCAAGCTTTAGTTCTTCATGTTTTCCTCCTTTTGCTAGCAGTGCTTTAAGCCTAGTTTGTACTTGCAAACTCTTAATGACCCACTGGATGCTTAGCAAAGGCATACATGGAGCTAAACCGGTGGCTGGTTTATGACTGTTTTACAATTTAGTAATTGCCTTACACTGTCCTGCAGGTGGTCATTTGTCCCATCTTATTTTAGCATGTGTTTGTTATGGCTTGTATTGACATGTAAGATTTTTTCTTTTACTTTATAGCTTGGTGTTTGACAACTTCTTTCTTCAGCCTTGTTACACTCTGTTAATATTTTTAAAATATGTGCTCCACATCCAGAAAATAAATTCAGAGGTGGAGGGCACTTGTGTGAAACAGCCCTGCATCATTGGTGTCAAAAGTAGATAAAATATGTATTAGTTACTGACAAGCATTAGATCTTGTCACTGTGTTAATGCTGGTTACACATCACTCGGGTAGGAGAAACACTTGCTTCTTGATTTATGTTCACTGACAATGAAGTGTCCAGGATGATTAATTACACACCTAAACGATAGTGTCCTTATTCATACCTTCCTGGCCTGAATGATTGAAATTAATAAATATATAAGTATTGATTTGGAATTTGCCATTAGCTGTTAAATATTTGTGCACTTGGCATGCTGCTAAGGGATTTGGTTGAGGTGTACTCTTGTAATGAGTAACTTGCTACTTTTTAATAGCACTTTGTAGAGAGGCAAAGTAGTAGAGGATTCTGGAACAGATTAGAAGGTTACGGGTAGTAAGGTGAAAAATATATTCAGAGAAAATTTGATAACATTTCTTTGGCAATTTGAGTCGTTAAGCCATCACTGTCAGCAAGCATTTGAAGGATTTTGCCTTTATATTTTGTAATTTATTTTTGAAAACGTTGGCTTTTCAAGTCTGAAATTACCTTAAGAAACTGTATTTTCAGAAGACCAGACCCTGTCACATACTGGGCCAAGGTGGTGTAGCTCTGCCTTGTCAGGGGGAGACCGCAGTTACCAAGCGTCTGGAAATATCACTGTTACTTGCATAAGCACAATCAGACACCTCCGCTTACCCCTCCTTTGGGTGACTTCGACTAGATTCATTTGTTTCAATTAATTTTTATGTGAGTAGACACTTGCTGCATCAAGAAGGAACGGTCATATTTGGCAACGGACCCAGTGATTTGCAATAATACTCAGTGGCTGATTGTAGCTGAAAAAAAATGCAACCCCTCCTCAGTAGTCATGCTTGGCTTGATTTTTCTAGGTCCTACAGGTTAATTTCTGAGTTCTTGCCAACATCAAGTGAAGATGCAAGCTTCTGAACATTTGTCATTTGCTCATAAAATTGCTTTCGCTTTGCCAGTGATGTTGGGGTCTGTCACAGACCTGTCAGACAATACATCTGCCATTCTCTCAATTGCTCCAGGGCTACAAAGGTTACATCAGACTTCTTATTCTGGTAATGAAAAATATTGAGGAGCTGAACAGCGGAGTGAAGGGTGGAGGTCCCATCACAGCATCGGTGCTCTGGGATGGAGCTGTCTGCACTGCTCCAGAGGCACCTGCAGAGACACGTATGCTGAATTAAACCCTTAGCTGAATTTACAGTGTGAAGTTTGCTTCTTGATCCACACTGGGGTTTAGGAACCCTTAGTTTAGATCCCCTAGGCTTGCCCTTTGGGCTGGTTCCCTTCACATTCCTCTAATACATAGTGTAGCTGAGCCCTACTTGGGACACCCAACAAAAGCGGTTATTTTAAACTGCAATTGGACTACAAAACCTGAACAAGTTCCTAACTCTCAGTTTCCAGGCTGGAACTGTAAATTCAAACTTTCAAAGATGTTTGCTAAATGGAAATGCCATTTTCTGTTTCCAGACTGGAATGACTGGCTTTTTACTCTCCCTGCTTCCTTCGCCTGAAACCTGTGGTTCTTGTTCAGGTCTTCATGAATCACTTTCATTTAAAGGCGATGCTTTCTTTTGTAGTTTGCATTTCAACTACAGTATTTCTTGTGAAGTTTATGGCTAGCTTTACTTTGGACTTTAACTTCTCTGTGCCTCAGTACCCCATGTGTAAAATGGAGATAATACTGCTGCGTTACCTTGTCAGTTTAATTAATGTTGTGAAGCATTCAGATAGTGACAAACAGCAGAGAAAAGCCCAAAGGAAATGAAAAATTCTTTATTCAGAGCAGTGTTTGGACAGTAGGCAGGAGATAAGGCCCCAGACACACACTGAAAAATGAGGCAAACCCAAAATATTAAATACATGCTCATTAAGTAAAAAGGATTCATCCTATGTGTGCAGGGAGGCAGAAACACATGGGAAAATGCTGATGATATAATTATAAGACACATAAATAAAGAAGATGCATGCGATGGTGGGGCTGAGATTGCAGGGCCAATGTTACGCAATGCATTTCTGTGGGTGCCTTAAACTAGATGTTCTGTGTTTTTCTGTATGTATATTAAAATGACTGTAAAACATAAACACTGCCATTAAAAGCATTGACCACTTCAATTAGAAAAATATTTCCCTGTTAGAATCAATATATTTTCTTATTACTTCTGAGTAGCTTCTGATAGGAAAATATGTTATGGATTACATGGCCAGATAGCCTATGAAGAAAACCTACACAGTTTCTTCTGGATTTAACCTTTAAAGAAAAAAGAAGCTTATACAGGCATTAAATTTGTGGGTTTATTTTATTAATGTGAGAAAGTTCCCCTGACATGCCTGAAAAGCCACATGCTTCAGGATGAATTAGTTTTGCCGTGCATACAATTTTGTGTTGGTAGTGACATCAGGGAAATGATATTCAGTGCTCTGAGGCTTCCAGAAGGATTTTGGCAGCCAGGAGGTGATGGGATGAGTGGCTACCACATATATTAATTTATTATTTTTATTGGCTGCTAGGGCATCTACGAGCAGGTAACAACTTCATTTAGATTTTATTGTAAGAAATCTCATATATTGGTTTGCTGAGGCTGAGAGGAAGCTTGAAGTGAAGCTTATTTAAGAAAATGTAACTAGTGTGTGTTTGAGTTCTTTTGTGTTTTAGAGGCAATACTAAAAAAAACCCTTAAATATTTGTTACTGCCCTGCACCAGCATACTCTTTTGGGCCGGGCTGCAGCGATGCTCTTGGCACAGAAAGCCTGCGGTGATCTGTTTACCTGTTTGGCTGCATTAACCCAAACCAGCTGCGCGCTTCACGAGAGCGGGGAGTTCATGAGAGGGGGACTCCCTAAGCAATAACCTGGAGTGAATTGGATTACACAGCTCCTGACTTGTAGCTGAGATAATAGTTATGTTGATAGATAGTCCAAAGGCAGCTAAAATGTCAGTCTAGTGATATCTGCAACCTTTCGAGCGACTACGGAATTTAGCTGTGTGTTATGGAAGGCTTTTGAACAGAAGTACACAGGGCTCAGTCTATAACTCTGTCCTTTGGAGAGCAGCTGTGGTGTTTGGTGGGTTTCCTTTGGCAGCTCCAAGGCTAAGCATGAAGTTAACATCATTGCTTGGATGTGCCTGTTCCGTTTCTACAAAGCCATTTCAAATATCTTTTTCCCACCCCCGTTTCTGCCAGAAAGGTCTTCATCTGCATTTGCGTTTCCTTACTGAGACATATTGGTGCCCTTCATCCTGCCATACCCTCTGTTGAGGAAGATTTTTTTCTTAGAGTTCAAAAAGCCCGTACTCGTGCTTTGCTGACCTTCTGCTAGCGGGGTGCCTGGCCCCCTCCGAGCCCTGTGCTGTGGATCGCAGCAGGATAGGCTGCCCTTTGCTGTGGAGATCTTAAACACGTGGGGTGGATTAAAGTGTTACCCAGGTATTTTTTTCCTTTTTTTACATAAAGCGCTAACAGCTTTATTATATAGAGCATGTAGGTTTCTGGTGCCTTGTCAGTGTTCTCCAACGCGGTGCCATTTTTTTGGTCCCAAATCATTCCTGTTTGTGACTTCCTGATGCCTCCCAGGTTTTTGCAGGAGCTGTGTGCTAAGAACAGCTTTGTCCTGGCATTGATGGAATGCTGAGCTGGCCGAGCTGCCAGGGCTTGGAGCTGCTGCTACTGCTGTGTGAGAACAACTCAAAAAAAAAAAAAAAAAAAAAAAGGTGTGGGGAATTGCAGCATGGTTAGTTACAAGTCATATGGGGGCCATATGAGGGTAAAATTTCACTTCTAAAGCCATGTAACCAGCCCATGATGTGGTAGATGCGTGCCAAGCGCTGGGTTGCAGTGAAGTCAAGTGCCCTGCGGACAGACTTCAGGTCCTTCTCCTCTCCCCAATGAGCAAGGTGAGTCCTGCTGCTGCTGTTAGATAGTTAATTAGCCTGGGGGACTAATGACACGTGGGATGGGTGCTGTCCATCATCTTTTTGGCGAAGGCCCCTGACATTGCAAGGAGGAGCCCTGTGTATGTATATGTTATAATTATTGAGATAGGTTGCAATTCAAGTCATATCTCTTCCAAAATGATTTTTAATTTTCTTTGAATGACAGGCAATTATGGATTTTTTTTATTGGGAGATAAAACGTGTCTGAAATTCTTTCAGGTATGTAGTCAAACTATGTTCATAATTGAGGGCTACAGTAATAAGTGTAAAGTCTAATTGTGAGTAAAGAATGAATTGAAAGGTTCTGTTAAACATCTAGAGCTATCGCTGAATTATGCATGTTTAAATAGTATGTGGTACTTTCAAGAATTTTGGAAAGAAAAAATGTGATAACCTGTAAACTGCGGAGGATGGAATGAATTTTTGTGGAATGACTTACATTTGTATCATGATTCTTGGAAAAGACAAAATGCTTTTGCCTGTATATGCACAAAGAAATTTGAATAAACTGTCTCACTGCAAATTTCTTGTGTTCGGAGCCAATTAAATCTTTTTCAGTTGCTTAAAAACAAATGAAAGTTTTCTTCCCATGCAAAGGCATCTATTTGTTATCGCCTGTGATGAATTGTGACTTTCCTGAAATGTCCATGTGCTTTGTCCGTGCCTGTGGATCTCCTCATATTTCTCCAGAGCAGTCCTTTCTGGGAGGCTTCCTGGTCCCCCTGCCTGGCACAATCTTTTATTCCGAGTGCAGGGTGGTTCAGCATTGTATGTGGTACAGCGTAAAGCAATCTGACATCCCCTGTGATCTCTAGGATTTGGGGGTGGAGGGTTCTGTGGCAATAAAATAAGCTTTTTTTGACAGTAGCAAAAATGCCTGTGAACCCTCCATCATTCCTGCCACTTCTTTCTCATTTGCATCAAGGGGCTTGAAGTGATGAATGCTGAGAGCAAAGCCCCATGTGAGAGCAAGGGGGTACTGCTGTCACAGGAGAAGGAAAACTCTGTTTAGGGAATAAATCTGAAATGTTAAGCAGAAAGTCCATATAAATCTATACCTGCTCAAAATGCGCCATCGTAAAGTCATTGCCACAGATGGCAGGGAGAATAATTTAAATACTGTATGTATGCATATGAGTGTGCTCATTTGCATAGTTTTCTAAAGTAATAAATTCTTACAGCACTTCTAGTTTCACTGGCTTTCAATATTTGCAAGCAGATCAAAATAAATGAATATACTAGCCTCTGAACTGACTCAGAGGAGGAAATGATGGCTTTTACTGAAATGGTGAGAGACTCATTTAGGAGGGCCTAACAAAGTAGTTAATTGTGGTTCCATCCTATGTGGTGTGAAGCAACTTCGGCAAATGGTGAATGCCTCTGATGTGCGTTGAATGAATTTTCTTCACCTCTTTAGATCATGCGATCAGTAAATTCTGCTATTCCAATGTGACCTGTGAACGTGGTCTAGATCTAGGCCAGCGGACCTGTTCTCCTTTGGTAATGACTGCTAGAAACCACTTGGTACGCAGTTACACATCCCTCTACATACGATTGTAATGGAGAAACCTCTTTTCCTGGATTGCTACTGTGATTTCCTACAGCCTGTTCTTCTCTTGGGTGTCTAATGTTGGCATTGCCGGTCCTGCCAGCCCGTGCATGGAGAAGTGAGCCAGACAAGCTGGTGTGTGAAGCCCTGGAGGCAGGGAGGGACCTGTGTGCCTGGCTGCTCCAGCGCTCCTCTCCTTCTGCTCAGAAATGCCCAGTGGCTGCAGTGAGTCATTTTACAGGAGTTACCTGCCTGTGACCAAACTCTGTGGATAGATACGAACTAGGCGCAGTTTATCTGGGTTCAGTGCTCATTATATCCAGCCTGGCTGCTTGATTTTCCCCCGCTCAAGTGAGGCCACGGTGTTTTCCAGCATCCACCGGCTGGATGCTGAGACCTTGCTGTGTCTGCATGACGATGCTGGCGAAAAGGAGTGAGGTTAAGCTGCTGCGATGGAGAGACGGGATGCAGCTTGATGCAAGCAAATGTCAATTTATTGTATAGAAACATGGGTACATATACTTTCAGAAGTCACACATTCTAAACAGATTGGTTCTTTTGAGCTAAGCATTGCATACTAGGCAATCCCCGATTGGTGGTTAACTACCATCAATCAACAGCAAGGTGTTACCTTTCCTTGGTGCCATCCGTCCCCCACTCCCCTGTGCTCTCTCAGCATGACTCATCATGTTAATTGTATCAATACACACTCGAGCATATTCCCCTCAGCTAACTGATTACCACGTGTGGTCCTAGTTTCCAGCCCGCTCCTGCATTAAGCCATGTGTGGCAAACTCCTGACTCAAGACCTGAACACACCTCTGCCTCAGGAAGAGCCTGGGCAAATCATTTAATTGGTTCTCCATGATTTCATCTGTGAGAAGAGAGTAATAGCATAGAGCAGTCTTATGGGGATGTTGAGAGCTATAGCAGCACGTCCAGGTTCTTGGCTGAATAACTCTCTCTAAATACAGAGTATATTAAGCAAGATCTTGCAAAGAGCCTAAAGGAGCAGGTGCATTACCTGCACGTTCAGTGCAACTGTGTGGCTCTGGAGGTATTAACTCCCTTCGCCCTGTGCCAGCCTGGCAGCAACCGGCTCTCCCGTTTTGGTGGCCCTTTTGAGTGGCCATCGTGGGGAATTATTTTGAAGTAAGGGTGTATCAGGACTCCACAAGCCAACCGCCTGCTGCTTTGGACTGTCCACTTTTATTTATTTGCTTATTCAGGTTTTAAAAGATTTACTTTTTAAAAATAAAAATGGAGAAGGAAATAAAGTGGTTGTGTACTATGGAAAAGGTGCGGCTTGTGCAGCTCTCTGGAGATCAGAATAAATTGTTTTTCATGGCTATAGTGGAAAGTACATTGAAAGAGGGGTGGGTGAAGGTGTTCTGCCTAATACCTGCTATGTGAATACTGCGGGTTGCATGTTAGGAAAGGAATTTAAACTTCTCTCATTCGTAATTCTTTTGGGATTTCCATATCCTCCATCATCTGTTGCTCTGCATCTGCAGTACCAGCTTGGGAAGAGCGATGTTCTGTTCCCAGCTGTGTGTCAATCTTTCCCTGTGAACTGCTCAGAGCATTTAAGGTGAAATCCAGCAAACTGCATATTTAGATCTTCATTCCCCTGTACTTTTTTTTTCTCTTTTGACTCTTTGTGAAATGGATGCTGCTGTTTTCTTTATTTGTACTTCTAGGTTGTAAACTCTTTGAAATAGTTTTTTTTTTCCTTGTAATATGGACATACAGATACCTATTAAGTCTCCAACAATGGATCTTTGATTCCAATTGTGGTCTTTTAGTGCTACTGCAATACAGATGATAATACCGCTAGGTGCAGATGTACCCCCTGTCACTTGTTGGAAGCTGATTACAGAGGCTGCACAGCCCCACACGCTGGGAGGCTCCAACTTGCGCAGTGTCTGCCACTCTGTAATTCTTGTGATGTTGGGAAATTTGATGAGAAATGAATTCCTGCACAGGTTGTGGTAAAAGCAATGGATAAATTTCCCTCAAGGTCTTCTAACATACACAGTCAGCTTAATAAGCATGGCTTTAGTCTTTCTGCCACAGTGTAAAAAGCTGTGTTTGTAGCACACAGTGGATTTCTTACTTGCATGTGAACCCACTTTGTAAGTTTGAACTGGGAACTTGGAGGAAAAACACGGGTGTCAGCTGCTGCCCATATTCTGTGCTTGGGAACTATTGCTGGTGTAATCCAGGAATTCTGGCTTTCATCTGGTTTTAAAGTGGTAGGACATGTATTGTCTGTAACTTATATTGCAAGATGAAGTGTGCAACAAGGGTGCTTCGAATTGCTCTGCATATATACAATTTCTTACTTGACCTGCCATTGCTTTCACATGCTGGACAAACAGCTCACGCCCTAGTTCTGATTTTTACATTTCCCTGCTGTTTCATATAGGCAGCATCCCACTCTCTCGCTGTGTTTATACTGGCCCTTTCATTGATTTATTGAGATAGTTCTTTAAATCCCTTGTGAAAGAACAAATTATTTCTTGGCATTTCACATACCTTGTAATTATAAGTTAAAGTATGCAAAATCCTGCAAAAGCAAAAAAAATAAATCATCAACTAGTTATATCCCTTATATGAGGTTTTATTTGAAAAATAATTGAAAAGAAAGAGATGATTCTATAAGTATCTGACTTTTTAATACTCCTCTGTACCTGGTGTGATGTACCAGTGAAACTAAACTTGCCATCTTTATGGATATCCTACACCTGCTTGTTTGAGATGCATGTCTATAAAATTCGTCTAAAGAATGTAACTCATGCCATTCTGGAACTTTTTTTATTCTCTAGCGTCTTTGCTATAAACCAGTGTTGCCTGTGGTGTCTGGTTTGTATGCATGCATGTGATTTTTGATGGAGATGCAAATGTGGAGTCAAGTTCTTCCAAGGATGGAACTGAACCAAAGATGTAGTTGAAATAGGTGATACTTGATGTCTAGAAGTATGAGCAGCTTCATTGCATAAAAGTAATATCGAGAATAATTTTGTGTTATTTAGTCTTGAACTGATATGCAGGGAGTTGGGCATACTGCTGGCAACTAAATGCAATTATGATTCTGTTTGTCCATAATTACAAAATACGGTTCAATGCTACTCACGTTGCTTCAAATTAGCTGTGCTGCAGGTTATATGAGGCTCTTGCCTACTGAGACAACATTTGAGCCCTTTTAATTGTACTTTTTGGAAACAAATTTTCTCATTGTTATTCACCAATACTTGCAGTTATTCTATGCAAATTCACAAATGGATATGAATTCTCCTGGCTTAGTGTGATATCCGTTGTTAGATTAGCACCTGCTCTTTATTCAGGGAAATCACAGAAATTGTATCTCTTGTGATTTGATATGAAATAAGTTTTCCTGAAAAATCTGCACATTAAGAGAAAAAGAAAAGACTCCTGCTACAACTAGTTAAGAGATGCCTCATAAATAAATTTCTAGATCTTTTTTTTATCAGGAAATTATTCTCAAGGAAGTTACTAGTAAGTTAAACAAACTACTTGGATGGCACAAGGGGCTTAACCAGCTCCCAGAAAGTCTGACTGAGCAGAGGGTAGTGGAGAGGTGGGTGTGCTGGGCCATCGGTGCCTGCAGAAGAATTCTAGGGATTCTAAGCCAGTGCCAGAATGGGAACGGATCCTTCCAGGTGGAGATGAGTTGCTGTCCACTGGCAGGGGATGTGATAGGAGGGCTGGTGATGATCCCACAGATGAGTGGGATGTGCACGTAGGATTGATGTGGTATGAGAGGGGAATCTATTCAGGAATTTCAGCCGTGTCCCTTCACTGGGTTCTTTGTGCCAATGTTAAATCTTGCCCTGTTTGAGTGCTGCAAGCACTTTTATGATAAACATGACACAGACAGCTGCTGAGATGCTGAATTTCTCATCCTGGACCAAACTGACATTTAGAAAACCAATTAAAAAGCATGTAAGTCGGGATGACCGGTCCCCTGGAGCTATGGGACAAGATCTTAGCTTTGGTATCCTTATGTTGGGCTATAGCAAGAGCTGCCCATGAAGGCAGTAGTGGTTTGGGTTTAGGTTTGGGGTTTTTTTTCTTGGAACATAGAGGCTCCAGCCCCCTGCTCTCACCTTGGAAAGGAGTAAGCGGCCAAGTTCAGGGCTGTTTTCCTTGTACAGAAGGAGGTTTGGGGCTATATATGTGTCTGGTGTTCACCATCATACAGAGCATAATTTCCCTTTGTGTAAGCTTTTTCCACAACAAAACATAGACTAAAGCAGCCTTTATCACTAGTGATCTTACTTGTATTGAAACATAACCCAGGAAAGAAGCATGAGGTTTGTGTTTGGACTGTGTGCCTCTCTGTGTGCCTGGTCAGATGGTGCCAAGTTAGTTGCTCTTGTGTCTTTTTTTTTTAAAAAAAACACACCACCAAACAAACAAAAAAAATGCTAGAATTGCCAGCAACAGTCCTTTTCACCTCTCTGGTGGGAGGATAGCACCCTCATAAACAGCCCTGCTGAAATCTGTTTGAGTACTCCTAGTTGCTTGTGTTACTTTTATTAGAAGTTTTGCCTGATCTTCAGACTTTGTTACATCCCTGCAAAAGAACAGGACAGGCTTTGCAAAGGTGTCAGCATGAGACTGAGTGAGGGGGGAAGAAGGGATGTGTGGAAGTAACCACAGATTTCTCCTAACGTACTGCAGGTGGCCAGCAGCTCAAGTGGCTGCATCTCAGCGATTCTTTTCATTTCACTCTGTACACAATCTGGTGTCTACAAACAGCAATGTTTCTGCAGAGGTACAATGGAGGAATCATTTGTACAAAATCTTGCTTAGATACTTCATTTCTCTTCTGTTTATGACTGCACACGGTCACTTTGTTAGAGATGATATTCTTCAGACAGTTCCTGGTCTATACATTGGAGACAATTTGAGATGTTTAAAGTTGTGCTGTTCTGTTGCTTTTATGGGGTTTTCTTTCATAAGCAGCAGGTTTTAATTCCAGTTCTGCAGAAACATGCACTGTGTTGCGGTGTAAAGTAGTTAGTATCAAATATCAAAGTCCACAAGCTACTGTCTGTATGGACAATTCAAATTTTGGGTCATAAAACTCTTGGATCCCTCCCGTGCCTCAGTTTCCTCTAAAACAGGCTTGCCTGCCCATATGGTTGAGAGTTAAGGGTAAGCAGAGTTTGAGATGCATTTACTGATATAAACGAGTTACTGTAAAAATAACACTGGTAAAGTGAATTACACCTAGGAGGTTCACAAAAATCTTTATGGACATATATGATAATTCATTAGAAACATTCCATTGCTAGGTAATTGTTTTAGGATTTAATTTTGAAATTAGTATTGAATTGCTTAAAGACTAATATTTTTTCTTCAGTTCCCCTATATCCTTAGCTTACCCTATAATACTTGATGCTTTTTTGTCAATTGTCATTGAAGACAATGCAGCCCAAAGCCTTGGGCTAGCTGTATGGGAACAAACAGGATTCTTAATCCTGGAATTGCACTGAGCTTTGATCTTTCTTGCATCAGAGCTCCTTAAGAAGGGATGGGTGTGGATTCTCTGAAGTCTTTCTAGAGCTTGCAAAAAACAAAGCTTGTGTCTTAAACAAAAAAGGATGTTTTTTCTGAAACCTAGCTAAGTATCTGAGCAGGTAGTCTATAATGTTTCAGTCTGTGTTTGTCCAAAGAGAGTGTAACTTGGTACATTTTTCTCAATTTTCTCTAAGCATAACTTCCTTGTAGTTAAAAGTGTATAATTAAAATGACTCCCTGTTTTCATTAATTATCCCTGCCTTGGATTGTTACTAGGGAAGAAATCAAAGGGACCTGGCTGCTAATTCGTTTTAAGTAACTATTGGCATGAGAAAACATGGCAGAGCACAGAACAGATACTTTTCAATTTAATCGTGCACCAAAGCACACAGGAGAGGAATTTCCCCCCTCAAATGTTTCATGCTCCATTTCTGGTGACAGCTTCCCTCCCCTTCCTACAGTTCAGAATCTGAAAAGAAAACACATGAAGTCCTTATCCTGCAAGGGCTTATTGCCTGAAAGCCAAGTTTCTATACAGCTGGCCAATAGGATCCAATAGGATGCAAACACTCTTGAAATCAGCTTTTGGGAGAATATAGGCACTTCTGGTGCTTTGGTATTTGCATCATCACTGTCTTTTCTGGTTGCTTCTGATGGACTGGATGAATACTGCTTGCTTATTTCAGATAGAAAACCATGCTTGTCCCACTTCAAAACTAATTTCTGTCTATGGGCAGGTGGGCATGTATCCTTGGAGCTGCAGTGAGCCTGGAAACTTCTGAGCAGCACTGCAGGCTGTGGGGTACCCCAGCACATTTCTGGTGTGAGTTGGGGTGTATTCCTTGCCAAAAAAAGAGCAGTATTAAATCTGTTATATGTTTAGTAATAAAATATTTAGCTGGATAGTACAACGCAAATACTGAAAGCTTATTTACAGCTAAATATGCTTCATTTTGTTATTTGTATTCACATATTCATTCCTATTAGAATCCATGTTTCAAAGTTTTGAGGAGCTGCAAATTGCTGTAGACATTCTGCTCTCAGACACCCTCACTTCCCTGTGAAAAGTATCTGAGCTGATCTTTTTTTATTTACCTCTCACTGTAAGGTCATCCTCTCCAGCTGGTCTCTGCTCCTGAAGTCATCCTAGCTGTGGCTCACAGCACTGCTGCTGGAAATTTGTAATCCTCCTCCTCCGAGAGCAAAACCTCCCTGATCAGACTCTGTCAGCCCTGTAGCACCTTTCCTGTGGGTGCCTCCTCAGGTACACCCCGCTTCTGTTTGCAGAAGCTAGGGGTCTCCCATGTGTCTTACAGCCAGTGATAGCAACACCTTAGCCCAGCTGGTGTTCCTTCCAGCTGGCAAGGAGGGAGGGTCATATTTAGTCAGGTAGGGCAAATGCTTCTGCAATCAAAGCTGCTGTTCTTTAAGTGCAGAGAAGCTCTGTAACAATATAAAAACTAAACAGAGTAATCAAGAAAAGCAAAAGTCCATCTCTATTTCCTTAAGACCTTTTCTGTTAGAAAATTTAGTTAGACATGATTTATTTTTTTTTAACTTGGCTATTTTGCATGATTTTTAACTGTATCATGGGTGTCTTTATAAAAAATAGGTAAATTTGGATAAGATATCCCATCTCACTTCCCATCAGATACTGTCTGATTTCACTTGGCATGTCAACCCCTGTGGTGCTGTTGCTACTGTGGTGCAGATCATGAATGCATTTGTGGGCAACCATTGATCATGCAATTAAAGCACTGGACTTTGCCACTTTTGACATTTATGTTTACTGCTTTTTATATTTACTCCTCTGTCACAGAGGGGAAAATCTCTCTTTCCCTTTGGGTCTATTTCCTAGGTGAAAAGTAGGGATAGTTATAGCCTGTTCTTCAGAAGCAACCTGTGAGCATGAAATCATGTTTCTGAAATGGTTAGGTGTTCTGTCATGGACATAATGACTGACAAACAGAAAAATACTTAAATTTGGTCTAGGCTTCAAAGTTCTCACAGTATAATGTGCTGGGCGTTAAGAAACAGCTGCCTATTTATGGTGGCAAGCAGCAGCGTGTGGAAAAATGGTGCTGGTACTGTTCTTCTGAATTAATGTAACTTATGCCAGCAAAATGATTGTGTATGCAAACAAAAGGGGATTCAACAGAATGCCCAGTAATACATCTTTTAAGTGTAGACAAACAATCACACTGTAAAGCTTATATCACTTTTGTTTTGTGTTCTCTCAGCACATGGCTTAGCGTGGTCCTGGTCCATGACTGACTCACTGTTGTGGTGTAAATAACAAAACCAACCGTGAGATGCTTCAAGCTGAATAATAGACTTACTTGCGGGCACAAAATCAGATGATTATGTCTGAGCTAGAAACTGTGTTCTGCTAATTTATCTCGGGAAGATATTTTAGTTCTAGAGATACAGCAGCCTTAAATTTGTCTATATATTCCCTTTCTAATCTCAAGTAGCAATAAGTATGGTAATTAGCTTTCACAAAAATTAGGTATTCAAAGGAAGCTTAATTGCATAAAGTCAAGTGTATATATAAGCTGATAATTTGCTTACACAAGGCCTCAGGCAGGGCAAATATTTGAATAATTGCATTTGGCCGGAAGCCTGTGATTTTTGTGAAGGAGGCGCAGTCAGTGGCTCAGCCGCGTGCAGCTCTTCCACCTGAGCGATGGTGTTTGTATAGCATGTTCCGAGAGAGGCTTAGGCAGTGCTGTGGATAAACAATGAAGTATTTATTCCCTGTCGGGGATTTGGAGTCATAGCTCATTAAATTCTTTGGCACAGTACAAGTTATTCTTTTATTGTGTGAGGCACGGATAGTGCTTTGTTTTGGGCTGATTCGTGTGGCGCACGGCTTATCCCAAGGTGCCTGACTGAAAATACCTGGGCAGAACTGCAAGGTGTGTGGGTGCTCACGGTGCTTTGGAAGTTATGATGTAACACTAGGGCTTACTGAATTATTCTGCTTTTTTTGTTGTTCTTTTTTTGTTCTTTTTTTCTTCATATTGTGACTTGTCATTAAACAGATTGATGTTTTCCTGGTAAGATTGATGCAGGTAGTTGGATGAGATTTAATCTTAGGTTTTGAATGCAATTATTGTGTTCTGGCTTTTATGACAAACTGCTGGAAAACTGACTCCTTCCCAAACTCTTGCTCATCTTCCCTGGAGAGGTCTAACATGTTGATATCTATATTTTTACTGTGTGTATTATATTTCCTGATATAAAACTTCAAAAAAACCAAACGCAAACCCAGCTCCTATACAATCACCATAATGAGTCCGTGGGATGTGACCTGGTTGTGCTGGCTTTGCAGGCTGTCAGCATGGTGTGAGAGCCTGTCATCTGCCCCATGGGCTGGGAACTCGTTGCTGTTAAGTTTATGTGAACACTTCTACAACATGTCTGCATAGGCTGCAGGCAAGCCCTGGCTCTAGATAGCAAGGTACACATTTTTCCTGTTAGAAAATATTATTTTAAACTCCTGTAGCATCTGCAAAGGGCATCTCAGTATCTGAAGTTCTATATGTGATCCACTATGTGAATAATGATTTGATGTGTAAGTTGGAGGTGAAAAATTAATTTATTACATATGAACCCCCTAGCTCTCTAAGACATACCTGTGGTATTTCTCATGATGATTTTAAATGTCACATGATCATATCAAGATTTTGGTGCCTTCTGCACCACTGCTCACACTTTGGCGTGAGGGTGTGCAGAGAGGGGTGCAGTGGGCTGTGTTTGGGGGTGAAACCCTAGCAATCGCAGTCGGAGTTTTGATTGCCTCTGTCTCCAGTTGGTGATGTTCACTCCATCAGACTACGTGCCAATGCATGCTGCAGCTGAGAAATGAAAAAGTCTGTGGATGGACGTTAATTTTCATGCACTTTGCAAATCTTAAGATCTTTCTTCTTTTTAGGGCCACATTCAAAGGTTGGGAACTACCTTAGAGTTCTTAGTGGCAGGGAAGATGGCAGAATAAAATGTTACCACATTATTTAATCTCTCAAGGGATTCAGTGGACAAGTACAATAGAGGCAGAGAGCCTTAGGACAAACCCATTGCCTTCAGTGAAATCCTTTTAAGAAGCAAGGCTGTCAGTACAGAATCCTCTAAAATAGGGGATGACCGTTCCAGCTTTGGTTGCAGTTGGGTAATGACACACAGCAGTGTCTGAGAGGTATTTTTGGTACTCACTGTTCACTCCTTGTGCTAGTGGGACTGCAAGGTAATGAGAAACACTCTATTCTTACCTATTATATTCCACTATTGCTTTTCAGCACAGGAGGGAACAGTCACAGTACATTCTTAACGTTGTATCAATGTTCTGTTTGATCTGCAAGCATTTTTTTAACGGAGATCATAAGCTGTTAGGTGTTTGGGAGTGACTGGCGTGGTTGTGTTGGGCTGCACAGCTCTTTGGTGAGTGGCTGCGGCAGTACCTACAGCACACGTCTGCTGTGGAGGGCCGGCTGGGAGAGTTCTGGGACTGGGACCTGAGAGAATGGGAGACTGCGAGAACTGGGTCAGAGCAAAGGTTTTTGAAATCAGGTGGTGATAGTGGATGGCAAAGTGTAAGGGAGGTGCAATGGCACGTTGATAATTCCTTGGTGTATTCCCCCATTTTTCCAGCAATTCGTTGCTTTGAGACTTCCTGAGCCAGAAATGGCAACTTTGTGTTTAATAGCATTCATTAAGTTCTTTTCTGCTAATTTCTCTGAGTACTTTTCTGAATGTTGTCCAATTTGTTATTCATAGTAATGAGTTGGCTAGATAGGAAGATTTTATATTTTTGGAAATATCTCAATCGTTTTAATTTTCTCTGTTACAAACTCAAACAAAACACATTTCCTCATATATACATGCAAACAGCAGTTCCAAATTGGTGTCATAATTCTAACAATCAACTGTATGGAGTGCATAACTGAAAAGTTATTTGCTTCAGGGAAAAAACCTCCTAATTAAACTATTGGGAAAAGCCTCTGCAGAGTTGACTTTATAAAGAAGCTTGTTCCCTTGACCTGATCTCTGGAAGTCAGTGGAAATTGTCTTCATACAACTCATCTTTACAGTCTATAAAGCCTGCTGGCTTTTCATCATGCTGCCTGTCTTCACAATATTTTGCAGGCTTTATTTTTAAAAAGGATATAATCAAAGGGTGGCAAACAAAAAAACCCCCACAAAACCAAAAACAAACAAAAACCCCACAAACAAACAACAAAAAAACCCAAGATTTTTTTTTTTTTTTTTAGGTGACCAAAGGACCCAGTCCTAGACAGTCTGAAGTAGCAAGTACTTAATGCTGGAGTTCAGCTGTTTCTAGGCAATTGCTGCTTGAATAGGCTCTGATAAGAAGTTATTGTTGAAAGAAGGAATTATTCTAGCAGTTGTTATCTTTCCTGAGATGAAATGGGAGAAGTTCTTTCGTATATATATGCTATTGAACAAGCACAAAAAGGAGGGTACTAGTTTTGCTGTAATTTCTTCAAGAGGTGGTAGAAATGTGTTCATGCAGTAATCATTGGAGAAAATTATCATGAGATAATAGTGGGGCATTTGGAACAAAAGGACCGAGGAACTATATTCAAAAGGAAGAAAACTAACATTGCTTCAGATATTTTATAACTTATTTAAAACCCACTGGACTTCATGTATTTATTGGAAGTGTCGATGCTGAGTATCTCTCTTGTGCCTTAGGGAGGAGTTATCCAGACAGTGAATCAGGCAAAGACATGCCTCCCTCAGCTAACTTTAGAGGTAGGTAAGCTGGCTGGCACGAAAGAGGATTTTTATTTCTTGCTATAACAATTTGATATCCTTATCTGAAGTCCTAAAATCTTCTGTTTAACAGTTTAAGGTCTCTTAACTCAATTAGACTCAGTTTACATGATTGGCACGCAGTTTAGACTCTGGTTCCAGGTCACAAGTAAACAACAGGGTATCACCTTGATTTTTTATATTTAGTAAGTAATAGATTTCCAGCCTGAAGGAATTTCTAGATCCAGACCAGCAAAGCAGTCTGAATGCTATTCCACTTGGGAAACACTTGAGTAAGACCATAATTAGTTGACCCTTATGAAAACCTCTTAAGTTTATGTTGTGGATATCAGTTTCCATACTCAGCTCTTGTGGCATGAGTGATGTTCATGCCTTCCCATTATTGTATGAAATAATCCAGTGCTCTTGTTTCTCTCCACCAGTTCTGCTGTTTTAAAACAGCACCATATCTCCATTGTTCATGTACTCACCAAAGGGATGTTTTGGATTCCCCCATGCCTGTGGCAACTCCGACTCGGAGCTCTGCCACTGTAGCCTGTTTCTGGGTAAATCTAAGGGCCTTTTTTTGTGAATCTCTATTAGCAGGTTGATGTGATGCTCCTCAATCCCCACATGCCAGAAAAGCCCCAAACCTTACTAGCAGAGTCTGTAGAGAGGAGAGTATATACATAACTGATATTGGCAGATCCAGTGTTGACAGATCGCTTTATAATTCAGATGTTCTATTCAACATAAAAAAAAAATATTAAAAATTATACCTAAAATAGAAGACAGCAGTAAAACCACAAGCAGAATCATCCAGCTTTCCCAAGGAATGCTATTTCAAACACAGGATTTAAATATTTGGAGGGAGGTAGACACAGCTCTCGATATATCTAGACAAGCGCTTTTGTTCTGACATGGGAAGCCAGTTTCTGATTATTTCAGGGTGTTACTATTTCTGTCATATTGTGAAGTGATCAGTTAACTGACAGAAAATTTTCTACTCTACCTTCATCTTTTCCATAATTTTAAATGCTTGGATGAAGCCAATTCAAACCCTTTTATCAAGTCTTTTTCTTCAGAGTTACTGAGAAAGACTAAACCCCTTACACTGCTTTGAACCAGCAGCTTTATTTTAAATTGCAGTTCTAGTTCTAGATGTAGATAGCAATAACAGCAACAGTCTACTGAAGAAGCAAATATGAAATCCAGTATTATTGTTGTCAACTGGATTTATATTACCTTGTACATAATATAATTTGGAGGGTATATCGTCATTTAAGCCACAGAACACACATGCAAAGCTGCTTAACACTTGATTAGTTTTTGAGATCAATTGAAAGAGTAAAAAGGACCAAATAATTGCATTTTGGGTGAAGTGAGAGGCAGAATGAAGTTGACAGTACTGCACAAGGATATAGAAACTTCAGCATCAATAATACATAACTTGGCTACATGAATAAATCTCTTTCTGGTATTCAATTCAATGGCTCCTCATCCTTAGCAGATTAGTTTTGTAAACGCATTCTGCACTGGTGTGGAAATTATTAACTTTGGAGAAGTATAGTGCATTTACTGAACTACTTGGAAGGTTCAACAGCATGGGCTGCAGTAATGTGTGAGAAGCACTGATCTTGGATAAAGGCACCGGGGCCAGTTATCATGACTGCTGTACAGTAAGGTAAAATGAATACAAATTGCAAAGGAGTCCATTGCTCTAATAGAGCCAGTTCATGGGTCCTGTCAAATTGTGCAGTGACAGAACAAAGCACCTTATTTCTTGTTCTGGTTCATGTTCATCTGAACAATGAAAAGGTGGGGGTGGATTTACACTTATTGCTGTAATATTGATATAAGCTGCTAAAGCATTTTCTTTGTATTTTATTAAAGGATTCAAAGCATGTTTTCTGAAGATTTTTGTGTGAAAGGATCTCTTAATAAATCACTTCTGAACATATAATCAATCATTTCTGAAAAATCAGTATATACAGTGGACATATAATACTGTGTGGAGATGGAACTCTAATCTCTCCCAGGCACAAATAAATCACGATCAGTACCCTTAATAAAGCTGGATTGTACTTGGCAGTGTCTCCTAAGATAGGGGCTGCAATTACTCTTACCACTTAATATTGGTGTTTTGCGGTAGCCACAATGGTCTGATGGTAAATGAGGCAAGGCTGTAGCGATAGTTAATAAACGGACAAATGGCTTGTGTGGCTTGCTAAAATCATGGAGGGGCTCGTTCGTACTGGGTCAGACCAAGGGCTGCTCTGCCCCGTGGCTTGGCCATGGCAGCGGCCACGTTAGACAGCAGGAAGCTACCCCCCCACCCCCCCGCAGAGTTCAGCTCTGTGCTGTGTGGCTGTGTAGGTGCTGAGCCTGCACCGTAACTGCTGAAGTTCAAGACAACCAGAACCGGAGTGATTGAAAGTGTTGGGCAAACATTTGATCTGGCAGGACCTGCCCTTATCAAAACGAAGGCACTGCTATATGTTTCCTTTGATGAATTTCTGTCTGGGTGATTGGCAGCGCATGCGGGAGGCTGGCGTGGAGCCCCATCTCCAGCCCTTGGTGTCCCAAAGCCTGGGACTTCCAGCGCTGCCTGGACCTGATTCCTAGAAGCCCTCCTGTCAGATCCGGGCTCCCTGGCCCTGCGGCAGCTCATCAGCTGGATACCTGACTCCAGATCTGTTTTCAGAAGTAGTTTGGAAATGTGGAAATGTGCTGCTTTCTGAACTGATTTAGAAACTGGGATTTTTTTCTTCTTTTTCTGAAATGCTGTAGTTCTCTCTTTGCCTCAGTCCTCACTTGCAAGCTGCAGCAAGAGCAGATGAGAAATGTTTTATTGGCTGTGCTGTAGTGACGAATGGACTTCTGCGGGGGTGTAAAAGTAGTTGTAGGGACTTTAAGGCATCCAGTATATAGCGATAGTGCAGCTCGGCAGTACAGTGGCTGCTTGCTTCAGTCCTGTCCTTAGTTTGTCAGAATCTTTTGTCTGTTCTGACTCGGTGCCTCCTCTTGTTCTGAGCCCTTTGTGCTGAAAGCCCCGCCCAGACTCGTCTGCCCCAGAATTTAGGGCACACCTTTTCTCATGAGGTTTATCTAGGGGATTTTAATTCCTATGTGCTATTTAATAACCTTGCTACTGATAAGATATATTAAAAAAAAAATAATCAAAGAGCATTCCTAGTACAGTGGTGGAAAATATAGACCGAAGTGCCTAACATTCTTAAAAATATATACCTTTGAACACAACGTGGTAAAGAATTCCTACCAGATCATTTTATGCAACCTGATGCTGGCAGGACCATGGACAAGACCCTTCTGGAAGGGTTAGGGTAGAAAACATTTTGGAAGTAGTATTGCAAAACACAACAATCTGATTTATGAATAAGAGGAAATTAAAGTGATATACCATACCAAATTATTTTTGGTCTTGACTTAGAAATATCATAACTGTCATAAAACAAAATTGCCTTTTGATTGTAGCAATATGCATTGAAATAACTTGTAGGAAAGTTAATCTTCTGAAGCTTATGAAATATGTTTTGTACTGAGGATACACTTCTGAAAGTTTGGTGTTTTTTCCATCTAAAATATTTAAGTGAAATGAAGTGACGGATCGCACAGATGGTGTGGTGAGCTGTTCCTCCACAGGAGGAAGAGGAGGGCAGGCATTCTGGCTAATAGCCTGTCTACATGCTCACTGCAAATACTTGTAGCTTGGAGCTCCTTGATGCTCTGTGGCCCTTGCATTGGGGAGTGAGCAGAGGAAAAGGTGAGGTGCTCTGGCCCTGGAGACACTGGCCCTGGCACTGCCTGTGCCGTAGGTTCCTCCTGACTCTGAGCAAGTCGCTTCAGCCTGGTTCCTTCGGGATGTGCCTGTGCGGAAAGTCTCATGGCACCTTTTTATAAAGACATTTGTTCTTTCGAGGACAAGACGGAACAACCCAGGGAAAGCAGAGAAGTAGCTGCTCCAGCTTGTATTAGATGTAGAAACACAGGGCTCATCCCCTCGCAGCCCTCACTGCTGCCTGGCCTGACGGCAGAGGTAAAGTTCTAAATACTCTATTTTGTGCATCTTTGGTCAAATCAGAATGATTGATTTATATTCAACATGAAAATCTGTTTTCAAAGTACCTTTAGGGGTGCTGCAAGAGAGCAGCTGGCCTGATGAGAAGGTTTTTCTGTGATATCAATGCATAATGTAGCTAATGAATTAAATCTGATCACCTAAGGTTAAATCTGTTCACGATGTACAAAAATGCACATGAAAATGAGCTTCTTGATTAGAAATATCATAACAATAATTCTTTCAGCCAGAACACGTTACATAAAAAGATCATATGTACAGTTATAAGGTGAATCCTATTACAGCACACACATTTAATCTGAATACCAAAATAGATATGTAATTATTTTTAAATTTCTATCAGTGGGGTGGCTTTTGACAGTGCAGTGGTGTCCAATCATATGAACAATGATACCCAGCACAGGTACACTGTTCACCTGTTCAGGACGGTGGCGAGTTAAGTCATGTGAGTCGGAAACAGTTTTGATTCTAGTATTTTCTCAGTTTTGTTAACTTCAATGGAAAAATAATTTTCTTAGGTCAACATGTTATGGACAATGTTTAATTTTAGAAGAATTTTAAATTTTGTTTAAAATGAATTCATTTTAACGAATTGCTAAAATAACAAAAATGCTATTTTGTTTATGGCTTATCTTCACTTCAGGCAATATTTTCAAATGTTTATTATTTATAACAGTGAAGTATAATAACTTAAACCAAATTATTTCAGTCTATGAATTCTCTGTGGAGGAGGTATGATGATTGGTTAGTCACTGAGCTGTTAACAGTATTTAAATGTGCACCGGCACTTTTCCACAAACATTTCCTGAAGCATTCTTTTGTCAATTTATTTTTTTTTAAATAAAAAAGTTGAAGATTCAAGTGGGGCAGTGGGATTGAAATGATAGACAGTGGAATGAATCATTCTGGGCTATCACATGAATGATCTTTGCATTAAAAATGGATTTATTCATTGAACCTTAACAGCTTCTTCCAAAAGCCTTTCCAATTTATCAAATTAATAAAATTGTTCCTTTTTAAAAGTGCCAGTATATTAATGCTAAAAGCAATTGCATGTATCAAAGGGTCAGGAAGATACAGCAGGCTTCTTGCATGTAGGCACATTTTTGTTGCAACAAACCACAGCCCTTCTAGACTTTGGAGCTTGTGGTTCATGTGCAATTACCCTCACGTGATAGCCAGTCCAGAGAGTGCTGTAGGCTCCACGCTGTCCCCTCTAGGCTGTTTCTCAGCAGGCAGCTGCCCGTACTGCTGCCTTTGCACCCACGACAGACAGCACGCTTGTATTTATACTTTATGTATGCAACTTGGGCTGGAGTAATTAATTTCTTCAATCTGAACCTGTGTGTTCCTCCTGGGTGTGGGCTCCTCACCTCTAGAGGTAAGGAGATGGAGTGGGGGCTTGCTGCACAGTCCCCGTTCCCCACAAAATATGATCAAATATTTTCATCTGAATGTTGATACCTAAGGGGTAGATCAGGTAAACTCAGCAGCTGCTTTCTGGTTGTTATCATTTACCTGTGAGTATTTTGAGTGTAAACTAAATAATGGACCAGATTGACTTATTGGCAAGGTCGTTTGGGTGTTTCAAAGCTGTACTGAGGTTTGAGGACTTAATGTCGTCTCATGACTGAAGTTAAAACCTTGTCTCATATTCCTGAGTATTAGAACATCTCTAATTTCACAGGAGTTTGAGAACGTCCCTCTACAGGGCAGCACTTCTTTTGCCTTGGTATTAACATTTAAACTTAATTTTACAATTCTAAAGTTGTAGGCTTAGGTGTCCTGAGTTTCTCTTTGGCTTCAGTGCTGCGCTCGCCCGTTTGGATGGTGACGCCTCTATCTCAAGTCAGATATTTATGTGTTTGTGTGTGTGTATGTCTATGATTATGGCACTACTGTGTATTGAGTTTCTGTTGATGTTCTTACATAGAGTTAGGGAAGCATTGGCTTAGCCTATCAGCATTTGTAACCTTTACCTGGCATGTGCCTGATGGCTCCAGCCGCAAAGGCTTCTAGAGATGATGGCTAGCGGTGTCAGACAGGAAAGTCCGCAGGAAAGCTGGGTGGTGATGGCCAACACCGGCTTTCGGCTCTGGGTGCAGGAGCGCAATCCTATCTGCAGGCTTGGCTCAGAGTCAGCCTCTGCTGCGGGTACCATCCCTTGTCTCTGGACAGTGATGGACCATCAGGTACCTTCTTCTCTTGCATCTTATGCCTTGAGCGTCAGAAATACAATGGGATAATGGCAGTGTGTCATTGAACGTCTCACTTTCTGGCTGTGTTTCAAAAGTGGTAAATTAAATGTATTAAAAGCAATTCAGGCCATTGTGTCTTCCTGGTGAGCCATGATAGCTGTCAGAGAGGCAGGAATTAGGCTTGTCTGGATACAGAAGAACAGAAATGTTTATGTATTTCGATGAGAGGTGAAATAGAATACGTACATATAGGCTGAAGCTAGAGCGTGCTAACAGGGTTAGCTGTAATGAGATTATTTGTCTTGTAACCACTAACAATTATATTCCCATTACTAAAATATATGTAGGGAATGAAGACAATTATAGTACAATCGCTGTGGGGCTGTGAATGCACTACAGAATATACCCAGGAATCAGACACGTATTTTACGTGTCAACATGTGTACTTGGGCTCTCACACTGGCACATATCAGCAACATTTCTTCTGAAATCAGCACACTTAGAAGAATTGGAAGTTGAGAGAGAAAAACAGGCCAACTCAATTTATCTTTTCTTGTAAGAGGAGATGCAGGATGAAAGCATTCTTCTGCTAACAATCAGCATCTCAGTAAAATTTAATTTGCTTAAAATATATTTTGCTGGAATAAGCACTGTCATATGGGTTCCTGGTTTTTAGAAGGTATATATAATCTTCCCATGTCATGTATATAAATCAATATTCAAGCGTGTATACCCAGTCAGCCCGAGACTGGTTCAGGTGGTGTATGCTGGACCCCTCCCAGAGGTGCTGTGCAATATGACCTAATATTTTCTGATGCTTTCCTCTCCCAGCTGTCATCTGGGGTTTCTTATTTGATGCTTTTTAGGACAGGAAGTATATTTTCGTTCTATCGTTGTGAAGTTTATAGCATAATGAACCCATGGTGCGTGACTTGAGATGCAAATAACTTACTAATCGACAACTGCTCGGCAGTTAGATCTGTCCAGTTGCAGTTAAATGAGAGGGCTTGTGTGCCCAGAGGAGACTGCTTTCCTGGATGATGTCCTGGAGACCAGTACCCTCAGCAGAACATTGGGCTACCAGGTCAAGGCATATGGCAATTTTTGTTTTCATATACAGCATGTTTGCAGCGGAGAGGGTCATTCCCTCAGTTTGAGCCTTTCTGCAGGAACCCATTGCAGGAACTACAAGTGTTTCTTTGTTGCCTTTTCTAAACTTAAGTCAGCCAAGATGTTTTAAAAAATGTTCCAGATAATTTAAAAATGATAACTTCAAGTGAAATTTAAACAATTTTTGACATTCAAACAATTTTCCTCAGCCTCAGTAACAGAATAGTGACCCATAGCACTTGCACGTGAAGCGCTGTTTTCCTAGAAGGTGCTCCTGCAAGCTTTTAAGGTGGGATCAGGCCTATTTGTATTGTGTTTATATATAAACAGCTGCATGGTAGACATGTAGAGTTTCTCTTTTTCATTCCACTTTAAGGAAAAAATGAATAATTTTTGCTGTCAAGAGCTTATTTCCTGGGAAGTTTTTATGGTAACGTGACAATACAAAAAACCATCCATTGTCAGTTTCACAACTGGCTCTTACTGGTGCCTTTGGCAATCATGTCCAGGGGGGATGTTAGGGAAGATTTGGTACTTGTCTCAAAATGCACTGGGGAGCTTATTTTTTTTTCATTAAAAACACCTTATTTTTATGCTTTAGCCTTCTAAAATATGTAACATGAAACAAATATTGTCCTTGAATTGCCTTTTAACCAGCTGAACTCTGAGGAATTCTTGTTCATCTGGACTCCAGCCCCATGGGTACCAGTTGTAGTGACAAGGGCTTGATTCCCAGCTGTGGCAGATAAACCCACTTGTTTTATTCTTGTGATAATTCTCCTGCCTTAGAACTGTCCTCCTCTGAAACATCTCCAGAGAGTTCTTCCAGGTCTTCACCTCTGTGTAGTTGGATGGAGGTGATCAATGAGCGTCACCTGGAGGGTGAACACAAGAGCTGGGTGACCCCTTGCATTTAAATACCGGTGTGGCCACCGTGGCCTTCCACAGGACAAGTCCTCAGAGGTATTTTGATCACTATCTGATATTGAGAAAGTGTACATGAAAAGAGCCTTTAAAAGGTCCTTTATTCCACTTAAGCTGTACAATGAAGTGAAGTTTTTCATGTGCTAGTTGTTTACTGTTAAATAGCATCAGCAAAGCTTTGTTTCCAATTAACCTGTATACCAAGAGATTTCCCTTTATCTCTTGGAAGATATTTATTCAGACCATCAATTCATCTGTTCTGGTGAAAGGTATGCAAGTGTGCGTGCCAAACAGTCAGAGAACCCTCCAACTTATTAAATTTCCAGTGCAGGCCTTGGTGTTACAAGCTTTTGATCAGATACAATCTTTTCTCAAACTCAGTCTAATATCCCTAGATGGCAGCTTTTTCTTTACTTTTTTTTTTCTTTTTTTCCCTCCTCTTATTTTATCAGGCAGTTTTCTCATCAATCTCTTTCTCCCTACAGCAGCTCAGACACAGAGCAGTTCTGATGTAGTTATGCTTTTAAATACGGAGTTGGGGAAGCAGCAGTGCCAGACGAGGCCATTTGGTCCATCCTGGAGCTCAGCCTGCAGCAGCTCCATCCCTGCTGCCTCTTGGTAAGGTGGAAGACATAAGTGCCCTGACTAGCTGTTTTGGAGATGCGATGTCTTTCTGCTTCCCTCTTCCCCCCACCCGAGATTTCTTCAAAACCCTGCTTACGCTGCCATATCATATTCAGTTTAAGTGCACAGTCTCACTAGGAGGCTGTGATTCTGCACATTTTATTTTTATTCAAGAGTCATTCTGCTCATAGCCTGCCATGGTTTGATCAAACTATTTCTTCTGAACCAGGTGTTCAAAGGTCCTTGTGCGAGTAGAGGGACAAGCAGATGGGTAGATGGCAAGCTAAGTGCCTAGCTGCTATGGAAATGGATTGAAATTGGGAAATCGGTTAAAACTGAAAAAACTGCTACCACTTTAGGACACTAACTAAATGCTTCTCCATGTCTTTTCATTCTCTGTAGCTTCTTCCATCTTAGACATGCAGATAGTTTAAGTTTTAATTTGGTACCATGTATCAGCTTAATGAAAGGAGTTCTAAATTAATTGAATTACCTTAACATTAGCTACAAACTGAGTGTATGCATGAACATAAAAATCCAGCTGCCTTATGAGAAGTTGCTCTTGCAAAATAATCTACTTGCATGTCTGAACTCTTGGAAAATTTAGCCTTGAGGGCTGACTTTTCAAATGAACCTGGAAAAAGCTCGTTGTCTGGCAGGGAAACTGGGCATCAGTGCTCTGCTAATGGCACAGCTGGTCAGTCTGGAGAACGATATTGGGTAAAGAAGGAATTTTGCATTTCTGCTGGTTTAAAATCCTGGAATGGTTTGGGTTGGAAGGGATCTTAAGGACCATCTAGTTCCAACCTGCCATGGGCAGAGACACCTTCCACCATCCCAGGTGGCTCCCAGCCCCGTCCAGCCTGGCCTGAGCACTGCCAGGGATGGGGCACCCACAGCTGCTCTGGGCAGCCTGGGCCAGTGTCTCACCACCCTCACAGTAAAGAATTTCTTCGTAATATCTAACCTTAATCTGCCCTCTCTCAGTTTAAAACCATTAACCCTTGTTGTAGTGCTACAGACACTACTAAAAAGCCTGTCCCCATCTTTCTCAAGCCCTGTTCCAGTGCTGGCAGGCTGCTATAAGGTGTCCCTGGAGCCTTCTCTTCTCCAGGCTGAACCACCCCAGCCTTCCCAGCCTGTCCTCACAGGAGAGGTGCTCCAGCCCTCAGATTATCATTGTGGCCTTTCTCTGGGATTGCTACAACAGGTCCATGTCCTCCTTACGCTGGGGGGCCCAGAGCTGGATGCAGTGCTGCAGGGTGGCATCTCATGAGAGCCAAAAATAATAAAGACTATACTCAGTAATGATAATAATTGACTGCAAGTAGGCAATGTTTGCTTTATTAAGTGTCTGGATGCTGTTTATGAACACACAGAGCCCAGGCTGGGCTCAATCCACCTTACAGCTCCTGCCTGCCATCCCTGCTCTGTGGCTGGGGAAGATGCTGCATCCACGGGATGCAGCTCTCTGGCAGCGGGATCTGTTTTGAATTCCAGCCTTCGCTCCCTGCTTCCTTTGGTGTTTGCTCTGTCTCTGGGCTCATGCTGCTCAGACGTGGAGAACAGGAATCTGGAGCAGCAGCTGCATGATCGGAAGCATCTGTTTAGTCTCTTGCAGGCAGATTAATAAATCTACTGGCATATATTTCTATTTCAAAGAATATATTTAAATTAGTTCAGGAGCTAAAGGGCCCATATTCAGGTGTAATTCAGTGGTGATCAAATCTCAGCCAAAAGTTCTAACTTTTTGGTTTCTTTAATTGACATTTGGAATGGGATTTTCAGCTGTCCAGGGAGACACTGAAAATCAATGTTCCACTGAAAATCAATGGGACTTTTACACTTCTAATGACTGAAATGTCTTCAGAAATCCCATCCTTACGACTCTAAATTAATGTCTCATTTTCAGAAGTACCCAGCAGCTTTGACTGGGTTTTACTGCTGCTAACTACCACTTGGACCTTGCTAAATGTCCTCCCTTAATGATGATGAGAGTTGTGGGAGCACTGCTTAGGACACCTGGAACTAGGGCACACATTTGTGGATTTTTGAATTAAGTTTTTAAAACACTTGCTGAAAAACTATAGCATAGAGATGAAGGCTTGAATTATTCCTGCATCCCTCTTTGTCAAGTTTTCAATTCCCTGTTTGATCCACTGGATCTAAATAAATTGGTGTGTTTGCCTGCCTTACCCAATGTCTAATTAAATATGAAAATTAAAGATGTACTGGAACTGCGAAATGAATGCTTGATATATTTTCATTGAGAACTGGATTTATAATGAAATTATTTATTACTTCCAAATTAGAAGCGTTAGAAAAAGTTACAGTGTTTGTACTGGTGATTGCTACAAACTGCTTAACATTTGCATCTCATGTTTTTTATACAAACACCTTTCCTCTTTTGTAGAAAACTCCTCTGAGATGATTATGTTGCCCTTCTGAGATTTTTTTTTCCCCACCCCCTCCTTTCACTATACCTTTTTAATGGAGTGCAATGCCTAAGGGAGAAGCTGAGCTTTAATCTATCACATTTCTAGTTCCAGTAACTGAACTCAATCTGAGGCTTGAAATGCCATACTAAAAATAACATTTGGGGTTGCTACAGCTGTTCTCTTGCCTATAGCTTTAATTTTGGATGAATTCCATAAACTTGTTTTAACATTAGTTTCTAGTTTGATATCTTTCCTTTTGGGACTGTTTTTCTATTCCTCCTTGGGTTTAGAAAGTGTGTGGAAGCCATAAATGAGGTCCTTCCCTCCAAAAAGTTGCTGGGATGAATATGGTGAAATGCTAAACTTGTGCATAAATCACTACTTATCTTCATGGCAATGAGATTGCTTGGTGATCCAATGAGCAAGTTCTCCTGTGTTTTAAAGAAAGAAGGCTGATGAGAAGGGAAACAGTATCAGGGCAGTTGAGAAATACAAGGGTATGTTACTGAGAAGGGTATACAGGTAATAACGACTTTTAGCTGGAAAACAAATGCCTGCGCAGGTCAGTCAGGTAGGGAGGCACTGCTCAGCCATGTGTCCTTGTGGTATTTCAAGGAGATGTTGAAGAAGAATCAAAAAATATACGTGAAAACACTGATGGAAAAAACCTCTTTGGCTACTCACCTGGAATGCAGAGCCTAGAATAGCTGAGTGTGAGTAAAGACTGTGGCTGGGACATGGAGCTTTATTTCTTGGAGATGAGTCAGAATTGCAGAAGAGGAAGACAAGGCTGTGTTGCATTAGCAGGCAGAGTCCCCGGGTTATAACCCTTGATAATCAGGGCTTGTTTTCCCCAGAATGAGACCTTGGCTGAGCTACAGACTAGAATTGCTAGTTTCAGAAAAGACTTTGCAGTCAGTTTTGTCTCAAGTTATATGTGTTATTTGCAATATTGAATAGATACTTGACAAACAAAGGAAATTAAGAAAAAGACCTTGCTCATTTAAGTAGAAACATATAAATAGTGGCATATATTAGTGAAAAAAAAATCTGTCATCTTTGCTTTGAGTTTCCCATAATCTGGCATCAAAATAATGTGTAACATATATGTGTTTATACCTTAGTGTATCTTGTTAAACCATTTAAAGTTAACTAATGTTTGCCTGTTTAAAAACTTTAATTATCATCTAACAAGAAAGCAACAGTATAGCCAATTAGAGATCTAAGCAATAACACACACTCACTTCTATTTTCTAGCAATTAATTGATAACTAGTTTACCGTGGGCTAATAATTAAATGAGAAAATATTTTGAGCAAATTGAAAGCACTGATGCAAATGAGTTTTGCATTTATTCTTTTCAAATTCACTGACCACGTTATCTAATCTGTCAGGAACAGAGAAATCCTGAATTACACTAAATATATACTCAGGCTGACTAACCAACCCTTAAACCAACATTACTCACTTTCTGGAAGCTTTAATTGCTTTGCTGAAGGAAAGTCTTACAGCAGTGCTGAAGCTGGCGAGTGCAATGCCACGGGGTCGCTGGGCCACGGGGTGGTGGCTGCTCTGCGGCCCCGCTGATCGCTGTCTGCTTGGCAGATTGGTTTCGCTCTCTCTTTTGTGCTTGAGATAGCAACACTGAACAGACACAGCGGGGATGCATGGTGAGGCTGTGCAATCAGCTATCGTGTCCATGTCTTTCCTGAGAAGAAAAATCTCAACTGTGTCTGAAAACAAAGGGGTCAACACTGGTGTTGGCAGCAGACATGGCTCTTGTGCCTTCTGCCAACTGCAAGATAAATGAAATGCTTCACAAAGAAGAATATGAGTTGGCAAAATGACTTGGTACATCCTGTATGTGAAAATTGAAGACATTTTTCTACTGAATGTATTGGTGATCATTTGGAATAGCTCCTTACAAACAGGAAATATCCCCATCACCCACACCTGAAGTATGGCAATCTCCAGTGAATGTCGGAGAAAGTCTCATTTTGTCTTGAAGTTCATCTGTTTGTGATATCTTCCTCATCTGGATGGGCAGTAAGGTGAAATTGCCTGAGCTCTATTGAGCTTTAAACGCAAACCATACATTCCAGTAAAACACTCCCCAAAAGACAGTGTTTCTCAGTACCACTCTTACGCCTTGCTATTGGAAAACTGCCATGACCATATGCAGGGAATAAGCCCTGACAATTCCAATTGCTTTTCCAACATAATGGACCTGTAAAAAAATAAGATGGTGCTGGGTGTCTTGAGACTTACACACACACACACACACACACAGATTCTAATTTATTTATATTATCTAAATGAAGAGGTGCTGGTTTACTGGTGTGAAATTAGTATATGGGACTCATGGCAGTGCTTGAACACATGTTGCCTAAAATAATAATTTGCATTCAAATTTTAATGTATTTGTGTTTTCACTTGCTAATGCAGATTGGGAAATTATGGACAATTAAGATCTACGTCTAGTTCCTGATTTAAGATTTGTATCTTTCTACTTTCCATATAAACACAGCCTTAGGCAAGAGGCAAGTGAAGGATGCTGAGGACAAGCCCTGGAAGCACCCATCGAAGTGATGCTGACCTGCGACAACTCCTGTGAGTGAAGGTCGCCTGATTTCTCCCAGCAGGTACCTTCACCTTAGGATGAGCATGCGCCTTCTTGGCTGCTTTCTTCCCAGGGACCCCGTCCGCTGTTTGTTTCATGTGCTTTCTAGATTACTATAAATATAATTTCTCTAGAGGCTTTTCTTGGCATTTCTAAGCAAGATGAGTGATGATGTGTCACTTCCTTTTTTATTTGCTAAGTAATGCTGGCTGGTATCCCCAGGAAGAGTTTCTAATTTAAAGTGGTGTCTCTGAAATTCTTTCTGAGCTGAAAAACATATAATACTGGAAGTAACTTGGACATTTTGGGATATTTCATGTCACAGAAATATGGTGGAATTACAGAATAAGTATTTATTTGTATTTATCACTTTTTCATATTTTTTAATTAAACTTTATTTAATCCTTGCTTTCCACCTCATTACTTTGTCTCTAGTTGTGACAGACCTTTGTGATTTATTATGTCCTCTTAATAGCCACACATTTTGGGTTACAGAGTGGTAGAGCCATATGAGTTCTTTCAATCTTTTCTAGTGCCAATAGAGGGTTACTTTGGGAAATACTTGCTTAAAAAGGCTTCCTAAAGCTTATTTCTAGTTTGAAATAACTCCAGAGACGGGTTTTATGGCAACTTGATGCATTGTTGGGAGAAAAGGTTACTGTATGGGAGTCTGGATACTTTGAGATTTTATAGTATTTTGTTTTCTCTTCCTCTGGAGTGTCATACGCCTTAGTATTGGGGGTTGCAGAATTGTTATGCTTGGAAATAAGAGCAAAGCAGACATTATCCTCAAAAGAATTTCACTCATTCCCACCAGCTGTTGCAAACAAATATTCTCATACTCTATGCACAGCTATAATTTGGAATTTTAAATAGTGCATAATTTTACTAGTATTTACTACACAGACATAAATAGAGCTAAAACTAACTGGAAATATAATAAAGGAACACTTATATCTCATGTAGATGCCAGTGCTAACTTGAATTTATTTAGGTCTGATTAAGTATTGCATATAACTTTTCATCAAGCAATATATTTAGCGAAAACAGTCTCTGATGTAGTAATTAGAAGAAAAATAATGACAAATATGAATTGTATTTATTAAATAGCAATAAGCGTGTCCACTCACCAAAGGACTTGCTGTTTATAGTATGTGAAAACAGCACAAATCTGATGCAACTATCATGGATATTTCAGGTAAAAAAATATTTTTTTTGTGGACTGGTTGGAGGCTCTGAAATCTGGCAAAATTACTATTAGCTATAATGATCACTAACCAAGATATTAAAGAAATATAGTTCATTATTATTTGTGGAGTTCCTAGATATTTCTTGCATTTATTCATATGTTACAACTCGTTCATTTATGATTTATTCAGTTGTCCCTTCAAAACTGTTCATTCCGTGGAAGGACTGGGTGTTATGACATGGAGATGCGCAGTAGTGAATCCCTCAAGCAGTGACCTGTATTGAATGAAGTTCTTGATGTGACGATTAAGTGGTTGTTTCTTTTTTGTTTTAAACCTGCTAATTTCTTCTGGAGATATAACTAAAATTTGTGGTAGCCGTAATATACAGCACGGTCTTTTCAAAATCAAAATATGTCCTTCAAATTATTTCAGGGAGCAACTGGGACAAACTGTTAGTGAGAAGATGGCTGGAATGGCTTCTAATATTGGGTAGCACCTTAGACCATGGAAATCTTCTTTATTTCTTGTTGTTAATAACTTATTATTCCCCTATTATCATCACTATTATTTATTAATGGCTGTTCCATTGCTTCAGTCACGCTCATCATCCAGTTCCATACCAGCAGTGTCAGTATGTTTGCAGCGTCCTGCGTTCCCTCGCTGTCAGCACGACTAGCTGGAGTGCAGCCTTCCAGGGCAAAGTCATCTAGAGGTTACTTTGCTGCAGGTGAGCACAAAATACTTACTTTGATGCTAATGACTTCTGGCTAGTGTTATTTCATGGGAGGTGTGATTTGGTCTACTGCTGGAAAGTTGCAGTTGCTTTTAAAAACCTAGAAAGCTGTGGGATCCTCAGAATCCCACGGAACCACCTGCCGGAGTTTTACCTGTTTCTCTGGGAAACCAGTGATGGCAAGGCTTTTTCAAGGCTCTCGTGAATAAGATACCCCAAGTCCCCTGGAATGTCAGCACTTGACAACTTGAAGCCATTGATACAGAGCTTGTGATTAACAGTCCCTCGTCTATCCTGAGTCCCAACATACGCCTGAGCGCAGGCACTAAGCAGCTCCTGCCTTTCCTACGGAGTAGCTGTCTTTTGCAGGAGACTGCTTGAAGGAAGAGGTGATGCTTTGCTGACAGGCATGGAAATTCAGACACACCCCCCACCCCCCCCCCCCTTTAGGTGGGCAAGATGAACACTATGTTTTCAGTTCAGAAAGCAGACTTTTTTTTTTTTTTTTAAATTTTTGAACCTGCAGAAAACCCAGTAACTAAGGAAAAATTATGTGGAGGACCATACATGTGGCAGGTAGACTTGCAGGCTGCCAGCTTAATCAGCTAGTTCACATAATGATAATCTGAATATAACCTGAATATTCTCTGAATGCTGGGCATGTCATGGTAAACTCTTTTGTGAACAGCCTGCTGTATGTGCAGTGTGTGGTCATCAGAACATTTGGCTTTGAGCCCTCAGTTCATGGTGTATTACAGCACCTTGCTCTCAGTGGCAAAGATCTAGAAAATGTTCATATTTATCTTCTCATAGAAATATCATGTCTTAAAATTGCACCGATTAAAACAGTTATCAGATGATCAGCATAGTTTAAGACCTCTTTATGCCATGAGAATATCAATGCTGCAGTTCTAGTCAACAGAAGAACTCTCTTTTCTGATGGAGACGAGTGTGAGCTGAACACTGAGTGGTATAATTAACACATGTTCTAACCAAACGGTCTTTATACACTCCTTAATTTAACCAAATTTAGCCAAAAGCTTCTTTAGTGTGTGAAACAGTTTCCTATATCCTTTCTCCTGATTCATTGCTGAAACTTCTTGGACACTCCATGTTCTTTCAGAGAAGTATCTGAGAAGCCTTTCCCTTGCTGCATCCCATGGCATCGGGCTCTAGTTGCATGCACTCCATCCCGAGCTCCTCCAGCCTCTCCTGGCTCTGCTCCTGCTCCTACCCTGCCCCTCTCCACACCGTGAGAGCTGCTGTTTTAGAGCATTAATGCCAGGCTGCCTTTTAGATGCAACTTCGAGTGTCCCTCCCTCACTGTTGGGGATTGCTCTATGGGTTTGAAGGTTCGCTTCTTCTTTGTTCTTTGCAGGTTGCTCCTTTGTTCTATTTGACTGTTATAATTTTATTTGTCCCCCACCCCACCCCGTGTTCAAACCCTGTGAAGACTAACGTGTGGTTGTAAATTGAAAACAGCAACATGCCGCCTGATGCTTGCAATCAATATGTGTGCGTGGTTTTCTTTTCTATGAATCAGAGGGTAACTCAGATTTTTCCTCTACACTAAGCTTAGGTTTTCTTTTACATTCTCTGAAAATATTGATTAACCTTTTGTTCTTGAGACTCTGACTCTAAAACATGTGTTATTTTTTATTTTATCTGCATTTTCTTTCATCCTGGCAAGACTGGAAACCAACACCAAGATAAACCTTGCTATATTAGCGCTGGCATTGAGATCTACGCACCAGGTATGAAGCTACTTTGTACATTTGCATCTCTCTCCTGTTTTTCATCATTAATGATATGTTTGATCAGATTCTGCATTTTACTGTGTATTGTTTAAGGTATGTACACGCTTACAGGAATTTTTTTGAGTGCTTTATGAATTTGTCACTTCAAGTTGAAAGAGTGAAACAAATTTGCTCCATCCACAGGAGGGCTCATCAGATGTTGCGTGTTGCTCAGATCGCAGACTTGCTCCTGTTGTATACTGGCATCATCTGCCATGGTCCTTCCTGCATTTCTCACCACTTGCCAGGATTTCTTCTTTCCTCCCAGCAGGGTGCATCACAGTAGTACTGTTTGATTTTCTTGAGCTAACCCTGCTTTCTTATTTTGTTCTGTGCATAGTTGTTGATGTTTGGGTTTGGGGTTTTTTTTCTTCTTAATGGATTGCTTTCAGGGAAATTATTACCAAACATATAAAAAACAGGCCAACTGTCCTTGCTATAAGATGTACAAAGCATAATCTCCAGCTGAGTTGTGATTAGCAAAACCTTCTGCTGTCTCAGACAAAAAAAGGCTTTTTTATTTTACCTGTGGGATACATTTCTGGCAGTGCATTACTGGGCTGTGCAAAGCTGGGTCTGAGGCATGGGGCAGGGACGAGCTGCCCAGGGCAGCCTGCTGCTGGGGGGAAAAGGGGGCCAGCAGGCACTGGGGGGCTTCTTCTGGGCACTGCTCTGCTTCCACTGGCTACATCATGATGGCCAGTTTGCAAACAAATGGTATTCCAAATGTGCCTAGCTTCTATTTAGACTTAGGAAAAAGTTGCTGCTATTCTGGCTTCCACTAGAAATTTGCTTGGTAACTAACAGTATTGGGTGAAACTTCAGCTTCCGTGTAAGCAGACATCCAGGGGTGGATATCCCCCTCCTCCCCCAACCTCAGATACCATCACCCTTTTTCTTTCCAGCCAGAAATATTTGTTTAAATAGATTGATTCATCTATACTGACTCACAGCTTAATGGGATTTTAAATCTGTTTATCTCAGTGTCTCATTCTAGTCTGTGTGCCTGCTGCCTTGGCTAAGCTGTGTCTCCAAGCATGCAGCCCCACAGGCAGGTCAAGGTCCATCAGCGCTGCAAGAACCCAGCCTGCAGAGGCAAGAGCATAGGTGGTTCACGCTCTGTGGGAAGCTTCTGCAAGGCAACACATCTCCCTGTTTTTTTTTTAGTTTGACTGTAGTATGGTTTTTTATGGAGGGAGAAAAAATACCTTTTTGGAGTCTTCTATGTTATTTTTTAATTAGTTCTACTCATAACACTCTCTGTATCTTTGTAGTGCTCAAGGCCTTATGGTTTTTAAAAAAAGTCCAACCCAAAACCCAAACAAAAAATATTTCTACCCAGAAGGATCTTTTATGACTGTTCTGTGGTCATAGCTTCTGCTGCAAAGCTAGAATACTTACCATATGCCTACATGACATGAGAAAACAGTATTGCAAAATCAGTTACAAAAGGCATGTTCAGGGAAAAAAAAAAGCTATTTTAATCTTGCTTTTACAATTTATAGAAGATCAATGGTCTGCCTTAATTGGCTCTGGGAATACGTCAGCTTGTGCAGCAGTCACAGAGGGTGAAGGCAGGAGGGGAGGGCCAAGCCTGCTGGGAGGCGTTTGGAAACGAAGCAGTTCAGCTTCTGTTTGGGTCTCTGCTGGTGGGCTCTTCGTAGGTGATTATCTTCCAAGAAAGGTTTCCTGAGGTGGAAATCTTTCCCAGTTCTCTCTCCATCAGCAATTCTCTGTAAGAAAGAGTGTCACCCTGACTTGAGGAAAGCGTCACCCCACCTACATCTCTGCAGACCTGGAACCAGACATGGTGTGAACGCTGTACCTGGTAAGGCAGCAAGGCTTGCCTTGGTCTTGTGTGCGTGAACGTATCTTGCTCTGGTACCTTTGCTTTATCAATGAGACCAGGGTATGAAGCAATGCTCGTTTTGAATTGTTCCAATTAAGTGGGCGCTGTACACCTTGTTTCTCTTATTCAATAGCTGTGCACAGAATCTTGAGTCATATGCCGACAGCGTAAACAAATAAAAAATGCAATTAAGACTGGAGAGTTCTCAGTTCTTAAGCAATTGGATCCTACAGGCTAGAAAACCCTTGGTATAGCAAAATCCAGGATAAAATATAGCTTTTATGGCCTTTAAATCAAAGAATCCTGACAGTCTAATAATGGGCTACTGTGCTCTTGGTGACAACCATTTTGCGGTGGCAGCGGTTAGGTATTGCCTTTGTCACTGCTCCCAGCTGCGTGTGGACTGGCTTTATATCCTGATCCTTCACAGGTGGTGCTGCAGAGCAGGAGGAGCAGGCATGCTTCTTAAATAAATTGAACTTCCATGCTTAGACTGAAGTTTGAAGATGTGGAGCCTTGAACAGGGTAATTGCAAGCAATAACATTGCAGAAGTGTTGAGTAACAGCTGATTAGCACAAGGACATTTTTCTTTGTAATATGATGTGACTTAGTCACAGCAAGAACGAAAACTTAATTGCTGTATATTCTTATAAACATATTTACTCTTCAGAATGAAAAAGGTCAAGGTCAGCTCTTCAGGGAGATGTTATGTTAATAAACTGCTTTTTATAGGTTTTGTTGTACTTTTAAGGCTTTGTAAGAAAAGGTGTAGGTGTTAGCCTTGATCTGAGAAGCTGCTTTAATACTCTTTACAGGGAAATTATTTCTGTGCTGAAAATTATGTGTGTGCTTAAGTGGTCTGCTAGTCTGAGGCCAGCATGACCTTGACAGGGATAAGGCTCCATTTTTCTAACACCTTTTATGTTGTTTTTATTCAGCTTCCAAAGTGAATCTTGGTGAAAATCTCTTCAGCGTTCCCTGGATAGCTCAAATGTATATTTATCTGGAGTTTCGGAGAATATTCCTGGGCTTTTTGTGTAAAAGCCTCATTTGGGGGGCTTCTCTTCATTCCAAACAGGTAATGAATTCCCAAGGAGTATATTTTTAATGTAACTTTCAGATTTGTTTTCCAGATCCCGTTTCTATGTGGTGCTTACCTACATATTTTTACACGTGTAATCACATGCGTGTGCTGCCGGTGCGGCTCCTGGAACGAGCTCCCCCTGAGCATGCTTTGCTGTCCTCTTGCACTTGCTGGGCTTGTGTGCAAAACCTGAGTCTGCGTAAGAGCAGCTTTGGCAGTGCCAGCACATGTGAGGCTCTGACCATCCAGCCTGAGTCCTCAGTGGCACTGGGAGAGGGTGACAGACTAGAGCTGGTTGCTGAGATCCCTTTGGAGCACAGCCTGTGCTCACGCCCTGGCCTTTCCTGGCCGGTGTCCCGCGTGGTCCTGTGCCGTATGCAGTGTTTGGTTTCCAGGTGCACCCACCACTGCTGAGTGCCAGCTCGGGAGCAGCCGGGGGCACGGTGCAGCTCCTGACCTGTGCCCACAGGTACTCGATTGACTACCCAGCACAGGTGTCTACGTGCAATGCAAAGGTGATGCATCTCCCCTAAAGATGTGATTTTACATTTTGACAGAGCAAAGCCTCTCTGTGTAAGGATGCTTGCGGATGGTGCAGGAGGCGATGGCTGGGAATGGCAGCGTGCACATGGGGCGTAAGCAACTTTTGCAGCTGGTGTATTTTACAGGCCAACTTTGGAAAGTCTTCTAAACAAATCGTTTATCCCATCTACATTGTATTTCTATTTTGAACAGTTCATTCGAAGTGACGTCAGACATACATCAAGTAAATAGCTTAGTAGAACAAAACTGTCAGGCAACTATAAATTAAAGAGAGTTATGTTAGAGTTTATGGTTTCTGCAACTCTTAATATACCTTGCAGCTTTAGCATAGCGGTTGAGCTCACAGTGAGACAACGGTTGACAGCATTATATTTTATTTTAAGTATGTATTTTAAGAAGCCCATTTGCTGCTTTCTTCTTCTCCTACTTCAGGTTTTGTCTTGGAAACAAATGATTATAGAACTTGGGCTTTCTTGCATCTGTCTGAGCTGCCCCCTCAGGTCACTCTTTTCTTTTTTTTTCCTTCTCTCTTCTCTCCTCTCTTTTCCTGTCCATTTTATGTCCCACGGCAGAGCACTGGTCATCTTTTGTTAGCCCCACTTCGTAAATAATTTCTCGAGGTCAGGTGCGAGAGGTCTAACGGTACCACTGGGAACAGGGGGCCAGTTCTCTTTTGGTGTAGGAGGAAATGGGTGCCAGTCATTTAATGGGCAAAATAAAAATTGGTGGTGAGTTATACCTGGGATATACTGGCGGATATTTGTTACTTCTTAATACCTAATGGGCAGTGGTGATAGCTTGCACTGGAGCTGTAAGAAGGTGATTGCAATTCCATCTTTGTTAGAAGCTTTAGGCAGGAGTTAAGACCTGAACGCTACCTCATCCTGAGTTTTAGCAGGCAACCTAGTTCTGCAGGTGTCAAAGGAATGGGAGCCTTCAGCGGGGCTGGTGACAGGGTTTAGAAGCATCTCATCTAGAAGATGAAGAGCAGACTAGAAGATGAGAACACACGCTTCAAAATATTCTGAATACTTCCACACACTCATACTTCTGAATATAGATTTTTCTCCTGCTTTTATTTATTGCTTTTTTTTTTTTTTCGTTCTTGAGTCATGTTTGTCCTGCTCCTTCAATTACAAACTGGAGGTCACTAGAATATGATTAAAAATTATAAATAAAAGATATTATGGGGGAAAAAAGATCAATACAAGACCGACCGAAAATAGAGCAAAGGAGAAATACTGTGCCCCTGTGCTCTGCAAGTTGTTACTAGCCGGCACTCCGGTAAAATATCTTCCCTGCTGTAATTGTTTCCTTGGGTGGTGCCCAGGATGGATTATCGCTGCATTCTCTGGATACATTTGAAATAACTGTCGTTGAATTTCCCAGGGTTTAGAAATAAAAGGGCTTAAATTTCTGAGATATTTTTGCATCTTCTATGGTTAGGTTCTGAACTGGGATGAATAATATACAGTTTGAAATGTAGAAATTGGTCACCCTCAAGAACTAATGTAAACTTCTAATAGTGACTCTCACATTAAATGTTTAGAAGGACAAACATTTGTAAGAAAACATTCCTGGGCATGAAAATGTCACTTTGCTAAAATCGAAATGGCTCCAATCACTTTCATGACTTTTTTTTTTCCTCAGTTTTTTTTTAAGTTTCACTAGTGTTAGGTGAATTGGGGGTTTTGTTTTGAAACAACTTTTTGTTTTGTAGATTTGGATTAATAACAAAAAATGCTACAAAAATAGGTGCAATAACTTTAGATATAGATAGATAAAACAAAATGTAGATATTCCAGATTTACTGAAATGAATTATATTGAGCCCACCAGAAAGAAATGGGCTCAAATGAGAGAAAGATAGGCTCAGGATGGGGAGTTGCATTGCTCCAGAGACTGATGCATCCTCTTTCCATCCCCCCTGGGGAGGAGTGGGGGAGAAGGGCAGAGTCTTATCCCTGGTGTGATGCTTTCTCTGATGGTGCATCCATGTGTGCTGGGGCTGCCCAAGCCTGCAGCAGGGCTGACTTCCAGCCCTCCACTGCCTGCTGACAGGGACAGACTTGGCAGGCTGCTCTCCCTGGCAGGCTCCAGCTTTCCAGCTTAATTGTCCTGTGCTTTCAGCCACTTCTGAGTCACTGGGACACCCTAAACAGCAACAAAACTGTTTAAAAAAAAAAAAAAAAAAGAGAGAGAGAGAGAAAGAAAGGAGGACTGTGTAGTTCTTTCCTCCCTGATAGAAGCAGTCTGTTTCTGTGGCACTGAAGAACTTAAACTTTTCTTGCTTTCCTTCAGCCCATCAGCCCCTTTCCCTTGGCCCGTGTGCTGGGGGTGGTGAGAGCAAACTGAGCAGGCTGGCACGGAGTGGAGCCCGCGCGTGGGATGTGCCTGCCCTGGGCGCTGTGGCAGGCTCATCTGGGGATGCAATTTAGCAGGCGATGTTAGCAGCTCTGCTGATAGAATCTGCCAGAACAAGCCACAGTCTCTTTTCCGCTGCCTTTCTATTACATGTAACGCTGGTTCTTACGGCCAAGAAACGCAGACAATTTGTAGATAAATAGTATTTAGACATCACAATATTCTGTATGTAGAACAGCAGGCATTTGGGGGTAGCAAGAAAGTAGCATTTAAAATAATAATAATAAAAAATATTCAAATAGAACAGTTTATATTTTTCACTTTTTTTTTTTTTTTTTTTTTTTTTTAACAGACCAAGAAAACCCTAAAGGGCATTCACTTTTCTGGGTATTTCAGCAAATCGGAATGCATTGAGTCTTGTTTATTTGCAATACTCACCACAATTTTGCACGGTAAATCAGCTCGGATGAAACAAGAACTCACCTCATTCTTGCCAGCACCTAGAGGACGTGACAGCAATTCAACTGAACTTGATGCTGCAGTATGTGAAGAATTTAGAGGTATAACTTTGTTTGGTCCTACTCTATAGCCCAGACCAAAGTAAGTCAAATTTTCATGCTCGTGTGATTCAGGTCCTGTTTTAAGAGATCCTCCTGTTCTCAAGCAAACCAGCACTTGCCCTCTTTCCTGTGCTCCCTTCCTGTGGGCACTGCTGTGAGATGCTGGTAACAGCTACAGCTTCTGCAGGGCTTTGGGAGCAGAGGAGCTGCTGGCAGAGGTGAAGCTGTGCTGCAGGGACGGGGGTGGGTTGCTCTTCATGGAGAGACCTCCGCTGCGGTGCCAAAACCCAGATCCAGCCTCTGGGGCTGTTGAAGTTGAGGCGCCCCATCCTGCGTTAAATAAAAGGCTGGAGTAATTGTGCCTTCGAGCCCTTCCCCTTGCCTGGCTCTTTCCAGCCCTGGCTGCCCATTCCAGCCCAGGCAGAGTGTGGGTCTGGCCCTTGGCTGCTGGCGGGAGGCTGGCCCCAGCCATGGCACGCCATCCCTTTACGCTTGTACCATGGACTATAAATTATATGTAACTAAGGTCTACTACCCAGAAAACCAGTTGCTTTCCATTTAAAAATGGAAGCATAAATCAGCCCCTGGTCTCAGTTCAAGTTTCTAAGCAGTACTATAATAAAAATAAGTAGCAGTGCAAAAGCAGACAGTTCTTTGTCTTTATTATTAGATTAGCTGGTAACGTTTGCCTATCAAGCCGGTGAGTGAGGAATGTTGGCAGTTCCCAAACACGGTGGTCCACAAGTGAATTTGTAGTCAATAAGGCAGATATTAACAGCATGTATGCTGGAGGCACGTCAATGCAACTGTATTGCTTCTACAGTCATCGCAGTCCTGGGTAACATGTTAATTACTGCATTTTTATCTTAGTGTAGTTAATGTCGTTCAGAAAAATATTATCCTATAAGGGGAAAAAAGCCCAAGGAACAGTATGCTAACCATAGAAACGTGATGTATGTTACAGCACATCAGAGGTGAACGTTCTGATTTGGTAGCTCAGCATAACGGTGCTTGTTACGTGGGCTGGAAGAATCGGACAGAACCTGCTCCTTTACCCCTGCACGCCTCCCACGTGCTGTCCAGCTCTGTTGTTTGGAAGGAGTAGCTCAGCCCTTCTGAAGCGCTACCTTGCTGTTTCGTATAAATAAAAATGCTGCTGATGAATTAATGTTAGAGCCTTCCCCGATGGCTCGTTTTTGTGAGGATGTGTCTTTTGAAACTCAACAGTAAATCATTATTTCTGCTCTGGGAAATGGGAGAGACAAGTTCATATACATTTCTTACTTACAGAGGGATCTATTCAGGTGCTCCCACGCTCTCCCATTACTGTAATACACGGTTTATTTCACCAGCTTGTGTATCTCATGGAGAAATGGACCTATCAATTTATGTAGGCATTTGTAGCCCTCCTTCCATTTCTGTAATAGCTACTGTATTTCAACTATTTATGTGCTGCACTAAAACCTTTTTTGTTCAGAAAAATATTTTTGGTGTAGCCTTAAAACGTAAATTGCAGCTGATATAGAAACACAACCTTCTCTGTAAACTTTGTCTGGCATAAAAGTGTCTTTTCAGTTTAGCTTAGGTTTTTTGAAAAGCATCTTCAGATAATTCAGGAAAGCAAACTCTAGTTATATCAAGTTCTGAATGTCCACAAGTGAGGGTTATATTGCTTTTTAGCTATACCTAGTGTACTTCTGAGGTATAGGTATAATTGGCTGAATTTCCTCACTAGGCAGGGTCTGATACTGATGGGTCCATGGCAGAGCAAAGCACCCAAGGCCACCGGGGAGGTTCAGCCATGGTGCCCATTAGATTGGCCACGTTTCTTTCCTTGAGGGTTTGCATTCCAAATTTTTCCAGTACCATCCTAACAGAACTCTGAGACTCGAATCTCTCCTGAGATGGGAATAGTTACAGAAAAGCTTCCGAAAGTAGAGCTAAAGATGTACAAAAGTCAAAGGGATTTTGGTGAAAAAGGAGTTGAAAATGGATCCATAAACACAGCTAGGAGAGAATGGGCTGCCCAAATGTTGTTTGTTATCTGTCTAGACTTTGCAGCCCTTAGGATGATGTCTTCTCTGCAGCTCTGAATTACGAATGGCCTTTGTTTTTTCTGCCTTACAATTCAACAAAAGAACAAGCAGAATAAAGCATAAGAAAGGGTAATCCCAATGGAAATGGGTAGAATTGTGGCACGTAAAAAAACCCCGTGGCAGTACAGCAAGGACATTTCTACTGTATGCATTAAGTTCTTTCTAACGAGACCAGGTGCTGGTGCAGTGAGTAAATCAAGGCTGGTAGGTGCGGGGTGTTGAAGTGAGTGGCTAGCTGAGTGCCTGGGGCTGGCAAACTGTCCCACGCTGCCACGCACGAGGCTGCTAAAGAGCTGTGGCTTATTGTGTTCTTGGGAGAGATGCGCGGGAGAGGGTTCACCACAGAAAAGTCGGTGTAAGCTGCTTATCCTTAAAAAAGGATTCCTTCATGATAGGAATGAGATCACTGTCAGCCTTCTGTCTTCTTTAGGCTCTCCTGCCTACTGCTGAATACCTCTGGATAAAAGATGTGCTTAAGATGAAACAGAGCAGCAGTACGTAAAGGCATTAAAACTCATACTCACAGAGCTCAGCAAGAGAGACTGCATCTTTTATCCCATTTGGAGTGTTTCGCTAAGTGAAAAAGTGACAAACTTCTGGTTCATTCCAGCGTTGTTCCTAATGAGCTTGCCAAATAGGCTGGAGCCATTGCTAGCCAGTCACTTGGATCAGTTTGTGTTTGGCTGCCTCATAAAATGCAGTGACGATAAACTGGCTGTTACAGAACCTTGAACCAATTCCCAGGGAAGCTATTTAAAGACTGTAGGCTCAGTTCAGAGTGCACAGCTTTGTGCTACGGGAAGCCCTTCAACTTCCATGGAGCACTTGTACATGGAGCAGATGTACTGCTGTACATCTGAAAGGTATAGGATTTTCTCTGGCTGCAGAATTGTCGCTGCTTCTTCACGTTTAGGCAAACCTGCAGTTCCTTATATGCTCTACTAACCACGGCGGAGGATTTTTTTTTTTTTTTTGGGTTGGGTGTGGTGTTTTCGGGGTACTTTTTGTACATAGTAAATCTTAATAGTACCAGTCATTATCTTTTGTTCATTAGCTGCTGTGGAGCTCTGCTGTTACCCCAGCTGTACAAAAAGGATCAAAATGCATAGCTGGGCATGTGCTGTCAAGATAGTTTACACTTATATGTTGGCTGAGAGTTATCTTGCAAGAAGGGAGTGCCTGCAGAAAATGAAATATTTCAACATGGCTTTATGAGAGTATTTTAAATACGGTGTCCCTATGTAAAACAAATATCCAAGAAAAGGTGAATGGGGAGCAACATGTCCTGCTTATGAGTGTCAAGAGCAGTTTGTCCACTAAAACATGCAGTACAATCTTCAGTGGTACTCAGGATATTTTTAAACACATTAACTTTGGATGCATAAGCCATAGAGACTCGTAGAAAAATAAACTGGCTGATGTGGTTGTTTGTCCTCCCTGTAAGAAACATGGGTCAGCCTATTTCTGACTTGCTTGATTTTGGCACAGACGAACAGTTATCTTGTCTATAATGTCTTGTCGCCTCTAAGTCTGCCAGAGTAATATTAATACGATTATTTAGGTTAAAACTAGAAATCCAGACAAATACAATCGTTAGTGTTTCACATAATTTCTTTTCAAGTGAAACTTTTTTAGACCTTGTTGATCTAAAAACTGCAGTGTATGATGAAGTGTTCTGATTGAAAACTGGTGAAGTTAAAACACACAGGTGTGCCCATGTAACAAGTTTTTTTAATGAGCATATATAAGCCTGAAGTCATTTGTTTCTTAGTGATTCTCCAGGAAGGCAAACTAAAGGGTGCTTCATCTTCCTTGTATCCCTGGTCAGATGTGCAAGAAAACAATTCTAATTGATACAACAGATGGTAGAGAGAAGGTTAGTGGTTTTGGTAGTAAATAGGTAAAATTAGGGATAAAGAAACACCATATCTGATTATTCAATTGTTGTGTGCAGTGGAGTTTAAAGCATTTTGCAGCTTTCTGGACTGACATCAGCTACTGCCTTCCAAAAAGACAAAATGAAACAGAGATTTCTAATGCTTTTAAGGTTTGTGTGAGAGCAGTAAGTTGTTAATGTTAGTACTGGGCCTGGAAATGAAGCCCAGCACGCCTGCCATCAGCCAGAGGCTGTGTCCGGACATAAAGAGTGTTATCCAATAAAACCCTAGAGCTGTGGGAAGTGGAGAAAGGGTTGAAATGGTCACCATAGTAATAGAATGTACTCAGGCTTTAATTGAAATAAAAGATTTGTTAAACTCGGGGAAATTTATCAGTCTCTTATACTAATATTTAACTAGAGAAATGGATTCCTTCAGGAAAGTGTGGGACTCAGATCCATCTGACAACCTTCTGCATCTCTTTCAAAGCTAAAGGATCCAAAAGCTTCAAAAAATTGTATTAAAGATAACGTTTTTTCCTGTAAATCTAACTCTGGTTTTTGCTTTGAAATTAGAGGACATTCACAAGGCCATGCAATTTTAAGCAGAGGAAGTATTAATTGTCTGTTTGTGAATATTTCATATGAAAATACATGGAGTTAATTTTTAAGTGGTAGCATGGCAAGTGGTGCACTAAAAGCTACTGGGAAGAGTTCCTGCTCGCTGGCCACTGTGAGGATTTTTGCTACTGGGCTTATGAGTAAGTAGAGCTGCTTTATCAGTTCATTCAAAGTTTTAATACAACAATGAAAAAATATTTTAAATTATGTAACACTCTATTGCAGTGTCTTAACTCCCCTTGTATGGCTAACAAAAATTAGAAGTCCACATTTTTACGCCAACAAAGTTTTCATGGGTAGAAATGTAATGTACAACATACGGGATATGCATATATTATATTTTAATAGTTCAGTATAATTCTGACTGAAAAGAAATAATTTGTGAAACTTCTACTTTCTTTATGGGGCTGGTATTTCAGTCTTAATGATTTTCATGCTGGTTTTAACTAATTTTGATCTTCTTGGCATCTAAGAAAAGCTGGTCTTATGTAGAGGTGCTCTGTACCTTGCTGATTATGATCTTAATATAAAATATTAAAGCTGCAGGATCAGGAAGTAGTTCTTGTATATTGCAGCTTTGATACTGTTTTAATACTTACTGTATCATTTTAGAAGTGGGTATATATGACACCATACCACGTTGAACAAGTTTTATGGCCCTTCTTGAAATGTCAGTATGTCTTCTCTGAGAACCACTTTATCATCTAGTCATACATTTTTAAAATCAGAAGGAGCTATTGTGATAATGTTGTCAGACCTTGTGCATGACAGAGGGTGCCACTAGATTTGATCAACTTGGGTTTTTTTTGGTGCTGTAGTACGTGACTCAGATCGGTGAGTATGTCTTATGTATTTGAATTTTTGCTCGTGATGTGTTATGAAGGCTACTTCTGCCCCACATTCAGCTGGGAGGACTGCTCAGCTGTCTGATATCTACTGGTGTTTTGACACAAAGGGCACTGATCTTCCAAAGCGTTGACCTGATTGCTTAGCTCGGTTCCAAGCCCAGCCCCACTGTCATCTATGTATGAAGTTCAGTTTATACTTAAGTGTGTAGCGTCATAGACAGGCAATCAAACAGGTCATAAATGGTGAACAATTACTCAAGAAACAGTCATGGCTAAATAATAAAATCACAGCAGAAGAAAAAATATCTGCACATAACTAGTCATCTTAGTCTAAGATAGAAAGCAGGTCTCTGTTTTGCGGCTCATAAAACAAATGCCCATTGTATTTTTCCTCTTTGTATGAAAATAAATGTTCTTCAATGGCTGACAAGAATGAAATTATCATTCAATTTCTCTTAGACTTTGTATATGCTGTACTACAGATGTAAAACTAGGAGCTACATAGTTTACACGTATACCTCTCACATTGGCTCTTGGCTTCTAGGATTATTTTACCAGAGTGTGTTATTTACAGATGTTCCAAATCAGTTCCTGATGTAACTGTCATTCTTTGAATAGAGTGTATGTGAACTTAAACCAAACCAAACCAAACAAAAACCCCTCAAAAAAAAAAAAAAAAAAAAAAAAAAAGAGGAGGAGAAAGGGAGAAAGAAAAAAATAGATTCCTACAGAGCATATAATCAAAAGTAATTTTCTTTTTGCAGAAATACAGCAAAACAGAAACTCTGCATGTTCTGATATTCCCTTGTCTTAGAAGATCACACTCTAGTGGTAGTTGTCAAATTCTTATTGAGCCCACAGCAATTCTACATATAATTTTGTTTTTTCTTCATCACAATGTACTATTTATTTCCCCCCATATTTTTACTCTCGCTTGCAAGGCTTGGTGGAGCAATTTTCTCATAAACAGGAGTGGAATTTTCTATGATGTGGCGTATGTCAAAGGAAAATGAAAGCTATAGGGAGAGTTTTGATCACAAGAGACGACTTCGCTCACTGGGATTACCTCCTGGCATGTATCTCGTGTAGAGGAGATGTGGCTGTAATGTACTCTGAGAGCCTTCAGGTAGTGAATTTTCTGAAGATGAGCAGAATTTGAGAACATCAAGAAGAGATGCTTTGAGCCTTTGCTTTAAACCCATTGCTTTCAGATTTTGTTTTATTAATTCATTGCATTAATTTTTAATAACATGATCTTCCACTGGAAGATGGATGGAAGATGCTTATTACGTGGTTGTTGATCATGAGTCTTCTTGCAGAACTGGCTCTTCTGGTAACCTGTTGCATTTGGCGCAAAATCTTGGGAGTCAGTACTTCATCCGCTCCAAAGCAATGACGACACAGAAATGAGATGTCAGTGAGGAGGATCCATAACGCTTCATGCTTCGCTAAGGTGAACATTTTTGTGGAGGCAGATTGCAGTCTTTATCCTCGTTGTCTGGTCTTGTTATGCCCTCCAAAATCTTGCCAAGCCACAACATTTCTTTTGCATAATTTTTGGAGAGTGATCTACAAGGTTTTAATAGCTGTAGAGAGTAAGCTGTATGAGTGCCACCCCTCCAAGAGCAAGACTCTGATGCTCGGTAGCCAGTGGGCTAAACTGCGTGGGGTCTCAGCATGGTGGTGGCTGTCAGAGCCAAGCACAGCCGAGCTGGTGCTCAGGAGTGCAAATAAGGCTTGAACAAATATATCCTCTTCCCCTGTATCAGAGAAAGAAACCCTGAGGCTAGTCTTTGAATTCCTTGCCCTATGTTATTTACTTAAGAATAGTGATAGGAAAAGGGAGGGAAGCTGGACCTTTCTAGGAGTTCTGCAGGCACTGGAACAGCTGTGAGGCTGCTGCTGTGCAGCTGGTATCATCTGCCCACATTTCTTGGTGACTCATGGAATGCTGTATCATCACATAAACAAAGGTCTAGTTCCACCGCTCTTATACACGTGTATGAACAGATGCATCTACCTACAGTGATGAAGGCAGTTGTAAAATATATCCTAAAGAAAAAAATAGTGATGTAGACAAATTTCAAATTTAGAAACAAGAGCTGTTTACTAGTTTCTCCTGGCAATAGTTTTTCTTTGATTTCAATTCATACATATATATATATATATCTATAGCTAGGAGAGGAGACTTCAACCTGTGCCTATAAAAAGGTTGATACAATGTGTCTTGGGTTGTTTTATAGTTACTGCTTAACCATCTCTCAGACTTCTTACTGGGCTTCAACAGATGATTTCCAGGACTGGAACTGCCATCTCTGTATAAAATGACAGATGCGATAAATTGCTGAAAAGCTGGGGACTTCGTTGCTTTCCTTTCCTTTCAGGAAAAAGAACATAAGAAAATGATGGGGTTGTGACCAGATGCATGGGCATACCATACCTGTGTAGCTACAACCTATAGGGTTTTACTTTCCATAGTAGAAGACTGAGGGTCTGCTAGATTACTGACAGTGAGGAATTCCTACAGATGACTGATGGCAGTGTGAATTCTGTCTTGTACCTCCCTAGGAAAATATATAAAAAAGCAATTTACTGCTGAAAGCATCCTTTCCTCCTCCTGGTCCACTTCCAATACTGTGCACAGTATCGTGTATCAATGTCTACTTACCTGACATGGCTTTTCTGCTCATATGAAGACACTGGGATTTTCTCTGCTTTGGGAATTATATTTTTGTTTGGGTTTTTTTTTTGTTTTGTTTTCTCTCCACACTTGGTCTTGTCCATCTAGAGGAAAAAAAATGGTAAGTTAAGCAGGAGTGGGAAGTCTGCAAACTCTCTGTGTTCCCTGTTTTTTTTTTTGTTTGTTTGGTTGATTTGTTTTGGTTTTTAATGTGCGAAATGAGCAAGGTGAGTGGTCTAGTAGAGGAGGAGAGTAGACTCTATTGGGTATGTAGCCATAGACCATAGGTGTCCTGGGACCTGGCAGTGGTGAGAGGCCAGCAGTCCAAGGACCCACCTTATTTTTCTTTGTTCTTTCTCTAATTTCTGCTCACATGCCATCACTTAGTTGATGTAAAAAAAAGGATGAGTTCTCTGTGCATGTAGTTTGCCCTGTGGTCTGACACAAATCATATCAGTTTCTGTGGTTTTGCTCTTCTGCTTGTGCATGGATCTCTTTCCCAAAGACTATGTCCTGTTGTTTTATTCATGGGTGGCCTAATAGGAGATACTTGAGAAAGAAAAGTCAGATTTTGTCTAATTTTGTTCACTGCTCAATACCTTAGCAAATAACAAGCAGGTTTCACCACATTATCCTTTGCTTGCTCTTTAGTAGACTTGTAATTCCCATCCATGCGTGTAGGCAGTGAGACTCCTAAATAAGCCATGTACTGACTTCAGGTCTGAATGTGATGAACATTACCTGCTCCAAAATGAATATGGTAGGAAAATTTGGTTTGTCACAGTACAATGCCGATGGAATATTGCTTTTTTTGCCATTAAACTGTGATATACAGTGGTTAATAAACCATGCCCTCTTTATATGCATACCTGTGAAACATTATCTTCACTATACGTTTAGTCTTATTTTCTATACAGTTTCAAATGCATCATGCTAAACTTCTCATAATAACCTTCTTGTAAGAATAATTCTTTGTCTTTACAGTGCTGAACATCAGTAAAAAAGACCAGGTTTACAGCAAGCCGAGTGGAGAAGTGTCACGGCTTTCCAGGTTTCGCTGCGACTGCAGCTAATCACCATGCCCTCGGGTGCTGGCTTTGGCTACGCTCTCTGAATCGGGGGTAATTCAGGGGTTACCGCAGAGTTTCAGCTCTGTGACACAGAACGGGAGTTGTTCTGAAGTTCCAGTGAAAGTGAAAAGGTAACAAAGTCCTTTTCCCCAGAGGGAAATAACAAATACCCACCATACAGAATTCCTTGCAGAAAGGATTCAAGGTACTGATTTAAACCCAGCCCAAACTCCAATAATCTTCAGACAAATGTACACAAGAGAAAGTAAATGTGATTATTAAACATATTTTCTCTGTCAGGCTCCACCTTTCTGAGGTTTTAATCGGTGTACTTGACCTAGGAATTCTGCTTGGTATGATAATGGAAACTGGTACTGATGAACATGAGCGAAACTGAGAAAATACCTTTTCTTGGCATGACTCAAAGATGCACAGGTAGAGCTGCCAACTGAAACTTAAGAGAAATCATCAAGAGCTCCCAGCTCAACGACAGACCCGGAGGAAACTCTGACCACAGTTAAGTTAGAGTGACAAAAAAGTTGAAGCTAGAGGAAAGAACAAACCTGTTTCCTAAGCACAGAAAGGTGTTTTCTGGTATAAATTCTGGACTGAATTTTGAATTTAAACTGTAACATTTAAGCCAGGATAGCCCTTGTGAGGAGGAACTTATTCTGACAGGAGATTTAGATTGAACTACAAGTTATCGCATTGATCAAGTTCTCCACATAGTCAGCTCCAGCAAACTTATTTTTTAAGGGCATGTAGGAACCTGCATAATTTCCAGAAGTGTTTATTTAATCATATCAACAGAAGTGCCTAGGCACTTTTCAGAATCCCACTGGGAGCTTTATGAAAGAGCTAAAGCGGTCGTAGCATGGATAGCTATGTTTTATGATCGTTAATGTTGGATCTTTGCATTGCAGGCGCTTTTGGCATTACAAATTTGAGCATAACCACAGACAAACAGGGTGCTATTCTTGTTGTTGTACCCAGAGTATTTAAGATTTATAAAAATAGATTTATGCCAGTGTCACTGTGGGCATTTCAGCTTCCAACCTGATTTCATATTCCCTTTGTCCACTGCTAGTCCGTGAAACATATGCTTCTCATAATTGAATGATTTAGTCACTTAATCAACCTTGAGCATTGATCTCTCTATAAACTTATTTTATAATAAAGATTTAATGTCATTCTTGGAGGTTGTAACAGATACCTGAGTTTTAGTCTTGCTTCAGTTCAGTGAAACTGCTAACATGTTTTTATCTTTTGATAGCACTTTTTTAAAAAAGGCAAGCAAAAAAATAAATCTCTTATCTGAGTTTTGTTAACAAGTATTTTACTTGCTGTTGAATATTTCAATAAAAAGGTTTTTGTACTGGGGTCAATGACTATTTTGAAGACACTGGTCTGCTTTTAAGACCTAAAACTTAAGTGAAGCAAGGAGTCATGATCAAACATTACATGGAACAGATTCTGATCCTTTCTAAATAGTGCAAAGTAACTTCATTCCTGTTTCGCCAGGTTTGCCCTGGGGGCGTGAGCCACTGCAGATCTCCTACTGGGATCAGAATCTTGCCCAGCACTGGAATAAAAGGGTATTTTGTGAGTGAAAGGCTCCCAGTTAATCACTCAGATCTAGGGCACACTTTTCATGGCTGTATAGCCTGTGAGAATTGCCTTAATTCATCTCTGTCTCTGAATAAGATTTGGATGGCAGAATTGCTCTGCTAACCTGAAATTGAGTTAACTTGACAGCCAGCGAGTAGCATTGTTATTGGCTGAATACCATTGATTTTGATATGACATATTTCTTGCTAATGGGAACATTTATATTACCTGTATTTTCAAAAAGCAGGAGGAAGGAAAAAAGATTTACCACAACAGTATCAATATTTCAAGGGCAGGCAATGCAGTAGGGAACACTCTGGCTTTTGTAGCATTGCTTTTATTGATTGCTATAGGTCTAGAAAAACATTTTCACCTTTCTTCTCCACTCCTTTTCCCTTCAGAGACTGCAAATGCATGTGAAGAGGAAAATTAACATAAAGAGGAAAAAATATGAAAAAGCAACTGTAGTTCCATGAGGAAACCTGAAATATTAAATGAGTTTGCTCAAAGTGAGTGCTGTATAATATAAAGAACTAAACAGGAGAGTTTAAAGCAGATATAGGGACAGTAATAACTGATGGGCATTCTCAGAGGAATTATTTGCATTTGTAACAGGTTGGATTTGAAGTCCTGGTTTGCCTGGTTCCTGTGTGCTGGGAGGAGAAACTGGGCTGGTTTCTGTGGGGTGACACCAGAGGCTATAAGGATGCATGTAACTGAGAATTTCAGCCCTACAGCTACAGAGAAAATGTGGTTTCACTAGAGACCAAAGCAAGATCTTTCCTGCTGGTGCCCCTGCAGGGGCTGGACTCCGTGATGCTGGAGAAGTGCCGATGTACCATTGCACCAGTGGAGTTTCCTTTGCGTCTGCCCCAGCAGCAATCGGGCATCCTGCTTGTCTGCTGCCCTTCCCCAGAATACCTGAGCGTGTTCTGTGCCGAAGGACTCTTCTTTTAACTTGGGCAATGGATTGTTTTTTGCTCTTTTCTCTTGTGAGTAAGAGTAGGAGATGACCCGTGAAACACATGAAGATGTTTGTGAGTCACAGCAAGGAAGATGAGAACAGAATTAACATTTTGGGCTGGAAAGTTAAAAGGAGCAGCTGAGTGAAGCTGTAAGTCATGCTTTCTATGCTGTCCTTCAACAGAAGGGAAAGGAAACTTTAATAATAAAGTAGGAAACTTTAAGTGTGAAGAGTAATAAAGCAGCCAACAGGCAAATTGAAGGAGCAAGGTTCCAGACTTTGCAGAGGTGTGAGAAGGTACAACAGCTTCCTCGGCTTCCTCCAAAGGAGAGCTGTTGTATTTTGTTGAATGAAGGTTATGGACAAGAAGATGGGTTTAGAAGATACCTACAAATCCTAAAAGACATGGAGATTTTTAAAATAATGTTGTCTATTTATAATATTACTGGTAACTGATTTCTGGATTGCTAACAGATTTCATAATGGTGTTAGAAAACAGATGAACAGACTTGCCCTACCCAGTACATTTTTAACTTTGCAAGTAATGCTAAACTTCCAAAGTTAGTCTGACTTTAGAGGCACAACTTCTTTGAAATGAGCCAGGGAAAAAAGTTAACATGATACAGCCAAGCCGATAGGAATTACATTGGTTTGGTCTGATTTTGCAAAACTGACAGAGGGTAATTCAGCCCTACAGGTGAGTTTGGTCAGATTTCAGTGGTATTTCAGCATCTTATTTCCACCTCAGGTTTTGAGATTTGCAATTACTTTTTGATAGTATGAGGAAGACACTGTTATTGCAACTTAACACCCCCTCACCCCCATATACCTTTTGCATCACTTTGGCACAACAAAGAATACTGAACTTGAGCTCGCAATCTCCTAGGAACAGCATGGAAGCTCTCTGTGCAATAGGAATGAAAAGCATGTTCAGGGCTATGTGAAGTCAAAACACTTCACGTCACGCTGGTTGAGAGGATTGTTATTTTCTGAAGGGAGAACCCATTTCTCAGCAGAATTAAAATTAATCTATGACACCAGAAAAGACACAGTGAACTTCTCCCTTGTATTTTGCTTCCAGGCAAAGTGGTTTTCTAGTAAAAATTAGTAGATGAAAAAGCTGTAGAACAAAAGCCTTTCATATGGGAGTCTCCACAGACGTAAGAAAAATCAACTTCAGGCAGATCTAGAAAATCTCGGAGAAGCCCCCCAGCCTCTGCAACAGGTCAGCCCCCAAACGCTGGAGATGGTTGCCCCTGCTGCCTCTGCTCAGGTCTTGCCTTGAGCTAGGGATCTTTAAAAGCTTTATCAAATTTGGTTCTGTATGTAAGGTACTGTATGTCTTTAAACCAATTTATAAGAAGGTAAAAAGACTGAAGCATACATTAATGGCCTTAAGTAGCTCAGCCGCAAATTTATTTTAAAATGTCCAGACATCAGTGCAGAAGCACCATCGCTTTTCTGACATGACCTGATTATTTTCTAACCTTTGGCATAGCCTGCATTCCTGTGGCATGGGAACGTTTTTACAGACAAATATTTAGAAACCTTTTCATAATGTACCACATTAGTTGACCAAGAGAAAACACTGAGTAGGCTCTCATGGAAGACCAACTACTGAATGTGTGCAAAGGAACCTCATTACACTTGGGGGGGTGAGGGTGGCTTTGGGAGCTTTTATAACAGCTTAAATAACAGCTCTCGGGTTCCTGGCAGTGAGGAACTGCACTTTTCTTTGCTGATCCTTGGACCTTCTAGGAGTGAATCTGTCTTTGTATTGAAGTATATGTGCTTTGGTTTAGCTTTCAGATACCCAGATCAAGTGTCTTAGGTTTGTGTGAAAAGCAGAATCTTCCAGACTTGCCTTGAAAAGTCGTAGGCTTGGCAATGAGAGAGAATTTGAGCAGGAAGGACTGGAATGTTTCCTTTTGGAACTTCTTGTTTCCGTGATTTGCAAGTCTAATCCTCAATGTTAGCCACATCTGTTGTAACTGGACCTGCGTGTCTAAAACTCTGCTCAGGCAGTGGCAGGGGGTGATGCTGGGTGAGGTACTCACCTGGGAGATGCTTTGGCCTCTTCAGAACTCCTTACGATGGGCAGCGCACATGAAATGACAGCACTCATGATACCCATCTTGTCAAAGATCATTTTGTGTTGTGAAAGCCTTCTAAGGATCGTAATTTGTGCTTTGATTTCTTTTGTGTTAGGTGTTTTTTTTCCCCCCAATGACAGTTTTTCTAGCTTTGTTTTCATTAAATAATACAATTCTGTGAAGTGCCTAGGAATATTATTTTTAAGAGACTGTAGGTTAATTATTGAAAATTTCAAAAAGGAAATATTAAACCAATTACTAAATTAGAGTTGATTATTAATCCCAGGGAGATAATTACCAAGGTTTGAGGCAATTTATTTTCTGTTTGAAATAGATTTTCACTTGATTAAGTTGTGTTTGTCACTTAGACCTGTGTTTTTTGCTGCAAAGAACTGTATTATCCTGCAAAGTACAGCATGCTTCTCTGAGGTTGACTATAAATGCATGGGCACCAGGTTAGCTGGATTCTGTATGAAGGCATGCTGGCGTCTGGGAATAATCTGTCCTTGCTCCCATCAAAGGCAAAGTTCCTTTGAGTGAGTAGCGTTTCTACCACAGCAGCAATAAAGGACACTTTATATATGTAACAACTGAACTAAAATGTAGTTTTATTTCAGAAAACTGTAGGTTATTTTGAACGTTATATGCATGTATAGTAGTGTAATCAAATGCTTATAGTGATACTTAAAAAACTGCAATATAAGTGATATCTGTTCCTAGGCAGCGTTAATATTCTGTGTACAAGTAAAGTAATGGTTGAAGACATTTTAACCCTTCAATTTAAAAACTGAGGTTGTCAGTAATGGGTACATTAAATATATATTAATGTATAACTCTGGATTTTGTCTGTTATACTGTGGCATGCTAAATATAAAGGATCTGTGAATGTTATGAATGATTGTGCTTAAACATCGTTTCAAATCACCTGTGAAATAGCTTCTTTGGGTATTTGAGTCATAAATTCTGGCTTAATTACTCTGGAAGTGAAAGCAATATTGATGCTCTTTAGTGTTAAGTTGTTACGGGAGGGCTGGAGTCTGTGGGTACCTGGTGGTGTGCAGCACCTGTGAGATTTTCTTTTCAGTGTCAGCTCATGTGTTTTTTATGAGGACTGTGGAGGACATTGAAGGTATTTTCACTGTAATATTTTTCTAGTAAGGTGAAAATATATCCATGTTTTCCTTAAAGATGAGGTGTTCTGTGTATCCAGTGCAGAGAAGATGAATGCTCCCTGTTTCCTTTCCTGCTTGACAGAAGAATCCTGCTGCTTGTGCTCAGTCACTTTTCATCTTGGAATTCAAAGAGCATTATTTATAACTCCCTTTTGGAAATTCACCAGAAATACTTAAGTTTTTTCTTAGCTTAATTTTTTCAGTGTAACTACAGGAACAGTTAAGATGCCTAATGTCCATCATGTCCTGTCCCCCATCCCCCCCCTCCCCCAAACCTGAGAATGGAAATATTTCCTCCAGGAACTGTAACAAATGCTGTTCAGTAACTCATGTTGAGCAAATCCACAGAATGCCAGCCTTTATGAGGAAGTGTGTAGATCTTCTCTGCGTTCAGGTAGTGGAGATACAGTGCACCAAGAGGACTTAGAGGGAAAAATGGAAGGGAAAAATGTAACAAAAAGGTAGAATCTATTTGTAAGGATCCTGGTGTAACTTTACCTCTCTTTTTTTGGCAGAGAGTAGCATTTCTGCCAACAGGATTGAGAGGGACTGGACATGGGCATGCTGTGAACTGTGACTGGCCTCCAAGGACCCCAAATGTGCCAGGGCAACCGTGCCCTGCATTGCAGGGAGATGGGTTACAGGGAAGCATGTAGTGTTTAATGTCTTAATGTATTTCTGTTAAAAACAAGCAAACAAACAAACAAAACCCAAACCAACCAACTCACTGAAATACAGAGATTACCTTACATTCAGGAACATACCACATTGAAGGTAATGTATACTTGACTTCTTTATGTGTATATATTGTAGTAAACTCATCTTTGTTTTCTTTGAGTGATGGGGATGCTGAACTCCTTTTGCATGATTTAACATGCATAGATTAATCTACCTTTCAATGACTGCTTGAAGAGAACAGTTTAACTGAGCTGAGTGTTAGGCAGGGCTTTACATTTGCTGCTGCGCTGCTTCCGCAGGTGAAGGCAGTACCGGTACTTAGTGCGACAGACAGCGAGCAGGCGCTCACCAAACCTTCCCTCATCTGTGGGAGGGAAGTAAATATTTATTGTCTCATTTCATAGGTAAAGCAACATGAGATAAGACAACATAATGATAAATGATGAACAGAACCCACTGCCTGGCCGAAAGTGAGGCAGAACAAAGAAACTGGCAGAGCTCCCACCGAGTCTGAACGTGCAGGATCAGATCTCTGTAAAGAGCATATTCTCCTGGATAGAAATTGTTTAGATGTTTTAAGTCCTTTCTGCATGTGTCCCAAACAAGATTTGTATAACAAAATAAACATTATATCTGTCGATTACAGGCTTTGGAAAACCAGGTTTCTACTTTGATACTTTTTCTGCTTTAGAAATAGGTTTAAATCTTGGATCTTCACCAGATGTGATGACACACGATATAGTTTCAAGCAGTCCTTCGAGGAGTAATTTTCACCCCTGGTAAGAGCGGTGTAGGTCTGGGCACAACAAGAGGGCGTTTGTATTTTATGTGCAAACAAACATGATGCACCCGCAGGGGAGCCGCTGTGAGATGGCTTGGAGGGAGCTCTTGGGCTGCAGGTTTTTCCTCTCTGAGATTGCAATTGTGTTATTGTTAATAAACCCTCCTTGCAAATCTACTCTGCAAGAAGACCAGAGTTTCATTCATCAGTGCTTACCGCTTAAGGCAGTGCTGCTTTCTCTTAGTCTCCCCACAGACGCTTTGTGCTTTCCTGGGGATAGCATATTGAGCAGAAATTGCTTCCAATCTTCCGCAGGACTGAGGCGCGCGAATGGGTTTGTGCTTTGGCTGCTTTCACACTGCCGGCTTATGAAAAATAGCAAAGCAAGCAGCCAAGTTGGGGAAACAAATAGGATATTATATAGTTTATTCATATGTGCTGCCTTCCATCCCATTTGTCACCATTTCATCCCACCTGCTGCTGAAAAAGATTCTGTTGCTGAGAGATGCCTTCAAGGCGTTGTTGGCACGCTCATACTACAAGTGAATATCAATATCTGCTTTGAATAGCCTAAATGTATTTTAAACAAGACATTTCCAAATTATTGTGATGTAGCTGTGTATGGCGCTCTGTGGAACACCAGTTAAGAGTCTGTCAGCATTTTCAATATGATCCATTGTGAAAATTTATTCTGAGTAGAAATTTGGCATGTAATGACCAAGACTAGGAATTCTCATTTCCCCTTTTCCCCCTTTTTCACTTTTTCTCTTCCTCTTCTGTCTTGGAAAACAACATCTAATGCTATAACTGCTACATAATTCAGGTAAAAAAATTGCTGTCCATGAGAGGACAGAGCAAAGCAAAGGAATGGCTGTTTCAAGGATGCACAAAGTATCTTTAATGGCTCTTTGACACAGGCCCGTGAGACAGAACGGAGAGGAGATATTTGAGTATAAATTTTCTTATGAAGAGACACATAAGACTTTGAGGAATGGAAGCACCTGCAGCTAAAGCAGAGTAGCAGAGGTGATGTATATTTTCTCCGGTAATTATCAGAATTCTGTGCTTTTCGTGGGATAGGCTGCGATGGAAGATGTAACTTGGTGAAATGCAGTTTGAGTTTGACCATCCGTGGTGCCGAGCGCGGTGCTGACCTGTACAGCAGCCACTGAGTGCAGTACAAAGCTGTACGCAGCTGTTTCATGGCGTGCTTCCCCTTGTGGGACTTACTGTTGTGTTTTCATTTGAGGTCTGTGCTAAGCTTAGCTTGTGATTTGTTGTAAAAGGTTAAAGTGAGATCAGCAAAAGTTTTTCTTTAAGAACTTCTACTTAAAGGTGCCCATCGGATGCTTTCCTGAGGCTATCTGGTGGGAGAGTACGTTAGATGCTGATACCAACCTTTTTGGACAGTTAAAGAGGCTACAATTTCACTTCCAAATTTCTTTCAAATACTGAGCACCTCATGTTATGAAGGCTTTTCTGCCTGCTAACTCACACTTTGCCAACTTCATTAGCTACCTTTGTTGGCATTTTGCAAATTGCACTCCACCAGTTATTGCAAATTGTTGCTTCTGGTTTTGTCCAGGTTCTCGTCACTAGCAAGTACCTATGAAACAGCTGCAGACACCGAGAGGAGCTGGCATAGCGTGTGGTAATGGCAGGTGACATCTGTAGCACTGGCAGATGAAGACTGGCACAGAAGGGCTGTGCTGAGCTACTGGACAGCAGCCAGAGGAGGTGAATTTTGAGATATCATCCTAAAACTCTGTCAGGGTACCACAAGGAAAAAGGAAATACCGAGGAGTGCTGGCCTGCAGCAAGGTAGGATAAACACATTTAAAATAACTGGAGCGCTTTACTCCAACAGCAGCAAAATGGGAAGGTGCTGGAGTCAGGCAGAGGGAGTGCAGGTGCAAGCGAAGCTTGTACAGTAAGGTATTTTAGTGGCCTACAGTACACTGACAGTCTGTGTTTCATCTGTGTTAGTACAGTAATGCTGCTAAGCTTATGTGCCTCAGAACCAGCCTGGGCTCTGAAATCTGCAGCACAGAGTCTCTGATTTCATCCATATTCAAAATTAATTTAGTATCCTACTGACATTTGTTTTTTTAGAGACGGTACGTCTTTGTGCCTGTGACAATAATTCCATGAAGAGAATGGAATTTGCATGAAATGAGAGACTTGTGTTGAAAAATACCATCCCCCTTCCTTTACACACCAAATTCTTGTTTTGTTTGCTGGCAATCATGTGTGCATTGTAGTCACTAAATACCGTAATCAGTAGAGGGCTAGGGTTTGTGACATCTGGTGTCAGCGCTTCTCTTCTGATTTAAATAATAGTTGTCACGCCTTATCAAAATTATAATGGCTGTTGTTGGGTGTCATATTTGGAGTTTTGCACATATTCTGAAATATCTCCTACTTTTTTTGACGGCTCCTTACATCGTCTTTATACATGTACTCCTTTGGAGGCTTGAGATATGCAAAGAACGTAGCAGCAGTTGCTGTGCCTGGATAGTTTGGAATTCTGCTTCTGTGTTTTATGCTTGTTGACTTCAAATTCTTGCCCCACCAGAAAGCTGCATCATAAAGCTATTAATGTCAGGCAGCTCTTCTTTTATATGGCTCTCCAATCGCATAAAGAAACACAGAGTGCTGCGAAGGCAAAATGCCGAGTAGAAATCACTCTGTGCTCGCTGCCGTGACTAAGGGCTGTGTGATCCCATCAAAGGGACTCTGCAGAAGCAGTTGCCAGTGACCCCACACTCACTGGCTGGCTGGTCATTAGCCGGGTCTCAAATTGGCTTTGTGAACTGTGAAATAATTCCTTTGTGTTTTTCTTTCTGACATCCCTTGTATCATGTTTTATTACATGAAGTTAATGGATCAAAACTCAGCTTGCGATGGCTGAAGATCCAGTTTAACTTTTACTTCCTTGAAGTAATTTCATAGGATTTTAAAAGTGCGTTTTAATAAAAGGGAGCTATTAATCTCTTGGCCATTTTTCTCTGAGATTTGTCATGCTGAAAGCTGGCGTGGCACCATATGCATACTGTCCACTTGGGGACAATTTCCATCCCATGTTTCTGGGAGGTTGGAGGTACATCTCGTTTGAACAGGCAGGTACCGTGATGATACAACTGGCAGCTGAGCTGCCTCGGGGACCGGACTGGTCTCAGGGGCACAATTCTTTCTATAGCTCTTTTACTCTGCATTTCTACTATTACGAAACCAAAAATCCTTGCAATGTATCTTTTAGTCAGTTCTCGATGGGGAAAATGTACAACAGCAGGTAGTCACAGAGAAATAAGTTAAATGCTGTGGATTTTGCAGAGAAGACGATGAGATTTTAATGCCATTCATGGTTGTTATTTTTATGATTTAGATTTCAGATTGAATAAAGGAAAATTGTGGGGGAAGGTATTTCTTTCTTTTAATGTAAGGATGCGTAAGCTTTCTCCCTCTAGACGATGACATAAACACCTAGAAGGATTTATTGTATCTAATGATCTGAAAATTATTTCATGCATCCAAAAGGGCAAAGGAAAAAGAAATTGGAGACAAAGGCAATAATGTATTTACTTACAGAGATCTTTGTGCAGTATATCAAAATGCACAAATTTTAATGACTGCGAGGTAGAAGAAGAATTTATTGGTATCCTTAATCCAATGTAACCTTCTCCCTCTGACCTTGGCAATATTACAAAGTCCAAAAATTCATGTAGCTAGAAAACTTGTCCAGTACATTTGTCACAAAATATTTTTAGTCATGCTTGATTTGCTTCCCTTTTCTTTCTTCCCCCGCCGGTCACTGAAGGAAAGCTTTTGTTCCTTACAGTATTTGATCGGGGCAATGTTAAATGAGCAATATGTAAGCACAGAGGGTGCAGTTAGAAGCAATGGAATGGAAGAACATGTCAGCTTTGGACTCTTCTCGCTGTAAGGGCTATCAGAAAAGGAGTGAGTCTCAGCCATGGTGCTCCTCTCTCTCGACTGCACACAGCATTGGAGCCAGAGGTGCTAAATCGTGCCCTTGTGCCTTGGAAGGCAGGGCTGAGGGATGGCATGGCAGAAAGACAGACCAAATAGTCTCATAGTTCTCTAATTTCTGTCTCCTGGAGGAGCCTGCGATTAGCCTCCCACTGTAAAAACCTTGTCATCATCACTTGTCTGCTGACAGTCCTGGTGTCTGTGTGGAGGTCCTATGAGGTGGTGTTAAGTCTTGCTGAATCCTGCAAGAGGTAAGCACTCCATAAATCTCTGCGGAGGTGTACTAAATTTAAAAGTCACTTACCTCCAGCTGGGAAAAAGCACAATGTAATTATATAGGATCAAATGCAAGACGTCACTGCAAACGACAGCAGGAAAGCAGAGTGTCTGACCTCTCATGGCTTGATATTCATCACGGGCTGACTGTGGGGTCTACTTTAATTTCTCATGATTAGCAGGTTTGGCCTTTGTATGGAAATACTGCTTAGGATCAAATGTGTGCTGTGTCTAAAAGTGGTACAGGCTTAACACAGCGTGGGATTTGTGCTGCGGGAACTTTTAGCTGAAACTCCTCACCCATTCAGCTCCCGTGCAAGTGAGGGCATCTCCCGCTGGCTCCAGGTGGGTGGCACCCACTTACCAGCTTATTTAATGAGTGAAGACTGAGGATGAAATACTCTAATCTATTTACACATCACCCAGAATGCCACTAATGACATCCCCCTGGGGGAAAAAACACAGCTCCTTTCTGCTTTTCAGTCTCTTCTGTCAATTAGCAGAAAACTGAAGTCAGTGGTTTTACCTGCCATAAATCTGACAGCATCAGCATGAGTTTCTGCCTTCAGCACCGTGTCCCTGAGCAGAGCCAGGAGCCTGGTGTGTGGCTGAATCTTGATCCGCATCTTCATCTGATCCTCTTTCTCAACACAGGTGTGACCTGTGGTAGTCACTGAGCGATGTGCATGCACCTCTTCCAGCAAGCTGCCCCAGCCTGCCATCCATTTTAAATATACTACAGGAAATCAATTGGGTGGTTGCAACGTACAGCAGTCAGGAGGGACACGCTCAGCTGGTGATCCTGGGAGTGCACAATGGCTTGGCTTTCCGTAAGCCTTTCTGGCCCGCAGGTTAGGTGCCAGCATCTGCATTGCTTTGGTTTTCATCAACTTCTGTTAAATACTCCCTACTTTAGACAGATCTTGGGGACAAGCTATTTGTACATCAGTAATATGGAGGCAGAAGTTTCCAGTTCTTACGCCTGGAAGATGATGCCACGAATGCCTCAAAGAGCTCATTAAACTTTGGGGTGGCTGATGGGCGCTCAGTGGCCTCTGTTTTGTAAGCACCTGATGGTTCCCAAAAACAGGTGGTGGAAGGCTTGGCTTTGTGGGTATTCAGATCAGGCTCCCGTACTTTTGTTGCAGTCCAGTGCTTTTGCTGTCTCTTGTATTCTTCATTCTTTCCTGTTATTAATTAATGTTTTAAAATTTGTAGCTAACACCCTTTTGTACCTCTAGTTTATACAAACTGACTATATCACCCCTACACCATTTTCTAGGTACAGTTCACCATAAACAAAACAATTATTTTCTGATAACATGGTTCAGAGGATAATCTAAAGCAGAAAAGGTAATAATGTGTTTCATTTGATTTTGAGTATTTGTGAAAGTCCTTGCTTTCCTGGAACCTGATGTCCTGCCAGAAATAGCACGTGTGTCTGTCGCGGAGACAACCAGAGCAAGCCTCGGCTGTGTCCTGTGAAGGGGTGGGATGTGCAGGACCAGCTGTTCAGCGTTGCAGGGCTGTGCTCAGCACACCATTTAAGAGCAGTTAGTCCAAGGGGAAGAGGAAACTGTTGCTTTGACATAACTCTGCTGTTCATTGTGCTGAATGCTTCATTATAAGAGGATGTCCAGCATCCCTGAGAAAGTAATGGTATTATCAGCTTAAAGGAACTGTAAGAATAATAGTTTACCTTACATTTATGTAAGGCTTTTCATTTGAAAATGCCTTGCAGACATCAATTACTCTTCACACGACATCTGGAATGTAGATAATAATTTTTGGCTCTATAAAGTAGCAGGGGACGAAAAAGGGAAATGTTGAATTTCATTTAATACTAAGTATTATATGCACACTCTCAAATCTGCTATCTGGTGTGGATTTGGGTGAGGCACAGCCTGAGCCTAGTGAACTTGTGGGGCAGTGCTTTGGGGCCAGATTTCTAATACAGCAAGGTGGTAGGAAGAGGCTACAGAGCTGTTGCCAGCTGCAAAGAAGCCATCAAGGAGGTGATGGAGGTAGAGCAAGGATCCGCTCCACTGACCAGAAAGATGTCAGAAGTTTTGAAACAAAAAGCAACAGGAGGTAAAGAAAGGGATAGGGGAAAGATTTCATGCATGATGATAGCAATGCAACCTGGCAGGGATGTGTGCCCAGACTGTGGAAGGGGATGCCATCAAAGCCACCGGCATGGCAGAGGCAAATGCTGGTGCGAGGAGGTGGGTCACCGTGCATCCAGCACCCCTGAGCTGCTGCCTGGGTCAGCTGCGGTTTGGCCGGCCTGAAGCTGTGGAAATCCATAATTCAAAACTTCAGGTTTTTAGCACTGGTCAGTGTCTGTAAAAAAAGACCAGCTGGGTTTGTGCAGTCCTGATGTAAGTTGTCTGTTTCAGGAGTTGTTCCCATTAAAGACATGAAGTCTTTGTCTTTTTTGTACCTTTTCCAGTCCCAGTGCCTCTCAGGACAGTGCTAGACAATTAGCTCCTGCAATCCTATCAAACTGTCAGTGATATCAAATAATTTATGATCTCAAGTAGGGAAGATTAAGCCTGTGCTTAGATTAAACCATTTGCTTGGATGCCAAAATGAAGAGTGTACTTCAAGTGACTACTTAAATTGTTCTGCTAAAGGCCGGTGTTGCAAGGTAGATCCTATATTATGCACTAAAAGAAATGACCAAGAGCAAGGATTATGGTTTGATGCAGGCAGCAAAAGATACAGTGGATGCTGAGCAGCCCTGAATATGAATGTGTAAGAAATTTCCATCCTTATCATCCATAAACGCTTGTAATGGCTAATGCTCTGGTAGAAAAGGCTGAAGGAAAAGGGAAGTAGATATACTGTGTACCGCTATGAAGTATAGCCTATGGTCAAACAAAGAGGCATTTCTGTATTTATAACTTCTTGTTTATTAATCAATTGTAATTGCTTTGCAAGGAAATAACTAGAAAAAACAGAAGTGCACGTTGCTGCTGGCACAGGGGAAGCAGTGCAGTAAGAGGTGTACATCTGTACCATATGCTTTTGTAACTTGATTTTCTTTGGAAACCAGAAGCTTATCCTATTCTTGAGTATCTTGTAGGCAGGTCAGTCAGTGTTTTCAGAATTTTTTCCTGCTTGTTACCTGATTTCTCGGAGTCAAACCATGTACAGAAGATTTAGTGCATATGGGAATCAGTCTGTGGCAGGGCAGGGAGAATGAGTCAGCTCCAGCTGAAGCTGCCAAAACAAGGCACTGCTTACAGATCACAGAAGGGCAGCCGGGTGGAATTTCTAGGTCTCCACTTGTTCTCCCTCTGCATCCCCTACAGGGCTTTGCTGGGTTTGGGGAGGCTGATCCCACTTTGTTTTGGCCATGGAGAAGGTCCAACGCAAGCCATGCTGTGAGCTGGCTTGCAGGAAGCTACATATTCACAGTTTTCCTTTCAGTATTTGCATGACTGTTAATGATAAGGCCACAGTAATGATGATTTTAAAATTATCGTTGCTTGGCATATAAATTAACTACCCTTGGGTATAGAAATCCAAATAGTTAAAAGCTTTCTTCTTGCACTCTTTACTTCTGGAAAGAATAATTTTCTTTCGAGTCACATTAGAATGAGCCTCAAGAAAAGTACTGTCAGTTGGAACCCATTGTGGCAAAGAAATGTGTTAGTTTCCAAGCCCTGATTATATAATAACAGCTCCTTTTAAATAATATTTTATATGTTTGTTCAATTAACTATTTGGTGTGTTACTCCACTAGTTATAAAACTTGATGCCTTTCCCCTGAGGAACTCATGACTGAAAGCAGGTATTTTGTGACATGCACGGTTTAGGTAACGTCCATCCCTCGCAGGGATCTGTCTCGCCAGCACATCTGTGCTGTGCAGATCTGCACCATCTCACAGGGATCTGCAAGCTCCAGACCAGAAGAGTTTCCTGAGCCATGAGCTCAGAGGCAGTGCCTTCAGCCTTGGGTTCTTCTGTCTCTAATCCTCAGCTTGGCCATGGATGCAGCTCATGCACCCTCCATGCCCCGTTCCCCCGTCACGGCAGGGAGCATCACTGGTGCTCATGTTGCCCTGCCCTCTTCTCCATTCGCTGGCCCTAGTGTTGCCAGCTGCTGATGCCAGGCAGGTGACTGCTGCTGGAACTTCCTCAGTTGGAGTTGCAAACTCTAAATTAAAAGGACAGAAAGCAATGTGATGCTCCCCTCTCCCCCCTCCCCCCTTGGCCTCTCTTCTTAGTGCGATATGCAGAGCAGCTCAGAGCCCTGAAATGCTCCTGCGTAGTCAGAGAGCACTTGTTCACACGGAACATCTATTAGAGGTGATGTGCAAAACTGAGGTCCTGCCTACTTTTTGTGAGATCCCTAGCTATAGTTACAGGTGTGGCTCAGAGCATGTAGACAGTTTTTTGCTGAGGTTAGTGACAGCTACATGATTTTTAGGCCAGATTGTCTTGACTTCGAAAGCTGTAGAGCACAGTACAACATACTCTTGTTTTTCTCCATGAAGGAACTGCATCTCATTTACCTTTTCATCTTGTTATTGAAATCCCAGCATGATTTTATTTCCATCTGCAGAGGGCTTTGATGTAGCCTTACTCTCTGTGCAGGGAAGGGAAAGAACTTCTTGTGTGGTGTGATGTCTTGACATCATGAGCTAGAAAGAGAGTTCACGTCCATAGGGCATCGTGTATGCAATGAACTGTGGTCAAAACTGTTAGGAGGTTTTTAAGGTTAGTCCACGGGTACTACTACTGCAATTTCCATTAGCCATTCCCTGAGTGGGGATTTGCAGCTCTGTTGCCCCCACGCCTGGCTGGAAGCTGCTAGGTTTGCTCCTGCCAGCTGGATCAGTCTATTGCTGCGACAAGGGATTGACTTGGGCTATTTCTCCCAAACAAAAATATTTGGGTTTTGTTTGTTTGTTTGCTTGGGTTATATATTTTAGAAAATTATTTCTCAGAGCTATTGATGTCTGAGATCAGGTTTTGTGATATAGTGGAAGCCTGTAGAATAGCAATGACACAGTAACATAATTTCAGAAGTGCCCAAATGCCTGCAAAATTGGATGGAACCTTCTCTCACCAATGCCCAGATCATTTTGAAAAGGGGATGTAACTATTGCAGCAGCTTTTACAATTTAATGTATAGCTTTCACATTAGGCACATTTCACTTAGAAGTCAAAAGGCAAACTCCGTTTTCACTTACCAGTATAATGCTTGTATATGTAGCTATAAATTCAGCTTGACCTTGTGTATGAGTTTCAGAACTGTTGACCTCTCTATTTAAAATATGCTGACTGATTTTCACAGATCACTAGGAAGCTTCTGCTCTGATGCTGTGTCAAAGCACATTTTCAAGGAACAAATCAAAAAATCCTCAGCAGTGCATTGCATGAAATAGTAATTTGAAGGGCTAAAGCCTTATACCATGATGTTCTATAATCCTGTCTCAATGCATTTCCCTGAGTAAATACTCCTCCAGAAGGCTTGTCACTGTTCTGGTTTATGGTGCTCTATAATTGCAAAAGGGTAATCAATAAAATGTCTCGAGCAGTTCCTGAGTAGAGAAAAGGATTCACATGTGAGGTGTCTCATACACAGGTACATTTTGAGCAATTTCCACAGTGAACAAGAGGAACATTTTCATGAAGTTATATTCTAAGATGCTGATGATGAATAACTTCCCTGTTTTACTAGCTGGCTTCCAGCTAGTCACTTGGGAGTTTCTGTATTATGAGCAAGACACTGTTGTGATAAAGCTGCATACGTGTATGTATATGTAGATTTATGTACAGATTATGTCACTGCGTGACTGCCCTTCTGCCCTGCGCAGTGGGGAGGGAAGGGACTGTATGTACTCGACATACACGTGCTGAGTGGTGGAGTATTCCTACCCCTGCCCGTGCTCTTGCCGTGTGTTTTGGGACTAGAAAGCAAGAACGACTTTGCAAGGAGCTCGTTCTGATGAAGCTCCAATTTGCTATTGTTATTTCTGTCTCAGAAAAAAAATATTGAGATTCTTGTGGTTTCCATTGTGCACAACCGCTGCTGCCACTGGACAGGGTCCCTGGTAGGCACCAGCAGTGTGTACAGCAAATGATGGGTGTTGCTTTCCATCAGTAAGCACTCCATACAGTCACTGGCAGGTATCAACTGACAGGTGATGCTCTAGGAATCCTAATGTAATTTTTTGGTAAAGTTAAAATGATGTGCTTGTAAGATAAGGGTTTTTCTTTTACTGGTGATAAGCCTTTCCTCATAGCTTTTGCAAAATGCTTATTGGTTTTAGTGGGAGTTTTACTGAAATACAGGCTAAGCAGGGAATGCTGTGGGAAGAGCTTTGCTCTCTTTGTCATGGACTTTAGACATAGCACACGGTACCCAAACCTGTTGCGGCTCAGCTCATCCTGAGAAAACAATCAGGATGGTATTTTTCTATGCTAGGAAAAACATTGGAAGGATTTCAATAAATAGTCTACGACACCAGAAAGGCTGTTAAAGTTGATGACTTCTCCTGGATTAGGCGTGAAAGAGGAGTGGACTGTACTAAATTGAGTATTAGCTCCAGTAAAACCCAGGAATATTTCTGAGCTAGCAGCATGTGTCTCTTCTAGGGAAGACATTATCTTTTGAAAGTCTCATTATCCCTGACAACAACGCTGCAATCAGCAACCATTAATAAATATTGCATATTACTGATATAATACAGTCCTCCTATAATGGCAGAAAAATAATGTAAAAAAAATAATCTATTTATTATTGTTGTATGGTAGTTCAGTACTGTTAAGTAAAATTGCTCAGTTATCCATGGGGTGGAATTAGGGACTCATTAGTATGTAGTAGTTTGCCAGCCTGTGTCTAACAGATGCTGCATGTTATTTTTGATGCTGGTAGAATTTCAAGGTCCATTTGGAGGACCTTGCATAGTTTTTAAGGCTGCAGTTTTGCCTTTAGGCAATGTGAGGCTCTAAAGCATTCAGATCTTGGCTAGTTACAGGGGAAAAAAGTTGCTCCTGGAGCTTGTACAAACCTTAAGGTTTCCCAAGAACAACCCAGGACAGTTAGACCTCAAATTTTTTTAATGCTGGTGAACCTTCATATGTCACACAGTGTTTATACAGCTTTGCAAGTGCATGCTGTACCCATTCTGCAAGTGCATCTAACCCACTCTGAGTGCCTGTTCCCTTCAGTCAAGAGGCGGAGTTCCCAGGAGCACTGCTTGATAATCTGAAGGTGGCACACCTAATGATCTGAATGTGAGCGAGCATCTGTTTTCAAAGGCAATATTTAGATACAGACCCTCTTGCTGTACGATTTTGCCCCTCCTGGGGCCTGTAAGGGCTGTAAGCCCCCTGCCCTCACCCTCTGTGCCGCCGGCTGCTGCTGCTCCTCATCTCCGGCAGCCACGCGGCGCCGTGTGCCTGCTCAGGTTCAACTCCGCAAGGGCAAGCAGCGTGTCTGCAAGACGCTTCCTCGTTTATTTAACTTCTGCAGGACATTACATAAATCTGCAGTTCTTCACTGTCTGTCGTGTATCTGTATGATATAAAGGTGCGAGTCTAGCCTTCCGCTGTGAGTTGCATGTGCTTGAACTTGTGAAGTGATTCAAATGATGAGGTGTTCACACAGGTAACAGATCAGGAGCTGTCACTTTTCTAAAAGAAAACAACAAAAAAACCCCACTCACCCCCCCCCCCCCCCCCCCCAAATCCAATTATTCAAATTTTGAATTTTGTTCATTCTTCTGCAAGCATCCTTCTTGTGACAGAGCCTGCAGTTGCATAGCACGTTCTCAGGTAGTCAAGCAAATAGCTGATTCTTCTTTGGCTGCCATTCATCAGGTGACACAGAACCCCTCACTTTTGGAGGGCTGCATCTCCTCCACGTGCCCGAGTCACAGCCCAGGGGTATCAGGCACAATCTGGCAAGGCAGGGCAGAGTGCATGGCTGGCTGCGCCCACTGACGCTCTGCGTCTCCCAGCGCTCGCTGCTCCTAAACACCAGTAAAGTGCAATAATTACTAATGTCAAAGCCTTGTTTGTGCCAGTAGAGTTATGTCTGTGCCTGCTGATTTTTGCATGAGCTCTGTTGTTTCTTGTCAGGAGGAGCATTTTTGTGGGAAAGGCAGGAGCTGAAGGAAAGTGCGTGTGGCTGGAGGGAGGTGGGCAGCGCGGGGAGCTGGGGGGCTGACGTGTGAGACTATAACTCTGCCTTTAGGCTTTCTCATTCTTCATGTGAAGGACCCCAATGAAAAAGAATTTGTGATATTCTCCTTTGAGGCTATGAGAGTCGTACGATGTGATGCTATTTTAAGTTGGCTTTCATGCTTGTCTATAAAATTAAATAATTAAAGCCTGTGATCTGAGCCTCTAACAGTGTGGCAAAATAAATCACTTTTCTGGCTCCGATTTATCTGTAACTGACCTCTGCTCTAATAACATTTCACCTCCTTTGCTTCTTTTCAGCTGCACAGTTCAAGGCAGCTGCGAACGAGACCTCTGACTGTGGGACTGCACACGTGGAAACACGTAAACCTCCAGCACACACAGCGCGTACCTCTGAGCGGGCTTTAGGCAGGTGGTGTTAAGGAAGTTATCATCATTTATCCAAAAAAGCCGTTAGTTCCAAAATGTCTTCCTGCCAGTCTTAATTTCTTATGAGTTAAGATTGAAATAGTTTGTTGTCAAGATTAATTAGTTAACACAGTTTTTATGAATACTAATACAGATTGCCTACGTTTTCTTAATGTTTCCTCTCTGTGATAGTTACACATTAATTTCAATGCCTGCCACGAGAGAATGCTGCAGAAGAAGAGCTCTTCTGCAATCGTGCGGTGTGAACGGGAGGTGTGATGGGCGTTCAAGGTGCTTTCAAATTTTGTCCATTTTAGGTGATGTCTTCCATGCGTTACGTTCGCTGTTTACCTTACACGTTATTAAGTTAGAAGTGTTTAATGCATTTTACCTTAACTTTAAAATTTTAATTTAAATTTGTTTTTTGAACCTCAGTAAGTGGATAAGCTGGTCATGGTGTACGGCTTAGGTAATACTTTCCTCAATGTTTTAGATTCTCCTTTAGTTTCTCATGTCCCATAAATAAAACCATGTATCCAAGACTTCATTTTTCCCAGCACTGTGACTTTGTAAAGAAACTTTAAATATTTTCTTTAGTTTTCTGTATTTGAGTTGCCTGGTAGGAGAATGCAAATGTGACACATACAAAAGATCTTTCATTTTAATTTAATTGCTAAACATTTTCACTACAGTATAGTTGTTAGCTGTTTGGCTTTTATTACCTTCTCTAACAAGCAACTTCTACCAATGACTCAGAGAGTATATAATAGCGGTATAAATTATATCATTGCCTGTCTCCTGGGTGTGCTTCCAGATCCATGCAAGACACTTTAATTGAGCTGATGGAGAGTTTTTAAGGACCTTAAAAGGAGATGTCAGAAAAGGCATTTTTTTATTTTAAAAAAAAGGAAGATACAAAACTTCTTCCATGTCTTTTGGAAGTGAGAGCTGAAGAGTTTTCTGTCTCTTTACAGAACAAAACCACCACCAGCTTCACTTAGCGTTCCCTGGCTGGTGGAAGCAGGTGTTAAATGCCTTCTGCACCCAGCTAGACAATACAAGGGCTGTAACTACTTACTGCTTAGGTCCACTGACATGGAACATGAATGATTATGTCTCCGTCAAATGTTTGTTGGAAAATAAACAGACAATGCTCTCAAAAGTAATTAAAAGATATTACCTTCTTTGGAGCAAAATTTGGGCTTTGTCCTGATGTTTTTTTCCCCATCAAAGCCTGAGCTTTGTTTCAGCCCCTAAGAGCAGGAGGCAATTGTACATAAACATTGCAGTTGGCTGAGACTGTTCTTCACAAACCAGTATGCAGATCCTGGGCTCCCTGTGCTCCTCCTGTATTTACTACATCCATTAATGAACATACATATTCATTCCCTTACAGGTACAGAATAGGACAATTTGAATGGAGAAATCTGCTCTCTTTATTGGCTTTGAGTTGGCTGTATTAGTCTTTTTTTTCAAGGTGGATGGTGGTGGTGGGGGAAGCATGGATTTCATGCCTTTCTAAAGCATTACTTCATATGATGATTTCACACCCAAGTGGACCCTCCTTCTCCGAAGGTGTTGTAGCAGGAAGGAGGACTTGCTGGTCTACAGTAAATTTGAGTAAGTACCCAGTGATAAATAGCCCTTTACTGGTCTGTAACAGGTCTTTCCACAACCTCCTTGGGAAAACAGCATTGCTGTCTTGGGGAGTAAGTGATACCTAGAAGTTACCTGGGGCTGCTTTCCTACTAACAGCATATACCTTTCCTGTTTGCTGTTCCCACCTTGCCTTATGAAGGGAGATCAATATATAATACAGTGAATTCCAATAATCGTTTGTAGTTCTAGAGTGGTCATATTTTTCTGCCCTGAACCTGTGCGGTTGTCAGGCATATCAACGATGGCATTCGTGAGGTGTCACTGGTAACAAATGAATGCACAGTAACTCCGTGGTTGTAGCAATGTGGCGGGTTTTGGTCAGCTGTCTGAGATAAAATGCATATTCTTTTATCCCATAAGAAAGTCCCTGAAGAATAAAATGTTCCTTGGGTTTTGTTTCACATGGCATTGGAATTCAAAAATTTGATTTTGAACAGTTTAGTAGGGGCTATTCCAAATGTTGCTGAGTTCATACAGAGTTTTTAGTTGGTTTCGACGGGTTATGGATCCTCTTAAATCAAATTGCAATGACGTACGCAACCTTGAATGGTTTCTGTAAATTATAGTATCATAGGGAGGAAACACTCTTACTGTGGGCTTTTATATTTGATTTATTTACCTTCTCAGAAGAATCAGATAAGTAGAACGACTTTCATATGCTGAGTCAAACAAGAAATATCCCAAACTTTGAATTGGTTTGCTCTTTGACTGCTTCTGATAATCACAGCACATATTTTGAACCTGTCTAGGGCTCATACCTCTTATCTGAGAAACGTTATCTCTTGTGAAACAATCATCTGGAACAGGTTTCACACTATTGAAAATTTTGGGCTGGGTCCACTTGCGAGCCGCTGCTCCATGTAGCACAGCTACGGTCACACTTCTGATTTCCTTTGCAAGCTGCTCTGGTGCTTTTAAACAGCATCGGCTGATGTCCCTGACGGGCTGTCCGGGGCTGTTCTGCATGGGCACATCAGCTGCAATGATTAGTCTGTCACTAGCAGGGCTTGGCTTACCTGTTTGCAAAAAGAAAGGGCAATAAAGGGCTTGCTTAACTTTTGTGTGATGATCTGTCCTTTATTATTTTGTAGTCTAATAGAAAATACTGTCTGTCTGATGAATTTTGCAACACGTTGCAAGAAATAAACCTTCTGCTGAAGTTTTTATTCTTTTTATTGAAATCTGATGAGAAATAACATCTGTGCCTCTTGTTATACTATTTTATATGTAGATAAAATCCTTAATTTTAATATGAAATCCCTCAGCTTGCAAACAATAATAATGAATAGTCTAGGTCTCTGATCCTGCTCTTGGTATAATCTGAAGTGAGCTTGGACCGGAAAGAAGAAAACACTTTTCTCCACCCAGCTGACCCCGCAACGTGCTCTAAAATCAGCAAGATGGGATTTACCCTCTCCAGAGAAGGCACGTGACCCTTTCCCAGTCCTTGGTGACCTTTCTGATGCTGCATATGAGCATGGCTCTTTTGCCTTCTATATCTGAAGCTTCACCTAAAACATTTTGATTTTCATTTTGGTGGTTCTGTGTCCCTTTTGCGTTATGTGAGCTTTCAGGAAAAAAATATCAATGTTGTGAATAAGTTAGTTCCAAATATTTTATGAAATATAAAAATATGTTTCGATAATGTAGAGCTATTTTAGAAGGCTTATTAACATTTTACATAGTATACAATGCATGAAAGTAATGGTACAATTATTTATGTGGCAAGACATCACTGAAAATTTTCACATCCATGCTGACTATTTTAATAAGGTACTAAAAAATACGATAATCCTCTGACACTAATGCTTTTCTTGGTAACAGTCCTCAATTTTAATAAGGTACTAAAAAATACTATAATCTTCTGATGCTAATGCTTTTCTTGGTAATAGTCCTCAATTATATCCATACGACAGCTTACTTTAACGTCTTCATTAGATCTGGTTTTTTTAAGGCTTTAACACTCTCACAATGAGAACTGTAGTGACATAACAGCAAACGACAGGGACATGCTGTAGATGTTACTCCATATGCTAACACCCCTAAGAAGCCTATTTATGCAATGAAATGAGTAAATCCAGGATCGGGCCCGTTTTGGGCATGTGTTCAGAGCATTTTATCTAGAGGCAGCCTCAGATAATATCAAAGGCAGCCTTTTCACCAGCCTGGCCTACTGCTCACATTACAGTACAAAAAGTTCACTTGATTTATAAAATAGCCTTTCTTCAAACATTTCCAACAGCACAGAAGTTGTGTTGTGATGGACATCTTCTCCAGATAGAAATGGGCATTTTTGTTTATTTTATTCATGGCTGGAGAAGCACCGTCTCTCTGTCCAGAGGAGACAAATGCAGATGTTTTGTTTGAAAGTCTGACTGCATTAGTCATGAGAAAAGCTGCGTGTTAAACTGTGGGAATACTTTTAAGCTTGGCCTTATAAATGCAGAAAGCTAGTTTATTGTGGAGGTGCATTTGTTTGACAGTTAGCAAATGAATAAATGGAATAAAACCAGTATAATCCTTCCTGACATGCAGTAGGTACTGATCGGTGACAATGAAATGATTTTGAAATGTTCTGAATAGGATTCCTTTAAGTTCCAGTTTTAAACAGTAAAGTGAGGAAAACTTTTTTTTTTTTTTTTGGTGGAGGGAAAAAAAGAAATTGCTATTAAGTAGTGCTGTCAAATTAAAAAGATGCCAGGTTAATTTTCAGTAATAAAACTGTAAGTCTAAGACAAAAGATACAAGCTATGGTGTTACTCTCTTTAAGAAATATCGGTGAAAACTGAAGCAGTTTCATATTACTGATAAAGGCAAAGTAAATTAAACACCTACAGCTAAATTATCGATGAAAGGTGTCTCCTGTTGCGTTGTTGGAATGAACTGCCTATGAACAAGGTAATGGCAGTTGCTGGCTGGCCTTGTCCTCCTGCCTTTGGCGCTGACCTGCTGTTGAGCAGGGCTTCTGGTACGGTCAGGAGGGACGTGGGCGTAAAGCGAGGGAAAAGGGAAGAAGTAAGCAAAAACTATGGCTGTCTGCCTGCCCGCAGCAGGGCAGCTGGAGGGGACGTGCCACCTCCAAGACCAGGAGTGATGGTCCTGCCACGAGGCTGGTGCCGCGAGCGACTCCCTGGCAGGGAATGGGAAGGGCTAATTATCCACGGGAGTAAGGGGAAGAGAATCCCAACCTGTGCCGCAGAGGTGGTGCTGGGGACGGACCGTCGCTCAGTTCTCCTCCCCTGGACACCCGCACAGAGCGGCGAGCTGGCGTGGGTCCAGCCGGGCCGTGACTCTGGTGAGAAACACCTCTCCCGCATGAGCACAGTTGGTGCTGCTCCCAGGAAATCTGACAATGGGACCGACAAATGAAATACGGGAGGTGGAAACAGGTTCCTTTGCTTCTCTTATGATCTGCATGTGGGTTAATAATGTCTCTCAGAAATAGGATAGCAGCGCAAATTACCCACATGTCTGAAAGGGGCTCCCCACCAATCTTAATGACAGTTTAATCTCTGAGGCAGGCAGCCTTGTGTTGGTCTGAGCTGGCGTGCTGCGTGGTGTGAGGATGCTCGTCCCTGCCTGCAGCCCTGGACCAGGAGCAGGAGTAAGAATAACAACCAGACTCCTCTTCTGTAGTACTGGACCGTAACTTTTTGCGTGCTTTCTTTTGCCGAGATGTGTTACATTAAATGTTGATTGGTGCCATGCACCAATTAGAAAGCAAAGAGCACAAGTCTAGTTCCTACAAAAACTAATTTTGTGCATGGATAATTACCATCATACTGGATTTACTTTCCTGAGTGCAATTACTCTGCCTGCCTAGAAAAAATAAAAATCAAAGACCATCTCACAATATCTATGCCTGTATATAATAAGCAAGTCAAATTAACTGCAGACGGGGGTTTTAGTGTCTGATTCAAATAACTTTTAAAATTTGATGAACTTGCATCTGTGCCACCCATGTGCTTAAGCACTTGCCCCTTACACAAATTATTTTTGTCTTCCAAGTCTGATCAGATAGCGCATCACCACGAGGAAGCGGTGATTCTGCACAAGCTGAGTTTTAAGCAAACTTTGTTTAACTGATGATCTGAGGGAGCCTTACCCATGCTTCCGAAGGTACTGTTTGATACTGATCCTTTAGGATTGCATAGTGAATCTTTTCTTCTCTTTAGGCCATTACACTGTATGTAGTGATATCGCAGTTTATACTGGAGTTTTTTGTATGAAATGATCCTGAAGTAATGTAAGAGTGTGCTTATTGTAAACAAGTGCACAACTTCACTTATGGTTACAAGTGTGTCACTTATGGTTACAAGTGTGCGTAACAGGTGAGTTCATAATGCTGGCCATTATGGAAAAGAAGGGCCAGTTCAAGAAGTATTTATATGAGAAAGGTAGAAGAGGAAATACTGAATTTAAACTGGTTTAAAAATAGTTAAAGGCAGGAAAGGGAGTTAGTATGAAATATTGGTTGGTCTAAACAGAATACATCTTAGGATAAACAGCTGATTCTCTGAATGTGGGGCATGAAACTAGTCATAGCTATCTTAGTACAAACTATAGCAGCTGTACAAGAACTAAGTAAGAACCCACTTCCATGCCGATAAATTCAGTAAATTTTGCAAAGTTTTGTTTCGTGTGGAAATGTATGAGCGTCTCTGCGTGACTTAGGCAGACACACAATAAATAACCACAGTGTCCCCGGCAGCAAACAGAAGATTTCTGTGGTTCTCTGTGTTTTGGTGTTCTTTAAGATGGATCTTTCTGTGGGGATTCAAGGCACTACTGGTGTTAGAATAATAAAACTACAGTCCTGTGAGTTGTCAATTACTTTAAATCTACCTATGGGGGAAAAATTAGAAGTTTTAACATTAATGGAAGTGATTTTTTTCTCTTGCTTTTCCTGTGCAGTAGCAGTCAATTGGAATCTGAAACTTCACAGATTACATAAAACATCTTAGCAAACGCCTGTGTAATTTTGGGCAGCTGTGAGTGTGGGAACCTTGGGTAAATTGTAGCAATCTCTGTGCAAGTTTAATACGATTTTAGAACAGTGTCATGTTTGCTATGATTTTGTGAACTTCGCCTAAGAGTTTTCCCTCCATTTCAAGTGAAATGTTCCAATTTCTCTAGCTTTATAGTACGTTAGCACAAATCCAATCAGGTTAATATCACAGTCATTTAGACATCTGCATAATTTTTTCAGAGATTTTAATATAATACTGTTACACTGGAATCTGGCTGTATAAATGTCTTTTGTCAATTAGCATCCAGTTAGCTGCTTTACTTACTAGTAAATTTAGTTATTACTAAATATTTGATGATATTTTCCCCCCTTTATTTCAACCATGATGTTGACCATAATGAAAAGCCCAAATCAATGATTTGGAACTGCTCTGAAATGCTTGGTGTGTATTTGGCACATATGTTCAGAATGTTTCTGAGCCCCCTTTTTATGGGCTTTAATTAGATGTCCTAAACTCTAATAAGTGTTTTGCCAGAAGAATTCACATAAATACCAGCAGCAGAAAACTAGCTTGGTGTGGCAATACATTATCTCTGGTGAAGTGCTGGAAAGCTTTAGGTTTTTAAAAGTTTACATAAATTTAAAAACAATAGTTAAAAGTTAATTAGATAACATTGCCTTTGCATTGCTTAAGTTCCAGAGTAAGGGCTAAATAGCAAAACTGTAGATTTCAAACAAGTGTGAGCACACATCTCTGACAGGTAATGTCCAACCCCAAGTACGTGTTCTCTGGCTTCATAAAGTTTTCATATTTTTCATTTGTATTTTGTTTTTATTGGAACTCTTAAGGTTTTAGCCTGCTAGTTCCATAAGAGGGCTTGATTGATTTTTATGCTAATCCTAAATGAAAGACAGCTGTTGTATCCACCGGCTTCAATAAAGCTAATCCAACTCATAAAAGTCTTGTAAACAGCCAGATAATGATGTTACGATTTAGAAGGGATTTCATCTTGTAAGGGGCTTATAACCCTGAAATACTCATGTTTGTTTCATTCGTCTGGGGGGGTTCATCAACACTTTTGTACCAGCCCCAGTGTGGAGTTGCACCGCTGTGGATGCTGTGGCAGCGAGGGGGGATGCGGGTCCTGCCCAGTTTGGTGTTGGTGATGAAGGCAGGCGGTAGCCGTGGGAGGAGAGAGATGGGATGGGATGGGATGGCTTCCCTGCACGGCTCAGCCCGGCCGAGGCTGAGCGAGCCAGCCGGTGATGGAGGGAGGTATTTATAGAGGTGCTCTAAACTTGATTTGTTTGCATGAATACTGTATAGAAAGGTGGTTGCTCTTATATTAAATACTCATCGCCTTAGGGGACAGTTTATACAACATTATTACACCTTACAGTAATAAGTCAATCCTCATCACTTTCAAGTGATGAATGGCAGGGTTTTTTTGGCATATCTGGAAAAAAAAAAACATTATGCTATTCAACCACCAACTAATTATCACTGTTTGTATCCTTGCAAGACATGCGGGTGTATCTCCACACATGGTCCCTTTCACTCCATCTAAACAAGCATGCATTCATGTAAGCACATATTAATTGCCAAACACAATACTGAACGCAGAATTAGTTTCTTCGTTTAATACATGCAACAGAATTAAATTAAACCTCAACATAAGCAGGGCAGACTTTAGTTATTAATCCTCCCATGAGCAACTATAATTATTTTTGCCAGCACTAATTTCATTTGCATATGTATTGTTAAATTGCAAATCACAGTGAACCAAGAAGAGTCTGTATGTTCAGCTGAATTAATCAGTGCTGCTAAAGCACATTGACTGTGGTAGCTAAACTGCTCATTTAAAGCGGGGGGGCGGGGAACCGGCAATGCGCTTACATAAAAAGACAAATTAACGATGTTGAGTGTTTTCTGATCCCTCCGTTGTTTACAAGAAATTACTGATTTTGATAGTAAAGATCACAAGGTGGCCTGGCTGAATGAACACAGCTCAGTATATGTGTTTGAAACCAGGAAAAATAATCACATTTTAAATGTATATTTCTTTTTCCTCCTCCCTACTAAATAAACTTTAGCAATACCAATGAAAAAATTATATGATTTGCTACCAGAAGACTACCAGAAGACCTGGTAGTTAAATTAACATTAGTCTGCATGAACACAGATTTGGTGATTCTTATTGCATAAAAAGCTCATTAATAACTCCACTTATTTTAAAAATGTGAGTAGCTGGAATCAACTGGAGATTGTGAATTTGAAAATCTGCAGAGTAAACAAGATGGTTCAGTTTTGTTCATTTGCTGTGTTCTTGTTCGGCAGAAGCCTGTGGTTCAACAAGCTAACAGGGGTTCGTTTGCTGCCATCGGGAGTCGGGATTCAAAGCTTGCTCTTAAGCCACCCTGGCAAAAATGCTTCCCAGAAGTGGCTCGTTAGCATTGCTCATCGGGGAGTTACTGTACGTGCCTTCTACATGGGCTTCAAAAGGCTGTGACAAACCCATTTCTCTCCCAATCTGTTTTGTATTATAATATAATAGTAAATCTAGCATACATATAGTAGTATATAATTACTATATAATTTTATAATTGCTATATTATTACCATATAATATATATAGTGAATATAAGTAATAGCCAAAATTGTTAATGGCTTCCCTGAAGCATGATCTGTCCTTTTGCAAGCTTCGGATCCAGCATCTGTCAGAGTTATGAGTGAGGAGCAGGCACGCCTGTGTGGCTGAGCCACGTTGCACCGGCTGTCCTATGTATTTGCTAACTTCTGCTCAAGTACCTTCCCGTGAAGGAAAGGTGGAAGAAGCTTGAGTGCAGTATGTCAGGAAAATATTCCTGGTTAGTTTTCAGCATTGCAATAATTATAATAATATTTAAAATAATAATTACATAATAATTTGGTGGCATTTCTTGTTTTAGGTGAAGGCCAGGTGTTGAATAAGACTGTGAAACTGGGTTCATTTCTGCACCAGATGGATAATCCTGTCAGTTTATGTCAAAGCCAAGTAATGTATTTATTTCTAAATTTATCTCATAGGTACCACTGTTGGAAACTCATTGAAACTCCTTTTGGATACTTAAGTGGCCCTTGTGATTTCACTAGGAAAAGACATGGAGTAAAGTTACACATATACAGGGCAGTGTCAGGGCTCACTTAAAACCAGAACTCCAAACAGGATAATTTAATTTTCAGTTCACAGAGTTTCATTAGAAGAGGAAGTGGCTGAAGAAAGGGGTTTCCAATTTTAATGGAAATTACTAATGTATTTTTTTTCTGTGAAGATATAATTTTTCGGTTTATCAAAGTACTGAGCTGACTTTTCAGGTTTTTTTCCCCTGAGAGATTTATTTTTAAAGCATTGGAGAATTTAACAGACTTTCAATTACTATTCTTCAGATTGCGCACTTTGAAAGGTTCAGAGCTGGAATTTACGATACCAATTCAATCCTGGTGGGTTTTGATCGTAAAATAAAATAAAATTAATTCATCATAATATTTGTTAGACATGCCTTGGGCTGTACATGACTTTAGGTGTGCTGGTTTTATTTTTCATTTGCTTTTCATTTGTAGATGGAAAATAAGTTTTATAGGACTTTGCCTCACATTCTGTGTGCTCGGTATTCAGCACTGATATAAAACAATGACTGCTGGACGATGGGCAGGAGCAGAATTTTCCTGCGGGCCATGGGATGGGACACAGGCTTCCATCACAGTTTTTTAGAAAACTTAATTCTGTGTCTCTCTGCTTTGAATTGCAAATTATTGTTATGGGCTTGGCTGATGCAGCGTGTCTTTTTGTGGGCAAAAGTTATCATTGTAAGCCAAAATTTAAAGCACTGATGTAAGTAAACCTGATGGTTCTTCCTTTCCCTCTTTTCTCATGATTTAGTTTTGGATGTTAAATTGTCACTACCAGTTGCATGTTTACAGGCTGTTGGATGGGAGAGGACAGGCTTTGACTTTCCTTGTTTTGTGGTAGGAGAAGCAATTTTCATAATTTCTGTTGGGATTTGCCTGGAGAATTGCTATGGGGCAGGTGACGAAGGAGCAGTTCAAGGCGGAGGTGGGTTGAGTAGTATTTGTTCACCTGTGCTGAGCAGCAGCATGAGGTGAGCCGTACAACATGTTCCATTCCCACTGCTCTGCACAGAAAAAATGATCAGAAATAATGAGCAACTTCTCAGGCTGGCCCTCCCTCCCTCCCGCTGCGTCCTGTCCTGTTCGCACACACACGTGCACCAGCAGCTTTGCTGGCAGCACCGTGCCGGGCGCTGGCTGCGGGCGTGCAGGGATTCCTGCCAGAGGCAAGAAGGTAACGGCCTCAGAAGCATGAAAACTGGAAAGGCTTTTTTCTCCCTTTTGATGGACCCCTGGGGCTCATATTGAATGCCTCTTTAGTTTTTCCTGATGATCTTTTTTTTTTTTTTTTTTTTTTTTTTTTTTTTTTTTGACAACAGCTTCAGCACGTAGCTCAGTTTGTTGAGCTCAGTGACTACCTGGAGTAGTTCTGAGGATAAAAAAATTGTGTCTGCTGAGAATAGCTGCGGTTCGCTATTGCCACACCGCTCACAAAACCCCTGCACAGTGCCCATGTAGCACTGTGACACTGAGACACTCTGACCTTAGAAAACTGAAAACTGGCATGTTAATGAGGGAGAGGTTGCCAAGAAATAGGGAGGAGAACTCGGAAGCAGCAGTATCTCAGAGCCACAGCTGGCAGTTCACAGAGCTTTTTTTCTTGCTTAACAGGCAGAGTGAAATAAATGTGTTTTATTAATGGAAATCTGTTTTGTTTTTTCTTTTCAGTAAGTGATCTCAGAAGGCAGAGGACAAGCAAAAGGAACGGTCAAAGTAATTTCTTAATTCATAGCATTTAAAACTCATTTTCTTTTTATAAATAACAAAATTAAGTAACATTTAGTAGTACTGGTGAAGCTAAGTCAGAAATAAGTTTCATCTTCAAAGAGCTTGGTTCATGTAGCTGTAAATGACCTGCCTGTTCTGTGTTTGAATCCGAGCTCCTCTTCGGTGCTGCACAACTTCCAATGTCCAATATTGAACTCTGGATTTTTCCAGCTGGTTGCTGAGCAAGACCTACCTGCTTTTTTCAGTTCCTGTAGTTAGCTTTCCTTAAGTTACTGGAAACATTTAACTTACACGTGGTGTGTCTTTCTCTCTCCCTTGGAAAAAATGACGTTGCAAGTGAGACAAGAACGCCATTTCGTCTTTAATGCAAAGGGTGTAAAGGAAGGAAAAAAATCCCAGTACACCCTCGTCATATTGGCACTTTCTGTAAAGTGCTGTATATCAGATCGTCCTTGGGCTAGAGTAAGGAATGCAGAGCAATTATTAATAAAGTGGGCATTGATGTAATCTTTCATCAAGAAATAAAAAAAGAAGGAAAACAAAGAACTTGGCTTAGTAGACTTTTATACTGAGATATTTCAGAATGATGCTCTGTAGCTCTACAGACAAAAAGTTAGAAAGGACATCTCATGAGCAGTTTACTATAAAGCTTGGAAGATGGATGAATTTACATATGTCAAGTGTCACCTGAATGTATATGTGTACAGGTACCATCTGTCTGAGGATGAGAGTTCTGGAATTTTCCCTTTTGATTTCATTTTACAATGAAAATATCTGAAAGGCCTGGATAGCTTTTTCACCCCCTCTTATAGGGACTACAGATATATGAAAACTAAAGCCACAACAGAGTTCAGTTAAACTTGAACACACAACTGACTTATAGTTTGTTTTGCTGTGTGAGGAGCAGTGAAATGCAAAAACAGGTGTAGAGATGATGCAAGAAAGTTTCCACTTTCAGTTGTCAGTATCTCCAGAATGTGTTTTAGAACAATATTCCTGTTAGAATCTTGAATGTGAAATGAAGTAATACAATAATGCTGATTTTAAACCTCTATTTCATCTCACTGTCAGCTGCTGCTGTGATGAAGGTACCAGAGCAAGAGTCCATCAGTAGAAATGCTGGTATTTACATGTCAGTCCAGTTCTATTCTTCGTATTCTTTTTCAGAAGTATCAAAGTGCAGATAAATTGCGCAGGGGTAGGAAAGGCCCCCTCATCCTGGGAAGAAACATTTTAAGGAACAGAAGAGAGTTGCTGGAGGTGCTGGTATTATGAAGGCAGGAACAGATTTAATGGGTCAGATCGAAGCCATGCAGCTCCTCGGTCCGGTGGCCAGCAGCAGTTGTCCTGGGAGGCGGGGAGGCATCCAGCAGTGCTTTCAGGCATCATCTCCCAGCCTGTAGCCATTTGGTTCTGAATTGGTGTGGACCAAGGTTTTCAGGCTTCTTTTTAGTTTCTAATAGTGATTTCCTCTAACTCCATCAGCAGCTCAGCTGCAGCCTGCTTAGGAGCAGAAGGGTAGAGGATTGCCATTAAAAATATATTGGATTGCGAGAAGGCATGAGAGTTGTCATGGGGACACAGAGGTTTATGAGAAACTGCAGCTATGAGCAGAATCTCCTTAGACTCCATTGCTCCCGAGGCACTGGCCTGATGATGGTATCTATCAGGCCTTTACGGGATTAAGGAGCAGGAATGGGCAATAGCTGTCCTTGCTCTGCTTCCTTACATCTCAAAGTAGCTGTGCTGTGCACACCACAACTTTTCTGTTTACTATTTTTTTGTTTGTTTTGTGGATAAGTACAATAGAGTGCTCATCTCCTCTAGCACTTACTCTGTAAGAAAGGAAACAAATGGGCCAGGAACTGGGTCAGGTGCAACAGGGCTGCTTTGATTTTTTTTTTTTTTTTTTAAAAATCTTCTTTCCCCCTTTCCCCTTTCTGTGCCAAGAAGAGAGAATATAAATGAAAACTAAGACTGGCAGGACCTGGAAGATGGATTTGACCTAGATATTCCAGAGTAACCATAACTGGGATATTTTACATGCAAGTTAAAAAAAAATGGTAATACAGAAATCCACCCTAATTGGCAATCTAGCTGCTGATATAGGAAGCTTGTAGAGAGAATCAGGTTTAGATGGCACAAAGTGCAGCCCCACTACAACAGTGGATCAGAGAGATTTGTCAAATTCAGCATAGCTGAACTGAATTCACCTGTGCTTTCCACCTAAAAGATATATTCTATTTTTAGCTCAGACTGTCCCCACCCATCTCCACAGACTGAGAACTACAAGAGGAGGAGTAACCCTTGGGGAAGTCCCTTTCCAATATTAGGGATTACCGGTGTCCCCATGTTGAAATGAACGGATAAAAAGCTGGTGGAACTCCTGGTCCAGGGATATGCAGAGATCCCTGGAGTCTGGGGCTGTTCTCCTAGAAAATTCCCCTCCTGCAGCAACTTGGCATTCCCAGACCAAATCCTTTCCCTCCCAGTACCTCATGGACATTCTCCAGTGGCATGTTTCCTCTTGCCATTGTTCCCTCTTTGAATTAACTTCAACTCTGTGGGCAGTAGTTCCATACGAATATCTGATAATTCCTCCTTTTACCTGCAGAAGCAGCAGGCAGGGATGGCTCAGCCCTGGCGCGAGGAGAGAAGCATCTGGAGTCCTCTGGGTGGATGGCAGTGTAAGTCCGATCCCACCAAGGGTGCCAAACTGCTGCTAAAAAACCGAATCTATTGCTTCACAGTAGGGTTTGCAGTAGTATCTGAAATAATCATCACTGGTGTTTGCTGCAGTGTCAGTATGATGGTAGGTAACTTTCTGAGTGCTTTGGTTTAGCTCTGATAAGACAAATATGAATATAATTTTTCACTGCAAGACTTTTTTGCACAAATTGTGTTACATGAATTCCCTTGTATTATGCTCCGGGATGACAATACTGCTGTCGGTATCTCCAGGATGTGTTTTAGAACAATATTCCTGTTAGAATCTCAAACATGAAATGAAGTAATACAATAATGCTGATTTTAAACCTCTGTTTCATCTCACTGTCAACTGCTGCTGTGAGAAGGTACCAGAGCAAGAGTCCATCAGTAGAAATGTTGGTATTTACATATCAGTCCAGTTCTACCATACCAGGTCAAAGTTTACCATAGACTTTGGATTTGCTTTCAACAGAAACTGAGGTGCTGAAGCGATGGGGAGCATGCAAAGATTAGTGTTGATGATTAGCATCAGGCTGCCTGCCTTTGCCAGGAACATCACGCACAGGGTGCAGAGCAGGTGCCCCAGGTGATGCATGTGGCCAAGGGTTCGGCTAATCACCAGCACATGTTCCCTCTGGAAAAGACAGGTGGTACCAAAGCCTGCGCTTTGCTGGGTTCTTTCTTTGGGAACAGCCCTGGAGGCAAAATGTGCATCTGCTGGGCAGGTCTGTGTTTAACAGCACCTGTTATCCTTCCCAGTGCCAGCTCATTTCTCCAGGGACTTTGCTGCTGCAACCTGCTCTGCATTGCTAGCTTTCACTGCCAGCTCTGCAGTCTGTTCTGACCTTCTGCCTCCTCTAGAACTTTCCCACCAGTTCCCAAAGTCTCAGAAAAGAAATCAGCAGAGCCCTAATAAGAAATTTTGAAAGCTAAAGTGGTAGTGAGTGCCTCCCCCACCTAACACAAGTTGCTTTTGAAGTTTAACGGGACTTTAGCTGCTCTTCTAAGAGGCCTTGTATATACATGTGAATCATGGTATTTTGTAGGAATGTGTTGGTATTTTGTGGTCTTTACTGCACCAGTACTCCACAGCATTAAATGCACAGCTTTCTGTCACCTTTATCAATCATTTTTAGCACTGAACTTTCTTATGCGCTGGTCACCTGATGTGCAAATCAAAAGGGCAGAGGACAAGTGTCTGCTGCTTTGAGCTGGAGGCAGAGACAGCTCAGTTTGTGTTCAGGAGCTGCAGCACCAGCTGCTTTGTCTAGATAGCTCAGCTGCCTTTATCCGGGCTGGCTGTACTATACGTAAAGTAGCTCTTTCATGTGATCTCTAGGTGAAAAAATAATATTTACTTGTTAATTTTTTTCTGTTATAAAACCAGATACCAGGTAGGACTATTTGCCCCATTCTGAACATGCTCCTTCATTCCTGTCCCCTCATCAAGACAGTATGTGCTACTTAAATCTGGAACCCAGGCAGCTGGAAAGACTCTGGGCTTTCCAGTCAGTAAATCCACGTCCTGTTGCCTCCACTGGACCCCATCAGCACATCTCAGAGTGGCTGCTGTGGGTACCTGGTCGCATGGGACAAGCCTGTTGGTGAGCCCAGTGTCACCTCCTTTCCTCAGAAGTGTTGGAGATGGACGTTAATACCCGTTTCAGTTTTGCATGGGACAGTAATTTTTCATCCCTACTTTTTGCAGCAGGAAATTTCACAAGACTGAAGATGTCTTCAGCCTCATGCAGAAAGTGGTTGGTGTGAAGGTGTCCCAGTCTGTAATACACCCATTGAACAAGTTGCATTTTTCAGGTGCAGCCGTTTCTGAGACTATAATCCTTTCCTTCTGGCTTTCTAATCAGGAAGGTGTGTCTTAGTTGTTGGTTGGGTTTTTTTTTGGTCAGCTATAATACTGAAATATTAGATATATTAGATAAATATTTTTATATATATATATATAAATTATATATATTAGATATATATATTCTTTGAATATATGGTCCATGAGTTGGATGACCTGTGCAGGAATTATTTTGAAATTTTGGTAAATAATGCAAACTTAATTGGAAATTTATTTTTGGTTAAGAATCTAAGTGCACCTTGAAGTGTATCCTTTGAATCAGGGCCTTGAAGATTAGTATTTTTAAAGAAGGGGAAACACTGATACTTGTTTTAGGAGAGAGGCATTAAAAATATGAGTGCAGGTTGGATATCAAAGAGCTGTGCTGTTTGAAATGACAAAGTTACATACTTGCAACTGCTCTGTGGACAGTGGAAAGCCCAATGCTCTGTTTGAAGAGGTTTCAATCAAAACTTTACCCTGTTAATGTGCTCAGAGCAAAAGGTTTAAAGTCTAGAGAAGCCCTGTTATTAAATACCTCCCTTCTATATTTCTGCCCATAAAGTGAATTTAAAATTAAATTAAGAAGAACCTTATTCTTGTCCCAGAGCTCTAAATGGTTTCCAGTCTGTCTTTGAAGTATTGTGACACTGGGGAACCAATTAAAACACAATTAACCGATCTGTTTGAATGATTCAAACACAGACTTGGTGTGGAACTCAAATAAGCTTGGAGGAGAGCAGCTGGTGATTTTAAAGAACAAGGGAAGAGGAGTGTTAGACCGGTGAAGGTAAATGAAAATAAAATGGTGCATTAAGGTCTTATTTCAGGTGCTTCAATGTTTATAATTATTGGTTGCTGGCACTTGGGCAGGTTTCCCTTGTGTGTTCAGCTGCCCTGTATTGCAAGCTGCTTCCAAGCAAAGATCCAATAATCCTGCTAGTCTTGTCTGTGTAAATGTTTGACTGTAAAACTGATGTGCAGTTGCACATTCAATACCCCAAAGCTGTTTTGCCGAGTGGAGAATTGTTCCTGGGCTGAGAAATTAAGCATAGACTTTCACTGACAGGAGAGCCAGGCATCCATCCCACAGCAATTGTTTCAAGAATCAGCAAATACAAATTAAAGCGTTTTGCTTTGCATTTGTTTATTTTGTTAAGGCATTTATTTATAATGTTTTCTGTTTATGTTTGAAATCTCAGTCCTATATGCAATTACACACATATTCACACATGGAAAAAAAATGTGAGGGAGGGCAAGAATAAATATTATCGCAAAGGAAAATAATTGTTTTAAGAAATTTATCCAACCATACCTTTTTATGGAGAAGGAAGGAAAGTGGGGGGACCCCCCCACCCCCCAAACTCCACTTTGTTGCATATATGCTGATTTTTAATTCTTGGGATCTTTGGCAGACCAAGATGCACTGACAAGAACTCTCTTGCACTGAGTTTGCTCTTGTCCCTAAGGTGAAGCGAGACCTGCAGCACCCAGCCTTGTCCCAGCAAGCCCGTAGGCGGCAGACAGCGGCTGGCGTGTAAGCACCATCCTCCCTGTCTGAGGAGGGCACAAGAAGACTCTCACCGTTAATGAACTGCTCTTTTGAAACCTTTCTATCAGAGATGCAGTGCAAAAATGACCTTGAAGTACCCATAAACTCCATAGCCATAACTCATTTGAAACACATGGTGACCAGGAGCTCCCATCTTCTTGACAGCAAGCAGTAGTTGCTTGATCACACCACTTTTAATTGCTTCATTATAAAAGGAAAGTTATTTTAAAAAAAGAAAAAACATCTTCCCTCATTGAAAACTTTCTCCTAAGGTCTAATTCATGGTTTGAATAAATAGTGCCTCTAGACCAGAGCTCATGTGTGCTCACCTGCTGGGAGAGGGAAGAGAGGAATGGCTTTGAACTGGAAATTGGCTGAGCCTTGATATCCACTTGATAGACTCTTCTGCTTTCCTTTTAATTCCAGTTCACGCTGTGATATAATAGCCAGGTTTGGAAGATCACTGGTAGTAGAAAATACATCTGAAATGAAGAAATATTAAAGGTAATATTGCACTTTACCTATTTTATCTTTAATAGCAAACAAAGACACTGTGCAGTACGTGCCCGAGGCAGGCTGGCCAGGAGAAGATGATCCCTGACCCAGGGACTGGGTCACTTTTAAAGAGGTTGAAAATGAACAACTAACATGAGTCAAATGTTTTCAGTTGTTATTCTTCAATGACAGATGTATTTGTGTGTGTTTGATTTTGGACTTTAAGTAAAAGTGGTATAAGCTATGCTAATTTTTACAGCAGTCAGCTTTTGAAGCAAAAATAGATCCAGTACTTTTATGCCATTTTAATTCATGTTATTTGTCTAAAAAGTGCAAAAGCCTATGAAGTGTCTGTCATCAATGCTAAACTACTTTTCTTGTTTTCTTAACTAGAGAATGAGGGAGGACCTGTCTTTCCTCGTTAGGACAATGTAACCCCACAGGAATCTGAATTTAACTGACATAGCTGCCACCTACACCCAGCTCATACCTTACACGGTATTTTTTCTCCATCCATTTCTGAGGAAGGGAAGGGCAGAGCAGGTGCTGGTTTGGTTTTGTTGCTGTTAAGCTCAAGCGAGGGCAGACTCTGGTTCCTCTGGGTTAAATATTCCTCTATCTAAGCAGAAAAAAATAGTTTTATTTTTTAAAATTTAGCATTTAATATAGGGTTAGAGATAGAATATCATCTTTCTAGCACTGCAGACATGGGAGCATGGCCTGGGCAGAAATATCAGCATCCCCTGGTGGAGCCCCTTTGTATGGTGTCTTAGCTACACCTCAACACGCCGGCTTCCATCTGCTTGGGTGGCACGCTGCCGGCTCTGCTTAAATTGTTTGTGGTTTTACCCCAAATATTGGGATTTCTATGGGCCATGGTGGGACTGCAGCGTGCCTGTGCCCACTGCCCTGCGCCACTGCAGGGGCTGAGCCGGGCTGGGGCTGGGCTGCAGCACAACCCACACAGCAGGATGGAGAGGGTGAATCTGGTGAGGGGCTTGTAAATATTTCACTGCCGCGCTGCTCCACCAATGGCCACTTTTCCATTTCTGGGTATGCTGCACAGGGAAGGTACACAGATTTTTGTGGTAGTAGTGAAGCAAATAAGTAAAACTTTTATTTCTAAACTGAGGAAATAAGATCTGAAAATCATGGAGATGCTACCCACATTCAAAGAATCCAGGGTACCACTTTTATATTTTTCTGATTATTTCTGCACTTTAAGATGCTATCATTTCAGAAGTCTAAATTGATGATGAGTAGATTAAGGGATTTTCTGCCACCTGTTATTAGAAACAGCAGATGTTAGCTAATTCTGGAAAAAAAAAATTCTAGGTTGGAGTTTGTAATTCTTCATTTATTTGCACATTTATGAGAAATTAAATAAATGTGATTCCTAATGATCATTATAGAAAAAAAGAATCCTTTAAAAATTCTGGCACCTCAAGGCTGTATCTTCTTAATTGTAAATATAAAATAATTTCACTGATGACAATGGAATACTGTACAGTAATTATACTGGCCCAACAGAACATATTACTGTGAAGTCCCAAGCCATAAAACAGCTCCAGCCTTTTTTAATACCACATACGTCCTTACCTTTATTCAAGAACAGAAAAGCACAATACCGCAAGGTAGTCTAATTTCATATCCCAGAAAACAGAAATCTTTTTTTTTCTGTGTATGCAAATTGCATTTTTATTACAGCAAAGAGAAATGTGTAATTATTTTTTTTCCTTTTAGCTCATTGGAGAAACAGTTGATGTAATTGGACAGCTAATGTAATTGCATATGCAATTGGAGTACTTGCACATGCAAATAAGTGATTATTCTCACAGTTATAAAACTTATGTGAGCAGTTACAATGTATTTCTATGTTGCTTAGGCACATAATTGTATGTGTATTCTGTACCTAGGTTTTTTATGCAGCATCCTACCTACTTATTTATTTTGTAACACCACTGTTACCTAAATATGAAATATTTTTTTACACAGCAGGCAATAAAAATAATGGGTTCACCATAATATTCAGGGCTCTGAATACACCATTTCTAAACTGTGATGCATTTTACTTTATGGGGAGTGAAATAAACACTAAAGATAAAACCTCTTTTAAGCTCCAGTCACTTTGCAGCAATCGACAGTGTACAGAATGTGTTGCCAGTTCCTGAGGCCATGTAAGGGGAACATGACAAGCAATCGTTTATGACATTTTTTTAAAACCTGTTATTGCTAATGATAAAATTTTAAGTGTAGAGACTTTTTCTTTCATTGTCTGTCTTTTCAGTTTCCCTGGCATCAAGAGATCTGGTCTATGGCCAGGTAAAATCCTCCTCCATATGTACAAGGCAACATACGCCACACTGTTTTGCAGCCAAAATATTTTGCAGTTCTCTTTTCAAGCTGCTGGAATTCAAGATGGAGCTGTGCACACTCGGGTAATTTCTTGTGGTTGAGTAATACCTCTCTTATTTGATTTCTCTGTCTTTTTTTACCTGGTAGTGGAGGGCGTTAGCAGTGCGTTTCAATGGTGTCAGGATTTCAAGGGAACCGGTAGAGCCAGACCAAGGGAATACTGACCCAGTATGTTTGATTTATTGCTTTCATTGACTTCTGCTGTTCTAGAGTAGGAGTCCTCACGAGCTCCGTAACAGCTAATAACGGAGACTCTTTGAATTTATGAGGCAAATAAAATCTCAGGTCGGAATATCATTGTTATTAAAATCCAGTGGCACCACAGAAATAAAATAAAACTGCTAGCCTCTGCGTGGGGCAGCACACCCCCCAGCACCTGGAAGGGCCAAGCGGGCAGCCTGTTTGTGGGCTGAGTGGGACTCCCCGGGCACGAACAGAAAGGGATGGGTTTATGTGACACGATTCCAGGGGGGCAGAAAGTGCCCAAGACAGAAGGGGGCCATGTGCTTGTCTCATTTTTCATTATCATTAATGGATTAATTGGATAAATGCGTGGGTTGGTTTGTGGTTTGGGTGGTTTGTTTTTTTTCTATTCTGTTACATAAGATGCTTATGGATAAATCAATAAATCAATGTCAGAATTAAAACTTTTGCTGAAGACAGTTTTCATCTTTTTTTTCTTAGTACTCTTGACTGCCAAAAAAGCTCCCTGGAAATGACTGGGAGCCCATCCATCCTGTGGCGGCTGTTCATGGCCTTCAGAGTAAGCTGGCGAGTTGTTAAACTCATGCTTTCAGAGCTGTTTGGGCATGTTTTAGTAGAAATTTGTTTTGATTGCTTCCCCCCCCCCTTTTTATTAAAAGCATACAAAGTTTTAACAAATCAGGCACTGACAATGGGTGGCAGAATTTGGCTGAGGGCATGGGATGGCAGTGGTGGAGCGCTGGGTGGCCGAGGTAGAGGAACTTTCTGTCTGAAACTTGTTTTATCTTTCTCCTTAACTGTTCCTAATGCTCAGAAGAAAAGGGCTGCAGAGTTTAATCTCCTTAAAACCAGTATGTGTCGTGTGATGCACTGATATTACATGCTTACAGCATTTCATAGCAAGAACCAGAGGGAAGGAAGTCTTCTGAATATAGACTACTTGGTCAAATTTTTGTGAAATCTTGGTTTATAATTTAATGGCAACACACCTGTAACAGGTAATTAACATTTCTGGGTTTAATGGTGATTATTGTGTTCTGAAATTTGTGAGGTTTTTTTCATCTTTGGCTATACCAGTTCACCTATTTTCTCTGCAAAGATGCACCAAGATCTATTCCATCCTTCAAACACTATCTTGTCATCTTAGCCGTAAGTCCAGCAGCGGGGGTCACTTTCCCCCCTGGGGAATAAATCTGGCTATTGATCCTAGGAGCTTCTGTTCAAGTTTTCCACTATTAATGTGTTAAGTGTTTAAAATACAATAAGGTTTAAAAAGATAACGACAGCACTCTGCAACAGTGGTGCTTTCCTTTGACCATAAACAGTGAAATGTGGAAATTCCAGTTTACTTATATATGGAGAAGGGGCTGATGGGTATAGAACCCAAGCCTGTGTAAAAGGCTTATTAGGATAAAAGAGTTTAAAGCACCCCCAGGGCTGGAGGAAGACTAACTTAAGATCTATAGGCCAGATTCTTGGCAGTATGGATCAATATAGATGCATTGAAGTGTACAGGATATGCTTATTTAAATAATCAGATGAACGTCTGTTCCTGTATGTATTTAAAGTATTTAAGCTAGAGGGATTCCTAGTAAGATTAAAAACACCGTATTTCAAGAGCATTCTGGGCAAACAAGAGAGCCAGGAATAAATACTTTCCCTTTCATATATTCATGGCACAAGAAATTAACCTTTTAGAGTAAGCCATCATTTTATATTCTGGTGATGCTGTGCTCACTCTGTATCCTGAGCAGCTCTGTGACTGACCTAGGGAAGATGTGACCCTACTTTTTTTTCCTCACCTGTGAAGGCAATTCCTATAGCTCTACATGTTCCTCCTTCCAACTCCATCTTCCTCATCTTTATCTGAAAATTGCAGTGACTCTTCTGGGACAACAATAAAGAAGAGGAAATTTGATTCATAAAGGCTGTGCTTCCTCATAAATTACTCTCTATATAGGGTGGTGTCTTTATTGAAAAACCTCATGACGTCTTGCTTTGAAAATATATAGACACTACCAGAGACTGGATTATTTAGGCTGTTGGCTTGATGCAATCTGGCAATTCTTGTTACAAAGCAATGCTCTGCAAACAGCAGAGATGCACAGAGCCCCAGGCACCGACATTTGCTCTGCACAGAGAGAGATGCATGCTCTGAAGGGCACATAACCCTGGCAAAGACCCGTTTCAGGCGGACAACTGCAGTTTTGGCTTTCAGCAATGCTCTGTACAGATCCAGACAAAGGAAAGGTTGTGGCACTTCCACATCCCGTTTGGAAGTGGCAAGTTGGTTTCTGCTGGAGATCGGGGAGGGCGCTGGACCCGGGTGCCCAGCCTTGCTCTAAACGCAGTGTAATTCCAATATTACTTTGTGTACATGAGCTCTTTAGAGTCATACTAGATAACAGCAGCCGCAGCATCCAGCCCCAAAATCATTGCAGCCTCATTGACTCTTCGTGACTTCAGCCAGTGGGGGTGGGCCAGCAGTTGGTCCGGAGGCCACCACTCCAGCTGGAGAGCATCGCTGCCGGTGCTGAGTGAGCCCGGTGCCGCGCTGCCTGCTGCCCTCCACCACAGTGCGTCCAGCTGAGGATCCACCTGGCACAGCCAGCCGCCACGCAGGCCTCCTCCCCTTCCTACATTTCAGATCCATGCGAATGCCACAGCTGGGATCTTCAAGCCAACTGTAAAATAAATGCTTGAGTAAATCAGAAAATTGTATTGGAGGTGGCATCTATCTACAGAGCTGCACGTTCTTCAGCGAGTCAGTGCTGGACTGTTTGCTCCTCTGTGTCAGGCAAAGGGAACATGTGGGTTAGTAGCATGGGAGAGTGGTCAGGACATTGCTTTGATAGTCAACACAAAGCACATAATCTGTCTCTATTTGTCCTTTTGAAGTGTTTCAGCAAGAAGAATGAAGTTTAAGAATACTATTATTTGAAAGTTCTTACTTTGTTTAACCTTTGCATGCAGGTGCGACAGTATTTTGTTGAATATGCACACGTGTTAGGTTGGAACTTGATCTGTAGATAATATTTGTGACCTGGAAGGAAGAATCTCTGGCTTGATTGGTTCCTCTGAGAGATGAAGAATTATCTTTATTTATCAAATTCATGTACAATTTCAGGGTTTACTTCTTCAGCTGATGTAATCAGATGTGACTGCAGGATTCTCAACAGAGCTGCTCTGGTGTGCAACAGTGTCAGATCTTGTGGAGAAATTCTGATGAAAGGGAAGGCTTTATGTTTCTTTTATTCCACCTTCTCATTTTCTTTAGTTTAATTCTCAATTCCAACAGAAATCCAGAAAAAAATTGTGTCCGTCTGCAGATTATGTTTATTCCCGCAGGGCTGCAGAGTAAGAGCTTTCACATCTCGCCCATTGCTTGCCTACGGACCGAAATGCAGTGCTGCTGATCTAGCTTCAGGTCACCCTCACACCCCCCGTTGGACAGGTGAGTGTGTACTTTCATGTCCACAGCTACGTGACTCGAGAAGGTGCGATATGACGTTTGTATTTTCAGCCATGTTCCTTTCTTCATTACTACTACTTTCATCTTCCTGGCTTCTGGAAAAAATTCCGACGATGCTTGATAAGAGCTGCACAGGTGAGCTGACTGTACATGGGATGTTTCAGTACTTAAAGGGGCTTATGAGAAAGATGGGGACAGGCTTTTTAGTAGCACCTTTAGCACTAGGACAAGGGTTAATGGTTTTAAACTGAGAGAGGGCAGATTTAGGTTAGACATTAGGAAGAAATTCTTCACTGTGAGGGTGGTGAGACACTGGCCCAGGCTGCCCAGAGCAGCTGTGGGTGCCCCATCCCTGGCAGTGCTCAGGCCAGGCTGGACGGGGCTGGGAGCCACCTGGTCCGGTGGAAGGTGTCCCTGCCCACAGCAGGGGGTTGGAACTGGGTGGGCTTTAAGGTCCTTTCCCACCCAAACCATTCCAGGATTCTACAGTTTATCACATAGCAGGTGGATGGCCACTCATGCAACATAACCTTGCTGTTACGTTACCTTACAGCATGTTCCACTGAGTTTTCAGCTGGTTTTCTCTGTGCAGCTGCCTGGTAAAACACCGGTAGGGAAGGTGGCAGCCACCAGCGGGGGGCTGGGTGGCACGCAGCAGTGCTGGCAGCCCCTGCAGCACAGGTGCCAGTGGCTGTGCTGACAAACTGCCCCCTGCTTCGCCACAGTGAAGAGATATTTATGCAGCCATGAAACAGCTTGCTTTTTTGTAGCCTGTTGATGGCTTTAGCCTGCAGTTTTGTTTAGGCAGTGCTGTCACTCTAGATATTTCTTGCAACTTTGTCGGTGTAGCAATGATGATTTACTGTCGTCTTTCCTGTTTCCTTGTATAGATCAACACTTGTTTTCTTTCTGTAATGTATGTTTAATCCCTCCTATGGCATAAAGATAGTAAGATACTGTAGAGGGATTTTTAAAGGACCGATGACATATGTTACCATTGTCCAGGTTGGACAACCCAGGCCTGTTAGTTGAAGCTGCAGAGCAACTTTAAATTGTGCAGGGAACAAGCAGGGTGAGAAAGAAAATAAGCTATGCACAAACAAGAAGCCAGGTGCAGAGCAAGTCCTGGGAACCACAGAATCAACACACTCTCATCGGCACACTCTGATCAGGCGCCTGCAGCATGCCCACCAGTCAGCAACACGGACCCCACATGGCCAGAGACCTTTATCCAATCCCCTGTGTGTAAAGTCGGGTGAGCGGTCGGTTTAAGTTATAAATATGACCTGTTTGTTTAATAAAGTGAGCACGGCATGTAGCCATATTGGTGTGATTGTCGTGACTTGGCTGACTCTCCATGGGGTATCCTCTTTGAGATACCACCATGCTGAAATTCCTAACACCCAGAAGCCAAACCTTTGTATACACATCTTTGGAAGAAAAGAAGAAAAGTGGGAAAGGTTTTTGCACTTTTTTTTTTTCCTAAAAAACCTGAATTTGTTACAAATATCTTTAGTGTTTGCAGCTTGGCCCAGGAGCTTACGCAAACCTCACTTAGAATGTTCTTGTGTTGTTCAGTGGAATGAAACTTCTGTAGGGGAGTTTTTCTTATAAAATACTCCGTTCAAAACATGCCTTCAAATCTGAGGCAAGTAGAAAACACTACGGTGTGGTAACTGCTCAATGTTTCTCTTTTTATTTTCATTATTCTGGTCACTGCTAAAAGTGAAAACATAAAACAATTTTTTTTTTTTACTGCTTTCACATTTCTGAAAGATCCATTTTGCATTTCTGCTCTGCTCTGGGCTTACCTTAGTCAGACTCCTTCTGCCATTTGGATGTATGTGATCTACATCACTGTCAGCAAAACACTTATTGCTACGTGCAGCTTTAAGATGAGTGTTTTAACTGAAGTAACAGTGTCTCTCCTCACTTTTGGGATGTGAACAGCATGGTGAGGTTTTGTGCTTGCTGGAGGAGTGTGGCAGAAGATGCCTGGTCTCTGTGCTGGGCACCATCCTGACCAGGGTCCATGGGGCAGGGCCCATCCAGCCTTGTGGGCTGTTGAGCCGCGTGTTCTCTTCTAGCAAAGTATTGAGCCTGGGGCTGGGCAGCTCTTACTGATGCCAGGAACATTACCGGGTTCCATAAGGATGCCCATAAAATAATTCATGCTAATTGCAACATCATTGCTAAAAAGATGTGTGAGGGAAAAAAAAGACCTTTGCCATGAAAAGGTGTAGACAAACGTTCTGGATGTTGAAGTGGCAAGATGGGAAAATGTGTCAGAGGCAGCTATCCTATAAAGTACAAAGAGGGAAAGTTGGTAGTTTTAGCCACAGTGCAGCAGAATTTAAATTACACAGTTCAAAACACACAGAACTCTATATAACACAAATGGATAAATGCACCTTTTGCATAAGTACAGATTGTTAAAGAGGAAGGTGATCACAGCCTCAACCCTCCTGCTGCGGAGCTGTGTCTGCGCGGTGCCCAGCTTCCCGCGGGACCCGGAGTGCCCAGCTGCGCTGGTGCTGCAGGGAGATCTACTTGCAAAAACCAAAACTAAGCCTTGTATTAAAATAAATCCCCCATATGGTGGCAGCCTTTTGAAAGATATGGGAAAATACACCTTTCATTTAATGTTTGTTTTAATACAGTCAGAAGGAAACATAGATAATGCGGAATGGCTTCTCTTACTCTGATGGGGAAAAACGGTCATCTGTAACGCACGGTCACAGGAACCTGCACGAGAGCGATGTTTCCTGATGCTAACAAGATTATTTCAGTTCTAGACTTTATTTCAATAGAGGACTATTTTTAGTCATTTCTTTACTTCTGAAGTGCTTAAAATAGTCACCGTCCTAGACTGATAGGTCCCACTTCAATTACCAGCGTTGTTGTTAATGCCTCAGCGTAGGCTACACGGTGGCTGTTGGAAGAATTTGTTCCTCTTCTATGAGACATTTCTGCTTATATGCAGCACTCTAAAATTAGGTGTTCAGCAGAGTCCTCCTTGTTTCCAGAAGCTTTTCAAAAGCAATGAACATTGTCTTGGCAACTCCTCTTCTTTCTGCTCGTACTGGAAAGGGCAGAGAGAGGAAGAGGGAAAATCTATTTGCCAAAGATTTAAGTTCTCTAAATCAGGGCTGTGAACTGTAAAGCACAATAGGGAAATCGGGGCTAATTCCTTTAACTGCCCATTAGACTTTGCTCATTCCTACTTAAAATATCTGGTTGCTGAAGAAAAGCTGTGTTCTGGGGCGGCTCTGACATCACTAAATATCTTGACTCTTTCTAGAGGGCCAGTTAGGCAACACCACTAGGATTGAGAAAAGGTTTCGATATTCTTTGAAGTGACTCAGTGCAAGGAAGACTTTCTCTATTCCCCACCCCCCACCCCCCTTTTCCCTTTGTTTACTGGATAATGCCCATCAGACTCAGCCCAGATAAGCAGAGACATTGGAAGGCAGGAGACCCCACACCCAGCAGAATGACACTGTTTGCCTTCGAGCTGTTGCAGGGAAGAGCAGCCTTTCTGTATTGTGACATCCAAGCAAAAAAGTAGATTTTTTGTTTGAAAGCAGATTTAGAAGTGCAATGGTTAGACAGCCCTTTGTCTTTCTTACTGCCCAGAGTAAGACTACTGTACTGCCCTGAAATGACCTGTTTCTGCAATATTTTGTCCCCAAGTACTAATAAAAAAAAGAAGAGAGAGAGAAAAGTACCAGTGATAAACACATTTGAGAAGCACCGATGGTATCTGCGGTATCAGCTCCTGTTTTTCAAGCCCTCTTGTCCTGCAGCTTAACTACCAGCCTTGCACTCTGTTTCTGCAGGAGGCAGGGGCTGTTTTCCCAACAGGAGCTGTGAAGGCAGGGGGAGGACAGTGGTGCTGCTTTCAGGGGCTCCCCACCCATTTAATATTGCCTGTACCGGCCCCCTCAGCCCCTCTTTCTGCTGAGCACTAAGTACCCGAGGAGCTTTCTTTGCGAGCTCTCCACACTTTGCTCATGCAAATGAAATTTCTCTGTTCTGACTAAGGGCTCTGTGAGTTACAGCCTGCTTATTGTTTTAGAAATAAAGATATTAGTATGCAAATGATTCTAGAAGGTGTTTCTTCTCATTAGAGAATGGAGATCATTTGATAAAAGATGCAGCGTGCTTCATCTATAAAAAGGCTTAGCAAATTTGTCTTGTCTCAACAGCACTCTAACAACAAGACCGATCGGATAATGCAGCAAAGAAAGCACAGGAGACAAATGGTTTATGACACTCAGGTTACCTTTACTGTGCAAGGTGGGCGTGAAATTTTTTATGGTGAGACAAAAAAGATGATGGGCAATTAACTGCAAACTCATGCAGCAGGTTTATCATATGTTCAGCTCATCCATCTGTGTCTCAGTCTCCAGTGGACTCATGAGTTTCATCAAGAAAACCATTTTCAAACCAGCAGACCAAAACAGATCGTTTTCAACTCTGAGCTCCATCGAGGCTTTGCAGTAGTTTTACCTTATGTTTACGATTTACAGATGCAACATATACACACAGCAGAAAAGAGTGGTCCAGATGTTTTTCCCCTTGCAGGGTACATGTTTTAAAATATTTCTCATTCAGGGACCAGTTCTGTAAATACTTGGATGCATGTGAATAGCTTTTTCCAGATTAATTTGTTTAAATGCTTTGGGGTGAGATGGTAAACGGGGTATGTAACTGCATTTAAATTCCAACTTCTGTCTTGTGGTGTCTCTGATCGAACAGGTTCAGGGAATTAGGAGAGGAAGGATGAGCTGGTGGTTAAAGCCCTGAATCAGTACGCAAAGAATTGGTGCTCAGCTGGTGTTCCTGCTGCAGGCTACCCGGGTGACCTTGGGTGAATCACTTGGTCTAGCTCTGATTTGGTTTGACTGGTGAAGTCAGGATAGCTGTTGTTATTTTTCTGATCTGTTTGTGCCAAAACAGTTAATATTTAGCTATTTCCCCTCACAATACTATGCCAATGAATATCTTATTGAAGACATTTAAGTACTAACCTTATATAAATAATATTTGCCTTAACTAATTAGTTTGATGTAGTCTTGCCATTTTGGGTGAAAAAAGAAATAGATTTTTGGGATCAAAGGTAATTATTTTTATTCTATGACTCCTCAAGTCCCTCTTTTCTTTTCAATCTCTAAATCTAACTGCTTCACAAAATGTATACACTTCTTCCCAAGAGATCACGCTGGGGAGGGAATCAATAAAGTCAGAGCCATGGGACTAATCAGTTAAACTGTCACAAAGCCCTGAGACGATGTCTCTTTTTTTTCACCCTGACAGTAGGGGAGGGTACTAAACCTGGGTCTCATGGGAATAATTCTAATAAGCTTTACAGAAAAGGCAGCGATGCAGGTAGGGCAGTGCTGCCCCGCGATCTGCCTTGGGGCTCGCTGCTGCTGGTGTACAAACACCTGGTGACCTCACTGTGCAGATGCTGTTCTCTTCCACGCTGTGCCTGTGCTTCCTTATAGGAAGATGAGTATCACTTGATTCTAATTTTTCATTAATTTTGTCAAACAAAACATGTAAAGTTTTTATCACTTCAGAATAATACAGGCTATTGATGTAACACCAATCAACTGTATCAGGCTTAAGCAAGTGAAATGCTTCCTTTAAATTCTCTCCCCCACCCCCAACTCAACACCGCTGAAGAAAGTGAACTACTGAAGAAAGATATAGGCCCCGTGGTCTTTCCTGACAGTCAATAAATTGGAGTTTTGTCAGACCCAAGAGATGCCATAAAGAGAGCAGATTAAAAGAGATTAGTTCTGCCAAGTGGCCTGAAAAGAGAATTTACGGCTCCCCTCCGCTCGCCCGGCAGAGCTGGAGGATGCACAGGTTCCAGAGGTCAGTGAAAATCCTTCTGCTCCTTTTGCAAGGCTTTACATCACAGCCAAAATGAAATCTACTGTATTGGAGGGGAGGGAGGGGATCGAGAGATGCTTGGTTTTTTGGTTTTTTTTTTTCCATCTGTGTATTACATTTGCAAGAAGCGCGCTTCTGATTTCTGTCACAAGGTATGCCCTTCACTCTGCTGGGCAGTTGTCGCTGCAAAGTCGTATAATTGAATTCAAAGGCATAATAGTAACTTAAATTTTGTAGCATCAGCACAGGAATGGTGCTGTTGTACAGCAGTGCATGTGCTGGTATTCATATCGGTGGGCCTTCAAAAAGATATGAAAAGTACACAAGCAATGTTGACTGATTCCTCAAAGCACCTGTGGGATGCCCTGGGGACCAGGTGGTGAGATGTGAAGGGAGAGAAGGTGAAGAACTGACCGTAAGCAAGCACCAGAAATTCAGATATCAGTCATCAACTGAGTTTAGTTTAAAGCATCTGAAGTGTAAAGCTGCAGTTGATTGTGGTACCCTTGAATATCTGGATACCATAAAAAAACCCAACCCAACCCAACCCAACCCAACCCAATCAAAAAAACAGACTTGGAAAATTCAAATTCACTTTCAGATAAGTCTGAAAATGTCATCTTCACTGGATTTATGCTGGCTGCTAAAAACTCTGTGAGCCTGGTCCTCCTGGCTGAGCGCTTCCCGTGACCTGGGGCAGGAGGGCAGCCCGAGGATGTCGTGCGAGCTGCTGGGCAGCCCCTGCCGAAAGAACACCTGGCTGGGAAACAGGAATAGAGAGTCCCTGTTCTGGAGTAATGAGGGAAGGGAGAGCTTTTACCGAGGAATCTAAGAGGGAGCAAAGGGTATCACAAACATGCTGTAGTGAAAATGCACTTAGACCTAAAAGAGCAGAGCTGCTTTAACCCCTTTGCTCAGACCAGACAGCAAAGAGCCACTAAAGCATAGAGCCATTTCACAGCCTCTTTATTCCTTCACTGCCCCACAGAAAGACAACAAAATATAGTAATTTGATGGCCAGGTTTTAAGCATGCCTTATATCAGGCACAACCCCCCCCTGAGATGTACATCTGCATTTATAAATACTGGAGTAAACATACCTGTTTTATAATTTAACCTGAATTTTGCACAGGTAAAATTACTTCCCATTTTTCCTCCCTAGCTGTCAACAGCATTTTTTCTAATTTCCAATATAAATGCAGATATTTTATAAGTCTTTGTAACGTGATACTGCAAATGTGTTAGTGTAATGAGTTCTCTTTGCAGTCTGAAAGATGCAATAGTGGCTGTTATTTTGATCATAGTAAGCTATGGAGAGAAAATGGTGTAAAAAGGCACTATGTGCACGTGGTAAACTGTTTTTCCCGTTTTCTTGTTTCCCTCAAATATTTTTTTAAAACCTTTGGAAAATCCTTTTTAACATTATTTAATGAAGGGATACAAAGTAAGGGCTGGGAATTTTAAATGCTTAAAAGTCAGAATCTAAATAGAAATACCAGTATCTAACTCATCATTTTAAAAAGCCACAGTTTATTTGTAAAGTTATCTTGAAATAGTTTGAGATCGCCTGCCTTTCATTTTTTCTCTCTTATCCATGGGAATTATTTGATAGCATGACTTTCCTTGTGGTTTTATTTGCTTATGGAGGAACTAATCTAGAGAGAACAAGTTCATCTAAAAGCATGTATTTCACTTGATAGAAAGGACATTTGCGTACTCCCAGAGATTGACTATTATGGCCCCATTTGATTTACTGAAGAAAATTAAATGCAAAATAAGTAGGGAGAGGAGAGCTGTAATAGTAAGATAGATGACATACTTGCCTTGTGTACATCAGGCACACTTTTCAGAGCTTTCAAACGGTCTGCTAAAATTTATCTTAATGTTAAAGTTAGAGCTTTTTCATTCATAAACAATAATAATGTGCAAAACCACTGATAAAAAATAAGATATAAAATGTTAATTCCATCTATGAAAGTTTGTCTACAAACATAAATCCTGTAATTTAGATTGCAAAATCAGTGATGCAGGGGTTATATTTTATTTGTACAGCACTGCACATGACAACTGCTATCCAACCCTGATGCTCCTGAGCATCGCTGCAATAAGCTTGGCAAGACTGATTATTTTCCATGAGGAAAGGGAATGGCCACGTGCTCATCAACCCCAGAACTGGGGAGCTGGGCCTGGTGTCACAGGAGCTATTGGAAAAGGTTTGCTGAAGCCACCTTGCGCTGCTTCAAACATTGCTTTGTGTTTAAAATTCAAAATAGGTACTCATCCTGTTCTCAAGTGATCAAGTGAATATATTTTAAAGTAATTAATTGCTGCTTAATTGCCATGCAGGTTACTATCCTGTATAATAAAATGCCTGGACATTTTAATTGCTGTAATAAGCTAATGAATTTTTGTAAGAATTTGTGTTTAGACTGAGCAATCCTAAGGTAGCTGCACAGCTTACAGCTAGTGTAAGGATCTCACAGAGGTGCTCATAAATGTTTTAAAAGCATGAGCTGGCACTGTTTCAGTGAAAGAATTGAATCAAATGAAAATCCTGAAATGAGTTTTTGGGAAACTTAATTAGAATAACTGCTGATACGAAGTGCTAAGGGATAAGACCTGTACACAACAAAAAAAATTAGAAAAAAAAGAAAATCAATTTTCTTTTGAAGCAGTTGCCTCTGAAAAATGAGGCTTGCCCATCAAATTTCTGTTAGAATTTTAAACCATTTTGCCATGAACGGCACTGTATATATTTTGGCTAGGGACAATATTTTACTGTTATCTTAAGTTCTCTGTTGGCTTCTGTGTGCCACACAGGAATGCAGAAATATTATATACCTGCTGTAAAAGAAATTATGGGATTGAATAGGTCTCTGGGAGTGAGACTGCTTTCAGTGAATGAGTGATCAAAAACTCAGCCTGTTTGAGATGCCGTCAGCTACACCAGTCGAAAGGGTCACACCACTTGTAGCTTTTGGACTATTTACACCCTGCCTAAATTTCCATATAGCATAATTACTAGCAGGTGCCCAGATGGCACGTTTAATGATGCTCAAGGTATATATTCCTATTCTACCCCTAAGGCAAATTAATGTATAATAGTCAGTACTAAACGGTTTATGCCACGCCGTAGGAATTTTGGTGGTGTTCTGGTCTGACATCTAACTACAGCTGCCGTGACTTACTGTGACTGCAGCAGAGCGCTGTGCCAAACCCACACAGCCCCATCAGCTGATGCTGGCAGAGGCATGTGCTGGTCACACTATCTGCATTGTTTTAGCTTGCCGGTGGTTGGCTTTTCCCTTTGGTAACCCTGACTCTGAAAATATGTCACTGAATATTTTGGCTATGTTAGTCATCCTGTAAAAACTCAAAAAAGCCTGCTCCATGTTGCTGCCAAACTTCTCCTGAAGCCAGGTACGGCATTCCAGGGGGACTCTGCTAACATCCAAGCAGCTTCTGGGTCAAGGGCATCCTGCTCCATGCCACAAGCAGCGCAAGGGCTCTCAGTGACTCCGGCACCAGCCATGGTGGAATTGAGTTATTTCTCTAGTGATGGAGCATTGGCCATATGGAGGACATGTGGTCTGCCTGGTGGAGGACTAGACAAGAGAGTGCAGATATTTGAAAGCCAATTCTGTTTGTTTTTCAAATCTGAGCTGTGCTTTTATATATACTTGAATATTTTAAAAGTCTCAATTAGTATTCAAAGAACTGATGGCAATTTTGGAGCCAGATTTGGCTCTTATTTGACTTTGTACAAAACAGGAAGGTATAAGCAGAAACTGGCACTGTACATGGGACAGATTTTAGCTGGTTTAAACTGAGTTTCTAGAATTGCTTTGCTCTTCTTCAGGCTGTATGAGTTCCAATTTGGTGCTTCATTCGGGTGAGTAATGCATCCTCTGGGTGCTGCACTTTGAAGAACATCACCAGCTCAGCTCTAGGCTATTTCCATGCCGAAATCATGATTCCACTCTGACTGAAGTCCAGTCCTGCATTATTTTCATCGATCCAGTGTTTTATACCAGCTACCCTGGTTTGTGCCAACTGAAATAGATTCAAGGTATTTATGTGTATCCTGCCAGCTTTTCAAGTAATTGCTGACCGTACAGCGCATCCCTTTGACAAACTGATGCAAGGCAGCTTGTGGCGCTGGCAGCCACATGGACACACTGCAGTTTCTATCAGTTACTACCCCGATGTTCTGATGTGGTTTTGTTCATTCTGTATTTGGGCTTGGAAGCAGCAGAGATCCTTTACAAGCTAAATTAAATTGCTGAAGTAGAAAGCAAATGGTGGAAGTTTGCAGCACATAAAATCAAAAGTTGCATGTTGTTGATTTTTTTGCCATCTCTGTTTTGCCTTTACCTTTCCTATTTTTCTGCAAATATAAAGGGAATGGAGCAGAGATTTGCAGCCGTTCCTTTCTGAGGGGCTGGCTTTGGAAAAGGTGGGTGGGTGCTTGTTTGGCTTCAGGGAGGTTATAACTTGCAGGTAGTTGTGCAGATTTTGAATTATTTGGGAAAACGTTTATGCGATGAAACCCAAACCCAACAGATGAAAAGCCTGTGGGACATAGAATGAATTTAGAGACCCACAGCTCCATGCACTCAACTGCCACGAGCACTGCTCTCCTTACCACTTGCAGGGAACTACAAGAAATAGTTTGCCCCTAATGAGTTTAACAAGTATTAAACAAATTGAAGTAATTATCCATACCATAATATGTTATGAATACTCCTAAGTTAACTCTTGGAACTCTCAGTAAGAGTTAGCTATGTATAACATTATTTGCAAATTCAGGAAGAAGGTTCTCAGGTAGATTTTTATTATGCTTTTTCCTTCTCACTCTTCCACTTTTAGAAGATTACAGAAATTTGGCCAGACTACAGCTAAGAGGAGCAAAATGGACAGCCATTCTGTTGGATGTTTGTGACAAAAAGCCTGGGAAGAAGGACAAAACCATCAAAAATCAATACTTAAAAATCTCTGTCAAACTTCTACCTACCTCTTCCTTTGAGTTTTTGCTGAAAGGCTTTATTTTAAGAGAAGCTATTTTCAAAAAGAGGGGGCAGGAGGAGGCTGGGGGGAAAAAACCCCAAAGCTGTTTTCATAGTTTAGTCATTCTCCAGAGGAGTGATGTGTGGGAATGCTGGCTTCAGAGGCCAGGGGGGAAGGCTGTAGAAATAAAAGCAATTGTCTCACCCTATAAAGCCTACTGATTCCTGTTGGCTGAAACATTGCCATATTTTGTTTAAATGTATACATTTTTTTGGAACTTTGGTATTGTCAGCAATGGTTTTACTCCCTAACTTGGCCCATGAGGTGTAGTAGCTAGAGCTCTACCTCTGATTTGTGTGATGTTTAGTTAAAGAGAATGAAGAGGGGAATTTTTTTGCCCTCTTAAGTCAGTCTGTCTTGCATTTGCAGCTTTTTTTTTTCCAGTAACTGGTCATCATGCAAAAAAATAGACAAGGAGACACGTCAGAAGAATAAATGGTAAACGATGGTATTAAAAAGTAACCTTCCATTATCTACTAATGGCATGAACTGGACCTGAAACTTTTAAAATGAGTGGTTTAAAAATAATGACTTGCACCAGAAAATAAAAACAGAAAAATGGATCAAAGAATGAAATGTAATTGCTGTGATTTAGCTGAGCAGAGAGACCTTCTGAAAGAGAAATGTTGTTTGAACATGGAGGAAAAGCCAGGAATTAGTCTCAGGGAAGTTTTAATCCTTTTGTGGACGTATTTTCTCCCTAGCTTCCCGCAAAATCTAGGTTAATACACCCGCATATTGTCAGAATGTAATTACTTCAAACAGAATTGAAGATTAAAAGTGCACATGCTGCACAGTATTAGCTTACTATTTGTTCACTCATTTGGCTGGGAACCTTTCCTGATGGTACCTTTCCTGATCTTGCCATGCAACCCTTGGTAAGTCACTTCACCTGCCTTGTCCCATTAAGTCCACCCTTCCTGAAGGAAGGCGGGAGCAGGGCTGGTCACCTTTCAGCTGCAAGAGGAACTTCATGGTGGGAAGTTGTTCAGAGGTCCTAAACATGTTTAAAAGAAAGGAACCAGTGTAGGCTGACCTGTGATGTTTTGAGGCTACAATTTCTCTCCTAGGTGTGTACCCACAATGCCAATTTTCAGTAGAAAGTAAACACTGCAAGTGACAAGTGACATGGAAGGTCACCCTTCCATGTTTCTGCCCTGTAATTACCAGGCTGTGAAAAATTTCTCTGGGATTGCTGGATGAAAAGATCTTCAAGATCTGCATGACTACAGAGGGAATGTAAGTTCAGCATTTCTTATGAGCCACTGAGCTACTCCATACCACCAAAGGAACCAGCCTCTGACTTTGACACTGTTGCCAAAGCAATTAATTCTTCTGTGAGATCCTAAATTACTGGAAGGGCAGGCCCTTATGCTGATGTCTGGTACTAGCTCTGCTTCTTTGGAGTGCTGAGGTATGAGCATTGGCATGGGTGAGAGTCTTGAGGTTCTCTAGGTGCTCAGAGAAACCTCTTCATGAACACCACAAACAGTGTGCTTCCTCCTTCTATCTGAATATGGAGTCACTGAGTCTATTCCTGCACGTGTTACTGTAAGAGGAATCTCTGGCTTAGGGTCGAAATCCTTTAATATGGTTGGGATTATGGTGGAAAGTCAGTGATCCACTGTAGCATTCCTTCTGGGTCATGCAGATACCGCATACCACTCTGCCTCCAGCTGCAGCCTTTGGGTTTTGCCAAAGATGTTCCTTTGGGGACGGACGACCAAGCTGAGAGCAATTCAGCGCTTGCACAAAGAGGCCCTGCATGCTGTGGAAGCTCCCTGTGCAATGCTCTCTTACCTTGTGCTACAAACCCCACCATGCTGCCTTCTCCCAGACTGTGAAGACCTCATCATAGCACGTTACTATCCGGCCTTCGTAAACTGTTCCTTGTGCTGCATACGTTGTCCAGGACAGGTGCTCAAAGATGTGAGTCATGCCTACCGTACCCAGGTGTCATGTGGCCTCGGTGTTTTATGTTGTCAGTCAGAACCTGACTGCCTTGGTATTTACACTGCAGGAAAGTCAATATACTAGGAGTGAGTCACATTTAAATGTAGTTTGTTCTTGCTATGTAGAACACTGATTCTCTTCTAACAAATGAACTCCAGCTCAATGACAAACAGCTGTTGCTGCCTCATTTTAATTAAAATGGGAGTCTGGCCTGAAAAGTTCTCCAGTTTTAATATGCGACAATAACAATACTAAAGTGAAAAAACATGGGTAAGTTGGGAAGAGAAAGGAGAAATGAATGTCTGTACTATTGAAAATTTGCCTCTATATTTCTTGGAGACAAATTAAATTTTACCAGCTTCAGAATGATGGCAGGTTACTGTGGAAAAGGCACAACCTTAAGAAACCACCCAAGGTACAGAGACACTGGGAGTGTTCTCATGTCTCGTCACCTCTGCACTTGAGTGTGGAGCTGTGTTCACATCATCATTCATCATGCTATAAAGTCACCATTGTCTTCATCTTAATTAAAGGCTATTTTTAGTTATCTCACATTTTTTGCAGTTGTCTATAATAAAATAGTTGTGAATCAAAATGAAGCCCTTCCTATACTTTACGACTTGTTTTTGACTTTACAAAGGGAAATCTTTTACTGGCTTTGACTCCAGTAGTGATGATGTTGGAGACAGATTTTACAGGGCTCCAGTATTGCAGCTTCTTGTAGGTTGTAAATACCCTGAGGATGCTTTACATGTTCTATTCCATTTTTCTGTGTTCAGTGTCAGTGTCACTTCTTATCCTACCACATCTCCTGGCTAGGGATGTACCCTTTAACCTAATGCTCTTGTTGATGAGGCCAGCGTGATGAGCTCATAGTCCATAAGAGCAGCTGTACTGAACAGTAAGAATTCAGCCCCCACTGCATGTGAAGGAAGGTGGATTTCCCTTGTATCTTTCTGGGAAAAATAGCCTCTTCTTGCAAACTGACTCTCATGTGAAGGCCATTTTTTTAGCAGGAATTCTAAGTATTTATTCGATGTGGCTACAGGAGCTATTTCCTTAAACGATTGATGACCTTATATAGCTCAAAAAGTATCAGAGCAAATCAGCATCACTAGAGACTTTTAAAAAGGTCAGCAATAACAAATTAAGATAATGTATTCACATCTGGTCCACTAGGTCCTGTACTCATGCAAAAATATTTTTAGGGGAGATTTTTTTTAATTATTACTTTTTTGGTGGTCACTCCATTTTCCCAGAAATCTTCCTGTCTCCTCAGCCCACTGCATTTGCAGAATGAAGTCAACTTGGCAAAACGAAGCATTTTTCTCCCACTTCACTGGAAGTGCAGGACTCTTACCCATGGTCTGTTTGGAGATGCAACTAGATGTACAATGAAAGCATCAGTGAGTATTTATTCATTGTGCCTCCATCTCCTCTTCCATCTTTATGAGCTGAAAGGTCTACTGAGGAACGTACCTGTCTTCCAGGGCTGCAAGGACAGGTCTCCTCTAGAGACTTTGCACCCATGTTGACCTTGCTTCCTTCGATTGCCTTTGTCAGTTCATACAGCACAGACTTTTGGGGGCTATAACTGTATTTTTGCTTGTATTTGTCTGACAGCTACTGTGTGAGAGCTAGTCCTGGCTGAAACGCCCTTGATAACGGGTGCTGTATGAATAATGAAAGACCTTTTTGTAAATGCACTGGGTAAAATATAAATGTGCAGTATTTTGAAAGCTTTTTTTCTCAAAAGAGCTTATCTCTAACCTATTGAAGAAGGATTTTCATTGATTTAGTGGGTAGCACATAACAGTTATGTAAATGTTGATGTGTACAGTTTGGTTTGAAGCCAAAGATCTCTCCAAACTACACTGCAAAACAGAAGAAGCCTTCAGCTGTAGGCACTAGAAATTTAACTTCCAGAAAACCTATGATTGACTAAAGTGAGAAATTAGCAATAAACCCCCATAAATTAAAAAAAAAAAAGTCCTTCTTTCATATTAAAATAATAATAATAAAGGATTTCTACCAAAATGGCCACAGAAATCAGCAGGATGTGTCAAACATTTCTAAATTTATTTTTTCTTTTAAGGAGGGCCTCACCAATAGATATTTTTACGTGTAAATGGAGAAATTGAATGACATTTAAGAAATGTGATTTTCTCCAGTTCTTCAGAATTTCCATGTTTTTTAAAGGAAAGATAATACTCTATCATCAGTCACGAATCATGTTGCTTCACCTCCATCACTTGCGTGCTGCTTGCACACTGCACCTAGGCTCACTAGCTGCCCGCTGGTAACTAGCCAAAGAGCAAGGAGCAGGATTACCCGTGGTGTCAGAACGGCAGTGAAATACAAAATGCCTACACAAATTATGTCTGTTTATTCTCCATAATCTTTGTGCCGTGATCCAGAAGACTGATGATAATCCAGGAATAAATGTGTAACTTTTACACAACATTAACTTACTTTCTTCTAGATTGTCAAACAGTTTTGGGATTTATGATGTGTTTACTGTATGCCTCACCAGTTTCTTTCAAACTACGGGACTGCATATTTGTGTTTACCTTCCAGCTTTGAGCATTGAATTTGGCTTAGCGAAGCATATTTGGTAATGGATTTTAGCACTAAAATACTGCACGTTTTGTGCATTATTTGGCATGAAGGGACATGGGGGAACCAAGGGTGGAATTGCAAAATAACGAAAATCTGCCACTCAAGGGAAGAGAAAGTTTTCCACTCTAGCAGGATTAATACATTTTCACAGCATACCGTGCATCACTGCCGTAAGATCAGAGTTCCAGGTGTCTGGGAGGCTGCTTAGTTACCAGAGTTCTCAGTTTCAAATCTTTAGACAATTTTTGGCTCTATATCGTTTTCTCATGTTTCTTCTCAATAGCTTGCTAAGTTATTAGAGTGGCCAAAAGTATCAAAAAGTTAAACTAGATTATATTAATCAGCGGTTACAGCATAATCGATTTTTGATGAACTGTGCATGGAGCAGGTGCTTGGATTGTTCCTTAATACTTGCTATTTTCCCAGTTAATGCTGTTCATTGAACAGGATATGCCTGGAAATGAAATGGAGCCAGCTTCCATCTCAGCTCTGTAGTGCTGTTAATGGCTCTTAAAGTAAAATCTGTACAATTTAAAATGATTCCTGAATAGATACAGCTGGTTTCTCCCTCACTGCATTGATACTCCTCTTCTGCAGTTGATTAGGGGCACACTGCTAATCCTGTGATTAGAGATGCACTACATAAACGCATACCTGTTGTGCTTTGCAAGTGCTCTTGCAAAAAACTCTATAGTGAGCTGTGGCTAACAAGAATCCTATGCATTATTTTTTTTTTTTTTTGATAGATAAAACTATACGTAGAGAAGTTGTGACTGCCCCAAAGGTTATACTGTGGACTAATTGTGGGCATTCTCCTTGCCGCTCAGAGCTGTGTTTTGATTAGTGTTATGATGGGGTGGGCAAAAAAGCCCTGAAAAGGCACTAGTGCTCTCAGGGATTCATTACAGTTTAATTGGGTGCCTCCAGTTGAATATCCAGTCAAACAAACTCATATGATTTGTGGCTACTTTTGCGACTGGAACAAAATTTTACCATGTTTATTTCAGTTGTTTTTGAATCAGCCATTTCCAAAGAAATTGGAAATACAGTGATACCTGGAATAGGGATGGGACTGCATATATTGCAAAATAACTTTTTGTTAGGCAGGTAGTCCTCCCCAGCTGGCCAAACCCTGCTGTACTTGTCTTACCTCGAGCACTTTTAAACAGATTTGAGCTGTTATAATTGCAAATAGGAAAGGTGGGATGTGCTGGGTACTGTGCTGTGCTCCCATAACATTTATCTGCAATGTCACTCAAACACATTTCTTCTGGAAAATTCGAGCATCAGGTCACACAGATCCAGAAAGAAGCAGATCATACCTGAAGACCCAATAATTAAGAAACAGATACAGTTGCTGTCAAAATTATTTAGTTCTGATGAGGTTAGACACCATTTTAATTTCTCAGTTATCAACACATGCAGCAACAACAAATTTGTCTCGCAATGGAAAAAAATAGTCCTGAAACTGTATCCACTACTGAGTGTAGCTGAGGGTGGGAGCGAGGCAATGACTAATGTTATTTCTTTAAAGAGTTTTATCATCTCTTAATGGAAACCCTGCATAGAAAGTTGTCACACCTTTCTTCTCAATAATTTGAGCCCACTGCCATCCATGCTTTTCTGGGACAGAGCCCTGCCACATTTCATACCCTGGGAAACGCAGGTTGCCAACAACTGCACAACCATTAGCCAGCTATAGAGAAAGAAGAAACCAGAGATCTTTGGGGGTTTAAATGTTCTTAACTTTTATCCCTTAATTACCACTTCTGCAAACCAGGGTGGAATACTGTCTGTAACAAAATTTACTAGTATCATCAGAGAATCAAATGCTATTTTCCCAGTTACCCTTGCATCAGTTACTGTGAAGGCAGGCACATGACCTGTATTGAAGAGCTGGGTATGAGGTAAGTGTTAAATAGAAAACCAGTGTAATAAGTGTATCACTCTTCTTTTTAATGCCAATACAGATACAGCCACAGATTTTGGCTCCTTTCTGGGTTCTCATAAAGTGCAGTGACTGAATTATGCTGTTTCCTATTACTTTTTCTTTAATTAATTCTGGTCCAAATTCTGGTATGTCTTAATTGTAGCAGCTTTCGCTTAAGGAGAGAGGTTGGGGAAATCACATTGTTAAAGCAATTTTGGGTTAAAATGGGATTAATAACTATTGCAAGAAAAGAATATAGCGTGCCTTTGTGCTCTCAGTGTCAAAATGCCAATCTCATTGTGCCACATTCCATGAGGCAGTGTTAATTTATTGGACGTATCTAAATAAAGACAGATTGAAGGCTTTAAATAAGTTGATTCTTCTTTTTCAATCTTTTAATGATTCTGAATCACAGCTTGTAATTCTGCTAGATCCTCTGCTGTATTAAAACACACCAGAGAACTGGAAGCAATTTTTAAAATTTACCAGAGCATCTGAAAACAGTGCTCAGTCATTTTTAGAACTTGTAACGCCAGGCTGCTGCAGTTGTCTGTCCAGGCAGTGAAGTTCCCTTACAGTACTAATTAGCACTATTAGCAGGGCTAATACATGCCTTGAATGACTGTCAATGAGTGTCAGGGTTGCTACTAGAGATTCAGCCCAGATGGCTTAACTGGGAGCTAATCCTGGGTCATTCAGTCCTTTGGTCCGACTTCAGATCCAACACACAGCGGTGCACCATCAAGTGCAACAGGGCCCCTTACAGGGGTACATACCTAATTTATGGCAGGTTTTAGATTCAGTGAATCTAAATTCCTGAATTTCTGAATTCTGAATTCCTGCTGAATTTCATGAAATAGTCTGCTGGACTCCCCTGCAAGCACATCCAGTCAACAAGAACACCGAGTATGTAAAAGTTATTTACCGGTATCTTCCTCAGTAGCTAGGAACAGAAAGCTTTCCCATTTTAGTATTATTGGATACTTGCAATAGTCTCACAGGGACCTGGACAGTCTTACAGTAAAGCTATAGACTTTGCCTTTTACTCATCAGTGCCATCACCAGTGCACAGCGGTGACAGCATAGTGTCTGACAGGTCCCTCCACCACCACCTCCACCATGGTGCCAAAGAGGACCTGTGTTTGAGGCAGGTACGCCTGTCCCGTGGGGTTTAGCTGAAACCCTCAGATTATTTTTGCAGGAATCGGACAGCTTTTGGCAGCTCTGAAACCAGCAGTTACCTAGTGAATTAATAAATGGAAAACAGTGTTCCAATAACGAGGTCTCAACATGCATTGAAGAGCAGCAGTGTCCATGCTCACCTCTCCTAAAATGACAGGACCATAAATACAGCACAGAGGAGATGGAGATGCTCCCTGTCCCATGAGAGCTGCCTGCCAGGGGTGCAGGAGAAGGCACCTGGTTTGAGGCAGACAGGCTCCCAGCTGAAAAAAAGGGCTTTTCTGGGCAGGTGAGTGGTGTCCACCACCCGTGGAGTCAATGGACCTTGAATGTTCTCAGCCCTTCCTGTTTTATTTGAATTATTTATATATTTAGAGGCAAGATCAGACACCATGTGGAACAACTTTAAACTCAATAGTAAACAAATCACCGATGCAAACCCACTTCTACAGGTTCTGTTCCGGTTTTTACAGCTCTGGTGTAAAACAATGAGGTTAACCCAGTTGCCCTGTGGTTGTTCCCTTTCCCTGAAAATAAAACCAAATGAAAATCTTGTTCTACTTTTAAGAAAATTATTTTTAGCTGTAGATTTAAATCTATGTATTTGTGTAGTTTAGGTTTGTTAGTTATCATGTTTAGTTTTGAATTTGCTTGTCCTTAGGACTTTGTGAAGCCTGCTTTGGTTTCCTCAAATGTTTTGTGGGATAGTGGCACACAAGATGCCTCAATATCTGTTAAGATTAATGGTCTGGAGGAACCTGTTAATGGTTATGGAATTACTGCATGTCTGAAGGTTCTGACATGGCAGATAATTTCCCCCTATTTCCCATGCCCCGGCAGACACCAGATTTAGACTTGCTGACACTCTGCAAGAAAAGCTGCCCCTGTGCGTAGCTCCAGCCTGGCCTGCAGCGCCCTGGTCCGCGATGGCGGGATAAGCTTATATAACCTCCCTGGCCATGGCAGCTTATCTAAATGAAAACCCAAGTCACAAAACCTTTGGAGTCTTTCCCATCACTACTGCAAAACCCCATATTTATAAAAGAAAATGAAATGTTCCGGCTTAAGCTTCAGTTTAAAGAGGAGGAAAGTATTTGCTTTCTATCTCTCTTGTTCAGATCAGTTTAAAGTATTCTGGTCTTCTGCTGCCTGTTAAGTTTGTTTTATTCTAACTACATGCTTCAAATAAATTTTAAAAGCAGTGAGAAGTCAAAACATTTTATTTCTTTATTCAGATTGGCCTTTATTTGGGTGAGTGGATATACAAATTATTGTAACTGCTTTTACCTATTTCTGTAAGGTTTATAATCCAAGTTTTACTTTTGATATATGTCCTTTGTTGGCTCCCCAAAGTCTTTTCTTCTTTGCCCCTGAGGATGTGCTGGAAGCCCGCAGGGTGTTTGGAGCCTGGTGGCTCTAGGACCACTTGGGGGTCTGGCTGGAAGGTGGGACATTGGACTCCAAAGCTGCAGAGCGGTGTTCTGCCCCGGGCCAAGTGACCTGCTTCGTCAGAGTCTCCTTGGGTTTGAGCATGCCATGTACTAGGGCTTCTGTCAGTGCAGTGATGACCTAAGGTAATAATTTTCCTGATCAGTTTTATTATGTTGATGATATATCATTTTTTATTTCCTATTTAATCTGGCCACAGTAAAAATAAAGTCCTGCTTATGTTAAAAACCTGTTTCTTTGCTTATACTGACATAGCCAAAGCACTACAGCCTCCGTGCTCGGTACGCGACTATGTTGGCATTCATGTGTGTTCCTGGGTAACTGTTGCCACTCAGAAAATGGAATAGCTATTGAAGGAACTGTTATGCACAAATAGTTGTCTGTAGTCTTATAAAGGCATTACATCTTTTTTTTTTTGTTGTTGTTTCTGTAGCTTCATGTTGGTATATCAGTACAATTTTCAGTTTCAGCTCAGGTCCTACAGAACTTTTCTTGTTGATTGCAGAAGCGATTTACACGTGGCAGGGGCAGATCTTTACACCCCGTTCTGCAGCAGGTGCCATGCGGTGAAGGGGCCCGCAGCACCACTGAGGCTCTGCACAGCAGCCGAGCAGTGGGCTATGGCATCTCTGCCTTGGGTGGCAGCTGTAGGTTCCTTTCACTACAGCAAAGCACTCATGTGGGTATGAAAAATATTTTCAACTTCTTGGAAACATTTTTTGAGGTGCCTTTAAAAAGGAGGGATGAACACCAAGGGGGGAAAAATATTTCAAGATAAAATAGAACCATTTTAAAATGCTTCAGGACAAACCAAAGCTTTTATTTTCTGACTGGCTAATTCAAGGTGACTCCTGGCGTCCTGAACATCTTAAAAGATTGCTATAATTATGATTTTTTTTTTTTTTTTTTGGACAAGGGTATTTTGTGAATGTTTTGTGGGATTCGCATAGCCAATTTATTCCTTAGGTGGTATATTGCAATTCATGTTTTGATTCTTGCTCAGTGTTGTTGGTTTTTCACTGGATACCAGATCATCTCCCATCTCAAAATTCTGGAGGAAACACGCATTCTGCAGTTGCCGTGCCTGCCCGCGGGTGCAGCTGGGGCTCAGTGCAGTGTGCTGGTGCCCAGCTGGCTGGAGGACCGCCGAAAGCGTATTTTATCTCACTGAGACTCTCCTCTGCCTCTATAAATTTCAGTTAGAGGTGTTCAGCTTTCCAGTGTATTCTAAGGAATTGAGTAAATTAGAAAAACTATTGAAGCAAGAGCTTTTCTCTCCCCTCGATCAGGTAATGCTATATTACATATTTATCTGAGGAAAGAAGAACTTTCACAACCCAGTGATTCCACTTTTTATTCTTTTTACACTATGAAGTATCATAATATTGTTTAATAGTGTCATACTTATATTTCATGGTCTGATCCACTTTTCTTTTCTATCCCCATTGTATTTTATATAGTTTGAAGTCTTGCAGTATGTGCTCACGAGGCAGCCTTCTCCCTGCGCCCTGCGAACAAAGCAGCGTTCAGGCATTCATTAGGGGTTTTTCTTTTTTTTTTTTTTTTTACTGAAACAGTGCAAACATTTAACTGTAAAGAATTATAACGTCCTGTGCATAATATACGTTTTCTTTACCTTTTTCATTATCTACTCCACAGCATAGCGCATTTGTCACTGGGTTTCTTTCCTTCTGGCTTAATGAGAATCTCAGGTTTTGGAATGTGCTGTTTCTGTCCTTTGTGTCTAATCTGTGCCCTCTATTTCTCTCCCCCTCTTGGAGATGAAACTGCGTTTTGCTGCTGTTGCAGTTCCAGACGAATTTGATCAAGATAGAGGAACTGACTCATCACCTTTTCCTGAATCTTTAGGCACTGTACCGGCACACGTGCCCTGGAGGAGCCGGGATCAGCATCCTGCAGCGGATGGCTGGGTTGCTAACAGGGAACAAGGGGCTTTGTTGTTGTTTTCACCCACATGCTGCTGAGGCTTTTTTTGATCCAGATTCTTTTGATTTTATCTTCTCTAAATGGAGACTAAAATGGAGGGGAAAAGCTAAGCTGATGACTCTGGGAAATTTTAGAAAGAGTACTTGAAAAGGAGAATGTCATAAAGTGTACTGCTTCCTCCAGTGTGTGCCAGGCATGACGTACCGGTGCAGTAGTTGCTCTCTCAAGGGAATTATCTTGTGACCTGTGTTGATTTTTCTGTCCCATGTAATGCTAGACCCCTTTACATGAGTTGCTATATGTGCCACTTTTGTTCTGGCATAATAACAGCGCTCATAACTGTGCTTTAATAATTTGCCTCTTAATTCAGTTGAGTTCAATGATAAATTTCTAAAGGCCATTAAGCCACACTGGGGCAGAACGAAGTGGAGTTTAAATTGAGATGTTAACCTGTAGGAAGTGCTGCTTTAACAAGCAGGGCCACTTACTTAATCCAAATGCCAGAGTTGTATACAGGATATGGCAGCAAAGGTCAGCATGGATTGCAAAGGAATTGAAAGCTGAATTTCTGCAGGGATTGTTTTTGCAACAAGCCTTATCAAATAGGCTCCTTTTTATAGGGTTGTAAACAACATATTCTCTTCTTACTTTCAGCATCAGCTTACTGGCTGTTATTTCCTTGGGGTCTCATTGGCCTTTTTCCTTGTGGTCATTACAGACGTTTGGGAAAAGCTTTCTACCGAGGAGCACAAAGTGTTTTGTGTGCTGCTTTGGTCCAGCACCTCTTTGTGAATGAGGAAAATTGAGCCTTACCTGGGACCTGCAGCCACAGCTTGCTGTGGAGAGGAGGCACGCTTGCTCCGGGGCGCGTTGGCATGTCCCTCTTGCACTGCAGAGGACCGTTGAGTGCCCTTGGCAGTGATGCCCAGCGCTGCATTAGCCTGTTGCTTTCGCCGAGCACCGTGTGCCTGGCCTGGGGCAGCTGGCAGAGCAGTGAGCCCCTTGCTGCTGTGAGGGGACGGGGGATGTGGTGGGGGGACCCGCACGCACAGGAAAGGAGGTGGAGGTGGGTTGGGGGGGGGCGGGATGTTCTTATCTGCTTGTCTGGGGGTTGCAGAACCGTGGTTGACTGGCAGAGAAGACAAGGACAACCCAGGGGGTTATCACAACGTGGCCTCCCTGTATCTGTCGCATTGCGCAGGAACACAGGGAGGTCCACTGCAGGTGGATGCAGAATTGTACCGTGGGTTCAGAGCTGGGGCTGGAATTCTAACTTTTGCCCTTTCTTGTGCCAGAGAGAATGCCAGAAAATTATAAACTTGTTTGGGTTCTGATCTTCCCAGCCAAACTGGTATGTTTAAATCCCAGTAACTAGAAATCCATCTTTAGTTGCTGGTCTGTAATTTGTTTTTTATCCCATGTACAGTTTGCTTTACTGCTCCTCTCAATAGTTATTGTGCCTATACTTCCATGACACTTGGTTTATGTCTTTTCCTGTATTCCCTTAAGCCTTGTCTCTGCTCTTCTATTTTTATGAATTACTGAAATGATATTTTTTATACCCAGTGCTGCACTTTGGCAAGGTGGGCTGGAGAAGTTTTGGAGGATGATATTTTTCTATGGAGATCCAGTCTCCTGTGTTAATTAATGCTCAGGCCAGGTAAATTGTTTTGTTTTGTTTTTCTAGAAAACGGCATTTGTTCTAGCAGCGCTGATCTGTGCGCCACTGTTGCTATACAGCAACCCCAGCTGCAGATTTCTTTCAGATTTTGTTTTGAGCAAACTCCCCAAAATCAAAATATTTTCTTTTGCTTGTTTTGCTTTATTGGGTCAGTTTTTAAGGCTGCAATCTCTGTTGTTGCAAGAAAATTTTAAAAATGATGCTTCCCACCCACTGGATGCAAAGAATCTAGCAAAATAAAGTGTCTGGGAGGGGAGGAACTTTAAAAGGAAAAGGAAAAGCTGTTGTGTTATGCAAAATGATTTTCTTGTTTCTTTTAACGATGTCTCTTGAGATTATAATTCTTTGACTTGATTGTTATAATTCGAACTAGTGGAATATATGACTCCTTCACTTCTGTTTGTCGAATAGATAAATATAGTTTTTATTTTTTTAAAGCAAAATGAGGATGCATAGTAAATATAACTCCTCTGAGAGCAAAATGGATAGCTTTAAAATGCATGCATAGTTTTCTTGCATTCATAATACTGCTATTTATTTTTGAATTTCTGAATGCTATTTTTTTATTTAATGGTATGTTTTTTGTTTGAACAGACGGAACTGTAGAATGTAGAGGCAATCAATTCTCATAGTAAAAATGGTATATGAAGAATAGGCAGAAACTTTAACTGTTTCATATCTATAAGGAGTTTTAGCATAATCATCTATTACAATGAAGTTTCTTCTAATGAATAATTGCTAATTTAGAACACATTTTGTCAAAACTGAACTGTTTTCCTTCCTTTCTACTCTGATAGGTAGAGAAATACTGCCTTTTAGTTTTGATCTGTCCTTTTATAACTCACCAAATCACACTTCAGATTTGTGGTTTTAATGAAACAGAAAGAGGTGAAGTGCCATGGTGGAGCTATAGCTGTTGTGCATCAGGTCACACTATCACCAGTTGGTATAAACATTCACAGGAATGTGAGTTTACATGTGGCTGGAGAGAGCTCCTTTGAGTTTCAGGGTTTACATATGATTATGAAAGGGGATGGAAAGAGACAGGAGGAAAGAAGAGAACCAGAAGGATGTGGGACTGCTGTTTTAGTATCTATTTAAGTCTGTAGCCACATTCTCTGGAAAGAAAGAGAGGCCAAGGCAGCTCTGCCTGAGCCCCTACAGAAACCCTCCTCTTCCCTGTGCCCTTCCTCTCCTCGCGGGAACACGTTCTCCAGCAATTCCACACTATCTCTTGCCAGCACTGAAGGAATTATTAGAGGTCATATCAGGACAAGTTTTCTTAAGCAGCAACTTGCAGGGGAAGGACAACCAGCCTGCAGAGCACACAATCCCATTTTATTCGCAACAGGATGAGACGGGAGGTGATGATCGAGTGGTGGGGGCCATGCTGGTGCAGGGAAGCGGGTGGGGAGCAGATGAGCTGGTCTGAGCCACAACCTTTCTTTCTGAAACCAGAAAGCAAAATATTTGCTTTAGTCAAGCAATCAACAGGGCAAACGTAATTAACATTACCTGCATATTAATGTTAGTGAAGCTTTATTCTGCTTGTAGGGGGGAAGAGTATTTGAAGAAACTTTCCTGCTGAGTTTAGAACAAGTGTGGGCTCTGCCTCTGCCTCTGTGTGTGCACAATGTTTGGCTGCCTCCGGCATAATGCAAAGCAAAATGCATGGCCTGGAGACTTTAATCTAAATGCCACTTATGCTAGCAACGTAATCTGAAGCTAGTAAATATATTCACAATTAAGGTCTGCAACTTGTAAGCCCAAGCTGATCTGAAGTTTTCCTATTAACTTTTGGCTCATCTTTGAAAAAATATTACCTGCATACAGTTGTCCTTTGTTTGCAATTGATATCTGAAATGCAAAGTTCACACCTGGCTTCAGTGCAGAGCAATGCGAAAAGGTGATGAAGATTTCAGTGGCGTTATACAGACTGTCTTGTTCAAAACGTGTGAAGCTTACAACTTTGGGCAATCCAAATCAAAAGCAGCGTCCCAATGCCTTTTTAATAACAAAATTTCAGCTCCCAAGTATTTCCACTGAGTTTGTTTTGTTGAGGCTGACAGGTCAGAATTGGAAATTACTTCTAATTTCCCCCATTTTGTTAAATAACTAAGACAATCTGTTAGGTATAATTCTTAGCATCATATTTTTGGCCTCAACTCAACCTCCTCAGGGTTTGGAGCCTTTGATGTTGTTACATATTGTACATTTCACAGAGCCTTTGTCTTGGAGGAGAATTTCTGCCTGACAGCCAGCCACACACACATGCATACACACGCACGCTGTCAAAATGTTACGTGTCGTCCTAAATTATTTGGTAGCAATGGGAAAAACACCTGCTTCCTGAGAACATTTTTTCCTTTCATTTATGCACAAAAATTTTGTTGGAGATATATTATTTAAAATGGTAATGACAACCTGATGTAAAAAAAATTGGTAATTTTTGATTCTTCTTCCACTCCTTGACTAGGGTACATTGTTCTGATTCCCATTTTGCCATGTGCAAATGGCTTTCACAAGGTGAAATAAATATATCCTAGTCTTTACCCATTATATCTATGTAGTATATGATATGCAAAACCTTTTAGGACTTACTGTGCAGCAAATGTTACTTTTAAATTATAAATATGTATAAAATATGCAAAAAGATAAAGTCGACATGAGCGAAGAGAGAGCAGGAACATGAGATACGTGTCTTGAAACCACTGTGCTTTTAAATGCGGTAGTAATTTTTGAAAATTAATTAGTGTGATAATATTCAGAGGTATATTTTAAATAGCTTGAAAACTTTGGGATGCTAGATTGTTAGTCAGTGCTAGTCTTAAGAGGTACTTTTCTGCGTGGCTGTCTAAATAGTGTGTAATATTCGTATTTGTCATATATATCTGTCTGGATGTGTGACTTCTTTAGATATGCAAGGCATTTTTAAAATCTTGTAGGTTTCAGTAGTAATTGTTGGCTAACAGATTTTTTGAGATGAAAATACTGTTCTCCTTTACAATATTACGATGTGTGCAAACAGAAATACATGAATAGGGGCTCTCTATTGCTCTTCTTACACATCTTTGCAAATATAATCCAAGGAGGGCAGGAGTATGAGTTAGCTATGAGGCTTTTTTCTGTTGTCTGTGTTTGGGCATGTCAGACAGGGTGCGTCTGCCAAAGCAATAATCGTTAGTGGCTGTGAACGGTGGGAGCAGGGTGGAGATGCTCAGGACCAAGCTCGATTCTGTCAGGCAGAGGAGGAGCCATCCGTTGCGCCGAGAGGACAAGGGGAGGTGTCGGGGATGGCAAGCAGAGATGCCCAGTGTGTTTCTGGTGGCTGGGACCACACAACCAGCCAGTCCTGAACTGGGCAGGTCAGTGGGAGGAAAACTGGCACCGAGCTCTGCTGGGCAAGAGTGTCAGGGCAGGGTGGGGCTGCTGGCTCCTGCTGTCCCCCTCAGCTCGGTGGTGTCAGGCTGGGGGGTTGCGGGTACAGCTGGACAGTGGTGAGCTTCAGATCTTTTAAAACATTTCCATTTACTTGTTTCTTTACCGGACACCTCACCAGACTGAATGACATTCTATTAACTCCAGAGTTTTCCTTGTCCAGAAGAAAGCAGTTGCAAAGCAGAGCTTGCACGAAGAGAGGGGACAGAAGCATCTCCTGCTTGCTCGTTGGGAATGTAGATGTTTTTATGACATCTGGTGGTCATAAAATCACAACTGCTTTAAGTGCAAATGGCAGTTCAAAACCTCTCAGAGGTTCAAAACCTCTTGTTGCTAGGTAGGGCCTGGCGGCCGGAAGATCTCGCGCTGTACGGAAACACAGGGCCCCCCTCCAGATAGCCAACAGCTTTTGATTTATGATGTAAGCAGACGGAAGTGACATTGTAAACCTAGGCTATATAGTGTCACGTCGTTCAGCAATAAACGCCATTTGCCATCCACCACATTGGTGTCTGTGAGCTGATGGACCGAGCGGCCTGGGGTTGGCCGCCGTGCCGTTCCTGAACCAGGTCACTGCGCGCCTGTAAAAAGGCAACAAGTGGTGCCGAAACCCGGGAAAATCACCTGGAGTCGGGTGAACGGCGGCCGGAGCGGCAGGACCAGCCCGGCGGGGAGGACGCTCCCGGACCAGTCAAGAGGATGGAAGCTCTTGCGAAGGTCGTATTACAACTGCATAAGCAGTGGGGTATTGACTGTAAGCCCAAAGATTTTACTCTCGCAGTTGCAAGACTTTTGGAGCTGGGGGTCATTGACCAGCCGGTGGATATACTCCACCCAGATGTGTGGGACAAATGTTCCCGCGCTTTATGCGATGAAACGATGTCTACTGGTAGTGGGAAAAATCTGAAAGCGTGGGGGAAAGTCGTCCAGGCTCTCCAAAAAGCTAGACACGAGCAGGAGACCTGGAAAGCTGCCAGGGATTGTCTGTTAACCACCCCGCGGGTGGGAATTGGGGCGGCTACGCAAACCTCACGCCCCCCGGCTGAGGAGGGTTCCGTCGACCCTCAAAGCCGACAGAAAAGTGACGCGCCCACTCAGCGTCCGAAAGACTCTAACATCTTCAGCTCGCCCACAGACTCCTCGGCGAACTCCTTTTGGGGCAAACTGGCGGCAGAGGCCAGGGGTGCTGAGGCGAAAGCCGAGGCTGAAAATACACGGATTGAACCACCACCATATGTGCCCCAAGATGTCGCCGAGCAAGAAGAAGGGCGGGGCGAGACCACCCCCGACAGGAGCAGGGGGGGAACGCTAGAGTTAACAAGCGCACACGAATGGGAGGGGGAGGAGAATGGGAAGGAAAAGAGTGATTGGCATGACCAAAAAAGGGAAAAGATCACGAGCGAGGGGCGGAAAGCTAATCAGAATGACCCTCCCCAAAACCGTCCTTATAAGGCAGGCGCCTCCCCAAGCGGAAGGCAGGGCGGGCAAAAAGGGAAAGAACCGCCCAATTACACAAGAAAGGGGAGGGGCCGAAGCCCGACCACATACCACCAACACCCGGAAGAGAGCAGTCAGTCGGACTCTGACTCCGACTCAGACTCTGCATGGGAGACTTGGCTTGCAAATACAAAGACCAAAATATCACCACTCACGGAAAAAGAAAAACATAAGGGGACAGAAATTACTCTCACTGATTGGAAAAAAATACAAATTGCATGTGCCGATTGGGCCCCAACAGACACACTAGCATTCCCGGTCCGAGTGACGGACGGGGGACAGAGGGTTCATTCACCCTTAAACCCTAAGGATATACAAGCGATTGTTAAAGCAATAGCAGACAAAGGACTCAATTCGGCCATGGTCTCCACCCTCATAGATGGAGTTTTTGGGGGAGATGATTTGCTCCCGTTCGATATAAAACAGACCTGTAGGTTGATTTTTGACGGGGCAGGGATGATTGTGTTTAAACAAGAATGGGAAGAGAACTGTGCGAGGCAGTTAGCCCGAGTAACCGGAGCGGATCATCCGCTACACGGCTCCAGTCTACAGCGGTTGATGGGTACAGACCCAACAATGATTACCCCCCAAGCATAAGCCCAGGGCCTGCGGGCCCATGAAGTTATGGCAACCACCCGTGCAGCTAGAGAGGCTATTCGCGTAACCTCTAGAGTTATTGCCAAGCCATCGCCATGGTCCACAATAAAACTAATGAAAACTGTGAGTTTTTATCTGCAGGACCGGATCATCGGACACCCCCGTAACCAGTATACCCTGGTGTCAAGAGAAGACAACGAGTCGGCAAGCGGCCTGTCCGCATCTGAGAGCTCTGCACCGCCGGATTCCAGACAACGGCGATACAGCCCCCACAGGGGGATCCAGAGCCGGCTAGAAAGGGTCAACATCATGTTTATAGAACACCAACAACTGCTTTAAAAATGTACTTGATCAGTATTTCCCTCGATTTTCCCTGGCTCTCCCAAGTATCCCAAACTACACTCCATTACCCCCAGTCGCTTCCTAAGTGCCAATTGCTTAGTGTGCCTTATCTTTATACTCTTTTTTAGAAATATTTTTACTATTTTAGCCTGTTTAGTTAAGCATAGAGAGGGGGGAAATGTTGCTAGGTAGGGCCTGGCGGCCGGAAGATCTCGCGCTGTACGGAAACACAGGGCCCCCCTCCAGATAGCCAACAGCTTTTGATTTATGATGTAAGCAGACGGAAGTGACATTGTAAACCTAGGCTATATAGTGTCACGTCGTTCAGCAATAAACGCCATTTGCCATCCACCACATTGGTGTCTGTGAGCTGATGGACCGAGCGGCCTGGGGTTGGCCGCCGTGCCGTTCCTGAACCAGGTCACCGCGCGCCTGTAAAAAGGCAACAACATACATACATACATATATATGTATTTGCATCTTACATGTATACATATACACACACATATATATATATTTATTGTATTGGACTTTTATGTTCCCTACCGTCTGTTGCTTTAGATCTTTTGCATATTTATTATATTGAGTCGGTCATATTATAGTAAGATGATCATATTATTTAAAAAAGAGATAAAATATTAAAGATGGGGAAAAAAGGAATCTTTATTTAGCCAGGAAATTTAATTGAAGCTAGTGTATAATATGTTGGCATAGTGATTACACAATTTGGCCCACATTCAACAACACTGAGATTACACCACAGATTTTCACTTCCAGCACTCACTGCATCCAGCCCAACAGCACCATTCATATTGCTCCTGTGCCTTTGTATTGATTATTGTAAGAGTTTTAAACCAAAAGGGATCTTCAATGTATGCTGCAGGCACTGGGAGCGGGGCATATGGCAGGATTTATTTGTTTTATTACTGGCTCTAGGAAATGCAGACTTGTTGCTGCACAGTATGTTGTCATGTAGCAGTGGCATTGGATGTGGGACACGTTACTGAGTTAGCTGCTGCAATTAAAAAGATAGCTTGTAAGGCTCCAGCCAGGCGAAAATAAAGGGAAATACTATTATTGACTTTAGTTGGCTTGGATTGGGCCCGAGGTATGTTGTGCTTTTTACAAAATACCTACTACAACTCTAAAGACTTTGTAATACCCATCACAGCTTTTTTTAGACAAATGATATTGTTGGCTCTTGCCTGACCTAAATTATGATGATAGTAAGAAATGCAAAAAATGAAGTTAAATTTCTCTTTAGCAGAAATTTCAGGCAATGGACACTTCTCCATGAATATTTCATACAAAGCTATAAATAATTCTGTTGGATTTTGAAGATCAGAAAGTGACTACTTGGATGATGTAGGGCATTTATGTAAGCCTTATCACTTTGTGCATGCTGTAAGAGACATTCATTCATGGAATTCAAGTCTCGTGTGGGTAAATTTGACATTTTCCCTTAAATTTCTTTTAAATACCTATTTGTTTTGATTGTTTAAGACTGGAATAGACAAATATAGCACCATCATTCACCTCCACTGTTACCTGAGAGGTGTGCACACTGGAATGTTTTTCACAAAGCTTTTGCATTTCAAGAATGTTTTATTCATTATTCTAATACTAGTGCTGAATATATTGTGCTCATAAAATAGAAGGATGTTTGTTAGATTGCTAAAGTGTAGGTCTCTCCGAACCTTCCTTCAAATACAAAGATCAACTTCACTTGATTGAATTTGCCTCCTCCTGAACTGATTTGGATGTTTTTTCCTGTAAATGGTGGTAATCTCATCAAATTAAACAGGGGGAGGGGAAAAAGTAAAAACTACAAGTGTTTTTTCTTCTTGTCACAGTTCCTGCAATTTAGGCAATTTTGTTACCATCCAATTAAAAAAAGTATATTTCTTTATTATGAAGAAAAAACTTGAAAAGGTGTTTAGTTTCACCATAAAACACTAACCAAGAAGACAACCCAAATACCTGAAACTTGTTGACTGAGGGACAGAACTGCTGATTCTTAAGATGCTACTTACCATAAGTGTAACTGTTAGTTACAGCCCTTTCTGCATGCCTAGCTCCTTCCTGAATTCTTCTCCAAAAATCACATTTACACCAGCTTCCTCTGCGTTCAGATACGTGCTGATATTTGGGGCCAGCTGTCCTGCAAGGGCTTCCAGGATGGGAGCTTCCCTCTGCTCCTCAAGTCTCTTCCTCTTTCCAGTTTGAAGGATGGAGTTTCTGGCAAACAAACTAAAAAATGATAGAAATACTTAAAGAGCTTGTCCTTGAATTCCACTCCAAGCTGAACATCAAAGAGCACAAGCAAAATATTGCCGTTCTAGTGTCTCTTGCACAAAGGGAGTTTTTCTGCTGTGTGCAATATGCTTATCCTGCAAATACCGAAATGCCTCTCAGACAACAAGCACAGTAACTCTCTACCTGTCAGCATCCCCTCCTACTCAAACACCTAAGAAGAACTTCACAGCATCCTCTGAGGAGCACACCAGCACCCAGGGCTTATGTGGGGACTGCTGACTTCATGGCTCCAGGCATGTCCTACGTGAGCATCGCTGCTGCTGTCCCTGCAGAGGGACCAGCAGTTGCTTGGGGATCCAGGTCCCGATGCATTTCCAGCATCACGAGTCTCGTTGAACTTGACAAAAGCAAGCCTGTGAGCAGGAATAGTGGTGTTAAGGTTAAGGTACTACATGGTTGTGGTTTCAAAGAGGCAGCTACAAGCGTCTCTGGCTTTAGGCAGAGGGGAAGGTTGCAGCATGGCCCATGGCAAGGGGCTGCCCCTGGGCCACAACCCTGCAGAGCTGCTGCAGCCTGGGGTGCACAGAGCAGGGACCTCGTGCTCCTCAGGCCAGCGGAGCTCTTACTCAACAGGTTCTGCTTTTAATCTTCATCAGCACTGTATGTTTTTAAAGTCACCTATTTTAAAATATTAGCAACTGAATATTTATATGCATAGTTTAAGTCTTCTGTTCCCCTCCTGGTATGCAATATTTGTTCCAATCACATCCTGCTTTTCTACACATAATGTTTCAGAAATTGCAATGGTCATTCAGTTAACTCCCCCCCACCTCCACTTTACATTTCTGCTTCTATTTTACCTACAAAGAATGTAGGATTCTTTATAACATTTCCAAGCTGTATTTAATAACCATTTTTCACAGTTTATATGATCTCTTATGTAATGCCAAGCATGCTACTAGTACATGATAAATCTGTACAGCAGCAAAGAAATTTTCTGTTTCTTTTCTGTTTACAGCTAAACTTTTAGTATGGCAGATGTTACTTGCATACTGATTTGTTTGCATACTGACTGACCACAAAACAAGGACAAAAGGAAATGAGTTAGCAAGCCAAGCAAATTTACCGAGATTCAAGAGGATAATTTATATGAAACAATATTCAAATAGTCGGAAAAGTACATAGAGTAGCAATAAAATCTGCCATGAGATGTTTGGCTGAAACACTGAGATTGGGTGGAAAGGATCCATCCATCCAGGTTAGAGTGCAGAGAAGTTACCACCAGATTCTCCCAAAGCAACAAGAAAGCAGGAAAGCTGGCATGCTGGAAATGCTACCCCTTTGATTAAAGGTGTTTTAATTTACTGCTGTCGCCATGCATGCCTCTCCTCCAACCCTTTGGCAGGTGGTAGGTAATTGATTTGCTCTGGAATTTGCCCAGGTTTCATTCTTTCAGAGTTTTACTGCTTTGTGTTTGGTCAGTGTTTAGAGCTTTGCAAAGTGGTTCCTTATAGATGTGGATTTCTTCAAGGATAAGACTCTGCTTTGCCAAACACTAAATAGCACGTAGGCTAATGAACAGCTGGCACGTGGCAGAGATTTTCTGCCACTGTCTGTCTGGAACACAAAGTTGAAAGGTCTGAGTAAGGTTGGGACTAAACCACAGTGGACATCTCCTGGACCTTATTTAGGAAGCACAGAAATAAATAAAACAGAGCTAAAAGGACCCTCCCAAATTCATAATATGCAAGATCAGCATTATGTCTAGGAATGTGAAATACAAATAGAAATAAATTGGATTAGCAAGATGTGAAATTGCTTTCACCATATAAATATTCTGTCTCAAATTATTTTAAGATACATTCAAAACAGAATGGAATTACATTTTTTGTTTTAAACTGTCCAGTGAATAGGTGTTGGGCTTTTTCACGATCACCTCTTGTTTTTTATAGTCCTTCTCCACCCTCAGTCATTTAGCAGTCCCTTTTCCCAAATTACCAATGGTGACTCTTTCCCCAGTTTTGCCTGTATGGATAATTGCCGTGATACCTTTTCATGCCTCAAAATAACTACAGTAAAACCCTTCATCACTTTCTCACTATTTTCGTAGAAATAGTCTAAATTGTGCTTTTTAGACAGAACATTAGCTGTTAGCCATAGCTGCAGACACTCGTCCATCTCCCAGCGCCTGCATCACTTGCTGTGCGTTTTGCAACCTGACAGGTTTTTAATTTACTCTATATTTCATATTTCTTACTTTCTCTTTCGTATCTTGACGTTTAACTGTTATTGACCCCTGGCAGCATAAGGCTTCAAATGGCAGGAGAAACTTAATGAAGCACTTTACATGTCAGTCATAAAGTGTAGAAGCATGTTTGACTGCTGCTGTTCTGAATCTGGACTTATTTTCATTTATATCTTTCATAGCCAAAGGTAACGTTGCAATGGGTTCGTTTCTTGCCTTTATAAATTGAATATCCAGTTTTCTTCCAGGTTCCCTCAGGAACCTGTGAGTGAAATTGTTTTCCTGTCCTGCAAAATACTTCAGAAACTTTCCATTCCCGAATTGAGGTGAGTGTTTTCCTTCCTTTATTGTTGCTTTTTTTGAAAGTAATATGTTCCATTTTCTGGTCGTTTCAAAGCACTTTGTTTTGTATCAAGTTTGAATTTAACTTTTTTCTTTATGTTTCAAAATGAGAAAAATTTTTCAACTTGGCATTCTGTCAGTTCAGAAAGTTTTTTTTTATAACTGCCTTTTCAGATAAACAATATTAGTTTGGACATATCTTATTTCTAAATGAAAATATTTGGTTGAAAGTATCGCAGCTATTTCTTGTACTTAACTTTTCCCTGATATGTGAGGGCCATAATGTCTTCAGCAGTGAGGTTCTTTCCTTTGAATCTCAAACCTTTCCAGCTAATTGTGACATCTGAAATTAGGTTTACATTCTCTTTGCACCCTTGTTTTTCCCTTTTGCCTGTTCCACTTTCTTCTGTCTTTCATTTCTGTGCGTTTTCTGGGTTTGCCTCTGGTCCTGTGCAATCTGGAAGCGCATCCAAGCACCTTTCCTGCTTCTGGGTTCTTCAACATGCAACTGCAACCAGCTGGTGCAGCATGCGTTGCTGGCTCTCTTAGTAACGTCTTAGTAACTTCAACCTATTTGTAAAGGCAGTTGTGGCATACTCTCCACTATGAGTAAATCCAATACTTTCGATAACAACCATGAAATCTTTGAGGCAAATAACGTAAGGCACAGTAGTCAATAGTTCTCATTTTGGTGCTTTATAACTGGAAATTATTTCTTTGGAGGTTTTACTTGTGTTTAATTAGAAGCTGTGTAGCTCTTAACAGGAGTATCTTTTGATGCAGCCAGTGAAGGAGGTTAGTCTTTAACAGCTGCATAATAAATTGCCGCAGAGAGAATGCTGATAGAAGAGTTGCCTGTATCAGTTGCCCCCAGCTCCTTGCCCAGCCCCCTGCAGAGAGGGCAGCGCTCCCAGTGCCCCGTGCAGGGGTGCTGGGGACACTGGTATGATGGCTGCAAGGGAACAGCCCCCTGTCGCTGTGGGGCTGGAGTGTTGCATGTGATGATGCTGTGGTTTGTATTTTCTGGAAATACTTTGTGTTCCCAGTGGGAATCTGCCTCGTTTTCTCTAGCCTAGCTTAGCTCGGGGGTCCTTGTTTTGCCTTTCAGTTCCACTTCCCAGTACGCTATTTGGCATTTTACTGAATGTCCTTTTTTAATCCCATTTCATTCTTTCGACTTCAGACAATTGGATTCTGCTTGTGCTTTTTCAGCGTGAGGCCACACTGGATTTTACAGCTGTACTGAATAATGGACTGGGTTTATTTGGTTTAATCATGACCAAAAGTCTGTTTTGGCTTTTCTTTGTCTGTCTCCTGTATTTTTGTCTTCTGGAACATGTAATGTGATGTTTCAGATCATCCCTCCTAGTATTTTTCTGTGTATCAAAGTATCAAAAACTTGTCTACAGCTTTCCCTGGTCTTCTTACCACTTTTCCCCAGTCTTCTGGGTTCTCACCCATTCCACAAGATTTCAAAGACAATCACTATTGGCTTGTAAGTTCTCCAGGACGTATTTTACCATGTCCTGATGAGCTGAATGCTTTTCATTGCCCTAAGTGTGCTCTGACCTGTATTTCCCCCCCTAACTCTCGCTGCCAGTGCTGGCGCAGTGGGTACCTGGCCACAGGCAGCACGAGGTACGGGGATGGAGGCAGGCTGGGCACTCACAGCTTTCTCAGTCTTTGTGCTTTCTTCGGGTCATTTGCTCTCCTTTCTTGTCGAGGATCTAACAATTCCTCTGTCTTCCCTGTACAAGGGGCTGGCAGCGCCTTAGCTTGCCCTACCTCCTTTGGCACTTGAGTCCTTTTAATTTTTCCTCTCTATATACCAGAAGAAAACTGTCAAGTTTCAGAAGCCTTTTTAATGATTTTTTGAAGCAACACCCTTAAAAAAGAAAAGTTAATCACTCCCAACTGCCTATGTACTGCACTTTAATAGCTGTCAGAGGAGTTCTTTTCCTGACCTGGAGGAACTGTACTTTCTCTCTGTGTCAGTACTTTTTTCCATAAAATTGGCCTGTTATGAAGAGAATCATACATGATACAGCTTGTGTGGGTCTTTAGCGGCACAATATTTCAGTGCTGTTCTTTCTGGGAAATACACATTAAATTTTCAGAAAGTAAAGAATAAATAGCATTTCCCCCTTTCTTCAGAAAAACAAAAGAAAAAGAAGAAATTGTTCAAAACTTGGAACACAGCCTCTGCCAAGTAATTCTTGTAATTTAAGAAAACAGTATTTTTTTTTTAGACTTTGAGTCTACACGAAAGAAGAAATATCTGGTGTTAAAGGTAATCTTAAACCATTAGAATTTCAAAAATCTTCCTCATTTCTTCTTCCAGCGAGGCCGCACATTGGACCCGAATGCCTGGTTCCATCCAGGCTTGCCTGGACCTGTCCTGCGGCTGCCGGCTTCTGCTGCGGGAGGTGGAAACTCATGCGCTGGTCGGCGACTGCGTGTCATTTGCCCCACCATATGGCAGGTATGTAGCATGTCATACATGAGACAACTAAACTGCACTACTAGATCTAGTTTTAATGCTTCAAATTGCCACAGACACCACCATAGAGATAACCCTTCCCTTCCTCCCGGTGAGAGAGTGGCATGTACGGGGATGGTGAGGCAGGGAGGCCAGCTCAGCTGCCTATGGATTTTGGCAGTTTAATATATTTTAACTCAAGAACTCGAAGCCACAAAGCACAAGCATCTCCCATACCCAAAACTTTGTAAATATTCAGAAGGACGCTAACCTAGATATTTGCAGGCTGCTGCTTTGATTGTTTTCCATGCCTTTCTAACACGTGGAGCTCCATTAAGACATAGGCAAGCTATTTAAACAGCTCAAAGAAATTACCAGTTTTCCCTGCTCTCAATCATCTGTTAATTCTTTTCCTTTTGAAAAGTGTAAAATTTTCTCCTCTACCTGTCAGGCTCTGTGTAATTAATGCTGTCTTCCTGATCTCCTAGCTCCCGCATCTATTCTTTCCCAATCTCCATGACACCATTTCCTTTGCAGATTTGAAGAAACTGATTATTCCGCTACAAAGGCAAAAAAGTTCAGATTGTTTTTCATGTGACAGCAGGAACATCAGCTGCAGTTTGGCTTGAAAACTGGTGTATAATTTTCTGGGAATGGATTTAAACTTGCCAATTCCACATCTCTCTGGGAGTGAGACCCTGCTCCGTTCCCCTTGGGCTGTGCACAGGGGAAGGTGGCACCAGCCTGGTGCCCAGAGCTGGGGACGGTGCCCACCCCCGCTGCTCTCCCGGAGAGGGCAGCTCGCCTGCCTCTGCCCTGCGCCTGCAGGGCCTGAGGAAGGAGGCAGGAGGAGGAGGAAGGCGCTCCTGCCCTCTGGTGTGGTGTGGGAGCATGTGGGGCACAGCTGGCTTTGCAGTTTCGCTGTTGCAGACCTCCCCGCTGCCGTGCAGTCAGCAAGGACCAGGAGCTTTAGGGAACACCATAACTGGTGTCTTCATGTGCACAGACGTGTCTCTGACACGGTTAGAAACCTGCCCTAAGTCAGTAACGAAGCAAGCTTGACATTCAAATTCTAAACCGAAAGGGTACACCTACATTAGGAGGGAAGTCTTTCTGCCATCACTCACACAAAATTTCTTGCAGGATTTGGTGAAGACATTTGCATTGCAGAACTAGATTTCAGTCAGCATCTAACTGAGTTTCTCTACAAATTATCACAAGGGTGCTTGTTATTATTATTATTATTATTGTTATTATTATTTTCTTCCCCTCAGACACAAAACAAAACGTTAAAAAGGCTAATCTGGAGGTAGGTAATACAACATTCCTTACGCTTAAATACCATGTGTGTACAGGACAATCAGCTTCTTTTCATAACAGGATGAGTGTGCTTTGAGAAAGGGTAATGTCGGTGGCAGTCGAAGCATGCCAACCTGTTTGCTAAAAAATATGTCTATTGGCTAAAAGCTGTTTTATGTCTGACGGGAGGATACTGCTTCGAGTGGTTTGGGTATTTCAGAACTGAAGTCTCATTTCCTGAAGGTTTAAATATGGTTGATATTTACCCTAACTTCTACAAACAGGTGAATGTAACATGGTGTTGAAAATATAACAGCCTATTGAGGGGAGTGAGTCTGCTGTGTTGTTCAGGATTTTTACACTTCTTGCAGGTTTATAAATGCAAAGCAAACATCCACTGTTTTAGATTTTGCGGCCAGTTGCCATGGTTGTGCCTCGTTTGCATTTTTGCTGGAGGATTGTGCCCGGGAAAGCTGCCACTGTAGAAGAAAGGAGATTAGTCACAACTTTTGCGGCTGCGCTGTCTCATGGCCCCAGCATCATCTCCCTTCTATCAGCCTGCTCATTTTCACCTTCCTGGACCAGCTTTCTGTTATTATGTACCAAGAGGGTTTCTAAATTAGGTTTTGTATTTTTTTTTAATAATCATAGCCTGGTTTTGTTGTGTAGGACTTCAGCTGGCTATAACATAATGTGAGTCAAAAATCTCTTCAAGGCTTGAGCTGCATAACATGGTAAAAAAGGAGTGTGGGGAGTAGTTCAAATGCTCATTTTAGAATTAGCAAATAGCAGCGACTCGAGCCGAATTACAGAAACTGGGGAAAAAGTAAATCCCTGCCTCAGATGTTCTTATCAAATGTGTTGCTGCCTCCCCACTAGGCCAGTGCTTCAGCTGAGGAGCCACTTTATCAGGGAGCAGGAGGCATCGAGGTACCACAGCATTAGCGTGGGAAGAACAGTGACAAGGTATATTGAAATTTGGAATAAAACTTGAAGAAGCTGAGTGATGAAGGGTAATAGCAATTTTTATTTTACAATATTTTTGTTAAATTACTGTAGTCCAAGGGGGCAGGGAGGGAGCTGAATTTTGGAGTTGGTTTCAGCTTTATGTAGCTGAAAGAGTTTCTGGTTGTTTTTGTTTTATTTTTAAGATGCCCATAAAAAATTAATATTTGATTTTTATTTTTAATATGGAGTTAAAAATTTAGAGCAGAGAACCTGTTTCTTTATGAATATCACAGTAAAGTACTACTTTAGCACTCTGTTTTTCTGTACAAAATCCAAAAGTCGTTCATTCATCTATCGCATCGATGATGAAGGCAGGGGGTGTCTGCAGCCATTTATAGCTGTCAGTCTCCAGTGGGATGGAAAAGGGAAATCTGTTGGCAAGAGCTGGCTTTTCCTCATGTTTTCTGGTTTTCCAATATGTTCTCTGCGTACTTCCAAGTAAAACACTTCCAGACACGTCTGCCAGCAAGCAGCAGAGATGAAGTATGATTTCTTTTTTATATGACAATCTTACACTGTGGTGGGGGAGATGGCAACCCTCAAACCCAAAGCTGGAATTGGTAACTCAGGCAATGAACGTTCATTGCCAGTACAGAAGCATTGCTCTTGAAGGCTCGTTGCACGACTTGCCTCACTCCCATGTAGGATTCGACTGGCTCAGCCACAGGTATCTGGCTGGATACCCATGTCTGGGGGTGCTGAGCCCTACGTGCTGTGCCTGGGGTAAGTACCTGGGACCTGCAGTATTGGGGCCGTTTCTCCCCCAGGGCTGGAAGAAGGGTGTGATCGTGGTGTTGCAGGGTACAGCCATTTGGCCAGCCTCTGGTTTTCACAGCCTTAGTGGAGGTCAAAGATTTGGTGGATGCTTTACAGCACGTAAGGAACAAGGAAGCAGTTCCACATCTGCAGATAATTAAAACTCAATTTGAAGTTCCTCCCTATTCTAAACTGTATACATTACTCAGCTAATCCTATGCAATCTCTGCGTCCATAAAAATAAAACAGAACTTAAGCTTAAAACAGATAGAACGAGTTTTCACAATGACTATTCCTCAAATTAGACAAATTCTTGCCTAAAACCCCCCAATAATTAGGAAATCCCTACAGTAAGAAAACTGCCAGCTTGCCTTGTGGGTTTGTTGGGTGAACGGTGAGTGGTTTGGTTGTCCTAAGCATATTGGGAACACTTGCCTGCGATGGTTCCTTGATTTGTACTATTAATTCTTGCTGATGTGAGCAAAAATAATAATAAAAGCCAAAGAAAGTGGTGTCTTATTCCCCCTGTATTGGCTCGACCCCACGCTGGATTAGCAGGGAGGTGTGCGCAGCAAAATCCTCCACTGCATCGGGACTGGGGTGCTGTTAGGGAAGGGATGAGAATTCTGTTCTCTGCGTGTTTACACAGTATTGTGTGACATTCACTGTTCGTGGACTATCGAGATACCCTCGGAACAGCACAATGAACAGCTGGTGATGCACTATCAGGGGTCTGAAGGCACATCAAGTGCTGCAAATGCCTCTGTGATCCTTGTGGTCACCCGTGCTGCCTTCCTCGCCCCAGTGCCCCTTGGAAGTGGGGTCCCTGCCTGGATTCCAAACCTCGTGCTCCCTGGAAGTGGAAATGCTGCAGCAGAGATGGTGCTGAGCGGGTCTGCAGCAGCCTCTGGTTAGCATGTCCTGCTCTGAGATCTCTACCCCTGAATGAATTATCATGCAACCGTGTATTGTAAATTAGGCTTACCAATTCCCTTGCTGGGAAGAGGGGAAGAGGACAGGGAGGGAATCTGCCAGGTATTTTTAAAATAATTTTCTATTGGTTCTGCTTTCCTGGAGAGAATTATTAATAATCCTTTGTCAGGTTGCCAGGGATCTGTCATTCCAAATGCAGCATAATTAAGTGGGCAGTATCTACAGAGGTGTACAGACATTAAAAATGCATAAATGAAATAAAGCTATAAAGCAAAATTTTGGAAAGGCACTGGGGAATTTTATTCTCTGAGTGGATAAAAGGACAAAGGCCTTGAACATTAAATATTGGCTACAAGATCTCTTAGGACAGAACGTACTTACTTCTTACGTACTTTTGCTTTCTATTGCATCCACTGAATAATATTGGTAACCCATCGCCGTAAAGGTTTTATTCAGTCCCAATTTAATGACAACTAGAAATAATAAAAGAGGAAACAAACAGATTGGAGTTTGATGAGGAGGAAAAATGTAATTATATGGGCAGTTTTGATTGATAAAGGCAACATCAAGGCAGAAAAATTTCTGCTCCTCATTAATGCAGAGTTTAGTGTCATCTGTTAGCTGTGAGCTAAATACTGAGCTGCCTTTGCCAGTGTACCCCATTGTTTTGTTTTGCACTAGTTGTGTTTGAATTTAACATACAAATATATGTACAGATTGCCCGCTTTTTTCAGACTCCTATCTGAAAAGCAGAAGAGAACAAAGACACACACAAGAAAAAAGAGCAACACTTCAGTAAGAGTACAGGAAGCCATTCTGTTCTCAAAAAGCCTGCTAGCTGATTAGTATTGATTAGGTCAAGGTGACCTATTCTAATACAATACAGTTCTTACCATCTCAAATTCAAAATAGCTATAGTAAATAAGATTAATAGAACCAATTTGTTGCTTCCAAGTAACATTGTAATATAGCTTCATATGACTGGGTTCACATTGGAAAATAAATTAATAGCCAGTAAAACGCAATGGAAGTACAGATATGAATTTCCAGAGCCGTATCCAGTGTTAAGTCCTTTATTGATGTGAAGCCTATGAACCAGATTATCAGCTGATATGAAGTGACATGGCTCTGCAATATTTAAAGAGCTGTCACAGACTTTTTTCTCCCCAAAGTTCAGTCTGTTCCAAGCACTCTTTTACTTTTATTTTCTGCATTTGTGGTTCAGTTTGCCTTTGGTCAACCACTGCACAGTGGTTAGCTTGAACGGGTCACCTAAGCATACTTAAAAACACCAGATATAAAGTTAACTTCTTAATTTTTGGAGAGAAGAAAGACAAAATGGGAGGCCAGCGCTATGTTGTGATGTATTTACAGCATGTGATAGATAAACATAACAGGATAGATTTTCATTCTAGTTAATCTGAGTAAAATATGTACCTTACAGTACTCTCATGCTTTAGGTCAGGGGTCCTCAAACTATGGCCCGCGGGCTGGATATGGCCCCCAGGGTCCTCAATCCAGCCCCAGGTATTTACAGACCCCCCTGCCCCACCCCTGCCGGGAACTGGGGGGGGGAACGGAGCAGCCGCAGATGACTCCCTGCCACTTCATCTGCGCATTGGCCCCCTGGTTAAAAGTTTGAGGACCCCTGCTTTAGGTGTTAATATAGCCCCATTTGGCAAAAAAAGGCACTCCCTATCTTCTTAGAGTCCGCCTATCTTTTAATCTCATGAAACTTGCTCTCATTTTCCCTCTATTTTACACTTATTTCTTTCGTTCTACCAGGTTTCAGCACCTTTTCGGTTGTTTATTGCATCTAGAATGATGTACACAGCTCGCCAAGCAACAAATTACGTTCTCTATAAAAAAAATAAATGCTATTTATGTCTAATTAACTTCACTACAGCATGTTCGGCATTATGGGAAGGTAACCTGCTGAGTCCAGGGCAGAACTGTGCCAGATTGAAACTCTCCTAAGTGACTGCTTTTGATGAATAAACAAAGAGGGTCGGCCAAGGTGATGGTAAACAGTATATCTTAATGTATGCACTGCTTGTGTAAACAATGTATTAGCTGTTGGATGCTCATTCGGCTTATCTGCAGACCATTAAAACTACCCTGGTATTTAAAACTACATATGCTTAGGAAAATGCATATTCATTTTTTTTCCCCTGGAGAAACTCAGATGATATTGAATCAATATTTAATTTTAGGGGACAGGCTCAAGACACTGAGAAATTGTGTCTGAGAAACTCTCTGTCTCCTGAAGGCAGAAGTCAAGGGGGCTGTTTGTGGTAAGCTCAGCCTTGTCAGCCACGATGCAATTTGCTTTCAATCATTTCCCTCTGCCTTACGTGCTGTAATTGTAAGCACAAGGGCTGTTTCTTCAGCTTTCTGTTGGTACATGCCTAACACAAGGGGGTTAACCTGTGTAAAGTAATATAAATAATAAATAACTAGGGAAGCTGCTGTGCCAACTATTGTGCTTATTCAAGCGAGACTTTTAGACTCAGTTTTTACGCTTCTGAAGTGGGGAAAGGATCCCCTTGTCGTGCCAAAAGCTCCCACTGTGATTTACTCTGAGTTACGTCTGCCACAGAAGCAGCCCTGGAAAGAGGCAGACAAATTACACTAGCTCTAATGCTTTTGACAATGTTTACGCTTCACATTAAAATTACAACTTCCTTTTTCCTTTTACGTCTTTTAGTTTTTTCAACTAAATTTTGAAGACACGTGGAGTACTCACACCCCAGCACAAGCAAAAGTGACTTTCATGGGCAATCATACATCAAATATTTTTCTGCACACATCCTGCTGTTGGGTCTTTTGTTCCCCTGCATGTTAGTGTTTTATCTATTCATTTGGGAAAGGTGCCAGACAGTAAAATTAAACATCTCTGGAAACTGAGACACAGAAATTTAAATAAGTGCAGGTTATCTAGAAGATAGTATTTCATATCCACTTCAGGCATATCAAGATGTTCCAGAGCTGAAAAGAGTAATATGACGTGAGTGTTGGGAGCATTGCTAAATTACTTGTGTACAGAATTGAACAAAGTTCTTAAGCAGACCTTATAGTGTAGCTCATTTCCTACAAGTACAGGAGTCATGAGAACTGCTGTTTGAGCCTGCAATGGCAACAAGTTCTTCTGTAAAACAGCAAGTGTGTTAATGTACAGCATATCCCCTTTGCAGACATAATCTGTTACGTCGGATTTTGCCCCAAAGTACCTGTAAGCAAAGGATGGTGCCAAACACCTCACAATGAAAAGGTTGCTGAGGACTAAATAACAACGCTGTGATTTAGGGCACAGTGATGGTGCTCACAGTGAACTGAGTATAAATGAAGTTAAAGTGCTTTGGGCACTGTAATTACCTCTGTTGTCTTTGGTGTGCCAGTACTAGAGGGAAGATTTTATATTGCTGGAGTTAATAAATCATTCTCTAGGAGTACAGCGTAGTGGTCCTTGCACAACATAATTAACAAGCTAAACTGTGACTACAGCATGGCCAGCTGCAGAGAAAGGTGTTTAATTAAAAGCGGGATGCTTGCAGTGACTCAGACCTCATTCAGGCTACAGTTTCAAGCTTTTATGTACTGGTATGTTAATTTGGACTTTATAAACTGAAAACCATCGTGATGATCATAAAGCCCTTTATCTTGAGGCAGTAATGAGATCTCTGCTTGAACTTTTCCTGAATGCCACATTTCTTAGCATAATGTCAAATCCAGATTCAGCCTGTCTGGGGAGAAATGTACCTCTGCAGAAACTGCCGATGGAGCTCTGTATCGAGGTCTTGATGTCATTTAGGTCAGTCTTTGCTTACACAGGGTAAATCTGTGCATTATGTCCCAGAGCTGTGCTTCACTTGCATAAAATTCCATGAGAAAAATCTGTGCTTATATTTGTGATGAGGATGAAGAAGGCCAAATGAGTTTAGGAGATGTCATCTTACATATTCTCTGCACTGAACTTGGCTGGGTCACTTGGACCCAGACCTTTGAGAGTGTTTTGATTCCTATTAATTGCAGATTTAAAAAGTAAGTTCCCAAGCAGCTTTCAAGGACTTGAGTCTTTGATCCTCCTTGTATGATGCAGAGTGTGCATCAGGTCACAGTGGGCAAGTAAAACTCTCTTTGAAGCATTTTTGATGCTCCCTCCGGAGCAGCACTCTGTGCTGTAGTGCAACACATTGGGAATGTGCACGTGTTCAGCTACCTCAGCTCATCTGGCAACTACAGCTTTTTTCAGCTTTTAACCTAATTTAGATTATTATTATTATTATTTTAATTCTCAGCAGTACAAGGGTGTAACAGAAAGGAAAATGAATATAAATATATTTTAAAGATTAATGATTTCTATAATCCTAATATGGTGAGATAGATACACACATGTGTTACTAGAACATGTGCAGGTTCATTCCTTTGGCTGCAGAAATGCCTCCCCTGGGTAACCCCCTGGGAACTGCTGAGCACCCTGGAGCGCCTGGGGTCAGCCCGTTCTCATTTGCACTGATTTGCTCTGTTTATAGCAATAAAACTCCTTCTATTTTGCACCGGTGTAAGAGAAAAAAAGAAATAGTCCTTCCTTTAACTGGGTATAAATTAATTAATTAGATACAGTAAAATATTGTGGGGTTTTTTTGACTGATTGCTATCAACAAATTTTATCAATGAGATTATTGCAAAGAAAAGAACCCTGAAAAAGTACTGAAATTTTGAAACTTCTTGGAAGGTGCCCACATACCCACGTTTATGAATTTCATCTTGATAGTAGCATTTTTCTTTAAATCATGGGGTAAATGTCTGTCTCATCTGAAAAAAATTATAGTGCTTCAGTTCAAACATTTAAAATCTGAGAGCAGACAGGAGCACCAAGTGGTTTGCACTTTAGCATCGGCCCGTGTGGCTGCAGGATGCCCGTGCGGATGCAGGATGCCCGTGCTGCAGCAATGGCAGGCAGCTGCTGTACAGCCTGCACCAGCCAAGCTGCTCAGCCCTGATCACTGATGAAGCCTTTGCTCCTTGTTATTGAGAACAGCCCCAATTAAGGGCTGCAGCCTAACCATTTTAGTAAAACTAAATTAAAAAAAATCAATTCCTTTGAAGGTTCTGAACAGCAAATGGGAAGGATAGGTTTTGCTTGTCTTTAATTGTTATTAAAGGTTTGTATTAAGACAAGTCAAACTGCTTGTTACCATAGGAAATTGTAGTCTTCAGTCAGCAGCTCTCACACTTGTAGATAAAAAATTAAAAGGCTAATTGTGACTGTTACATGGCTTTAATTTACAAAATGTAGGATATTTCTTTGGAAGAGACATAATTTATTCCAGGCATCTGGAAAACTCAGACTAATAAGCAAAACATACTATTGTGCTGCCTTTGTAGTAGATTGTGAAATGCAATCTTAAAGACACAAGAAAACAAGGCACTTTCTCCCAGCCTCAGAAATCTTCTAACAGAATGGTTTCACTTTTTCCAACCCACTACATCCCATAATTTCTGCGAGGCCCCACTCTTGTGGTGCTCTCTTTTAGCCTGAAGACAGGGAGATTGTCTTTCCAGAATTCATGGGAGAATGACTGTGCTGTACTCTTGAACCCATAACCAGGTACCTCATTTTGCACAGGTTAACCTCACAAATAAAAAATGCCAGTCCAAATTCCACTCTCCCCCAACATCACAACTTTACTTCTGTAAATTCTAAAGCATATTATTGGCATAAAATCACTATCTTTCCATTCATTTCATTATGTAAATATATATATATATATATACATAGTGTATTAGGAAATATATTAATTTAAAAATGTGAGCTGTATTGCTGACCCAATCAAATAATGCTATTACCAGCAAGCGGGAAATAATGACTTAGAGATAATGGCAAGGCTAAGTCAGCTGATTAATGCAAGTTTCCTGTCAGAGGGAAGAGTGTGCATGTTCAGATTCTTACAGGTAACAGCTCCGATTACTTGAACGGGATTGAATTCTCTGTTGCATACAAAATCTACCCCTTTACTTCTTAATCCTCAGCTCTAAAACTGGCTAATGGCAAGTGCTGACTGGGGACAAAGAAAGCCTCCACCATGAACTACGGATGTGTTGGTCTCTCTCTGGTTTTCCGTTATTTTGCTGGTCACTGAGGGCAAGCAGAAGGTGGAATTGCCTTTGTTGCAGCATGCTCGGGCCGTGCTGCTGGGGAGAGCTCGTCGCAGCTGCACACATGGGGTGGCTCTGCCAGCCAAGGATGGGGCTCTGCACATCCCACAGTGCTGGAAAAGATAGGAGGTTTATTAACATAATTTGCTTATTTATCTGAAATAAGCCTTCTAGGGGACTTAATATCAAAACTATTACAGTATTTAAAACACAAAGCTATCTATGAATTTGTCTGTGAGAATTTATGAGAAGTCCTGGTGATAATGACAATGTGTCTTCTAATTTCCTTTGAAATAAATCTTGCTTATATCAAATAAAAGAAGAAAAGATTAAAAGCTTAATCTCTGTAGTAATATTTAGATGGGCTAGTTATAAAAATTGTTTTGAAAAACATATCTTTCCTCTTGCTTACCAACACATGCTTTCCATGGAAGGAGCAGAGGCACAGCTCGCTGCATGAGACCTGCGGTGGTGCCACAGCCTCCGCGCTCGAGGCTGCCCTAGCACAAGTTACAGCAACATCCCTGTCTGCACATAGACGTGTCCCTAACAAAGTCTGAGTCCTGAACGAGGACTTGGGGAGATGTCTTCTGAAAAACGACAGAAATGCCTGCTCTATTTTATAGAGAATTTATATTTAAATGCTTGTTTATTAGAAACAGCAAAAATGTGGCTTACATGTTAATTTTATCCAGAGTTCTTGCCTATGGGTAACTTATTTATTTTTAATAAAACTTGTTCTCTTGCATTTTCCTACATTCTCCCTCTACTGTCCCTGCTTTCACTGCTGTAATTAATCAGATTACTGATTCTGCAAATCAGGTGTGTTAATACAGAGGAGGAGAGGGGATGAACAGTTCAATTAATTAAGCCAGGTTGTAGCAGATCATCATCATTTTTCAAGGTGTCAATTGAGAAGATCTCTGGGAGGGATGCAGATTAGCCAGGACCACCTGGGAATTCAGTCTCATTTACCATCACAGCATTTCAGAGCGCTTGGAAATCATACTTGTCAGAGCTAAATGTTAAATCTGCAATAGCTATAAAGCATGTTTGCAGGAGCGTCCTGAAAAGCTGTTAGTTTCCATCTCTGTAATATAGAAATAACCCAGTGAGCCCAAGAAATGTTCTGATGTTGCGCAGAGAGAGTTTTTGTTAGTGGGCTTGGATAAAGTCAGCCAAAGGAAACTAGAAGTTTTAACGGTAACTAAAGCATGGTCTGCGGCCGTGGGAGCGGTCAAGGAGGGGCAGCCAGTAAAGCAGATACGGCGTATGAGGCACAGAACAATAAACATGATTTCTGTGTTTATTCCTTACGTGTCCAGCTAAGAAAACTGAGTTTATGCCCAGCTTGATTCAACATGATGCCATAGAAATTTCTAGTTTGCATCTCTTTCTCTAGCCTGAAACTAGACCATCACGACACCAGTCAATACGTTTCCTTGCTTTTACAAGCTATCTCAGTGCTCATGGTTACCGGACTGAAAAGCTTTTCACTTGCGGCTTATGCTGAGCATTCACACCTTGGTGTGCCAGCGGGGGTGGGGAGTGCAGGCTCCCGAGGGACACGTCCACCTCATGCATGTTTGCAGCACTGTGCTTTGGGAAACTTCTCCAGCTTTCTGGTACTAAGGACTGGAAAGATCTGGTAATACCTCACCCTGGAGTCATATTTGCGTATCTATAATCTGCAAGCTTCAGCAGGGCTCCCTTAATGAAATTATTCTATACAGGTGTTTATTTTTCAATATTTTCAATATTTTAAAATATTTATTTAAATTTTTGAATATTTATTTACCTTTTTGAACACCAGGAGCGCATGCAACCCCCCTGATGTGACCCCAGTTCTTTTTATGCTATAAGCCATGCCCTGTCTCTGTAAGACTACATTTCTATAACGGAATGCTTACTGGTTTTATTGGTTTATTACTATTTATTCTGCAGCTGTGTGCCTGTTCGGGCAGCAAATGAGAGTGTGGTGGGCCTAGGGAGCTCCCTCACCTGGGAGGAGGGTGTGGGGTAGCCCTACAATGCTTGCCTGGAGCCTGGGATCTCTGTGCTGCAAGGAGGGCTCTGACCAACACCCCAAGGGCATGAAAAGACTTTGCTGGGACTCCAGAGGCTGCTGGAAGAAGCTGGAAATGAGAGTGCAATGAAGATCTGAAAAAGGTAGATTTATGTCTATATTTTTAAAGTATTTTCCCCCAGTAGATTTGCATTTCCTGCCTTTAGAGGGTTGTGCTGTTCTGGTTTTCTGTCCTAATACAAGAGATGGGAAGTTCTTTGATGTCTTTATAGAAAGTTTTAGCCTAATGTTTCAGCTGGCTCAGAATCCCTTGGCAGTGATTTATTTTATTTTTTTAATTGACCCAGTGTAGAAAGACTGGCTTCTGTATCCTGAGGAGTATAGCCCTCACTGTTGCAGGGCTGGTACAGCAGGAAGGAGATCAGATTGCTAACCTGCAGCCAGCTGGGTAGGACTGTTCATTGTCTTCTGTGTGTGCCTTTACCTGTTTCACTTTCTGACCTTGGCTAGTGAGCTGCAAACTTCTCATCCTGACTTCATCCAGCCTGGTGGGGCAGCCCCCTTGTACGCAGCTGAACCCCTCACACTCGCTGCTAGGCTCGGTGTTTTTGGGCAGAAAAGCTGCAGGTGCCTCTAGATGAGCACGTGGCTCTTTGCGGTGTGACAGAAGCCTCCGGGTATCGGAGCATGGCCTGTTTGCTTGGAGAAAACAGCCTTTTCTAGATGATTATATGTCTGTTTTCAATGCTATATTCAGTATGGTTAAGGGAAATGGTTGGCGAGAACCCTTATCTATCAGACTTGAAATGGCTCCTGGGACAACACATTTTCTCTACAGGAAGAATATAGGTAATATTTACTGGTTTAATGGCAAGACTCTGGTGTCGTGCTTGGTGCATAACTAGAATTATTTTTGTTTTTTTTTTCCCTTTGATATATGGTTATGGTATGAATATTTTTTAGTATTCTCTTTTAAATGAGAAAATAACTTGTTGGGTTTTAAAAAATGTTTTTGTGAATTTGTATTTCATGTACAATAATTACTTGAATCTGAATAATTTAGGGAGGAAATGAGAGTCCTGAACTACCACTAGTTATTCACCAGTGGGTTCAGTAATTAACTGTATGATCAGTGTGGGATTCTTACCTCTCTTCAGACACAGAGGGTTTCTCCTGAAGGTAGTGGAGGCACAGTTAATTATATCAATATATTGGCAGATGGCTGGTCTCAGGTCTCTCTTTCCTGAAGTTTGGCTTTACTGAAGTCTGAAAGGGACTATGCATTTTGCAGCAAAAAGTTTGTCTCCATACCGGGCTTGCTCTCATCTCTACTTAAAGTTCCTCAACATTCAGTCCTGGGGTTCCTCCCCCTGAATGTTTGTTTCAGTCCCATTTACTCAATGTCCTCATGAGACCAGCTGCTGCTTGCAGACAGGTGCTGGGGAGCTCAATGTCAGCCCGGTGCATGCAACACCATGGGGCTGCTTGGGTGCGCTGAATTGAACATGAGAAATCATGTTCCATGGTTCCTCAAAATTCACTTTGAAATACAATTGGATCGGCTGAGCCAGAAGCAAAGCTGCTTTTCACCAGGTATTTGGCAATGTAACTACTAACACTGAACACTCCAAATACCTGAAAACTAGAAGCCACTGCTGGGTAATATGCAGAAGCTGGTGTTCCCAGCATGGCCACTGTGTAATACTTGGTTATGTACCTCTTTGGATTGTGTTTATCTTGATACTTGGCAGCAAAGTGTTCTTGCCTTTTTAAGAGCTATGGCTTCTATCAGATACTATGTATTTTATCAGTCTGCTTAATTAGTAGGTCATTTGCTGATTTTTGGCATTTTGCTTGTCTGGGTTGTGATGTGCCTGCATCACGCTCCACGAGAAACAAGTAATTTAAGGGGACACATGAAAAACCTGCTATTCTGGTGATGCAGCAACCCATTTGTAGATACCTGTATATGACAACAGCAAAAATGCAAGAATGAAGCAACCATTACTGGTGGTGACTAAGGGGCTATGTGTGCTCTCTTGGGTAATCCAGTGTTTTCTATAGACAGCATCATCACACCTTCTTTCATAACATGCTAAAGCCTAATCACATCCCTGGTTCAGTTCCTTTGACCTCTGGAGAGCTGGAAGGTTATTCCAGAGCTTAATTTTTCCAATCATTAGAAAGCTTGATATTTTTCAACCTTGGTTTTCAGCCAGCATTTTTTTTTCTTTCAAACTTTGTTATCTAGCGTAACTGTTTCTTCTCTTCCTCATTTATTTACTGGCACAAAATCTAGCTAATTTTCTAGGCTAAATAAGCAATCTTGTTTTAATCTCATCCTCTGGTCCCACTTCTTGATCATCCTCACAGTTCTTTGCGATGCTTGTATACATTGTAATTCATCTTCCTTGAGCAAAGATGTACAAAGTTATACCTGATACTGAAAATCGAGTTCTTTGTGTTTCTGTCTATTGGAAAAATGAACTCTCTTAATTGCAAATTCCCATTCTACATAAAGCATGCTTGGTTTCCTTTTTTTTTTTTTTTCTTAAATTTATTTCTAACTGATGAGTTCCTCATATTTAACAGAAACTTTTGTTGTTGCTTCTGAAGAGCATAATCTTTCACTTAACTACAACCATGTTTCTATGTCTCCACATGTAGCGGTAAAATTCAGTCATTCTGACTGAGCATCACATAGTTCCTTCCAGTGATGTCTGGTACTCCCCAGTGAATGAACCATCTTGACTTCTATAAGCCAGTTTAATTAGCATATCCAGGCTGGTACCAAATAAAAATCAAGAAGTTAATAACAATCTGTTATAAGGCTGACAGTTCAAGAATTCAGTTGACAATTCCATTTGAATTGATAGTTTCCGTATTGAATATTCTACTGAAATCCAGATGTAACAGAGTACTTAGCACTAATCATAAGCATAACATTGGAGAGGTTAAATGTGGAAAACTTCGGTTTTTGTTTCATACTATACAATAAACATATCTGTCACTGCTCTTCAGGCAACTGCTTGTTTCAGTCTTGATCACAAGAAAGCTCCCAGGGAACTAGGTACCTACCTGAATGTAACCAAGGGCAAGTTAAAATTCTCAGATAAAGAAGTCTGGATGGGATTATTTTGGTTTGGAGACTAATGTCCTAATTGGCTTTGAGGTAAATAAAAGTTCTGCTGATAGCTGCTACTAGCCTGTTGATTGTAGTCCTTGTGCTGGCAGGGGAGACCTGCTGCGTTTAGTGTGGCCCTCTTCAGCCATACAAGCAGGGAAGCCTGCAGCAGCACAGCTGTTTATGGGAGGGGGTTTGGTAGATATTGTCACGTGAGACTGATGGTGAGTAGTTATGGTTTAGACTATAGAGAATTACAAGAAAAAGTAGTGTCTTTTTTTTTTTTTTCTCCTTTCCTAATTCATCAGAAGGCAGATGTGTTGGATTTGGCCAGGCTCTTGTGCACAAGTAAAGAAAGGATATTTTATAAACTGGTAAAAGTCTTTGAGTAACTCTTAAATGTGAGCAGCGCAGCTTCGCTGCTGGCTGTATCTGGAGTGCAGACCGATGCTGCTGATGTGGCTCACTGACTTTGTTAGACCTGCTGACTGTGAGGATGTGTTCCAGAAAACACCTTCTCATATTTGTCAAACTGTGTGGGTGTGAAACAAAACAAACGCTCCCACAAACTTTGTTCTGTGGGCAGAATCAAGCTGACAAGCCACGCAAAGCTCAGAAGTTCCTTGCCCCTTGGTGGGCTCGCTTGCTGTGTGCTGGGGGGCTAAGCGCCCTGGCTGGCAGCGCAGCGCCCGAGGCAGTGCCCAGGGCTGCTCCAGCTGTGCCAGGGCACGGGTGGCCGCGCTGGGGGAATAAAATGAGCTGCGTGGTGGATGTGGCTTTCATCCACACTGCCAGTTGCCTCCATGGTCTTCACGTGTTCTGGGTTTGCTTTTTTTTTAACAGGTGGAGCATTTATTGTCTGTCCTAAGTGGAACTGATGCAGGTTGGACACAGTCCACTTGTGAAAGCAATGTAAAAACTTCTGGGTACCCAGCCAGGTATTCAAGGACTGTTTTGATGACAAGTGCCACTTGAAAGAAGGCAACAAGCCCCTGCCAAGTGACACAGCCAGCTCTGCTGTCACAGGGTGTTCTGCTGCTCACCTGCTCCTTCTCCAGGTGCTATTTTGGACCTCAGAGAATATCCTGATGAGGAGCTATTTAAAAATGCAGATGGATGCTAGAAAAGCATCACCTCTTCCTGTGCTTGTGCCTGGGTGCAGAGCACCGTGGTTCCCTCTGTCTCAAAGCTACGGATGGGTAGAAACTCTGTCAGCTGGGGAGGAGGAGGGAGAAGACAGGTACTCGACTGCTGTGTGTAACAACACTGGAAAACAGTCCTGGAGCTTAAGTTGGGTCTAGCTGGTCCCTGGGCTGGAGCAGTGAAGGGAGGGAGATGAGAGGGCAGGGTATGGCACAGGAGGGAACAGAGATTGTGCTCGAAGAAATAAGCTTTTCTTTAATGCTTTTAACAACAGTGTCAACTTACTCATTTTCCAGAAGCAAAGAAGTTAAAGCTGTTTGGAATACTGGAAAAGCTCTAATGTTTTGTAAATATCTTGCATTTCTCTCTTTATTTGGAACGACAGGGTACCAAGTTTTCAAGAGCTTTCAATGCTGTAAACTCATCCCTCGGAGAAGGGGAGATCTGTGGACCTTGTGCTTGCAAAGGTGCATGGTTGTGGCTATGTTACATCAACCCTGAAAATTATTTAACTCAGATTATGCTCCTGCATAACATATACTTTTCTTGGTATGAAGAAGTACCTTGGCCTACGACTTGGGCTGACCAGCTCTGCCTCTGCTTCATCTGCAAGAAGCTGCATTCTCTGTGTATTTATTTACTGACACACTGCATGGCAATTGTTCTTCTTTAATATTCTGTTGTCTAATTGCAGTTAATTGTGATTCTTAGTCTTGCTAATTAAAGTAAACCATGCTCTGCCGGCCATCCTTTCTTTCAATGGCACAATAAGGCTTTTTTTTTTCTTCTCCTTGGAAGGTGCATGTGGTTTAATGTAAGTGTCTCAATAATGAAGATTTATTGGCAAAGGCTATAGAGGGTTGTGTGGCTGTATGTGAAAGCAACATACTGGGTTTAAAAAAAAAGCAACACACCAGGAACAGACAAGTCAGAGCCTATAAAACACTTTACTGATGTGAATGGCAGTCAGTATGATCTTAGTTTTATGTCTAAACTAAGGTAGGTAAATCTAAGACCTTTAATTAAAACCATTAGAAGCCTGTAAAGTTGCTGGCACCTGTTTGACAGGTGAAACGTTACCTCTGAGCAATTAGCATTTCAAGCACATTGTACTGGCATCTCTGTGGTCCTCCCGTAGGAGTCAAATCTTGTAAGACTTTTCATACTGAATGCTTTTGATTTCATGGCTAAACAGTTGGTCAGATCACCATATTCCTTTAATGTTTATAAATCTGGTCAAATTAGGTCCAAAATTTTATGTTAAAGGTAGGTCTGTGTAAGGGCCTCCAGATTAATCTGTTTTGATCCACTACAGATTTCTTACAAGACCTAGAATTTGAACATGATCTGCATGAATGTTTTTATGCTTGCATGTAAGTGTTGGTGAGAGAACTGGCTTTGAGGTTTCAGATAACTCCCATGAAGTAGAAGACGTTTGTGTTTAGAGGAAATATTTAACTGGCATACTCTGCAGAATGCAGATTTACAGTTTAGCCTTAGGAAGAATTGAAAAGTCACCAACAATAGACTCTTTGAGGCTCTGGTCATAAAAGTTAACAAGTAATGGGACTTGTAAGAAGATGGTTACAATATATTTTTGATTATTAAAAAAGGGTTCATAAAATGCTGGAGTTGTAATTCATATCACTAATATTCCAGATTATCAGATGAGAAATCTCAGGTCAGGCACTGCTGGCTCTTGGTGATGTGGTTTTATTCCACTCTGTCCCTGTGCTCACCTCCTGGAGTCCATAAATAGCTGCTAATTACAACCTGCTTTTGCTCCCCTCTGCTCCTCTCCTACTTGTTAAATAACAACTGTATGTTGAAGCCAACCAAGTAATCAAGGGAAAACTATATTAGGCTCTCCATCTGATGTGTCATTTTAGAAGGAAATTTTTAATAATGAATTAACATCTGATTTTCAGTCTTCTGCAATGCTATTTGCATATATAGTTCTGTTATTAATTACTTAGCAGACCTGTGAAGGATATGTAGTGGCACAGTTCACATGTTGCTTTTTAAGTGTGCAGCATCATTCAAAAGTTCATAATGGTATCGCTTATAAGACACAGTGTGATCCTTGGCAGCACAGTTGCTGTGCTTAGCGGCATTCCCCGTGCAAGTCCTCCAGCACTATCTCTGTCCTGCAGCACCCTGGTTATTGGCTGGCCGCTGGGGCTTTCCCTACAGGACACTGCAGACTCAAACAGCAACAGAAAACTCCTTACCTGCCCAGCCTTGTTCACAGATCACTGTTGCAAACCCCATGGGAACCCCTTGTTTATCTATCTTAAGGAGATCCAAGAGATGCCCCACCAGATTTTAAAGCCATTGTAGGATCCCTAAGGCTACATGTAGATTTTTCTAGAGAAGTCCCTACCTGGAGGACTTTAGGCTCACCATAAAGGCAGTATGGCACGATCTACCTCACTGTTTAATATTTTATACCCCTCCTGTAGTTCTGTAGAGCCCCCATGGTGGACTGGTACTCACTGAGCAGCTGAGCCCAGAGTGGTCTGCATGTCGGCACAGGGGGCGCGGGTCTGACATGTTCTTAGAGTCATAGTTCTTGACAGTAACTGTAAAAGCAATGAAGAAATACTACAGAAAGCATCTGGTTCCCACATCACCTCCAAGGCAATCTGTACACCTTGCAGTCTGACCCCTCCAAGGAATGGAATGCAAATTTCCAGAGTCTTCAGCAAACTCATTCACTTATGTGGTGCTTTAACTGAACAAAAGGGAGAACAGGACACTTTGAGCTTGAATGTTAGTTTGATCAATCAAAAATCCAATTAAATCCAAAAGATATTTCTGAAATTTACATGAAAATTATCTGGAAAAAAACACAGTTGTCTTCATATTTAAGAAATGGAAACAGGTTAAGTTTTATTTTAAGAGCTACTGTTTTCCCTCCTGTACTACGGTGACTTCAGTTCCTTCAAAAAGAGGCACATCCAACCTGAACCTTTGCTTTCCAGTGAGTGAATTTATTTTGCTCTTTTTTGTTGTTGTTTTTTGTTTCCTTTTGGATTTGCTTCTTCCTGCATGCCTCTGTCTGTGCACCCAAATACGTTCTTTATCCTGGCTTGCTTTGGGCAAATATTCTTGTTTACTGAATAACCAGACATATGGAAACTTAACTTTGATTCCTGTGCTGGAGATGCGATTGCCTTGCCTAGGGGAGGTGACAAAGATTGACAGGGGCACTGACATTTTGGTCCATTTGTCTTCAGGAGCTTTGGTCATTATGATCTCAACCTGTGTTAAATGTGACTCTCTTTTGACTCTTGAAGAGGTTGGGAGAGGGAGACATTGATATGGGAAAGTTGCTGCCTGGCAGCTGACAGTCCTTTCCCTCCATCTTTGACTTACTCAAACTATTGAGGAAGATGATTTGGGGAACTCTGAATTCCCCAGCATTTGAAAGGTGGGATGAAAGGGCTGGATCATCAAAAGCAAGAGTTCTCAAAATATTTAGGCAAGAAGACATGATCTGAGTTGTGGAGGGTACCCCTCTTTAGCAGATTAGTGGATGGGTCTCAAAGACCTTGCTTTCTCTATCTCTCCTGGAATTTGGAGTTCTTGTTTTCTCTTGCTTCCCTCTAGTCCTGCCACTGCATTTTTAGAAACATTGCCATGGACTCCAGCAGCTGTTACTAAAACCCAAATAATGACTTTTAAGCCCCACAGCACTGTGCGGGTGTGCTGTTAGAGGGGCTGTCTCCAGTCACTGTTCTCACCCCTTTTTTGTCACCTCAACACCAGAAGGGTAAGTTTGAAAGATGTATAAACCTTTAAAAATTAATGTAGGCTTTCTTCAGCTCAATACCTTCACTTTTTCTTTTTGTATTTAACTTCTTCCTAAATTTTCAGCTTTCTTCCTCTTAATTTATTTACTTTTTCAATACCTTTAAATATGGGTAAGATAAGATATATTTTGAGGTGAGTTGTCTCTGCGTTTGTTACTTTATCGTCTAACTGGAAAGATGCTAAAAATTGTCAATCCTTGAAAATCAAAATGAAAAGTCTTGAGGAATTTTCAGAACAGTAATTTTTATCTCTTTTCAGTTATATACAGAACCTCTGAAATATGTATTGTTGAAGAAAATACCTACATATTTTAAATACTGTAGCTGAATTGTGCTTTGTAAGGTCAGATATCAATTTTGAGAGCTTTTGAAGGAAGGGAACGTCCAGTCCTATCGTATTTAAATCCTTAAAGAGCTTTAACTGTCTCTTCCTAGAAATAAAGTACAAGTGATAAAATTTATTTGGGTATCAACCATTTCATAAGACAAGCTGGAAGATTCCCAAACGTGGATGACAGGGACTGCAGACTGAAACCATAATTGCAATGAGAAGAGACACAACACTCCTTTGAAAGGTGGTCTTAGATTTCAGTTAGTACAGTAAAGCACTTAAATGAAAAAAGAAAGGATAAATTAAAAATATCAGATAGAATGATTGTGTAGTTCAGGAATTGTGAAACCCAGGTTTTCATTAATACTTGAAAATCAAACAAAGAATAATTGTGCAATACTTTTATGTGTGTGATCTAAGCAACAAGAACAGGCATCTCAGATGAAAGCATGACAAATTTGCTCTTTGCATCTATTTTACAGGACTCACACATGCTAAGACAAAGTAACTTAAGATATAGATTTCCTAATTTTGTCACTTTAATAAATGTGATTTCCTATTGATTATTTTCCTTGTGGGAAGAATCTGAAGAATTTAATCTTAAATTTTACTTCGGACTCTGGGAGCTGCTTTTTTTTTTTTCTCTTCCTGGGAAGAGTTAAAAGTATTCAATTTCTAAAAAATAAATATTTCCCCAAATTATCTAGTTTATCATTCACTATAGTATGATCTTTTGAAATAATGAAGAAATTAAAATAAAATCCAAGGTGTGTTTGTTAACATTCTGGTCCATGGCAAAGCCCCCGTTACTTGGAGGCGGTCAGGTTGCTGTGACTTTAACACCATTAGCAGAGTAGTTATGTACCAAATTGAGAATATTTAGATACCAGCTCTCTAGAAAATAGTCTCACATACTTGAATATCCATTGGGTGCTTGGGCTGACTAAATCCAGTTGGAAAAGGCTGAAAGTAGGCTGCATGTCATCTCCAGATCAGCATAAGCATTTGAGATTTACAAAACCAAGTTCTGATTTGATCGAGTTGTGATTACAGCCAGAAATAACAATGTGCTTTAACTACGGTACAATAATTCATCTATTTTTAATATTGTATCTTTTAAATCTCCCAAATGGAATAAATTATGGATCAAAGTTGAGTTTTATTGGGGTAGGGGGGTGTGTCTAACCAGCTTTTATACTCTTAAACCAAACTGAATCAGTCATGATTACTCAGATTTTATTACTCATACGACACAAATCATACTCTCTGTTGTGATCGGATGACCACAATCTCCAGATCCACAGTCACTGTCAGCTTACTGTGAGGTGTTTGTGCTTTCCAGGTAAAGGGCTGTGTTAAAATGGGTTAACTAACTCTGGGACATAATTTCCTTGTCTGTACCAGATAGAGATTTCATGTCTGCATCAGCCTATTTAATTTGCTGCCAGTGGTAGTTATTTCTTTCTTACCTCCTTGGAGAATTTCTCCATTAATGAGCAAATTAAGACTTCTGGCTTTGTACCATTAAGAGTCTTTGACTTATTCTACGTGCACTACCTTCGGAGCATGTTTGGCCGTGTTGCCTGCTTAGCTGGATGTCATTTCTACTTAGGTAACTGCTCTCAAAAAAACCACAAGGAGTACACTATTTAGGCAGGTTAGCAAGTTCATTCTGTCCTTCAGTGTCCACTTTCACATAGTATATAGGTCCATACGTTCTCTACTTTGGTATACCTAAACACAGAGATAGAACATTTGCTCCTCACCTATACAGTGACTTAGCTGGCGAGTTAGGGATATGAGATGTGTGGAAGAATTATGAGGAAATGTCTGCTTAGGCTGATGATTTGGTGGAGGAAGGGTTTGAAAAATAAGGGTGAGTTTACAGAGGCAAGTTGAACAGTTTCTATGTTTAAGATGCCAGTAAAGGCTGCCTCCTTGTTCCCTCCTTCCTCCCTGTGCGGTTCTTGCAACGCTTGCAGTCACTCATCAAATTAACATTATCAAGCCCAACCCATGAAACCACTTCACAACATGTCTCATCAGCCAGCCTTCCTGTGTCATTTCATTTAGTTTGATCGCTAATATAACCTGATTTGACTTGCTGGAGCACAACATATGTCAACTGGAAGAGAAAAAAGGAAATCTATTGAAGTGCAGCTAAGACAAGCCTTTGTTTGTTTCTAAAACTAAGAAAAACGAGTTAAGCCTACAGCAAATGTGCTGTATAAGAGAAGTGAAGTCAGGAGACATTAGCAAAGAAAGATGTACTTTTATCTTTGGAGCTATCTTAAGTTCTTATTGAAGATGGTGGTAAATCACTGGGGATTAAATATAATGTCTATTGGTCTTAAAATCAACTACAGATATATTTGAGCAAGTACTTCAGGGTTACAGGCAGTGAATATTCCTCTGTTGGCTCCACTGGGAGCAGAACTGGATAGATGCTGAGCATGCTGGAAATCTGCTCTGTAGTCAGTCGTGATGTTTGGGTCCCCGAGACTTTGTAAGCTTATTCATCTTGTGATTCTGTTTTATTAATGCTTCATCAATAATTTTTCTGACTCTCTGCAAAATAAGTCTTCTGAATTACAGAGCTCTGTTAAAGTGTTTTCAATTATACATTACACAAAAGCTAACAACTTGCTGTTCTGTTCCTCTGCATGCTTATTGCTAATAAATCATGGGATCCAACATGTCCTGGTTCAGATACTCTGTCGTTTCTGAGGGGGAATGATGTAATAGGGTTGCTAAAAAAGGAAATAGTATAGATTTCCTTTAGTCATCGTGTCATCAAAAAAGTGTAAATCTGACCAGTTTGAAAAATCTAAATTGATTTATTATGTATTAGGAAAATTCCTTAATATATTTTCTGTATTGCACAATGTTGAAACTTCCAAGTACTGTACTTTGAAAAATAGAGCTGTTGCTTGTAAATAGATTTTCTTAAATTATCTAAAAGCATGAATATAGAAAACCGAAGGTGGCAAAGGATAGTATTTCCACCACCACCACCACCCCCCCAGCTCCCTGCTTTGGATCAGACATCTTGTATTTTAAGAAAAAGAGGCAATGGAGAGACATTTCCCTAGTGGTGAGATCCATAAATTCTTGACAAGTTATGTGATACTTGAATAAAATAATCACTCTGACAAAAGAAAAAAAAATATCGCTGCTATCTCAGTATGCCATGTATTACGTGGTGACAACTCTGTGGCAAGTTCTGTAGCCTGTAGAAAATGTCATTTGCAACTCTTCGATATTAACTGTGATAGAATACAACGTGGTGAGAGGCACCCGGTTCTGTGGTTACAAGAGGGAGAAGCGAGTGGCACAGGGGACAGTGCCTGTGGCTCGTGTACGCAGAGCAGCCTCCGTGCTGCAGGTCTCCAACACCCCATGCCCAAGAGGTGCAGCCCCCCTGTAGACCCTCAATAATTCAGTGTGGCTCTGTTGGCTTTGTTCCTGAGATGTTCTGGCTGCTTAAGATGGAGCAGTTGGGTCCTCCTGGCTCTCCTACCCTCTTTCCATGTCACTTCACCCTTCGGTGCTGGCTGAATGAGCACAGCACTGTGCATTCTGCCTAAAGGTAGGATACTTTGGCAAGGTGGTCCCATAAAGGAACTTGATGTGCAGTTATGAGTGTTTGTGGTATTTATGGGGTATGGAAAATTGCTTTCTCCTGTCTTTTTATTTCCTCTCCCATGTCTTTACAGCTGCTGTTTTTCTGTGTAGTTTTCTGAGAGTGTTGGACGTGTAGTGGTAGCTGAGCTGAGGGACGAAGGGTAATTAATTGCTCAGCTGACCTCAGAAGGCCAGACTGGAGAAGTCAAAGCTGTGGGCTGGTTGGAAGCGTCTGTAACAACAGCTCTTCCAGGCTTCATAAAGCGGTTCTGTAAGGGTTGCTGAAAAGCACAGGAACAGTTGTGATTTTTCAGATTTGAACCTCCAAGTGCACAAAATGACACTGGAAATCACAAAGTGCTTGAGCCACCCCAAGGACAGAGGTATGTAGCCTGATCATAAGCGCATAGCTTCCTGCTATAGTTTCTAGCACCTATTGGTTTCTTTTTCTACCAAGTTCAAGTTCCAGTCCAGCAGACTCTCATGTGGCAGGAGACTCAAACATCAAAACGTGACATTAAGCTTTAATAAAAATGTTATTCCAGATCTAATACAGGAACTTCAAAAGAAGCAGAGATAGATGCATGCCATTTGTATTGGTTTTAACAACAAAAATGTAGTTTTGGTGCACAGAAAATTCTGGCAATGGCTTATAGCATCACCATCACACCAGCAATGTTATTGCAGTCATATTAAGCCAGCTGACTAACTTGTTCAGCAATAGTTAGGACTAATGAGCAAAAGCCTATATATTTATACATAATTTTCCTGACACTATTTCCAGTATTATTTGTCTTGGAGATTCCCAAATTAATATTGATTTTTATGACCTAGTAATATGTTGGTTGTTTAGCTTGAATCCTTTTTATGTGGCTTCTTTTTACGGGTCGTTGACACTGTCGAAGTTAGATGTGTTTTGAAATGACATAGTAAGTTATAAAAGCATGTATAGTCTGGTGTTTGTGCTGTAGAACGCGTTCTCTGCCTCCAGGCTTGTTTGGGCTGCGTGCAGAGTTTTAAAGTTTCAAGCATTATGCAAATTTTAAAAATTATCTTCCGGATGGTATATTAAGCCTTGATCCCGCCGCAGGCAACACTGACAATTTCCCTGCGCCATGTGTTGGCCAGCGCAGGGAGTGAAGTGATCCCCACCGCTACGGGGGCTGCCACCTATTGCCAGGAGAATGACAACACCTGAAGTAGATTAAAATACTCTTTCCAATACATTTTTGAATGGAAAATATAGCATTTTTGTCAGTTTTTCTTACACAAAGTACTAATTCCATAAAGTCCTGCTTTCCAGTGAAAATCCTTTACAAATGAGATTTGTGAATCCCAGGTGTGTGGCTGTTTTGTTGCTTGTTGGGAAACTGAAAATTGTGAACAATAATTGAATTTCACTCAGTTTCCTATGTCAGAAACAAAACAAACCCCAGAATATAGTGGCTGTTTTGGCTTGGATGGGTACCCTTCCTGCAGTTCCATCTTTTAGCTTTAATATATCTGGGTTTTCTTCTGCTGTATCCTGTACACTGGAAAAAATGGGAGAGGGCAAGATGTTTCCAAGCTACCTTTTGAGTGAACTCTGGAGCTCTTTTTTCAACAAGGCTAGCAAATTAGGTTAATTCTAAGAGTTGCTAATTGCTTAGCGGTGTTCATGGACAAAGCTTTAATTCCACAACTGTTTTGAATACAAGATTGTGGCTCTTCCATTACTTTGTTAGAAATAATTTTATAAGGTAGCTAGATTACAGCTTGAATATTTTGAAAGATTCATCATTTAGTTTTCAAGACTTGCAGATGAAATTTGAATTATCCTTGTTCATCACTTAAGTTAATTTCTACCATGTAAAGATAATTTCAAGGGCGGGGGGGAGGAGGTAAAACCTAAACCCGTCAAATAAGTTATTACTTGCAAATTATTCATTCAGATTTAATGGAAAATTATTTTATATATATATATAGTAAGTAGAAAATATATTAATCTAGTTTTAAAAACTGTCTCATGGAAATTAATATAGAAATATGTTCTCAATGGAAAATTCTTCAGTTTCAAGAATACTATATTAAGATAATAATGAATACATTATGAAAATGTAATTGCATATTTTAAAGTAATTATCCAACTGATCATTAAATTCCTGTTGCAAATGGTAATTAGGAAAATACTTAGATTTATTTAAGTATAGACACTGTAAAATGACAGTAAAGGTCAGAATCCACTGTAATAGAGAATAATTGACTGGCAGTTGACCCTTAGGATTCTCCTTTTAAGAATTCTTACTTTTAAAGATAGCTCATGGAAGCTGGACAATACATTTTACTCGTGTTTAATATAGCCTGTGAGCTAAACTTCCGAGGTGAGAGAGAGATGAGCTGGCACTTTGAGAAAATGCCAGAGAACTGCCTTGACTACAGCCTGCCCAACAGACATACCTTTTGCCCTATTTAGATTTTAAGATTGTGTTTTCATGTTCAATTACCTTCTGTAAGATGGAGATAATTTTAAGCTACTGATTGCAATGAAGAGCCTGGCACAGAGTTAATGTTCTTCTGGCACCAAACCAGGGCTCACGTGGAGGTTTCAGTCTGCAGATGCTCCAAAACCCTTCCATGAAACTGTGTTTGAATTTGGGGAAATTATGTACAATTTTCTGCCCTAACAGTTTAATTCCCTCTTGCTGGGTGGTGTGGTGAGCAGGTAAGTAACCTTCAATTTTGGCCTAAATAGCGCGCTTTTTTTTTTTTTTTTTTTTTTTCAAAATCAGATTCTGTATTTATTTTGCTTGCTTATGTAGGTTTGTATATATATACTTCCCAAACAATTTCTCTACTTGTGGATAGTATCTCTGGGCACTTAAAAGAAAAAGCAAAACCAGCCAAGAGCTCTGAAATGTAACTGAAGCACCAGAACACTGTCTCTCCCTCAACCCCATACTGCAGGAGGGGAAACAAGGTGTTTTTCTCATCAGGGCTCAAGACATTTGACAGAAAGGGATGGTGGTGGTGGTAAGATGCTTTTGAAAGCTACAGGGCAATTGCAAGCTGCTTAGGTCCTCTGAAGGCAGAGATGATAGGCATTCATCACAAATCAGCAGAACATGGGTGTTTGCATCAATATCATCAAAGCTGGAGCATTGTTTTATGTCAGCTGCTGTTTCAAAATGACACTCAAGTGTAAGTGCACGTGGATCTCCCTGCAGCAGCCTGCGCTGGGTACCGTGCTCCGGCAAGGCTGAGCCCTCCTGTGCATCAGGGCAATAAACCACCAGTATGTGCATACCCTCGTGTAAAGGGCTTGGGATGCTTTTGGCACTTGCTCTCAGTGAAGTTCATGCAGCTAGCTTGTCTGCTCAGAGCCCAGTGCCCCTCGGCTGGCGTGCTGCAGCCCCTGCCCTCCTGGTGTGCCCCTCTGCCTTGAAGCTGATGCACCTGAGGGCAGGGCTGAAGTCCCATCGCAAACACACTGAGAAGCCAGGACTCAAGGAGACCCAGACATCTCAGCATCTCACTGGAGATTTCTGTTGCACTGGGAAGCTTCGAAATTTTATTTTTTTTATTTATTTATTTATCGGGGGGGGGGGGGGGGGGCGGGGGCAGGGCAGGCAAATTTTGTCTAAATCACCATGACTGGCTCACTCGGCACAGGAGAGGATCAGTAGATTAAATTCTGCATACAGAACAGGGCTTTTCTGCAGATGTCACACTGTTTGGTCCCAGGACCAAGCTACAGAAGTAATTCAAAGCTGTCAGAAGGACCAAGAATTGCTGGAATCATATGTACTTGGAGTGTATCTGTATGCTTTAATATGGTCCAAACTAATCTATTTTTTTAGCACTTCTGGAATTAAACTACTAATTTAATTTCCTCTTAAAGAAGTTTAGTTGGTGTTCACCAAAACTGCTCTGTGAATTGCATTAATACCTGGTAATTGGGATTGATTAGAGGATTTGTTTCTAATCTGCTCTGCCTTTCTAATTACAACACTAAGGTATATTCAGCCTCTACAGCTGACACTGAGATGCTGCCGTTGAAAGATGAGGCAAAATACTGAAATGGTTGTTAATAATAGGTTGGGATTTCCTATGGGCAAATTAAAATGCTAGTTTTTGATATGACATCTCACAATATTAAAAGATTAAGCAAGGGAATTGCACCTGTGCAGTTATATTAATAGTGATACCAAAAAGCATTTTTCCACATGTGGCTTAGATGATGAGGCCAATTAACACGTTCTTGTTGGCCTTTGTGAACCTGCCGATCAACAGGCACATGAAGAATTTCTGTAGGCTGTTCTCACGTGGCATTTTCAGGCATGTGTAAATATGGGCTCATAAACAAGAATATAAAAGGGAACCTAGTCTTCAGTTAGTGCCTTGCCAGCATGTGTGTTGCTGTCCTGCGTGAAGGGTCTCTCCTCTTCGTTCTTTCTCCTTGCAACCTGCAAGCATAAGTCTGCTGAGACTTGCTACCATGTGTGCTGTCGCCCATCGTGTGCGAGGTTTGGAGGTGTGATGGGTGGGAGGGCACAGGTAGGGCGATTCGCACGGTGATTAGCTCTACTGTGCTTATTAGTTGTAACATCCAAGCCCATGCTCTTTTTAAGTCTTCATATTTGTATATCTTGATGAGAACAATGACTTAACACCTTTTGTCTCTTAGGGTCTGCTAATGTAATGATTGATGCTTTGAATCTTAAGACTGATTTGAGCCTATCTACACTGGGCCTTGCTAATTGCCAGAATTAAATACTGTTGTAGGACTGAATTTGCCCATGTAGCATCACTTCATATTTCTCTTTTAATTTTAGACTAGAATTAGATAGATATCTTCCTAAACTAAATTATTCAGCATTGCATCTCATGAATCTCAGCAGTGTGCACACTGTGGTGCATGCTCTGTGCTCTCATCTGAGAAATGCCTCAGCATTGTGTAATAGGCAATTTAAGGAAAATATCCTTTGATCGGATATCTTTGTTGCTGAGAAGAGAGCAGAGTAAACGCAGAGTAAAATACTTCTTTTTTTTTTTTTTTTCCCAAAGAATTGGGTATCTTTCAAGATAAATTTAAATAATTCATGGAAATTTACTGGAGATTTCTAATTAAAACTGATTAGAAGCACTCTTTTATCACATGTGATTTACCTCTGAACAGTTTCAGATTCTTTATAAGACATTTTTATATGCATATTTTTGGCCTGTAATTAAAGTAGATTTTTTAAAAATATTTAGCTTTCTCCAGGAAGCTTAAAAAAATATTGGTAGTCTCTTTTCACACTGATTTAGGGCTTTGAATCAAAAACAGCATCCAACTTGGTTAAAGGTTAGTGTCTTTAAAGCTGTTCACATGAATCACTGGGATCCATCTGTAGTCCTCAAAGTATCTATTTCTGTATTTGCCTCTTGCGACATTTTGCTAAAACTGGGTCAAGTTAATAACCTCCCTAAAGCAAGCTAATTTGCTGAGCAGTACATCTTGACACGTTTTTATTAGTAAAAGCAACACTCCAGGTTTGTTTGTTTGCATATTTTTGTCCTATTTCAAATACCAGCAGGCGTGCTTGGTTGTCACTTCCACGACTAAGTAATTTTCCGCATCTCTTGGAATATGTAACTGTGGTGTGGAGGCTGCGGTGGGACCCGCCGAAGCACCTGGCAGCAGCACAGCTGTACGGCAGGCAGGGCGGCCACTGCCTCGTGTCTCCAGTCCTTGCTCAAAGCTCTGCAGGGAGAGGAAGATGCTGAGATGTGGGGCTGCAGGCTCGGGTCCCACGGTTGGGTCCTCTGCGTGGGAACACCATGTCAGAGAGTCATTGCCTCTCCAGGGGTGGTGGTTGGCACCACAAACTGGTCCCTGCTCAGGTCATTGCTGCTGGGGAGGGATGTACACAGCCCCGGGAGCAGTCACCTTGGGTCAGCATCTCCAGCACGTGCTCTGTACCTGCAGGGTGACACTGCTCAGTACTGCACGGCCATGGGCTGTTGGGAGAACAGCCAGCCAGAGAAAGGTAGGGATACTCTCTGCTGCTGCAACTGTCCCCAGCCCAGGTGCCAGCCTGGAAAATGTTTGTAAATGAAATGAGAATCAGGAGAACAGGGAAGAAACAGGATGGAAATGAAAAAATGTATTTCTTCTGCTTCAAAGAATACTAGAGATGCAGTTAGGTGCAGCTACACTCCCTGCAGAGTTTAACACCTGCTCTGACCCACTTAGATCTTCCTTTCCCAGACTTTTCCCTGCGGTTACCTGGAGAAACTATTGATTCTGTTCTCTCCGTGTTACGGTGCAGTGTGGCTGGTCATGCTGACGTAGTGGCGGCTCAGTTGGGATTTGATGGCATTTCAGGGGCTGTGGGAGATGGAAACTGCTCTCTGTGTGAGATCTGAAAGTCTGCAAAATAGATTAATTCTTCAGTGCAAAGCATGGGTGTGAGTATACAGCTTTTCTGTAACATAACTGCAGTCTTAGCAGAGACTAGATTTATTTTTTTTATTTTTTTAAAGATGCAGCTTGTTTTCTCTGTTCCTGGAACTTGCTATTCATTAATATTTTCTTTGTAAACATTTCATAAGCATTATGAATCTCCCCAAGTAACTTGTTCATAATTGTATATATTTTCAATAATTATTTACAAGTTTGGTATTGACATAGTGTTCTTCCATCCAGTCTCCTAAAAGTGCTACAGAAATAACAATGAAATACTATAAAGAAATGGGTAAAAGTTTCTTCTAGATATACAGCACTTTGACTAGGAAATCCAAATCTCGTGCTTTCTGTTAAGCAGTAACAATATGTAGCTATGCATTTAAGATGCTTTAATGGCTTTTTTTTTTCTTTAACAAAGGTATGAGGCTATCACATCCCTTAAATTGCACTCAATAGATGTTTATTTCTTTATAGCATGCATGACCCTGATTTAAATAAATATTTAAACACAATTATGCTACTGAACAATTCAGTGGTATGGTGAGTTATTCCAGAAATTATCTTTCGAGCATGTGCTTTGATGCCACATCAGGAGGGCAGCTGCTTAAGACAGCATTGCATACAAAGAAAAGGATGCTTAGTGAGCAGTGGAGGTGTCCCCTGCCAGAGGGGTGGTCCTGAGCCACCAGCAGCTCCTCGGAGCAGGGGTGAAATTTGGTGCAGGTGAGGGCAGCCAAGCTGCCAGAGCAAGGAGCAGGTGATTAACTCCCAGGGCACTAATGTCTGCAGCTGGACTACTCCAAGGCACCAGTCAATGCCTACGTTTTTGGAGAAGACAGTCTTGGTTTTGGTGTTGTGTTTTTTATCGCTAGATGCTTTCTAGGAGTCAGACTGGTTGAACCTCAAACAACTGGCCTGGGCCCACTGGCCCAGCCTGCCCAGACCCCCCTGCAGCCTCCTGCCCTCCAGCACATCAACACCCCCCACACCCGGTGTCATCTGTAAACATACTGAGGTGCCCACGATCCCCGCGTCCAGGTCACTGATGAAGATGCTGAGCAGGACCAGCCCCCGCGCTGAGCCCTGGACACCCCGTGTGCCCAGTCCCAGCAGGATGTGACTCCATTCCCCACCTCCCCCGGACCAGCCGCCCAGGGCCCAGCGAAGCGAGCGCCTGCCCCAGCCGTGAGCAGCCGGTGTCCCCAGGAGCTGCTGCGGGAGATGGTGCCAAAGGCTTTGCTAAGGCCCGGGCAGGCACCATCCGCAGCCTTCCCCTCACCCGTGGTGCGGGTCACCTTGTCACAGAAGGAGATCAGGTCCGTCAGGCAGGACCTGCCTGTCATAACCCCGCGCTGGCTGGGCCTGATCCCCCAGCTGTGCTGTACGTGCCACCTGATGGCACTCGGGGCGATCTGCTCCATAACGTCCCCCGTCACTGAGGTCAGGCTGACAGCCTGTGGCTCCCCGGATCCTCCTTCCAGCCCTTCTTGCAGGTGGGAGTCACGTTGGCTCCCCCCAGGCAGCTGGGACCCCCTGGTTAGCCAGGGCTGCCGAGAAATGGTGGTGCATTTATTTATGGCTTAGTCTTCTTGGTAGCATAGGATGAGCTCCAGCAAATTAGTTGGGTTATTTTTATGCTTATAAAAAAATATGTTCACACAGTTTAAAAAAAAAAAAAAAAAAGAGGTATCCCATTGGACGGGAGTTGCATCTCAAATCAAAGAGCAAACGATAAATACTCCTCCTGAACCTGGCCGAGCAGGGAGAGGTGCTCCCACGGCCACCAGCATCCATAGGCAAACCTGCCCAGGCTCCAGCTAACTGTAGGGTGGGCTTGAAAACAAAACTGAAAATACCTCAGTGCTGCTGCTTGTTACTTTAATTAGCAAATGTTTTCTGCAGCAGCCTTAAATTGTTGCAAAGGAAGCCGCTTGGAAGACTTTTCCAGGAAGCTTTACATACAGGGTCACAATCTATACCTGCTCATTTTTTTTCTGATTTTGTTTATTTTAACTGTTAAAATACATTATTAGTATCTGATGTGACATGTAAATTTCATCACTTGCAAAAGCTTGTTGTTGGTTTGTTCTTTCACTTGTTTTTTGGGTTTTTTTTGTTTGTTTTGTTGGGTTTTTTTACTTCCAAAAGTTAAGAAAACCAAACACAGAAGAGCTCAAAATAGAAGCCCCAGTTATATAGCATGGGGCTATAGGACTGAATTTTGCCAGGATTCTGCCACCTGTACTGTAATTATGAGGGGTTGGGTCATTATTTTCTGATTATATTAATATATAAAAATATTATACATTAGTATGAATTTTATTATATTGTTTAGATATGAGTATTTTCTTCCATGTCAACAAGCAGTCAGAAGTGTAAAAGGACAGGCTTGCTTTTAGAAGATAATTTTTATAATTGTCTCATTAAAAAAGGGTTGGATTTTTAGGACTTTATTCGATCTATTGTAAAACTGAAAGGGTAGGAAGTTCCCAGGGAAATCACTGTTACTGTACAGGTTCAGGCTGAACTTTCCTCTCACCCCGCACTGGTACCTTCAGTTAATTTCTAGAGACAATGGTCTTTGCAAAAGCTTTTGAAAGAGGAGTTGAAGTTACTGCTGGTTTTATTGTACCCTCTGTTTCTGTTGATTGTACAGCTTCAGAGAACGGGGATATGAGGCAGAATGTTGAGTAAAAGACACCTCCCCTCCCCTGGGGGACTGGGGGTACAGGAATGCCACCTGCCCTCAGAGTGGGCAGAAGGAGCAACGTGTATCCACATTACCCTTCTTCATTTCTGTCTCTGTATAGTAGGAGATACTCACCCACTTGTCTCCTGTTTAACAATAACCTCCTGCAGAGTATAAAATCCACTTACGTTAAATGCAGGATGTGCTGTATGTAATGCAGGAGCCTATGATTTCTTGGATAAAAGCAGAATTTCATCAACTTGCTTTTTCCCCAACATAAGACCGATGTCACTGCACAACAATAATCTAGTTTCACTGCTAGCAATAGAACAATGAAATTGTTCTATTAAGTTTATTCAAGCGTAATAACTCCTGCTAATAAATTAGAAAAGGAAAAATAAGACTCTGATATAGTATGTCTAATGGAACAAACACCAGTGATGCCATGAGTTCCTTACAGTCTGTAAACTGTGGGTTTTTCCAGAGCAAATGTTTTAGATATACTGTTGAACAGTGGAGCTAAAAATTAAAAAGACTAGTTTTGGAACATCATCATGTAATTTTATTGAGAACAGATGGGTGGAAAACTCCCTCGAGTGCTGTATTAGCTGCCTGCCATTCATAGGATGGCAGCTGATAATGTACTTGATGGACCTTTGTGTCCATCCGTTAGTCGATCTATCCAATATTCCCTGGCTAAGGAAACACTTTAAACAGTATAGTTAAATGCCAGAGATGTTTTGCAGTATTTATAGATTTTAATAGTTCACACTTTAGAAAATTTTCTGTGGTTCATCAAGTGTTATCTTGATTTGTATCATGTCTTAGGAGTTTATCTTAATGACTGACATATGTAACGTAGCTATACCATTCGGTATTCAGTGCTCTGATAAGACCATCTGAAATAACACTTACTGTGATTTATTTCCATACTGACTGATTATCATATACCAATTCATGTACATCTTAAAGTATAGATTTTGCTTCATGAAACTATAGAATTTTTGGAGAAATAATCTTGGTATTTTCAGAAAAAGCAAAGGCGGGGGAAGCTCCTGGAGTTACCTGGCCTCTCCCCAACTCTGTACTGATGTTGGGTGACTAGGGATACTGTATGTTCCATGGAAAGGCTATTAATTTGGTTGTCAAATAAAACAGCCATTTCAAAAGAGAGAACGCTTAATGGATTGTGGGGGTTTGATCTTCCTCTCCTCTCCCCTTATTTCCTGTTGCCTTATCTATACTTGATTGGGAAAAGTGTCTTGAAAAAAATAGAGCTTCATAACTGAGATTGGATCACTCGTCCTCTGGAAAGAATGTACTCTGCAGCTCCCCTGGGTATTAAACAAATAAATGCAAAAGGATTAACACCAGCTTGTGCGGTTACCAAGAGGTTAAAGCATTACTTAAAGCAGTAAAAAGGATGTGAAGATTTAGTGCTGCTGTGCAGTGCACTAAATAACACCGAATTAACTCATAAAACATGTCAACACTTGGTACTTCAGCCACTGCGCCTGTGTACAGCTGCCTGCTGTGTTGGCAATGAGGTTTTGTAGGCACCTTCAGAGAAAATGCTCAGTGGCGCAACATATTTGTGAAGAGACTTACCTAAGCCAGAGAGGGAGTAACTTTAAAGCATGTATTTCTTTTTTTTATGACCTTACTATAAATGCAAGTGTCTGTTCTCCATGAAAAAGGTTCCTAAATCAGGACTGGGAGAAGGAAAGAAGAGAAAAACACCGGGTTGCTAGTGTCGACTTGAGATTTGCTTTATAAATCTAAATTATCAGGAGAGTTTTAGACAGCAAAATGATGTTTACTATGGCTACTCCTACAAAAGCTATGGTGTTTGTAAATTTTCACTGTAGTGTAGTTTTTCTAAAATAACTTTTTGATCTGGACAACATCACAGCAAATGGATGTTTTTTTCTCTTCCCTGACCTAGTAATGTCTGATGGCTGGAGTAACTACAGCAAACATTTCATTGCCAAATTTGTGTAGGTATTTTCACAGCATTTTTTAGCTACTCTTAGTGGGAGAACAGGAGAAGGGATGCTGTGATTTTGTCTTACTCTTATTACTTGCAACCATCCATCTCCTTTTCCTCCATTGCTTGTGCTGAGTGTGCTTCATTGTGCTGTGGCTTTTGACTCCTAATTCCTGAGCCTCTGCTGCATGGGTTCCTCCTACCTCTTGTCTCCAGTATGCTCCTTCCTTCCTACTAGGACATCAGCTGGAGTATTTTCTTCATTTCACGTCTGGTCTGAGAAATATTTTTACTTCTTTTGCTGGGTCACTTTAGTCATTGGTAGAAGTGTTTGTGCAGGTTCCTCTGATTTTCAAGCTGCACCTACAAGCGTCTTGACTTCTCCTTGGCAATGGAAAAATTTGAAAAATAGTTCACATATTGGAAACTCCTGTATTAGATGACAGCCTAGCCTCTGCAAGCAAATGGAAAGTACTCAGCATGGATGTTTCACAGCTCTTGATGAAACTCTACTCTAGGTGAGAGGGAAAAAGAAGTGTTTGAATTATTTGGATGTAATTTCAAAGTCATGAGTAAAACAGACTTTCATTTGAACATGCCATCCCGTTTGGCCTGCTCTGCAGAATAAAATGATGGTGAAGGCTGTGATTTGGATAAAAGAAGCTGATTCATCAGAGTAAAAAGAATATTAATTACATACTTAACTGGAGGTTATTTTGTTCAGTCAACTACGAACACTTGTCTGAACTCATTCTCTTGTGTATAAATGTAAACACTCTCCTGTTGTCAAATAGTCCTAAAATAATATTTATGATGATAATTTGTTTTTTAGGGCCCAAGGAAAACTACATGGAAACTTTGAGTTTGTGGTTTTCAATGTGTTGAGTATATTTGTAGTTGAGTAGAGAAGCTGTGAAATACCTTTCACGGTTTAATTTCAAGATGGTTTGTTTCTTGTTGGAGTACAGAGGAGATGGTCTGGATGACCTCCTGTAGATGTTTCAGTTCTTTTGCGGGAGCAGTATGTAAATTCATCCCAGGAGATCACAACTCTTAGAGTCTTTAAGACCAGGGTAGTCAGGCTTTCATGGGAGTCTTGAGTTTGCTCAAGGTTTCATGGCTTCCTTTTTAAAATTCTGGAGCATTGTTGTTTTCTCTATGGCTTGTCAGATCTTATTAATGTCATATCTGAGCATCTTATTAAGAAAGTAATTTCCTAATGTACCTGTGGTATCATAGCTATCCTCACAGTACCCTTGCAAAGCACTGGAAAAGTTAACCTCATTTTGCAGCTGGGAAAACTGAATGATGGAATATGAAAGATAGATCAGGGAAGGAATTTTTGGTGCCATTTATGCTTCTGTGCCCAAAGTTGTGGTTATGAAAATCCCACTCAGCTGCTGCCTGAATTCTTGAAGTAGCTTCTCCTCCAGGCTCCGAGGTCCTTGTGTGTCATGCTCTGCTTCTCCACACCCTCAGAAAGACATTGGTTCGTCTGGATCCGGACAGTAGGACTTGGACAGTGGGACAGAGATATTCCAGTGCTGGGTGAAGGCTGGGCTTTAGGCACAAAGCAATGGGGACTCTCTTTTCCCAAGCCAGCGCAGCCAGCTGTCACGTGTACCTGAGCATGTTCTTGGTGATGATGCTGACCCAAGTCCTTTCTCTTGCCTGCATTGCCCACCTCCCTGGAGAGGACCAGACTTGAAGGCCTGCAGGGTCTTTGGTGCCATTTGGGAACGCAGGACAGTTTATGTTCATTCCATGAGTGTCTTGCTGTCCAGGACAAGTCTGGCTCCTGGTTTGGGTATTTAAAGACTTCAGTGTAAGAAGTCTGTTGTCCCTGCTTGTGCTGGGTGTTCTTTGTTTCCCCCCTTGCTTCAAGAAAAATAGGGTTCCATAGACAGGAATAATATTGCATTTACATAGCATGACAATGTGGAAAAACAGTAAATATATATATGTAAAAATAACCAATGTATTAAATTATTTCATAATCAGAGCATCAAAGAAAATAGGAATGTCAGGGTCCCTTAAAAAATATCTAGTTTGTTTAACCTCATATTTTATGGACTTCTGGTAGTTCCCAGACATCAGTTTTGAAAAAGATGAGGAAAAGACCTGCATGTACATTTGTTAATTTGGTATGTTAGCTTTGGGGGAGCTGCAGGTAGAAGATGGCATTAGGCAGTTACTGCAGCCTAATTAAAATGTTTAGCTGTAGCAGGAAAACCACAGTTAGGTAAGTAACATCTTATTTCAGAGATGTACTTATGCCCACTGTATCATTATGATTTGTGGAGTTTCTTTTTCTTCAAAAAAGTTGGGTAGTCACTTTGTTAGAAGCTTGTTCTAATTTACCCTTTCACTCTAATGACTCTAAAACTGCTCCTAACCAATAAATGTGTAGCTGCTGCTTCAACCAACCAAAAGAAACCCTCCAGTTGATGGGCTGTAACCCTTGTTGCTCCAGAGCCTGACAGCTGGAGCAATTTGCACAGTGCATAGTCCTGTGGGTTTTGTATTCTTACCTCTGTGGACATGGAGATCTGTTTATTCCCTTGGCTGGGTTTTTGGCAGCCTTTTACTATGCACCATCTCCGATCCTCTTCTGTTAACCACAAAGAGTTGCTGAGGTGGAGAACCAGGGGTGTGTGGAGAACGTGCGCTTCCGTCCTTGCAGACAGGCTGCCCACCGGGGAGGACAAAACCCATGAGGGGAGCCTTCAGGCATCTCCTGTCTGTGTCATCAGTGACCATCACAGAGTTTTAAACTAGAAGTTTGAAGTGGTGAGTTTGGCCTCTGGATGTGAAGTTTAGAGTTTGCACTTCTACCATTACCACGGCATTTTTGTGACTATGCTAGGTGCATAAAACTTCAGCTATTGGAGCCACCTGCAGTTAAATGGTTGTGCTTGAGTTTCAAAATACTGAAAAGAAATAAATAGTAGGCTTAGTACTGCCGCTAATGGAGCAGCTGAGCAGTCTGAATCCCCTTTTATCAGAGAATGAAAACTTGGTGAAATTGCCCCAAATGGATAAGGATGATTTATATAGTGAAACTATTTTCTCTATCAATTAAAAATAAGTAATGCCTAAGCCTTTGATATAGATGTCTCAATTGCTTTTGGATACCTTTGTTCTTATGGTTAAAATAGCATAAAAGTTGTCTGAATATATTGCAGGTGATCATGTCATTTGGAAATCTCTTGAATTTAAAGTATTATAGGAAGCACACATATAATTTGAAAATGAAAAAAAAAAAACAAACAAACCCAAAACTTAGACAGTTACCTCTACTCTTCATATCGATTTGTACAGATTTTGGATACCAGCTGGATGATTCCTCAATAGCTCAATTCTGAGACTTCTATAGTTTGATAAGTTTGGTGTATTTGCTGTGCTATATTCTAGTACGACATTCCCTACTTGAATTAACTCTTTGTTTGCTAATCTAAACACCAGATTTTTTATTCAATGTAGAGGAATGCATCATTTAGAATCGGACTGTAATTTCCATCACTCCAGAGTTTTGTACAGCCTTTAGATGTCATGCACAAGTGATCTGCCAAAGGCTTGGATTTCACTTCTTCACATATATATCCTTAAGCAAAGCAAAATGAGGGGTAGCCTGTTTTAGTTGATCAGAAAAAAACCCAAAAGAACTCACATAAGACTTGAGTGCTTGAAGAGTTGCCTCTCCATTCAGCTGCATCAGCTGGTCTAACAAAACGTACTGCCTTTTCCTGCAGTCTTCCCCTCGCTATACCTTTGACCATTGCAGCTATAAAAGTATGAACGCTCCATATATTTTTGCATTCTTGTATTTATTAATAAGGTCATAAAAAACCCTGATGTTATTAAGAACTTCTATTTTTCCCTTGTAAAAAATGTCCTCCTGCTTTCTCTTTACTTCCAAAAAAGATGTTGTATCAAATTATGGGATCAGCATATCCAGTCTGAAGGCTGAGTCATCAGTGGAAAGAGCATACAGAGAGAAGAACTGTAGTTTTCCATTACTTGCAGAAGATAAAAATGTTTATTTTTTCCTGCATTCTACATACGCATAATTGCTCAATTCCTCTTATACTTGGCATTTTGAGATAGCTGCTTTAGTGACATTTTCTCCTGAGTCTTCTGAGGCAAGGTGGGCCACCAAACTGCTGGTTCTGTTTTTAGATGCTGAGAGCTATGAATGTTTAAGCTCCTTCCCTGCCTGTGTTTTCAGTTCCTGTAGCGCATCCTAATTTCATGAGCCAGCAGCCCACGCTGGCTGCGTGGACGCCCGCTTGCCCATGGCCGGTCCATCGTTGCTGCTGGGCCCTGCAGTGCTTGCTCACGTACCGTGTTTTTGAGAAGGTAGATGGCAATGTAGCTCTTCAAACATCAACCAGTCAGGAAACCATTTGTAATGTAGACTTCATTCTGAAGTTTAGAAATACTATATTTGATTATGTGTTAATTTACTTTGAAAAGCACCTAAAGGTATTTATTATAGTACACAAAAGTTGGAATTGGTGAAGTATAATGGAAAACACTGCAGAAGTTGATTAAGATCCAGTGTCAAACTGTCTTGTGTGGATTATTGAAAAGACGACCAAAAATAATAGACCAAATCTTTGCTGGTTTGGACAGTTATTGAAAAATAAATCCTTGTTTTCAAGGAAAAACAAAAGTTGAAATTAAATGGACCAAAATGCTTTAGTTGCTTACAGCTGTGGTGTTCAGATTCTGGCCACCTCCTTCTGTATAAGGTCACATTAGGAGAACTGGCTGTAATTGAAAGTGAAACAAAAAAAGCCCACCAAAATAACCTGAGTTTCTTGTAAAAATTATGATGTGTTTGCAGGTGTGCATGGAGTGGGCAGCAAAAACCAAATAAAAAAAACCTTTGCACGACCACAAGGATTAGCTTAAATACCATGCAGATTTTGAGCCTGCCCTGCAGTTGGTTAGCTTATTGAACAAATTTCAAATTCATTCTATTTACAGTAATTATTTGAGGTGAGTAACGATGGACTGTGAATTTACAGCTAGCATAATGCAAAATTGTTATCGCAGTGTGCAGATCGCTGATGGCTCTTTCCAGTGCACAGCCCCCGCTTGACTTTGGGTAGGAACATGGCCCTGGATACAGATCTGAGGTCAAAGAGGGTGTAGCTGCTCAGGAATGATGTCTGGTGGTTTCTCCCACTCCCATAGGCAATCATATACTTAATATTAACGTGCTTCTAGTCTTGGCCAGTTTAATTCCTCTGGTTTGAAATTGAATGGAAAGAAGGATAAATTATTTGAAAATTGAAGACATTTATCTATGACATTCAATTAAAGGGACTTCTCCTGATCCATGAAATTCCTAGTGCAGCATAAATGTATCTAACCCTCATCAATGATAAGGCTATCCATCAGCTCACATAGTCTTTCCTATTACCAGAAGTTTATCTTCAGATTTAGTGGAAGCCATTTATAAATTCATTTTAAAGGTATTTATGTTGCTTGGAGAGGATATTATATAGTATAATTCCAAGCTGAAAATCAAGCTGTGATAACCACTCTCTATCTGACATACCAAGCTTTCCAATCACACTTTATCACGGTTATGGATGTCGGTAAACAAACAGGTTTTTCTCAGAAACAATACAGATAAGCAAAGGTGGCTGAGAAGTTGCAAAGAGTAATTTAGAGAGGTAAGCAGCCTGGTAGATGCTTTTGTTTTCAGTATCCTTTGTAAGAAAAAGTACATACCCCCCCCTTATATTTAAAAAATTACTTTGAATAATTCAATAAGATGATTTTCTATCCCTTACTTGTCTGCTCCAGCATAGAAATAAAGGGATTAATGCTTTGTCGGTCAGTCACGTAGGACCTCGTATCAAAAGCTGCTGCACATGTCGAGGAAAGCTGATGAGGGGGAAGAGAAAGTTCCCTTCACTTTCCATTAAGGAGAAAGGGATGCTTGCTTGTCTGCACTGAAACGTGGGTCCCCAAGGAAAACAAAGAAGGATTTTATGAAGCTGGACTGACCCTTGTAATCACATGGGCTGTTACTTGCCGATCACTAACCTGGACCGACCCTCCCGGTCACAGCTGCTGAACGGGGAAAGTTACTGGTTTGGGCTTTTCATTTTCCCTTCATCTACAGAAGTTTGTGGGTGCTGAAGTTTGCAAATGGGACAAGGAAATCCTTTCTTCCTTATTTTTGTTAGAAAAGCAACCTTGAACCAAATTAGATCTTTTATTTAAATAGTCAAAGAAACTGTTTCACGTCTCTTTCTCGGAAGCCTCCACCTGCCTTGCACTCGGTCTTGTGCCGTTGTTGATGGGGTCGTTTGGGGCTGATGATGCATTAATCCTGTTGGTAGATTGAACCCTCTGTTTTCTCCATGAATTCCATTTCTTGTCACGTGCATTTCAGATAAGCTGAAGCTATGTCCTGTGGTTCTGCTCATGACCTCTGGTGCTCCTCCATTTTGTTTTGGTGGTGGTTGTTGTTGTTGTTATTATTATTATTGTTTTAATTCTTTGGTTGCTTTCAATTTTGTCTGGTTATTGGGAACTAGTAATGTTTTCAAGATACATATTTGTGAAATGATGCTATTTGAGAAGAATGTTACACAAGTCTGAATGAATTCAGCATGCTTGCTGCATTTTGCACAGCACAAGGAAAGATAGCTGATTACATTTTCTTAATATTAATTAGTTCAGGAGGTGACGCTGCTGAGGTGCTCAGAGTCAGGCTGCTGTCTCACCTGGGATGTAGCAGGGACTGCTGTCCTTGTTTCCCCTCTTCTGCGAGGGAAAAAATGGTACCCCCAAAATATTCTATCATCTAAGCAAACTCACTGGTTTTGCGAAGTTTTTTGTCAGCCCCTGATCGGAAGCCTTTCTCTGCCTTCCAGGTGTTGTTATTCAGCGATGCAGTCTGGTCTTTTCCAGGGTAGACAGCATTGCTTACATACATCAGCTTTTATTATGTGATTGATCACTTTGCAGCAAGAAACTTTATTGGGCTTGTACCAGTTCATGCTATATTTAAATTTGGTCTTGTGAGACGCTTTTTTTCAGAAATTGTGTTGTACTTGGATTCAAAACAGCCACTCAGAAAATAGTCTATAGTACTATATAGTGAACCCAAACACTATTTTTCATTTGTTTATTAGAGTCTGAGTGTAGTAGTGTGAAAGGGGGGAATTGTAGTAGCATAGGGATGTGGCGATGCGGAAGATCGCGTGTTGTGACGGAAACGTAGGCACTAAGTAGAAAACTGCCCACAAAGGGGATGACTCTGTTACTAGTATATAAGTGCCTGTGTCTTTCAATAAACTGCCATTTTGCCTTCCTCTCCATGAGAGTCTGAGTGCTGATGGTCCCTCAGGTGCTGCGCTGAGGTTTGGACATGTCATGAGCTGCAAAAAGTGGTGACCCTGACGTGATCCTGGGAGGCAGCGCGCTGGACGACGCTGGACCTCCGGAGGGGTGATGAAGCTGGAAAAGATGTTGATGTTGATTTCGTGGTACAGGTATTGAAAAAATGGGTGAAGGAGGTGGGGGGAAAATGCCCGTGGAAAGATATAACGGAAATAATCCTATGGATGAAGGGCAGAGGGTTGATTGTTAACCAACAAGATATTATGCATTGTGAACTGTGGGAAAAATTTGAACAAGAAATTTGGGAGTCTGAGAAAGCAGGCACGATGGCGTGGTGTTCAACCTGGGGTAAGATATGTTGTGCTATGAACAAAAAACACGAAGGGGCTCAAATATGGGCTGCGGCGGGAGTATCTATATTTGGTACGGAGCGTCCTCGGCTCCTGGGAATAAATCGGGAAACACAGGTGGGCACTTCATTAGCAGGGGACTCTAAACCTCCTAGTCCTCCTCCTAGTCCACCGGGTAATTTACCAGACAGCCCACCGGCAGAAAGACAGGCGGAATGCTATCCGGTAGAAGATAAGAATGCAAAGTGGGATCAAAAGAGCTTATACCCGACAGATGATCTGGCAAATTTACTGCGGAGATTAAAAGTTGAGGAACAAGAACTGCAGGAAAGGGATAAGGCAAAAGAAAGTAGTGTGCAGGAGGCTATTAGGCAAGGTGAAAACATTGCGCAGAATAGACAAAGCAGGGGACAACACCCAAACATGGTGCCGGCAAGAACAGCCACCGAGTTATTCAGACGTGGCAACCCCTCCTTCCTCTAGTTCAGATGAAGAGAAGGATTCAAAAAACTGTGATAACGCAGCCAGCAATGAACTAACTACCTGACGCAGATTGGTTGCTTAAATACATCAGCCCAAAGGGATAATGTTAACCCAAAAGAAGTTGATATTGTTTGCACTTTGAATGTTGATGGTTGTCTTTATGTAGATGCTAATGTAATGGAAAGCTATGATGGGACCATGACACCCACATAAGTCAACACATGCATTATGCTTATCAGCATGTTCATTTAAATGCAATGTAGCTTTGGATGAAGCATGTAATGATGTAGTTGGTTTATGGAACTGATGGGAACGTATTGCAGCGGTTCTTCTCTTATCCGGAGTAACAGCAGGGAAAGCATTAAAAAATTAAATCACCTTGTTTGTTAGGCAGTTAAGAGTGCGAGTCAAACTTGCCACCATTATATACAAAACAGAGCAACTATTAGCTTTTTGTTGTTGGCTCATGTACATGACTCTGAGGATTTTGATGGTATGTGCTGCATGGATTTCAGGCCCCATTGCAGCAACATGTTACCAAAATCTGAGAAAATGTCAGCCATTTTGGCATCAATTCACTCAATTGGCAGTATTGTTTGTTTGCTATTGCCTTGGTTGCTGTCATGTTTGCAAGGGCCCTGCAGAACATGACAAACCTGGTACTAGCTGTTCAAAAAACAAAAAGGGGGAATTGTTGGGGTATGTAAACAGGATGTGAAGAATCAGAACTTAGAACCACAGCATATGGGCACCTACAGCAACAGCAAATAGCAAGCAAGAAGAAGGACACAAAAACCTATCAGGGTCTAACACCTGTACTGTCTAAGATATATAGTTTGTATACACAATAAAGGCCATTTTGTCTGAAAGAAAAAAAAAAAAGTTCACATCCCCGCAGGACTTGTTTACATTAACCTTTGCCCTGCATTCAAGTTCTATATTGCTGGTGTTGCCTCCTGGCCATTTACGGCCTCCTTCATGTTTTGCACTTTGTGCACACGTGCCCCCACCACCCCCTACGTGTTCATTTTCTGGCTGGTAGCTTCAGAATTTAAATTAATGATGTGCAATATCTTGTCAAATGACCAGTGGCCATGAATGCCAGCAGAAATGCCAGAGGAGCAACGTTCGACCAATTGATGGGCACAGGGGTCTTTGCGACACAGCAGGCACAAACACGCTTGCGTGGCAGAATACTGCGAGCAACGACACAGGCTCAGAAATCCACATTTGTTGAGGTGAGTCAATATGACTGCGCAAAAGAGCCATGGATGACCATTAAACACAAGTTAAATGAACCATTTTAGACTTTGCAGACAGGCTTCAGAGGGCGATAGCTAATTCTAACCTGCCACCAGCTACTCACGATGCGGTATTGACAGAGGCTTTGTGTAGTAATACTAACCCGATTGCACAAAGTATTTTGCAGACTCTGTCATCGTCGACACTGTTACCTCGTCCATTGCGAACAGTTGCACTTCAGGAGAAAGCAGGTCCATCAGGAACACCAACCCTGCTGGTGCAAGTCGTAACTGCACAGATGTGTCATCACTGTGGACAACCTGGTCACATTAAATGGAAAAGGAGGGATCCAAAGTTTTTAGCACTGCTACTGGTTTTGGTGTCCTTGGTCAATGGTGATTGCCCGTACAACTGGACACTGATACAACTTCAAGAATCGCGAATACTACAATCTATAGTGACTCCGGGTGCTCCCTCCTTCAATGTCACGGTCTGTCAGCTGATGGGCCCAGATCTACTGAATGGTTGGCGAGCCCCAAATTGTGCTAGTAACAGTAACAGATGGGACACTGGGGGTAGGAATACATATTGGTGCCCAAGTTCAAGTCCTGGTAGGAGCTGTTATAATTCCCCTGGTTATTTTTATTGTGCCTACTGGGGCTGCGAAACTATTGCCACAGCATGGACCCTGAGTCAACCTGATAGATTTCTTACGGTAACGTGGGGTCCCTCTGGCTGTAAGACCCCTTCTAAAACTGATGGTGGGACGGTATGGCACCGTGGGACTTGTAGGTACCTCTGGATAAATGTCACTAACCTGTCCAATCCAGCTTGGTTTATTGGCAAAACTTGGGGAGTAATGCTTTGGACATCAGGTACTGATAGGGGCACCCTTATTAAAATCGTAAAAGAAACCCCATGGTACACGCCTCAACCTCAACCCCTAGGCCCCAAAGTAGTAATCTCAGTGCTTCTACCCCCACAGACCCGTGCCCCCGACACAACTCCTGAAGTGCTTAAAGGTACAATTCGTGTTCCTCAAAAGACTCGTACCGAAAGCCCTGACCCTTATGCCCTTTAGTCCATGATGCAGACGATGTATTTGACCTTGAATGAATCTAATCCGAACCTCACTAACCCCTGTTGGCTCTGCTATGGCAGCAAACCCCCGTTTTACGAAGGTATTGCTTGGGATGGCACCTATAATTTCTCTATGGCAAATAACCCCGGTTCATGTAAGCGGGAGACGTCTAATATCGGCCTCATGATGTTAGCACTCGGGGGCAGGGTGGGGGGGAACCTGTCTGGGCTGGGTGAAAAGGAGCAGGGTCTTGTTGTGTGCTTATAACATCTCAATAGTCCTTTAGTGGAAACATCAAATGGGTTATTCCCAGAGAAGGAGGGTGGTGGATTTGTTCCAAGAAGGGCCTTGTACCGTGTGTATCACTTTGAACCTTTTAATAACATCACTGATTTTTGTATCCAAGTCTTAGTTATGCCAAGGTTTCTGTATTATCCCTTGGAGGACATCTATGCACACTGGGAAAAACAACCACCACCTGTCTGGGTCAAGAGGGAGCTGATAACAGCCATAACGGCCGCAACCCTCATGGCACTTGGAATCACCGGAATGGCAACTGGAGTCACCTCCCTAGTTCAACAACAGAACGGCTGGACCTCCTTGCGTGCAGCAGTTGATGAGGATTTAGAAAGACTTGAATGATCTATCTCGGCCCTAGAGAAATCCCTATCCTCGTTATCAAAGGTGGTCCTACAGAATAGGTGGGGCCTAGACCTTCTTTTCTTACAGCAAGGAGGCCTCTGTGCAGCCCTGCAGGAAGAGTGCTGTTGTATGCAGACCACGTGGGCATGGTTAGAGATTCACTAGCGAAATTGCATGAGGGTTTGTTACAGCGTAAACAAGAACGTGAGGCACAGCAAGCATGGTATTCATCCTGGTTTAACCAATCACCCTTGCTAACCACTTTATTATCTAGTCTTCCTGGTCCTCTTCTTATTCTGATGTTGCTTTTAACTTTTGGACCTTGCATTTTAATAGATTAGTAGCATTTATTAAGTCTCGCTTAGACACAGTAGAGGGATAGTATGTTTTGTTGGCTCACATGACCGACCATCATCACCAATGCACTTAATGTTGTATCTTTGTTAGCATGGAAGGGGGGAATTGTAGTACCATAGGGATGTGGCGATGTGGAAGATCACGTGTTGTGACGGAAACGTAGGAACTAAGTAGAAAACTGCCCACAAAGGGGATGGCTCTGTTACTAGTATATAAGTGCCTGTGTCTTTCAATAAACTGCGGTTTTGCCTTCCTCTCCATGAAAGTCTGAGTGCTGATGGTCCCTCGGGTGCTGCGCTGAAGTTTGGACGCGTCATGAGCTGCAACATCTGAGGACTAGTTAGCTCCAACTACAATATTTTGGAATTACAGTGTGGTAAGGCTGTCGTCTTAGAGATATAGGAATAAACTACAACTTTTGGAATTATATGAGTTCATTGGGAAAAGAAGCCCTGAAATCTCTTTAATAGACCACAGAAATTCCCATATGCATGTCGGAAAATGAGGCAAAAAGACATCATCATCCGGGACTTAATGGTGGTAGCTGTTAAAACTCGAGCCACAGGCTTCACCAGAAATCTATATTCAGACCCAGTTTTCAACTAAAAAGGGGGGGAAAAAACCAAAACCTCTACAAACAAATGTACATTGCTCAATACTCCAATATTCCTGGTCCACTAAAACTTCTCTAATGAGAAATTAAGAATGAAGCAGAGCATGGAAGTGAGCAAAATTTGATTTATGCTTCAGGAGGAGTAGGTCAATAGTCCCAGGCTGAATGCAAGGTTGAAATATGAAACAATCATGTTGGCATCCATCATTGAGACCTGTGGTCGTCCTTGAGAAAAGGACCTGCCAATACACTCCCCGTTCCTTGGAATTTATTAATAAGGAAAGGAAAAATTATAAATCATTTCTTGGGAAAAATAAAACCAGAATTAGTTTCATAGCCTGAGCCAATGAGCAGCACTACTAGGCTACCTGTTTCAAAACAGAGATAGTTTTATGGCAAATGTGTGCACAGAATCACATCAAAGTACATTTCAGGAGAAATAGGACTTCTGTATAATTTAAAGAGGCAGCTTTCCTTGGAGCTAAATAGGAATTGAATAATGCCATAGGCGTTTTCACATTCATACATGATTTAAGAATTATTAAGATGGATTACCACCCTTACAAATGCTTGTAATAGAGGCGCCCAAATTATGAGAGGAATCTTCTGTTGCACAAAAAGCTCTATAATTGATTTCTAATTATTGATCATAGCAGAATCCCTTTTATGCAGTAGCAACAAGTGTTGGAGGATAATTTATATTTAGAGGATATTTATGGATAATTATTACCAAAAGCAGGTGATATAATCTGTTTCAAAATATGATCTGTTTAAAAGCCTTTGTGCTTTACGCAATGTAGTGTTCTTGAAGTGCTTGAATGTGTTCTTCCCTTGATCATGCAGAGGTCGGAAGCAGCAGCTATTGCTTTAACAACATTTCAGAAGGATGCAGGAGAAGACAAGTGAGCTTTAGCAGGGCTTCGACAGGTCCAGGCTGGCGGGCTGGAGCAGCCGTCAGTTCTGCATGTTGCTGTACGCGCAGCACCTCCTGATGCTTTAGTATGGCTGACCCATAATCCTCCAATTATACTGCTTTTCATTTTGGAGGAACTTTTAGGGGTAAATGTTGTGTATTCCCCTGACCTGATGGATGAAAATTTAACTGCCAATAGGGGTATTTTGGGTTTGGTTTTTTAAGACTCACTTAGCACAGGACGTCAACCCACAATGGTGCAGGCTTCCTTGTGGCGCCCAACCCTAGGCTGCCTTGTCCTTCTGGGGAACAACTTCAGGCCAGCTGGTGGCGTGGCCAGGAGCCAGCTCCATTCCCCTTCCCTCCCCCTGTTGTCAGAGGGACCTGACAGAGCAGGTCAATCATCCTGAAGCTGTTTCTTTCCCCTATTTCCCGCTCACTAGCTGGGAAAAAATATTGTCTTGCTGTGGACAAAATAGTGATCCTGAGAAGTTGCAGAAATGTTTAATCCTTTTACATGAAGGAGGAACAAGCTGGGGGCAAGGGGGAAAGGGGTGATGCCCGCTGCCTGCACCGAGGGCAAGGTGGGAACTGGAACAGGCTGATCAGTGTGGGGAGAGGAGGGAAAACAGAGTGGATCTTACAGTCGCTGTAGTTGAGAAGTGAGCTCGGAAAGAAGCGGGTGGGCACAGAGCCGTTCCAGTTGAGGCAGGCCCATATGGAAGCAGCGTGGGGGTGCCCGGGCATCCCCGCTGGGGGCTCGCACCACCTCCTCACTTCGCTCTGCACGTTTCTTTTTGAACTGGACACGGGGGAGGAATTTTCTGTAACATACCTTCCAGCTGGGTGTGGGAGGTGTTCAGCTCCATCACCATCTGCTAAGGAGGTGTTAGAGAACAGAAAGGGCTTTTTCCCCATTCTATTTCAAGAAAGGAAAAAAATGAATTTGTGTGTGTTTCTGTGTCAGAGTTTGCAGCTTACAGCAATAATAGCAAACCTCATATAACAGCTGAAGAAGTTTTTATGTAATGTGGAATAATAATTACAGTCAATTCTTTTCAATGGTATTTCACAGTATATTTTTCTCCCAGAGCAATATTCCATTACAGCCAAAATGCATAAAGAGTTAACATTCAATTCTATGCTCCTATACTAATAATTTATTATTAGTATTACTTTGAATTGGTATGGCTCAGCCACTGCATAACGGAGATCAGAAGCAATCAGCCAGTGACGAGTGTGCCTGCTGTTCACATGCAGCTGACACAAAGCCTCCACCACCTTATTGACAACAAAAGATAATTTAAGTCAGGGCGACTATGTTCATGTATTTAGATTTATTTGCATTTCTCTGATTCTCCTGCTTCTGATGACTGTTGAAATAAAGGAATTACAACCATTTTTAATAGTGCTCATTGTGGAAGCAGTTTTGCAAACTTGAAGTTTTTATAACAAAGAGGTTATCATTTCCTTATGACACTGGGGGTCACGGGCACCACTGTGGTATATCGCAGCATTGTGCCTCTGGTCACCCTCCTACGCTGAAACCCTGTGCACAAATCCCAACAGAAAAGTGATGGTGGGCTGAGAAGCAATTCCTCTTTTAAAGCATGGGTGTGAAATTTATACCTGTATTTCTGAATAGACTTGCAGAAGATTGGTATTTCCTTCCATGGCTTACAGAGCCTGTTAGCTCACCAAATGGCCAACATTATATTCTATTAACAAATAAATAATATACCCTGTGGTTTTCTGTCCCTAAGCAATCTGTGGAAATCAGGTCACTGGGTTTAGTCAAAACATCATTCTAAAACATTTTTGTTTTGCTGCTATGTATGCTTTTGTGTAAATGAACATTTCTTTAGATGGTGCAATACAGCAAAACTCAGTTCCAGCTCAGTAAAATCAGTAAGATTTGAAATTGTTTCATGCTTTTAATAAGACTTGGTTCAGCTAAACTCTTCTGTAGTTGCTGGAGTATGGACTGAAATCAACAGATGTTTTGCTTGAATACAGGCTGATGATAATAAGGTTAATGCACTTCACTATTTATTTTCAAAGTCTTGGCTTCACCTTTGAGGAAGTGTGTAGTGGAAGAATATGCTTTTCCTGAAAGAACATAATAATACAGTATTTTATATGGTTTCATTTCAAGGTAAAGATTTCACTGAAACGCATCGCCTTATGATGCTAATCACCTCCTGGGTCAATTCTGCTTGCAATGGGCTCTCGTTTCAAACGCAGCCTGAAGGCTGGAGATCAGCATGCTTGGAAGCAGTGGTGTGACATGGTCTGAGTGGCCTAAATGACATTGTTATTTCAAGGTTCTGCACCTTGAATGACTGCGCAGCCGAATCACCGTGTTTCCTTAGGTTACCCAGCCTGATATGGAACCCACTTGCAAATGCTTATCGATGTGACGTTTTGTGTGACTTCAATGCATATACATGTATTTTCTTTACAAATTTAGAAAGAACTCTGCTGTTGAAGTGGTTAGAACACTGCAGATGTTTTAATTGCTTTGGAACGATTCATGGTCCCATCCCTACCAGTAATGCTGCCGAGGGAAAAGCTGAATTGTGTGCATGATGTGCATCAGTCAGGTTTCTGCAGTGTTGTTACAGTCTGAGGGTTTTGTGTGTCAGTAGGTGTCAGCATTCAGTTACTGTGTAATTGAGCAGCCTGATTGAATACTCATGGCAACACGCCTGCAGAATTAATGCCAAGTATTCCACAAATGGTGCTTTAGGATAGGATTATTCAACCAGAAGTTTCTCGATATGCAAAGGGGGAAAAAAAAATGCTTAAAGCTCTGTTCACTGTCCAAAAACCTAGTTTCACCACTGAAAATAATGCTCTGCTACTTCATGCTTGTTTGATAATGCGCAGTGCAAACGTAAGCACCTATCTGTGCAGGCTCACTTGTGTTTGGACTTAGATTTGCATCGGTATGGGTGCTGCCTCTGCCATGCAGGGTGCAGGTCACAGTGTGGGGAGCTTCATTTAGTGGCAGCTGTTCCTCCTTTCCCTTTCAAAGCTGAGATTAACTCTCAGCTGAGCTTCTGTGATAAATCTTTGCCCATAGCTGCAAAGTGCCCATGACTGCACCTCCCTTTCTAACCATGTTACATCCTTAGTTCGCTCTCCATGCTTGTACATCTAGTCTAGTGTTTGGTTGATGGGTTAGGATTAACTATGATATATGCCATAACTAGCTTGCCTGGGAGATGCTGCAGTCTTGTTAGGGTGATGAGGATACTTCTAGAAGGGTTTTCAGAGGTGTTTCTGAGCAGACATTAGCTGGGAAAGCGGAGCGATAGGACTGTCACTCTCCTTATTGCTGCCTACTAATTTTTAGGAACGATCCTTTGAGGAAGAGGAGCTTCACAGCTCTTCCGTAATGCAGAGCTTCAGTTTTGACCCGTTTGTGTAAGGAAACCATATGGTGACATAACAAATCTGGAAATGACACAGATTACAGTCTAAGTACTGCTGAAAAGTAAACTAATACATAGAAGTTCTTCGGAATAAATGTGTACAATGTGAGTTGGGGTTTTAAAGCCTCTATGGTAGTTATTACTGTTCAGTTACCAACCCTACTCTGTGCACTTAACTCCACACATGAGTAGTTCTTGCTAAATGCTCCGGCCATGAAGTAGGACCTGCCTCCTCACACAGACTGCAGTTCGTTGGAACTGAATAATTTGCTCTGTGTAATTGGCTTTGCAAGGAGCGGAGAACCCCTTCAAACAAAGATCTAGCACAGTTACCTTTGTATCCACCCTAATACCGTTTCCTCTAGTAGAAGTGGAGATTTAAGTTAAATCAGGAAGGCTCATATATGCTGTTACTTTCCATTTCTTCCCTTTTCTCTCTCTTCCCATCTGCTGTAACTGCTGACATCGGTTGAAACATCAAGTAATACTTTTTTCACAGACCTAGTGTGCAAATGACATTGGATTTATAAACCTGAAGGGGGCTTGCTTGGCTTCCCAGACTTGCAATCTCAGAAAAATTTCACCTCGGCTGCAAAATGCAACTCTAAGAGAAATGTGTTATGTTCTGCAGCCAGCACAGAGGACAGTGAAGTGATCAGATGGCCCTTGGCGGTGTCTGGGTCATCTGCTTGGCGTTAGGAGCAGATTAGATCACATGTCAGGCAGCAGCAGCCCCCAAGGCAATGTCTCTCAAGCTTTACGGTTTATGATCCAATTCAGTCAATTAAGGATCTTCTTGTATCTTGTCTTAGGAAATTGTCCTGCACTGGGAATCGCTTTTTATGCTCCATTTATTTCCAGTGATAAGGTGGCCTTGCAGGTTGAGAAATTCCAGTGTTGAGGGATTACCCAAAGTATATCGCCTGCCCTTGCCATCACAGCCCCTACCCTGCCAGGTCGGGGAAGCAGCTGTGGGCTCATCTCTTCTTCCTTGGTGGCCACAGACCGTTGCTCCCATGCTGCTTCATGAAACGTAGCTGCCTCATCATGAACCTCTTCTGCTGTGTCTTTGGCACTGGGGACACGGCATGTCCTAGTCGGCAGCCACAGGGGTGTGGTGTGGGAAGGCAGGGTGTCATCTGCCACTTCTGATGGGTGACCCTGCCTGTATGTTCCCCTTGCTTCATCCCATCGACCCGAGTCGCAAATAATTCTTTTGTAATGTAGTTAAAATCTAAGGGCAAAAGGTAACGTTAATTGTGTAGCAGTGGTGATGGCAGCACAGGGATTTTTATTATTGTTACTGATTTACAATATTGGTGAAGAAAAAATAATTACCAGCTATTCATTGAGCGTTCCTTTTAACCATCATGCGGCAGGAATATAGCTAGTGCTGGCAACTAATCTCCTTGTAGGCTTTTGTGAAAAATGCAGGATTATCCCCTTCATTTCACCCATTCAGCTTGTTTCTAGCTCATTTTGCTTTGCTATTTCTCTACAGAATGCCAATTCTGCTTCATGACTCCATCCCTTCCTGGCTGACACATTGATCCTTCCTCAGGAGGCTCCGTACTGTGTTCCTCAGTAGTTCAATATTATATTCTAACCTCAGTATAATGATTTCATTTAAAACACTAAGACTTTCTCATCCTACAAGTTTAAAATATGCTGCATTTAGCTGTGGTGCTGTCTGCACTCGGCAGCCCAGCGCGAGCAGAAGTGTATCAGGAACATTTGCAGGACGAAGCAACACGTTTTAATGGAATCATTATTTTTGGGAGGGAACACAATAGTGGCGTATCTTGCAGCATCAGGACTTTTCAATTGAATTCTCTTTCTTGAATACCCTCAGAGGAAGAGGACAGCAGCTTTCTGCGAGCACAGAGGTGGAAGGGCTACTGGGTAGGGGTGAATGTCAAATCCAGGAGGTTTTGTGTTCTGGGTTAGGTACGTGCTGCTAGGAATTGTGCTGTAGGGAGTGTGGAAGGAATGTTTGCTAATCCCTGACCTAGGCCCAGCTGTTTGTGCCATGATACGGCTGCAGGTGGTGACACACATCTCCCGAATCGCTCCTCAGCACACGTGCTTAGGCACAGCAGCCAAGTGAGGACACGGTAAGGGCCACTGGCATGTAGTCGGGGTTCAAAGTACAATCCCATATTCCCAGAAGCTTGGGAAGAGAGAAAAAGTGATTATAAAAAAATGTTGGGAGTTTTTTGTTTTGGGTTCCACTAGTAGTTGCAAGAAAGTCTACTGTGTGGGTGTTGACATTTGTACAGTTCCTAATGTGCTGGGAAAGCTTTTTCATGAAAGGCTCCTCAGCCATGTCTTCCTATAAAGATGGGAACACTCCTAGTTACTATTTATTTTTGGTAAAAAATCTACCTATCTGCAGATTTGGCAAATACTTTGCAAATAGATTGTCTACCATAAAAGGAATAGAAACAAAATCATGTGCAACTGAACACGAGAAAGTAGAATAAGTAGAATCTCTGGCAGTATGTTTTAGGATTTGGATTATAAAACATTTCCAGTCCCAAAGTAAGTTGTCTTATTTATGCATTTGTTTTGGAATTGCAACTGAACCCTACAAGTGGGGGTTGTTGGTTTTTTTGTTGCGTATTGGGGGTTTTGGTGGGATTTTTGGTGGGTTTTTTTTTCCCTTTCTCTGTGATTTTCACACAGTGAGAACTAGGAAGCATGCTGGGCTCACGTGGGTTCTCTGCTCTTGCTGGGTGATGCCTGCCTGGGCTTTACCCTCTTTTACAGTGGTGGATTCCACCTTAGAGAGTGACAATTACTGACACTCAATCTAGAAGGTAATGGAAATGAGCGTTAGTTGTAACCATCTTCACAGAACTGGACAGAGAAGTTGCTGGTGCATTTTCTTCCCTGTTGCCCAGAAGCACTATGACCATCTCTCGTAGTGACGGCACTTCAGCAGCACTGCAGCTCTCTTCCCACTATTCCTTAAAACACATCACTTCTGTGATACGCTGGTGCAGTCAAAAGAAAAACAGGCAGGGAACCTGCCTTGGGCCCAGAGCCGACACGAATTCTTCTGCACCATAATACCTTGACTCTTGATATTTACTCTTTTCTTCCCTGCTTTTGTGCTTGGTTGTTAACGTTAATTTTTGTGCCTGTATTAACCTTGCATAAATTCTGATGGTGCCTAGGGTCAATACTTCTGCATTGTTATTTAATCTATTTTCCTCCTTCCCATAATCAATTTGCCAGCACGTGATCATTTCATTTCCTTGGCACCCCACTTACTTTTCACTTTTCTTTATCAGTTGATTTACTGCCTCTAGACAGAAGATGAATAGTTTGCACTTTGTACTCTTAAATCAGAATAGAATGGGAAAGACTGGTTTAATCATATTTTATTCCAACCTCGCTTATCTGTATCACCTATTGCTTAGCCCTGTCAAGAGTGATATGTCTGCAATATCCTATCTTTGCTGTTTGCTCACCACAGTGCCACAGTTTTGCTTATTCATGATTCCAGCGTTGTTTTGTAACAAAGCTGTGTGAAAAGCCCTCCGAGCAGCTTTGTTGCAGATTCTGACGGTTTAAACAATGGGACTGAGTGTAGCTTGCAATAGCAATTCAATAATAGTTTGTATTTCTATTTAGACCTCATCATATTTTGAATGTGAACTGTCAACGAGGTCTTAGTTCAGCATAATGTTTATACGTATTCTTAGCATGAAACTTATTTCAAGCCTTCCAGCTACAAACGTTTTACCTGAAGTAGAAATGTCCAATGTACCTCAAGAAGTAAAGTCCAATAATTGTTGGACTAGTGGTTATTTTTGCGTAGACTTATACACCTTGTCGGACCTGGGTCTGGATGCAAAAAAGTGGTTTTGATTTCTGATGTATTTGGTATTTGATTCACATTGGATTCTAAAGCAGAGGTCAAAACAACTTTTTTTTTTTTTTTTTTTTTTGTGTGTGTATACGTGTGTGTATATATATTGGGAGCACTTTTTTTTTAGGTGATGTAGTATTTTTATCTTAGATGAAAAAAATAGTTTGAACTAGTTTTTCAATGGACTCTGAATTTCGTGGCTCAAACTTCTTGGATACACCTCCCTAATGTTTTGGATAGTGCATCTGGGAACAAGCAATCCATTCCTTTCATGGCCAACGATTAAAAGTGTTTCAGTGCAGCTTGGCAATGCAAAATGTTTTAGATCTCAAAATAGTACAAGGTGAAAAAATAGATTTGAAAATTAAATAAATAAGTTTCTCACGATACATACTGATACACATATATATATATGGAGCATTCAAATTACTTTTCATCAAAAGAAAATCTTTGACAGAGGCAGAGAGTGACGGGATGTTTTTTCGTTGCTTTTTTCTTGAACTGTATTTGAGCTGACATGATGTGTGTACAGGAGCTGACCTTTTAGTGGAGCTGGTTTTCAACCTGAAGCACATTGAAGCTTTCTGCTCTGCCGCACTGATCTCTGTTTTTAGTAATAAACGATTAAAAATATCCTTTATTTGATCAACTAGAGAGCACCATTGGTGTAATTTTCCTTTTACCTCTTACCTGTTGCCAGAATACAGAACCATTTATAATGGCTGGAGCAATGCTGTGTGTGGTTGTGAGCAGTTTATTCAGAATTTTCCATTTCTTCCACTGGAGTGTAGCTACATAAATGATACTATGTGATCTTTAATTTGTTTGCTATTTTATTGGCTGTGAATCAAGCAATAGAATAGCTTTTGTGTTCAACTTGAAAGGCTTAGACTCAAGACTAGGTTCCGTGTCATTGCTTAACACTGCGGCCTCTTTGAGGGGACCAAGGTAAATTGAATTATGTCTTTTACAAGGCTCAAGCTAAAACCGCAGTCCTGCCTGAGCAAGGCTTTTCAAAATTATGTAATTCACTGGGGTTTTTTTATAATTTTATAATATTTTTACAACCTTCTCCACAATTCAGTTAAAATTCTCATTTCTGTTTTGACCACTCCTCATGTTATTACGTACAAGTTCCTCTTCAGCAGCCAAAGGAAATGATTACTGTCCAAAATGCTGCATTATTGAGATAAAATACAATTTTCAGTTCAGTCAGGCTAATTGAATTATTGGCCACCCCAGCCTGTGAGCTATTCTGCAATCTGCGTGGAACCGCCGCAGGACAGCTGGAGAGGCGGGCTGAAGGACGCGTGTGCTCTGAGCAGCCAACAGTAATTTTAACCAAGAAGTGCAAAAAAGTGTGCTGGTTTTAAAGGTCTTGGCTTGCCCAATCAATAACACCACCTCCTCCCCCCCCCCCCCCCCCCCCCCTCTTTTTTTTTTCTTTTTCATTCTTAAGCTTTATTCAGTCTGAACTTGTTTTTGAAGCCACAGGGACCAAGGGACCACTGAAGCTGTAACCTGCTACTCCGGTTGCACATGGTGGCACTTCACTGTGTTGTACTACTCAAAGTTAGTGAAACCTGGGGGGTTTCCCTCTACTCAAATAAGTTAGAAGGTTATAACACATACCTAGCCATCCACTGCAACCTTTAGGAAAAGTGCCATGGGGTATTTAGAGACAAGTGCTGGGTTAAGGGTTGGACTTGATCTTACAGGTCTTTTCCAGTCTAAAAAGTCCTGTGACCCAGAGCGCTCACGAGCCCGGCCCTCAGCGGCTGGCTGGCGCAATGGGCAGCGCAGAGGTCGGACCTCCAGAGCCCAAACTTCTCTGCTCAGGAGAAAGCAGCAGCTGAGACTGATGCTTTTGTTAAGAAGTTGAGGGTACTCGGTGGAACGGGCAGCTCGTGTGCCCCGTGTTCAGTCACTATAATGCATAAGGGCAGCCTAAATCCCTCCGAAAGTACCAGGGCATCGGAGCTGTAACTGCTGAATGCCTCCCGTGGTATGGTGAAGCAAGACCTGCTCTAAAACTTAGGGAATCAGTAAGTGTCTCCTGGTGTCCTTAACTCTCACTATGTTATTAAATTGCTATTCTTCTCTCACTGCTTTTCTTACTATATTTGTTATTTTTAAGATTGATGAAGCTGCAAGGTCATGTCTTACGAGGGTATCACTGAGATCTTATTGAGTGTTTAAAAATGGGACTCATCCTTTTAAGCCAAACTTTGCCTTGGCTTTCTTGGCTGATAAATGAAGGAAACATCCTCTGCTGATGCCTGTCTTTCTCCATCAGTTATTGAATATCAGCCAGACAACACCTCAGCAGCTATGATTGAGGTAAAAAATATCCTCCCGGTCTAAAAGGACAGAGCTGTAAAAAAAATAACGGTGGCATTTGTAGGTGGCCCTAGAAGCTGCACTGCCCTGTGAAGAAGTCTTTCTAATTTGCACCTATTGCAGTCATTGTTGCTTTCTTCTTTAACAAAAAAGTAACTTTAGCTGGAGGATCCATTGCTGTTTTGTGCTTGCTGTCTCTGGAAATAATAGAGGACTTATGGAAATTTCAGTTAGTAAAACGGTAGTTTTGAACAGAATCCCTTTGCTTCGGTTTCTTCCAGAACACATTTAAAGAATGCATAGAAATTGCTTCCAGTGCTAAGGCTCAAATTGTCTTGTTAGATTGTCACTTTTGAGTGAAGAAATGGATTGACATAGATTTATTTTTTTTTCTTTTACATTGATATCCAAGTTTTTTGTGTCAGTCTGATTTGACAGAAACTGAGATCTGTATTATTTTTAGACTACTGACAGTTCAGTGTCTTTCACAGATAGGGGAAAGTTTTTACACCCTTCTGAGAGGGATTACCCTGGTTAACATTTTCTCTTCCGTGCGTTTATTTCTCTTGAATGTGAGACAAAGTTGACTCTGAAGTGAATGGTACATCTGGTTAAGATGTACAGAGCTTTAATGCACATGTTAACTAAATAATCTATGTGTGATTTCTGGAGTTCAGGCACCGCATCCCTGACCTTCCACCAGCTCATACCTTTCCCACAAGAGGTCACATTGTTGGTGTGACCACATTCACTGTTAAATTCTGAAAATCTTTGCTGAGGCTACTGCTCCTGCTTGGTCCCAGGAGCACTGGAACACACAACACCTAGCACTTCTAGTGCCCTAGAGCTGTATTTTTTTTTCATATGTATATAAAAAAAAAAAAAAAAAAGAAGAAGAAGAAAAAGAAACGAGCTCCTCAATATAGACGTGTTTCTTACAGTCCCAGCAAATGTGTCCCAGATGGGGTGAGAGGCTCACTGTTGTTTAATACCTTCAAAATTTTCTGTGTAATTAAAAGGCATGTCTGTACTGTTCCGGAATGAAAACCGGAAAGCAAATGTTCTTGCATAAGCTTTTCTTGTCAGACTACAGCTCTGGCTGGAAAAAACCTACAGTGACCTGAAGCTACACAGCTTTTTAAAACATTTTTATCCTGTAGGAGTTTTATTGCGATTAAGTTGTTCCAGTCTATCAGATCAATTCAGGCCCGTCTCTGTTATACCTGTGCCCTGTAACACAATAAGCAGAGGTTAAAGCAATGATGGCTTTGCCATTGGTTTTGTAGGCTGGGGGTTGCGCCTGTCATGGTGTGGCCTCACAGGTTTCAAGTGCGCAGAGCCATGATGCTGGAACTGATTTTTCCACTGCTTATAAAAGTAACTTTTAAGTAGCCTTGATGAATGCAACTAGGATGTATTTTGCAGTCTGGAAATGGCATTATTCCCAGTGCTTCCTAGTCTCTGTGACTGAATGAATATTTATTGCTAAATGTAGCTAGGAATATGAAGATGTGCACTTAGTCTGTTACTGTCCAAGAATATTCAGTACACTTCCCCTGAAATTTAAATGTATTCTGTCAGATTGGCCTTCGCTGCCTCTCCAGTGAAGTGATTCTGTAAATCATGTGTGATTTGCTGAAATTAATTTTACTATCTGTCTTATTCCTTTTATCGCCATTGTTAAGGCTCTGATACCTATAACATTTGAGTTTGTCATTGCCAGTCTTTCTCTTTTAATATACAGTTACTATACGTATTTCACATTTCTTGGTGTGAATTTGAAAGTGCAGGTAAAAGTCTAAGCGTAATTCAAATTGCATTCCTGTGCATGAAGAAAGGCTCTAGTAATTACCCACGTGAAAACCCAGGTGCTCACGCATGCAGGGCACAGGCGGGCAGGGGCGGCGTGCTTTGAGCTGAGCTGGCAGGGCTGCGAGCTGCTGTTGGCTCGACTCGCTTGTATTGTAACACATCCCTGAGGTACCCAGGCTGCTAATTCTGCTGACCAGTGTAAGTACATCAAGCTGGATGTCTATAGTGAGTAGGAAAAAAAAATAATAAAAAATTCTGGTATTAACAACTTTACTGAGGATCCAAGAGTGAATAATTTGGAGATTGATGGGTGAAGCCAGACCATGCAAGTGGCAGCAAAGGAACGCAATGCTTGGTCAAAACCTCCACTTTTCATTTCCCGGCTACTTTTCCTGCAGAAGGGTTCTCTAGTCTCTCTGCCTCGTTGATTCACTGTCTATTTGCAAATCGCATTTGAAAACATATTTCTTCTTCAGTGGTTATAGGTTCTAATTTCCTTTTTTACTCTGCCATTATTTTAACTCTATAAACGCATGATATAACTCTGTAAATCATTGTGGGAAATAACTTTTGTGAATTATATTATGTGGAACAAAGGTATATTGTACCAAGCTGCATAAGTAATTTACCTGTAAATTCTTGGTACGATGCGCTTCAAGTGGGTCAGCTACCGGGCAAGGGAAAACGCTGTATAAAGCTGTTCATCAGTGGAAAACTGGATGGAGCTGAGTCGCTGTTCAGCTGTACCTAAAGCTTGATGGGTTATTCTGGCTGTCTTGCAAATGCAGGTAAAGGTTTTACTGAGTGACAAACAAATGTATGTTGGTACCAGATCTTTGAACTGAGGACAGTGAGTGTTCAATAGAAGTGATAAACAAAGGCGGAAGCATTAAAGAATAGCATGTAGAGGCTACAGTATTTTGTAGGTGTAGATTTCAGATATTAGTTATCACCAGTTGTAAATGAATCCTCATTTGAGCTTGTTCATAGGTCTCTTCCAGTTCGTGACCTGTAAATATTTCAGAAATCAAGCCTCCACTGGTGCGCAGTGCTCACAGATACCTGCCCATTGCAGCAGGCAGCAGGCTTCGGTTATCTCCAGGTCAGGTGGCACTTAAGTTGGTTCTCGTTAAATGATTTATTGATCAATGGTATGTACATACCTGCAAATACCACAGATTAATATGCAAATCTGTTCTTTTGTGGGAAAAGGAGACTGGTGTAAACTAATTAACTTGGCAAGTTAAAGTTGATGTGCATTTATTTAACTAAGGACATGTCAATTTATCTGTTCAATCTGATTGCTGATGTCTGCGATTACAGTAAGGAAGGGTTATTGATTGAAAAAGTTCACAGCAACACTTTTCTACTGTTTTCCATGGGTGTTTTGGGGAGGATTATCTTTAGTTCTAGCTATTACGCTACTTTCTGAAAACAATAATTAATATCTTATTCATTCAAAAAAGTAATATTAGTTTAAAAGAACATAGATTAAGTATTTCAGAAATGGCCTATCTTCATTATCACGCGAGCAACTCTCTTTAACCTCTGGCATTCAGTGTATTTCTACCACTGGAGAGTGGAAAATGCTGGTGAGGGTCTGAACCTGGGAGGATCCACAGGAATGACTTGAAACATGAACACTTAGCATAAGCCTTGACTTTAACAAAATGCTCTTTTTCCTTTTTGTCTTTACTACTACTTTTTTTCCTTGGCATTGCTATTAACCTTACCAATTATAAATAGTTATAAACACTGAGAAACACTAACATCTTCACACTTCACTTGTACCATAAAACATTTAAATGCAATCTCTTGTATATTTTTTGCCTCATAATTTGTCTATTCTTCAAAAATAAATATTGGCATTTAAATACTTTATATGGGCACATTGCTCATTGTATAATTAGTTTGCATTTCTGAGCAATATATTCTAAACATGACATTAGATAAAGCATGGAGGGGCTTCAAGCTGTTCCCTGCCTGAGTAATTTCTCCATGTCACATTCTCTGTTATCATTCCCAGCTGGGCAGTTTAGCTGTGAATGGCTCTGTCTGGGTGCGGGAAGGTGCTGCCCCAATGGACCCCTTAGTTAACCCTGCAGTGCACAGAGATGCTCAGAGAAACCAGAGGTCTGTGCGGGCTCTGTGCATGCTCTGCACAACTGCCAGGCACAGGAAGCCGGGATTCTGCAAGGAAAACTGGTTTTAATGGAAAGCGGAATTCCAGTGATTGCTCCTGTGATGTTCATTGGAAACTGGAATGCAGATTTTTCACCAGTTGGAAACAAGCAGATAAAAGCTCTCAGCTGAAACTTATTCCTGTGCTTGATCCTGAGACATTATGATTTCAATTCTTGCTTTGTTTGTTTTTAATTAGAAATTGAAGTTTTCTATTGAAAACATTAGATTGACCACTTTGTGCATGTTGTGTGTATGGATACATGCATGTCTATAGTTATGTTTGTCTCTTTGAAAAAGATAAAACAACCTTGAGTATATTTTGTATGGCATTGGTAAAATATGTTACCATCTCTAATTACGAAGAGAAAGGTAAAAAACCTATATGATGCCCCAGGCAGCTGCTTTATGCAGGAACAGTTTAATGCAATCTTGTAACGCTTGTGGCTGGCTGGCTAGCAACACTGGTGACTACAGAGTCATCCCAATTCCTTACTGACAAGCTTTGCAACAGAAAATGTGTGATGTATGTTGGCTCTTCAACTAATTTTTTTTTTATATACTTTTGCTTGGCTTTTATGGAAAGACTTAATATCTATCTATTTGAACAGGCAAAAGGAGATGTCTATTTGCAAGAAGATACAGGTAAGGGCTTCAGGATATTAATAAAAATAATAATTAAAAAAAAAGCCTGTCACTGCAGAGTCATGGGTACTCCCAGCCTCCAACAATTTGGACTTCTGGGGTTTTCAAGTCCTTTAGCCTTTCTTTTAATGCTCCACTTTGCTACACGACAGCCGGGTTTTATTTCCCCTCCTTATGCACATTGATCTTGACCCAGAAAGACAATTATTTAAAATTCCACAGACTGGTTAATCTTTGACATCCTCATGGCAGATATAGCAAATCGGATGCCTGTATAATGCAGACATCTATCTTGTCGGAGATGTCCCAGGATCAAAAGGGTGTAGGTGAATGAGGAGCTGATAAAGATTTACGGAGCTGTTTCTGCAGCTGAGATCTCCCTTCAACAGGGGCCGGGCCCTTGCGAAATGCATCTGGAGATTTCATCTGTGCTGTGGTTTTCCTCAGCCTTGATTGTGGATTATCTCAGAAAGAAATTCAAACCAGTCTTTTAGTGAAAGGGACTCTGCAGCTGGAATTCACATCAATCTATGCCACAAAACACCGCACGTGCAAGAAGTTTCCTGATCTGACGAGCCCCGTATTAGTCTGATCACAGCACTGAATTGCAAAGAAAAATTGTCAATGTTAGCTCTTCTTTTACGGATGAGTGCTCCTTTTTCTCCCCCCTCTCTTACAGACCACACTGAAGGATGTATTCCATGACCAGAAGTTAATTATTGAAAAGGAAGAATCCTTTCAAAAGTAGATGGTTCTTAACATTCACAGCAAACCAGCAGCAAGTCAGTTTTCCTCACTCTGTGGACTTCATAAATATGAAGCTGAGTAGCAAATGAAAGTATATAACGGAAAGAGATTTACCTTAACTGTGAATTTTTGGGTTGTTTGGGGTTTTGGGGCGTTTGGTGGTTGATTTTGGTGGTGGTGTTTTGGTTTTGTTTTTTTTTTTTTTCCTGAGGAAATAATGTGTCCTTTTCTTACCAACAAAGGAAAGAAGGCAAAGAAGGTAAAGTTTTGAGATTCATTTCTGGATCTGCGTGGTTCACTGATTTACATGCCATGTTGCACCTGTTCATCAAACTGCAGCCATTTCTACAGGGAATAATGCAAGCTAGTATGCTAAAGGGAAAAAAATTATCAGCAGCGATAGTTTTTGTGCAAGGCAACAACGTATTTAAATTGGAAAAATATATGTGAAATATGCCTTTAAGGAATATAGCGATCTAACAGTTCTTTGGTTATGGAAACCACATTCAGTGTGCGTAGGGGGGAAATAGCCAGGCGTTTCATAAGTATGCTACTCACTGTGTGGTGTGCGTGTGCTGATACACTTTGATAGGCATTGGATAAAACCCCAAATTCGCTGCAGTCCGTGTGAGTTTTGAGTCTTTCAGGGCTTTCACTTAAAAATTCATTAAGAAATAACCATTCTAGGCAGAGGTCCAACCAGCTGGCATGTTGGCTCCCGACCCTTTCAGAAACAGGAATTAAGGGCTTTCACATGTTTGCAAATCCACCACTCTTGGTATGTGTGAACTTTTCCTTCCCTCCTCCTCCCACCCCACCTTATGCATAAAAATACCAGAGAGTTAATTCTAAAAAATACTGATGCATTTTGAACTGTTGATTCAAAACCACTTTTCCTGTGACAGGAGGCTAAGGAAGTAAGCACCCAGTTCCTAATGCAAGGCTTCAGAAGTATTTACAGACAGCTCCTTGGAAGATCTTAGGAAGTAGAAAATTTGGGGGTTTTCATAGCTGTGTAAGATGACAGGCCTTTCTTTTGAAAATGTCCTGATAACAAAGACGTTACACTACTGCTAATAAATTGATTTGAGAATAATCTGCCACACACCCTTTGAAAGCTTGGTTTCTTGTCTAAGGCAGTATTGTGCTTAAGTGGATATTTAAGTTATTTTGAACAATAACAGCAGCACAGTCTGGCATCATGGCATGCTTTACTTTATCGTGAACACTTGCAGTATATGCAACATGGAAAGTGTGCTGATGTCACCTGGCATGTTAAACTGGATTTTTTACAATGTTAAAACAAGTTCAAAATGAATTAATCTCATCAAAATCCCAATGCAGTGGTTTACCTGAAATTCTGTCTTACAATTTTACTAATAGAAAATATTTTGTTTTTCTTTGTTTTGATTTTAATCTGCCAAAACATGTCTATAGCCAAGGTTGTCTTGCAATTTCTTTGACCTTCAGCTTATGATGAAATTTTTGGAAATTTTTTGTACTTACCAATGAAAACAAAAAGCCGCTGTTAGTATTAATAGCCTCAGAATGAGTTCCTTGTTTTCTATACCTGCAGTGCCCCTTTGCTGTGGGAACTGAATCTTTGCATCGCTGCTGGCTCTTGGTCAAACCCATGTCTGTCCTCTTCCACATCCATGCACTAAATTTCTGGCTGTGATGCACATCTCCTGATTTTTGTGTTCAGTCATTTCATCTGAAAATACTGGTAATAGGCTGTAGGATAGGTTTGGGGTTTGGGTGCGGTTCTTCCTAATTAGTAAAACATCTGTTTTGTGGAAATCTGTCCTAATCTTCCTGCAGATACAATAGAGATAAAAGTCCGATCTGGGCTGTATGCCAGCTAGGCACTATGCTTAGAGTAATAAGCATATTTATCTTGCTAATAAACACCAACTTTGAATTAAATTCATGTTTATAGAGATATAGGATGCTTAAATTTTAAGTGGAATTAATTAATAACTGGAAGAGGTTCTGTCACAGGCAAAGAAATAATAAATAAATAATTGTGCCTGCTTTTAATTGTGTAATTATCTCTCTTTTAGAATTTGATATTTACCTTAACTCACCAAGGGAAAAGTGTCAAAACCATGATGGTTTTGCACAAATACTTTCACCTTAAAATATCCATTGTACTTTACAATGATAGAAGTTTTCTGCAGATGAAGTCTTTAAAAAACTTTGTGGTGTTAACCCACTGCCACGTGTGCTGCCGGCAGGCTTTGTTAGCACACCCGCTTGGTGCACACTCACATTCAGGTTAGATCTGTAGGTTCAAATTCTGGTTGTTCTAATGGCTGTTTTCTAAGTCATTTTTACTCTCTCAACAGAAATACCAGACACAGTCTCGCTAATATGCTGTATGTAGAGGAGTATTATAACCCACTTTAAAGTAGTCTAACTCTTTCCGTTTGTCAGTATAGGTTGATCAGCCCTCTGGGCATCACCAAACATTCTGAGTTGAGTTGCTTGTGAAGTATGAGCCCAAAAGATCCTTCACAAGCACAGAGAAGCATTATTGATATTTAACAATGTGGAGACAGAGCTAATGTTTAGTCCAGACAATTTAACAGGCTACAAACGTGCTGCCAGCTGTAGTCTCTAAAACGCTTTACTGTGTTGTCTCTGTCCTATGCCAGCATCAGGTCTCAAAAGGAAGAGAAGAGGGTAAGTCTTATTGATTTGGTTTTCCTTGCCTTTTAGACTGGAGAGGGTTTTTTTGTTCATTTCTGTCAAGCACTGACAGGTGTTCTTCCCGCAGTCCTTCGAAAATAGTTTTGAACATCTGTGCACCATTCACTTCCCTGGTATTTTCCTTTTAAGTTTTAGTCTTAATTGGGATCCGTGTAGACATGTATTTAGTGTGTTGTACTCAGCAGCAGCAGAGGAGAACGTTCCCTCCCATGGAGGTAGACTCAGGAGAGGACTTAGGGCAGGTAGCTCTGTTGAAGACCCTTGCCTATCACAAGCAATTTCCCTTTAAACCCTTTCTTTTTGGGGGCAGGGAGAGATCTGTGGAACTGTTGCCATCTGTATGCCTCTGCACTGACAGTAATCGAGCTCCTCTGCCAGGTAAGTCTTCCCCACGGGCCCCTCTTAAAGAGAATTTTCCAGTTCAAAGGCTCCACAGAAATCCAATGCATCTCAACTACCCCATCCAGCGAGACCTCTGAGCCAGCAAGGAGTTTGTTGCTGAAATCCCTTGATCTGTAATTATAGCGAGGCTTTGTGTGATGTGGTTCTGCATCCCGGCGGGATCCCTTGTGCAGATGGGAAGGCGGGTGAGTGCTCCTCTTCTTCGCTGCTTTGCTTTCCAGCATTTCTTTGAGGTTTTTTTGAGCTTCACTTGCCCTTTAGACTAACCCCCTTATGCATGAGTAAGGATGAATGCTTTCTTCTCCCCCGCTTATTCTTTTTCTTTCAAACTAGTAATTTAGGTGAAGATATAATTTATTGACGTAGCCATGTATCTAACATCATGCATTTGTAGGGGACCCTTCCCGAGTGCTGCCAGCGTGCGCGGGCATGACCATCCACTTACCTAAGGTCCGCATGTTCACCACAGATGGCCAGAAAAGGTGACTCGCTTGGACTTTAGATGGACAGACGCACTTGTTTGAACTTAGAAAAGCAGTCGTGACTTTCTGTTGGAGAACAAAAATCATGATAATGTACAAAAATGCTAATTGAAATTGATTGGTTTTGCTGTACAATCTAGAAAAGTGCTAATGAGGACAATATAATTAGACAACGTAATGTTAACGGAGGGTGAAGCAGTGAAATAGAAGATTGAAGATACCATGTGGAATAACAGTGCAAGAAGGGAACAATTGAATACAAATCTGGCTTCGTGCCTGCCTCTAGTGCCACGGAAACAGCCCAGGAGAAGTGGGTGCGGAGTCCGGGCGGGCAGGAGCAAGCAGCGGGGCGCACGGTGCCTGGGATGCCAGCGGTGCTTGCTCCCTGGCATGCGGGGACTTTGCACAAACATGGATCGACCTTGCTCTCTTCAAAGCATTGCCGAGACCATAGCATGGTTACAGTATGTGTAGAAAGAAGAAATACAAGTTTGCTGCTGTTTTTTATTTGGTTGGTTGGGTTTTGATGGGGTTTTTTTTTGTTTCTTTTTCCCTGAGAGGACTTCACACAAACCCATCCCAAAGTCTCACGGTTCCTATGGGAATGAAAGGCATCCTCTAGACTAGTAATTTTAACAGAGTGGGTTACACTAATTTTCAAGAAATGGGTTAAGTCTCTCCTATGAGCCAAAAATTAGGAAAGTCTACCCACACTTATCAATAAGATTGTGTCTTTCTAAATCATATAGGGATGCTCCAAACTAATGCCTGTGTAAGAAGGTGCTTTAATTTGGGGTGATTCATTCTACTTAATAAAAGCTTTACAAGTAGCTTTAAGGATCAAGCAGCTTTAAAGATCGTGTTATCTGATAACTATTGTGTTATTGTGTCAGAATTGGAACAAAATCATGTAATTACCCTATTCTATATGTTCAGCACCTCAGGATATTTTCCCTTTCCACATCACAAAATCGGCGCATCCTCAAGTGGAAATGGGGGTGGGGGGTGGGGGGTGGGGTGGGAGCGACAAAGTAGAACTTGCTTTATCACTTTATTTGAATTTGTCATCTTCAAAGCCAATTAATTTATCAGGCACAATATTTGTAGACATAGCAGGCGATGGAGAGTATTTAAGGAAAGTGAATTTTAAACTCGAACATGAATATTAATGCTGGAAAATTGAATATATGAGTGGATTCTGGTTGTTTGGGGGTTTCTTGTTTTTGTTTGTTGGTTTTTTTTTACCAGCGAAGATATCACAAACATTGCTGTGCAACTTAAACATCTGTATGTGCAGCAATACTGAACCCCACTGTGAAATGGAAGAACAAATATTAGCACTTTAATTGCTCATAAACCATGGATGCCATTTGGTAATGGTAATTATACAGAGATACGGTCTAGTAAATCATACATTTACTAACTTTTACATGACCCAGGGAACCTGAGGAGGGAAAAGGATTGCTCATATACTACTGATGGTAACCAAATTCATTATTATAACTAGTTTGTTATTATTTCACACAGAGCTTCCATGGCTGTCCATATTTATCCCACTGTCTGTGCTAATTAAAATAATTATTTTGACCCAATTTAAATAGGTTTTGTGCTCATTTGGTATCTTCTTTTAAACTGTACAAAGAAATGACGTGTTATGTGATAGGTGCAATTAGACCAAAAAAGGAGCAAAATCTCTTGTTGGTCCTTCAAATGGTGGCCTCGGAGAGGAAAGTTGATGTGTGGAAAAATGACAGTGTTTTAGATTTGTGCAAAGAAAGGGAAAATGGATTGGTACCAACCCAAGCAGCTGCTACTTTCTTTGTGTTTGTTTTTATTTGTTTTGTTTTAACAGCTGCCAGAAAAGGTACCTTTGGGAGTTGGATTGTTTGACATTTTAGGGGTGATAAAATGGATGCACTTGGTCAGAAAAATTCTAATGCTTTTTTCCGTCCACCCTGGCCCCCTGCCACTGACAAACAATTTAGCTCACAGGAAGAGATTTTTTTTTTTCTTGACAGCTTTGAGGATTTTATGTGTCTGATTTTTGACAAAGTCAGTATCAGTGTTCCACCAGACTTGCTTATGTCTTATAGCCTTCTCATGGGACTTCTATCGCATCTATCAAGGTAGATGAATTATTTTTATAGATAAGCAACCAAAACTTTTGAAAACATTTTTTCCCTTAGCAAAATATATCTGCATCTGTCTTCTACTTCACGGGGATGGCTAGAATTCAAAAGCTTGTCATAAATTACCCGATATTTTCATTAGCTCTTGGTGAGTAGTGTCCCTTGTAATTTTTTTGACCTCTATAGAAGTGAGGAGAATGCCATTTTAATTTAGTTTTTTCTTTCTGTTGTCTACTAGAAGGCATAGAATCTTGATTATTAGTACTGTGACTATTATAGTTCAGTGTTGGGGGATTTTTCCCCCCCAATGTATTACTCAGACCTCATTTCATCTGTTCCATCAGGATGGCTTTTATTTAGAATTGTGGTTTCTTAGAGCCTTGTGCATTCAGGTGTTGAGCATCTCCAGGACCCCGCAACCCCTGTGGGCAGCCTGCTTGTTCTTGAGTATCTTCACTGCAAATGCCTACCAGCTCACAAACCTCTTCCTCTCAGAATGTCCTGGCTGTACGCTAATGTTATTGTAGGGATGGCACCTCCTGAAACCCAGTTTTTGAGCCCCATGAATGCAATTAACATGTGCACATTCTCAGTCTTTTCACTTCTTACAGGCATTATGACTTTGAAAGACAACCTTTTGCAGAATTTATGAACTCTGTAATTCAGAAACGTTCATTCAATTGTATGTGCCTGGCTTTGTGGGAGCTGCCAGGCGCTTAAAGACATCTGCCTCTTAGGCATGATATTGCCTTCCCCCAGGATGCTTTACCTGCTAAGAGGATTTTATTCTATTTTTCTCAGGCAATCCCCTAGTTAAAATACACAGGGACTTCAGCCATGATTAATACATGTCATAACTCCCTAAACGGGTATAACTTATAATTGCTTATTCTACAGAAAAGCCAGAAGGCCAAAAAGTGATGTGTAAATTCTTGCACTAACAACGATGCACATGCAGTCTGGGTTGACACTTGTGAGAATTTGAGAGGATTTAAAGAAAGGGAGTGGGGGGACTGGAGAAGTTGGGTAGCAACACTGCCTACATGCTCTCATGGGCTTGCACTGTGCTTATATTGATACATCTTTACTGCGGTATTATTTTTATTCTTTAGATATGTAGATAAATATTTGTCAATAGTTCCATTTTTAGTTGTATTTGAGAATTGTTATGACTGAATAAGCACCTTTTTGTATGTTGTCTTCAGAAGGGATTTAAATAGGACATGACTGCAGCAGATCTCTGAGCTTGTCCAGGAACTTATTGTAATTCCCTGCTCATAGCACTTGAAGGATCAATACCATTATTGTTAATGGGCATCACATGCATGACTCAAGATGAAAACAGCTGCCGAATGTTGAATCACATTCAGTCTAACTGCCTCAGCATTGTGTTCTTGCAGCACATACCGAGTTAAGCCTGAGCATGCAGGATGCAGGTCCTGCCTTGTGAATTATGGGGGTAAAGCCACGATTAAGCATCAGGCCATTTCCACAAACTGTTTTTTAGAATACATCTTTATTTTTCATTAGGGGAAGCAGTGCAGCCAAAGGTCAGCGGAAGAAGTATGGTCCTTTCACACAGTTGTATGTGTTTCTTGCTTTGAGTATCTTGGGGATACACAAAAATGTTTAGGTGCCCAAGAGTACAGATGCATATGCGTTGGGACTCAGGTGTGTGGCCCTGCCTTTGACCTCCTTTGCATATTTTACATGTGATGAAATGCATACTACTGTCTCACAGCCTGGCTCTTGATCATTGCATTGCAATCAAAAAAAAGTTTAAAACATGTGGTCTAACTCTAAGAGATGCACACAGCCCATGTAAAGATGTATTTTTAGCTTATAAATGCATCTGCTTTTGTTCAATATAGTTGGCAATCTTGGTTCACTAGAGTGCCTAATAGAAAACCATAATAATCAGCTGTGTAAAAGTGATTTTTATAGTACAAATTGACTTGCTGGGACTGAGAGAGCATTTTGATTGTTATTTTCTCAGTGGAATTGATTGATGTGACATCTGAAATGATGACAGTCAGGAGTAGATTCTGAACTGCCACCTTCATCTCTTAATTAGTACAGTAATTCTTTTGAACAAAGTATGGTTATCATTGAGTTCATTCCATCCCAGTAAGATTAAAAAGTGCTCATATTTCACTTTTTTTTTTTTTTTTTTTTTTTTTGGTCCCAGGGGTGGGATAATCCCTGTAATTACATCATATTATCCACTGTTACTCATGTATCGTCTCTAGTGATACTGGGATCTTCTGCAGATCACTTTGAATATGTAAACAGGCCTTGCTGATACACTTCTCATTCAACAGCTGAAGACTGCTCTAGTGGAAGTGGTTGCTTTAATATAAAACTCCCCTTGTTGCTTGTAAAATACACAAAAAAGCTGTTAAATGCTGGGCTTTAACCTTACTGTATTAAAAATATTGTAAATACTGGGATTTCAGTGTGTATAAAAAAACTGTCACTATTTGTTACTCCCATTCATGAATTTAGTGGCACATGTTAAGAAGTGGCACAGTGAAGATACTGCATGTAGAAGTCTTTGGTGGGACACAGCTCTACTGGGCACAGCATGCAGCCTGCGCTGGGGGGTTGCCGCGAGGGCAGGGGGGCAGCACACCCACAGAAAAGCCCACCTCTCTCCCTTCACCTGATTTGCAGCATGTTTTAGATCTTTCAAGCAACAACCTGTCTTGTCCCTGGCAAGTCCAATTTTTAATGGCAATTTCTTATGTAGTTAGTATCTCCACTTTGTTTCTTCTGTGGTTGCTTCCAAAACTTTCATTCCTAACTAGTATTTGGGATGCCTAATGAGGTGATAAGGAGCCCGAAAGCAGGAGTGCATTGCCCTTAGCTTAGCTGGCAGGCGTTACGGCTCTGGGTATGCCGGTACACGGTGAGGCTTGCCTGGCTTACCCCCCAGCCAGGTCACGCAAGGCTTTCGGTCTGGGCTGCAGATGGGAGAGCCTCATCTGTTCCCTTGCAAACACGGGCTGCTCTCTGCCAAAATCAGCGGGTGACCTTGCCAATTTTGGTCAGGAATGGGTTCGTGTCTGGGTTCTTTTGCAGCGATCAACCCTACAACCTCTTCTGTGGCTGGCCAACCGCTATTTCAGAGCCTGCCTTGGCTGTGCCCAAGGACTGCAGGCACTCTGCTGGTCCTTCCCGATGCGACATCTCTAGAACCAGACCTTTTCCCCTGCTTGGACAGGGATGCTGGCTGGTGAGTAGCTGCTCTTTTGGGGTCAAACCCCTATTGCTTTACGGTCAGCACAGCTTCTATTTTTGGCAAGTGGCTTTCTAGGTGAAAATGTGGGCTTCCAGCTTTGCCCTTTCACACTATGCTTTAATTTAAGCCTGAAAAGTTTTATTTGCATCTTGCTATCTGTCTGTTTTCCTGGCATTGTAGTACTAATACATTCTTATTGAAAGAAAGAATTGGATTGAAGCGTTTAATCTTCTGAAAGCAACGCTTTCGATGTGTTCTGGCTTACCCGCACCCTAGTATTTCAGCATGGGCTTGTTCACGCAGGAGGGACCAAGCTGGCAGCTCAGTCCATTTGCAGAAGGCCTGCTCAAAACTGTTTGTGTTTTATGCGACAGATTGTGATTGAAAACTGCTAAGTGGTTCTGAGAAAATTTTTGTCAGAGAAAGCAAGGCTGAGCAAGGCTCTTGAGGAGTGACGCTAACAAGCATGCCCCTTAAAAGCAATTAAAATATATTAAAGTTGAGTGATAGCTTTTTTTTTTTTTTCATGCTGCAGTCTTGAGTTCTCTATAACTTGGGATAAAATACAACTCAATTTATCTCTATTTTATTAAATTTGTACACACCCACGACTGCAGTTCTTGGCCCCTCTCCCCTTCATCTCAGAGAAGCTGGTGAAATGCACAACTCAAAACTTTGTAACTCATCAAGTATTTGCATTTTGTTGGCAGGTTCAGCAGTTGAGTGTTGCTTTTCTGCACATATCAGAGGAAGAAGAGAAGGTAATAAATTGATTTTAATTATTTCAGGAAGGCCAGGGAAAGGCTAACACAAACAGGATGTCAAGCTCTGTTTCATGTATGGCTAGCAGACCCCCACGTGTCGTACAGAAAGAAAACAGAAAATGTAATCTATGTTACAAATTTCTATATAACGTTCGCTACCGAAACAGATGTGTGCTTGCCATGGATGGTGTCACATGTGAATTCCTCATGATGAACGGGAAGCATTAAACCCATCCTATGCTGGTGGAATGTCAACATGTTAAAAAAAAGAAATCCAGTATCTCAGTTTCAGACATGAAAACCATGGCAGACAAAGAATTTGAATTGCTTTTGAAGGGTTTGAAGGTACATTTTATGTTGAAAGCAACCAAAGAGGGAAGAGCTCTAACTTTTTTTTTTTTTTTTTTTCCCTTGCAAGTTCCATTTCTGACCTGCCAGGGCACAGGTTTCTTCAGGCCAATCATTCATCAGATGCTCAGTTTGTGTCTACGTTAGTAACCGGATAACAATTTTCAACTATTTGTCAGCCCGGGTTACCCTATGCGCCCATCACCAATGTGTGTAAGAGCTTACTCTTGCTCTGTGATGTAAACTTGCTCTCCTTTCCACGACGTCAATACTCATCTTCTAAATTCAGGGAGAAGAATTGCACTTCTATACAGCATAATGGCAGTCCACGAAAAACACCCTCTGGTAGGAAATGTATTCCTCAGAAATGTTTTTGCACTGTGAAATTGGATTTGGCTTGTGTTGTATCCTGAATCTGGATCGAATGGTACCAAAGATTGGGAGAATTGTGGGAGCAATGGGTGTCGCAGAGAGTGGTGCAAGCAAGAAATTCAGAGCAGAGCTGGAGATGTGGAAAGCAGGGTGGAGCAGTCTTGTCCAAGGCCCCCCAGCATTTTGTGTAGTTCCATCGCTGATGGAACACATAGCATAAATGCACATGGCATGTACGATTATTTTTCAAGTAGTTGTGTTTTTTACAGGGCATGTTAGGGGATTAAAGTCTGCAAATCCTCTTTAGCTACTCTGGGGATCATAGCTTTCAGAGGACTTTTATAATTTCTCAAAACCTGTGATCAAATGCCAAATAAATGAGCTAGGAAGTTGTCAAAAAAGACCATGATGGCCGTTTAGGAAGGCAGGCTTTCAGGGCAATATCAAGAAGCTCTGATATATTGTGTCACTGCTCGAAGGGAGATGCCACGGCACGCTGGTGTCCTCAAAATGGACTGCGAGTCTGCTCGCGAGACGGCAGCAATTAGTGTGAGTGATGGACTGGGACTCAGACATCCCCTGCTCGGTGCTAATGGGGCTTGGGAAAATGCCTGCTGACTCTAGCAAATGCCTTCCTGTGCAGTAAGATCAAACAGGTAGAGAAAATTTGCTGTACCAGAAGCGCTGGGAAAGCAGCGGTGGCTCTCTCTGCTCCCTGCCACTTTGCAGGGGAAGGGATTGATCGGTTTTAGCTGCTGCGGGAGCGTTGGACCAGCCTGCTCATCACAGGAGTGGGTAAATTAGCACTTTATGCCCTGTTGTCTGCTGAGCTTATCTGTGTCTATTGATGATGCACACACTGTCTTGGGGGGAATTTATCACACGCTGGGGAAGGATGAAAGGATCATCTTGGAAACAGGCTTGATCCATGCTAGCAAATTAGTAAGACTTTGGGATAGATATTTGGCAGTAAATGTGCCACCTCCCGAACGCAGTCTGTAAGTAAACAGAGCCTATTAAAATAAATGGGCGGTAAGTCTGTTAACGTAGTGTGCATTTGAGGATCCTGCACAGCCCTTACACAGACCTGGCTTTCATACTGTCCGTTCCTCTTCAGCAGTTTCTTCTCTTAGTCGCCCCTTGTCGAGCTGCTGTGGATTCAATCCAGTTGTCACACATCCCATTAGCATTAATCATGTGTCGGGCCAGAAATGAACTTCATCCACAGACTGCAGGTCTGCTCCGGCAGTTCAATCTACAAATGAAAAGCCTTTTGTGAGCATCCCCACCACACGCCCGAGATGAACCCGGGGAATTAGTCATGGGCTTGTGGGCTTCATGGCTATTCTGCAGCAGCAGCCTCGCACAGAAGTCTTGCACCCAAGATGCAAGCAGAAGGATTTGCAGCGGTTTCTCTAATGTGCGTTCAAGGGCAAATTGACCTGTCCAGGATGGGATGGACCCAAACCCAGGGCTGCAGGAAGGGCAGTTCTGGTGTCAGAACATAGTGTGCTGTGCTGATCACCCTTATATGAAATGAAGACACAGATGTCACAGGTTGCTATAATTCAGAAAATGTTAAAATAACCAGTTACTCCTCCTGGAATTAGACTCACTGCTTTTAAAGTTTCATTAGATCAGAATCTAAGTCACAGAGAATATATATACGCAATCACAACTACATAGTTCAAAGAGTTCTATCAAAAATGGGATGCCCAAAAATATGACCTACCTTTCCTTCCGTTTCAGATTTCCAGGGAGTTATTAAAGATTAAAGATGCCTTTAAGGAGCTTCCCAGAAAACTGTTGAAATGTAGGACATAGTGTACTGGCAGGTTACGAAATGAAACAACTTTTATGCAATTATTGTGCTGCACAGCAATTTTGTTCCAAGTATCTAAAGTATTTCAATTAAGAAAAATAATGATCAAGGACAAACAGCATTTTATTAGGAAGGGATTAGATTATTTACATGGTTACTGTGCTGGAGCTGCAACTAGAGTTAAAGTTTGAAGTTCCAGGTTACATTTACTTTTATTAAAAACTTGATTCAAATGGCCAGTTTTTCATACACTAAAATCTTTTTTTTTTTTTTTTTTTTTTTTTAGGGCTGGCCTACAGAAGAGCGCTCAAGCTGTGACACAACTTTAAAATAATAAAGTTATTTGCATGTTTCATCGCTTTGGCACCAAACACAGCGAAGGTTTTGGCTGTTCCATGCAAGTCACATGGGGGTCCTGCAAGCAGTGGTAATATACTGTTATTTCATCGGTGTTTTTTGTTGAAGGTAAGCCCCATACAATAAACAGGGATAAAAGAAGTATATTTATTTATCATCCTACCAAACTCTTACATTAGGGGTGTGAGGGTTGTGTTTATGCATTTGAGGGAAGGATGTTTGTTTCCTTTTCAAATCAACAGCTTTCAGAGAGCATCGCAGTACCACCACCCCTGTTCTGCTGGCGGTTCAGAACAAGGCGGTTTGCTTTACGTTATCCAGGAGCCAGGCAGCACAGCTAGAAACTGTACCCAGGTAAGCCAAATATCCTGCTCTGGGCCTGTTTGAGTTACAGTAATTACTGAGTGAACAGGTCTTGCAAGACCTTGAGGAAGCTACTGTCTGTCACTGCCTCTCCTAAAAGCAGATTTGTCTGTTGTAACAGAACAAGGTGAAGCAAAATGGGGTGAATTTGAAGTACTTGTGGGTTCTAGTCTCCCAGACTGCCAGTCTGCCAGGAAATGGCTTTTCAAAGCTACGGTCTCTTCTTTCCGTATGTCCTCCCAGAGCAGTACTGTCGTAACCGTGATTAACAGGGGGGCACTGCAATAACAGTTGAACAGTGCTTATGTTAACAGCCAATGGTTGTACTTGGGTTTAGGGTTTGGGAGTGGATGTGGCTGTGACAGATGTGCTTGAAAATATTCTTTCAGATGTGGAAAAGGAATAGAAAATAGGTAAAATACTTGTAGACTATTAAGAAGGGATTGTGTTTTAATACCATTCCTGTTCCTCGTCTCTCCCTGTCTGCAAAACCTGTAACAAGAGCAACGGCCTCTGTGTAACACCAAAAATAATCAAAGCTCTCATTTCCTTTGTGAAGAAAGGAAATTATTTGAATTGGGGTGGTTGATCTTGTTGCTAAACAAGCATGGAGAAAAGTTTCAAAAAAAAGAGTAACTGGGGAGCGTTTCTCTCTGGTGCTCCTGCTTACAGTGTCCAGGCTCAGTCCCCTGGGGGTGCCCATCTCCTGGAGGAACAAGCTCTGTCTCCCTCCTGGCTCACTCTCCTCTTTGGGTGGTCAGGGCACTGCTGAAGATTTCACCTTAATCAACAGAAGGAGCTTTTGCCTGCAGAGAAGACGGAGTACAGAAATTTAAAAAAAAAAAAAAAAAAGGAAGAAAAAGAAAGGATAAAAGAGGGAAGAACACAGCAGCCCATATCTTTTCCTCAGGCACTTACCAGTGCTTAGTAAAGGTGATGATACAAGGATCATCTTTACAATAGCAAAGTCCACTTTCTTATTCTGCTATATTAAAAGTTCATGAGGGACAATATTTGTTTTCATTTCTCTACTGGGACACCTGTTGAAACATGATGCTGATTGCACTGGCATAGTATGAAGACTTAGAAGACTGCTTGGGTCTGGGTAACTGCTGAGTTTCTCCTGTCTTTCAAACCTGCAAGATCATGTTGCTCTTCATTGACCGCAGCATTTCACCCAGCCTCAGCAGCAAAGAACCACGAATCATTTTTGTCATTCTGACATTTCATGTTCAAATTCATTTAATTAGAATATGGGTTTGTTTTCACTGAGGTGCTGGAGACTGTCTTTTATTTTTCCCTTCCGACAATTAAAAATTAAAAATGTTTTCTTGTAATTACCATGACTGATTTGTAACTTAATTGCACCAGGCGCCTTTAGATTACCACAGTCTGGCCACAGATGCTCAGAGGCAAACTGAGATACATACCTTTGCTCTGGGATTGGATCATTTTGCTACATTAGAATTTATCTTATTTGGTAAAACACAAGCCCTGTGCGGCTGTTGGCTCCTGAAAGGGAGCGGAAGGTGGAGGTAGGCACAGCGTGCCCAGCCACCTCTCCAGACCTGGGACAGGATGGGGAATCGCTGGAGGCTGGGGACAGGGGCTGTCATCTCATGGGCAGTGGTGGCCCTCAGGGCTAATGGAAAAAGCAGAGTACAGTGGCCCTGGGTTTGTTCTCAGCTGCTCCCAGGAGGGGTTGGAGGTGACCACCGACCTGACGGAGAGCTGCTGGGGGCAGAGAGGATGTGGGACTTGTGCAGATTTTCTGTGGGAAATCTGACCCTGAGGGATTGCAAAGAACCCGGTTCCTTCCAAAATGCTGTACTTGCTTGTTTGTTTATTGTGGGTCCTCAGACTTGTCGGAGAGAGTCAGTTAATCTTTCTTCTTCTCTCTTGTCTGGCTAGGAAAATTATCTGGACAGGATATTGGGGTTTTTTACAACTGCTGTCAAACTAAAATAAGAAATAATAAATAGAAATTGTAACAAAATAGGGGATTATAACATGATCTTTGGAAGTTTTAGATAAGGTATACAAAAATGGTAATTTTTGCCTTGCTGCACCAACTACGCTTTCTACACTATACTTTCCTTTCTACATTGGGTTTGAATGGAAAGCAAGAAATAGTGTCATCATCTCCACACAATTCTATTACTAAATTGTCAGAACATAGTCATGATTCTGGCAGCAATGATTCAACTCCATTTCCACCTCCACATGGATCAGCAGTGACCTTGACATTCTTGGTCAATGCTCATGTAGAAACTGCTTGGCAGGCGCAGGTGCCAGGCTGTGGAATATAATTTCCTGACAATGTATGTTATCTGGGTGTGTAATTGGCTTCTGGGCTGTCCCTGCACAGCTATAGGGTCCTTTTCTGAGCCTCTTGCCTAGTAGCTTTTAATGATCAGGAAACCATGAACCATCTGTTTGTACAGAACTTTGGAACTACACAACTGTTGCTGGTTTTATGTTTTGTATGCTCCTCTCAAAAGGAAAAAAAATAAGCAAGATCTATTATCTAATTTTTAAAATCGACTACCAGACAAAGAGTAAGTTTTTTTAATTGGTGGCAAAGGTGGAATCATTATCATGCAAGAGAACACTAAAAGGCAAAACTGCATAAGCAGAGTCCAAAAGTAAAATCTCCAGCCACAACCAGTGTTTCAAGCTAAATCGTGTCCCTGGGGACGAAATGGTGCAGTGAAGTAATGGATGTTGAAGTTCTCCTCCCCTCTCTGTCGCTCTTGCTCCTTTGTCCATTAATGCCTGGGCAGCTGCCCGTTTGGCCATTGATGCCTTTCCCATGTAGGTGTGCAGGGAAGCATGAGGCGCAGGTAGGACCCTGGCTCTGTTTCCATGCCCACCACCCAGAACAGCTGGGCACGGATGCAGCGGGACGCCCGGGACATGTCCCGGCACACACAGAGTGCCCTCGTCAGGGTGCAAGGGCTGCGCGGGCAGCACAGCTACATGTGCCTGTCTCGAAGCATGTTAAACCCCACAATTTTTAAATCGTGGCTTGTTGCCTCTGTCAGAAGCAGGTGAGTGGCGGTTATTTGCAAGGAGGCAGGGAGTAAGAGAGCAGCCTGAGAGCAGACCTCGCTGCTACGACAGGCACTGCCCCTCCAGTGGCCGCCGGGACCCAGGAGTTACTTCTCTAACGCCTATTTCCACTGAAATCGCAGCTTGCTTGGGAGCACACTGCCTGTCCAGAGAGGAAAAAAGCCCTCATCGTTAAAAGATAATTCAGGATGTACCTACCAATGAAAAAAAAAAAATAATATAACTGGAAAAGGTTTAGGGCAACACAATCTGCAGAGTCAGGCTTTTAAAGTTGTTTTTTTCTGTTCAATTACTTGCGCATAAACTTGTCGCTCCCCACATCCCTGGTGTGCTGGGCACTCAAGGGGGAAATCTGGGGTGCATGTTGAGATGTGCGGTTTTTTTACTCTTCCAATTTAGTGCCATCAGAAATGCACAAGCTAGAGAAACAGACAACACAATGTCAAATGAAATGTACGTCTGCCAGTGCATGAACATCGCCTTTGCTTTATGTCTTATTAATTGTGCAGGGTTTCCAAAAGTCATCTTAAACTCCTGTAATTCGTATGTGGGACAAGCTGAGACAAGATGATCATATATTGACACTGTCTCTTCATGGAGATGATCAGTAATATGATGAGGACAGATGTGCCAGATTTGCTTGCTTTCCTGTTCAAGCAGAACGTACCACTCTGCAGTGCTTTTTATGTCACAGTTAACATTTCATCTCCCTCAAGTCAGCAAAGTGCTGATCATAAGGGCAGTTTTGGACGTAACAAGAAAGGCTTAATGGCCTGAAAGATTTTTTTTCTACCTTAAATAGTATTTTCATCCACTACCATGTATTTTTGATAGTAAATCCACGTTCAGTATCATTTGCATTGGAATCTATAAAAAAACAAACTGAAACAAATCCAGCCGGCTTATTGATCAGAGTTGGAGACTCTTCTCTCTTGTTTTGGCAGTTACTTTCTCACATTCTTGTCCTAAACATGAGCTGCTGTATCTGAATAACAGACATGGTTGCATATTTTTTTTTAAGTTATCCTTTCAAAGATGTTACTGGAAAACATTCTATCTGCTTCTCACTGCCAATGACAGTCTTACAGGTTGAAATATTGATGAGGACTAGTGAATGTATCCAATAATTCAGCAGCAAATTAAACCTAGAACACTTAAACATCTGTTTCTTTGTCAATTCCATATATTTTTGATAGCTAGTGATTTGTTTCCTTCATCAAGGACCTGTAGTAATATAATTATACGTTCAAAACCTGTGTTCTAGATTTGTGTGTTTTCTTTGTTGTTAGAGGCAACACAGGGAGGTGCGGACCAGCCATGTGGACTGCAGTCAAAACCTATGCAGAAGCTTTTATTCTTTGATAGTTTTCTTGTTCTTGTGGAACGAGTTCCCAGTCTTTTGTGATCATTTAATAGGTTAAAAACCTCATGAGTCTACTTCATTTCTAGGACAATCTGTAAGAGAAAATAAACTCTGGCTCCAACCACTATGGTTTGGTTGCGTGAGCCATCAATAAATCTGTACCTAATTAGGGCACTAATGCTACATACAATCTTTTTTTTTTTAATTCTTCTTTTTCCTCTGGTGTGTTGTACAAGTTGCACGTGTGGAAATACTGATTGGTATGTGTCAATCCCTTTTACTCAGGGGCAGCAGAGGTTTTCTGTGTCTTGGGGGATGTTCTGGAAGTGTCCCAGCCTCCGGCTTTCATGGAGGACTGGATTCTCTGGAGCAGATGGGCAGCAATAGCATCCGTTTTCTACTGTACACTCTGCACTGGAAATGTCTGCCTGTTTTCTGTCGCCAGACTGAAATGGAGCAAGTCGAGGCAGGTATGTGGGTTTTTAAGTGTGGCTTTAATTTTAGGTTCCAGAAAATTCATTGTAAATAGATGCAGCTGTATCTACGTGGCTGTGCTCAGTGTTCCACATCTGAACTGAAGCACTGTAATGTTCTTTTTTCTCAGAGCTACCAGTTATGCAAACTGAAGCTTTACCTAAGCGGGGATTGGGATTTTTCATGTTTAGCTCAAACCATTTAACGGAAAGTGATCTATCTGGGAGGGAGGGAGAGGGAAAAAACAAAATAATAATAATAATAAACCCTGAAACACAAGTATCTTATTTTAGTGCTGTGTCTTTCATAAATCCTAAAGGTTATTTTGTTTCTGCCAACACTATTTTGTTTAAAATCAGCTTATGTTTAGAATACACTAAAGAGGAAGAGCTAGATTCAATAATTTTCTTATACTTCTAGTAGTTGTTCCTTACTTTATTGCTTGCCAAAGTGCCAGAACTGACAAATTATCCAATAACAAAAAAAACTGAAGACAACATTGCAGTCATTGTAAAGCTGGATTAGTTTATAAAGTATCCTTGTTGTGTTTCCTAAAATGAGTAAATAATATTCAGTAGACCTGTTGCAGATTCTTTTCCCCCTTTTCTCTCTTCTTTTTCTTTCTGGCTCAAAAAGCAGCAAGAAAGTTAGAAACTTATTTACTTGTCAGAGGAGAGGAAATTCTTCAAAGAGAAAAATAATGTGCTCCCTAAACCATTTCCGAACATGAAAGGAAATGCATTGGCTCCCCAGTCCGCCCGCCGCTCCTGTGGGTAGTTGTGCTCCTGGCGGGGTGGGTGAGGGGGTTTGAGGCTGGGGGTGTTGCAGTATAGTAATTTTTTTCCAAAGGGTAATACTGAAATTTACGCAGTGAATTACTAACTACTAGATATAGAATTACAACTAACAGTTGATTTAATATTAAGCTTTAGAATTTGCTGAAGGCTATTGTAGGAAAATGTAATGCATCAGAGCTGGCAGTTATGGCTTTCTGGCATTTTTTTGTTTTGTTTTGTTTTGTTTTTACACTGTGAACTGCAGACACAGGCTGCTGTCTCATGCATGTAGGTGTGCACATTTGATGTGCCTTGTGGTATTGCAAAGGGTGCCCAGAGATGACAGTTGTCCTGTGGAAATCAGTGCCCGCGGGGTGGGGGGGAACAGTGCTGAACTGCAGTAAAGGTGGCAGATTAGGCTCTGCACAGAGAAGTGTTTGGGTGAGTTTTTTTGTTTTGCCCACTTTATGTTTGTGGTGGGTTAAGCAGATTGCTCCACAGGGAGCACCGCAAGAGCCTCACTGATGTGGGAAGGAAGCAGTATTAAGTCCTGCTTTTATATATGTATATACACACACACATACATACATACCTATATATATGCACTTTAAAAGCTTAAGTATAGCAGTGTATGTGCATAAGGCAGCTACACAGCTTCCAAACTAAAGCTGGGCTGTGTTCCATGGTTGGTGCTGGGGACAGGGCAAATCTGCACTTCTTGAATTGCTCTGCAAAGCCATTCCTCCTCACCTCCTCCTTTGTGTCCAGGGTGTAGAGAGGGTGCATGTACTTCATTCTGCTCCACAGCAAAAATAGTCACATTCTGGCCCAACATTATGCAATTTAATAATTAAGAAATGTTTTATGGCACAGATATAGGTAAGGAAGGGCAAGTGCTGGTCATGTGGAAAGCACACTGGAAGCTGTATTTAGTTCATTTGATTTGGTACTGGTCCCTGCAGCCCGTTCCTCTCATGCCATGATGCGTAGCCAGAACGATGTTCTCCTCCGTGGCGAGTTCAGCAGGCACAAAGAACTGAACTCGCATTTAATGCCTGACACAGAAGGAGGCAATTTGACCACATCTAATTCCATGTAATTGCAGTTCCATTCAGCCTTTTGCTTCCCAGGAGAATGAGTAAATTGATGTCTCTTTACTATGTGCCACTAAAGGATCATCTAGATCTTTGATCCTCTCTGGATTTATTTTTTTTAAAAAAACTGTAACAGGTACTTTACAGTGCCATTAACGTGCCAGGTCATCCCAAAAGCTTTCATGAGTATGTCTGCTTAAGAAGGCACCCAAATTAATTCTGAATGTGCTTGCTTACAAAGGAGAAGCATCATAGTAACATTAAGGAATCGGTCCTTAACAGTTTGTATGTCCTGGTTTGCAACAAAACTAATTGACCAAGTTATTGCTTGTACTTGAAACCACACAGTGATGGAGCAGCAAGTGCTGCTGGGGCCATCTCTGTGGTGTCCTAGCACCTAGAGCCTGTGTAACTTGTGCTAGCTCCCTGTTCCGGTTACAGTAAGAGCTGCAAAATGCAAACAGGGTCAAAATAAAAAGAATTTGTAAGTTGTTCTATTCATTCATTCGTATTTAGTACCTACTTGTAGGACGGGTGGGAAAGTGGCACTAGATAATTAGGTATTTGTGCTACAAGAAAAACTACTCTGTTAGACTGGAGTTAGAGTTCGTTAGGAACAGTTTTGAGACTGGCAGTTAACTAGGCAATGTGCTAAAGAAATTTGCCAGGGATACAAAAGCTAGCAAGGTATTTCCAGTAAAAGAGGAGGTTTGGTATATAGGAGGAATAGATGACTGGGAGGGCTGCAGTAATGAAAATAATATAAGTAATAATAAAATTTACAAGATTATACGCTTTGGAACTTAGAAATGAAAAATTTCTGCCATAACTGGAATATTACAGTTTTAGATGATGGAGGAAGAGGAGGACTTTAATATTCTTGTAGATCTTTCCTTATAAACCAGAACATGATATAGACATGCAAGCCACTGCATGTCGCGTGTTGTTTACAATTCTGGTCACAATTGCTCAAAATGAATGTTAATTGGAACACGTGTGGAAAAGGGCTTTCTATCTTCCCCATCAGCATCACAGCCTGTCTTTCAACAGGATCCCAAAAGGACTCAGTTAAAACAGCGCAGCAGTTCAAAGCTGGAGAAGATATCAACTTGTTCTCAGTAGACGCAGTGGGATGAAATACCAAGAGGTGACTGCAAAAGCAAAGGAATGGTAACATGTAGTCAGAGTGGCATAAATTTCTCCTGAGTGAATTAAGACCAAAATTCACTAAAGGATGAGGACCTGGAACCCTTGTTCTGTGGGAACAGACTACGCAGCGAGCTGCAGTGTGGAGATACCAGCTGAAAATGAAACGGTGCATCGTGGTTGCCTGTGCTAGTGAAGGACTCCATGGGCCAGGCTGGAGTCTTTATGCTCCACGCTGATTTTTAAGCTAGTCTATGCTTTTGAAAGGGCCGCCATGCAATTTTGGTGGTTAACAATACCGCAGGCAGTCCATCTGTCTGTATTCCTCTGCATAGATGGTTTGCTAATTAGGAGAGGTGTGATTTGTTCTATCCACATGGAAGAAAGAGCAGATAGGACAAAACATATGAGAAAATCTTAGTGTCTTCAGGGACTGCGGCATTGGAAGGGGAGGGAAAAGTGTTAACAATATTTTTTTTTGGTTGGGGTTTTTGTTTTGGGGTTTTTTTTTGTTGGTTTTTTTTCCCGTGTGACACATTTGCATTACCAGTGTGGCCAAGTCCGCAAGGAGAACATCAGGCAGGTGAGCGTATTTTGAGGTTGTGGTGAGAGCTATCATGTCTCCAGGGCTGTGAGAAGAAATCGAAACTGATAGTAGCTTGGCAAATGAGCATAAATTTTAAAAAGTTCCCTTTTGAAGCTGTGCAAGACTTGAGCCACCCCTCAAAGTGGCCCATGCCCACAACTAAATCTTCCGTTTCCTCTTCAGTGGGTAATTTCACAGCAGTCTGATTGCTCTTTCACAGCATTTTCATCATGCTGTACAAGAAAGGGGAAAATTACTAACAATTAGCTGACCTCCGCAGTCTTCACTCAAGCAGAACCCCACTGTCTTCATTGGGAGCACTTCCCAGGACTGGATTCAGGCTTTTCCCCCATTTATCATTTGGGAAAGTGCTGAACAGAACCCCTATGGGATCCCAACACAGTGCTGGAAGAAAAGATCTTTTTGATTCTTGTTTTAGGATGCACTTAGAAATATTTATAGAGAATATAGTATTTTGTATTTTTATAAATGTGTATCACACCTGTGAATACATTCGGTTAAAGCAATGATCTGGAGAGGCAGATACAAGAGCAATGCCCTAAAAGTGATTAGGAAGATAATTTCATTGAAGATTTTAACTATTACAGCACTGTGAGATTATTTTTTTTGTGTGTGTAGTACTTTTCAAAGTGTGATGCAAAGCAAGCACTTAATCAAGCAGCACTACTTCTTAATCCAACCAAGAAAATTATAATGTGAAGCAATAAATAAATATACCTGGATAAAATGATGCGCCTCATGTCTGTTAGAGTAAGACCGAAATATTCTGAGGGAACCTAGCTGTAAAGCACTTAGGAAATGTTCATCCAGTAAGTCTTTATGAGTGACAGCTTCCCAGATCCTGATGTCTGACGCATTCGGGATTTCTTGCCCACAGAGGATTTCTGTAGGTTAGATAAGCCCTTTTGCTGATAACTTGTGAAGCAGGGAGATACTTGAACTCTGCAAGAAACAAACAGATGATCCTGTGCAGGTATCTAATAACAATTTTTTTAAAAGATCTGGAGTCCTACATATTGGGGGTGGCTGGGAGGGCTTGGAGAGGGCCCCTACGTGTCCAAGGTAGGTCACTCATTCAGTCTCTGAACTCTCTGTAAGGTTGTACCCCAGGGAACTGAAGCAATCTCCATTTTTAAGCAGTGACCTCTATTTTAGCCTTACCCTTGGGAAGTAGCAGGCTGCCTTTCTGCTGCAGAGCTGCCAAGGCGAGCGGGGGGCACATGTGGATTTTGCTGTGCCTGTGCCAAGGGGCTGGGATCAGCCAAGGCAGCTCCTGCCACGGGGGCACCAGCAGGCAGCTGCCCCAGCCCAGCCCAGCTCCCACAGCCCAGCACCCAGCCGGTGAAGCAGGCAGGAGCGCCCGCACCTTTTCTGCTGCCCCAGCAATATGCAGCTTTGGCAGGCGCTTATTTCACCTGTGCCAAGTGCCCGCCCTGGCAGAGGCACAAGGAAGTGGTGAGGACCTTCATAACTGTTCCTATCCCACTTCTCAGAGCAATCAGGTTGAACAAGGTCCTAGATGAGCTCCTGAGATGGGTAGCTTATTCCTATCATTATCTGTCAGACCATCTTTTAAAATCAGCAGGGCAGGCGTAATTTAGATGGCTGTGACCATTCCTGTGAACTGCTGGCATTGGTGATAGAGAATTGGGGGGAAATTCTGGGGAGGTAAGTCACACATTGATTTATTCCTGATGTTTTGATAACCTGTCAGCTGCCATGAAAGCTGGAGACAGAAACATCTGTGTTTGCAAAGCTGATGCCACTGGCTGAGACAGATGTTTGGGGTTTTTGGAGCAACACCCGCCTATCTATGGATCTGTGTCCCTATGCTGGTCAGTGCCATCTGTGGGTAGGTCTGCGCAGCTCCTGTTGCTGGATTAATTCCGCTGTTTTCTGTCCTTGGACTGTAATGCTTTTCTTTGTTGCTGCACTTTATTACCAAACCTCACCCCTCCAGGCATTTCTCCACAATCTATTTTTCATTACTCTTGCCGTCAAATATTCTTCTCTTTCCCCTCCATCTCCTCACTCTGCTTGACAGAGGGCTTCTCCCTGGCCGGGGAATTTCTAAGCTGCCCAGTCCTGGGGTTTTCCCCCAGAATAAAGGCGATCTCAGCTGGGTAGAGGCCAGGGGGACCAAGCACATCATTGAAACAGCTTCTCTGCTACAGCAAGGAGGGTCTGGTTGCCAGGTGGGGTACCATCGTGCTGGGGTTCAGCTCTACTGCCAGAGGGGCAGCAACGCCGTTTGTGGTAGATGTCAGTGCAGGTGTAGCCTAAATTTAATCTCTAGTTAGGAATGGTAAAATGAATATGTTTGAGTAAGTCGGGGGGGGGGGGGGGGGGGGAGGCGGGGAAAGAAGCCTGTTCTTACTTGTCCTTTGCCTGAGAATAGAAAGAATGAACTCTTTCTGTAATGTCTTGTAGGACTGTCAGCTCACTCCTACCAGTTCAAACACATCTGACTTTTCATTAGCTTGAAGTTACAGGAAGAAAAATCTATTTGTTAAGTAAAGAGGCATTTGCAAACATCAGGATATAGAAAAGAGTTATTTTTTCATGCTCTTAAGCCCCATGTTTTTTCCTCTTTTTGTTTTCAAGTCTAAAAACGACAGGAAGGTCAATGTGATCATGGCTTAAGTACTGGGACCATGTATTTAACAAATGCTGTAGCCTCACATGATTTTACTTCCATGAATATTTTTTTTTTCTTCCAACAAGAACACTTCTTGAGGAGGAGGAGGTGGCTTGACCCATGGAGCCCTTCTAAAAGACACTCTGATAACTCATATTTTTTCACTTCAGCGGTGCTATTTGTTTGTGTGTTTGACATTTGTCCTACGTTTTTGTGCCACCTACTACAGCTCCCTCTGATCGAATTACTGCTTCTGTTATTATTTCTCTGTTCCTTGACTTTTTCCAGTGAATCGAAAATACTTTCATTCTTGTTTGTTATTGATCAGATAATCCACAGGTCTGAGCTGGTCTGACATATCTGCGACTGCAGGTTGATGTATTGGAAAACAAATACACTTAAGGAGTAGTTTACGATTTTTTTCCCTGTACTTACACAATGCTTTAATATTTGCAATACATTTTTGATGCATTACAATTGACAGTAATTACACTACAATGCATACAGTGTACATTTCCAGGAGGGGTATCTGAGAAAGCAAAACTAATAATTCTTTCGAAAATACTCAGCTCTGCTCTTTTCCGCTTCAAAAACCCCCTCTGTTGGGGAGAAAATAATTGGCTTGCAACTAGTGTCTGAACACCTTCAAGAAACTTAAACACATTTTCACTATTTAAATTCTTCTCAAGAAGGGAAGCAGTCATTTTTCAGTTTTAGTGAAGATAAAGGTACTCTTCCCATGAAGGGTTTCTTTAGCTCTTGCCTTTATTGACTGGCTTGGTAGAGAAATTTCAGAGAACTGCAGGCGAAGGGATGCTGCGGCTTGAGAAGCCCCTCCGCAGGCACACTGCGGTTCTCCCCTTAGGGTGCTCACATTGCATGGGTGTTTTGGGTTTTTTTCTTCAGCACAAAAGGAAAATCTGACGCTGACTAAATTAGCAGCCATTAGATCAGCATTCAGATATTTTCCAGTCAAAATTCCCCTCACTGAGTGCTGCAGCTGTTAACTGGCAATGTGGGTGAAACTTTGGGAATTTAACAGCCAGCTAACTGCAAGGGACTGCACTGTCTTCTCTTTAACATCTGGGTGTTCTGGGGGAAGACTGATGTGGAAGTATCAGTTCCCAATAGCAAAATGACAGACAACGACCAGTGCACGGGTCACTGTCTTTGAACACAATTATTCCTGGTTCAAAATTTGCGAGAAGGGCACAACATAATGTCCTCAAAAGGATACAGTATGTCTGCAATAAGTGTAAGTATGTTGAAAGTAAGTATATTGCAGAGTTTGGTCATTAGAGGTGGTGACTGGAGTTACCTTCAGCTCTATCTTACTCCAAAAAAGAATGAGGGCATTAAACGCTTTTGAAGATGGCATCATACTAGAAAGATCAAGTTGCTCTTTTGAAGTGTAGGGAAGCCTCCTGCTGTTGTTTATCCCTGGAATCCAGCAGTGGGATGTGGCACTGCCACGAGAGACATACACATCCCCAGAACATTGCCTAGAGCTTGTGAAGAGAATTAAATAACAGTGTCTCTGTGGGTTTTGGCTGTGTTGTTGGGGTTTTTTTTTTATTATTATTTATTATTATTTTATTTTAAGACAAATATTTTTTCCTTAAGATACAACAGCAAAGCTTTTGGATATTGTACACAGCGCTCAGTATTTTATAACGGGTTGGATTCAGGTTATCTAGTGAGCTTAGGCTGCATCTCTTCCTCCGGTCAGCTCTGGATGTTGGTGTGCAGCTTCCAGGCTGCCTACCTGGCAAGAGGAAAGGGCCAACACAGCAGCTGTTCAGGCTTTCAGCAGAACTGAAGCCCACAAAGTTTTGGAGGTGAGATTGGGTATATTTGCATGAAAATTCAACAAAGCTCAGAAGTGCTTGCTCCTGGCCAGCTGGCCACCTGCCCTGCTCAGCAGAGACTGTCCCCAGAGCTTCTTCAAAGACTTCTGAAGCATCTGAAATCAGTGGGATTTCTGGTACGAGAGAGCAGGTGGATTAGCTTGGCCTTAGAGATTGGGCTACTGATTAATACAGGTGTCCATGCAAACTAATCTCAGAGTTATTTCTCTGTCTGAGAGATTATGAATAACAGAGTCAATTCATAACCTTTTCCAACATTTCATGCAGCTTCAGCCAGGACAAAAATATTTCTTTTTACTTTACACCATTATTACCACCCAGATAACTACAAAGATACAGAATTATAAAATTACTTGCTTCTGCAATCGAGCGGCATTTTTACTGCATGATTTATAGACCTGTGACAAGGAGACCCCTGTCTAATAAAGGGGTTTTCCAAATGAATTTGCAACACTGTCATAGGTTGTACTCCTCACTTCAGTTATTTTGTCTGCCATTTGCTATGGCTGTTAAACAGCTTTAAAAGTAAAGTGTGATTATTCAGAAATCACTTCATAAAACATTATATGCCATTTGCCACCGGTTTTTCCTTTGTCTTGCACAAGGCAAGAGAAACTGCTGAGTTTGAACTAGCGATGGAAAGTTCATTATGGATAATTGTTGATTAGACAGGAAAGTGAATTATAGAAAAGAGATCCAAAGCATCTAATTGTCTTCACCACGGATGTGATGCTTTACAGATGGAAAGAACGTGCAGCTTGCAGTATCATTGGTGGCACTGAGTTTGCCGATAGATCTCTTGCTAATGCAGGCTGGCAGATACAGGACAAATTGCAAAATATTTCACTGCGGTTACAAAGCACATTTTCTTTGTTTGGCTTCTGGAAGATGAATGAATTAATAGCAAATTGTATTTTTAAAGAAAAAATGTATTGGTGATAATGGAGAGTGGGTGCTTTGTTGAGGAGGAAGGTGGAGTCTTGACTATGTGGATAAATAGTTTTAAATCATTTATCTAAGTTTTCCTCTTCAGGCTGATCTGCTAATACTATTGTTCTAAAGATGGGTACCTTATTCCTATCCCAGGCAAAGCACAGAGGCCGATGCCATCATACACATCCAAAAATGGGGCCAGCTTATGGTAAAATGCTTTTATGGACCAGGTGGTCCTTCTTAAGGAGTGAGAAAGATAGGAAATCGTAGTTGCCAGTGCTTTTTTTTTTTTCCCCTTAGATTAATGAAATGCTAAAATAATATCACTAGTCTCAGCTGTCTTAGTATTACTATTATTTGGCTTGCCTTGAGCACAAATACTTGTGTATAGGATGGTATTACATCATCGGAGAGAAGTGAAAGTATGACAAAGTAGGGATCTGGGAAAAGAGTTTATTAATTTGGAGTCAGATGATAACTGATGGAGGTAAAAAAAAGAAATTAAAAACAAAACATGCAGTTAAGGGAAAAAAAAAAAAAAAGGAACTTACTTTCTCTGCCTTTATGTAACTGTGCTACCAAAATCAACCATTCCACAGCTAATGATTATGGATTTTGTGAGCTGGAGAAGAGGCCATGTCCCCCTTGCATAACCATTGTGTGAAAATGTGGAAAGGAAAAGGCCAATCAGCAAAAGAGTGAAAATAAAGATGCCTATGGGGACTTTAGAGTTAACCTAAAAAACGGAATGTTCTACTGAAGCTAATGTGCAAGGTTAAACTTGTACATATTTCTCTCCCCCCAAAAGCCTGCTTTTTCCAAGCCTCATTAACCATTTTGCTGAACATTACAATCATTACTCTTCTGCCAGGTTATATCACATTTTTCAACCTTTTAGGTACAGACCTTAGAATTATTGATCCAATGAATCATATTGACTTAGGTGCTGGCTGCTGCTGAAACACTTCTGTAGAAACCAGGATGTTGGCTAAATATCAAACGTGGGGGTTTTTTTCCCTGAATATTCTTTAAGAAAGGGAGTATTTTTCCACACGGAAAAAGCAGTGGCATGGTGGAATCACCTCTATGCGGTTTCTACAGTACTTCATAATGTTTAAGGCATCTAATGACAACGATGCACAACCACCAAACCAAAAAAAAAAAAAACCCAACAAATTCAAACAGATATATTTTATTCTTTCTTACTGAAAATAATGAGATCTCTGTACCATAGAGGCATTGTGCTTAATACCTGAGGCCAGTTGATATTATTTTGGCATTTTATTTGCTAACTGAATTCATCTGACATACAATGGGAGGAGTATGAACAGGTTTGACTGACTTCTTGGGGTTGTAATCTCCAGCAAAAGAGGGTTTATAAGAATTGCCCAGTTGTACTAACACAATGGCTGTTGATTATATGTCTATAATATCTACAGTGCTACCATAGATATGACAGAAGCAGACAGGCATTGGTTATCCCTTTTTGCCATGTTTTTGGAATGTCAAAAGACTAAGCTATTTGTATGAACAAATTATTTCGACCAAGCTACAGAAAAATCCTGCCTTAGCTGCCAGAGGGCACATGTGTTCATTGCAGTAGGAGCTTTGGATTTTCATCTTGTAATCAGGATTATGGTACTTAAAGAATGGGCCTAGAGTTTATCCACCACACAATTTATTAGTATAACTTAAAATCTAGAATAAGCATGCAGCCAGATGTGATTCTCTCTAAGGCTCTGTTGATGGTTATTGAACCTGAGCATTAAAAATTGAAATAAGGCCTTTTAGAAGAGCTGATGAAATCAACAGCAGTTGGAGATGTAAAGAGTTATCCTGTTCCCAAGATAGGAACCTTAATTACAGAGTTGTTCATAAACCTTGATCAGCTTCTGTAGTGGACATGACAATACAATAATGATAAACTAGTTAAGGCTAGGATTCCCAAGCATCTGCTAAGTCTGAGATGAGACATAAGGGTGAATAGTTTGATCCTGAGAAACTCAACTCTGATACACTGATCTCAGATTGGATCCGTATGTATTTAGGGGAAAAACGAGGACCCTGTGTAGGAATTTGCCCAGGGCAGTCCTGAAAATAAGACTCTATTTATTAAACAAAGTGTAAAGAGAAAGGCTGAAGGATCATATTTGTAGAACAAAGTATTGTCTTTATTTTCATTGTTTCAGTGCCTGCAGGACCAGCAGAGATTGCAACCACACAGCACTAGTGCTGGCTGAGGACAGAAACAACAACCTCCTTGTTTGGAAGAAACCGAAACCTAGACAAGGCAGGGGAAGCACAGATGCTACCTGCCTTGCTCATGCTTCAAGTTGTTACAGGGAATTTGTAACAGTTAGGAACAAGATGTTCTGAGTCTCAGACTCACACTTGAACATCAGGTTTCTCTGTCTTCTACCTCGAGCACTTCACATTTGGTTTTTCTGTTGTACCTGCGCTTCTGAAAGCTGCCAGTGAAATTCTGCACCTTCCCCTGGCATCCCAAATGCTACATGACATCAGCCATAGACAGGAACATAAGACTGTCCCCCAAATAATATACATGAGATACAGTCTCTTTATTAATTATTAGGTAAAATATAATGCTTTCTTTTGTGTTTACAGAATGAAATGCATAATTCACAAGTTTAACAACTCCCAGCACGAAACTGGGATGACAAAACTGCATATGGATGTTCAGTTGACCACAAAATATACATTGGCAATGAACTTAAGACAACATATTTTGGCATATCTGAGTGGCTCTCTGGAAGGCTCAAGAGGAATGAGCTGTATGATTTATTTTGAAGAAAAATATTTAGATAGATATTCAACAGAATTTCCCAATTCACTTATATGTTTTGTTCTTAAAAATAAAGAGATTGAAATAGTTAATAATTTTGAATAAAATTAACTTTTCTTTATCAAAGCGAACAACAACAAAAAAGCTGTGGCAATTCTCTTGCAGCTTTCCAAAACAATTAGGTGGTAAAGACTGCTGAAGAGATTTTCATGTCGTTTCAAACACTGGTTGGAACAATTGAAAGCTACAAATTTTTCTCATTGTGACTTTATTATTGGAAGGGAAATGACTAATTTGGAGTTTGTTATTATTGTTTTATAGTCCATGAAATAGAAGTATATAAGTAAACATTTCCATGAATTTAAATATATGAAATACATAATGTGAAATAGTTAAAAATTAAATAGTACTTCAGCTGAGGCTGAGCTAGGCTAAATTATCACCAGGGCTGAAGCCTGTGGTTTTCAGTACTCCAGCACAGCCTGCCTGGATTGGAGCTGCTGGCAGGTTCCACACTGAACACCATCCTGTTGATGCAACTGGGCCCTTGACCTTGGCTGGCCACACAGCTCGGTTCTCTTGGTCCGGGTGGCCCCCACTGCTGCACGAGGGGCCAGCAGTGAGACTGGGCCAGCACTGCTGTGCCGGGATGCTCTCACCGCAGCCTTGACCATCAGGTCAGTGAGACGGATGCTGTAGCCAAAGCACATGCCACCTTTGGCTTATGAGCCAGCTTCTACTGTATCATTATGATTTTATTTCTGCAAGTAATGAAATGCTCTCTCTTACTAGGTCTGGTTTTCATAGTAACCTGTTCCTTGAGGTCAAACATATTGTCCCACAGGAATCTCGGTGAGCAACATATCTACATCCTCTGGTCATAAAGCTGTACCTCGAGCAAACATCTTCATAAGGCAGAAGGGGTGAGGACCACCTCAGGTGTGAAGCCGGTGCATACTGCTGGCCAGGAGCTCTGAGGTGAGGGTTGACCCCAGGTGTTTTGTGGATAATACATTTGATACTACTTATTCACCACTGAGAGCTACAACCCTTCTGAGAGGCATCTCTCTCTCTCTCTCATACTATAACACCCCTGTAATTCATTTAAAGATGACCTGTATTTAAGAATTATTGTATATTGCCTTTCAATGATACTTCTTAACCTGATTTTTTTCTTATTTTCTATCTCAGTTTGAGTATATAAGTGAATAACAATGTACGAATAACACTTGAAAGACTGGGTTCCTCACCTTCAAACGACTGTTGATTAAAGTAGTTCCCGTAATAGGGCAGCAATGAGAGGCATGTTTTCCTGTGTGGATACTCTACCACATAATGAGGTCTGGATTTATATCGTAGCCTTTTTCTTCCTAGAAATGCCAATATAAATCTTGTTCCTTTACATGACAGTCCAGGGTCTGCCTTGCTCCAGCTTGTTCATTCCTTAGGAGCTCTAATCTGTTCTTTGACTTTCATCCAGCTGTACTGCCCCAGGTAACTCCATACAGCTACGCACCAGATGCTCTTCCTGGCATTTCACCTTGCTTTTCACCTCGCCTGCACAGTCTAACTGTCCCTGAGCTCTACCCGAGAGGAATTTTTTTCCAGGATATTTTGATCCTCATCCAGACCATATGTATTTCCTTCCTTCCCTTTCAAATGCAGTAAATGTGTTGCTGGAAGCGGACGTCCCTGTCAATCCCCTTTCTCCCCAGAAGCTGAAAAACACTCTCTCTATCCCGCATCTTACTCTGCCAGTGCTTGCTGTCACCTCTGTGCATGCCTCCCTCAACTCCCTTTATGTGTTACACCACCCTTGTGCATAGGAAAAAAAGGTCAATCATTTTTGTAAGCTGTTATGTTAACCTTTAAATCCCTTTTGAAATATTGCTGTGCTCTGATGGCTGCAGCTCGCCCCTCTGGCACTGGTTAGGTAAATGACAAGTTGTAACTTCTGCTCCCTGTTATTTCGCTGTCCCTGTCTCCCAACCTTTGCCACTCTCTGTTTTTCCCTCCTGTGTAGCATCCTGTCCGTCACACAGGTTATTATCTTGCCAGCTGTCTCCTCTGCTCTATTTATTAGAATGCCAAGAAAAATGGGATCCTGAATCCTGATTTCTAGGCTATACCATGAAGAATAAGCATTATGATAATTGGTATCATTCTGATTTATTCCATTATAGTATCCATTTATAGCACATGAGCTTCCTTGTACAGTAACGATAGAGATAAATTTTGGCCCCTTATTTTTCATAACCACTTGCTAGCTGTATATCATCCATTTTCTTCTCATTTAGGCACTTGCTTCTACTTCGGGAAAAAAAAATATCCCAGTTGTCTAGGTAATAAAGCTGGTGAAACAAATTCTGAAGTGCATTTTACAATTGAATTTGATTGTGATAATTTTTCATGTGTTAAAAAAAGAGCATACTGGCTTTCCCTGGGAAATGTTTGGGTTTATGTACTGTTGGGATTTCATACATCCATAACTTTTAGTCATGTGGAAGATCTCTCTTTTTTTTTTTTTTTTTTTAATCATTGGAACACAGAAACATCCCAGCATTTACTAGCCAAGTTCACTGAAAAATTATATATTATAATTTAATGAGGCCTGAAGTTGTGCAGCTAAATGAAACAAAAACTTTAAGTTCTGTGAATCTGAAATTTGAAAGTACACCTCCCTGCAAGTTTGGCATAAATACCTAGGGGGAGAAGCAAAAAAAGAGAAACACCAGATATACTTCAAATGAAGTGAGTGGGATCTGGCTACTGCAATGGGTCTGGATACTCCTCTGGGGAGCTTTAGTCAAGAAGACTTTCGCATCCAGAAGTCAGGTGTCGGGCCACCAGAGATGATATCTCTTTCAGGCTGCAAGTGCCATTCCTGCCATGCCACCAGCTTGTACATGCAGGTTCATCCAGCAAAACTTGGGCTGGTTTCATTGGGGCCTGAAAGCTGGACAATAGGTTTGCCTTTGAGGGATGATGCTCCCCTGAGGCTGTCAGGGTTTCAGGGTCTTGGGGCAGCACAGCTGCCGTGGGCTGCTGGCGCTTCCGCTTACTCCATGGTGTGGTGTTCTCCATCCCTCATGGTCCTCCACCTTCATGCCTCACAGGGCATTGTGTCCCTGGATAGAAAGGGGGGACTGTAGATGTCAGGTTTTCGAAGCAAGTCCAGCATGCTCCCACACCCATCTGCATGGGCTTGCCATGTGGAAATCAGAGCTGCATAAATGCTCTCACCAGGGTTCATGTGCAGTTTCTTTTGTGATCCGTTACAGGTTTCTTTTCATGGTTGGCCAAAGCATGTCCTGGATTGGCTCCACCTCTCTTTTCAAAGTAAGACTCACTCTTTTGACTGCCCCCTGAAATGACATATTTTGCTGTGTTGTTTTAATGACAAAAACTACTGACAGACATCTTGGCTCTTACTAGTTATCCCATTGCAGAAATTTCCTTGACCCTTTGGGATGTCAGGGTGGGGGGTCAGCAAAACGGTCCTCTCAGAAACCCCTGAAGAACATCCTGTTGCTCCAGGCAACACAGATGCTCCCTTCTCCCCACTCCTCTTACCTCTCCTTTCCTAGTCAGTAAACATGAATTTATCAACCAAATGTTCTTATTTATTTTGTATTAATAACAGGGAAATTGAAGAAATATTCAGATATGTTGGAAATGCTCCTATTGCAAAAGAATGAGAAATTATCTACATGGTTGTTCTGTGATATTGTTGCTCAGCTGCAGTCCTTGGGAGATCGCCACAATTGTTCACATTCAAACAAAGGAGTCTAATGGAAGTGTTTTAATCTGTTGATCAGCTATTCAGAGAGAAAAGGATGGCCATGCTAGGTGTCTTTGGAGACTGGAAATGAGTGCAGCAATAGTAATCAGGATATTTGTATTTATTCACACGTATTAGCAAGCTGTTGTGTGCATAACATTGCTGGAGGTTTCTTTAGCTTCAGACTTTGTCACTCCCTGCACCTTGGGCCATGTAAAGAGGTCCAGGTTTAGTTTTGTTGCTGATCTTGATCTACGGAAACCAGGAAGCTCAGCTCCCTGTTACAGATTGGAGTGGAAAGATCTGCTGGAAAGTCATTCACAGAAGCTACTTTAGATGCCTGTTCTGCTATTGCCTTTCCGATGGTGTAATTCATTTATTTATTTATTAAATCTGATTTAAAGAAAGGGGTTTCTGATGGGCATCCAGCTTTTAGAACTTTCAGACTGTCAAAGATGTTTTTTTGTAAGATCCCTAACTGCACAACCCTGCATAGTTTTCTGTCAGGGCAGGCATCAACAAGGACAAAACCTCCTTTAGGCACCATGAAGTTGATGGGAAGTTCTCTCCTCTTCCTTCATGCTGTGAATATTGTGATCAGATAACAAAAGTCTTGGTGCCACGGGAGTGACAGTAGAAGACTGTCAACAGTAAACATTTTATTAGAGCTTGACAGGTTGAAGGAGATTTGTCTCAGGTCTCACAGGTAATGAGATCTTACCAGCATCCCATCACACACTGTCATTCCTCGTTTCACAGAAAATCATTTTACAACACAGCCTACAATCCTCCTGGTCCCTGCTGTTGCATGAATGCTTGCCTGGAGTCAGCTGGAGAGGGGAGATGTATCTTCTCCTGCTGAGACAAGCCCCCCCCGAGCACCAGAGGAAGGGCAGAGGGGAGCAGGAGGGCTCTGCGCCTGCCTGCTTAACAGTTTGTGTTTGTGCCACACAAGCTGCTTAGGGGGGATATTCATGTGACAAATATGCAATTAAGTTATTTCTTAAAGTATAGTCTTTTCAATAAGTTAGAAATAACTTTGCCTCTTGTTTGCAGTATCCATAAGAAGGAAGATGAGAGGTGGCTGTGGTTGACCAAAACCAAAGAAAGGGTGTGATTCAGCTTTGAGCAGTCTTCGGTTGTAAAAAACCAGCAGTAAACGAAGTTATATTAGGTAAGAGAAATTTGTTTCACCCATGCACTCATAACAACTGTAAGGAAAGAGGGTTTAGGGAATAAGATAAACTTTATGCGTCTTTAGTTGTATTTAGGTTCTGCACTGTGTTTAGAAAGATGAAATATCTTTCACTGCATTTATTTTCTTACCAAAATGATATATACACAGACTCTCCCAAATCCCAGCTTGTCTGTGAATAACTTGGTGAAGGAAAGAGTCTCTGGAGAAATATGTGGCTCACTCCAACACATGTGGACAGTCAGAACTGGCTGAAGCTTGGTGAAAATTACAGCACTGAGTAAAAATTTCCTCTAAAAAGGAACAGACCAACTAGCAGTCCTATTCCTGGTACCCTATGGCTACAAAATAGTGCTATATCAATTTCAATAAATTCACATCATTTTATGTCAGACTCTGTAGGTGATACCAGAGGAACCAACAATAATTAGTTTTTTGTTGCTATGGTTTCAAATACATGTCAAAGTAAAGCACATTATATAGAACTTTTAATTAAGACAAACTAACTTCTGTTAAGCACTTATTTCTCTCTCTCTCTCTCTCTCTCTCATTTCTCTATGTTATGCCTTTCTGCATTGCCAAAAACTGTTCAGCTGTTGCCTCAAATGGCCAGACAGTATCACTTTACCCAGAGGAACATGCTATACTTCAGTAAAAGAAAAATATCTTCCTTCACAGGAATTGGATCCTTAAAAAATGTATTCCGAAATAAGTGAAAAGAAAGGACGTGAAATGCACAAAAATGTCGATATTGAGAATGTAGATTTTGTTCATCATCTACTACCTGAAGCCCTTGTGCTGCTGCTTGTATTAAATTATATATCACATCTTTTCTGACTATTTTTACTATTATCTTTCCTGTTACCTATTCTTTCCCCAACTCATCATCTTCCTTCCCCTTTGTAAAAATGTTATAAAAGAGAAAATTACTGAGTTTGGGGATCAGATGAGAAGAAAATTATGTGCTTCCTGTCTGTATGATCAACCCTTACTTGTGATTGTATCCGCTGCTGGTGAGGCAAATAACTGTGGGACCTGTGTAATAGCTTCAACTGAGTGAATTATTTCTGATGAATAGTAAATACTTTGCTAGTTATTCTGACAGTATTTTCAGATTTGAGGTCAATTAATACTAGTTGAATATGCTGGATATGAAAGGAAAAAAACAGGAAAAGATCCACAAACCTGCTAGGAACTGTTTGTTTTGTATATGTATATCTGTATATTTTGTGGAACATGGAGACAGGTTTTGTTCATTTTCTTTAAAAAAGAAACAAATTTTTTTCTGTTTCACTAGTCAGGAGAATGTCTTCAGCTCTTGGTTATCCTGCTAAGGCCTGGCTGGGATCTTTCACTGGGATCAGTGGGTGAATTCCACTGGCGCACGAACTGATGCCCTACTGAACATCACAGCGGTACAGTTGGCTGAGCATATCAAGAGTCAATGCAGGATTAACTTTCTGCATTTGAGAAATTCCACACATTTCACTTAAAAGACAAATGATAGCAATATTTACACATCCCTTCTTATCAACCAGGGAATTGAAAAGAAATATATATAAGTAAAATGCTTTTGGAGCCATTTGTGGTGATTATACTGATTAACTCCCCAAGACTGAAAGCATCGGATTCTCTGAGTTAGTTTTGACTGTTCTTTGCTAGTCCGCAGGCTGATGGGGGTGTTGCTATTCTTTGAGCATGGGCACATACATTTTATGTCTAAGATGTGAGCAGAAGCATATAGCTCTTTTCCTTTTAGAGAAGCAATAAATGTACAAGTGTTTCAATCTGAATTGAGATATTAGCAAAGTAATTAAGGAGACAGTCTCATGGAGTCGGAGAACTCGTATTGGGAGCTCAGCGCCTGCGGTGAGATGCTGAATAGCCATCAGTAAGAGAGACTATCATGCTGCTCCCTGAGTAAAGAACTTGCATAGCATTTCAAGTACATTTGCTAAAATGCATATAATGATGATAGAGCTAGGGTGAGTTTCAGTCTGTGGCTTTTTCCCCCTGGTAAAATAAATGAGGGTTATTTTTTCTGACCCTGCTGTGTGTTAGTGTAGCGTAAAAACCCTATTTATTGAAAAATAGGTTGCACAGTGAGTTCTAGGGCTTGAATCTACTCTCAAATAGCAAGAAATAGACTGTGGCTTTCCTATAGCATTGAAGACCGTAAGGGTTTAAGAGTGAATTATGTGCTTTTAATAGGACGTTAACTTGAGATAATGTAACTTCATTGATAAGCCTCAGAATATACTTTAAATAGATTTTTGTACTTGGTAGCAGTCTTGACTGTATCTCATTACAACTGGAATTGAAAACAAAACTCCTATATCCTCAGTGGAAAAACCCACTGTAGCGTGGCATAATAATATTGCTGTTTATGTAGGCATTTGCTGCTTAAAGTCTGTTTCTAAGGCAAAAGAGATGTTGACCTTTGTATGGCTCAGCCAGAAATCCCTGATTGTCTGTGTAGAGGATATCTCTCTGTCGGCAGTGGTACGAACCCCAAACAACGCAGAGAGACTTTTTTTTAAGTGGCTAATACCTTTAAACACTTCATGTCTGTGAAGAGTAATGCTTATGTGTATTAGCAATGAGTACTTAATTTTAAAATAGTAATTTACAAAGATAATACAGGACTAAACCTAAATTAATTTCACCTGCTGGCACCTTTCTAGTTTGCCCAGCGTTTTCATACTCAGGCCTAGCGCCTGTTCCCTCAGGGGGAGCCTGGATGACAGGCAGCAGGGTACCGAAGGCCATTTTGCAGGCTGTTTGCCGCCTCAGATGGGCCATTTTACTTTCACAAGCGTTTTGAAAGGAGCTGGTATTTCAGCCACCGGCGCACAGCTCAGGAGTTTGGTCACTGAGTAAAGGCAGCTCGAGCAGAAGGCGCCTGAGGAGGGCCGGGCTGAGGGGCAGCAAGGGATGAGACCGCGGGCGGGGAAGCCCGGGCCGCGGCGGGGCAGGCGGGCAGAAGCGGCCCGGGCCGCGGCGGGGCAGGCGGCCATGTAACCCGCCCAGCCTCCCCTCCCGCCGCAGGGCCCGGCCTGCCCCGGCGCGCCCGCCCGCCCCGCGCCGTGCCCTGCTCAACGGCGCCACCTGCCGGCGCCTGCGGGACAGCGCGGCAGCGGGCCGGGGCCGGGAGCTGTAACAGACCTTTTTTTTTTTTTCCAATTAACTTTTTCTTTCCTTTCGCCCAAGCTCCACGCAGATCCGTTAGCAGCAGCAGGCACATGCCCACATTTTTGCCCAGAACAGCTGTGGATGCCCCATCCCTGGCAGCTCTCAAGCCCAGGCTGGATGGGGCTGGGAGCAGCCTGGGCTGGAGGGGGGTGTCCCTGCCCATGGCGGGGGGTGGGTTGGAACTGAGTGGGCTTTAAGGTCCCTTCCAACCCAAACCCTTCTAGGAATCTTTCCATTAATTGTAGGTGGTGATTTTAGCCTCACCCATAGACAGCTGGAGCACTCACAGTGTTTTTCTCTTCCCTCTGTTACCGCTTGCTCTACTTGCTGTGTGTTTCTGCATCGTGTAACATGATTTTACCACAAGGCTGCACAGCCTTCCTACTTAGGTCTGTCTCTTTACCCGCTTAACTTTAATGTTTGGACAACTGCAGACTTAATTTCCTTCTTGGGAGTATTCAAAGAACCAAGGAAGGCCATCTTGCCACCAAAAAGAGCGACTATAAAAAGAAAAGAGTGAAAGGAAAAAAAAAATAACGCTGGAAATCTGATTTTACTGTTGCAATGAAGCACGTTTCATTGCTTAATGGAATTTATCTTCTCAGGTAACATGTTTTGTGCTGTAAAGAAACAGCCAGCCGTTTCCTCACAAGCTCCTCCAGGTATAAGTTTGAGAGCTGTCGGAATGCGTTGGCTGCCGAGGCTCACTGCCAGCAGGCACCACAGCACCGCTATGGCTTTGTGCATCCAGGTACCTCCCTGCCTCCTCTGTGCTTCCGGCAGCGGTTTCTACATCAAAGTAGAGAAGTTATCCAATGTTGACAAAAATAACCCGAGTAAATCTTCCCAAGAGTCATATTGCTTACCACAGTGTTTGGGGAGCAGAAGGAATATGCATCTCTTGCTGAGGGTGGGAAGGATGAAGAGCTCTGTTTATTATTTCTTTAGGCTATTTTAGTAGAGGTGCAATTCTTGCAGGAGCCCTAGGGAGGGTGTATGGGGGGACCAATGCAGGCGGTTGCCAGCAGCACTCGGTATTCCCATGCAATAAATGCCGTGTGTAATTCCCTCTGCCCAGGCCTTCAGAGCAAACTTCCCCAGGCCAGTGGTGCCAGGGAACGGGTCATGTGTGCTCCAAGCAAGAGTCATCAATTGCTGGGAGCTCTTCTGTTACGCTGAGAAAAGAGGGAGGAGTATGTATGCATTACAAGAGGAGTACATTATTTCTTGCTGCTATTAGCCACAGCACTGTTACATTATACATGACTCCTCATGGATCAGAGCCACAGCAGAGATCAGCTTCTCCCTCTTGTTAAGGATTGCTCTTTTTATCAGAGAGATGGCATGTGATAGCCTCTGCTTTTCTCAGTAAATTTGTGGTCTTTCACCCTTCCTTGTAAACATAACTGGTATTAGTGTTGTAAATAGTTTAGGTTGGAAAAGACCTTTAAGATCAAGTCTAACCGTTAACCCAGCAATGCCAAGTCCACCACTAACCCATGTCCCTAAGTGCCACATCTTACTGAGGGCCCACTTGATCCCCTCATTCAGATCATTGATAAAGACATCAGGCAGGACCAGCCCCAGTGCTGAGCCCTGGACACCCCGTGTGCCCAGTCCCAGCAGGATGTGACTCCATTCCCCACCTCCCCCGGCCCAGCCGGCCGGGGCTTCACCCAGCGAAGCGAGCGCCTGCCCCAGCCGTGAGCAGCCAGTGTCCCCAGGAGCTGCTGCGGGAGATGGTGCCAAAGGTGTGCATGGGAAAGGAGCATTTGTTATTGCATTGCAGTATGGAGAGTCTCAAATGCATCTGGGATTTTGATGACTTCTCTTGTTCGTATCTGCCTGTAGTGGGTTGACCATGGCTGGGCACCAGGTGCCCAACAAGCCACTCCATCACTCCCCTCCTCAACAGAAGGGGGTGGAGGGGGAGGAAGAAAGAAGGTATAACAAAAGCACTCATGGTTCTAGTCAAAGGTAGTTTAATGAAGCAATAGCAGAAGTTGCGCATGCGGAAGCACAGGAAACTAGAAGATGTTATTCTCTACTTCCCATCAGCAGGTGACACTCGGTCACTTCCCGGGAAGCAGGGCTTCAGTGCACATAGTAATTGCTCTAGAAGATAAATGTCGTAAATAAGGAATGCCCCCATTTCTTCCTCCTTTCTCTTAGCTTTTATATCTGAGCAGGCATCATATGGTACAGAGTATCCCTTTGGTCACTTTGGGTCAGCTATCCTGGCTGTGTCCCCTCCCAAGATCTTGCCCACCCCCAGCCTACCGCTGAGAAAGCGGGGGAAGGTTGGCCCTGATGCTGTGCTCAGCCCTAGCCAACCCACTGGTGTGCTGTCACCACCTTTCTAGCTGCCAGTGCAAGCACGGCACTGTGAGGGTGCTATGGGGCTCAGCCAGACCCAGCACAGAGCCATGTCTTACCGGGATGTATGTAGCTGCCACGCCACATTTGAAAGTGCTACATAACATCTAATTAGACTTGTTAGATAAATCTATGGGGCTGCATAGGTCTTGGATCATTAGTTTGTAGTTCATGTTAATTTTTCTTCGTGTATCCTGTTCCTTGACAAAGAGAAAAGGCATGTGATTTGTTTGGGAATTTTTCTTATGTTCCTGCTACTTAAATTTCCTTGAGGATTTGGGGGAAAAAAAAGAAAAAAAATCTTTTACATAAGATTAAATACTCCAGATTTACAAGAACCAAATTAACAGATGATACAAAACACATGATTTCAAATAGGTTTAATTTCTAAGCCTCAACTTCTGGCATTTTTTTGTTTTGAAATAAGCAGAGTTTGAGCTCAGAGGCTAATGGAGGATAAGATGCACTACAGGAAAATTGTTAAGCTTTTGTTCTGTTCTGATGGGATTTTAAACAATGACTCACCCACAAACACACAAAGTTTGCTGGGCTTTTACATATTTCCAGGCTCAAGTTCACCACCTTTCAGGTTGAATGCAAAAAAAAAAAATAGAGAACTGACTTCATTACTTGTGCTCTGGAAGTGACTTGACAGCCATTTAGAAAAATACTTAATATTCACCAATTTCCTTGGTTCCTCCTGTCCCCCAGGAGCAGACTGAGAACAGATCCGTTGGTCTCCATCCCATCCAGCAGCCTGGTGTGTGGCACTGGCTTGGAGGCAGCAGCGATGCCCCAGCACTTTGATTCATGTAATCAATAATCCCAGGGCTCTACCTAAAAGGTTGGAAAATGTGGTGTGACCCAGGAGACGAGTAATGATTTTTGTGTGTGGCAAAACGACTGGGTTATGGCTTGTATCAACAAGTAAAGCCTCCTGAGCGCAACCAAATAAAGAGCTTTTTATTTTGCATTCCTTAAACCTTCGCTTTGAAGTTGACCTTATTCTCAGTGGTAAATATGGTCTGGCACTACATGAACAAATTCGGGAGTATGTTTAAGCTATAGTTCATTTAGGTCTAATTGCCTCCTTCATACAAAAGTTTATATTAATTGGTTCATTCATTTACTCTAAAGCTTCTATCATCTTCATTTGGACTCACGTTTCATGAAACACCTGTCAATTGGGTAGCTTTGTGGTTTTAAGGGTAAGAAAAATGCTTTTTTGAGGAGGCTGTTGGAGTCTCCTAGGCAACCATGGGTTTCCTTAAGCACACTCCTGCCCTGACCCTTCTGCCTGCTGCACCCAAGTGGCTTTGGGGACCCTGCTCTTTGTGTCCCTAAAGGTCAGAAAGGATATTCTCTTGATATCAAGGAAAATGTAATATTTATCAAACTACAATTTATTATACGTTAGGAAAGAATAAATGTTGGCTTTCACTGTGACAGATTTTCATGTTATCCACTAAATTCATTGCTGGATCAAGCTGGCACTTGTTTCTCCTGAGTCATATGGAGGGTTTTTTTGGCACCTAATACATTAACATGTGTGTATTCTTTGTGGCTACAATTTGAACAAATGTTTTGAAATTATGACAGAGAAAATTACTTTTCTTGCCTACATTAACAAGTAGGTGTTGTGTATCTTAATCACTGTGACCAAGCTGCAATTACAGCTGATAAACATATGGAGATTAAGTTGCAAAAAGGGAGGAACATTTACATTTTTTAAGGAATTGCCACAAAGATGAATAGAAAAAGGGGGAGGGGGAAAGGTTGGACAAAATTATGCCAAACCTACTTCTTATTAACTGCAATACTGCACATTTACTGCATATAGCACATTCGTGACCTCAAAGAAATTAAAGCTCTGCTACATAAATAAGTTATCTCTTTGTGTTAAATGCTCATGTCCTTAGATCCACATAAGAACCAAGATATTAAGCAGAACAGAGATGACTCCATGTATAAAATACTACCACAAAGATTTGTACCACAGCTTGGCTTAGGGGATCGCGTGTTCCCTGAAGTCAGCAATAGTATCATATCAATATACTGTAGGATGAGAACATCACTGTAGTCTTCTCAGTTGGCAAGCCTAATAGTATAATTGAAATGAAATGTGTTCTAGGAAAGTGCCCACTGTTTTTTGGTGGGGTTGGTGGGGTTTTTTTTTGTTTGTTTGGTTTGGTTTGTTTTTTTTTTTAACTTTGAGCTCTGTGGGAATTCCCAGAAGACCTTGGGAATGTTTTATAGATTCACACGTGCTGTTGTTTCTTTCAAGGTTCAACATTTGCAGGCTCATTGAGAAGGTTTTCCTGTCTTGTACAAGACTTGATGGAGCGAACATGCACTGTGCTTGTTGCTAAAAAGTGTGGTACATTCACGTGCTCAGCCCCAACAGAGAGGGAAAAATGGTGAAGTGTTTCCTTGTGATGCAGTTCCCAGAAACATAATTGGTGTTAAAAATTTCTAAAACATAGCTTTTTCGGTAGACTGCCAAAAGAAAGGTAGATTGGTGCCAAACATCAAGCAGTTTTCTAGTAGCTTTTGAAGTAATCATATATTCATGTATTTACACTAGCCTTTGAAATCTGGCAAGACCTGTGCTTCCGCAACTTTATTGCATTACTGCAAAAGTTTGTTTTAGCATGGAGACACGGATGTCTAGCAGTGTGCTGCAACCATGAAAAGAGAAGTTCTGTGACCAATTGAGGAGACAGGCTGGATACATTTCACTCACGTAAATGATAGGATAACATATTGATCTGGAGGGAGAGAGCATTTGCCATATGTTTGGTGCTAAAGTTTTTTGCTTGAAAGAACCAAGAGTTGGCCCCAGACCAAAGCTCTGTGGTTAAACCTGCCTTGATCTTTGAGGAAATTCTCAGCTTCCTTTGGTAGCTTCTTTCGGCTTAAAACAGAAGAGAATAGACACAGCACTGGGCATCAGTTGCCATCACCTCCAGCAATCCCAGTGGCCTGTCATAAAACTTGGGATCCCTCGCAGTTATCTCTGGTGAGCATGTTCTCGGGGAGGTATAGCCTGAGATTTTTTGTTTTTATCAGAGAATGTCCAAACCATAACTGTTGAGAGATTATCTTAGTTCTTGTAGTATTTAAATTTATACCTTTTGTGATGGTGTATCCCATTTTACAGGTCTAACATAAAGAGAGCAATGTGATTTTGCACTGTAACATGGGGTTCTGGCAATTTTAAAGACCTTTGCAGCTACGCAGTCTATAGAAAAAATATATTTTTGTTACCTTACACACTTTACAGACATGAAAGCCTTTGAATTAGCTTCAGATCATTGTCTAGTACTTCTCCACGGACTGGATTTAGTAACTTTTGACAGCTGGCTGCCCAGGGCTTCTGTCCCCTGCGAGCCTTCCTCCAGCCAGTGGGCTTCAATAGCTTGAAATAAATATTGGCAGTTTTAATTTCTTCCTGGAAGGTGGTTTCCTTGTAACATTCTCACAAGCAATGCTTGGATATGTTGGAGGTCCCTTACATTTTTATTTGCACTTCAGGTCCTAGAAAATAAATTGTTTATGGCTGCTGGTGTTACCAGCAATGAGGGATGTTCTGGAGCTGGAGCTCAGAGCGCATTGCTAGAGACATAGTCCTACACGTTTGATCCAAACAGATAGATGTGAGTGCAATGAATCCAGCACCTGCTAAATGGGCTTCAACTGGTCATTTGAAGTCACCCTGTCTGCTTTCTGCCCCCAGCAAAATGGGGAAAAAGATGCTTTCTTCTATTGGGTACCTAAATAAATCTGTAGGTGTCAAACACTAATTCCCATGAGACACTTGCACTTTGAAACCTGGAGACTGGCTCGTACTTGGCTTCCATGTGTATCCCCAGGGCTTCACCAACCCACGGGCACAGCGTCCAGTGGCCAAGAGCAGCAGCTGGGAGCAGTAGAAGCAGAGAATTATAGTGTATTGTAAGTTGGAAGGGTACTGACGCTTTGTCTCTTTTGCATTTTGTGTCTGCATACTTCAAACAGATAAAATTAAGCTATTATTAAGATGTTAGAATGGAATTTCTCTGTAGCCTCGAACTTGCTGGTTTTGTGAATGGCATTTTTATCTGGCAATATAATCAACAACAAACCAATCCCTTTCTCAGGCACAGCCAACATCAAGGGAAAAGTTCACTGCAGATACCAAAGATTTTCTTCCTCGGTAACAAACACAGAAGCCTCCAGCCATGCCTTTTTGCTGTTAGCATGAATAAAGGTTAATTGCCACATTTCTATGTTTCCCTTTGTAATTAAGAGTTGAGCCTTCAGTGCCTTTCACTGCAGTTACTGACAACTGAAGTTAATCTTTTTAATCATTGCAGAAAAAAGGCATGGACTCTACAACAGATCCCACTCAAAACAGGCTGGCTTTCTGTATTTGGAAGCTTGTCTACATCTAGGCAAAGCTGGAGTAGTGTATTTAGAGAATATGCATTTTAAGAATAGCCGTTTGAATTTTGGTTTCTCTGTGACTTGATTGAAAGTTATGCAAATGCAAGGGTAATTCCCAGGCTGAGGCTGTTACAGGAGAAGCCATGATTATGTTGCAAGCCGCACAGAAATTGCAAGGCCTATTCTCTTTGCTGCTGTTTCTCTCTGTTTCACATTTCCATTGTTTTAAGAAATGTTCCTGTTATAATTTTTTTCTCCTTGTTCATGCAACAAAAACTCAATCAGAAGTATGTTAGTGAAAGAAATTGGGCTTTTTTTTTTTTTTTTTTTTTTTTTTCAAATTATCGCAGGCATTCACTGCTCTGGGAGAGCAGGTGTTGGTAGGTTTGGGGAAAGTGATGCCACTTCTGGCAGCAAGGAGGTGCGGCGGGAGCACGGGGCAGCCGCAGCTGGGCAGGTGCACGGGGCTGTGGGAGGCATCACGCTCTTGGACAACTTTCTGTCGCAGAGACAGTTGAACAAAGATGTGTCGCTACATTGTTTGGATATAATGCACTTCTTGCTTGTACATGGCTGCTGTGAAAACATGCTTGCTTTGTTGTGTTAATAAATAACTGTTATGTTTAAGAAATTAATTCACGTGGAAAGATTTATTGTAGTATAAAATTATAGGAAGAAAAATGAAAAATTCCATCCTTAGAGTGGCTTGAAAGAATTTCTGTCTCATCTGATTAGGGGAAAAGGCTGCTTTATCTTCCTAAATATTTTTTTTTTTTTTTTTTGTATTTAAATAAATCTTCTGAAATGCTTGCATGCCTGCAAGAATTATAAAAGGCTGTTCAGACCTAAATCAAGTGTTCAGTGTTGCTGCATGAATCTTCCAAGGCAATAAACTTTTGGTACCTTTGACAAGTTTTATGATTCAAGATAGGTGCACTGTGCTATGTACCATATTTCAAAGTAACACATCTGAATAAATCGTATCAATTTTATATGCTAATAATTTGTTTTGGTATTTTAATACTAGGAGCTATAATTCATACCTATCACGTTCCTTAGACTACAGATAATTTGAATAACATTTAGAGAAAAATTACTTTAGGAATACCTCCAGTATTGCACTTTTCCATTGCACAAATAAGCCAAGAATGGAGAAGCCTAGAAATAAATAAATAAATAAATATAAAATTTAATTAAATCTCCTTAGATTCAGCTCAGGACTGTTTCCCTCTGATGTTTCCCTTTCCCTTAGCCACAGTATATTTTCAGTTTGCTGAGTGTTTGGGCTTTTCTCCATTTCCTGTGGTAAATTCTTGGGTAGGCAAATCAATCTTGCTATTTGCATACTCTCTTTGCCTAGAAATATAATATGAATGTTTCCTTTCTTAAATTTACGTCAAACTCTCACTGATATTCATGGTGTATTACAAAGCTTTACCTTTTCCAATACATCACATGTTGTGTGAACAGTTGAAACTCAGTTTTGCTCTTGCAAACTGGATAATGATGGCAGCAGTATTTGTGGTAACAGTGGGAATACTATAGCAATATTGAATAGTTATAAAGCCAATTGAAAACTATTTTGAGGGCAGGCTTTACTGAAAAACCAGTATAATCCCTATAGTTTTGTAGCAAATCAAAATTCCTCTTTCTAATCATAAGATGTGCAAATGGCCATGAAAGATCACCAGAACCTGCAGGGATTTCTAAGTGTTCTGTATAAAAGAAAATAGAGAAACGATAAAATGAAAGGAAAAAAAAGGTGAAAAAATTGCAAATGTCTAAACATAGAGAAGATAAATGAGGCTAAAAGCCTATTTTTATTGTTTTGCCAGTAAAAATACCTTCAGTGCTAAAATGGAAAATCTCATTGTATGTTAAAGTTTATCAGCTACCTGATCTTAAGTACATTTGAGACCCCATCCTAATATTTATATTCAACCAGACAAGCTCAGAATGATTTCCTTCTCCCCACTGCAGCTGCCCTCTCTCTACATGCACAAGACTATCTTTATTAATGGTTATTTATATAAAATTCATTCCAAGTTTCAAAGCCACTTTGGCAGAATGCTCCAGAATACATCTGAAAAAAATATTTGCCAAAGTGTTCAAGATATGAGATCTTCAGACTTCTCTGTGACACTTTCCCTGCTCCTCTTCACCTCACAGAAGCAAAGCGCTATGGTGAGTGTTAGCATGCTGGTTAGTTTTTCAGGAGTCAAATTTTAAAAGCCCTACAAAGCACAGGGAGCGCCTCACCATCATCTCCCTCCCACCTGTACTATCTTAGTGTTTTCTGTGGAATCTGCACCTTAAATGATTTTCCTTTTCTTTTTCTCCTGGGTCACAGATTGGAAAGCCTTGCTGTTCAGCTGATGGTGCAGTTTCAAGGGATTCTCCGTTCCCGCCAGGAACCCAACACAGTCCACAAACACACCAGAGATCAACAGTGAAAACCCTCAGAAGTAAGTATGTAAATATTGGCACCGCGCCCCTGCACGCGGCAATCCCTAACCTTTGCCAGCTTATTGTACGCACCGTGCCTCAGCGGCACTAACCATGGCTGTAACGCAAATCAGCATCTAGCATCTTCTGCTGTCTCTGTTGCCGTGTTTTCTTTTTTTTTTTTCCCCGCTCTTTCCTTCCAGGGTTTCTGTCATACCTTACTCTGTCCCCTTCATGGAGGGAGCAGGTTGTGCAGGCTTTCCCCCACGCCGGGCTACTGCCAGGGAGCGGAGAGCAGAGCCCAGATGTGCCAAGACAGTCGTTCCTCTTTGCCAGGAGAAAGAAGCCTAACCCAGCCCTTCCTCTACAAAGAACCACGACCTTCCAGACCATGGAGGAACTGGTTCAGTGCTGAGCTTCATCTAAAGGTGGGATAACCCTGGAATCTGGATGGCTTGTTGTTCAAGTTTTTTTCATGAAGATCAAGCAGATTTTGCCCATTGTGAGGTTTTAATGTAATTTAATCCATTCAAAAAGATTGATTTTTTAAATCTCTTTAAAAAATAATCAACATGAAAATGGAGAGGCATGCATGACTTTTGCAGTATTCCTCACAGTGTGCTCGTTAACCCTTCTTCCACATGTATGAGTTGTTGAAGACGGGGTGATTCTCTCTGGCTGATTTTTTTTTTTGGAATTTTTTGGTTGGAGTTTTGTTTTCGTTGTTGTTTTTTTTTTAAATATACATTAGTTGAAAACAAAATGGCCTTCACTAAAAGTCCAAAAGGGAAATTGAGAGGGATGAAGGGAGAGACTTTATTACCAGTGCCCTTTTTCCTTGGAAATAAAAATGTCACCTTACAAGGAGGGCAACATGAATGCTGAAGGGAAGCAGGGTGGTATTGCAGGGATGCAGCTGGTGAGTGAGGCAGCAGCGGGACAGGGTATGTATATGCAGGCTTAGGGAAAGGGATGGAGGCACAGGTCGTGGCATTCAGAGGGTGTTTAGGCTCTTGCCTAATATCTCTGAACTAAGTTCAAAAAGTCTTTGTTCTAGTTGTCTGTGATAGAGTCAGCTGGATACTCTAGAGGTACCCTCCGTATCATTGCAAGGAAAAAGAGGGAAAATGTTTTGAAAGGAACAGCATGAAACCTTTCCATTTGAGAAAAAATACTTGTCTTTTTTTTTTTTTTTTTTTTTTTTTTTTTTTGCGAGGATTTCACTACTTGGAGGAGTGGGGCAGAGCAGCAGCATTTTTCAGATGAGTTTGCGGTTGATTTAATACTTGTACTAACATATATTCAGGGATGTACCCAGACACCTTATTCTTTTCACAATTGTGTCTTCTCATAGCAATCGTGTGTAAAAGGAAGCAACTCTTCCCAAAGAAGATCTTGTGCCTTTTTGGATGACTGTGTTCACATAGCTTTTCTCAGGAGATAATTTGAAGTGAATATAATCCTTCTTGCAGTAAAAGGGTAGTATCAAGCAGCTAATGTGCTGCTTTGCCATGTGAAATGTAAATCCTCACTTGCCAACATTGCTGGTTTGCATCATCTGATTGCAAGTATTGAGACCATTAATGTGTTCCTCCTTCACCAAGTTCTGGCTCCTGGGGAAAGGTGGTGCAAAGGGGGCTTCTCCCCCCCATCAGCCTTTCTTTTCAGGATCTTTTCTAGTCTTTGGGATCACAGACAAGTGATGGGAGATGGGAACAGTGAGGTTAAACACAGTGGAAGATAAAGCCAAAAGGAAAATAAACTTTCAAGCCATTTAATGTTAAAATCTTGAGATGTTCAAGTGTTTCTTATGTTTTCTGAGTTCTGGACTGAGACCAAATACTCCTGAGTCAGTGTTCAGGCACTGACATAATGGGCTGCAGACTCAAATGACGAGAGACCTGGAGGACTTGGTGTCCATTGCTGATATGCTCTCTCCATCTTTCACAGCTCAGCTGTCAGTAATGCTCACCTCCGGGCTCTCCAGGGCTCCCATCTCCCATGGAGGAGCTCCTAGCTGCAGACCGTGTCTGCTTTCTTCGGGGCAGGTCCTTCACTCTAACCTTGCCATTTATGTGGCTGACACAGAGCTGGCTGACTGGCTGAGAAGTTACAGAGACCGTGGGGGAACTTATCTGAGCGCATCTAACCATCACTGCTTGCACTTTGAAATGAAATATCCCTCGTCTTTTAAACCAATAACGCACCGCCCACTGCTACATGGCTAGGCAGAGGGGACAGATGTTGTATTACAACGCAAGTCAGAAAGGATTTAAATAATGCGGTCGCAAGGGAAGCAGTAGCATGGGAATGCATCAACAGCTATCAGGGGTGCATATATTGTACCTGTAAAACTGTGGAAAATTACTTATTTCACACCTTGTGAGGACTATAAAAAAGGCCAACAGAGTGGTAATTGTATTAGGAATTAATCCGCTCAGCCCCTCAGTATGTTGAGTTGCCTGTTTCTACAGAAAGGACAGGAAAATGAAAGGGCTCCAGCCTGTCTGGGGAGCGGGCGCGGGGGGGGGGCGGGGGGGCGGGCATCCTCCTCCTGGTGCCAGCAGGTTTCGTGAAGACTCTGTCTTGTTGTTACTTGTGCTTTGGGGTAAATGTTCCAGTCCCACATTTAAGACAAGCCATGAAATACTGTAAATTGACTGTTGTTTGGTTTTCTGTACCTCAATAATTGAAACTAATAGAAACAAATAGCTAATATTTTCTGATGGGATGACCTTGGGAGCAGGAGACCAGCTAGTTGTGCCTTCCTCCAGGGAAGAAAGTTAGAGGAATTACTGCTAAATAATAATAATAGCAGCAGCAGCACGGGCTGTAATTCCCCACTCTCCTACTTAAGCAACACCTGAACACCAGCATGAAGAAAACAAGTCATTTATCAAGTATAATTTCTTGGAACTGCTGGGTTTGTGGAACAGAGTGGGGGAGAAACAGGCAGACTGATCTCTACCTCATCCCATCTATTAAGGTACTAGCATATAATTTTCCCATTTTGGCAATTTGTACTTGCTTGGGCCAAATCTGGATGTGGACAAATATGACTTGCTGTATGTCCTTGTTTCCTTTTTGAGGCGCTCTGAAGTGCAAGCTTTGCTGCACCCACCTACTTTTCCTAATGAGGGATCCGACCCCGTTGCTCTCTGTGTTCCTGAGGTTCCTGTGCAACCACAAATCACCCACCCCAGCTCTGATTTTGACCTAGTTTTCATTTTTTTTAAAGAAAGTGAGGTTCATGTGATACCCACAGACATGCTGAGTTTTTTGCATCTATTTTGGTCTCTGTAAAATCAACTAAATTTACAGTCAGAGAGGAAACTCAGAGATAATTAAATACCAAAACACTTACTAAAAAGACATTAGTTAAAGGAAAGGGCTCTCCTAAAGCCAAACAGGCAGAAGTTGGACATCAAAAACTGTTTGGCAGCAGCATCTGGCCAGGAAACCAGCAGGTGGAGAAATCTGGGCATCAGGCAGCATCATAAAACACAGTTCCTGTGCAGTGGGATGTTGTTAATTGTGGGGCTTACAGAAAAACTTACAGAAAAGCTTGTTACAGACTCAATTCTATAGAAACAGCAAGCGATGGAGGAATGAACTAAAGAGATGCATAGAAACATCTCAGCACATGGGAAAGCAGTGAGTGAGAGGTACTGCCTGATTGCTGGGTGATAGGAGGCAATTTCCTGCCGAATGAGGTTATTCTGACCAAAAATGAAGTGAACTTGGTGTGTCTGAAAAAGAGGAGTAAGAGCCAAATGCTGCAAGGTTGTAGTGGTTTCTCTAGGGAGGAAAACAGTGAAATACTGGCCAAAGCGAGAGGGCTGCGGAAGAGGGGATGCAGGCACAGTGACACCTGGCACGTTACACCATGGCGTGGCCTGGGAGAGGGAGAAATAGGCAACCTTGGACAGTTACATGTAAAAAAATCTTATCAATAGAACAAGAAGCTGCTGTGACACATGGATAGTAAAGGAGAGTTTCAAGTGCTTCTGCAAGCTGCCCCTTCACCTGTAGGAAAAGTACTAAACCAGTAATTGGAAAAGCCAGGTCTGGGGGTGAGAGGTTTTGACTGAGGAAAGAACAGTCTGCGCTGAGCCATTAAAAAACAATAAATATCTGTGATTAAAACCACTCAAGCAATTTCAGGTGAGTCCTGGGTTGAGCATGGCAATGAGGAATAAACTTGGCACAAGAGCTGCGCTCGTGCCCTGCTTCTGCCAGCTGGGATTTTTCTTCAAGGCCCCACTTAATTTCCAAACCCCATTTCCCTGTGGCCCTTTGCACGCTGCAGGCAGCACGGCCAGTCCCTCCCAGTTCTGCCTTGCCACCCCACGGGCTCTTTTACCTGCTTGCCTGTGTCCCCTTCTGCACAGAAAATGGGAAAATCTGGATGTGTTGCAGCACCTGACAGGATCTTCTGAGTGTCTGGATTGGTACGAGAAAGGCAGGGACCCTAGGTAGTAGAAATATTAGTAGGTAAAGAATAAAGTAAGAATAAAGGAGAATAAAATAAGAACAAAGAATAGCAAGGGAAAAGAGCCTGGCTCCTTGTTATTAACCTGCTCAGAGAAGAATGTGAAGTAGCAAATGAAAGTACTTTTGTGGATTTGATCCAAACTTGTACGAGATAAGCACTAGGGAGCTCCTCTTCATTAGGGGAAGGGTTAATGTAAAAAGTAGGAAAGTAAGAAAAAGCCCTGTGTGAACAAATGAATTATACAGCAGAGTAATTAGATAAGACGTTTGTAACATATTTATTGCAGAGGTTTAGTTACTTAATTGCTCAGTAGATAATGTCTGTATGTATATACATGCATGCAAGTTATGGATGTTTCTGCATGTAATTATCTACGAATATGCTATATATCTCTGAAATGGCTGATAAGGGTCTAAGAAGACTGTCATGAGTTTATAATGCATTTGAACTAAAAAGCTTTGCCATTTAACTCAGCATTTCACTAACAAATGGAAGTTATTAAAAAGCTTAGAGGGCAGAACAATCTGGCTTTGTAGAATTTGAAGACAATTCAGGTGTTGGAGGGAAAAACAGGATGGGTGAATGCATTTTTTTTCCTTTAAATCTTTTTCTTCCAATACCAGTCCATCACAGAAATCTGTGGCCGTGTGGCCCGAGGCCATTGAGTTACTGACGCTTTATGAATGAGTTTGCATCCCTCATGTTGCAGTTACGTGGCTGTGTCGTATTTGCAGCCTGTTCCAGCTGGGAAGTGCGTTAGTTTAAATCATTGTGAAGACAAGGTTGGCTTTAAGTAAGTCATTTTATCTTTCTTTATAATGCTTTGAAGGAGGAAATTTTGCTTCTTATGTAACTCTTGAGAGCTGTTATTTCCAGCAGCCTCACCTGTGAACGCAGCGCTGAAGGACATGCTTTACAAGGTGTAGCTGTTGCAGAGCTGTAAACACGCCGGCTGTCTTTATTGAGCAGGCTGGGGTTTCCAAAGGAACCAAGGAAATTAGTCACCCGTCTTTCCACGTAAATAAATGAACAGCATGCCTTGCAAAGATAATTTTCCCATTTTCCCATAGCTAAATAAATCTCAGTCAAGGGGGAGGTATCGCCATCACATGCCACGACCCTGCACAAGAGGGTGAAAGTTCTGCAGAAAGCTTACTGCGCTTTTGCTCTGCAAGAGCTGTGTGTCAGGGTTTCCCGGTCTGCTTTGAAGTGCAAACCTCACAGGACCTTCTGAGGGCTCTTCGTGCTCTGCTTAAGGCATTTGGTCAGGAAGGCGCTGCCTGAGACAGGGGCTTCTCCTCGGCGGAGCAGAGACGGGTCAGCAGAGCAGGTCGGAATCCCTCTGGGCAGGGAGCTCATCTCTCCTGGAGAGGCTTAAACACAACTGCTGACAGGTAGAAACTAACCTTTACTGGGCTAATGAGGAGTTTCCCCAGGGCGTGCCATACTGCAGTTACTCATCCCGAGGTTTCTGGTTTGGTCCACTTCCCCAGCCAAGCGAACGGAATAAACTCATACAGCAATATCTGGGTAGGTAAATCAGCACTGGCACTGAACAGCGTGCTGTTTGTCACCTCCTTTCTACTTCTCCCTGAAGAAACACAAGATTCTCACCTTCACCAAATCCTGTCTATTAAAATCTAAAGCTGGATGATCACATGAACGAGTTCAGGTCCTACAACGATAAAATAAACGTCTGCTGCTATAGAGAAGCCAGTTGGTGACCTTTCCCACTCAGCTTCCCTGGTGATTCACAGGTTTTATTTTTTGCTAAGTACAAAAGCATTTTCCCTGGCAAATGCTCCTTTCCTGAAGGTGAAAATGAATAAAATAAGCCCACAAAACACTGGGGGGAGGGTTAGGTCTTTTCACAGTTACCACTATTTATAACATAAAGCAGCTGAAGTGTGGTGAGCTCTATGGAGAAATGCATCCTGAGCACAGTTCCCGAGTTAATTTCCTCATGTTAACAATTGTCTGGTGTCCTGTATTTTCAGCAGGGAGCTTCTCCATCGCCTGGTATACCAATGTGATGTCCTTAAATGATAGGTCTGCTACAGAGGGCATTTGACATTTGGCTTTCTTAAAAAATTCATCAAGAATTGATATACTGCATGTTTCATTTGAAAAGTTGCAATCAAGTAGCAAAGTCTGAATATTCATACGAGAGTAATATCTTTGCAGCATTCATTAATCTGAGTCAGTAATGAACTACAGGTAAAACTGAGTGATAATTTGGAACAAGTAACTTATTTGATTATTTTTCTCATCTTCCATATTATTAAATATCCATGAACAGTTTAATTGACCTTCCTGAATTTTTCATTTAATATTCAAAGATTTTTTTGGTAAAAAGTTTACAGGGCCGCTGCGTGGTTCCTGTCTCGCAGGGCGGAGCAGCGGCAGTAGGGTGGCTGGTGGCGGTGGGGACCCAGTCCCTGCACCCGGAGCTCTGCCCCACGGGGTGCGCTCCTTGTGGGGCTTCCCAGGCTTGTGCGCTTTATTTTCTTCATCCAGTTCATGGCTGATAGGGCAAAACCCTGAAGAACAGGTCACTCCTTTGTCTTAGCTGTTATTTTGAGCATATTTTAAGCGACTAAGTTCTCTCCTCGTTCTCTTTTTTGGTTTAAGGCTCAGTTACCCAACACTGTTTCACCCCTCGGTGATGATTTCTAGACCTCTGATCTCCTTCCTTGTCCTTTTTTTGATTTCCTACATTTAGTAGGATTTTTTGATTTCCTACATTCCTCTACATTTACTAACATATAGTATATAAAACAGAATGTACTTCCCCAATGTGGACTTCTTAGGACTGAACCTAGTGGAAGGATTGTTTCTCATATCTTCTTTTAGCCACACTTGACTTTACCATCTCAGAACGATTGTCTCTTTCAGAGCAGCCATCCCCAGCTCCCTTTCCCCAATCTGCATGGTTGTTCCCCAGCCTGTAATTACGCAGTTGATTATTTCTGCCCAACTATAGTATCTTGTATTGTCTCTCCTGAATAACATGCTTTCTTGAAAGATTATTTCAGCAATTTGTCAAGACCTTTTCAAATTTTAATCCTGTCCTCTTGTGTGCTTGCAGTCCTTCCCTGCACAGTGTTATCAAGGAAATGTAACAAGTACATTCCTTCTTCCATCATCCAAGTCACTAATGAAAAAATTAATAATACTGAGTTCAAGACAGGTCTCTTTGAAACTGTGCTTGATTCATCCTTTCATTTTGAATAGAACTGTTTTCAGGAAATGAATGGTCTTCTAGCAAGCTTTGTAGCCCGTATACATATCACCAAATGCCATGTTAATAGCTAAGGCTCAAGTCAAGCTATGCCTTTTTAATGTCCCATAGAACGGAATGCAATTGGTATGGGGCAATCGAAAAAATGCTGTTTGCTGCTGCTCACGCCTTGTATCTTGTTGCTGTTATAGAAAGATTTAATATTTTTCTGTGAATGGATGGTCTGGGAGCTGGTATGTAAAGCACTATCTTTTCCTCCTTAAAGTCGTGGTTACTCTTTCCTCATCTTTCCCTCTTCAGTCTTCCATGATAATAGTCCAGATTCTGATATTATTTCAGACAGTTTCTTAAGTATGCAAAGATAAAGCTCATCAGCATAACCAATTTGAAAACATCTAAATTAGCCAGGCACTCTCACCATTCCCTCTTTATGAGATTACAATCTTCCCTCTCTGTTACAGTATTATTGCACCAACCATCTGCTCTCAGTTGGCCTTTTTCATGAAGAGCGAAGAAAAGAAAGCTTGTTAAACACTCGGATTACTTGGTTAATGACTTTCCCACTCCTTTTTTGGTCTTCCTTTATTACTAATGTATTTACAGAATGATATCCTGCTAATTGTCCCACACTTTGACCTCTCCAACTTCGTCACTGTACTTCTCTGCCTGATGAAATGTTTGCCAAACTTTTTTAAAATGTTAGAGCTCAGACTGTGCACTGAAATTCCTAAACACTAAATCCATAGAGAATATATAATCAGCTTTCACCTTCCAGTAATAACTGTGAGTCATGCCTCTCATATGAAAGGCAAGGCAGTGGCAGCCCCTCAGCTAATGCTGACCTGAGCCCACAACCAGTTAAAATTGATAGGCAGAAGGGGAAAAAAAAAAAAAAAAAAAGGGAAAAAAAAAAGTGAAATTGTAGCGATTCATTTTTTTTTTTTAATCTAATAATATACAATCTGTTGAAATTGCATTTTTTTTCCAGGTTCTCCTCTCCTGACTCGCTCTGTTCTTAAGTACATCACCTACATTATTTCTCAAGTCTTTAGAGTCCTCTGTGGATTTCCCTTTATTGGTCCCCAGTCTACAAGTAATTGTTCTCTGTCCTTGATCCTTTTAAAATAGCTACTGCAGCAAATTTCACCTTTGTAAGTACGTGACCTTAAAGGCAGAAGAAAAATCCCTCTCAATTACATTGGACAGCTTGTAAACAGATTTCCAAATTATTTCAGCCATATATAAACATACTAGGCTTTGGGAAAAAAAAAGTGGTTCTAGTCAGATATGCAGGTCAATAGTCTTCTGGTTTAAATTCACTCATGGCATAGCAATTTAGATAATAAGATGGGGAACATAATAATGTAAAATTTCAGTGTTGTGACTTCATGTCTTTTACTCTCACACTAGAGACTTGGGGGATGAAGAGAACTCTGATTTGCAAAGCTACATAAAACAAAACTGCAGAGGAACCTGCCTGGGTGATGACCTTCTTTTCAGTTTTTAAGCAACCTCAATACTGAATCTTGCTTAGAACTGCCCATTATCCTTGTTTCTCATGCAGAGCCATTAACCTATAATTTACTGAAGCAAATAAACTGTTCTTTGCTGGTATTAAAAAAAATCCCAGCCTTCCTTATTTTCTCCTGAAGCATCTCAAAATGGATAAGCTTTGTCAGATCCTAATATTTCCAGCCTGCCTAAGATACTGGAAGAAAATCAAAATGCACAGTGTTGGTTATATACTGCAAAATGACTGACATTTAGCAGAAATTTTAAATCTATCTAAATTCTTGAAAACTGAAAGGCAGGAACCTTTGCTGCAGAATGCTGTCTGTTGGGGTGGGGGGGTGGGGGTGCCTAGCAGGACAGCCTGAGACCAGCCCTTAGGTAACTGATGCCTGGAAGCAGCTCTGGGTAGCACTGAGCAAGTGTGGTGCTGTGGGAAGCATCATAATTTGCTCTCCAAGCCAGGAACCTATTTCTTGCAGAAAACCAAGCTGGAGAACGCTTAGCAGAGTGATCTAACCAGCAAACATTCCCTCTAGTTTTCCCAGTCTGAACTGGTGTATGAGTGCATTGCAAGGCACATGCAGAGTGTGCAGAAGAGAGTAACGTTTTTAGTATTTCAGATAAATTGCATGGAAGTAACTGCTACTTGCTAGCAGTTCCCTTGTACTAAGCAATTCCTAGTAACTCGTGTTGTGTGTTGATAAATGCACGTCATCTGCAGGCGGTCCCAGTCCAGGGTGGGCTGTACTCATCTGGATGCTCCAGGCTGGCAGTCCTTGCAATCCAAGCTGTGCGAAGAAGGATGGCTGGAAAGGAGGAACTGGAGACTGAAGGTACAATTTTAAACTGCAGTTTCCACAAGAAGTCTTTACTTAGAGCTATACAGATCTCCAGCAAATTGTAGCTTATTTTCTGGCTCTTTCTTTGTAGGTCCTTTGCTTGAAAAGAAGAAATGAAAAGCTTGGTCTGGAATCTCTAATTCTGAGTCAGTTGCCCACCAGCAGGCTGTTACTGATCGATTGCTGGATTTTCCAGACTTACTTGTTTCAAATGTAGTTTTTGTAATAACTGCAGCCAGTGGACTGCAAACTTCTGCAGAAAGTGAGCAGCCTTTAGCCTAAGAAGGAGAGATACACAGAGAAACTGGGTTGTGCTTTTTGAGCAAGTCGTCTTTTTGACAATAATGGAAATATCAAGCCAATTAAAACACCAAGGAATGTTCAAAACCTAGTCTTAGCAAAGAAAATGTGCCTTTAAAAGTAAATGATATAAGCAAATAACAAACTCTTGATAGCTGACACCAACTAAAAGTGGTTTATAAATAAGGGCTTTTTTCTTCCTTATCCATTGCTTCAAGCAGTCACTCAAAAAAGATGTAACTTCCAGTTCAGTGAGTAAAGAGTTTAAGGTCTGTCTGTGGTGCTGGGAAGGACCGGCACTGCAATGCAAGCATGCATGCTTTAATACGTCGTGATATTTTCTGATATCTAAACTGAAGGGTAAAAAGACAGAGGACGGTCTAAAGGTCAGTATAGTAAAATAGCAGAATCTACTGATTCTGCTGAGAGTTTATGATCTGAGGAAGATCTCTTGTTTCAATGAATAAGATTTCCAAAAAGCTGCATTAAACTTTCAGAGAAGAGGAAGCCATTCCAGGGAGTACGTGTGGTATGATCGATTCACTGCTTGTTTGCACCTCCTGAGAAATAATTAAGTCATTACTTTTTTTTTAGGGAACTCATTCAGGGTCAGGAGGAAAAGTTAGTTTTCCTCCTCCCCATAGTCTTTTACTGAGATATTTAAAGGCAATGTGGAACTTTCTGTCTCCATCCCAGAAGCCCTTGAAAACGCAGAGGTGGGCACCCAGTCGCACAGTCTGTGATGAGACACGTTACGTTTTGTGCCAGACAAATGTTATGGTACCCTGACAGCAGCAATGCTTCTAGTCTGTCATTTGCCCTTCTCACCCTAGAAAAATAAAGACCCTTGAGCTTTTTTAGTTACTGAATTGGAAACTGTTAAATTGTGCTGAGCCGTTGCTTGAAGTAGTGGAAAAAATGGTTGAAAAAGTAGTTTGCTCAATAATCACACGAGCTGGAACTGCTTGTTTCCTGCCACTCTCAGCAGCCACCAGCTATCAGGAAGGTTTTTTTCTCCTGAAGGTCAATAAAAGACCCTCACCTTTTTTGGGTTTTAGTTTTATATGTTATTGGAAAAGCCAAATCATGTTTTAGTTCTGAAGATCTTGTTTAAAATCTTTTGGCACGCACTTAATGCTTCCTTACATACGGCTGCTACGGGGCCGGGCTCTGTCACACTGATGCTGTTGGAGTGCCTCTATTTAAAGGCATGTTCTTCAGGTGCAGGTGCTACAAGTAACATCAGAAGGAGGTTTGTTTTCTTGTTTCCCTTACTGCCAATGTTTTTACAGAGGTGTTGAACTACACTTGCTGAGTTTTACCTTGACACTTTAATTTGGAGGCAATCTAATATGTTCTGACTGAAAATTTTAAAGTGGAAGTCCCAGTGCACAGCAGAAACAAGGCGTAGATTTCATCATTCTTGACCCATTATCAGTTTTTTTATTTAATCTGCCACTTTAGAAACCATGTGTTGTTTTACTCCAGGTATTTTAACAGCTCATTTTAGTCTTGCTGACATTGCTGTGTCACGGTTCATGTCTTTTCTGACATGAAGCTATCAAGTTCTTCCATTTGCTCTTCCATTTTACCCTGGCTTACAAATGAGGTTTAGAGAAGCTAAAACCTTTCTGCATCTAAAGTCTCTTTTATTTGAGTAGTGTTGCCCTTTGCATTTTATAGTTGCTGATGTATGGTTTCAGTCAAAAGACTGTAGAGTACTTTGAAGAATGACTATGTGAAATAAATACTGGGAAGGAACAATTGTTAAAAATGCATCAATGTGGCTTTCATAGAATTTAAATTTCTCTAAAATGAAATTGTTTCAAAATATCCCTGTGTTTCTGCTTTCGCCCAGTACCCTTTGCCAGCTTGTGTTAAAAGTTAGACCAGAGTTTGGCCCGTCTGTGATTTTTTTTTTTTTTTTTTTTGCTTTTTCATCATGTTTCTAATACGTCACCTGCCCTTCCCTCCCTCTGCTTAAACCACCCAGATCTGAGCAAGAAGGAAACCAGGAATCCGAAGGCGAGCGTGCTGGTGCGTTCTCCAGGCAGCACAAAAAAACTGGAGGTGTCACTGTCTGCATTAATATCTCTCCATCCTTGTGTGCAATCATCTGGTGCTTTTCATAAAATTCACATATATTTTATTTTAAAATGTGACAGGAGCATGTTTTTCTGCCTTTTCACCAACAAATATAGCTGGAAGGATGCGTAGAGGAGAGTTGTGCCCCCTCGCTGACTGATGCACCATGACATGGGGTGTAGAGGAAATTCAACACTTTGTCACTTCAGCTGTTGACAAAGTGAGTCACCACACAGAGGTCCCAACTGCTCGCATCGACGACGCAGATCCAGGCTCCCCTCCGCGAGCGCAGGGTGTTAGTCAGGCATCCCAACCTGTGGCGGCGACCAGAAGTACTGGTGGGGGAATCGCTGGCATGGTGTAGCTGTATGCTGTGCATCACTAAACAGCGTCTTCAGTTTTTTGAATGTGGCTGTGTCTTTACCAGTCGGTTGGGTGGAAATGACTCAGACAGCATAAAGATGTGGTTACAAATGGTCGCCCAAGCTATGCATTTGCATTATAGCTCAGCAGAGCGGAACTGGGCTCAGCCCCGGGCCATACGGGCCACCAGCCATGGTGCGGGGCGGAGGAGCTGGGCTGTGGAGGTGGGTCCCCATCCTGGGCTCCTTTTCCCTTCCCCTCAGAGCCTCATGCTGTTACTGTCTTTGTGCTACTCCTGGGAACGACTGGCTTTGTCTTTGAGCTCTAAAGAAGTTTTTCATGATACAGGCAGAAAACTTGCCCCTTGTGGGGCTCTGAAAACCTCAATTCCCTTCCCTGCCTTCATGAACTGGGGACAGGGAGCAGTTGGGGTAATTTGGTAGGAAAGATGTTGTAGAACTGTACAGTATGTTGTTATTGGGCAGTTAGTGCCAAAGCACTGTTGCTTTGGATACAGCAGATAGCAGTCAGGTCACAACCTGGCTCATCCCTTGCTAACACCAGGGCGAGGGCAGCCCACTGGTGGCAAGGCATACCGGGATGAAGGAGATTTGATTTTCTGGTTATGCATTGGTAGTCCGGATGCTTGAGCATCGTTTCTGAAGCTGTATCCAGCCATACTGACAGCCAGTTTGTGTCTGATGGGCCACTTACATAAAGGAGGAGCAAACCATATGAAATATCTCATGGGGAAATAAAAGGTAATGATCAACTGCTTAGACATTGATAGTATTTCTTTTGTTTTTTATCTACAAAGCAGATTTCTGGTAGGATGAGCTCTGAAGGAAGCAGACCTAGTATTTACAGCTTAGAGACTGAGGTCCCCATTTCATATTTGGAAATGAAAAAAAAAATTTTGATCTTTATCTTTGAGTTTTAAGACTATTTCCACACCAAGAAAGGGTGGGAGAAGAATAAGAGATAAAAATATGTTTGAAATACAAGCTCTTCCTCCAACCTCTTACAATGTTTGAAAGTTTTTCTCTACAGCTATTCATTCCATGCACTTAACATCTGGTTTATGCTTTGATATATTTTGCAATCATTTTTTATCCTTAATTTGTTTGAACAGTTTGCCATTCAATTGAGAGGTGCAATATCAAGCCACTGCATAGGAAAGAGCTCAGAACGCTGGGTCCCTGGTAAAGGTACTGTCATCGGGGTATTTCCCTTAAAAATCCCAATGGGGGGTGAGATAGCTTGGTCCTACTGAAATGATCAGAGGTGCCGTGCAAGAGAGGCCTGAACCCCCGTTTTCATGCCATACTTCAAATTGCATAAGAAGAAATACTCTCTCATTAAATTATTTTTTGTTGTGAATTATTAATATTATACACGTTGCCTCTTTTTACATTTCTCCCCCCCCCTCCCCCCCGTTACATGAGTAGTTTGTTTCCTGACAATATTTGATTATCTTGGTCTATGGCTGGCTTTGATTTCACTGCTGATAAGTTTTCTGAGAGAATTAGATATTACTTAGATATACAAGCACTACTCTAACCAGGCGGTTCTGCCTCTGAAAAAGGAATGGGAACGTAATAGAGTTTTTTAGTGTTCTCTCTTCTAACTCTATTATATATTACTTATATAGTACCTAGCTGTGGGTAATATATTTCTTTTATTTCCTGGCAATTCTAAATTGCCTGAGGAAAAAAATAAAGCTTTGTTTAAAACAAAAGTGATTAAAAATTTTCATCCCAGAATCAGCAACATACTCAATTCACTTCACATTAGATATTTCATTTCAGTTGCTAAGTAATTTACTGGTTTTCTAACATAGAATAACATTCAAAATGAAATATTTAACACAAAGTATTTTGATGAGAAAGAACTGTTACTAAAGCACTAAAAAATTAAGACAACTTGCTGAAATTGATGGATAGTTGTGAAACGTTTAGATCAGCCCGAATCTATGTTTTTTCAAAAGGAAATTTGTTTAACAAACTTTTCTCCAGCTCAAGGTCAACCTCTGCCACATGTGAACGTTTTACATTCAGTCAGACTTGTACAGATTTATGTTTTTAAGCGAAGAAATTGATCCTCGCTGTCTGAACTCCCTAAAATGTCGTAACCCCCAAAAGCAGAGCCACCGGGTGCAGCCCCTGGAGGTGCTGGACAGGATTTCCCCGGGTGGCAGCGCAGTGGGTATGCTCTGCTGTTGCCGTATCCAAGGAGGGCTTGGAGATAATTAACAATCAGCTATATTACCTGTGCTGTCTGTATGGTAACTGCTATGATAACCACCAGAAGTATACGTATAGTGCTGGCGTATGGTGACAACCAAGCATTATCACTGTTTTCCCCTCCTGTATAGCCACAGTTTTTCTCATTTTTAATTTGTCATCAAAACATTCCTACCTCCCCCCCCCCCTTTTTTTTTTTTTTTTAATTTATTTATGGTAGGCTCCCTGGCTTTCTCTCCAGGTAGATTTGAACCTTATTTTCTCACTTTTCAGCTGAGCCTTCTCCCCATTGTGATGTAAATGAACATATTTGTACAACTTCATCTATCACAAGAGCTCTGTTGTTGTCTCTCAGCTGCCCAAAATTAAACCAATCCATTTTTGTTGGCTGTGGATCTTCATACAACGTGCCAGCGAGGAGACTGTTGAGGGGATGGGACATCCAACCTAGTGAATGTGATATTTTGAAAGAGCCATCATTAAAATTGCATCAGCTTCTGCTCTTATCTATTCATTGGGAGCTGGAACATGGTGGGAGCTGGAAGAAGAGGATGGAGGCTCTGGCCGTGCCGGGCGGCGCTAGCCTCCAAGCATGTTTCGCTTGGGGAGCTCCAGGCTGGAAGACGAGCGATTCATCCCCCCGCAGGCAGGTACCCCAAGGGGCAACATCCCCTGCACAGCCCCTTAGCCCCTGCCTGCCACCCGTAAGCACGCCTGACGCAAGGCAAAACAGAGAATACACGGCTGCCCTGGTTGAGCGAGATGAGTAGCTCCTGTAGAAGCATTGTTATGCTGTACTTTTTTTCTACGTGTTTTAGGCTAGCTGATGACCTTTTCAAAGGAATTAGTTTTCTTTTTTCTCAGTGCTTAGCTATTTTAATCCTTTCTTTACATTTCCTTTTAGAACCATTTCTATTATTTAAAGCCTGCCTCTGTGTGCCTTAATATGAGACTGATTTGATTTTATTTTATATCTGTGATATAAATCTTTGATCTTTATTTTAGCTTTGTCGGTAATGTAACCACTAAGGAAAATGCTAAAGATGTCTCTGATTTTCTGTCATTAAAACTGGGATCAGGTTTCTTATAGAATTCAGCATGAGATAATGCTTCTCCAGTCTAGTTCTCACATTTTAAGAATAAAAGTCAACAAAATGCCACTACAGATCTTTTTTTGGTGCTGTAAATCACATTTTGATGATTCTCCACTATTGGAAGAGCACTCCTTCAGCACTGCCAGGAAGCATCCCTTGTTGCTTCTAGCAAGAATTGTCATGGTGATGCATTCTGTTGACCACATTTTGAAACACAGATTGTTTCTAATTCTGTTTCTCTAATTTACTCTGGATACCGTAATCTCTCCCCGCGCCCCCCCCCCCTCCCCCTGCCCTGCACGCTTTTCTGAGATTTTTATTACATCTATATACACACATTAGTAGGATCTGCCCTCTCACCTTCACATATGCAAAGCGTGCTTGGCTGATATTTTTTTTGCTGGCTTGTTGCTATGCAGGTCCGTGCCGAGGCTGCACCCCCCAAATCGCGCCGTTCTTGGCCTCACTGGTTTGGCACCGCCGGCTCTGCCCGCTCCGCGTGTCGGCACCCAGCTGCCAAAAGCCTCCTCGCCCTCCGCTCCTGCACTGGAGAGGATCCCCAAGCGCTCTTCTTGCAGGAGGGTGCTGTCTCGCAGCTGCTATAGGAGATGTACTTCAGTTATTGAATTGCTCTCTGTGCATGCAGAAGAAGAATGGGAAAACCCGATGGGGCATCAAGTGCAGGCTCGTTACCAGCAAGCAGGCAGATGCCTTTCCATGGCTAATTGTGCCTCCACGGGAGAGGCCAGGCAGTGGCCTGAAAAGCACTTCGTTCTCAGAAAGGCTGGCAAGCTTATAACTGAGCTAAGAAGCTCCACGAAGAAATTAAATTTGGCAGTGCAAGTGCAGTACTTAGGTTAGTCTCAAGTAGTCTTGAGATATAAAAACGTTTCTGTGGGAGTTCTTGGCTGAGTGTGAAGGCTGAGAGAAGAGTCCAGCTTGCAGTGTGGAGTGGAGCTGCTTTATTTATTTCATCATTGTATTAATGGTTTTAAGAAGAAGGCTTGGCCTAAATTCATGGCTGTGTTTATTGTTTTTTCGTGCAAGGACCAGAGACAGGTTTCCCTGTGGTACTGGTCCAGTTTGAGCTGGTAAGGCAGCCTGGGAGCTCCCTCCATTCCTGTGTATGAGGTGCAAAAAAAGTATCATATGCATAGGGGACCTGGGTGCACTGGGTGCATGGGGTGTGCTGGGTATTAAAGCAACGCAACTCATGTTGATACTTCTGCATGCCTGCAGAGACCTAGAGTTGCCACGAGCCTGGCTCAGCCCCAGAGCAGGATGGAACATTTCTCCCCCGTCTGATGGCTGCCCTGCATGCCCGGGACATGCTCGACACGTTCAGACAGCTTCGACATGGTTGCTGAACCTGCTCCTGCTCAGAGGCCTTGATCTTCAGCCTGCTGGTGGGTGTCCATCCCTCCCAACTGCTTTTTTCTGAAAATGTTTTGCTTTTTAGAAGTAATTAAGTAGTTTTGGGGTCAAAGAGTGAGAAGGGCAGTTTCTGTAGGGCCTGGCAGTTAAGGGGATCTGGTTTGATGGCCACTGTCCAAGGCTGTGTATGAGGCTGGCTGGCTGCTAATGCACAGTGCAGAGACCTTGGGGAAGACATGGAGACGACTGTGCCCTGTTCCCTTTGTGGCTGTCCCCTGCACCCTTTGCAGCTGTCCCCTGGATGCTTTGCACCTGTGGAAGTGGGAGGTCTGCATGTAAAATGCTGCAGCAAAACAGTCAGAAGAGGAGAAATCCCATGAATCCAAACCTCTCCCACCTCCAGACAGTCTTATTTCCAAAATACGGGGGGTGGGGGGGTGTAATTTTTTTTTTTTTTTAAAGGTTAGGTAAATCCAGACTTCAGGAAAGAGCTCACAGGTGTGACCATGGAGGGTCGTGGGCTGGGCTGAGACTCGGGTACCCAGCTGTGCAGGCACACCGCTGGGGATGGTGAAGAGGGAAATGAGTCTCCAGGAGAGAGGGGCCGTTTGGGCACCTTCCCATGGGCTCTGCTCTGCTTTTTAGCATCTGTGACTTAACACAGCTGATGGAGGGGCGTGCCATTTTCAGCCACGGACAGAAATAATAATACACCTTGGAAGCATTTCTGCATATTTCTCATAAAATTAGCTTTATTTCTGGAGAGAGATTGTTACTTTTTATCTTCCTAATCTCCAAAAGTGAAGCTGCCTAGTGTGAGTTTTTCAAATAATAAACCCAAGTATATTTTGCATATGTTTTCTTCTATTGTTCAAAAAATATAAATTGAATTTATGGAATGCTGTTTGTTTTGACATAGTTTCACAGAGGCCATTCCAAAGGAATGAAAATCCTTCAAGGGGAAGAGGAAGGTGGTGAAAGCTCCTTCTTCCCACATGCCATGGACAAAGGTGTCCTGGCCCAGAGATCTGCAGGAGACAAACCCCGAAGAGTTGGAAAGGCTGAGCTCCACCTGTATGCCAGCCACATGACAGGTTAACTGCCACGCTTTTATTTAAACGTAAATATTTTCTAGGTTTAAAGAGAAATCAGAGATTATGTGGGGGCACCAAGGCTTGGAAGACATCTCAACAGAAACTCAGCTCTGAACCCTTGTCCCAAGGGTGAGGAAGGAGTGTGGGACATGAGGAGCAAGGCCCCAGGATACAGAGGGAAACATGCCTGATTTCAGCAAAAATGAGGATTGGTAAGAGGTGGTAATTTCATTTAGTTTATGCAAATTTCATCCAGTTTTTTAAAAAGTTACATAAAGGACACTTTGGCATTGTCTTGAAAGGAATGTAAATGAACATATCCTTAATGCGCAGCCTTGTTTGCTGGCAGAGACAAGTCCAGGAGAGCTGTATCTCCCACTGAACTCCTAGAGTGACAGCAGTGCTGGAACAAAGTTTTACAATTTTATGGTATTGCAGAAACAAAGTTGTCTAGTTGGGGATCTAATGATTCTGTGGCTATGTTTTCTATTTTTCACATCTCAGTGAATGCTATGCCTTCATGCAAGACTACACGTAATGTTAGGAGAAAAACAATGGTGCCAAACACCCCAGAGATGTCAGTGTACATGTTAAGAGCATAAGCACTTTGAAATAAGTCAGTGTATCGTTTCTATGAAGCGATGCCAATATTCTCTGTTGGATAATGAAGGAACTGTGTGTGTGCTTGTGCAGAAAAAATGAAATTCCAGCTTGCATGTATATAGAGAGAGGAGGTAGGACTGGGTGCCTCAGTGTCATGGTAACAAGGCAAGGCACGCGGTATATAAATAACTGAACATCATAGTCCTCACTTTCTTCTGGGATGTGCTGCTTACAACTTTGTAATGACCTCAGTCAAAAACTAGGCTGAATGCCAGCATTTCTCATCACAAAAAGGACATTCTTCTGGCAGCTAGCATTTGTAAAGTGAGTTAATGGGAGAGCTTTGTTCATTAAAGAGGAGAGGTAAAAAATGCATGCAGAAGATTGCTTCTAATTTATGATTATCCACGATCTTCTACTACCTTTCATCGCTACCATCAAATATTTAAAAACACCTTAAATCAGATATTGTTAATGGTGGGTAATTGCATTTCATGGGATCCCTGCCCAGGCTTCTCCCTGGGTCCTTCTGCAGCTGTGCCCAGCTGTGTCCCAGCCCCCGGGCCGCTCGCCATCCCTGGCCAGCATCACGTTTAGAAACGGGGAATGTAAAGGGTCGCTGAGCCAAGGCAGAGCGCTGCGGGGTGTGAGGGGGTGTCACTGACATGTCTTCGGGGACCAATCCTGGCTGTCACAAGAGAAAACGTGACATTGCAGCCCTGACAGCCACGACTGTGCTGCCAGCCAGGGCCCACTCTGATCTGATAGGAACGGGGCTGGGCGAAAGTGTCTGAAAACAAAAAATTAAGTGAAAATTAAATTCCCTCTAAGTGCTGGGTTTTGAACCTCGAAGCTCTTTTCTCCATACTCTGCTGCTGACAATTGCTAGCCAAATAACAGCATTAGATACTCATTTAAAACCTGATCAATAAACTTTCTTTGTGGTTAAGATCATTCTGAATTTAAATTCTTTTCATGTGGCATGCATTTGGACAATTTGTGGACATGAAAACTTTTTAGCAACAGTGACTTAAGTTGAAAATAATATTGAAATATTTGAACAGTTGAATAATTGTCATTATTTTGTACACCTAGTTTTTTTCTCTGACTTCATATTCTGTCCTTTTTGCAGAAAAGGTTGTACATATATTATTTTTTTCTTTTTTTTTCTATTTTTATATTCGAAGAAATTAAAGTATTTTGCTGAAACAAGAATGTTTTGTGGCCAGAAACATGTACCATTGGTGAACCATGAGATCTTTGTGGCCAATGTAACCACTCACATCCACAAAAACTCTGCCATGGTTTTAGTTATATTCTTCATTCAGTGTCAGAGTATGTTTAGATTTTATGTTAGACCCTTGAAAAAATGGTTTTATGGCGAGTCTTAGCACATCCAGAAAGTCATCTGGGATCCGTGCTCCAGCGATGCAGTCCTCTGCTCTGGCACGCCAGCAAGGCCAGTGGTATCTTGGCCTTGTTTTCCCCTATTTTCACACCTTCTTCAGATTAGAGCTGAAGGAAGCAATCTAAGCAAAACCAGATTGCCTTGAAAGTCATGGCTTTTCTTGTCTCCAAATTCTCCACAATCTATTTTTAAAGTTTTTTAAATTTAGTTTGAAACCATTTGTTAGAAAGAAGAGATGTTTTAGGAATCCCCTGTAGACACTCAACAAGGAAGCTTTTCACATGTTCAGATTTTACATCTGCATTGTGTTTTATTGGTTTCACCACTCGCTGCTTTTCCCTGTGGAGTCCTAAAAAACATGTGCTATGCTCCACTTGGCCCTTGTTTCAAGGCTTGGATTTTCCTGTCGGTATTTTCACATTATGAAGGAACTGATGGAAAAACCTGTATATTTTGATTGTCTTAAAGAGGATCAATATGAGGCTTATTAGCAGATATTTAGCACTAGTTATCTCCTATGAGGTTCAGAGATCTTTTTTATTTGATTGATGTTTCTATTAGTAAAAAAGAAATAATCGTATTTGAGATGTAACTATGCAGAAGTGTGAAGAACTAATTCACACTGTGATAAAATAGTTATGTAAATGAGATGGGGAGGGATCATTTATCTGAAAGATTACTTGGGAATAGCATGAATCACCAGTATCAGATAATGAAGCCTTATTCCTGCACTGGAAAAGCAGTGCTGTGGCCCCTAATATCTGAACACAGAGAAGGGGATTTACCAGCTTCCGGAGGGGTTTGTACATCTGCAATAAATAAACATCACAAATATTATTTTGTAGTTAGATTTGCTGTTGTGCAGCATGGGCAAATTATTGGGTTTGCTAGCAAACCTTGCTGTGCTGTAAAGGTCAGAACAACAGAAAAAAGTCAGAAATTTTGCACTTCATTTAAAAGAATATAAATATAAACAGTGGTTTTTAAAATAGAACTTAATACATGTAATATGCAACGAGTAAATTAGTAACCGTGAGACTTATACAAATTTTTACAGGTGCACTGATAAGTCTGTTTTGTAAGAAAGTTATATTTGGAGTCCATAAACACGTCCTCCAGGATTATGGAAAAGATTGTGGGTGAGATTGCCCGCTTCTGCACCACGCTGCTTTCCGAGAGGTCACTGCTGTGTGCCCTGGGCGTGCTCAGCTGCTCCTGTGGCTGCGGCTCGTCCCCTTGCCTGGTGCTGTCCTGGCATCCTTCCCTCACTTCCCGGCCTGCCGTGGGAGGGTTGGACGGGAGATTTGACCGTTGTTCTCCAATTATTACCTGGACTCACAAATTAGAGAGGTAAAAGCGTGTCCTTTCCCAGACTGCAGCACAGAAGCGATGCCAACAGAATTTTTCCAGGTTTCCCATCCCCTTGTTATCCCTGACAGAAGGAGTTCACGGAGCAGAATGTCCTCGGTCCAAATGCAGTAAGAGCAGGATGGAACAGAATATAAACAGTCATTTAACACATACCATTTAATACATACATTATAAAAAGTATTTTAGTCAGACGACAGGAGAAACAAAACATTAATTCCCAACATAAAGGCGGTGATCAGAAGTCTATATGGATGACGGTGTATTTATCTTCTCAAGGGACTCGGTGCATGCTTGGCTGTGACTAAAGACCAGGGAAAAAGAAGCAGCAAGCCCTGGGAGGTGTTGGAGCAGGTAATCACATAAATGCACTGCTGTGCTAATCCGGCTCAATTTGTAAGCTGGAGAGGACCTCAGTGAAGGTTAAGACATAAAACTGCAGGTGAGGAGGAGGGCGTTTGTGCACCTCGGCAGGAGAAGCAGGTACAGCCTGGCTGGGGTGGTTTCCCAACCTTTCAGACCTGGAGCTGCATCTTCAGAGCTGCGAATCGGTGGCTGGTGGGGAACGAGGAGGTGTAACATGCTCTGCGTGGTGGCTCTCCAGCAAGGCTGCGCCACCTTACTGCTGCTGCGGCTGAGATTATTTCCCAGCCCCTGCCATGGGGTATCTCAGGAACCACAGAGCAAACCTCCAGGAGAGTTCTTCATCTCCAGGCTCGGGACCATCGCAGCTGTGTCACGACAGGTGTCAGGGGAAGCCATGTGCAGGAGGGGAGAGCCCACACTATGCACAGGCACAGAACTTGTGAGAGATGGTCGCTTTGGTACGAGCAGCATGGGAGTCAGTAGCATCTGTAGGACAACCATGTGAGTACTCCAGAAGACATTGTGTTGGAAAATGCGGGAAGCAAGATTCAAATTGCCAGTGAAATCTGAAAACCTAATTTAAATGGTATATTTTGTGGAAATGATATTCCTGGGACACAAGACTTGCCTTCCTGCATGTAAGCTCTGAGTTTTAGCAAGTGCGCTTTGAAAAGAAGAGTTTTCAATAATGAATTATAGGAATAATGTGCAGACAGAGAAGCTCTTTTAGGGGTGGGTGCGTGGGTGGGTGTGTGTGTACACAGCAATTTGAGACTGAGCCTTGATCACATGGAGAACTTGTCCTAAGGTAAAGTGTTACCCTGAGCCATCCTATGACAGCAGAAGCCATGCTATTGTTACCCTGTCAGATAGAATCATTAAAAAAAATATATATGTAATTTTTCAGCTTTCTTTTAACTTTAATTGCAGTATAGGCAGGCGTCAGCAACTGTTTAAGAGTACAAAACCCAGCATTTGTTTAAGAAAAGGGGACAGCTGTATAGGTATAGTTTTGTAGTCATTATCTGTACAGACCCTTAAAAACTATGACGAAGATTGGTAGAAGGAAAGGAAGAGCATGTGAACAAAACCTGAGCTCATCTAAAATATCAATGGAAACTCTGGTGTTTAACATGTTTTCCCTGTGGTGTTGCCTGGTTTTGAAGGGTGCGTTATCCAGGCCAAGTGAACATGTCCCTTTAGACTTCCACACCTAACTGAACAAAAATTGGATGGAAAAAGGCTTGGAGTCTGATCTTGTTTTCATATTAGCCCATCCATCTCTTCTCACAAGACAAAGCAAAACTCACTTCAGTTTTTTGATGACAAGGGCAGAAGCCCTGAGATGCTGGTGAGGACCAGCATGTCTCTTCCCTGCAGTGGGGAGGGAAGCTGCCCTTCTCCAGCTGGAGGGTCTGCGCTGCTTCCATCGCTCCAGCAGCACAGAAGCTGATTCTGCGAGAGGAGCCTGTGGTCGGAGCGATAGCTGCAGCTAAGGAGTCCTGCAGCGTTGATCCTGCCACGTGGCTGCGGGTTCTGGAAACCACCAAACGTAGTAAAACTTCCCTGCCCCCTCAGGCCATTAGGAAATACCCTCGTACAGGTGTAACATATGTAAACACCAAGGGACAGGCAGTAATTTGTAACAAGATATGTAAAGAGTGATGGAATATGCAGCAATGACACAGCCAAAGCATGCAGTGCCTTATTCAGTAATTCATTAAATATCTGCCCTAGAGCAGCACTGCTGTATATCCTTCATAGAGACTTAAACACAAGATTAGATTGCAGTTTTCTGTTATTTTTAAGCAAAGAAAACTTAATTTCATATTATTATAGCAAAATAATTGGTTTAATTAGTTAAACCTTTCCAACTGTATAGAGAAGGAAATTGCATGATGTTTCATTTCATACCATGCCATGTTGTTACAAGTTTGAGTGCTGAGAAGAGACTCCTCAGAGATTGTTTTTTTGACTTCAATGCAAAAATGTTTTTTCATGTCAACAAACTCTGCACTGAAGAGTAAGTCTCCCTAGCAAGTAGTTGTGTTGGCTCTGATTTACACTGCAGACTGCTGCTTCTGTAAAACAAGGAAGATGATATAAATTGGAGGTAATAGGATAGAATGCAGAATGAAAGATTATGGATGTTATTTAGCACCCTGAACCTGCAAGACTAATGAGTTTGTTTGTGCATCTTCTGCAAAATTCTCATCTGACTTTTGACTGGGAGAGCTGTTACGACACTTGTGCAATAAAAAGCACAGAGGTGCTTGACCTTTAGGACCCTGTAATACATTTTAGCGTGGCTAAAAAGAGGGCTAAAATGTGCTCCTTTGTAGGCTGGGAGAATTTGTCCTAAGACCTGAGAGACTTGCATGGGAGGCCTACCATAGCCTTTTCTTTTTCCACTATATAAATAGAATCCAAGATGAAGCTGTTAAATTATAGGCAGGTATACATTCTTCAGGTTTTGGTTTGGTTTTTGTTGTTTTTTTCAAACGTAGACAAAGTTTAATGTCTGAACTTTCAGGTATCCTCCAAAATTTAGACTTTAAGTAAAATTGTGATGACATCTCTGGAGAAACCTGTCTTTCCCTGAGTTAAACACTATAAATGCCCTGAACGCTCAGCCCCAGCAAACACAACCTCCTCTTTGCTCCCACCCACTGCCTCCCCGCTCCAGCCCTGGCGCACACCAGCAGACCCCTCCCCATGCATAGTTCTGTGCTGGAATCCCTGCATGGCACTGTGCATAATGAGGTGAAATAAACATGCTAGCTCCAGCAATAATGCTTGGAACGGGGTCTATTTGGCATCTTATTTGCCCATAAAATAAGAAAAGGCATTAGTAGTTCTGCCCCCTTCTTTTTCTTCCCTTCACCCCAACACAGGGACACTATTTTTTCCTGAAACTGAGGGTTTCTGCTAGGGTCACACTTCTTCATGCAGTGCTGCTTTGGACATTCTCTTCAGGGTGACGATAGCAGATAACCTACAGCAGCATAAGGCTTCTTAGGAGCCAGTACCTCAGCATTTAGTCTCAGATCCTGGCAAGTTTGTACAGTTCCCTCTGAAGCCCATGATGCTGGCCACCATCATCCTGCAGAAAGCAATCCAATATGTTTCTTCCTACACTTGTGGGTTTGGTTGTCTGGTTTCCTGATCCTGTGCTCACAGCCTGAAATTCCTCCAGAAGCAATCTATCACAGATTCCCTTATAGAAAACAGGCCCAAACCAGTCATTTGGAATTGCAATGCAGGATTAATTTAAACAAAATCCTTGGGAACTGGCAAGAAAGCGAGAGACATTGCCTCTCCTTTCAGTTTAACGAACAATAAGCTGGTAAAGCTCTTCTAATTTATATGATGTCAAAGTGTGTGTAGTATTCTCCACATGAGCCTCATAAAGGTAATTCCTAGGAAGATAAGTTGTTCATCAAGTGTTGTCAGAGAGAAGGGAGGAAAAATGTTCGTTTAGCATCATTTCATTGGATTCTTGCAGCGAAATAGAAATGTGTGCATGATAATAACAATTCCCCCCAAAATGATAACACAGGACAAGCTGAGATGGAGGTACTGTTCTGAAACATCTTTGTTAGTCTCGTGCAGGGAGCAGGGAGAGGGTGAGGTACTGAGATTGGGTGGACAAGTAGTGAGACTGGAGGGGCATGCAGGGAGCAGGGGCGTGCAGAAGTGGCTGGGGGCAGGGCTGTGGTTAGTTGGTGTCATGCTCCTTCCTTCAGCCCCATCAGAGCACACAGCACTCGGGTGTATTAAACACCAGCAGTTAATCAGTAAGTAAATTATCCTCTGGGGTTTCAAAAGTGCAAAGGGTTTTAGAATGCTGCTGCTTCGCATGAGTATTTGGGAAAGCACCGGGGCATTGCCTCCAAAGCTGCCTTTGGGCAGAGGCACACACCCTGCCTGCACATGGGCACTCTGCGAGGAGTTCTGCTGCTCTCCTTTGGGCAGGTGGGTTCTTTTTAATGTTTTGCTTTGAGGTTAAAATGTATTTTTATGACTATGTTAGAGAATGAAGGAATTTCACATAGCAAAGATTTATTTCCTGAAGAAATTGTTCAAGTAAAAGGTGACATCCCATTATCACCATAGAGCACAGTAACTGCACAAAGCCCTGGGTGATCCATCGGTTCAGCGCCCTTCTTGGGCAAGCATGGATTTTATGTATGCTTTATGCGGAGAAAAAAAACCCCAAACACCCAAAAGGCTAAAAGCAGGTGAGTTTTGCGGAAGGCCATCAAGAAAATCAATGGCTGTATCATGATTAAAACCTAAAGTCAATTTACAGCTCCTGCCCAACAACCAGACTTTGCTGCCTGCCCCATCTGTATTAGGACATCTCCCTCCGACTGCATGAGCACTGGAAAGATGTCTTATTACTTTCAGCCATAGAGGGCTTGCTGATAACTTTCTCTTCTTCAGTTCTATTATTTATGGCAAACAGCATATTCTACTGTAAAACCAAACATAAAAACAAAGGTGGTGCGTGACCCAGCTTAAGATGTTTTGCAAATACAGATGAGGTAAGAAAACCCACAAAAGCTTTTGAGGTCTCCTGATTTTTCCCCTTTTAATCTATCTGCCATAAAATATCATAGGAGACAGGATGTACTGCAATCTCAGGGGTAATGCTGATGTGGTTTTTTGTGAAATCTCTGACATACCAGCAGTAAATTCAGGTGGTGTGGTCATCCTGGAATAAAGCAGGATTTTACCAGCCTGCATATTGTATGTGGCATTTGAGAAACGCTATCTTCTGTGCTGGGAAATGCTGCAAAGCACTGCAAGTGGCCAGGTGCTGTGCTCAAGGGGATGAATAACCAAAATACCTTGTGTTATAGGAGATGGAGTCTATCCAAAGCAAAGCAGGGAAATCACTGCTGGTGCACATCTCCTGCCAATCTGAATCAAAGCTGAAATAAAACTGGCAGAAACATCATGTAGAAAGTTGTTGGTTTGTTTTTTTACAAAAGCCCACTCTCTGATGAGTGTAAAAACATAGAAAACCTGTTTTTCTTGTTGTCTTTAACTGTTAATGATATCTGTTGTGCTGCTTCTAAACGTGCATGTGATATCTTTTCCAAATGATGGGTGCAATATGATCTGGATCACATGCATAATTATGCGATACCGACAGGGGTGCAGCACTGTTTTCCTGCAGAAATCTGCTTTTGCCTTTGCTGTTCATTTTTTTCCTAGCAGAATTTTACAACGGTGCAGCATACTTGAAGCTACAGAGGGTGGTTTGGGAGACTAAATATGGTTACAGCCTTGTAGGGAGGGATAGTAGGGTCACGCATCCCACCTGACCAAGACAGCTCAGAACAAGTCAGAAATGTATTTTCTTCACTTGTCACCAAACAGCCAGTTGTTGACAACTGTGAGCACCCTCCCAGCGTGGGGGTAAGCCGAGGGGGTGTCCCACAGCAGCAGTGGAGCAAGTCTGAGCGTCGGATTTTATTGTTTTAAAATATGTGATATTGTCTTCTTGTGCACAAAGAGATCTGGCTTTAGAGTGCTGCACCTGATGTTAAAGGGACTCAGCCTGCACTAGCTGTATTTCTTCAGTTCTCATTTGGCAATAGAAAGTATAAATTGAATTATAACAATTTCATTCTCAAAAGAGTGCATACACCCTTTTACTTAATTTAACTTATAGACTTCATTTCATATATGAACTGCATGGTCTGATCCCTCTCCAATTCATACTTTCTTGTCTAGCGGGTTTTATTAATTGCAACCCCTTCAGCTGTTGTCTGGTTTAGCTAACAGAGGACAATTCAGCATGAAGAAAATTAGTTTTCCTATTTCACATGTTTTCAGTTTTGCTTTTTTGTTTCTTCTTGAAGTTTCTAAATGAATTCTAAAAAATAGCTGTAACAATATGGAAATAGAGAAAGACAGAAGTAAACATTGATCTTTACAGTGTAATAATTTATAGTACCAACTTATTAAGTGGCATGACATGAGCAGTTCACCATCCATTTGTCATGTGTTGATAGTTTGATACCTGAATTTTTAACATCACTGCTTGCTTTGGCATAATAAAGGGCCTGCCAACATTCCCATTAAAACCACAAGATTTTAGGAGTTTCTGCTTTGGCTATAAATATCAGTGTTTGTAATCTCTGATTGTTATGCAGTATAGCAATCTATGAATTACTTATTCAAGCAACTATAAAAAAAAATAAGACTTTGATGTTTTTGAACTCCGGGAGGACATCTTCCTCCTTCCAGAAAAAAAAGGGCTTATGGATACTTTTCATTATGTCCACCATAAAAAGTTTACAAACTAAGAGACAGTTCCTGAACTAAAATAAATCAGTTTAATTCCACAGATGGCAAGAAGGAGACAGCGATTTACATTAAAAGGTTCTGATGAGAGTTGTCTTCAGCTGTAGTTTGCTGGCATAATAGCTTCAGGCTAATCACACATACTTCCAGTAGCTAAAGTGTGGTTATAGGCAGGGAAATGAATGTACAAAAATAGCATTTGAGCTTCCATGTTTGCTCTCAACAGCCCCATCTCAAGGACTCCCCAGTCCATTTTGGTCAGCGCAGAGGTCACATTGGAGTCCGGTGACTGCAAGTCTTTCAACTGGGCTGCAGATAATAACGTCAGGTCGAATTATTTCTGCTTCTCACATCACTTTCTTCAGATTTAAAAAGTGCTATGAAGCAGAATAAAACCCCTGACATTCCCTAGCCGTCTGACTTCACCGTGCCGTCCATAAGAAGCCTAGGTTGTCAGTGGGACAATACATAAACGTGTTTCAAATAGTTATGATTGATGTCCGGGTTCTCTGTTCTCGCTTTTCCTAGTGCAATCCTCTTCAAATAAGGTGCATGTTAGTATCGCTAAATGTGGTTGGTTTAGGTACCAATTTTTTTGAAAGCTTCAACTTTTGCAGCCTATCACTGGGACGCAGTCCCATGAGCTGTGTGCTTGTCTTTAGGTGCCCATGCGCTGTGTGGCGTGGGCGTCCTTACCGCAGCATGGGCATCCTTACCGCTCCGTGGGCATCTTTACCACAGCGTGGGCATCCTTACCAGTGCATGCTGTGCTCAGGGGAGCGGGAGGGGCAAGGGGTCTTCTCACCAAATGTTTTCTCAGGAGTCTTAATCTACAGTTTGTTTTCATGGAAATACCTATGGAAGAAAACATACTTGCTGTTTCCTTAGGCAACCTACAGCATCGTCATTAACAAGGTGCAAGGAAGGTCCCTTACTCGCCGTGGTAGCTACTCAGTGCGTTGGCTCCTCATGGCCTGGGTGCTTGGAGTCCCAGCTAGGAGGAGCAGGCATGGGTACAGAGTAGGCACGGAGCTCTCATACAGAGATATTACTAGGCACCTAGGCTGCTTTAGAGTGCACTCTGTTCCTAAAATGCTTTTCAACTTCTTAGCCTGAAACCTATGTCCTCAGTTCCATTCTGTCTGGAAAATATGTAACTACTTCTAATGACCGAAGGCTCTGAAATGGCTTCACCTTCTGGTTTTTCTGGTTCAAGAACCCATAAAATGAGAGACATGGAAAACAGAAATTGTAGATAATGGGATAATAGTGTAAAATCAGTGAACAGGCATCCTAAATTCTATTTATTTTCACAGTTTCTAAGGAACCGAAATAAAAAGGGATTTTGATTATGTCTGTCTTATCTTAGGTTGGAGGGATTTACTGTACCATCTATAGGTCATTACACATTTTTGTTGTGACATTTGATTCCTATATTGATACTTTGTTACTGTAGATCACTTAGAATTTAAAAACAAATTATAGTTTGTTGGTTTTTCAGTAACTGGATCATTTAAAAGCTCCATTTTTAGTAAGAAATAATGACTCTATCTAGAGACTATTTACAATGTTCTTGAGGTATCTATTGAATATCTCGACATAATAGATAAATCAGTAGCAGACTCAAAATTAGTTCTGCACTGTTATATATTACAATATGTTCTATGTTATGGTGCATGTTATACATCCCTTGTACACTTGCACGTTCGATATGGAGGAAGCGACAGAGTCTGTTTTCAAAGCTGTTCCTAACATATGATCATTCTTACCCCCTGAAAATCTGCCAGGATTTGTCTTTGAAGTACAAAGTTGGTTTATTTGTTGTTTGCAAATGGTCTCTGATAGGCTGAGGGTGATAGTTTTTATGGTGTTTTAATTTTGGTGCTGTAAATGCATTATTTATATATCCAAAAGTAATTAGGAGAGAGGTGGTTGTTCATCTGAATTTTAAACTGAGTAAACTGACCTAATTCCTGTCAAAAATAATTAGGATAAAAACTGCACTCCCTAAGAAAGTCTTTCAAGATGGAAAACAGGGCGCAGGAGTGTGGGTGCTGGAGCTGCTGCGGGCGAGCCGCGCTGCACAGCTGGGTAGCTGTGACCCACGCCGCCGGCTGGTGCCAAAACAGTATTTGCTCTGTGATGGTAGAATCACTAACCTGTTTTCTCCATTAACTAAAACTTGCCTTTTTAGTCCAATCAGCTAACTTCATGCATTCCCAAATTAACCAGGTCCTCACCGGGATTAATGGGAACCTTTCCATTACAACATGCGTTTGCTGTAATGCGTCACTGCAGCCGGCGCCACTGCGAGTCCCCTTGTCCTGCTGGCCTTGCTGGTAATCACGAACACATCTCCTGTAACCACTGGCCAGATTCATCTACCCAAGGAAAGGACTTCACAGCCTTTGGAACAGCAGTGAACTGATCAGGTAGTGGTGGCTGGTTTTTTTTCCATAACTATGAGTATTCACTAAAACTTTCCCTGAAAGAATGTATAGCAAACAGCATCTGTGTCTGCTTCAGAAAACAGTTTTGTTTTAAGCTGAAATTAATAAACTCATCTCTTCATTTGAGCAGATCTATAGGGTTAATTCAAGTCAGCTGACTTTGTGAGGAATGCACAAGAGCTTCTTTGCTTTTACTGTTAGAGAACATCAGTTGCGTTATGTTGTAAGGGGAGAAAAAAGAGAGAAAAGCAACAGCAGTGAGGAGAACGGATGGACTGTCACTGGTGTGACGGCAAATACCAGCATGCCAGGCTCTTCTGTCTCCATTAACCACCAGCATTATGTAATATTTTATCTTCTTTGGCCTTGGACCTTGTTGTTCAGAATAACATATAATAATAAAGGAGCATTTTGAGTGATTTTGTTAGAAATACATCAGACTGTCTAACAGTCTGGTGGCATCAATAATTCCCTATTAAGCCCTCTACACCCATTATGGTTTGTGCTTTTACTTTTTTTTCTAAGTTAGTTTCCAGGCAACCAGTAAGAACTGAATTACATTAAGCTATTAATTCAGGATTGCACGCCAGCTCCGGGTTCTGCAGCTGATTTGTTCCTCTCGCATACAAGTTTCCTCATAAAATACCCTTTTATTGGTTTAATCTTCAGTGGTACCCAGTCCAGAGAATTGATTTTAAAATGGCAGTGCCTGTACTTGCTTTTTGGCTCTTGTTTGGTTTTTAATGCTTGCTGGTGGAGTTTATTTTTGATGTGTAATGAAGCAGAGGTCTGTGAGGAAGGGTTGGTGTTAGCCACCATAAATACATACTGCTATCTACCAGTGTATTCTTCAACACTGCATAATATACTGGCTCATATTAAGATCTGAAGAAGATTCTTGTGATTGATTTCCTCATGGAGTGCAAATTGGAAGATTGGTTATTAAGAAAATCTAACTTGTAGGAGCTCTCTTTATCTAGTGCAGAAGTGTGCTGTCCTCCCTCAGCTGCTATCGCAACCCCCAAAAAATTTAGAAATCTCGTGCACAGCCCTGTGATATGGGATGCGGGATGTGGGATGCTATGGCCTGCTGGGCAGCATGGCACGAGCAGCCCTGAGCACTTACGCTGGCCATCAACTGCAAATTCTCCTCTAGCCTGTTGTTGAAGAGAATTAGAAAATAGAGAGGTTTGTCTGTATGTGTAGTCGGGAAAAAATAAAATGAGGGAAACCCTTTCAATGACAGAAAGCTTAATATCAGAACCAGAGTATCATTTTTGTAATTTGAACACAAACAGGCCGATATTATGGCAAAGATTCCTTCCTTTTAAGGGAACACATGGATTAAGAATGCAGTTTAATAATTAATACTTACATGGAAAGTGAAAGTACATCAATAATGCGAAAATAAAGAAGCAGCAGTAATGAGATGTAAGCACCCCTACAGTGACATAAAAATCTTTGCAGATACTAAAAAAGACTAATTTCAGTGTTATGCTCCATTGTTAAATGAACGTTGTGCTGGTGGAGGGAACTAGACTTGCGGTTTGATACTGAACTTCTCTGTTCATTCCCCAAAGAAGCTCAGAGAGGCTGAGCTCACCAGCTTTCCTCCCAGGCTCAGCTGAAAGGAGGTATCTAGAAGTGGGATACAAATTTTGGGATGAAATTGGAGTTGTCTGTAATGATTATGATTTATGATTTATGATACCTGACCTGTATGCTGTATTGAGCTATCGTGTATTTTATCTAACAGGTCAGAAAGGTCATTATCCACTCCACAACCTATATTCACTAAGGCCAGACTTCTGCCATCCAGGGATTTGTACTATCTTTGTTTTTGCTCAGCCTTTGTATTGGTGTCAGGGAGTTGTGGAGGTCTGGGGCACTTGAGAAGTTGTGCTGGTGACTTTTGTTGAAGCTACAATTAGAATAATAGATCTTAATTAAAAGAATTTGTCTTTATCCACTGTCAAAAAATAACAAAAAATTATAATAAATAAATGTGATATTGTATAAGACGGAAAACAAAGCACCAAGACAAAGGCTATTCCAGACAAAGATGCCATGGCTTTTGTAAAATAGTTGACTTAGGATGGAATTGTAAAAAGAGTGGTTTTCTTTAAAAAAATAATTACTTAAATACTGAACTACAGTTTTGAGCTGTTTCCAACTGCTGTTTTTTAGAGATTTGTGATATGAGTCTGAATCATAGAGGTGACAAATTCAGACCACAAAAGATAACCATGTCTCCATAAAACTTCACTTGAAAAACAAAATAATTAAATGCCTGCTGTTTATAAGCAGAGCATGTAATATATGTTCTTCCCTGTTGTAAGAAGCCATAAGAAATTGTACAGCTAAAAAGGCTTTTTATGCCTCATCGGTTACTCAGATCTCTTGGAACAATTACAGTCACTGGGCTAAGTGTTTCCCCCTTCACATTTATCACTTGAATGCAGAGTGTGTTGCCATCCTGAGGGTCTGCGGTTCTGCCAGCAGGTCCAGAAAACCCTGTGGTCAACATGCTGAATCTAATCATATTCTCCATTTCTGGGACATACTTTATTAAACATTTTCATCACTTTCAACTGTACATTCATACCTCAACAGATTTATATCTGTAATCAGGAGGATTGTTATTTACCAGCAGAGATAAAGCTAGTGAAATACACCTTTCAGCAACATAATTCAAATGTCATGAGTTATTACCATTTCCAGATTAATAGTACAGTTATTTCTTTTGCTACAGGTTAGGAACGGGTCTCTTCTCAGAAACCTTTGGAAATTGTTCAGAAATACTGGGCAACAACTATTTGTGATTGTCCAGCTAAAGAAAATCAGATGTATATGAAAGAAAGTGATTCCTCTCCAAGATTTATGTTCAGCAATTGGATATTTTTATTTAACAAAGTCTCTAACAGATGGTGTTTCTAAATTTTGAATATTAGGGCTGGTTTTGAAAGAGTCCTCCACACAGTCTGATGTATTGCAGATGAGATTTTGCATTTAAGCTATAGTTAAGAGCTAATCGTGCTGCCACTCCTGGTTGCCCTAAGGCACCGGCTCCCAGCGCTGAAGCCACAGCACAGGTGGCTGCACGGTGCCACCCCCCATGTCTGCAGGCACAGCCACTGAGCGTGCTGCCCCCGGCTAGCGGGTCCTGTCGATGACACCTGGAAGGGGCAGGTGGTTTAAAAAATTAGTCACTTATTGTGTGTGCTCTGCAGAAGGTACCTTCATGTTTCATAGCCGTTTCTTAGTCATGAGACTGTTTTACCGTTGATTATGGGAACGTCTGTGCTCACACCACTGCCTTTATCAGCCAATTTCCTAATCCCATGGAAAGAAACTCATTAATTTGAGAAGCTGTGTTTTCCGTAAATCCACGTTGCCCTGGCATTAAGATGCAGACAGTGGGGATGCCAACCAAGTCTAATCAACAGCCTCACTGTTCCCTAGGGCTGAGAAACTGGAACCAACCTGCTTTTCACCAAACCCAGTGCCACAGGTGCCGTCGTGGCGTGGCCAGCGGACCAGGTATCGTCCCTTTGCCCAGCTGCCTGTGCCTTCGTTGCTCCAGCGGGAAGGCAGGGTCTTCTGATGGTGAGAGACTTCCCCCTCTCTCTCCTATGCTTGTTCAAAGCCGATTTATGCTCATTTGTTCACTGGTCGCTCTTGCAGAGCTGTTCAGACTCTTTGGTCTGCTTTGGTAAACGCCCTCTTAGCCTTTGGAAGTGGTGGTGAGACATTTTCTTTCTTTCATTCCTGCAAACCTGTCTCAGTATAAGAGACGTGTTCTTAATTATTCAGTCATTTCATGAATATGAAACATGTATGGACTGCATTTTCATGGTTTAATCTATTTTCTCCTTAAGCAGTAGAAGATGGTGGGGGGTTTTGACATGGAAACACGAGCAATCTAGATTAAGGGCAACTTTGTGCATGTAATTCAAAAGAGTAGCTTTGGGGAAACGTCAGCTAGGGGAAGAGAAAGAAGAGAAATTTGAATTCAATTGGATTTTAGTAACTTCAGATTGGTTTTGAATCATATTTACAAGCTTTTCTATTTCTTTTATGTTTGCAAGTTTTATTGCTATGGTTCTAAGTGTCTTGGAGCTATGTGAATTAGTGGATATGTTATTATTGAACAGCAGATGAGCTGTGTTAGCAAGGAACGAGATCGTTCCCCAGAGTCCTACACAGGAAAGCTATGGAAAACCTGGAACTGAACCCAGGTCACAGGAGACACATTAGAACAGCCCCAAAACATACAATGTTATGGGCCAGGAACCACCAACAGGAAACTCAACTCAAGTTTTAAAACTCAATTAGCATGAAGTACGCTGATGGAAATAGGTACGTTTTAGGCAAAATGCTCCCTGCCTCTCCCGGAGACCCAGGAGCTTTGCAGCTTTCTCTCTATTGCTTCCAGGGGTGTCGGAATGTGAGAATTTTATGCAGTTTCAGATTGCGAATGAAAGTGAGAAATCATTTAACACCCAGAGCTCCAGTGGAAGTGTCAGCAGGAGCTGGATTGATGGAAATGCCCCAAATTGATGGTGGTTTTAGGGAGGTGGTTTGTGTTGCTGGTTGTAACCTTTCTGTGAATGCTTTTCTAAGGATGTTTTTCAGGAGAAGGCAAAGACTTCTTGCAGAGTAAACCAAATAGGAAATTAGGGATCTTGAATAAGAACTGCACTTGTAAAACAAAAAATATGATGTGGCATGGTAAAAATAGGACTGTTGTCCTGAAGTCTTTAGATCTGACATCAGAAGTATACTTTGGGGATTAATCATCAAATTATTTTGTCAGAGCAATTTGATTCAAGTATCTTTTTGCTTATATTGAAGACTTAAATTATATGGCCACTCATTGTCAATTAAATAATTTAAATAATGCAGCTGCTAAAGTTGCCTGGTTTGGCTCTTGGCTCTCCAGCACCCAGCCTTTCGCTGGACAGTATCTACCTCGTGGTCCTGTTTCTCCACCTCAGCCATGCCATCTGGACGCTTCCCCACTGCAGGTGTGAGAGGGTGCAGTGGCTTCCTCTGTCTGTAAATACACAGAATCTGGCCCACGGGGGACTTTAATCTCCTCCAAACACCAGCCCCGCACTCCCATGTGCATTCAAGGCCTGGAGCACTCCCAGTGCACGGCAGGGGCAGCTGTGCCCACCAAAATGCCCAGGTAAAGGCACTGACATGAGACTTGAGGTCCTGCTGATGAACCCAACGTGGAGGACCCAGACACCAAAGGCAAAGATAGAGGTGGAACAGGTTTGTTTCCCGCAAAGATTGTACTCATGGCCATTTTTGCCTTCTCCTGATTTTTAGACTGTGTTCCTTAGATGTGAAAAATACCATAATTGTATTGGTATAAAAATGGAAAATGAGCTCCAAAATACTTTGATCTGGAGAATTCAAGCTTAGGTCTAGTGGGAATTAAGCAGGAGAAATTTCAAGTAATTTATTTTTGAGGTACCTTCATAACTTTTGCTTCATAAAAACAGGGCATGATATAAAATGATAGTAAAATTTCATATTTTTAAAATGGACATTCTCCTTTCTGGCAATAAAAAGTAAAGATAATTTGCTCCATTTCAAAAGGATTGTAAGTAGTTACTGTGATTTCAAATTATGTAGCTCTAATGTTCGACACATCTTAATCTTGCCAACTATAAAACATTCCTTTGATGGCAAGTTGATGATCTATGAGGTTGAATCAGAGTTCATGTTTAGAATTAATGCCTTGGTTAAAAAGAAAAAAAAAAATCATGCAAACTCACGTGGTTTCCTACCAGCTAGAGAGGCCAGTCGGCACCTCGCCTGCCTGGTCACAGCTGTGGTGAAAGCTTTGCCCTTTGGAAATCCAGGCAGCTGGGAGCTGCCTCTGTTGCTGTGGGACTTCCTTACGTAATATACTTACCACTGAAATACCGAAGTGTAAATGTAAAAGTTAAGAAGAAAATACAAGAAGAAAGACAAGAGGGTTTTTTGCCTCCTTAAGTGCTTCAGTGGATTTGCCCGTCTTTCACTTGTTCCTCTTTTCTTCAAAATCCCATTTTTTCTTTTTGTTCCTCAAAAAGCATGAAAAGGACAGTTGCTAATGACGTAAACAACCAGAAAAATTAATGGGTTTTGTCCAGGATACTGATTTTTCTTCACGTTTGTGGCAGAGCTAGAATTGGAGTCCACACTGAGTGTCCAGCCAGCACTGGTTCACCATCATCAGCTGTCTCTGCAATTCAATTAACCTTCTGAAATTAACATACATTACATTGCTCTTTTAATTTAATTTTCTGTTCCTCTAAACTGAATTGCCTTTAATAGAAACCTTATAAAAAGAAGATTTATTTTTGTCTACTAATGCCAATCCTGAGCCAACTTTTATAAGTTTTAAAATTTGCAATTTGATTTAGCCAGGGTTATACCCTCAGTTTGGAGAAAGCAGAGCAGGAATATAAGAAAACCTCTGAACTTATAGATAATGCAGAACACTATCAAGGTAGGTAATTAAAGAAAAAAACCTCGCCTATTTTAATACAAAAATAAATTGTGGGGAAAATAGTACTGCTGCATGAACATTTCATTTCCCAGTAGTAAAAGCTTATTTATATCTGGGTCAAGAGAAAAAAAAAAAGGTTGCTAAAATTAAGCAACACTTCAAAGTTTGGATTTATTACATGTGAGTGAGGTTCAGTAAGAAATACTGAATGGTATATGGTGCAAATGACATTTTCTTAATGGGATGGTGAGTTTGTGTTTCATTTTTTTTCTTAAATATTTACAAGAAAATTAACTCCTGTGTTTTGGTCCTGTCAATATCAACATCAGTTTTTCATCTTTCATTAGAAGGAATAATGTGCATAAATATTTGCTGAATTGAATCCATCACCCTCAGGTCAGATATACAGAGGGACTGGACAGGGATGTTGTCACTGAAAAGCAGCGCTGGTACTCGAACTGCAGCGAGCAGAAGCTCCACATTGTGTGTTTCTAACAGAACTAAATGAGGGGAAAAGAGACTTTTTCTGCTGGAACACTTCAGAAGTCTGAGCAAGAGTCGTTCTATTCAACTCAGGTGAAGTGTCCCAACGTATCTCCTGATAGTTCCTTTCGGGCTGATGTGGGTCTTGATTCGCCTTGTATCTGTCTTGGCTTTGGTGATAATGTGCTATCGAGGGATCTTGTTACTGTATTGTACGTGCTGTGTCCCCGGCTGGGATTGCTTAGCTTTATAGTTGTAATTTCATATCCATGGAAGTTTGTGAAAAATCTCTTTTTTGTTGTGAAAAATTTTTGCAAGCCCTCATTTAAATAACAGATAATTAACTATATACTGCAGCAAAGCTCAGCATCCCTTCCTAAACATGTTGTGTGTACATTTCATAAAAATTCCTTACTTGAAGACTTCAAAATCCCAGAGTATAATCTGCATCTAAATTTGGGGTTTGGATTTCGTTGGTCTATGAGCTGTAGCTTCCCAAGTATCATTCATCCATAGATGGCATGTGTCAATATTGCAGCTTTTCAAAGAAATTCAGTATTTCTCATCTGATGGTAAGCAGTGAGGGCAATGTGGAGGGATATTCCAAAGCCCCTGTGTGCCCCAATTCCCTTCTTCTGGAATGGTTCTATACGCTTTCTTAATCAGAAATTCCATCATATTTTGTACCATCCATGTTTGTGTGGAAGCCCTCAAAAACCTCAGCTCCAATTTTTTTCCCTTCTCAAAGCTGTCTTGTGAATAACAAAGCCCACATTGTTCTTGTGTGTTCTTCTGAATTTATTTAATGTCATCTTACAGAAAAAAGAAAAAAATGCAGCTTCTCTCACTTAGCACCCTTTGGGACAGCAACCACAGATGAAGAGCAAGCAATCAACATGTCAGGATAAAATTAGATTGCCACATAGTACAAGGTTTGATCCAATATCTATATCAGATTTGGTTTTCAGCTGTGCATATCACAATAAAATAATACTTGCTGAAGTTCTTCGACATGAAGCAGTCCTAAAAGCATGCAATGCTTTTCATCTGTGTAAAAGCTGGGAAAAGTGGGGTGACAAAATTAGGTATTTTACATTATTACCTCAATATTTAATGGTAGTTATAAATAAGAAATTGATGCAAGAGTTAGCACTTGTGTTTCTTTGCCTCAGAGTGGGATCATGTACATATTTGATAGAGGACAGTGATGGACTTACGGGCAGTGCATGCAGCAGCAGCCTCCTGGAGCCTGGGGGTGTATTTCATACCAAAATTTCCCAACTGTCTCTGTTCGCCATACTCTGCTTTTCACTGGGGTGTGGTTTTGAAGTGAGGGAAAGAATATATTTATTTTCATTAAATGACATGGGAGATGAGCTCCAGCAGCATCCCTGCCACCACCTACTGTCATCCAGTCCAGAGCAAAGCCAGCCCAAAGCAAAACCCCTGCACCAGGTGCAGCTGGGTGCTGGGTCCTCACCAGGACCTTCACTCTGCAGACCCGGTCCTGCTTGCCAGCGTGGCCGCAGTCCTTACAGACAGCCTCGGTGAAGCCAGGGGCTGCCCAGCATCTGGATTGCAGCTTGCACATAAAACAGCTACATTTTGACATCATTTTTTCAACAAAATGCCCTAATAATTTCAGGAAATAACAACATTTGCTTCCATTTAAATGTTAAAAATATAATGAAAATATTTTAAATGTTCCTTCAAAAACATTTGGTTTGGGTCAGTACAAAGTCTTTTGGTTAACCTGAAGCATCTAACAAAACTGAATTGCCAGCAAGTTGGAAAATGAGAGCTCCATGCAGACAAAACTGGCTCAGTCCATGCCGTATTAAATAAGAGCCTTTTTCGAACTGTTTGTACATGTCCCATTGGGTTTCTGGTCAGAGTCATCTGAAGTTTGGCCAGGACTTCAGTGAGGGTATTGAGCCAGTGCCCACGTTTAACTCCAGGGCGTTGCAATTGGTACCGAGTCAAATCTTCAGCCATTGCATTGCTGATAGCAGTAAAGCCATTGATCTGAACTAATTGAGGATAAAATCCATTTTCTCTTAGCCATAAAAATATTGATGTGCACACACAGTCTTTTCGTAACAGTTGTGGCCCAGTTAATCTCCTTTTTAAGGAATTTAACCTGGTTCTGCTTGTACAGCTGTAGGATTCGTATTATGAAACTGCAAGGATGTCCTCTGTCCTTGCATTATTTAATTCTTCAGACCTGCTTTCACTGCTCTGTCAATAAATGGTCCAATCTTTTAAACTAATGAGTTTTCATCAACCTCAGTGGAAGTCGATCAGCTTCGAGACTGTCAGCCCACCCAGCTGTCCTCATCAGTACTTCATCTAAAAGTAGTTCACCTACTTTCACGCACCAGCCCGGCACCTTGGAGCGCATCGTTTGAAGCTGTGTCACTCGGATCTCATTAAAGCAGCCATGTGCTCCTGCTGCTCTGGACAGAGAGGGTTTTAATAAAGAAATCTTGGGTTTTATTCTGCAGTAACTCCAAGTTATTTTGGGTTCCTTCCTATGGCCATTCAGATCAAGCAACTGGTCTACAAAGCTCTTATTAGCCCAGGATTTCTTGAGAGAGGAAATTTAACACTGCATTTTCCAAATCCCTAAATGAGGTTTGAAAAATCGTATTTCCATAATGACAATAACAAAGCATCCTAAACAAAAATATATTACTGGAGAAGCTCAGAGGTGATCAAGATGTTTCCAGTCACTGCAAAATACCTTTTTTTCTGTGGAAAACACAGTGAGTCTTGAAGAGGGAGCACTATGAAACTGCCAGGCTGTAACCCGGGATGCAGAAATCTCAGTATCTGAGGATCAGTTATGAGCACAGCCTGGAGCACATCTTGATTTTGCTGAAAAGTGCTTCCAAATGGCTTTCACAGACAATTGAGAGGACACAGCAGAGGAAGAAGAGGCAAGAACTGGGAAAAAGTCTTCTGCACAGCAGGTAGACCCTGATCTAAACCCCGTGGCCCCAGACCACTCTCCCACCCATGGAAGCACTCTGGGGAGGCTTTGCCCTGCACTGGCTTCCCCTGGGGCAGGGCAGCCCCCCCACCAGCCTCATGGTAGTGCCCAGGGCCAGGATGGGTGGGCTTGGGGCAACCTGGTCCGGTGGAAAGTGCCCCTGCCTATGGCAGGGGGCTGGACCTAGGTGATCTTGAAGGTCCCTTCCGACCCAAACTGTGATTCTACAGCTCTTCCATGGCCCCGTATGGTGAGGTTAGACTGAACAAGACCCACAGCAAGGACCCAGCCCCCTCTGTGCCCCAGCAAACTGCAGCTGGGTGGGCTGGGGCCAGCGGGTGATGCAGCATGGCAGAGCACGACCCAGCTGCTGGCTTCCCTGGCGATTTACACCAGGATCTAGTGGCCCATAGGGTGAATATTGAGAGGTGAAGCTAAGGAGAAGATTCACTTTAGAAGTGAGTATAATAGGGCATAAAAGAAAGTCATGATTAAGTACCAAAAAGAGGGGAAACTCAGGTTTATCTGATACTCAGTCCATCAAAGCAAATGAATAAAGGTAAAACTCTGTAACATAAAACCACATGGGGCAAAAAGAATCTGATATCATTAGCTGGGGAGACCAGATTGTCAATATATTTTGCCTGTGTTTGCTTGTTGTTGTACACAGGGATAAAATCTTGCATAGACGGGATCTTCCACAAAATGAATGGGGAGAGACGTCAGGGGAATAAATAAGATAGACAAGGAAAAGATCTGCACTCATAAAAAGTGAGTAGCCATAAAAAGGCCTTACAAATAAGATATTAAAACTTAAGTTACAAAGAATACCCCTGCTTTCTGTTGTAAAATGTTCCAAAACAATCTCATGACTTCATTTCTGCAGCCACTGAAGTAGGAAGAATTGCATAAGAGTCTTGCCATTTGTTTTATTTTATGCTTAACTCATATTCTCAATGATTCATTATCAAGATTTGTCATGACTAATTAAGAGGAGTGCCAGCTGTGATAGTGTTTGATATCATAGCACCTTGCTCAGTGGGGACTCAGCAGAGATAGCTCGTTGCATAGAATTAGCTGATAGCAACTAGTGATTTAGCGGCTCGCTGCAAACCATGGTCTGAACTGTTACAAAGATGAAGGTATTTAGCAGCCCCTGCAGTTGCTTCTTAACATGAAATTGAGTTTTCTGTAACTCTATTTAAAAAAAGCCCCAAAATTATTAAATTACATGTACAATTTTCTTTAATGTGGTAAGCCAACTCTATTTAAATAAAAACAATTAAATTCAAAAAAGGAGACAATTTTAAAATCAGGAAGGTATGAGTGTGAAAATGCTGCTTGTGGTTATGACTTTGTGACTGAGTTTTCCGTTCTGATGTGAACGGTCTGGTGGGCTCATAAACCTCTGGAAGCTCTGTACAAACAAAACCTTTCCGACCCATATTTTATATAGGCAAGGTCATCCATCATAGAATCTACACACCGTTCTGTATACCCTACTACCAAAAAAAAGTGATTAAAAAGTAATTAATTTCTGGGTAGCCATGGCAAAATATCAACGACTTATTTAGAGGGATGTGAGCAGGGTTGGGTTTGGCAGCTCCGGCTCTGCCCATCCCAACGTGCCTGACTTGGCCACATTAAACATGAGATTATAGAAAGTAAGTCTTAAAAAAACCCAACCCAACCCAGCCTCAAACTTGGCAACTGAAATCAATGGTATTTTTGTCTTACTTGCTCTAAGCCTGGTGACCAGTAGCCCTTTCGTAAACAGAGTTAATAATATCACTTATCTCGTGAAAATAAATCACCGGTTTTGAAGCACTCAGGCACTGTAGTGATGATCAAGATAGAAAAATCCAGGAAAGAAAGTTTTTTAATTCTGACTCAGTATGCGGTGAGTGCTCCTCTGCGGTAGGAGTCTTGGGGACACACGCTAAAGGCTGAGGATAAAGCAACGTATTGAATAACTGTTGATTAAGTGGGTACTGCCTATTCTGTGAGCTGAATGAGGTAGGGGCTCGGCAGAAAATACAGTAATGTTTGATCGTTTAATTAAAGGCCACGTCATAACATGTGCAGAACGGGCTGAGGAAGCAATCATGGTTCTGGCATTGTCGGTGGTGGATTCTGCATGCTTAATGTCACTTTTTAAGTAGGCGTCGCAGCTTTTTCAGGGAAATACTCACACAGAAGGCTGAAAGGAGGAGGATGCCTGCAACTTCAGTGCAAGAAAAATCCCCTCTCCTCTCCTCTCATTATATCTCAGCAGCCTGTTCTCGGGCTACCGGAGGCATCGAGGGCATGGTCCCCCCATAGCTGGCTCACAGCATTTTCCCTGGCTCTGTCCAGGTGTCCAGGGAATGGCAAGGCTGGATTTATTCACAGCTGGGAGCTGCACACCCAGCTCTGCTCTGTGCTAGGAGCATGTTTGCTGTGCGTGGATGTGTTGTTATGTGTTGATCTCTGAAGGGGACCAAATGCCCTGACCAGGGGGCTGGCATATGCTACCAGTTAGAGGTATTTTTCATAAATAGATGAACCATTTTCTGCCTGAATTCTTTTGGGGGAAAAGAAAAAAAATAGTTTTAAACTATCTTTGCTTAAAATTTGGCAAAGCTGTAAAGAATGGAAAAGAAGTGCTCATGACTGGGAGGAAAAAGCCTCCCAAGAGCATCCCGAGCAATTCCATCAGCCTAGCCACAGCTTTAATGCCACTTTATCCCTTAGAAAACTCCAGGCACTGCAGACAGCTGGGAAGGAGGGGACCTGCCTGCGCTGGCTGGATCAGTGTATTGTCTGACATTACAAAACTATTATTATTTTGAGAAAGCTGTCTTATTTAATTATTGTGAATGTGCAATTCCTTCATTTTTAATTCAGTATTGGAGGAGATGTTCCAAGCATTAAGTGAATGAAAATATTTGTAACAAACAAGAAACCAAGAGAATAGTAAGTGTTTGAAAAGAAAAAGTTATTGTTCTCTGTGGATTGCAGTGATTTTAATGATTTGGCTGAAGTGCCCATCTAATCGAGCTGCCTATTCGAAATATCTGTGATCTCAAAGGAACGGCTTTAAAGTGTCTCCCATGTAATTGATTGATCCATTCCTTTCAAATGCTTGGATGGCTTTCAAAGCCAGGGGACAGGTATTGATGGGACTTCGAGGGGGCTGTGTGTTTTACATGGTCTGGTGGGAAAAAATGCCTCAAGTCTCCTCCTGTACCGAAGTCAGAGCTGACTAAAGTAGTGGGAGTTCCTGGGCAGAAAGTGGGAATTGCTCAGAACTGACACAAAACACATTCTTGGGAGGAGCAAGGGCTTTCCTCCCCCACTGACTTCATCTTTTCCTGGCAGTGGGAATGGTGGTACCCGACCCTGGCGCTAGGACACCATTTTCTAAACACACGCTACATAGACGAGATGGTTTCACATCTTATTTTCTGAAATATAGCAAGTTTGGCTTTAAAACTGAGTGCATGTTGGTATTTAGAAAAAAAAAAAAATATTCCGTTTTAGTCATTTCTGAATGTCTTCTTGATGGAGGCAATTGTGGTCTGAAAACCCAAACAAATTCAAATAAAGATCCCACAACTTGCTGACAATATTTTCCCCTGGTTATCCTGCAGGTTCTATGTATTAGTCTGCTGGTATTTTACATATATAACCTATATTGATGAAAGTTACAAAATTCACCATCTCCGCACTTGTAAAAACTTGTAGTGTGATTATTTCTCTTTAATAGCATTATTAAAAATTATCTTTCCACATATGTTGAGCTCCTAACATGCTGGAAATGATATATCAGAGTGTAAGCTATGATCTGAATAAGAGCAGTCACTGTTACTGCACACCGGCACCTTCTGTTGTAGCTGCTCTTTTAGCAACGAGCCTGCTTTCAGAACGCAGATAACTTCTGAAAGGTTTATACCTTGGTAGTAAAAGCTTGGAGCTCCCTCGCAGGCTTGGTGAGTGCTCCCCTGTCCCCGTGCCAAGGAATGTCCCTCCCCATGGGAGGATTTAGTGGCTGGGAAGTGACCCAGGGATGTGACACCATCCTATGCGCAGAGCAGAGGGTGATGGCTCCAGCCCTGCACTGCCCGCTCTGGTGGGTCACGGATCATCTGCCACCCCGCGTCGGGTAAGGCAGCGCCATGCGGACCCTTGTACCACATCAGCCACGGGGTCCCTCCCATCCGTGGCACCCGCTGGCATTGCAGTGACCTGCCTCCGAGGCGGGCGCGGAAGGGAACCTCTCTGTCAAGACTCAGACCAGTCACCACATCCAGCAGGTTGGCTTCAGCCTGCGGCCAAGGGTTTGTACATCCTCCTGGAGCCTTTCCCTTTCTTAGAGCAGTAGCAGCCTGTGCACAGGCGGCAGGACCCAGGAGGTGACTGAAAATGAAAAATAACTGCCATTATGAGTACATTTGTGGATCTTTGTGAGCATCAAGGAAAGAGAAAAGTTTCTCTCTGTAGAGCAGCTGAGGTTACCCAGTGCTGCACAGCTTTGGGTTTAGGTGGGATCACACCAGCGTGTTGCAACAGAGAATTCGGCCCGGACACTTTGTGGTTTAGCACAAAGTATTCGTCACGACTTTTTTCTTCATAGACTTGGGAACAACCCACAAGATGTGTTTTAGATTTAATAATTCAATATGTATTAGACATTAAAATTTATTTATAATTTATGATTTAGTTTAATAATTTATAAATCAATAATTTATAATAAGATACACATACAAAATAATTTAAATCTTATATAAATCATGATCTAGAAAGAGATCCAAGCTACTATTATCCTTGAAGAGAATTTGCTGTCCCCGGTCCTCCCTGGAAACCAGAGCCACACTGACACCTTCTCTTTGAAAATAGCAACAGCAAAGCACAGAGTTAAGGATCAGAGTTTTTCACTGGCCTCTGCTCCAAAAATTCATTATTTTCTGAACGGCAGATAAGCAGGAGCTCTGGCTGCTATCCCAACACTGACTTCACCCAACAAATTAATTGCTTGTACCTTGTCCATTGCAGTCGTTCAAAATGACCTCCAACTGTGCATGGCAGCGTCATGCTACATTACCAAAATCTGAAATATTGTTTTATTTCTCCTTTCTGCTAGTCCATTGCTCTTTGTTTTGCATCCACTGCTTGGTTATAACATGATTTTGTGTTCACTCTGCCAGTTGCCCACATAAAAGCAATGTTTAATTACACAGCATCTTTGAAAGTACATGCGGGTAAGATCCTCCTGTGTTGGAAATCACGTAGCTCCCCTGAAGGATGCCAGCTATGATGCTGATTTTTTTCTGGCAAAGTCTTTGCTTATCCAGTAGCAATTTGGCTGAATCCATGCTCTTATTTGACAGAGAAGTTAAGAAATGTTTTTGAATATGGATTTTGGATGTGTTTAACCACTGTTTACTTCTAAACAAATTCTCTTGCTAAAAAGATCAGCCTAGGGTTTTGGTTTGGGGTTTTTAGGGGTTTGGGTGGTTTGTTAGGTGTTTTTTGGGGGGTGTCATTTTGTTTTGTTTTGTGGGTTTTTTTGTAAAGCAAACCTGCCCTGGGGGAGACAAAGCATGTCCCGAGCACTGCGAAGCGTGGAGGCGGTGGAAGCATGCCCGTGGGTAGTAGGGGTGTGGGTGGGGATCTGGCTTTTGGGTGCCTGGTCCTACCTGCAATGGTAATAGTGCTCTCATGTGCCAAAACCTGAGGCCAACCTCCCCTGCGTGTGGTTCTTTGGGTGGGAAAACCAGGATAGCTTCATTCTTATAAGAGGAGGTCTACGGCCGGTGCTGTGGAGCGCAGCGTGCCCGCGGCTGAGCCGGGCACCCAAGGAAAGCCGCCGCCATCCCTGGGAGCTTAGCAAGTGACTTGTGCTGGGAATTTGATTTGGTACAAGAATGACTAATTGTCAAGTGAAATACAAAACGTCACATTGAAATTACTTTCCTACCATTCCCATATGCTTCTGTCAGATTCCCCTTAAATACATAAAATGCTGTTTTACTGTAATAGCATTGCTTTCTGAGAGTCATTTCAGATTAGGGCTACAACTTTAACATGATTTAGTGTGTCATAACTCAAAATTCTCGCTGATGGCTTTAAGAGTGGGTGAGTTCAGTTTTGAGTGGACATAATCTAATTTTTGCTTAGGAACTGCTTGTTGAATCCACTTAGTGTAGCCGTTCTGGTGGGCCGTAAGGGAGGAGAGGATTTTTTTTTTTAGATTCAGTGGGATACAGGCTGTTACGCAGCGCAGGTGTGATACGCTCATGGTGGTATTTAGTCAGCGTTGTCTCACCTCTAGGTATTCAGTAATCCAAACCAAAACGAAACGCTTCTTCAAAGTAAAATATGGCAGTGACAGATGCACAGGCTATTATATTTAGTTCCTTGTCTGAGAGGGCCAGATTGGATGTAGGTAGCTGACTGCACATAGTGGATGGAGATCAGGTACGATGAAAGGGAGATTACTGGCTATTTTAAGAGTTAAACTTAAAAGGCATAAAAACTGATAAACAGTTTTTTTCCAGGTGATGTCCAATTAGACGGTGGTACTCATTACCATGGGGGCCACTGGAGCCAAGTACTTAGCAAGGGTGAAAGTGGGCCTGGGCACTTTTATGGATATCAAGAATATCCAGAATAATGATTAACTATATCAATTTTTGTAATGTAATTAGAATAATTTTTCATGCTTCAGGGCTTAAACCAATTTCTTTCTAGGAGAGACCAGGATGAGACTTATGGTAGGAACAGATTAAAGACATCTGCATACTGCAGAGCTCCTGCCTTTTCTTCTGACACATCTGATGCTATTCTGTGACAAGATACTGGGCTGGGTTGGACCCTGGGCCCACCTTGATCAGCTGTGTCATTTTCTATATTCCCTCAGGGAATCTGATATGGAATAGGTGAAGTAATTTCTTAGGTAAACCAGGGTGTGAGGGAAAGGAGGAGGAAGGAAACAGCAGATGGGTTTTCTGTAATTTTGAGAGGATAAACATGTTGAACGTAACTGCAGATTTGCCCAGAGGAAAAAAACCCAAACCAACAACAACAAAACAGGAAGCTTTCAAAATCATGGGGTGGCTTCCTGCAAAACAGTGAGATTTGTTAGAAAAGATGACTTATATTTACTTCCTTTCTGAATCTTAAGCACTTAAGGCAGACTTGAGTCATGCTTGCAAACTCTTCTCTACAGCCACTAGAGTCAGTTTTTTAATAATAATAAATACAGCTGAGATTCTCCAAGGGGAGCTTGAAGTGGGCAAGAGGTGATTAGGCGCTGAAAAGCTTACACGTAACAGTGCAGGTTCAGATGTAAAAGGGGATGGAGCTGGTGCTGCTGTGGAACAGCTGAGAAGGAACTCGCTCACCTGGTGCAGCAGGCGAGCTGGTGTACGGGGTTAAGGTGTGCGTGCATCGAGTGGTGGTACAAGGTGTGTCTGCTTCGAGGGGTGGTACAAGGTGTGTGTGCATCGAGGGATGGTATGCGGGCACAGAGGAAGCTGCAGCTCAACTGGCAGAGACTGGTGGGGGAGCAGGTGCCTGACCCTGGGGCTGCAGGGAGGCAGCAGCCAAGTCACCAGCACCCGTGAACAGCCCTCACCCACCCCCCAGCACATGTGTGCCCCATCGTGCACGTGAGCTTTCTGCTCTCGGGATGATGATGGGGGATAAGCGCAGGTTTCTCAGGAAAGCATGGCTGTGCTTTCATCCAGTGACCAAAAATGATAAACAACAAGGCCTGGGTGACGGCACAAGCTGGATGACAATACCCAAATTACAATGAAATAATATTTTATGATGTTTTCAGACAGTGGAAAAACTAAATCTTGGTCACAAGCTCAAAAATTATAATGTCTAGTGGAGAACTCAGCTGCTTTTATTGTTGTTTATGGTTATTACATCCTGGCCCTACTCAAAAATCCTCCAGTCTGCCATATCTGTCCAGTTCTGCTGCCGCTATCCAAGCATTCCCTTTAACCAAGGAACATTCACATGCCTTTTCTGGTCATGGTGGCATTTCAATATCACCAGTTTGGAAACCTTGGTTGTAGTAACTTCCGCCAAATACAAGTGGACCCAGAGAACCAATGTACAAGGAAAAGAGAAAAATAAAAAGCTGAAAAATATGGTGAAGAATTTAAAAAATACCAAGATTTTGAGGTGTTAAAAATAGATTTTTAATTGTTAAAAAGTGTTTTTGAGGTGATGAGCAAAGCTACTTGCTTGTGTCTGCCAGACCAGTTGCGCTGCAGCATTTCAGTGTTGTGAGATTAAATCTGGCCAGGCCAAAACAGATAAAAGCCATCAGTTTCTACCAATGTTTTTTACTGTTATAACAGTAACTGTTGTGTTACTCTGACTTCACTGAAATATAATGTGTTGGAAATTAAGCAGTCACTGTAGCTGTCTCTGAGTGGGTAACACTTCAGTGTGGTAGCTGGACTGGGCAGACTGAACTACCTCACATTGTGTGCTGCTGGTCCGGTGCATGTTAGGGGCCAAAAGATGAGCAGCAGCTATACTCGATCTGGTATTGATGAAGGAATTAGAGGTTGTCTCAAAAAAATGTGCTTGGGTTGGTGGGAACCAGGTGTCAGAGATGTGTATTGCATTACTCTTGCGTTGGGAATGTGACAGGGCATGGATTTGCTGGTCAGCAGGGAACAGCAACAGGTGGTGTATCTTCGGATATGATAGTTTTGGGATGAAGGAAACAGGACCAGGATGTTCGAGCACCCTCGAGATCTGGGTGTGCTGAAGAAAATCCACACAAAAATGAAGAAAAATGGGTCTGGGGATCTTAACATAGAACGAGATCAGCTGCATTACTTCGGTTTTGGGAGTATGGGGTTACATCCAGACTCCTCCTCCTCCTCACCAGGCTCCGTTGGTATCCACCTCAGTGGGGAGGAGGATCTTTTTTTCTCTCTCAAAATCCGGATTACCGTGTTTGATGCATCAGGCTGGCTGGGATGCTCCCGCGCTCGGGCGGCAGGCTTGGGCGCGCTGCCCCCCCGCCCCGCTGCCCGCGGCGGCACCGCCGCTCCCTACCGGCCGGAGGAGGAGGAGGATGATGAGGATGAGGATGCTCCGCCAGGGGAGCTGAGCCGGCAGCCCCCTCGCAGGCGCCTTCCGCGGGTGTTTCCGAGCCGCGGCCAGCCACGCATCCCCGCGCACAGCTTCAGCTCCCGGCGGCGCCCCGGGGAGCGGGGGTACCCCGGCTCTCCCCTTTCCTGGTGCCGTGGGGGTCCGGCCAGCCACCGAGCCACCTGTAACTCCCCATCCCCTCCCCCTCCTCCCCAACACACACATACCCCCCCTCCGGGGCAGGGCTAGCGGAGGGGACGGGGGCCGCCGCCCGGCTCCATCCCCATCGCCATCCCCGGGCCGGGCTCGGCCGGCGCGGCCGCATCCTGCGCAGCGGCGGGCGGGGCGGCGGAGGGGGCGGGAGGCGGAGAGGACCGGCCACCATTTAAAGCGGTAGCGGCGCGGCGCGGCTCCTCAGTACCGTGCTGCCGCGGAGCGCGGCGGAGCAGCCGCGGCCAGGGCGGGCGGGAGGGAGGGAGGGAGCGAGCGGCGGAGCGGCCGAGCCCCCGCTCCGCGCCCGGCCCGCCCGGCCCCGCCGGCCGCATGAAGGTGCAGGGCAGCGCGGGGCAGCGCCCGGGCGGCGGCACCATGGTCCGGCTGGGCAGGCTGCTGCGGCTCCTCACTCTGCTCAAGTTGCCCTGCTGCTTGCTGGAGTTCCTGCTCTCGGCGGCAGCCCAGGGGCAGGAGATGTACGCGCCCCACTCCATCCGCCTGGAGGGGGACATCACCCTGGGCGGCCTCTTCCCCGTCCACGCCAAGGGCCCCCCGGGCGTGCCCTGCGGGGACATCAAGAAGGAGAACGGCATCCACAGGCTGGAGGCGATGCTGTACGCCCTGGACCAGATCAACAGCGACCCGGACCTGCTGCCCAATGTCACACTGGGCGCGCGCATCCTGGACACCTGCTCCCGAGACACCTACGCGCTGGAGCAGTCCCTCACCTTCGTCCAGGCTCTCATCCAGAAGGACACCTCCGACGTGAGGTGCACCAACGGGGAGCCGCCCGTCTTCGTCAAGCCGGAAAAAGTAGTTGGAGTGATCGGGGCGTCGGGAAGTTCTGTGTCCATTATGGTGGCCAACATCCTCCGGCTTTTCCAGGTAGGGCTGCGCCGGGTCGCGGAGCCGCGCCGCGGGGCTGTGCCTGCCGGGGCCGGGGGCTCCCGCGCTGCCCGTCGCCCACTCCGGCCGTGTCCCCCGGCTGCCTGCCCGCCGGAGCCGGCGCCTCCCTCGCAGCCACCCGCTCCGCCTCAGCATCCTCCCCCGTCTCCCTTCTTCACGGTGCGTGGCACTTTCAGGATTTATCGCCCCATTTACAAGAAGCAATCCGTGAAGGGAAAGACGGGGGGGGGGGGTGGGGGGGGTGGAGGGGGGTGGGGGCTTAACTAAAAAGCAAAGGTGATGGCTTCGGTGGGTTTGCGTTAGAGAGAAACATCGCTCGGCAGGGATGCGGGTGAAGGCAGCGGGGGCACGGCCGGGACGGGCTTCACGCATGAGATGTCCGCTCTGTGCGAGGGCAGGGGGCGGGCAGCGCCGCAGCCGCCCGGGGCTCGGGGGCCTCGGGGCGGGGGGGGTTGCTTTTCCCGGCGGCACTTGGCCGGGCAACTCCGGGCGCCCAGCGGCTTCCCGAGGCCGCCCCCCCCCCCTCCCCGCCCGCCCGCAGGGGTCGCGCAGACCCCCGACTGGCCGGGGGCGGCGGCGGGGAAGGGGCAGCGTGGCGGGCCCGGGGCGGGGGGCGGCTGGCCGGCGCCGGGCCGAGGCTCAGGCGGCTCTGGCAGGCGCCGAGGGATGAGTGGGGCCGGCGGATTAAAGAACCGTGTGTGTGTGCAGTGCGGGGGAGACGCGCTGCAGCATCTGCCCGCTCCGCTGCCACCCCCCTCCCCCCCCCCGGCCGGGCGCGCTGCGATCGCCCCCCGCCCGGCACCGCCGGGGCTCAGCCTCGCTGCCTCTTGGGGCACGGGGACCTGCGTGTGTGACCGTCCCCATCCCGCCCCGGGGGGCGCCCCAGGTGCGGGAAAAGGCACCTGCGCAGGGGCTGGGGTCCCCCCCGGGGCGGGGGGGCAGCGGCGGGGCCCGGCGGCTCCGGCTGCTCCTTGGCAGCGATCGCGGGTGCGGTGACCAAACCGCCACCAGATGCATCGTGAGCAGCGGAGTTTCTCGCTTCCTATCCTACGCCTTCGCATGCGGAAGGTGGTGGTGGGGTTTATTTTTATTTTTGTGCAGCGGGCGGAGAGATCCCCCGCTTTTCCCAGCTGGAAACTTGTGAGGTTTTCACGGCAAATCCGCTCTCGGCTGTCAGCAGCCCTTGTTACTCCTCATTCCCATCTGGCTGCTGGTGCCAGGTACAGCCATAGCATGCCAGGCAAACGGAGCAATGCTCCTTCTCCCATCACTGCCCTTTGCACTGCCCAGCCAGACTGGGTCCTGTCTGTTTTCCTGAAAGGATGCTAAGAGGCTGGTTTTGTTTTCCTCCCTCGCCTCCCCCCTCTTGGCAAATTAAAATGTACCTCATATTGCTCCTGGATTCAGCGATGTGCCAAATCTCTCACAATTTGTGCAGCGATAACGTGTGGGTCTCCCTGTTGAAATGCTACCTCTGAGGAAGTGGCCCGGCTCGCATGTGCGATGCGAGCCAGCTTGGCATGGCTCAGTTCGCTGTCCTTGTATCTGTTCGAGGCTTCTTGCATTACAAACACCCCTTCCTGGGCTGCAAAACAGATGATCTCATGTTCTGCTCGAGCTGGAGCTGAGAAGCTTGGAGGGATGCGAGTGGTGCTGAAGTTCTCCTGAAGTACTGGTTCAGCAGATGCTGATCTGCCGTGGACTTGCACCAGCCAGTAGATTGAAATTAGCCAACTGTTTTATACTGCATCTCGTTCAAGAGCAAATCCTGGGCACTCTCCACTGAGATCTCCTTCAGTAGGAAACCCTGGGCACCGGGAGCCTTTTGTGTCATGCCATGATACCTGCAAAATCTTTGGTGATATATTACGTAATGGGATTTGCAGAAAATAAGACATTTGGGCAGTTTCTGCATGTGGAGACATTTATACAAATCTAAATATTTTAATGTATTGTGACTAAGCATCTGTTCGCAATTGCTTTTTAACCAAATCATCCGGAAAGCAGGAACTGGTACATACTGAAAGAGATTTTACTGAATATGTATTTTGCAGCTTGGCTCTGCCTTCTTCAGGCAGATTTTTCATGCAAAAAACCTGTTCCCCGTTGTCCTCTCCTTTAAACCACAGTTCAGAATGTGTCCCAGCCAGGGAGAAATAAGACAGACAGACCTGTTTTAAGAGACAGGAGGAGAACCAGACCTATTAAGCACCGTTTGGTGGGGGTGGGTGAGAAGCTGTTAAGTGATTGGAAAGAAAAAAAAAAAACCAACCAACTACCCAACCCCAAAAAAGTCGTTAACCTAAATACTTTTGCAAATGGGTGAGCTGTTGCAGCCAGCTTGCTTCTCCTGGGTCACTGTAGGTTTTACTGACCCTGGCGGTGGGGTGAGGGGTGGGTAAATGGCTCATGGACAGTTATTTTCATGTCCAAACTGGCTTTTCCCTGACATCTTGTAGATGAAAACTCTTTCCATCTGTGGAGGGCTCTGCAAAGAAATCTTACCAGTGTTTACATTTCTGTGACAGTATCTTGGAAGAGAACTATTTGTCCTCTACTTTCATGCAGGGAGAAAATACATACATAAACCCATATGGAGCGCAGTGGGATTTCCTCAGCTGGCTACTGATGCTTAAAGGGCTTCCTCCCCAGGATGGGTGAGATTTAGGCTATTCATCTTCCTCTCGGCAGGTGAAGTTACGATCTCTCTCCATGCAGCTCACCTGTCCCCAGTCTAGCACAGAGCTTTGAGAGCATCTTCAACTGATGCCAACAGGTGGATCAGCAGGGGAAAAGGACACCGAGGTCCTCTGGTTGGAATCCATCTGTGTAATTACTGTGTGAAGTTTTGTAGAAGCTTTCCTTTTGTAAAAAATGATGTGAAGGATCTACATTAGACTTGAGCTTTTTCCTGTGTGATGAAAGCAAAAATCCCTCCCCCTGCCTCTCTGTCTCTCTCTGCTTATCCCTGAATTGCACCTTTGAGAAAAGATGATGGGAATGGTTGGGGTGGGAGTGTGTGTGGGGTGGGGTGTCCCCCCGCCCAGGTGCTGTGAGGAAGGCCCCAAGCCCCAGCTGCTGCCGAGCAAAGGGAAGCTGTAACCGTGACTGCCTTTGAGTCATGTGTGGGTGCTTGGTGGAGCAGAGCTGTCGTGCTGCTGAGGCTGGGGTTGCCACTCGCTCCAACTCACACAGGATGTGTTGGTGCGTCGCAGGTGGGCGCAGGAATTGCTGGTGAGGGCAGTGTGTCTCCTAAGGCCAAGTACCGGAGGATTTCTCTGCCAGAATTACAGCTAATGAGAGGTGCAGCTGCCCTGCAGAAGTGCAGGTTTATAGGAAGGGGAGCCTTTACGCCCCTGTTCAGGATCTGTCATTGCCAGCAGCTAACTTTGTGTGGGACCTTTCTGGAGTTCCTTCAGTTACAATGTTCAAGAGCATCCCAGCCACGCGGCAAGGGCCCACCCTTGGGAGCAAGTTAGACCCTTGTAGCTGAGACGTGCCGAAGCGCAGTTGCAGGTGTGACTTGCTTTTGAAGATGATGCAGACAAGCTCTCTCCACTTTGGCAATTCTCACCTTGGAAGGGGTCGAGCTGGGGGGTGCATCTGGCTGGATGCTTTATTTCTGCATCTCCATTCTTTAACTTCATCCTCTCCAGAAGCAGGAATGCAAGTGCCCTGACTGGAGCTCATGTGAGAGAGCTCCTACTGACTACATCCTTCTCCTAGGGCTTGTGCCCTGGCCGGGAGGGACCGGTGGGCTGTGGGCTCTGGGAGCCGTGCTACATGGGGCGGGTGTGCTGCCCGGCACCCAGAGCCTGTGTCTTTGCTGCAGGGCAGTGGATTAATGCAACAGAAGGGATATTGCCATGTGTGGTGGACTGTGGAGATATAAATGCATGAGTATTCAAGTATATGAAATACAGTGATTTTTTCAAAATAAAATTCTATTAGGGCATGCCAATAAATAGTATGCTGACTGTAAATTAAATACCTATTCTAAAAATAAAACAAACAATTTGGAAAGCTGTTTCCAAATGCATCAGGGAGTTCAAGGCAATATGTTTCTAGGCTGCTAGCTTTGCATTGTAAAAAATACTGTTACTTCAGTGTCATAGCTTTCCTTACAAATTTAACTCCATGAAATGCAATAACTAGGCTGAAAAAAATTGCCAAATGTTTAATCTGTTTCATATTTTCTGGGAGTAGAACCATGCAATATGGGGAATATCAGCACAGTGATTTCTTTTTTTATACTGCAGAACTAATTTTCAAACTCCCTTAGAACTACAGACTTCTCATTACAAGCTTTAATAATGAACTAATTACTGCTTCAGGTTTCTGTCCTTGGTGGATGCAATTTTAAGTAGTCAATCCACAATCGTTCTTTCTCGTCTAAACACCTTTTGCTTTTATCAGTGATGGTTCTTGTGGCATGTAGGGGTGTGTTACCAAGCCCCTTCAGGGAAGTTTTTAGAAACCAGCGTGGGATAAAGGAGCACGATGAGGCTGGGAGTATAAATTGAAACTTCCCTCACATCCCTTGGGGGCTTTTGGCTATATTTCCATCTGTGGGTGCCTTTGTACTAAATGAGAAAGATGAAAGCTGAAGTCCTGCCTTCTGTTCTAGACACAATGAAGCCAGTAGAAATGTGATTATTGGGAAAGGAATACAGCCTAAAAGTGCAGCTCCTAGTTGGATGCTGCTTTTTCCCTTAGAAAAGGGCATGCATTTTCCAAGGCACTCCGAGTGAGGACGTCTTCTATGCTGCCACGGTGGTCGCTGTCTGCATCAACAAGCTGTGGCTGACTGAGCTGCGATGTTCGAGGTGCTGCAACTGGTGTCCAGGGAGGCTGTGGTTCTCTCCCAGCTTCTGGCTGGAGGGGATGGAGTGTGGCTCTTGGCACATTGTGCCTGTTCCTGCCAGCTCTGCAGCGCAGTCACAGGGCAGGAGGGTGAGGGGCTCTATGAGGATGGCTTTGCAGAATGTGCGGTCCCATGATTTCAGGAGATTCTTCTCAAGTGTTTGTTTTTATAATTAATTTTATGCTGTTCATCTGGTAGGTTTCTAGGAACTCCTTCCCTCTGCAGCAAAGCATTTGCAAACAGATCGTTCCTCCCTCTCTTCCCCCTTGTTTCAGTTTCCCGCAGGAATATGGGATATAGGCCTGATGATTTCCATTTGTGTAGGTTCTGGGTGTAAAGGCAGAGACTCCTGTCGAGCCTCCTCCTGCTGAACTTGACTTAATGAGATGGTAGTAAATGGCCAATTTAATTGACTGCAATGTACCTGCCATGGGGGGATTCTTGGGTTATCGCTGGTATTTGGGAAGAAATCTTAACAGGCTTTAGCAATGTTTTCCTCTAGATGCTAATACATTTCCAACTCATTACCAGTTTATTGCATTTTCCTCTTCTAACTTTTAATAAGACAATATTGGTCTTAGGAAGTGGATTAATGATTCATTTGATAAAATATATTTCAGGAGAACCATACATTTTTCAGTGAGACTCATATAGAAGATTTAGGAAAAAGCTGAAAATAGGAAACAGTAAACTTTAATTCTTTGCCTCTTTTCAAAGAATGTTTTTTGTGTTTCTCAGCAAGCTTTCATTTTCATCAGCCTCTAAGTATTTATCCTTGTTACTGATGCACCAAATACATGTCAGCAGGCTGAGCCATGCAGTTCTTCCATAATGTTGAAACACCAAGCTACATTTAATAGACGTGGAATCTTATTTCACCTGTATAAACTGAAAGTAAAGGAAAATCCTTGCTTCAAGAATTCACAGGTTTTGTGTGGAGTTACTAATGGGAGGCTGGAGGTGCTATCGTTATATTTTTCTGGAACACAGTGTTTTGAAGGTAAAATTTACTTTCTTGACAAGGCATAATTCAATATTAGCAATAGTTTTGGCTCTTAATCTGTTTTGACTGTCTCAGTGTAGATGTTAGGTAGTTATCTGGGAGAAGACTGGCTCTGCCAGGGAAATGATGCTCACCCATGGAGAGAGACTGGGAGGGATGATGGTGCTTCTGTGAGCAAAGGATTAGCTGACAATTAGGACTGGCATGGGGGCAGCGCAGGGGGATGCTGGAACATATCAGTTTGTATGGTGGAAGTATATATTCAGCAAGGACACTTGTGTGGTTCCCAATCTACTCTTCGCAGTGAAATAAGGTGACCTCTTTGGGATGACGAATGGAAGGATCATTTCAAAGCATTAATTTTTATGAAAGAAATATTGATCTGTTTTTGAATCTCATAATACTAATATTGTAAACCTACATGTACTATATTCTGTATTTTAGTCTATTAAATGAGTTTTGCTTGGAGGCATTAAAACCATCTGACAATACTCTGCATTGTGATATCAGATGTTGTTATTTCTATTTATAGTGATATTCAAATTAATCTCAATGAGTGACAATGCTGACTGTCCCAGACATAGGACTATGATGAATTTTATCATAATACTGGAAGATACGAAGCATGTAATTAAGGCTGTTTGGAGAGCATGGAATCCAATACAGTCAGGTCATTAGTGTGGTAAAGTGGGTATCCAGGCAGAGAGAAATCTGAAGAAAAACAAGTATTTCTAAAGCCTTCCTCATTACTGATGATTCACAAGGTCCTATAAAGCCCTTCTGCTGAATACAGTAGAGGTATTCTGAATCATCAACAACTTACCCTGGAATAAGGCATGGTCCTGTATTGGGCTGCTAAAATATGGCAGCCCTGCCTCACCAGGCCACTGATCACTTGTGCACAGGCACCACATGTTTTACCTTGCTGGGGTAGCTTGTAGCTGCAGAGCTAGCATAGTTCTTCCATGCAGTTGTACTTTTTTTTGTAGCTCAGGGCTGTTGAACATGATGGAGCTGGTACTAAGGTGGGGTGTCCGGGCTAAAAAAGCCCTTTGCCAGTGCCATGCCTGTGCGGAGCTGGTGGCAGGGTGCAGGATGGTGCAGCCTGAGCACACCTCCAGTGGGGCAGCTGCCGAGACCTTCACATCGGGGTCACACTGCTCCTCTGGGGACCAGTATCTCCATTTCACAAAATTTGACAAGTGGTGTTAGGTTTCCAGAGAAACCATAACTCCAGCAGTATTGCCCAGCTTCCCTCTACTTTAGCCTGTACTGTGGTAAGTGATGCTTTTGCTGTGTCATTTGGGATGTTCAGGAGAGGCATTAGCATGCTGTATGAATGCGAGCGTGTTGCAAAGTATATATCCTCTTATTCCTTGGCTCATGGGGTAATGCGGGCCAGTGCCTCACTTCCAAGTGCTTTGAAATGAACTTGGCAAGCATGCCCAAACCCCTGTGAAGTGCTCCTGATTAGAGATCACCTTTCTCCTTGCGTTGAGATCATGTGAAGCACTTGGGCTACCTGGCCTCTGATTTGAATGGCAAGAGAAGGCAGGCTGGGGAGACCTTCCCTTCCAAACACCCTGCGCTGCCTGGAGTGGCACAGATAAGACCTTTTCACTCGCAGGGCACATCAAATACCTCTGGTTTTGTGAAAGGGATTGCCTGGCCTCTGTGGGTGGAGAGGACAGTTAGCAGCAGTCCTAGGTTGCAAGGTTTCCTTCTGATGATGGTTCTGCTTAATGTCTATGAATGTGTTCATGTATGTAGGTGTTTATATAAATATATACATATTTGCATTAAAAACTTAGTATTTCTTTTCGTAGACATTCATGCTGTAAGCACAAGTGACCTGTCTTTTAACTTTTTGCTGGGGGGTAGGGCTGGGAAGGGGGGAGCAGGCACCAGTGCCGGGCCATGGTGGGTGAGGACGGGGCAGAGTGTGCCTCTGCCGCCGTCAGTGTGCCGACAGCCGTGTCACCTGCTCATCTGGCTTTTCGGTTCTGTCTGTCTCGTGTTATGATGATGTTAGGGCTCTGAAGAATCAATGATGTGTGATTAATAGAGAAGGGATGTGTTTTAGTAATACAGAGCCACCTCAAAGGCGTTCAGTGGTACAGTCAGCGGGTTGTGTTCAGGCTTGGCTGTTCCTGTCTGGGAAGGGAGCAAAGAGAGGACAGGCATAACGCCTGTGGGAAGCGGGGAAGAGGGTGGAGAGGTTGGCTTGTGGCTGGTATGGGGTGAGAGGGTGCTGGAGGGAGGATGCTCTGCGGGACCAGCTCTCCCTTTCCACCCAGCAGCAGGAGCCTCGGGTCTTCCCCCAACAGCAGCTGGGGTGGCTTTCTGGACCCAGGCACAGGCAGAGGGGCTGGACAGCAGGGCTGTGGTGGCGCTTCCCTTTGTGGCAGGCTGCTGGCCGTGTGCCTGCCACCTGGGTCTCTGCCTGGAGCCTGCCCTGACTGAGCTGAGGGAGAGCTGAGGTTGGGGTGGAGGACCTGAGAGGGGTCACTGTGCAGCACATTGCCCTGGGAGGGAAAGCAGCCAAGGTCAGGTTTGGTGTCTGCACAGCCCAGGTCAGTGCCAGGTGGTGATGCGCAAGTCCCAGGGAGGACAGAAACCCACAGGCTGGGTGACTGCCACGGGGCTGCTCACCTTAGCCTAAGGGCAGTGCCTTGCTGGAGCTGCTGTAGTGCCTCCAGTTCAAAAGCCAGATAATTTGGACCTGGTTTCGGTGTGGTCCCTGTGCTCCCCTGCCTGCTGTAGATATGTCCTTAGATCTTGCTCTTACAGTTTTACAGCTGTTTTTGGCTTTTCACTTGCGGGTATAACAACTGCTGACAAAGCCAAAACCTTAAGCTGTTGCTGTCCTGAAAAATGACTCTGATCCAGGTTCTCCTCAGGTGGGTTGGTACAAACCTGTATCTCCACTTCCTTCGTTAGAAATGTTAAATTTCTGTGGCTGATAGCAGGATGTAGCACACAGCCCAGCGTGCTCAGGGTGTGCACAGCCAGTGGGGTTCAGGGATGCGAGCCCCACAGAAGGAGTGCGCATCGCGGCTGCCAGTGCCGCAGCCTGCTCAGAGCTGGAGGGCGAGCTCTAAAACACCGTGCCACCTCCGAACCACTCTTCTCGCTGGAAACGTGAAAAAGCTGCTTGTAGAGTGGGTTTTAGGGTTTTCAAGGGTTAACTGGAAAAGTCATCCTTTTTGTTCATAAACCAAATTTCAGTTACAGAAACGATGGTGTAAAAGTGAATATAGATCCCTGCATGTCATTTTTATAGCAGCCATTTATTACTATCCTACACAAAGGCTCTAATCCTAACTTTTCTTAGAAGAGTGCCCATACATAAATAGGACTATAAATCCAAAGACTGTAGAGGATGGAAACACATGCTTTTCTTAGCACAGTCTTCCAGCATTTTCTTTGAGTGCTTCAGCACTGGCTGATGTCAGCGGGAGGGCAGCAGGCTGGTCGGGGCTCTGGCTGGTGGGCTTGGAGGCATCCCTTTGTCCTGGTAGCATCCCCTCAATCTCCCACTCTGCCCCCCCCAGGTGCTCCATTCCCATTTTCTGGGGGCAGAGGTGTCAGCCTGCCTCCTGCTGTGGTGCTCCCTATCTGTGCCGAGTCACTGCCCTGGGGTGGGACACATAATGCCAGGCAGGTCCTTGCAGATGCTTGCCTCAGCTCTTCTGTAAACTTTTCTGAATATTCTAGAACCTCCTTGAAAGACTGGGTTTTTTTTCCTCTTAATAGTCAGCTTGTATCCTCTTTGCTGGAAATTTTCTGATTTTGTTTGGACTGTAGTTTCACAGCGGGCTACAAGGCTTAAGTGCAGCACAGAACGCAATAGGCATCTTCCTAAAGCGAGACTTCTGCTCTCCCTTTTTTGCTGGAAGCTGGGTACAAGAAGGAGAGGTGCTGAATGCTGTAGTGGGAGAGATTTATCCGCAAGATTAACATCCACTCAGCTGGGACTTGTGAAACTCCATCTCTGCCCGATTCAGGCTCAAGATGTTAGCTTAAATTTCCGGTGGTCTGGGGGGGTACTAGTGGTTGTTTTAAATTCTGTTTCGTCCCAGCAGCACATTTCCAGTCTAGACTATCTGTGTTAAAAGGCAACCAAACAAAAATCCCACAAGAAATTTGTTTCCATAGTAGCCCTTGTTTAAAGAACTGAAAATTTTCCAAATGAAGGAAATACTAAACACAGAATTAGGATTTTATTATCTTTGATGGAGAGGGCAGAGTGTTCAGGATCTCAGGAGACCTTCGTGCCTACGTTGTCTCAGATGGAAGTGCTCAGGTTTGGTGCCTCACAAGTTTTTCTCTGCTGACATTTTAGAATTTATGTAGAGTAAAGCCTTCTGCAAGCTCATATGTAGAAGATTTTCTAATAAATTTATTATTTCATAAATATTTTAATAACAGTAATTATGCATTCATCAGAATGGAGATTTGTTTCAGTGTCATTAAATTCAGCCTCATAATTATATGCATGGTATTTTTGCACACAGTACAAACTCAGCGCAGTTGCTTTGTAAATGTATTGCAGCACTTGGCAACACAGGAGGAATTTACATCTTTGCAGGACTGTTGTCTCCAGCTATTGGCATGTTCAGTATACCAAGAAGAGCAGGACAGCAGGAAATTTTCCTCCATGAGAATGGAGGATTTGGGCCTTAAGAAGTGCAGCAGGCTTCTATTTCCAGCAACAACAACCGATGAGCTCCTTAATACAAGATCACAGATAAAATGCAAATTTGCGCATACTGCAACAGCCACCACTGCTTACTGGGCTATGAAAATGCTGCTGAGATTGATACCAATTTGCTTTTGAAATACATCTATAAATTATTTTTGTGATAAATCTCTACCTTTTTTAACACAATTTTTTTTCCAGATTTCTGAAGATAAGCATAGATAAGTTAGTATTAGAAGTTCCATTGCCAAGGAAAGCTTGACTAGATTGAGTACAACTCTGATGGCAAATTCTTTTCTTTGTGAATATAGCCCTTTATCCTGGGGGAGCCATGCATTTGCTGGTTTCTAAGACCTCTGCTCGATAAACACAACTTGATAAGCTTAATCAACATTTTTGTTTTCAGTTGTGGTATCAGAGACTGCTGATGTTGAATCCCAGTAATACAAGACCTGAGGATAGGTAGAAGCATATACTTTCTAATTGAAAAGTGAAACAAAGATAATATATTTTCCAGGATGAGCTCAACTGGCCCTAAAGATTTGATAGATCTCTAATGCTCATCTTGAGTTGTGACAGTGTATCCCATGGATCTCAGTACTTCATTTCCATGTTAAAAAAAATAAAAAGTCAAAGGCAACTTGATGGAATGTCACATATCAGCCTGTATCTTGTGTATCTCAAGGACAATGCCGAGTTTAGTATTCACTGTGTTACGTTCTCCATTGATTTCCCCAGTCCCCAGCCTTCAGCATTTGAATGTCCTTTGACGCGTAGGTCCATAACCACCTCTCGTGTGCTGTAACACGTATTCTGCCTGTGTCCAGCGTCTGCCGCTGCTCTCCCTGTAACACTTCGAAGTTCAGGACTTGCACCTCTGACAGAGCTGACAGAGCCAGAACAAGCTGTGTTGCCTCCTCACCTTCTTGTCCTTCCTATTGCGTATAAAATGGAGTTGATGAAGGCCTCTCTGGAGCATTGTTACTGTTACCTTCCTTGTGATATCTTTTCCACTTGCTTTCTCTTGTGTTTTCCACCCTGACCCACAGGATAAACCCTTCCTGCCCTCACATGAGGGTATGTTGGGACCATGGTTTCCCAGATGGCCACCGCACCTCCTCCTGGTTAAGGAGGGCTGATGGCATAGCTGGGCTTATTCAGTTTAAAACAGTGATTCTGCATGGCTGGGGTCAAGTGCCCCACTGATGGATGTGTGTGGAGCTCTGACAGCTTACACCAGCTGAGGCTGTGGCTTTCTTTTCTATTTATTTATTCCCTTTGGAAACAGGTACATTGCCCTCTTCTGTAATCTTTGGGACATCAGATATGTTGAGATGCCCTCAATGTGTTGGCATTGCTCAGGGCGATGCATAACAGAGACAAATACGAAGCAGTAAGGTACCAGTTAGTCTAATGGATGGCTGAAAGCTAATAAATTCTCCTGTTGTCTTGAAGTTAATGACAGCTCGTAAAAGCCTAGACAGAATCACCACCAGTTTTAATTGTGCTAGTGCCTTGCCGCTGTAGACACAGGACTAAGTGCCTGGAGTTGTTTCCCGTGCTGATCCTATCAAGACGGAGTCTTAATAGGTAGGATCAAGGCCAAATCCCATTTATTAAAAAAATGGCAGGAATAAATAAAAAGTTAAAGGGAAGCTGTCAACTCGAATTTGGCTGGAAGCTGTTATTTTTATAGAAATAAACCCCAGCCCTAATAGAGGTGTGTTAGTGATTTTAAAAGAAGGTTATTTTGCAGTAGTACTTGAATGCACAGAAATGATATTGACAATAAAAATTAATTAAAACTACTTTCTGTGGTTCTGTAGTTTTTCCTGTCTGACAGCAGTACAGAAATCAGTGATGTAAAGGAAATCACCTTTTCAAGGTTTTTTTTGAGGTTTTTAAGATTTTTAACTACTGTCTTGAAGGACTTTCAAAATTAGGAAAGGCTGTTTTGATGTCTTGATTTCCCCAGCAAGTCTATGGCAAATGGGAGCTCCCTGCCTGTTCCAGTGCTTGGAAACATTTCCTGTAGTAGAATGTTCGTGTCCTAAGTAAAGTGATCTGTGTACTGTACAGGATTCTGGAAGTTGACACCAAAAATTAATTTTCCGTCTGCCTGCAGCAACCATGATGGCATCAGCCCTTGGGGAGCTACAGCTTGTTTTCACTTTGTGAGCTAAACTGGATGTCTGGAAATGGAGTGGTGGCTTGACTTCCTCGAGCTGTGTGGAGGATGTCCAGGACAGCCGCAGGAGCAAGTCTGTAACAGACGGAGATCCATAACGCATCCCGAGGGGAGACAGGGTGGGTGGTGTGCAGGGCTGCAGAGCAGAGGTACGGAAGCCCGTTGAAAGGCGGCTTTGCATCTTTAGGAATACTTTTGTGAAATGATAAACTGTGAAGGGTATTGAATCCATGAAGAAATGAAAGAAATCACAAATACAGTTTTTCCCATCTGTGATAAATGTATTTGGCTAGAGAATCAAATTGTTATGGAAAAAGCCTCCAAACCCCGTGCTTATTTTCTCAGGAAGGATCTTCTTACATTTCAGAGGAAAATAAATACCTCTAAGCACAAAAGCACTGAGAAGTGAGGCTGCTGATAACTCTTCTGTAAAATGTCCTGCTTGAGAAAAGCTAGGCTGGTGCTGCTCTCTCTAAGAAATCCATCTGTTGATGAAACAATAATTGCTTATTCACCTGTGCATGATATAGCTATGTTTGTGATAAATGCACATATGTGAAATAAGCCCATGTTTGTTTCTGAGCACGCATCTATGCTGCGCTGTAACCCTGCACTTCATATTTAAATATGTAACAATCCTTTAATGACTGTCACAACCTGGTGAAAAGGGGTGAAAATGCCACGTGCAGGGTTTCAGCAGGGCCATCCGCCGGTGCCCTCAGCCTGGCTTTGGAGCGGATCTGGACTCCTCTTGCGGGGAGCAGGGCGCATTTGCACCTTACAGGCAAGTACGTGCCGCAGCAGCCAGGCAGCTGAGCTGTATCATTCATGCTCTAAACTCTGAAAAAAGTTGAAACAGTTTATCAAAAACATTAACTATTTCACAGAGCGAACTAGCTGATTTGTGGTACCTCTGTGTGGCAAATCAATTATGTACATTCTTACGCAATGGTTTATTTATACATAACACTTTGTTTTGCCTTGTGCTACTTTTTCTAATTGAATATTTTAGCAATGGATGTGTGTGCTTCTCCCTCTTCCCTCCCTCAGCTGTTCCTCACTCAGCTCCTAAACAGTCTGGAAAATTGGTCTGACAGTTGATCCTAATCTCCAGGGTGGATTTTAGATAAGATGCTATTGGGTTCATAAAATGAAGGTTTTTTACTTGTGGCATTATAAAGGTATCTTTGAGCTAGCAGAACTAGCAAACTGTTCTGTCTTTCCTACTGTGTTTGTAGAGCATGTTAAGTCTTATTCCTTAAATTAGAATAAATACAGCACACATTAAAAATAACAAAAATAATGAGGTGTAGTTTAAACACACAGCTAGGAGAAAACACGATCTTTCTCAATTGCATTGTGTTTGTAATGTTCATGAATCTTTTTGTCATATTTGTTGACTTAGATTTTATTTTTTTTAATGTGCTCCATGAAGATAAATTAAAATTGCCAGTTATTTAATGAAATAAAATTGCACTGAGGTTTGTGCTGCTTTACCTCTCAGATTTGTGCTTGGCATTACACCTGCTGCCCCGACAGGTTCTTGGTGGTGCTGTGGTTTGCTAAGAGGCGAGCTGAGCCTGGGCTGTAGTGCTGATTTGCTTCAGCATTATCTGGGGAAGGGTGGAAACGCGCCCTGGGGTTTGAAGAGGTTGGGGATTGTCAAAGCCAGTAAGTGGAAATAAAGTGCATTTCCAGTTCCTCCCATTTTCATTTTATCCCAGCCTATGTCTGAAAACCAAGTCATTATATTGATTGTTACTGTAAAACTTAATAAGACATTTGGGTTTTTAACTGGTGATGGACTTTTGGAGAGTGTTTCAATGCTGAAAATTAAAGTTACAATGAATTACTCAGACCCTGTCTTTGCGGTCATCCTTCTTACTGCACCGGTGCTCTCTGGGTGATACTCTTCCCATGGTCTGTGCTTGCAGGGTCAATTCCTTAGTTTGCTTTTGGATGGCTAAATCCATGCTTACTTTGGTTGACCAGTGGACATAATGGGGATGCTTTGTCCCTGCTGTACTGGGAGCATTTCCTCATGGTCCATGGTGTTCCCCTGGGGATACTGGGACAGCAGATGATGCAGGACCTAGTGTCTCCATTGAAAACCTACAGCATGCCTTATAGCAAGCCCTTAAGGAAAGCATCCATGTGCTTAGTGAATTACCTGGGATGCTTATTGCGGGGAAGGGGCATATTCAGGCTGAATGACAGCCTGTCGCTGCACAGAACAAAACACTCTTATAAGCTACAGCAATTATAAAAGTAAAACCAGGGAGAAAATGGACTTGAAGGTACATAGCACTCAGACAGAGGGGAATTGGTCCTAATGGACCTTGAGCTGTGCTAGTGATGGAGGGCTGTGAGCTCAGCCAGGGCAGCTAGCTGCAGGTGGGGGCAACGCTACTGCTTTCATATGTCTCCCCTTTTCAAGTTTATTTTTATTCCTAATTTGGACAAAGAACTCCCTCAGACTTGACCTTCTTTTTGTTTGGCTGCTGCAAGGGGCTGCTGGTGGCCAGGCTGGGTGTCACTTCTCTCTGAGGGGTGATAGGGAAATCGTCTGCAAGAATGTGGCTGCTCTGTAGGACTTGATTTTGCAAAAAACTTCCCTCATGAAATCTGTTGGGCCTAGGTTAGATAATACCTGATTTCAAAAAATAAAACATGACCTGACTTCTGAGTCTAGCAGATGAGTATGAGCCAGGGAAGACAGATGTGATTTTTATCCACTCCTGCACTCTCCTTGCTGAGTCCTGCAGCTTCTCAAGTGGGTCCCTGGGGCTGCTGGGGGGGCTCGACTCGTACCCAGGGACCACAAAGTCACTCCCCAGTTGCCCGGGAATCCCCCTGGGCGCTCTGGTCGTTCTTGCTGCTGCTTTCTGCAGCCCAGGGATGTGCAGAGGACCCCCAGCACTGAGTGTTGGGGTGGGCAGGGTCTCTCTGTTCCTTGTGCTGGCACATGGAGGAGCTCTCTGGAGCCTCGCAAACTTGGCAAGTTTCTTGTCAGAACAGCAATAAAAAGGAAGGAAAACAATTTTTGTTCTCCAGGTCATTTTTCCTCCACTCACCTCTCTCCCAGCGCTCACATAAATTAAACAAAACATGGCACAACTGGAATCTGTTTTCCACAACAGTTGGCAAAACATAGTATGTACTCTTAAAGCTGAATCCTTTGGCAGATGCAAAACCCACAAAGCATTTTATTTTCTTCTTACAAAAAACCCCCAAACCCATACTGTTCGTCTTAATTTCAGGCATCAGAGATAGAAGAAAAATATTTGGAAGAGATTGTTTGGGTTTTTTGAGCTATAAAATATACCCTGTCATAGAAATCAGGGTGTAACTTAGCAGAATTTGTGTGTAGTACATAAATCCTTCACCGTGAGGACTATCCTAAGTACGTGTGTCTGGAAAGCTGTCCAGCAGGGTTTTGGCCTCAACTGGGGCTTCTAACTGCCAGTATAATACTAAAAATGTACAAATTATTGTAATGACAGTGCATAAAGAGCTGTTGTCTTGGCTAGAGGGAATTTGTCAGCAGAATTGCAGAGATTGCCCTCACCTTAGGATTTTTGCTCATTGTCTTTCAGAGATGAACATAAAATCTACCCATAAATAACCAACTCAACTTTTTCTTCCACAGCTTTGAAAAGAGAGAAGCCCTGACAATAGTCTAACAGACCAATAAAGTGAAACGTCTTCTCATGCAAAAAAAATTAAATAAATAAAAATAATCCTGTTGGCTTTTAACTCAGATTAATTTCTGACTGCCAGGATTGCTGACTTTTCAACGTACTGTATATTGGCTTGAGAATCCCAGTTGATCAGAACAATGCACGTTATTTTGACAATTAAGTATTATGATCGTTATTGGTTGTGGTCAGGTGGATGTGCTGCTATTGTCAATGGCTTTGATGTAGTGGTAGATGGAAAGAGTTGTGGTAAAATCTGGGTTGTGTGTTGGCCAGTAATTGCGCTGAAGTTACCTCTGGCATGACCCAAAGGCGCTGTGGATGCATGCAGCGCTGTGGGAGCCTCAGCTCTCTCCCAGCATGCTTGAAGACGAGCATCTTTTTCTTGGCACTACAAAGGGAATCAATGATAACTTTAACTTCTGTGCAAGAAACTTATCCCCAAGTGTCAGAAGTAAACCCTTGCTTTTTCAGCTTCAAAACTGCAGGTGGTTGTTACTGGGGTTCTGTTAGGACCAGCTCGCTGATGGCAGTGTGGCCAGCCAAGCACTGAGCACTGGAAATTCCAGCCCATCGACATTTTGGGGACTGCTGGGATGGAGCTCAAGAGGAAGCAAATATATGCCAGTATTATTTTTTTTCTTCTTTGTGTTAAAATGAGCTTCTCAAGTTAATTAGTTACATCCCCCCCCCCTTTGCACTTGATCTCCAAATGAGTTGTTAAATTCACACCTTGTTAACAAGAACATAATTCTGGGGAGCAGTGATCACAGCTTTCCTGGTAACATGTCTAACCAGCAGAAGCTATGAGGTCCTGGTGAGACAGGAGCGCTGCACTGGTAAGAGAAACAAATGAAGCTGTCTAGATAAAAGGAGAATTGTGATCGCATGTTTTATGTAAGATGTGATCACACTCTTCGGACTTTGGGGACTGTGATTTTTTTTGTAGAAAACGCCCCCTACTCAGTCATAAAAAGCACTTAAATCTTCTTATTTTTAAAAAACTTGCGGACATAAGCCTGCCCAAAAGGCTCAAAACTCAAAAACATTGTGCAGTTTTAACACAATTATTTCAATGACCGTGTAGATTCTCACAGTAACTCATGCTGCAGGAGCTAGGGTCATTAACAGTCATGCAAATACAGTTGCAGCAGCAGTAAAATTGCAAAGCTCTAAATATGCTGTAAGATGCTCAGGACGTTTCTCAAGACTCTTTGCAGTACAGGGAAGAACCCAAACTTTTAAAAAAAGTCTGTTTATAGGCAAATGAAAAGTTTTCATTCAGTAGATTTCAGTGCTTTGACAAGCGAGGGTAGACATGTTAAAAATAAAGAGGTCTCATGCTCTCCAATTTAAAAATACTCCCTAGTACAAAAAGCTGTTGAAATTTGATTGAAGTCTGACACGGTACAATACTGTGCTGGCTGGTGTGTGAAGCAGACGGTTAATTGCCGTGCGCTGCAGACCCAGCTGTGCCCTCAGCTATGGAGCCACGCGGACCTGTTGCGTTGATGGCTTTGCACTTTTTGACTTTCTCTCTCGTATTTAGTTTACTAATCCAGTGCTTCAGGTGGTTATTTTGGCATCCCAAGTGCTTGATCCTCTTCAAATAGTTGACATCCTCTCAGTGCATTAATTCCTCTCTGGCATTATGATGATAAGGTATTGATGAGAAAACTTGGAGGATTAAGACCTGAATTGAGCAAGAGTAGGACTAACCTTAATTAACGCATGTTACTGTTTCTTATATGACAGTTTATCTGCTCTTAATTAATGTTGTTAAAAGTACATTATAGATACGTGATTATAGACTTAGTTAAAAAAGTGATGAGGTGGCGGGTAGCTGTCACGATCCAACAAAAGGTATTCTTAGGTGGCAGGGGGAAAAGGTGGCTGCAGCCCAGGAATCAAATGAGATGACCATGGGCTGTAGCTGACCTCTCTGTCTGAACGAAATGGAAATTGAACCGAGGAGCCTCGTGAATCTTCCTCAGTTTTGCCGGTTTTTATTGACTCCTGTAATTGTCCTAATGAGACACTGCATTTAAGTTGTCTATTCTCTCCCACCCACTATTTTTTCTCTAGCTTTTCTGAAAGTCTATTTTTCACATGGGCTGTTCTGGTACGCAGTTCTTTACATTAACAGTTTTAAAATGACAGTTCTTCTGTATCTTTTTAAAAATGTTCTCTGGGGAATTACGCTTCAAACAGGGAAATTGTATGTTTCATTATCAAAAAGGTTTCAGGCTTTATCAGAGTCTTTGTTATAGTTGTCATGGAGGTTTTTATTATTATTGTTAAATTGAATAATTTAACAATTCAGGGGAGGAACCTGTTCTAAAGTCTTTGTACAAGAAATAAAATTTAAATCCAGATAAATCTGCTCTGTTTATAAAAGTGACTTTTTAAGGTTACCTGCATTTAGTTACAACTATTGGAAGTGCAGCTTTGTTACTTTATCTGAATTAGATAGCAAGGGTTGGGGGGGTTGCAACTGTAATAAGGGAGGATTGCACCCGACTTTTAAATGCAGATTGAATATCTGGTAGTTCTTTCTCAGGGACTGTTACTTCTTGGTAATCAGAAGAAACCCTCCCTTAACCTCTCAGGGCTGCTACAGGACCCTAGCAGGGGTGAAGCCTTTCACTAGTGGCATCTAAAGAGATGCTTCAAAAAGACGTGGAGGTGGGTTTTCCTTGTAGGAAGTACAAAATCCTTCCTTTTGGGTGGGGAGCGAGATGCTCCTCAGGCAGAGCAGGTCAGACACATCACCGTGTTTGTGGTCCTTAACAAGGGCAGGCTGAGCAGATGTTACTGGCCTTGCTCATGCTCCTGAGCTGCAGTGACTGGGTGGTTTGTTACACCCGTGTAACTGTGGACCGCATTGCTTTGCCTTCACCTGCTCAGTACAGGCAGCATGGCTGGTGCTGGAGCATCCTCACCCGTGGCTTGCAGATGCTGTCACTAGTTAGCATCACCTCTGCGGGAGCGTGCTCTGCACCAGCAGCTCAGCTGGAGTATCACAAAGCTGGAAAAATCACTGTACTGGAGATGGGATGCTAATTACTATTTTGCATTAACTCTGTATTATTCGTAGCCATCAAACATCCCTAGGATGGCAACAGATCCCTATTTCTTGCAACTGGGGCAGAATCTGAATAAGCGATAAAGAGATGAAAAGCTTGGGTCTGAGTGAGCTCTTGCAGCTAGGAGTCACAGCAGCGTGAAAAGCAGAGGCGGGGGAGTGTAACCTTTCAGAAACATGGGTCAAATTCAGCAAATAGTTTTCAAATAGTTTTCAAATATTTTTGCCTGTAATAAAAAAAAAAATAATTAGAGGAATAGTTTGAAAACATTAAAAAATATATTCATTTCAGCATATTCAGGCTACCCCAGACTTTAGGGAGCTCCTAGTTCAGAGAAAGCATGAAATGTAAATACTTTATATAATGTTTACCGTGACCATCATACTCATTATGCCTATGAAATGCATAATTTTTTCCTTCGGATGCTGAAATTTGTTGACAATCAGGAATAAGAAGGGTCCCCCCAGATTGTTTTGGTGTTACACGATGGGAACTCTCCTTGTACTTATCACAGTAAGGCAAATTGCAGTAGGCATTTTGAAATAACAAGTTTAGATACTGACCTTTTTCAAAGGCTTTGATAAAACATGTGAAAGATTGGAATTCGTTATAATATTTCTAATTTCCTGACATTAAAATAGAAAAGACTTTATCAATGTGCATCTTCTGAAATAGTTATTGTCAAATGTTATAGTTTAACAAAGGTCCCTTGACTCTATGCATGCCAATGAACTTAACTATTGAATATATAAATTGGTGCTAATATATGCCCTACAAAAGGAATGGATTTCTTTCTGTGTGTACATTGCTGTCATACGATTCATTACCATCATATAAATGCCTGAATGAGTTTGGTCTAAAAGTGCATAAATGCATTTAAATAGAATTAAAATTAAGACTATTAAAATACTATGCAAATCCTCTAAGAGCATTTTGGGGAAAATTTAAATTCAGGACAGATATACAATATAAAAACATATATATATATATATGAATAATTATATATGATTTCAACATTGTCATTATTTGTTTTTTATTTGAAGTCATAAGACAGCACAAAAATAATTGAATAATTTTGAAAGCAATTTCTAAGACCATAGGGAAGGTAAACAAAAGCATCCGAATGCTGTTTACTCTGGAGAAGAGCAGGCAGGATTCTGGTTTGGTGCCAGTTGGTGTATTTTTCTGTGGGTGCGGTTGTTTGGGGGGGTTCATCATTGACTTGAAAGACCCTAACCAAAACCATTCTTCAAGGCTTTGTGTAAAGATACAATGAGACAGGCCCTCCTCTAAAGAATTTACCATCTAAGCAGAAAAAAAACAAAGGGATTGGAGGAAAGATGCGTTATCTCCCTCTTGCAGATGGAACACTGAGAGGCATAACAGATTAAGTGAATTGCCTCTGATCGTTGAAGACAATCTGTGAGAGCTGTGCAGTGAACTTTGATAATGTACGTTGCAGTGAGAGCCACAGCCACAAAATCATCCTCCCCCATCTGGATGGTGCGGGAGAAAGGAGCCTTCTCTGATGGGACATGATTTCTTTTCCTCCATCCTTGCTTCTAGGGCTTGGTATTCATGCCCTGTTTTCCTTGGTGTCCTCCACACTGCTCCTAGCATCCCTAAGGCAGAAGGCTCCCTTCGGAGGTGCGGTGGCTGTGATAACTCTGGTTTCTCTCCCCAGCCTGTTCATGTTTCTGACTGTCCGGTGAACATGTTGACAGTAAACCTGGTAATAAAGATCAACAGTGGGTGAAAAGGATCGTTCTTAAGCACCTGTTGCTGTTTACTGATAAAATAGGATATAAAACTGAAAGGATCAAAACATCAATGTAGGAGGAAATTAATGCCTTTCCCTTTAGAAAAGAAAAAAGGGAAGGGGAAACCCCCCCAACCTAATGCCCCAGAGCAGCAATTCAGGGTGCCAGAGGAGAGAGGGAGGCTAACACAGGTGGGGAGGAATTAGAGGCAGTGGCACAGGTGGGATCAATTAGGAGGCAAATGAGGAAGGTGATAAGTGAGAGAGGAGCTGGCTGGCTGGGGAAGGGGGAGTGGTAGAAGATTGGCAGAAGGGAAATGAAGAGCAGCGTGGGGGGAAGGAGCATGCTCTTACCAGGTGAGCAGTAAAATAATCCAGGCTGGGTTGTGGTAGCCACTGTTGTTGCAGGATGGGTATCCAGATGCTGTGATGCACTGCACTTGCAGGGTATGCTCTGTGAAAGGAGCATCAGAAGGTCATCTCAGTGCAAGAGGCCCTGTAGCTTTCCTCTCCAGAGATATTGCCAGTGCTCTTAAAAGAAGAGGTCAAAAGTTCCCAAAGAAAGTTCCTCTCTTGCCATGAAGTATCCAAGACCTGAATTTCTCTCTAGCAACTCCTATCTGGCATCTTTGGGCTCCTAAATCCCCATAAATCTGTATGTTAAACAGCCCCTTGGCTGGGCAGGGAAATGTTTATTTGATGCACTAGTCGCCTCCTTGTGCGCTGATGTGCAGCTTTGCTAGGACCTTGTTCTGGGGCTGGGGAGCTGAATGGAAATGCTGGTCTTGATAAATCTGAGTCAGTAGGAGCAACACAAATTCAGGTACTGGCTGTTTTTTTAGTGGGATCTGAACTGTACCACATATACCTTAGAGAAGGTTTTTATTTCAGAGGAGGAAAAGGAGCACTTTGGAGTTCACGCTGTGAATTTTCTACAAAGAATGACTTTAAACGCACTTTTTGTAATGCATGACTTTGTTTAAAAAAAACCCTGCATGATTAAATTTGGTTTTGTCTGTGCAAACAAACATGAATTATTTTGCTAGCTCAAGTGTCTTCTCAGTCACCCATAAATAAGAAAATGACTTGAAAGTACAATTGATCAAAAATGATGCACTGAGTTTTTCCCTACAAGGAGGCCATTGAATTTGGAGTTCTGTCAGGTCATGAATTTCTCACTCATCCACAGAAAGGCTTTCTCTTTCAAAACTGCATTTCATAATAATATCTTTGTTTTCTGTGAATGATGCAATAATTCAGATAAATCTGCTTTCATTGAGGAAAAATAGAAATGAATTGTGTGTGACACGTAATGAATTTCCAGCCTTTTCAGAGGGAAGAGGTAAACAGGTCTGGCAGCAGGCTCGTGGTTCCCCTGATGAATGAGGGTCTGTCTGGTGGGTGCTGTGCCCGGCAGATGAGAAATCTCTCCAAGTGTGTGCTGCTGGGGCTGAGCTGCTCCCCACCTCCCCAGGGCAGGGGTGCTGCGCTGGGTCCTCAGCTCCCCTCCTCGAGCTTCTGGGGCTGCTTGTATGGGGGCGGAATAAGACGGCTGGTTTCTTGCTCAAGCACATCCATGTGGCAGCAGGGGTGGGGACTCGCATCCCTACAGTACTGTCTTCTAAGTGAGTGGGGTTCAAATTTTGTTGAAAATCACTTATGTTTGCGCAAGAAATGGTGTCGGGTTATTTTTTCCCAGAATATTCTGGTTTTTTTCTTTCTCTCTCCTTAGCAGGATGGGTAGGGAATGGGCTTGGGATTGCCTGTGTCAGCCAGCATGGGTTGGGTTTCTGTTGAATTGGCAACTCCCATCGGCAGCAGGCGACCGCAGTGTGCCCTGGCTCCTGTGCGTTTCCGCCAGCCAAATTTCTGGCTAGACTGCCCTAAGAAATCACTTACAGATACATTGCCTTTAGCAATAAATTATCTAAATATTGTTGCAAATCCCTTTCATGCGGAAAGGACAGATTTGCAGGCGGAACTGTAATAGCTGCAGCCGTGGTGGTGCCAAGGCAGCCTGTGTTGCCACCTCCTTGTCTCTGGCTGCTGTTTTTCGCACCCTGCTGTTGTAGTCTGGCTCCTGCATTGTCTGAGGGTGCCGGAGGCCTGGAATTACGAGCATCAAGAGAATTTTGACCAGATCAGGTATGCAGTTCTAAGTAGATTATGAAACGTTGGCTATAACACTGAAGTTTAATAAATGGGTCAAACTTATTCTGGTTCAGGGAGCTCATGCAGCCGTATTCCCATTCAGAGTGCCCGGCATCAATGCCATTTAACCTACATGTTACTGGTGTTAGGACAGATGCACTGAAATTAATTTGATCTGTTTGACCTACATAGTTACACAGGGTGGAAATAATAAGAAATAAACAAGAAGATGAGACCGCATTAGAGCAAATCCTATTTTTGTCCTATTTTTTTTCTGCCTGGTGAATACTAATGTTCAAATCAAAGGAATATACTTAAAAGTGTTTTAAATAACCATCCTTGTTAGGGGCGGGTGAGAAGGGAAAGGCTTGTCATTATGCCATACAAAAGATCGAGGTGATCTTTACATGCAGTAGGGGAAAATAAGGAGCAAAAGGCTACAGTAAACTCCTTTTTCCTGAAGAAAGAAGCAAACCCTTCTGGCAGCTGTTCCAGACCCAGAGCAGTTACAGATCTGCACAGCAGAAAAATGTGCCTCAAGCTGGTTTTGAGTTGGCACTGCAAGATGTGGTTACTGAACTCTAAGCTATATTTTAAAACAGTATGAAAGAGAAATAATTATCAAGGTAATGGGATTCTTAAAAACCCAAGATAATTTGAAGTGCAGTTGGGAACGTATTTGGAACTGTAGTGTTTGGTATTTCTTTCCATACCTGGTGGGGAGCGGATGTTCCTCGAGGGGAAGTTTGGCAGGTTGTCCCGCCGGGGCTGTCCGTGGGCAGCTGGGGCAGGAGACAGATGCTGACGGGATACTAGGCATCGCTTTGCTGGATTTAGATACAAATTTGGAAAATTCAGGGAAAGAAAGGCAAATGAAATCAGCTGTGTACTGTCTTGCGTACATCATGCATGCACGCCTGCCTGCGCATGTGCTTAGGGTGGAACACAGTCTCATCAGTCGAAGTGGGAAAGGAGGAACGTATTTGGGGGCAAAGCCAGCCTGGATGCTGCGTGGTCATCTGGGATGTCCCCAGCCGCATGCCAGCATGTGTACCAGGCTCTGCTCGTGGATATGTGAGAGAAGTGCTCAGCCTTGCTTGCCTCAATGGGAGTGGAGAGAAGGAGAACAAGCTGAATGACGCAGCTTGAGCTGTCTCAACTGGAACCGTGAAGCCTATGAGGACTCAGCTGCTAGGCTGGATTGGTTTTGGGGTTTGGTGGGATTTTTTTTTTTTTGCATTTTTTTAATTGTTTAAACTGTAATCTTGGAGAGAGCAGGGAAAGGATTGCTAAAAAAGCACAGTTACTATGTAACTGAGTTTTGGAGAGCCAGAGGGAGGAGGGATTAATGATGCTTTTGGAATGTTATCTGCCTGGGATGCTGGGGTTTGAGAAACAAGTAGCTGAACACAGGAATGAAGAGTTTTAATGAAAGGGATATATTAAGTAAAATAAATGGATCAGAAATGTAATGACTTACAGGTAACAGTAGGGCAAAATCTTAAACACAATTAAGCTAATGACTCCAGGGTGGACCCCTGAGAAGCAAGACAGCAGTGAGAGTCTCACCCAGTGCCATATTGCACAGGGAGCCCCTGCTCAGGAGGTGTTACCCTAAGGGGAGTGGCCTCCCAGGTTTGTAGGACCTGTAGCATCTGATTGACTGATTTCTCTAAAGGAGAAAAAAGTTAAAAAATCCACTATCTGTGTTCCCAGCTTCATTTACTTCTGAGGTTTCTGGGATGGTGACACTCATCGTGTCGATTCCCATGCTAGGATGCGCATATGAGCTCACCTCCTTATACAACTTAGATTTCTTATGCCGTCCCCATTTCTGTGCTCAGATATGCTCACCCCTTCCCCAGGTGTCCTCTCCAACCCTGGTGGCCACACTTGCTGTCCAGATCTCACAGCAATACTTCTGCCAATTGGTGGTGGTTTTTTTTTTCTTTTTTCCCCACCCTTTCTCCCCATCAGTCCATTGCAATAAGGAGAGATTACTAAAATGTCTCTTAAGAATATCTGTTTATCCACTTTGAAGAATACTGTGGTGAAATGTTTTCAGAGACTTTAGGCTCTTCTGACTTCACAGGAAGGCAGTTCTCTTCATATACAGAGAACTCCACTGCAAGATTTCTCAAATCTCTCAGGTTTCAAAGCTAACTGCACCAGGCTAAAATTACCCCATTAAAAATCAATTATCGTAAATCATCACAAGATGCTGTTCAGATTAAATATGCTCCTACTGGGTCTTTCTGTCTGGAAATATAACCAAGCAAAAAAATGTTAAAATGAAGTGAGCTGGATATTCCATGGGGTTTTTTTAGTGTTAACTTGTTGTCTTGGCTGAGTTTCTTGTGACTTTTAAAAGTTTGTTGGCTTTTTTTGTGGGTTTTTTTATTATTTTTAAATCTTGTAAACTTAATTGGATGAAATGTTCTCATCTAAAGTCACCCTGTTGTATGTTCTCAGGCGTGTCTCCCCTTGGGCACAGAGGTGGCCTGTTCCAGTGGGGATGGGCTCTGACTAAAGGCACAGGCAGGCTAAGGGGTATCAATTAATTCTAGCTCAGATTATTAAAGCTGCATTAGCTCTTTGTGTGGCTGTCTCCTGCAGAACTGACTGTAGTTTTGTTTAATTCACACTGGAAGTGGATTAAGCCTACTTCAGCTTTATTCTGAGTAAGCGCTTATATGAAAGGCTGAACCGAGGTGATTCCACTTCTGCGCTGACGGAATCAGGATCTGAGTTGTTGCCGTGTGGGCAAGTCCTAGATCAGTTCACTGGCTTCCAGATTGCAGCAGCAGAACTGCTGTTATTTCTGCCTGTTTTTAAGCTTTGCAAAACAGTGCTAACATCTTAAAATGTGGAAGAAATTCACTTTAAACGGTGAAGGAGAACAAAGGAGGGAAATGTTAATCTTTACTGGTGACTTTCACCCACATCTAGCAGCAGAAGCAGTGACGAATACATGCAAAGTTTTCCAACTATTTTCTGGGTCATTTCTCCAATTGCTTTTGAAAATGACTAAGCAGTATTTAATCAGTTTTTACAGACACCCCTATCAGAAATTATGCTTTCCCTGAAGCAAGGCTGGGCGCAGATCCCAGGTTGCTGGACTTTTCAACTTGTGCTAACCGCAGCAGCCCCAGTACCCACACCGGTAACGTGCTGTTGGGTGGAACTAGTGGAGGTCTTGTTCATAATCTTGACAAACTTTATTGCCACAGTCCATCCCTTTCCCATCAGATGTGGTCATTAGGGAAGTGGGATATGTCAGACAGTTGCTCCTTTATTTATTTTTTTTAGCTGCTTTTACTGTGAAATGGGAAACATGGTGACTAGCTTCCCCACCCCATCCCAGGTGTTTGGAAATCTAGTGATGAAAAGATGTACTTTGGATCAGGGAGACTATTTTTTAAAATTAATTTGCATACACCTGTAGTGTAGATGCTGCTGCTTGTAGAGCAAGTTCAAAGTCAGCAATTCAAGCACAGCTATTTTTCAATAGGAAGTGGTGTAAAATGTAATGCATTTTAATAACTAAGATGATGATGGCGCTTAGTGGCACATTACAGAGCTTGCACCCAATTTGTATCAGTATCTACTTGGAGAACACAGAGCTAGCTGGTCTCTTGTTCCCCTGACTGTGCTGCCAAACACACACCCTTGCCACGGGCCTGCCAGGCTTCTGGCATGACCTGCAGCGAGCTTCCGTGGTCACTCCAAGCACTCTGCTTCCTTGTTTTGCTTTTTGTGTAAATAACAAGTGCCCGATCCAGATGCTGTGTTGTGGAAGCTTCAGCAACATCTGCCACTTTGGCAGCCTTCTCAGACAGTTGTGTCAATGGTTTCTGAACAGATTGGGTTTCACAATGGTTCATTTAATCCAGTGGGCACTATTTTTCTTTCTGACTCATCTTTTGTGCCAGTCTGAATTGATTGTAAACCCTTGTACAGTCCATATAAATAAACTGTGCTTGTAGCGACACAGGGCATTGACCTAACAAATATGCATGCTGTTCATGCCCTGCAACTGAGATTTTTGCAGTTCCTTGATTACAGATGTACATCCAATTAAAAATAATTTCTAATACAAATATTATTCTGTGATTAAAAAGCAACAACAAATATACATAAAAAGAAACCCAATGTTCTTTTTCATTATTAATGCATTGATAGTGCAGTACCATGTTATTTGGAGGACATGGCTGTAATGTTCAACAGACTTCAGTGACAGACAGTAGCATCGTCTTGCTACTAAGCGGGATGCAGATTCACACTTCAAACTGAGCTACAAAAAGAAGGGGATTTGGCCTCTTTGGCGTGAATTTTGCTCTGCCTGACTGAGTATTATGGTCTTTATTTTGCATTAGTAGCTTACTGATACTCTGCACCAAAGCTGCCTAGGGCAAGTCTGTCTTACAGATTAAGTATGAGGTCAGATGTTCCTCAGTTTGGATCTATATCACTGCCTCTGATTTAAGCAATCTTTAAAACAGGTAGGAAGGGGTAAATGCTTGCTGCATTAAGTCCAGGGTTGTGTTTATACTTGACTGAAGTCGTTGAGTTTACATCAAGCTGAAGGGTTTGATGCAGATGCTAGTGAAACCAGTAAATGTCAGACTCCTCTGCTGGGCTTTGGTTCGTGCTCTGCTCGTCTGCTCCGATAAGGAAATATGGACAGCGGGAGCCGGCGCTGCTCAAATCGCAGAGTTGCATTCCTTGTGATAAGCAGCCATTCTCTTGGGTGACCATTCAGCTGGCTGGTGTGTGGTTCTGTGTGCAAATTATAACACCCTTTTGATAACTACAGGCAACTGGGAAAGAAAATATGGTGGGAAATACTACAGACAAAGAGGCTGAATGAAAGGAGGATGCATCAGAATGTGTTTCACTTATCTAAGACCTTTAATGAGAGGCTGGTGTTCATACTGGCTTGAGCAGGTTTGAAGTGAGAAAGCTTCTTTCATCTCTGCCAATCATGTAGTGATTGTTTAATTTATTGATCAATCATTCTTGTATCTGTTATCTTCTGGAGGTGATAATTCATGAAAACAAAATGAATCCTTCATCCCAAGATGGCAGTGTTTCAGGCTGAGGTAGATCCAAGCTAGAGCTGGGAGGTTTGTGAACAGATCGCTGTTCTGCTTTAATGATCTTTGATGTGTGTTAGCACTTGTGAATTTAAATAACCTTATCAGCTCTCACTGTGGTGTTCATGGAGATCGATGGAAATTGCTGGTACTGGCTGTGGAAGGTGGCCATGCTGGCGTTGGCAGGTTCAGGCAGGTGGACGACTCCCGGTGCGATCACACCAGCCCTCCACGGAGCATCCATCTGCTGACGGAGGGCAATACAGACATAGCGTTTCTCCTGCTGTTGACCTGGAAAACATTTTTGCTTTAGTTTTTCCAAGGCAGGACTTACCACTCAGCTTCTGTTTAGATCATTTCACACTCGAGCATCCTTTCTTTCAGAGAAGCTGTAACTTTTATGAACTTCTGTGGGTGATGAAGAATATCACAGCTCAGTTATTTTCTTTCCTGAGACACAGAACATCAGAGTTCAGCTGTTTTGTGATGCATCCCTGTTCCCCCCACCCCACCGCCTCCTGTGAGATTTATGTCAAAAGACTTATTTGGTGAAATCTGCTGCATTACAGGCTTTATGCTGCTCAACAGGTCAGACTAGATAAGTGTAATATCTCCTGAAATTCTGTTTCTTCTTCCCTTAATCTTTACAGACCTGTTTCTCATGAAACCTGACATTTCTATATGGGCGAATCCATTTCTGGAAGTTAATACGCTTGTTTAATACATAGGGGTGCGGATGTCTGATGCGATGTCACGGAAACACAACTGGATGCCTTTTGCATCTCATTTAAACTAACATATATGAGCGTTTGGTTTCACAGCCACATAAGATTAAGAACTGTCTCAATACTCTCCTTTAATTCTTTCTTATCATCAGTCTCATGCTACTGAGGTTATACAGATGCTGACTAATTTGCAATATTGTCTGAGGAAAGGATAAGTTGCAGAACATGATCTGCAAGCATTCATGAGTGTATACGCACTGATTTTATTTTTTGTTCCCTCTTTCACGTTTGTGTGGATGACTTAAAAAAAAATAGGACATGTATTTTGCTTGCTGTAAATGTAAATATAAATCCTCATCAGCAAATGTGTAATCCAGCAATGATCTCTCTTAAATTGAAACAAATAATAAATTTTGTGAATAGAGCTGAGGATTGATGGTGTCATCCTTGCAGGCAGTTTATATGTAAAGAGTTTTATATTGACTATGCAAATCAACATTGAAATAACACCAGAAGGGAGCAAAAGATAAAAAGAGCCGTTAAACCTTCATGTGAATACTTGCAAATCAGCTACCCAAGCCTGCAAGCAGCCACCTCTTGCGTTCCACCACGGGTGAGCAGCCTGCTCAGTCCCAGAGACAGTTGGGGCTTACGGAGGGGCTGAGCATGGTGCTGGGTTTTCCTTTCCTTGAGCAGTTAGCGAAGACTCAGGAGCTTCCAGAGACAGCTCCATTAAGATGGTATATAGGTCAGTTATGTCCTTAATGTAATGCTTATTTATACAAAATGTCCTGAAAGGCCTTCTCAGCTAGTAGAAACACAGTCTAAAGGAAGCAATTTCTTTGTGCAGCTGCTGCTCCGGTGTGTCAGTTGCTAAACTGTCCCTCTTCCTGCCACCTTGACGCTTGCAAATTGTGAGTGGTCTTCTCTTATAGAATCATAGAATCACTTAGGTTGGAAAAGACCTTTAAGATGACAGAGCCCAACGGTTACAAAATGAAGCCACCTATTTTATGGCAGCATGGGCTGTGCAGCTCTCTTAAAAATATGTATTTCTAACCCCAAAGAAGGAAAGTTACAGTAGCAAGAGCCCAGGTAGGTTAGGGATGTAAAGTAATTTGTGAGGACAAAAATAAAACCCATCTCTCCCAACAAAAGTGATGAACAATCAAGTAGTTTATGGTGCAGACAGCTTTCAGGTTTTTGTCTGAGAATTAATTTCACTTTTAATTGCAGTAGTTATCTCCAGCGCATGCAGATTGCAGCAACCAGCCGTGCCCCCCTGCATTTGTGCTCAGGGAAATACATCTGGCTTTGCAGCGTAACTCTGATCTTCCCGGCGACTTGGTGTTTCAGAGAATAATACACCCGAGTCTCTAGCTGTTTTCCTGGTAAAAGAATTTAATCATGCCTCTGTGTCTGCAAGAGTAATTGGTGCAGGCTTTGGCTTGAAGAAGATCTGTAGTTGACTTGGGACCCAGCCCTTGCCTGCTGCATCTATTAACATGTCTCGGCATAGTATAAATCACTCGGTTTTGTTTAAAATCTTGCTTATGGTTCAAAAACAATGATCTAGCATAAAATGTACATGTGGGTTGGTCCTCTGATGATCCTTCAAGTAAATTAATCTGAAAAATAATGAAAAATATTTGAAAAAACACCAAAACATCTACATCCCAAAGCACATTTTAATGAGTCTTTCTCAAGCACAGACAGCAAAAATAAAACTCCACCCTCTCCTCTTTTTACAATAACAGCAACATCAAAGAAGAGAGGAAATTGTCAACGTAATTACAGAAAGCAGTGACATTACAAAAAGCAGTGACATTCTTCTCCTAGAGGAGTTTTATGCATTTTGCATTTTTGAGCATGGTCCCTGTGGAGGTTTGCGTGTCTCTGCGTGTGCACCAGCGGCTCTCACCGCTCCCTCCAGTGGTTTACGTGCTTTTTACTGCCGAGTCCATGAGATGAGTGTAAGAGAAGTGGTGGTACTCACAGCCAGCATCAGTCTGTTCGTTACTTGACGGGCCCCACTGTACCTGACCTGAAACTGTTGCCAGGTGGGTGTCCTCCGTGACCAACAAATGGAGATGAGCTGTTATTTTGGGCAGGAGAGCAGCAGGCTGTAAATGAAATCAAAGGGAACGTTGCATATTACAGAGCTCCTGAGTATTGAAATCTGGGTTACTGTATGTTTCGAAGTTAGGTGTTTTTTTTTTTTTTTTATTGGCTTGGAAATTTTTTGATTGCTGTGGTGCTACAGCAGGGACCTCTTCTCAGTTATTAGCATGCTGTTTGAGGATGGAGTCTGGGGTATTTAGTAGCAGATCACCCATATTACAAAACCGGAATAGGTGATGTGCCTTTTCTGAATTGCTTTCTGTGGGTGTGTCTTCGGTCATAGTGTAACCAGGAGGGTGCCTTGCCTTCAGCTGAGGATGAGCACAGGAGCAGCATCTGCCTCCTCTGTGTGCCCTAACCCTCCCTTAGTATGGACTAACAGGAGGAAGGGAATTTGACATCTACTGTATGAGAGCAACCTCTGGGTTTGATGCTAGTGCATCGTTTCTTAATAGACTGATAATGGCATAAGCACTTTGGTACCCGCTGGTGGAGAGGCAGGTCATGGCTTGGTTTGGGCATGAGCAGGCAGGCTCTTCTGCTTGGTCCCAAAAGCCTTTGGCAGGTTAGTCATTCGCAAAGTGCCTGCACTAAATGTATGAAATTCACCCAAGATGCTGTGAAAAACCTCCAGTGAACCAGATAAATTGTACCGTGGTACTGAACCTTAAAGCATCTCCCAGGCCTGACTGCCGCCCATCATACGCTTGGGTTTATTGTGGAAGTAATCCTTCTGCAGTTGGCAGGATTATTTGTGGAGTTAGCTGCTGTTCAGTGTAAATAAGTTATGAAATCTGGCCTGATGTTATCAAAGAGGATATTTCAAAGTCGTATTTATAGATTCACAAGTATTAGCTGAAGAAACGCGTCGGTCTGCATCCCACTCGCACCACAAGCCTTTGCTGCTGCAGCGATAAACACAAGGCAGAAAAAGCACCAAGCAGAAAATTTGCAGGTAAATGAAGATTCATTAAAAGAATTGTGACTTTTTTTTTCCCAATAGGCCTTTTTGTATGTTGGAAATGTGCTACTGATGCTGTGATTGAAATGTCCCCTGGGAAAAAAAAAGCTGACTTTAATGGCACCAAAATTACATGGTGAAACCTTCATTTCTTGTCACATTCTGCAGTGCCCAGCAGCAGGATTTCACTTATTTCGGTGTTCCTTGCACTGCCGCCCTCTTTCCCATGTGGCGAGCTCTTAGCCAAAGCACAAGTGCCAACAAGGGGGTAGGTCACTCTACCCAGAGTGGGTAAATCACATGTTAGATCTTTGTTCCTCAGATGTTTTCACTAGAAGAAGCATAATTAATCAGTCCCAGCAGAATGACTGAAAGGCAGTTTTCCAGGCTGAATAACTGAAATGGTTTCTGTGGGACGTGCCTCCTAAAGCAAAATACTTAAAACCCCAGCGACTTTAAGTGAGAATGTCACACCAAACACAGGAATATTTCTACCCTTAGTCCCAGTTCTGCCTGCAAAATATAGATGCTTGTATGTCTTCACCCATCAGCTGACAGCTTCTTGCTTATGGAAATGGTGATATTTTGACATTAAACCACTTAAATTTCCTTAGTGGCTGGCCTGGAAACCTCTAGCATCTTTCACTACTCTCCTCCATCTTCCTCACTCTTTTTCTCAGTTAGACTAGTATTTAATCTCACTGTAGTGTATAAAAGTATACCAAACTGGACATGGCATGAGACAGAATGTGTACGAATGCTTGGTAAATACGATGTGGATTTGGGGAAGCAAGAAAAGAGGGTGGAGTTGCAAACGGGAGTAGCTGCAATGCCAGCGTAACGCAGCTGGGAAGGTCAGGAGGTCTCTGGTCCAGCCCCTGCTCCCAGCGGGGCTCTGGGCCATGCCAGGTTTCTCAAGGATTTATCCAGCCTGGTTCTGAAAACCTCCAAGGATGGAGCATGCACAGCAGCTCTGAGGAGCCTGCTCCATGGCTTAGCTCTTCTCCTGGAGAAAAGATTTTCCTTAATGGCTATAGATAGCTGTATGTCATGTTATACATGTATATACATACATACATGTAGCATTCCTGTGTTATAGTCTGATATGTAGCTTTTCCCTTCAAGACTGTGGGAACCGATGGAAGAGACATTTTTAGCCTCAGGTGGGTTTTGCATCAAGCCTACAGGCATTAGGCAGTTTCTTTCCTATACATGACTGTATGCCAACATGTAGAGGACAAACAGGATTGCAGGGCCACTAGACCACCCCGAGATAGCTGGAAGAAAAAGAGTTGGCAATTACAATACTTACTGGCAAAGGGCTAAAGCGTAGAGGAAAACCGAATGGCTGTGGGAAAAAATAAAAGTTAATGGAAAGTAATTTGGCAACTTAATCTGGAGGTTGGCAGGGATCCAAGTGTATAATAATTTGATTTCAGCTGCTTTTGTGTACTTAGTCATTCAGATACCCTGCAGAAAGTCACACCGAGCTCAGCTGGCTTAAGATAAAGCTAGCAGCTCGTGACACGAACCTGTCGGCACGGGGTGTGTGTACGGCTACCGCTTCAAGCAGCTCATCAGGGGAACAAACTGAAGTTTGATGGAATTTACCCTGGTGTATTGATATAAAATCTTGCTTTGCCAGGGACATTTGATTTCCTATCATCATCTTGTTGCAACAACTTTCAGCTTAGGCAGTTTAAGTATGCATCTCCTCCCCCTCATCTCTGTATTTCTAGCACAATTCGTTAGAGCCACTGTGACAGTTAGACAGGCATCATATCTCTTTGTGTGAGTGGTATCCCCATTAAGATAATGAGAAAAGTCTGACCTAGCACTCAACATTTCTACACATAACATAAACTTAATGAAACTACCAGCTATTTCTGTGCCTTCTGAATATGCTAAATTATCTCGCAGTGTAATTAAATTGCTAGGGTGCAATTGTTTTGCCCTTTCTTCAAGTTCATGTCAGCATCCTTGTTCAAAAGCTTTGTTGCTTTGTCACGTGGCTTTGCCATCGTGATACCTTTAAATGTTTACTGGTTATGGAGATGGCCTGAGCCAGGCTGTGCTGGTCTCCAGGTGCTGAGGGTGTGCACATCCTTGGGGCTGCTCAGCGAACCTCGCTGTAGGGCTCATCCTTTGAGCAGGTCACGGTGTTATTCTTACCTGTTGCAAAACACCAGTGGGACACTGGTAGTGAAGAAAAATACCATTATTATATATAAATTGAGTCTTTAAAAGCATTTTTCAAGTGCTAATGCAGTTAAGGCTCTTCCCCTGTAATTTCATGAGTGTTTTTACCATGTGTGGGCAGTTTATGGATGGATTTACTTTCATTAGGTAATTGTTCATTCTAATGAGTCCTCTATACATGGACCCTGAAGACTCCAGTTTGGGGTGGGGTGGGGGTGGGGGGAGAGATCACTGTTCAGCATCTAATGTAGGGTTTCTGAGTCATCAGGAGTTCTCCAGAATGTGTTATGGAACCTACATTGGTAGGACACTTAAGTGCATCCCATTCCGTTTGCATGGGTAGGCACCTGCTGGACACTCAGAAATGCTGGGGAAGGAACCATCAACTTCAGCTAACAGCAGCAGAGGCTGGTGAACCTTGGGTGCCTGGGGAAATGGGCAAACACCCATCACATGGCAGAATGGGTGTGCTCTTCCACAGGGCAGCCAGGGCAGCCCAGCTGTAGCTGAACAGAGCCATCACCAGTTCTCGGTATACGTTGCTGTAGCCATCTAGGGCAAGACTGAACATATGACTAAGACAAGCTTTGGTGCTCCTAATTGTTTATTAAATGTTTTATGGACCTCTCTGTCCAATCTAATGTCATTAGCAAGGTAAGGAGGGAGGGGATTTCAAGAAATCACGTCTTCCTTCTCCTAATGCACCTCTTCATGCTTTATATGTCTCTCTTGTTTCTGATTTCCTTGGCATCAAATTGCCCTTCACAATGGTGAGTGAGCTTCAGTAGTGGGGGAAGTGTGGCTATTGATAGCTGAAAATAGTGTCAGGAATGAAATATTAACCCCATTGTAATGTATTGTCTAATTAGTGTAACTTCCTGCAACCCTTGTCTGAAAGGTGCCCCGGTCAGTGCGGAGCTCAGCGGGAGGCTTGGGGCGCTCTGTCCGTGTGGCTCGCCCTCACATCCATTCGGGATGTGGGGCATAATCTCTGCATTTCTTGCTTTTAACTGTGCTTTGTCAGCTGTGCTATCAGATTTAAAGTTTGGAAAATGCTTTTATGCAATTTTTTAATTTTTGAGGGGAAAGGGTTTGCAGATTTCCGCAACTGATTACTCTAGTTGGTTTAGATAATAACAGGAAGATCATCCGTTATGACAGTAGCACTGGAAATAAATTACTTGCGCCGCTCCCAAAGCAGGATGCTTTCCCCGATGAGCCTGGGGTGATACCTGTGTCACTCAAAAGAGCGCAGGCGTTCTGTTCTCCAGGCTTCCACCTTCTGAAGCAAGGAAGAGGAGAAGTGGTGCTGCTCTCGTGGGTGTGAAGATTAAACCTTTCTTTAAGACCCGAGGCAGCTCTTCGAGGATGCAGGGCAGTGGAAAAGCTCCCCCTGAGTAGCTCAGCCTTTCATACTAGATGGAAGGATGATAATAGTAACCGGTGATCAAAGCTGCTACCAGTCTTTCAAGGCTGCATTTACCAGTCTCCGCTCAGCCAGTCACAGTTTCCCTTGTCTATTATACTTCTGCGGAATTACAAAAAGTAGGATACACATTTTAAATATGAAGTTTTAATGCCCTCGGTTCAATCAATTGAACTTGACATTTTGTAAAGGGGGTTTTTATTGTCCTGAAAAGCGAATGCTCCAGGAAGAAGTAGTTTCCCCAACATGTAGCAGGGGTAGGCGGGCTGGCTGGGGGTGGCTGCAGTGCACTGACGCAGTGAGAAGGAGCGCTCCCAGCGCCCGGCTGCCTCGCAGCCAGTGCTCACAACCCAGCAATTCCTGGGAACTTTCTAAATCAGTTTCTTGAGGCGGTATAGGAAAGTTTAACTGGTGGTAACCACCTGGTTTCCCCAAATGGTAAGAAATGTAAACCAAAAAACCCAGAAATGCGCTGAGGGGCTGAAAATATGCACCCAGCTCAGATACCTTCTCTTGGGCTTGATGTGGAGCTCCGTCCTGCATTTCTAGTGACATTTCTTTAAACTTGTGTTGCAGGGCTCCATAACTGACTGCAATCCTTCAGGAACCCTTTCAGTTAATGAGAAGAGGATGTGGAGGGAACCCAGTTTCCCTTTGGTAAATCCCTGTGTTCCCACTCTGCTTCTTGTCCTTCAGGCTTCAGGAAAGGTTCTTCAGGAGAGTTTGCTCTATAATGCTACCAGGGTTTGCGTGAGACTGCCCAGCCTGTAGATCCCCAGATCCTTCTCCTTGCCCTTTTTGGAGGTCGGCATGAGGCTGTTCTGGTAATTGAGGCCCCCTCCAGTAACTCCAACCTTTCTGTGTTCAGTACTAATGAAGATTGTCACTTATCCTTTAAGCAACTGGGAATCTCAAAACCTTAGAAAATAATTATTGTCAAGTATAGTCAATCAGAATTAAACTGTTTCCTTCTCTTTGGCAGTCATCAGTCTGTTGGGGTAGTAAATTTCCAAGGTTAATTGTAGGGGAAAAGAAATTATTATGAAAACCCTTGTGGTGTCAGCACAGTTGTTTGGTTTTGCATCTTTTATAAATAAAGCTTGTAATGTCTTTCATCAAGAAAACTTCACTGACGTACATAGATCGTTGAATTTTGGTTAAAACGTTTCAAATGTTGTCCAGTTTGAATGTTTCTGGACAACAAGATCCATCAGCGGTCTCATTCTTTTCTTGCTGAATTGCATCTTGGCGTCAGTGTGGCCAAATACTTCTGTAGCAGGACTTCACACATTTTATGGAGGCTTTCCACGGCCTTGGCATTTCTGTTGAGCTCTTTCAGTGGTCTGGAGACAGGGGAGCCTGTGAGAAAAGGGGAAGATGACTTATCTGGTTGCTGCCGTTTGTCAGTACCAGTGTTGTGAAACTTTGCACAATCACATATGTTGCAGATCTGTAACCTGCTAGTCTAAGACATAAACACCAAACAAATAGTGCTAGAACAGTCTGTCATGCATCATGTAATGATGTATATCCTAACTGCTCACAAAGATACCATTATTCTGCAGTGATTAGCAAAAAAGGCACACTGTGGAAAAAATGTTTTACTGTTGTATCAAGAAAACTGTGAAGTCTAATGTAAATTATCTATGTGAAATCGGGGGGGGGGGGGAGGAGTGGTTAAATTATCTTTTTTTGACAGAAATTCATCAAAAGCCATTTTATTGGGCTTCTCTCTTTGAAGATTTCTCTTCCTAACCAAGCTAATTTCTATTCCATGTTTTCAGTGTTGTATAAAAATCTCAGATACTTCCTTCCCTCCCCCCCCCCCCCCCCCAAGAGAAGTCGGATAAAGGTTAAAGGTGAAGTGTGAAATAATTAGCAATGTACGGTTTACAGTTTTCAGAATGTACTTAACATAGGTTTTAAAGCCTATTGACTAAGTTCAAGGACATTTAAAAGTTCTAAACTGAGACATGTTTTAGGTCAGGAGTTGCAAATGAGCAGAGGTAAAGAATTTTTCCCTGTCTTAACCCATGGCTGTTAAACAAACGGTGCCACCTGCACAGGCAAGGAGATGGCCATGCTGAGGAGGTTCTGTCATCACTGGTCTTTGAGCTGGCAGGCTGCAAGTTTGTGACTCATGTTTTTTACATTTACACTACCATGTTTGTTAGATCTTAGTACATGAGGCAAGGGCTTGAACAGCCTGTGTGGTTCTGACATACAGTATGTGCATGTTACCAGTTCGCCCCTTGTTTCTGGTCCTTCTCAGTTGGGTTTCAGTTACATGTGATTGTTGATTAGCCAAGTCATTGCTAACTTTGGGACTCTTTTATGTCGTGTTTTACTTGATCACTTTGTGTGCTCTGTGCCAGAGAGGAAGTCACTTTGGGAATTTCTGAGTGGGAACCGTTAGCTAACATTGTCCGAGAGTTATTGCTGTGGATCACATCGTTCATTTAGGTTCACGGTACTGTGTTGGGTATACACCTCCTTAAAATTTTGCAGGCAGCAATAGAAATGCGCCCTCTGATGTGCCAAAAATAAAGTTGTGACAGTCTTTCATGTCGGTGTTTGCAGGTCGGTCCTGCAGCCAAAGAGCTTGTGGGACTCTCCCCTGGCAGGAGGCAGCAGTAGCACCAGCTGGTTCAGCACAAGGTCCCATAAGTCAGGTAGATGCTCACAGCAGCTTCTGCGAGGAGAAGCAAACGAGCCCTCTGGTCACCTGTTTTTGCCAGTATTTTTTACAGATGGAGAAAAAGTCTTTTACACTTCAAAATCAGGGGAAAGTCAGGTAGAGCAGAAGACAAAGCAAAAGATGCTGCTCTTAAAGGAAAAGTTTGTAAGTTATGACGTTTTAAATTCAGAAATGTCATAAGAATCCATTCTTCTTTCTAACAGAAAGGTGCATGAGACTCAACGAACATCAGAAATCATTGTATTGTTCCTGGCTGCTCTGGTTCTTGAAACAGCTGCTGACGAATTGGAGATTATTTCTTGGCCATTCTGAATTTCTTGCACTGTAGGCATCCATACTGATGATAAACTGTCACATATTTTTTTTCTGAGGTGTCAAGTACTTCAGCAACGGTCACAGATTCATCCAATACATCATTCTTTGTAATCTGGAAGTCCAGAAAGTTGCATAGACAGATAGCCAGCATGTAAGAGGTTGAATGGTTGCTTCCCACCACTCACACTTTATGGAACAGATTTTCATTCCATCAGTTGTCAAGTACCCTCTGTGCACATGTAGGTTTTGTGTATTTTGCAAGCCTGGCTGGTAGCTCAGCAAGCTGCCTTGCTCTAAAACTCCTTGATTTAAGAAAAGTAATCCTGCATACTTTAAATTAACAACATACAAACCAAATAATTATGTTATTTTAGTATGCTAGGGGTATATGCCTGTCTCTGTCAACAGCTAATGATGCATGTTTAGGTAGTTCAAACCCAGTAACATTTACCTGCTCTGTGGAAGAGGAGGGTGGCTCGGAAATAATGCCGCTTTTGTTATTTTTGTCATCTTTTAAGCCAAGCCGCTTCAGCTTTGGATGGAGTATTTAAATGCTAACAGTTGTAGTTTTAGTGACTTCACATTTCAATGAATAGCAAACCAATATAGCAAGAAAGTATTTTAGACTCCAAGTTTTTGCTGTTATCTTTCATATGATCACAGCAGTCATTCAAGGCTCCTTGGCTGCTCTCTGGAGAACAGATGTATTTACTGGAGTGTCTCCTGCTAAATCTCAGCTCAAAGGAGTTAGTTATCTTCTGCAGAACTTTCCCTCTGAGTCATATATTTTTCTCTCTGTGTGTAAGGTGGGATGTTGTAAATTTTTCTCTTGGAATGCAGTATGGAGGTAGCTACATTATTTTAATTTTGGGGGAAACAATTTTTACAAGTGAATTTCCTTACATCTTGCATTCTAGTTATTTAATGTTGGCAAAGTACCTTGAGATCCCTCTTCTGAAGAGACTTACTAGATCTAAAATGCATTATTGCTCGCTTTTGTAAATGACAGAAACATGAAGTGCTACTCTGGCAGAAAGAACATTTTGAAACACTAGGTTTATTGAAAATTGTGTGTCCTATTAGTTAAGTTAGTTCTAGCAATGAAGTCCATAGGCCAAATATCTGTTTGCATTATTCTTGCTGCAGGCTGAGGGCTACACATATCTGCCTTGCCTGTTAAAGTGATCTCCCAGAGGCTGATTGGGGTCCTCTGCTGTTGAGAACAGCTCTCTTAAGAAAGGTTTTGTTGCTGATGAGGATACAAATCAGATTCACCCAAACATGGACATTTGTAATGTGCCCCTCTGCTCTCTGTAAGCTCTGTTCGCTTTGCAGACACTGGAAGTTTAGCGTGTTGATGAAGCTGCTGCAGGATGGGCGAGTCTCCAGGGTCTCTCTTTTTCTTCCTCCTCCCTTTTCTGTCTTTTGCCTACTTACTCTGTTTCATATCAGTCTCATTAAATGAATCTTATTCTTCAAAAGAAGAATTATTGTCCCTGTTCATAGTGGGCAGCCATTGACTAGTGGCTTGGATTCTGGGAACATCTTTACCACATAGAAGAATTTCAAAATCATCTTTCAGCTGTGACGCTCTCAGGTGGTCTTTGTGAGAAGGATTTTAGGCAAGCAATTTTAATTTTATTCAGGAACTTCATAATTATTTCCATAATGTGCTGGGGTTACATCTGAGTCATGATATCAAACCCACAAAATACTTCTATATTGTGTTCATAGGGTTTCAGATTAGATGTTACTTGGATCATCCTGTTTTGAAAAATGATTTTTGAGAAGAACTCTATTGATTTAGAGTAGTCTTACAGAAAAGAGACTTCTCTCTTTCCAGAATGACTTATTTACACTGTACTCTAATTGACTCCAATGTTGTATACTCTGGAATATCTCTTTATTTCTACATGAAATCAAAGACTTCAGAAAATAAAGACCGTCAGAGAGTGTTGGCTGGCTTCTCCCCCTAGAAGCTGACTAGGAGCTATTAAAATATTAGGGCACGTTACTAATTTAGTTATTGTCAATTACAAAATTTAGAAGGGCTGGCTGATTTCTTAAGAAACAGAAAGAACTAACTGTTGGGTTAATTCTTCCCCTTGCTGTCAGGCAATTATGTGATCGCTGCAGCCAGAGACTGCATGGGAGAATGAAGATTGCAGGACACGAGCATTGATTCTCCAGGAAAGCTGACAGTAGCTGTTGTGTAATAAGTCCTGATCTCATGCATGTCACAGGTCCATGTGTCACTTCCATTTATTTTCAGTGCTTGTCTTCACAGTGATTTAATATGCAGAGTGCTTTAGGTTTTATGAAATATTGCTCCCCACTCCTTGGAACTCGTTAATGAAAGTGTTTGCTAAGTCAGCTCTGTACGTTGTACTTGGGGTTTGAAACCTTTCGTGTTTGTTTCCTTCAAAACATCGGAGTGCGCCTTGCGATACGTGCAGGCTTGTGAGCAAGGCGTTCGGGGAAGAAAGATAATCTGGATCAGTGGCTGCATTTTGTAAAGGATTACTGACAAATGGACATGTTCTCGGCAGCTTTTACCTATGTCAACATGTTGAAGGGCTGCAAAGCCGCTCTAGGTGCGCTGTCAGCCCCTCCTGCTGCCACCCAGGGTGGGCTGCCCTGCAGTGCTCTGCTGGGAGCAAGTCTGCTGCCATCTTGCTGACGTACAGCTAGTGTTCCCTCCTCCGAAAGCCTGCTTTCACCGAACAGCTTCAGCTAAATGTGTGGTGAGGCTGCTGCAGTTTGTTTTGGAGGCAGACCTGGTTCCCCACAGCCCATGTGCTGGTGCGGAGAGGTGATGGAGGCCAGCCTCGTGACCTGGTGTGGTGACCACACACACTGACGAGCAGCAGAGAGGCAGGTCTGCTGGGTCTCCAACTGAGATAGAAAACCTAATGTGAAACTGGAAGAATTGCTCTCCAGACCACATTAAGGGGAGAGGGAGGAGGGGAAAATTTATTCTGGGGTGTGCATTACAGCCTACTTCTGCTGAGGCTGTCAGTGGCTTTCACATCAAGTGCTCTAATGTTCCACATGGGTTGGTGTCCTGTTTTTTTCATGTATGTGTTTTGTTTCACAGGAAACTCACCATCATCATGAACTCTGCTCTCTTTCAGACTATAATGAGCTTACTGCTCAAGGTGTCCAAACTCTGCTGTTGCAGACTAACAGGGAGCCGGTGCTGGCTAACTGGGGTATCAGGCTGTGACACAGGGTATGAATGATCAGAACATCAAAGTGTTCGTATTTGTTCAGGTGCATACTTGGTTTTGCAAGCTATTCATGCGCTCCTTAATTTCTTTTTCCTCATCATTCCTTCATTCCTAGTCTTTGCACTCAGCTTGGGATAAGAAGCCCACAGCCAGACAGAGGGCTAGGCAGGTCTAACTGCGTGTCAGAAGATGTGGTTAGTGCAAGCCTTCTTCACCAAGCGCATCTTTGGATGTGTCTGAGGCTGTGATGTAAAAAAAATCTTACTGTAGGGCTTGCTCTGTGAGCAGAGAAACAGGAACAGACAGGGATGGAGGAGGACTTGCCTAGCTAGTTCCCAGCCTTCAGGACTTCAGTGCTCACCCTGGAAGGCTGTGGGATTCTTCCTTGTTTATTGACTTAAGTGAGAATAGACCAGGCTTTCACATACGTTTGATTTAGTAATGTCATTTCCCAAGTCTGGTAGAGACCATCCACCTTGAAACACAGCTTGCTCTGCTCTGGCTGTCAAGACTTGTGGCAGCTCCCTTTACTAAAATCATGCTGAAAGAATAAAATGAAATTTATTGCATATTTAATTGGAATTTCACTGTTCTTGTCCATCTGATAATGAATTGGTCTTCAGCACGAGAAAAAAAAATAAAATGAGAATAAAAAAGATTCTCTTGCAGGACCCAGTTATTGCTGATGGTAATTGTAGGCTGTCTGTCCAGCTAATAAGAGTTTGAACTGTGTTTCCAAGAGCATAGTTTGATCAAGGTGTTTTGTATGTTCAGGGAAAGAGCCCTCGGTTAATTTCTGGACCTCAAGGGCTCGCAGGGTTTTGACTAGAAAAATGTTGTGGTCAGCACCTGGAGATGTTGGGAAAGCATGTCACTGTCCCCCAGGGACAGTGTAGGGGGGTGGGGGGATGTTCTGGGGTTTGGAAGGAACGGCAGCCCCATTCGCAGCTGGGCAGGTTGTGGAAGAGGTCTTTGTGTGGCTCTTGGTTCTGTGGGTTTTGTAGCAGATGCAGCCACAGGAATCTCTGCTGAAGACAACTGACATACGATGAACTTTAAGCACAATCAGCTGTTATTTACAAAAAACCTTGATGCCAGTGATTTGAATATTTAAGCAACATCTGGCAGAAAAAATTTGAGAATATTGGTGTGAATTATAAATCCCCTTGTATGCCAGTTTCAACGTCTTATTGTTTGAAATGACCTGATTTTCCCATACTTTTCATTTGCTTTTCATACATACGAAAATTTAACCCAGTGTGTTTGGAGAGACCAGATTTTCCTAGCAGTGTCTGGATGATCCCTGTTTGTTTACCAACTCAGCAGCGGGCACCTTGTTGACAGAAAGGATGTAGAGACATGAAAGTATAGGGAGTGCCTGCGATCTAATCAATCGTGCATTTCATCTGTTCTTTGGGAAGACGAAGGTGCAGTGTGTTCTTGCTGTCTCTTGCACGAATGGGGAAGGCGCAAGTGGGGAGCCTGAGGAAAGCCAGGGGATTCTGGTGCTGGTTCTCGCAGCACAAATCACAGTTCAAATCCCTGTCATCTCTTCTCTGTCAGGAAGACTGACCGTCTTTCACTGGGGTTTGGTGTTGGTCCAGGTCTCCCTGTATCTGTTTGTTAAAATCACATTGTTGAATGAGCCCTTGATGTCATGTTGCCCTTCTCAGATGGATGAGAAGCTTTTCTGTTGCTGATACTCCAACACAATAGCCTGTACTCTGCAGGGAGAAGGAAAAAAAAAAAAATGTCCCCTAGGAACTTTTTACTTATTAAAAAAACAATTGCAGGGAAAGAGAGCCACTGAAAACAGTAATCATTCATTGCTTTGACAGCGCTCCCCTTGTTCGGGAACTGCAGTACATCCTTACACTAAAGGCATTGTCATCTGCAAGAATAATGTTTTTTCTAGCCCCCAGAAAAGAAACAATTACTGCAGAATAGATATTATACACACACTGAAGCAGCCCAGAAAGCCTTCCTTGGCAAAGTAAGCACAGCCTAAAATTCAGCAGCAATGTTTTTTCTACAGAAGCAGAAAGACTGAAGTCTTCCCCTCGTGGCAGCCTCTGGGCTTGGAATGGACCCGGCTGGGCTTGCAGCCTGCTCAGGGGCAGCAAGGACCGGCGGGGGGCATCTATACACAAGGCAAAGGGGGTCAGTGGTGATGGGATAGGTGGGGCCACCCCAAAACTGGTGCCACCTGCTTCTGAAGAGCCACTCTGGCTTTCTCCCTGGGCTTAAAATCTTTTCCAACCTCTTTGTTTCCCCTCAGTTTCCAGGAGCCTGAAGCTTGTTTTTCAGCCTAGGTCAGCGTGGTGATGAGGTTCATAGATTATTTCTTAAAACACTCTGTTGGACGAAAACACTCTGTTGGACGAGTTGCAAGGGCTGCACAGGGCAGGCACTACCTAAATGAGCATTGCTACCAAAGACCCAGTGCCACTGCAGCTGTAGCCTAAACTTCTCCAAGAAAGAAATCTCTGACACTTCGAAATGGCTTTAGTCCATAACCTAAAGTGACGTGGGTCTTAACACTTAACACTCATTGCTGTGCAGGCAGTTGACCATTCCATGCTCCCATCAGGAAAGTCAAAACACTTGGACACCCCTCTCACCCCCAACCCGTTGCCTCGGGTTTTAGCAGAGATTTTACTTTTTACACAAATTACTTAAAAACATGAACATAGACAAGGTCATGGATTTTTCCCTCTCATATTCAGTTGTTTCTGTCAAGGTCCCTGGACCTGAGGAAAACTAAAGCTGCAGGAAGGTGGAGATGGGAACACATGCCCTCTTTCTCTGCAATTAATATGAAAAACTCTCCCCTTCCTCCCCACCCCAAAATTTTCTGTGTATTATTAATGAATGCAAGGTGAACATATTTGAAACAACAACAGGAATGATTTCCAGCTCTGAATTAAATTAAATTAAGTATATGAAAGCTGCCTTATTTTGGAATATAATTCAGGGGTAATTATATCATACAGACAAAGCCCCAATCACTTCCTCCTGATCTGCTTTCTCAGCTGTAGCACTCGGGTGGAAATCTAATGCACTTAAGGGATTATGCAGGAAAAGTTTTCTGAATGCAACCACAATACTTCCAGTGGAGCAACACAATCTCTCCTGCACTGTTCCGACCAATTTAAATTGTTACTCTGAAAGGATCCTCAAATTCCATTCCTAAATAATTGTTTATAACCAGTGGCTGCTGTTTACCCAGATACAAGCTCCTATTTTCTCTGTTCAAATTGCATTACAAAATAATTACTTGGTATCAGGCTGTTGCCAGTAATGGAAGGAGCCATCTCCCTTGCAGGTGCCACACACACATCAAGAGCAACAGCATCCTCTGGTCAGCTCAGAAGAGGGCACAATTTCTGTTGATTTTATTTAATTACCTTGACTGCAGGTCCAGGACTGGCTGGACATTCAACCCAAAGGCATTCTGTGCTTGCATGGTGCAGGGTTGCAATGTCAGGCTTCCTTGGAGGCACGAGTCTCGTCTCGCTCTGAATCCTTCATGTGCAGTGATCAAAAGTAATGATAAAACTTGCGTGAGATAAGGTTCTGCATCCAATGGCATTGAAACTTTATTTGGCTTAGATGTTTGTAGGCGTCTGTATTTATCTTCTTTTGCTGCTGGTCCATCTCCCCTCAGGGATGCAAGGGGCATCCTTGCCACCACATGGAAATCATATATGCTAGTCATGCCGCATGTATGTAACCAAGCTAAATTTTAAAACTTGGCCAAATGAGATCTGAGGTGATTTTAAACCGTTTTTATAGACAAATGTAAATGTTTGTGTTCTTTCCTGGTGACTTTCACTATTGCATGGACTGTAAGTGCGTTCTCATCAGTAGAGGGTAGTAACTTAATGTTGTACTGACAATGAAATTACTTTTACCATTCTTCTGGTTTTCTAAGAGAAAAATTTTCCAGGCTTAGCTGGTAGCTTTGCATTATCTTTTCTGAAATTTAGATCCTCTGTAGTCACAAAACAAGGAGAAGTGTAATTATGATCAAGTCAGGGGTTTAGTTTAGTTTATCCTTGTGCGAGTTATATCAGGCAAATATCTCTTCTGAAGCAGCTGACCAGTGATGACCCAAAGTAGGTTAAATCATCTTGTGATTATTTTTACAGAACAGACTATGTAAAGGGTTGGAAAGTGCTTTCCTTCTGTGGCTAATGCCATGTCCTTTCAGATGGTTGATTCTGACGTGAGCCTGGATCCGCACACTGGATCTTTCTGCTGAGGTTACGTTGTGCGTGGCTATGCCATGCCGCATTGGGTACGGTTACCTACATGCTCTCCTGCCCCTGCCCCATGGGAGGATTCTGCTGTAGGTGCTTACAGCTGCATGTTGCTCCCGAGATGTTTAGTAGGTGCGGGGAGCGTCTGCTGAGGCCAGCACAGAGGCGAACTCCATCTGCCAAGCTCCGAGACGTGGCCGTGGGTCACGTTTTATCTGTGTCCATAACTGAGGCATTGACATAGCACAGGACACGAGGCGGGGGCTCAGGTCTTGTTAGCGTCGTCTGAGAGCAGGTCACGAACGAGTCAGTCACTGATGTCTGAAGAAGGTGATTTTCTGACTGTCTATCTTGTCCTTCTCTTCCATCTGAGAAATAGGAAAAAAGTATCAGAGCAGGCTGGGCTTCATTTAATTAAAACCCATTTCCTCTTAACAGCCTCAGGAGCTGAGGCCAGAGTTTTAAGTGTATTAAACATTCACAAGTGATGAGTTATGGTAGGTACAGGGGTGTATACTGTGACTGCTCTATCAAAGGCAATGTCTTCAGCTTGAAAAATTTACACCAATCTTGCCCTATGATTCATCGATTTAAATCAATTTTCAAAGGAACATCTGCAAGAATTAAAGGATTATAAAAATGAATGAGTAATTTCTTTCAATCCATTGTTGATGTGACTAGAAAAGGGTGGATGATTTACTCCCTGACAATCTATAATTTTACTTGTTAATAGGCTGGGTGAAATCCGTCATATTTATGACAAGGGATTACAGGGCTCTCCAGTGAATTAGCACAAACCCCAAATGAATCTACTGCAAGTGGCAGCATAGATGAGGATTTATAAGGATCTGATCAAGGAATATTCTGGAAAGATTTGCAGTGACACACTGAAGTTTGTGTATATTTCCCTAAGCCTCTGTTTAAAAATGAAGATTATATAAATTAATTGACAGTTATTACATCATAATCATGTGAAGGCTGTAGTAATACTAATACAGCATTCAAACTCAAGAATGGTATAGCACCTTCTAGCAAATTAATAAGACCAACTGTATTAATTAAGGCCAGCTGTAGCTGTGGTTATTTGTTAGACAAACTCAGAGGGGGATATGGGAATTTGTCCAATAGGCGGTTGTCACCAGTGACTTAATTATGCATAATGGCAGAAGGAGTGCGTGTTTCAAGAATAAGAGACCATCAAGGGAGACTTTGATATGTGATTAAAAGCATAAAAGAGTTTGAGAAAATTAGCAGGTGCCTAAGAAGGGAAATAATCAACGATCAAAAAGCAGGGACTAGCAAAACCAGAGATCTCTAGGAAAATCTACGGACGTGATGTATTGCCTGCCCCCACAATGGGCAAAACCAGCTAAGAGGTGCAAAAAAGATCTTAAGAGAGGCGAGTGATGGCTGGATGGAGGCTGTGCAGTAACGGCCTTAGCAGGGCAAACAAGAGGGGCAGAGTGTGAAAAGCATGGGGCAGTCTTCTAAAATTAACAATTTATACTGAGAGAGCAGAGAAAATGGTGTTAAATTATTAGTTTAATAAAACAAGAAGTTGGATGAATTTATCTATGTGCAAATGACCTGTATTTGCCAGTGAGGAAATAGACTCCTAATAGTCCCAACCATTTCCCAGCAGTCTTGTTAATTGGATTTGTCTGGAGCAAGGCAAGAAGTGGATGATCTAAAAACCTTTAAAATGGATTGAAATGGCTTCTCGTCTTGAAGTGATCTGCTGTCAGAATCGGATCGGCGAAAGCATCCACAGACACTGCCGCTATCCAGAGATATGCATGAGGTATCGTTTGATGAATTTATAATGTAGTTTTCCAGAAGCTTAAATTTATCTGAAGCACTCAAATTGTTCTCGTTCCTGCACTGTGGTCAGAAACAAGCTTTGTGCTTATGTCTGGAGACCTGTGTTTTGAGTTTGGGGATATTCTAAGGACCAAGGATGAGCCCTAAGGACTGGAGGGCAGCCTTGTCCCTGCCCTGACGCAGACACAACCTGTGCTGGAAGCTGGGATCAATGATGGCACGGGTCCTGTGTGCCACCACTGCACAGAGGCGGGATCTCTCCGTCCACACACACCATGAGATCCCTTTGTCCTGCTGCAGTGGCCCAGGTGGCCCAGAGGGGACTTGATGTGACTGGAGGTGGAGGTTGATCCTTTCATCTTCCGTTTCTTCTAGGTTCTCTTCCTGTTTTAGCAGTTTTGGCTGGTTGTCCTGGAAATGTGGCTGTGGTTCCCATGTTCCTTGCTTGGGGAGGGGGGAGAAAGAAAAGAAAAGTAAAACAACAACAAAAAAAAAAACAACCCCACAAACCAGTAATTTAATTAGCCAGCTGTAGAACATGTAGGATGCAGAGTCTGTCATAAAGTAACGGTGCTGTAAAGCAATTAGAGAATTTGCTGATGTCCTAAACTGCAGAAGCACAATTTAAGAGTTCTTATGAGTTGTAGGGAAAAAACCCCAAACAGATTAAATTGTACACCACTAATATTTAATTTGGGACCCTTTAGTTTTAGTTACAATGCACTCAATGTTATTTTGTAGCTTCATTGCCATCTTTGTTGTCGGGGGACAAAGATGAGAAGAATATTTAGCTTTAAATGAATGGAGGAGTACAACAAATCACATATATTTGAGTTGGTTTTGCTTAGAAACTGTTTAGAATAATTTTCAAAAATGTTGCAATTGTGGACAGAATTTGCCTCAAAGAAACCTTAGGTCTGTCTCACACACGTGCGCTTGCTTTCTCTCATTTACTCTCTTTGTGACGGTAACGGGAGGAGGTGGCGGCACCTGCTCAGGGGTTTTAGATACAGAGAGGAAGGCATTTGTCTGCTCTGGTTTATTAATGCCCTTTTTTATGAACGTTTGGCTCAATGAGGAACAATCATTCTGGCTCTGTTCTGGCTGTCTGGAAGCTGAAAACTTCCAGGTCATTTTAAAAATCTGCATGGTAACCGCCGCTGCACGTGAAATAAATGTATTTTCCCTGTGTCATGAAGAACCTTGTCCTGTTGCAAGGGAATGGTGGCTGTGAGGCAGAGCAGCTGTATGTTTTATTGTGTTACTTCATTTTCTAAGGCAGTGATAAATGGCTGTGTGAACCCACGCTCTTTGATACCGCACATGTGCGGTGAAAGCAGTCAGCTAAAAAGTCTGTGTTGACATGGGACATGCTTCTGAAATTGCTTCTGTTGATTAAAAGAATGGAGAGCCGAGGCCAAAAGTCACCTGGGAGGTACAGCTCCTTCTCTAGGGTCCGCAATAACCACTGGAATCGGGCAGTTGTGTTTCAGATTGGTTTGTACCATCACACTGGAAAACGTTTTTCCTTAAATTCCAGTTAACAGGTAAGACAGAAAATAGGAGGACGATGTCTTTCATGGATTTTTCTGGTGAATCCAGTGTTTGTCAGCATCATCTATTAAGTGTGTTCACATTTAACTGAAGGGAGGGAATAGGAGGGGAGATATCCGCATCATCTGTGCGGTTTGGAAGGCTGCAGCCACTTTGGTTAAAAAGAAAACCTTTTCCAAACTACAGCTGAGATTTGCAACACTAGAACAAGAATAGCCTTGCACCCACAGAAGAAAATGCTTTATTAGTAGAGGGAAGAAATGCATTCAGCTGCAGCAGAGCAGGAAGCGGGCAGGGAGCATAGTGCATCCCTGCCATCTTCCCTGCCCGTGCCTGGGTGCGGGCCTGCTGCCCGCTCCAGCGGTGTGGACAGTGTTTGTCTGTCTTAAAGAGTCACTGAGGTTGGAAAAGGCCTTTGAGATAGCGTCCGATCATTAGCATTGCCAAAGCCACTGCTGACCGATGTCCCTAAGCACCACACCTAAGCATCTTGTAAATACCTGCAGGGATGGTGACTTCACCGCTTCCCTGGGCAGCCTGTGCCAGTGCCTGGCAACTCCAGTGTAGTGTCTGAATGGAGGAGTCTCATACCCAGATTGTTTCGCTCCCTATGCAGGTAGCCTTTCTAAGTCCCAGATACAAAGGCAAATTCTGGGACCAGGACAATATTTGAAATTAAGATGGTCTAGTGTCGCAATCAGGCTGGCAATGTAAACTTGGGGGCAGCATTAACTGTGCGGTCCGTGTCATTACTCTATGGATTACAGCTGCAGATTGCCATACCCACGGCAAGGCTTCCACTGCAGTAATGGATATTGATATAAAACACTCTTGTATTAGACCAGAGTGTGAAGAATCAGCTTTCTGGAGGAAAAATAATCACATCAAGTTTCATGTTATTGCTTTTTGTGGAAAAAGAAGTCCATAAACTTGGGTGTATTCCTGGAGCAAGCAGCATCTTTAGGCTACTTTGTGTTTGGTTCGATGCAGGCGAAGTGATACATTTGGCAGAAGAGTCGAGCCTTGTGGAAGCAAAGCGGCTTTCCTGCCATCACCAGCTGAGGCTCCGCTCCATGGGGCCACGGGCAAAGGTAGCCCAGGAGCACAACCTCGGGGGACATCGCAACCCTGCACCTTCCCCCTGCCCTGTGCTGGGGGCCCTTTGGCAGGGGAGCCAGGGATGCCTGTGCAGGGAGCATCCTGGGGAGGCCCCTGGGGTTCATGCAGGGGGGAAGGCTAAGCACGAGGGAGGGAGATTTTTGCATAGGGAGATTTTATAACGGAGCGTGCATGTCACTGAGGTTTCTTTCCTGGACAGTTTCTGCCTGTGTTACTTGTTCTTTCACAACCCCTCTCTGCCCTTCGTAAAATTGGAAACTGTCTTTTGTTAGAGTAGTGCCATGATTATTTTTTTTTCTTTTTACTGATAGTTTGGACTTGCTGAGCAAAAGCTAAGCTCATGTTTTTTTAAGGAAACTCATATTTGTACAGAAGCACAGGGCAGCAGGCACAGGGCCTTCAGAGGGACACCCGAACCTGCACACCCAGTGCCAAGTTCCCACTGGTAAAATACAGGTGCTCGTGCATTTACTGCCTGCACTTAGCAAGAAACTACTCCGTTCCTAGTCTCCTGTCAGTTGGGTTTTCTTCGCTGTGATCAGACTTGGTTGTCAACATCTTAGGACTGGAGCATTATAGTCCCTTAAAAGGGTTTTACCTCAACTGAACTGTGAGACATTTCATAACCTTTTGTCTCTCCTAAAATGATAGAGGGTCACTTTACAGGAGCATTCATTAGGATATAGTATTTAGGATGTGAAGCAAAATGCATTCAAATGCTTTCACCAGGTTTGGGACAGATGGGGGCTCTTTGTAGGGAAAAAAAAAACCCAAACCAAAAAACCGGCACCAAAATCCAGCACTAGAGGAATAAAGACAGAGGCATTCTAGCAGAATATATAGGTTTTAGTAAAAGACTGAAGCGAGGTTTTTGCACATCTTTTGTGTGAATTGCAATCTATTGTAAGAATTGAAGGTAATAAAATACCAATGGTAATCACTGTGTAAATTCCCTGCTTTAAGTTTGTGCATAATGGGCAATACATGGCAGTACCAATTATCCTGTGTTCTCCATTTGCAGAGGTAGCACTAAGGATAATGCTGATGTTCCTCATTGCAAATTCTATTATCTCTAAAAAGAAACAGTTAATTAACCCCATAAAGCCATTAGTAGATCATTCTTAGTATTTAAGAGACATCTGGTTCTGGGAGAGATACTTTTGCCAGTAGAAGCCAGCAAGATTAGCTTCAGGTTTCTCAGAGAAGGTGGCTTCATATGACCAAATAGTAAATAACAGACTAAGTAACGTGTTAATGATCAGCATTAGGTAGGAAGGATACTCTTGAAAGGTGTAATCATGGCCAGAAATCTCAAAAAATGGAATACAGCATACTTATGTGATTCTGTGGCATCCATTGCGATATCTCTGTAAGATAGTAAATTTTCATGCAAGTTCTTGCCCCTTCAGAATAATATAACTCTGTGGCAGAAGAATGTCTTTGAGTCAACGTAAATGATAGAACCACTGCATATTTAATGTTTTTAGACAATGCAGAATGTGAAGTCTCTTTATACTTGTTCGCTCAAATGAAAGCATTTTATGTTCAACCTAACCTCAACTTTACATAAACAGATGCCTTATCACGAGGATTAAATGACATCAGACAACCAGAGAAGTGGATTTGATAATTATTCCTTTTGGGCAGGGAGTAAAACTGCCCAAAACCCAACTATGCCAAAGCAAAGAAAGGCAAACTGTAAAAATACACTGGGCAATGCTGATTGTATGAGTAAAATAGATAGTGGTCACTATATATTTCTTTAAGATTGTACTTGCAGTTCTTCCAAATAGCAATTTAAAAGCAGTATGGTTGGCTTGGGGTCTCTGGGTCACAACACTAGCTCTGTTTCCCCAGAAGGTGCACCTGTACACCCAGTGAGCCCAGTTTCCCCAAAACAGCCTGTGTGCCACCATTGCGTCCCCCCTTGCCCCCAACCTGGCACCTCCAGCCTGCCTCCCCTCATTCTCTTAGCCCTTGTTCTGATCCCATTGTATTTTTCTTCTGCATGGGAAGTAAGGCATTCGAGATGTCAATTTGAAGTTTTTTTTTCTTGCTTTTCTTTTTTTGTAAAGCTGCCATCAACTACTTATAAATGATTATATAGATGCTGGAGGAAATTAATCCGCTAACCCAATAAAGAGACTAATATGTGGCTCATTCGCTCTCCCTTTTCCTGTCTTTCTCCAAAATCAATTGGACTCTGCCTACTGATGCCTGCTTAATTCCCAGATGTTTCTGAGTGGATCAAATATGTCATTCAGAACTTATTATACTCCACCACCACCCCAAAAAAAGAAAAAGAAAAAAGATGCAATTTCTCAAGGTTAAGTGATCATTAAGGCCTGACTTGACTTAAACTCTTGTAGCAGAAAATGATTTTTTTTTCTCCCAAGGGATTTTAAAAGTTACTGTATTTAATGCATTGTGGGGAAATATGATGAATTTCTGTAAAACTGAATAGAGACCTCAAATCTGTAAGTGAATCTTCTAATTTGTGCATAGTACCCACTCTCTAAGAATTCCAAATCTGTAGGCTTTTATAATAGTGCATACAATATTATTTTTTTTAATCAACTACATCCCTTTGAATTTTTCAGGTTTTACACTTAACACTGATATTCCTTCTCTAGGGTCAGCTCTCCTGGTGTCTTCCTTCTTCCCTTCCAGTTTCCTCATCTGTCACTAAAGCTTTGTCCTTGGGCCACTTTTGCTTTATTATTTCTTGATATCATTGGCCAATTTAATTAAGTTTTAGTAATTTCTCCTTGGGGAAAAATCTTGACTCTGCATGTTCAGCCTCGACCTCTCTGTGTGTATTCAATCTTCCATCTTCATCTGCCCTGTCAGCTTTTGTTTGTAAGTAATCTGCCAGATTTAACAGAACAAGAAGTAAGCATCCAAAAACAGTTGCTCCGACAAGTCTGACCACCTGTCCCCTGCTCAAAGCCATTCCATGACCTTTATTTCCTGTATTATCTTTACATTTGCTTCTCCCTTCAAGTTACTTCTCAATTTAACTGTGTCCTATTCTTGGCTCCTTTCAGTTTTCCATTTCCCTCTTCTCTTCCCTCCAGCGCCGCATTTAAGCATGTCTATCTCATCCCTCCTGTTTTCTCTTCCTCCCACCCTTGCTGTGATTGTGCCAAGCAAAGTCACACTGAAGGATATGCAAGTCAAGATTTTCAGGTTCAGCAAACTACTATCCAAAATGATTAGTAATTATCAGAAATCCTCAAAAGTATACAAATCACAGTTTACATGCATTTACAGGGAACAGCTCTGTCCTGTGACACAACAGGGTGATAAGAGAAAAAGAAGCAGTAATGAGAGCATGGGGATAACATGCAGGTCAGCATAAAGCTTTCTGTTTCTTATAATATCTGCCTGTTTTCTACCCATCTGCACAGACATACCAGGGAGTGGAGCTCTGAATAGGACACGCAGATCCTATCCATCTGCTCCAAGTCAGTATAAACCTCTTCCTCCTACACAGGAAGAAGAAAAAAAATTATAAGGGACTCATGAAGTAAAAAAAACCCAACCCTGAGTGTGAGTGGTTTGCATACAGGTCAGTGACTTGGGTGCTTGTCTCACCTTGAGACACAGCACCAGAGGAGAAGTTCTCATGTTGCTCGTAAGTTGAGCCCCTGTGAGAAGGACTAATCAAGCACTTTAAAAACTGGCAGCAAAACTATGACATGGTTCCTCCACAGCTTTCTGTGAGGCAAAGTAACACCTTTGTCCCTTCCTTGCAGCAGATGAAAACAGGGACGCAAAACATATAACCTGCCAGAGCAGTGCTGGTGCTAGGCTTTCATTCACCCGGTTTTCAAAATCACTGTCAAAAGGATGCTTAAAGGCCACTAAACTGGTACTGCAATTAGTAAGTTAGCGATGGCTGAGGCTGGCCACTTAGGCTTTGTGCTCTGCACGCCAGTATCCTAGGCGTCCAAGCACTGTACCTAGCGTGGCGTGTAAGCAAACATCTCTCAGACTTCCTTTTTTTTCCTTGGATGCACACATAATTAATGCTAGTGATTGCTCTACCTCATTGGTTTGGGATTTTTTTTTATTTTAGCTGGTAAATCCTCTGATATATGAGTCGTGACTTTTATTGATGTTTTCAGAGTATCTAATATAGTGGGGACCTGCTGAACTGTAGATACCATCATATTTTTATCAGCAATAATAATGATGTTTGTTTATTGAAAAGCTGCCTTCTGTGGCCAAAATGGAGATTACTTCTGCCACATTTTTTGGGGCAGAATTTTTACTTTATTTGGGCTTTAATCTATTGACTCTGTCTTTAGAATGCTGGCATGTGTATTCTATTCACTTTATGTTGAAAGAGCCCTTTAAAAATTAAAATAACATTTAAAAAAGGAGTATCAGAAGCAGTAGAAAAAAGAATGGATGTTACTGAAAAACAATAGCCATCTGGGTGTTTCTGCTCTACCACCTGTGTGTACAGTTTATATGGGCTATTCATTAGAGAAAGACCTTGCTCCTGTCATTCCCCTCTTCAAGATGATGGTAAAAAACTGTTTAAATACAATGCTTATTTTACTGCACGAAGTTTAGAAATAAATTACTATTTTAGTGTTCATACGTAAAATGCTCTGTGTCTTATAATCTGAGAGAAGGAATTCTCCATGTAGGGGAATGACTGAGTTGTACTGAGCATCTGCTAGAGCATCCCTGATGTGAGAAGCATATGGAAATGCACCAGATAGGTCATGTTTGCCATTAAAAAAAATATCTCAATGCATATTTTTGCTCTCTGTGATTGCGTGGTGAAAAGCAGGAGAAAGCAATATGGGAGAAGGGCTGAAAAGGCAATGCGAGGCTGGGTCTGAGGTAGTAAGGGAGGGATACTGGAGCGGCAGAAATTGGGAAGGATGAAGAAGCAGGGTCTGATGTAGTGAGGGAGGGATACTGGAGCGGCAGAAATTGGGAAGGATGAAGAAGCAGAGTGTCCTGCTGTGAGAGGGGCGGTGAGCCCAGCAAACCGGGAAAGAGGAGAGCTGAGGTTGGAGCAGTGCAGCACCCAGAGCAGTTTGGGAAGAGCAGTGGTATGGAGGGAAGGGCTGATGCTGCGGGCTCAGGGAGTGATGTCACCCCACCGAGGGGACTGCCTGTGGGTTGTTTCTCCTCCTGTTCTTTCTGTGGTTTGATACTAAGAAGGTGACTTCCTAGTGTTTTGACCACTGTAGTACCTGGCAGCTTTAGGTCTTTAGAAGGTGTTCCAGAAGACATCCTCTGGGCTGGGTATGAAAGCACATCCCAAAGTGTGCAGCCCCGTGGGGTTGTTACCCGATTGCTACACAGTAATGATGTGTGGAGATAACTTGTCTCTTCCTCCTTCGTGTGATTTTCTTCTCATCGGTGTCTCCGGCCATTGGTCTCTGTCTCAGGGCTCTTGTGAGCACCCAGAGCAGTCGGCACCTCCAAATCTCTGTATTGCACTCCCAGATTTCCTCATTTCATAACCCATCTCACCCCTGAATAGAAAGGAGTAAATAGGTCATCCTGGCATGGTGCACTACGTGATGCAAGCTGACATAACGGGATGTGTTTGGGTGCGTGAGTCACAGTACATCAGAAGTTCCTGATGCTGGGACCGATGCTGGGCAAGCCCTGCCTGCCAGGAGCACGGCCCCAGGCTTGCTGTGGCGGGAGCTGGGATCTCAGCAGATCTCTTGTGCTTTTTGAGAAAAATATAGCCAAATGACTTGTCCTCACTCTTGTAGCTTTATAATAGTAATAAAAAATAAAAACCATGCTTTTCTTTGTGAGCTGGGAAGGAAGGGGGAAGCTGGGATTTAAAGCATCCCATGTCAGGTTTCGGTATTTGTACTTTAATCTGGGGATGGGCCAGGAGTCAGCCCATATACACTACACTTAAGAGGATATAATTGAAGTGAAAGTTAGAAAAAAGAACCCCCCCCCATGTTTTTATGTTCTCAGACTTTGATATCCTTCTCTATCTAACCTATCCAAAAATATTTCCAATTAAACTGGCAAGAACATATATGCGCGGTGATGGGATTCGGCACCAATAAGGAGTCCAGCCGGTGATTTTCTGTAGTATTAATGAAGCATGATTCAGGTTTACCAGAAACCTTGTCATTGCAGGAATTCTTCACAAGGGAGATAGATGTCTTATGTGTTTACCGGTGGGTACTTATGAGAAATACTTGGAAATTAAAATGGTACTGTGTTAAAGCAGTGTTACACCTGTACCCATGCTCTTCTAGGGAAACAAGCAAGGGCAGATTTGTGGAGAAATAACCGCATTTACAAAATTATATGCAGAGAAGATATTTCCTCATCTTTAAAGGCAAACTCTGGTTTTAACTTTCCACATCATATTATCTAGACGGTAAAGAATCATTTGGCTGGCATTTGGTCAGCAAACTGCTTCCCTGTGTTGTACCTCCCTTTCAGCAGTATTGCGAACATGCATTATGTTATGCAGATTTCAGGGAAAGTCCTCTCCCTGCTTGAATTGTCTCAAGCATGTGATGCTGGTATCGGTGGGTTCATCTCAACCATAGAAATGGTCAAAAGACAAGTCAGCTTTGGAAAAAAAAGGACATTTTCCTCCTTCCTTTTTAATCAGGAGAAAGAAACCCGACTTGGCAATTCCAGTGTGTCAGGTTTCAGACGCAATTTTGATGCCGGGGCAGAAGCCACAGCTCTTTGGAGAACTATCGGCAGGAGCTGGCTGCCGGCTGCAGTCGGTCATGAAGCTCAGTAGAGGTTTTCAACTCGTGAAGGTGCAGGAGCAGGTGATGGCAGTGAGGTTATGTCCTTGTCATGGAATCATAGGATCAGTTAGGTTGGAAAAGACCTTTGAGATTGTTGAGTTTTACCGTTAACCCAGCACTGCCAAGGCCACCACTAATCTGTGTTCCTAAGCACCACATCTAGACGTCTTTTAAATACCTCAGGGATGGTGACCCCACCACCTCCCTGGGCAGCCCGTGCCAGTGCTTGGCCACCCTTTTGGTGAAGAAATTATTCCTAATACCCAATCTAAACCTCTCCTGACACAACTTGAGGCTGTTCCCTCTTGTTCTGTCGCTTGCTAGGTGGGAGAAGGGACCAACCCTCCTGCCTGCAGCCTGTCGGGTAGCTGCAGAGAGCGATCAGCCCCCCCAGCCCCTCCTCTCCAGGCTGACCCCCCCAGCTCCCCCCCCCCCCCCCCCCCCCCCAGCCTTGTGCCCCAGCCCCTGCCCAGCTCTGGACACGCTCCAGCCCCTCAGGGTCTGGCTGGGGCTGAGGGGCCCAAACCTGAGCCCTGGCTCCGAGGGGCAGCCGCACCAGCGCCCAGCGCAGGGGGACGGGCGCTGCCCTCTCCTGCTGGCCACGCTGCTTCGGACACAGCCAGGGTGCTGTTGGCCTCCTGGGCAAGCTGGGGGCTCATGTTCAGTGGCTGCCCACCAGCCTTCTCCCGCCGTGCAGCTCCCAGCCACTCTGCCCCAGCCTGGGGCTGGTGTGCCCCATGGGCAGGGATGGCACTGGGCCTGGTTGAACCTGGTACAACTGGCCGCGGCCCATCGATCCAGCCTGCCAAATCAGAGAGCCCAGCATACTGATAAGCCATCAAGTCGTTAAAGCCCATTTCAAATGGAGTCACTTCAAATGAATGGAAATTAATGGAAAGGGATAATGGAAATCATTGGCTTCAACAGAGATATAATGTATTTAGTTTACATGTGTCTTAATGGAAATTGATGATCCTCATTTTGAATTTAATGGAATTCCTGCAGTCTTATTGCAATATAATAGAAAATAATATTCTGTAATTGAAAATCAATTCAGATAATTCCTATTAATAATTAACACTCCTATCTTAGAATCGTCTAACATCTATAATTTAGTGCAAGGGGAAGAAGTACATCTGACAGTGAGGTGAGGCTCAGCTCTGGATTTCAGGTGTACGGTCTGCTGAGAAAATACGGATCTGAGCTGCTCTTCCCAGGGCTGGGAGTGAGCAGCTCCCTGGATGTGAATGGACGTGCTTGGGCTCCACGGCGTAGTCACCCACTCTTTGAGATGCTTCCTGGTTGCATCTGACCTTCTCCCTACAATGTTAAGTATAGAGTACATTTGCATGCGATGTGCATTTAGGTATCAGATCAAGAGAAAACCCCTCAGAGCTGCCATACCTCAGGGCTTAATGCCGGCAGAATTTGAGCACTGATTGTGTGAACTGAATTAAATGTGGATTGAAAATGAAGTGCAGGTTAAGGTACCCCTTCGTCCCCTTAGTCTGCAAAAATCGCAGCATTAGCATCAGGCAGACTTGCTGCATCTTGTGTCCAGCTCAATCCTTTTCCATTTAACTTTTCTCAGGTGGATTGAGGACCCAGGCTAACGGCGGGGGTGAAGAGATGAGCCAAGGTCCTGACACCCTCATATTCCCAGTGCTCTAGAGCCATGGATTAGGAAGGAACGAGGACTTAAACTTTTGCTGTTTCATTTTTCTAAGTTTAAAAGGATGATGTGTATCATCTATAGTGAGTGGATTTCTCCAGGCCCTTGCAGAGTGCGGGCATTTCATCCTCAACTAGACATGTACAAGAAATGTGCCCCTGACCCACCTCATTTTTTTTCATTGACGCTTGAGGGAATCTTGCTCACCCACGGGTGTCTACACAGGTCAAGTCTACCACTAGTCAAGATAAAGCCTGTGCTGTTCCCTGTCTGTATGTCTGCATCTCCTAGCAGCTGTTTAAGTGTTTAAAGCCATGTGCTTTCTCTAGACGTATGGAAGTGGCAACACACGCTGCAAACCTTCCTGCCCGTGACGAGACAGGATGGCAATGCGGTCTTTGCCACCTCTGCAGTCCACGTGGACTTGCTAAAAGGACAACTTTTACTTGCAGTATGATTGCCTTGTAAACTTACGGGGGGAAAAAGCCTTTCTGGCTGCGTGCTGAGATCCACTGTTGCACTTGATTCCTATTCTGAAAACTGGCTATTAGAAAAATAACAAAACTCTTCAATTTCCCACCACCTGTTTCTTCTTTTCAGATAGTATGAGTGGGGCAGGGGATGTATATCAGGGTCCAGATTAAAAATCTTGCTCTGTTTGGGGAATTGGGCCAAGCTCAGTGAAGGCCTGGGAGTTTGCTTTGTAGGAGGAGAGAGCACAGCACTTCACTGGATTTGGCTGTTAATTTCCCAATTCAGTGAACAATTGTGTTCCCGAAGAGAATGGCAGTACAAAATGCATTTCAGCTGATAAGTAATGGCACTATATTTCAAGTATTTTAATTGAGCAGCTTTTTCGTTTAGGAGACTTGTACATTAGCAGCATTTAACAGTACAAGCACCCATTTTCCATTTCATTTTTGAACTACCAATTCTAAATAATTAAAAAATAATTCCCCTGAATACAACTTTTGTCAGTTTTTACAATGAGATTATTAAGCAGTGTCACTTCAGCAGTAGCTTTCTTCCTAATTATACATTCAGGTCCATAGAAATCCTCCTTTCTTTTTAATTACTCTTTGACATTTGATCTACATAATTTTATGGCTACCAGTCATTGTTTTTTTCTATTTTTCCCCCTATTTTCTCCATTAAACTGATACACTGAGTTGCTTCTCTCTCGGAAATTTCCAGTATTCTTGACTTTTAGAATGGCTATAGAGCAAAATCTATCTGCTTTTACACTTGAGCTTGAGAGGGAGACTTAAAATATTGCGTGTAGGTCTACTTCAGCAGCCGAGTCTAGAGAACTCTTTGTTCTTTTAAAGAGGGAGTTGGTTTACGTCACTTAGGCTGGTCTGCTCAAGGGGAGAAATATCGATCTTGGCCTGTCAGGAGATAGGGATCTGTTCCTGGATTGCCTGTGTTTACCAATGGTGGTAGCAGGTATTAAAATTTATAAATGATGAAAAAAAGCTAATAATGATTACAGTTTTACTTAGTGAATTCTAACTCCATGAGGAAAAAAAAATCTGGTTCACAACTGACTGCACTGTATAAAAGTATCATTGCTCTTTCTAGCGGGCTGGGGCTCAAAAGGGAGGTTGCTTTGGCTGCAATCCATCAGGATGCTCAACATGAGAGCTGCTTTGCTCTGAGTGCTGGATCCAAGGAAGGAGACTTGAGTGTTTACAAAATCAGTGTCAGACAGCCAATGCTTAGACTCAGGGGTGAAATCCTCGGTGGCTGGTGTCCCCGTGGCACTCCTGTGGGGGTTCTGGAGCGTGGGGCAGGACTGGGGCATGCTTGCAAGCTGAACAGGGGTCTCCTGCCATTGATGTGCACCCACCCAGGGCTGCTCTTTGTATCCAGTGGTTGCTTATACAAAAGTGGCTTGTGGGTAGAGAATAGGACCTCACATTTGTCCAGTGAGGGGAGCATCCTGTTGTCCAGTCTCAATGTCTCGTTTCCTTTTGCGTTCACTGTTATTGGCACATCCACAGTTATTTCATGCGAGTGGCTCAAGTTCAATGCCGGTGTGGAAGACTCTGGGATCTTAAATGCCCCTGCAGCCTGGAAGCAGGTGGAGGGTTCTGGCCTCCAAACTGTGTACCCCAACCCCTGCTCCATGGCTCGGGGGAGCTCTGGCTTTCCTTGGCTCAAGCAGCTTGGGAAGCTTCACAACTGAGACCCACAAATGTGTCTCCAGGATTAGGCAGTAGCTGAAAGAGGATTTTCAGGGATGCGGTCTTACACATTGGTACCTAAATACCACTGAAGTTTGTTTTGGTTTGTTTTCTAAAGGGCTTAGCCTGGAGTTTAACAAGAACTTGCTATTGAGCTTACTGATATCAGGGAATTATTTATGAATTCCAACTTAAATGTTTCTTCTGGATCCCTAGACAGATATTTCTTACTCACCTTCCTCCCATTTCAAACAGCAAATGGCAATAATTTGTGAAACCTCAATTTCAGCAGGTACTACTTAGCATAGTTAGTTCTTTTTAAATAAGGTGTGTTATCTGTTTAATTAGCATGAAGAAGGATATTATTTTAATCAGTGGGATAATTTGAAGTATCTTGCCCCAACTGATGTGGATAATTCTGTCAGTCTGAAATTTGTGTCCTGTTTTGTATTGTTTTACCACCTGTTTAATTCAAAGGCACACAGACGTTGTGGAAAGCATTTATGCATGTGTGTGCTTAATATAGTCTATGTGTAACACCGCATCGTGTGGAGGATCTTTAAAGTAGGACAGCATCAAACACTGGAGAGAGTGTGATGAGCTTGCTACAGACTAGCATCTGTATAATATCTCTTTAAATGCTTATCTGGAAACGTAAAATAAACCATTCTGAGCAGAAAACTGACATTCCTTGAAAAACAGGGAGGAAAAAAAGAATAATTGAAATAAAAGTATAACATCTGCTTTGAAATATTCACCACAGTAAAAGGAAGAGTAGCTGTAGAAACTTCAGAGGGAAATAATTCAGTAGGAAGTTTCAAAGACTCTTTAGATGGTAAAGTTATAAACTTTTTTTCCCTTGAGGATGCTGTTGAGGTAGCTGTGTATTATATCATCCCTTATTATTTCTCTGTTGTGTGCTATAACTGTGTATAGTTGCGTGCAAGTCTGCACCCACGCTAATATTTTTAGGTCTTTGCACCCACATGAGTATTTTCTATAGTAAGTGTGGGCAATGCAACTTATTTTGGATGTCTCTCCTAATCTTTGTGTTGCATATTCATATTGCATATTTAAGAATGTTGAAGACCATTTCAAAACCCACACATTTCTGCACCACCTTTCGTCCCAGGTTATCTCTTCCACCAGCAGTGCATGCAGGCAAGGAACCAGGATTTATTAGGCTCTTAAAATATGTTTCTCAGTGGTAGAAAGAATAACCAGAGAGGCAGGATTCGACCAGCTACCATGAAATGAAGCCAGCTCCTCTTCAACGCCCTGCCATGTAACTGCTTCTTTTCATAGAATTAAAGAATCTACAAAAGGAAATGGAAGTAACTCAGGTATAGTTGCTCTTAGAGCTTTGCAAATACCCCTGACATGGTCCCTATAGCAGTTGGGTGGACTGTGGCTAGTCCCTTGTGCAGAAGCTGGCCCTTCCCTGGGACACGCGGGGGCTGAGCAGGGGACATGGGGTGCCAGCTGAGGAGCTGCTGGTTGGCGGCCAGTATTTTGGCTGCACGCCCCCACCCGATACCTGCACAGGAGCAGTGGAGCTGTCAGTGCTTTATCTTCACTCCGTGAAACCTTGGAGCAGAGTTTATAGCTCAAAAGCTTGTTTTGAGGGTCTTGACAAGATTGTATCGGGTACTTAGATGCATACATGGCGTATCTGAAAACTGCCATGGGTAATTATGGGGTGTGTGTGTGGGGGGGTGTTGATGGGGGCCTCTGCAATAGAAATTTTAAAGGGAACCAACTAGGAGTGTCATGAGAACACAGACCTGTGAGCTGGTGTGTCCCGTGGTACCCATGGCAAGGGATATCATGTTCTCTGTCATTTTTTAAAAAAGTTAATGCCTCGGGCAAGGAGTACAGTAGCAAGGAAATTGATTTACTTTTAAGCGAGCTGATTTTTAAAGGGTTTTTAGGTACACATTTTCTGACAAAACACTTTTTAAATGAAAAGTGCCATTTCTGATTCTGTTCTTTCTGAAGTTGGCTCAGGTAAAGAAAAACCTTCATTACCATGCAGGTAAAGAAAAACCTTCATTACCATGTGAGTTAGTAACAGCTTTTCCTCTTTAAGTTGGGCTCAGCTTTAGTGTGCAATAATACTGCTACATGGGGATCATTTTCCCTAGGTAGAGAAAGTAAGATATTTTCCTATTTATAATATTATTTTGCTATGTGCAAGCTGCAAAGTGCAGTAGGGGGTCGGTAATTCCAAATGAACTCGTTACTGAGTATGTTTTACGTGCTGTGCAAGGAGTAAGGCAGGCAGGCCACAGTCGTCCCTGCTCTAGGCTGGGAACGGGTACCAGCTGACCCCGCTGCATCCCGGCTGATTCCACCAGTGCTACCTGGGGTCTTGTGGGCAGGTGAAAGGGGAGAACTGAAGTCTTGGCTTTACCTCCAGCTGCTACATGCAGTGAAGCTCTGAAATCCTAGTAGTAATAATAATCATCTTCATAATCTGCTAGAGAGGTAGTAACCACTACCTTCCCTCCATCCTTCACCCCATACTGTACCTTTCCTCAGAGGCTGTCACTGGTTGTGCGTTTCTCGTCCTGACCACAGCGATGCTGAGCAGCCAGTGGGGGAAATTAAAGTTGTTTTTTTCTTACCAGAGAATTCTCTTTCCCTTTAATTGTAATGATGGGACTTTTACGCTTATGATCAGAAATCCAGAGTGATGCACAAGTGATTTGTTTACTTGAGGCAACGGCAGCTGCTGTGAGAGAGACAGCTGCTTGGGAGGCAGCATTTTAAGTGCTGATACTGATAAGGCAAACCAGGACAGAAAACCATCCTGGAAGATAAATGTAGGAGGAAAAAGGTCTTTTGGAGATGCTTTCTCTGAAGCGCGTCCGTTTGCCAAAACAGAACCAGCCAGAAGAAACTTATGATCGAAGTGTGTGTCTAAGAAGACAACAAAAGTAAAATGGGAAATTAAATGTGTTGGGCACCATGCAAAAAGGAGCAATGAAGGGCTCTGAAGTGTTGGGTGAAACCGGCAAAGGAAAGGCACTAAGGTAAATGAAAAAATGAAACAGGCAGCTACCGTGGCGGGGAAAAAAAGGGGGCTCACTGGCGTACATTTTGGGGAGAAGCAGGACAGATGTTGTTACATTTGTTTAAATAAAAGCAGGCACGTAACCTGCAAATATTCATGCAGAATATGGCAAAAAAAAAAAGATTAACTGCAAACAGTAAATAATCAAGTTCATGACGTGGTAGGAGCAGCTGTGCACCGCTGAGCGTCAGCATCACTAGACAAGTGTAAAACATGGAGGAGACAGACAAAAAGCACGGAGCTGAGTGCATCTCTTAAGGGACAGGAATTAGTGAATAAATGGGACCTTCCAGGTCAGTGAGAGACAGCTTCGAAATGAGTGGAGTTATTCTGGTTTGGGAGAATGTCTCAATGCAGCATATACTGCATTATAATAACCCATTTATGCAGGTCAGGCTGGCAAAGGCAAGTGGAATCACAGTTCTGCATGTGGGCAAGAGGTGTAAAACCTGGATAAACTGGTAATAATGGTCTTAATCCTGGTACTGTTGCATAAGGTGATGAAATGCCATATTGTGACAAGTTACAAGGAACAACATGCTGACACCACAAATAAATATTTCTGCTAACTGGCAGTGCACAGCGAGCTCAGCAAGGGGGAGAGTTTGTTCAATTTAATCTTAAAATGTGTATTTATATGTAGGTTTTTTCATGAATCGGGTCCCTCATCAATGATGTTCCTATGCTGTTAGGCAATTCCAGGCAGTCTTACATTACTATAACAAAGGCTTCAGAGAGTTGTTATAAAATATAGTGTAAAGCAGCTGGAGGGAAATGATTTCTTAGGAGATGGGTGAGGGCAGATGACCCTGCTTGGGAGGGAGGGAGGTGCTCGCGAAGCTCCAGCAAAGCTGTCCTCCTCTAATGCAGATCTTCAGTTATGCCAATGGATTGTTTCAGTCTTTCAGATTTAAAATAATAACACGAATGTTCTTTCCTCACAGCTATGAAAAATGTGATTAAGAAATGGTAGATCAGAATTAGTGAGGTTTTATACTGTGTAACTTTTCTGTGGGTAAAAAATTAGCTATTTATTTATTCCCTCCACCCTGCATACTCCTAGTAGGAGTATCACTGCCTGAACACAGCCAAAGTGACTGGAACTGAATCTAATAACAGATCCACTGATTTTAGTAACTAACATTTTCCTTGATGAATGAAGGAAAAAAAAAAAAAAGGCATGATTCTTAACTGACGGTTTTATGTGCTTAACCCCATGATCATGTTTTTGCTGCCTCCTTGTGCCCCCGGACTCCTGGCATCACATAGGGACTGCAGGATGCACTTACTACTTGTTGAAGAGGGCTGGTCCTCTCTGCTAAGCTGCTGTTCAGCTGCAAATGCTGGCAGGTACTGCCTGTCTTCATGGATTAATCCATAAAAGCACCAATGCAAAATGCTGTAATTTTCTCAGCAATCTGCTTATTGATCGCAACAGGATTAAAGCGCTCATGGGTGAGTGTGGAAGAGAGGGTCTGAGCACAGGAGGGCAGGGATGTACAGCCTGGGGACCTTCCCAGAGGCGAGGAAAAATGCCTTCTGTCTAATCTGTAGTATAAATTGTTCTCTTCACTCTCATCTAAGAAATCTCGTTAGAGATGAATGTGGCCTGCATCTCAAAGTATGTAACCTTCATACTTCTACTTTTAAAATTAGTAATTCTTGAACATCTTCAAGTAGAATGATGACTCATCAGCTGTTGCACTGCTTAAAGCATTTGGAAAAAGATGTGTTTGTTGAGGAGTGATTTTTAAAATGCATTATTTACAACATAATTATCATCTTTGATATATTTTCTACGTTCAGTGGAAAATGTCAAGCCTTGCTAAACTAATCCACTCTTATTTGAAAACCATATAAAAGTATCATCAAAATGGATATAAAAGCCAGTGACCAAAAGTCTTGAGTGTGTTCTGAGTTGTGATTTAAAAAGGCTCGTAGCTATTTGTCATGTTTTTCATATTAGAAAAAAGTAATTGTGGGAAATGAAATTAGGAGAGAGTGCAAATTAAAGAGATGTTTTTGTCAAGCATTTTGAAATCCAGATGTCCCACTTCCATGGATATAGCTGTGGGTGTTCATTCAGCTGAGATGCTGCCCACAAGTCAAAGGGCTCTGCTCCTCCAGCTCCTGCGCCCCCCCATGAGGTCTCTTGCGCTGGCAGCCCCCAGGGCTTGGCACAGGCAGCACAGCCTGCCCTTGCACTTGGACGGTAGCAAAATGTTTTCTTAGTGCTTCAGGTAAGATTCTCCCACTGGTTTAAAGCTTGCATTCAGGAACCTTTTCATGTCTTTTTTTTTTGTTTTTCTTTTTTTTTTTCCCTTTGCAAGGTTAGCTATTGATTTCAGACTGAATAATATTTTAAAAAAGGATTCTAGGGGGATAATGAAACAGGAAGGAGCTTTGCTGTGATATATCAACCTATAATCTGTAAATCAATGAAAAACTTTATTTAATGGTTTGAAAACCAAATGAATTCAATCTAATTAACTCTGTAAGCTGTAAAAGATATTTATGAGAATTAAATTTTAATATGTATTTCCTGAAGGCCAGATAAAGTTGTTCTCTCTTAAACAAAGATTGCACCTCCTGTTTGTTTGCTCCCCAGCTCAAAAATATTTTTTGGGGGGAGGAAGAACAGAGCAGAGACAGCTTTCATTAGGAGACTTTCTCTGATGCCAGCTTTCCCCAGCATTTAGCTCAGCCAGGGCTGTCGTGGTTAGACCCTCCTTGCAAGGAGGGAGGGCACACTGCCACCTGTGTGGGTCCAGACTAGACAAAGATAACGATCCCCTCAAATCTGTTTATTTTTCCTTTTTGTTGTTTGTTCTTATGGATGAATTCCTGTTCCTGTTCAAATTTGTTTGGTTTTTTTTGGTGGGAGTTTATTCAAAACACTTTTTCATTGTTGGAAAATACTCTAATGAATTCCTTCAGTGCTTTGAGCTCTGTAAATGAGCAACAGTGCTCAACAACAGAATTATTTTATCGTCTTAAGTTTCAGAGGAAAAGCTTCATTAGCAGAAGAAAAACGCAAAAACAAACCAAAAAGAAAGACTACACAAATTGATGTAGTTAAATTTTTACTGTAAAATACAAGGCTTGCAAGCAAAGATCCCAGTGCTTTGGAACAAACTTTTCCTTTGGGCTCACGTGCTGTGGCTCAGTAGGGATGGGGCACGGCTCACCTGGCCCCTCTCCGCTTCGGCCTCACAAGCAGTGGAGCAGCGATGCGAAGGAGAGCCACCACGGAATGTGTTGGGAAGCATCAACAGGTCAGATCTCTCTGGGAAAAGCCATAGGTTTTCCTCTCTTACGGAGCATTGAGTTGCGCAGTCCCTCCTTCCTAAGGCCTGAGAGCTTTCAGGATCGCAGCTGATGGCTAATCCCTGACTACAGCAGGGCAGATGCAAGGATGGAGTATGAAGCACCATGAGGGGTGCTGTGCTGAGAGCCTCTGCTCAGCTGGGCACAGCCAAGGTGTCCAAAGGGACGGGCTAGGCGTGATGCTGCAGTGCGTTCTGAGCTGGGCACCTCTTCTGGGCCCCTGGAGTCATTAGTCCCTTATTTTCTCTGTGGCTTCAGGCTGAGCTGTGTCCTGCAGTCTGTAATGCTCGCAAGTATGTATGTTTATATAACGTGCAGGCATAATGTATTTATAGTTTTTGTCACTGTACAGTCAAGCATCTGTTCTCAACTGTGACATGGTGTATCTTTTGGCGGAGATTTGGGTGGGTTTGTTCTGAACCAGTGAGCAGATAGCCATGATCTCAGTTGCAGTACGTGCCGATGTACGCTCTGCACTTCACCTCTGGGGAGCATGGCAGCCTGCGATGGAGCCAGCACAGCAGCTCTGCTCTCGGGCGTGCTGGTCTGTTATTTGTGATATTTGCCTGACACCGGCTGCAGTCCTGTCTTGCTGCCTTTACAAATGAAATGGCATTTCATGTCTTGAAAACACGGTGTGGGAGCCTCTTTCTAAATGGTTTCTTGTACTTTATTTCTGTTTTCTTTTCCTAAATGCACCTTGCTCCGCAGCAAGGTGAGCCATGTGCCTGTGCTGTAGAAACTCCCTGTTTCAGCTCGGCACCGCAGGGTAGCCCCCGAGCTCAGAGCGTTGCTTTGGTTTTGAAAACAGTTGGATCAGTTTCCTTAGTGAGGAGGTCCCAGTGCTGGGTACCTGTGCTCAGCAGTGCGTGCCTCTTGGGCTCTGTTTCCACTGGCTGGTGCCTTTGGAGGGCCGGGGCTGGGAGGGATGACACAAACCTCTGCTTAACACAAGAGGAAGAAAAAAGGGAGCCTGGGTTTGGACTCAGGACAGAGTCTGGCTGCTTCTGGGATCTGGAGGTGAAGTGGAAAAATGGAGTGTGGACAAGTGGTGCTGTTCAGCTGCAGTGCCCTGTTCTCATGGCAAGTGGCTCATCATGCCTTTTGCTTTGGTTCTCCATTTCCCATCCAGTTGGTAGAAACGTGGGATGAATGTGTGGAAAGGACTGTGCACATAGTGAAGCTGTGGGGATGGGAACCTTTCAAGTAGCAGCCCCCAGGGGCAAGTCTGCGCGTAGGTAATCATATTGTGCACAGATTAACTTTCAAGGGGATTTTAAAAAAAGTAACTTGAGTATAATGTGCTAAAGGGCAAGATATATGGTTGTCCCCATCTTTTAATACCAATTTCCTATTTTGGCACCCTCTGTGGAGGGGTATCTCATGCGAAGGGGCTGTGGATTGACTCCAGTGCAGAAACACATCTGGCACAGCTGCCGTATTTTAAGACAGATCAGACACAACTATTCTCAGTTTTCCATTTACCACACCAGCTATTCAGCTTCAGCATCTTTCACGTTTCCTCCTGTATGCGGTAGAGGGATAAGGCATTATTTATTAGGAACTTTAGCAGGACTGGAGTGAGCTGCTCTGTGAGGTGATCTCTTGAGCACAACTAAGAAAGAAAGAGCCTGGCCCAATAAGTGTCAGTGCAAAACACATCACGTGAGTGTGAAGTTACAGAAGCGCTTCTGTAACCGGTGCCTTCATTTTTGCATTGCATGGCATCCTTGTTGAAAAACAAGAGGTCACGATGGGCTGTTGCTTCAAAGGAGAAAAATAATTATGGAATGTTTTACAGCTCTGTGGTGATCAGATGCACCATGGAGGTGGCGTTCCAGTTTTCAGCTGGCCATCTCAGGGTGTCTCACCCATTACGATACTTTTAATGCTGATAAATGTAACCTGATTCAGGTTTGCCTGTTGAAGGAAAAAAATTACTCCTCCTTTCCTGGGTGATAGATAAAACAACAAAAAAAAAAATTCTTAGAAAGAAAAGAAAAAAGAATTGCCACAATTTTCAGGGAAAAGTAAATAAAAACAGCCTTCCAGATCTGTGAATCCATCCAATCCATTCACTGGTGCCAGAAATTAGTAGTGCATACTCTTTCTTACCAGTTTTACTGCTTAATCTACCACAGGCTATGGCTACTGGAGACTGCTACCTGTCTGTTGGATGCTAAAAGGGAGGTAGCATAAATTTTCAGCTTTTGCACAATTAGACCTGGGAAAAGCATTACCTTCTTAAGGCATTGCTGCACTTTTTTTTTTTTTTTTTTTTAAATCTTGTTCTGCTTTGAAAACGTACATGATAATACATAATGTCCTTCTCCCATTTGTTAAGACATTGGATTTTTCAGGCTGCGCACCTTGCCCAGGATAGTCAGAGTGCTAGGCAGCCACTTCCACTTCTAGATCTCTGTTCCTTGTTTGAAGTGTTGTGAAGTGTTGTCTAAAGGATTCAGTTGGGGAAAAATCTGCGATTCTTTGCATTTCTCTGAGCTCTCCTAGCTGAATCTCTCATCTCAGTTATTCACCTCAGGTTGCTTTTGGATTTTCTTTTGAGTTTTTCAATTAAATATATATCAAAAGCCTCTTCTTATTCTGACGTATCTTAAAGCTTGTGCGTTCAAGCATTCCTGCTTTCCCTGGCGTAGCTGGCAGAGTTAAGCCACTGGTTTTGTAAACCAATTCAGCAGCTGGCTTTGCATGTGTTATATTATGAATGTTCTGCAGCAGGGAGAGTGTCTTCTGCATTTTTCAGCATCACTGCCCAGCTCTGCACACAAGCACAAAGGATGAGGAGGGTGACGCAAACATGACCGCAGCCCTGCTCTGGTGGGATGTGTGGGATCTGTCCCTGTCCCTGGAATGAAGCAGGGGAAAGCAACTGATGGACGGACAGAGCAGAGAGACTGGCTGCTGGTCCCAGCTGCTGCCAGCCCAGGGAGCTCCGTATCCATTCTCAGACCAACTGACTGTTGCTGGGTGTCCCATTCACCCCAAGAATAAAGGGATAGTGGGTCCTGGTCTGTGTGCACTGCTGTTTTTTTCAAATTGAATTTCTGGTTTTGCTAAGCTTTCCCCTACCTACAACAGGATGTCAGTCAGGGTCAGCCCCTGGTTTTCATCAAATCGCATAGGGCAGAGTAAGAGAGTGCTCGATATAATTGTAGCTATGGGTTTGGTTCAGTCAGGTAGCTGAGCGCACGTTTAGTTTTGTGTGATTTGTTGCAGTGAACTTCAGTGTGATTCTTAATGTGTTTAAACCCCGATTTCTTAAGGTGCTTCAAGTGTGTCTAAGTACTATGGGTATTTATTGTTGTTCTGGTACTTTGATGGTAACGGTAATTTTTTAAAGAATAATTCAACCACTATACAAACAATCATTTTGATAACTTGATAATTTTTATATATTGGAATTATTCGAAATTTTTTTCTGAATCTAAATCTGGGCTGGAAATGAGTGAATCTGAAACAGATGTCTAGCGGTGCTCAGGGGGATGAATGGAACCTCATACCTTACTGAGTTTTAAGGGCAATTGTAGCATGAGATTGTAATAAAAGACGTTTATTTGCTTATTAAATTTATTGAGCAGAGAAAATCGGTACTAAATGGACATTTTTGGGAACTCACCTTGCTAATTTTTTTTAGTCCTTTGTTTGTACAAGAGCAAATTATGTGTTTGCAGATGCATCTAATTTCTTGTCCTGCAGTGAGCATTTAGGGGACAGACTGACCTCAGTCCACAGGTCTGATGAAGGAACCCTGCATTCAGAGCCTGAGGAGAAAAACACTGTATATTTTAAAAAAATAGGCAGTTTGCTTATTTCCCATGAGACGGTACATTATATTAAGGCAAAACGTGGTGCAGATCACAGCCATGACACAAGCTTGTGGACGGCGAAAGCTGACTCGCACATTCTTTATATTAAAACCATAAAATTTCACGATGAGCAGCAGCTCACTTCCATTGCTCTTTCCTGAAGTACGTATGATACCAGGTGAGATCTGAGCCTGCCTTGGGATGTCCTAGGACCTGTGATGGGGTTTAACCTGGGGCTGCAACAGCACAGCAGCGATGCCGCTGCTCAGGAAGCTCCTGCCGGGATCTTACACCTTTGATCAAGGGATTTGCTGTGAATAAAACCTCTGCCTGAAGTGGCCTCTGTGGGTGCCCTTTTGCTTGGTTCAGAAGTGCAGGTGCTGCCTTCCCTTTCCCATGGTGGGCATCCCCCATGCTGCCCGCACCAGCCAGGGCACCTGCCTCCACCCGGGACACAGGCGGTTTTGAACGCAGCATGTAAAATGGGACATCTTGGCTAAAATCTTTTTTCAGTTTGGTTTGCTGTGAATAACCCAGCTTTTATGGTCTTTATATCAAACATGTATTTAATTTTAAGTGGGTTTTTTGTTTTAAAAATGCAGTTTAGTGGTAAGTAGATTGTGTTCTCATTTTCTTCTAATGATAGAGCGCAATAATATTCTTAAATTTGCTTTCTCGATTATGCAACATCATTTTGAAATCAGATCTGAAAACATCTTTTTCCTTACCTTCAAACCTTTATCTTCCCTTCCCTTTGATACTTGGTTTTTATTAACTGTATCATTTAATTAGATGTAGGGCATTTTCTAATAGAACTTTTGTGAAGGAGGGTTTTTACATCTGTTTTGTCTTGCACTGTAAATGAAATACGATTTCTCTCATCTTGAAGCTTAATTCAGCATTTAGAATGCACAATGCCTCATTCACACAACTCATGCAATTAGCTCCTGCATACAAGCTCTGATTTTATAAGGTAGGCACCCGTGTACCTTTGGGCATGTTGGTGCTGCTCGGGTAAGGGCCGTTGTTTTCCCTGGCTGGCGCTCTCCTCGCAGCACTGGGTGCAGGCGCCCGCGAGACAGATCACCCACCCTTGCCTCCCTCCTGATGCGCTGAAACAACAAGGTTTTGTTAGAGATGCCACGTCTTGCTGTTTGCTGAACAAACTCGTGTTAGCGGCTAGGAAAGATGGCAAATGGATGGCTCTGGTAAGACGGTCCAAGAGATGGAATGAATTTCCAAAGCATTCTTGGACAGGAGGTTTGACTCTGCTCAGCAAGGGGGGGTGTCAGTCCCCGGCCTCCTTGCCACATATGCCGGCATGGGGCTGGGATCTGTCCGGTACAACTTGCCAGCATCAGCCCCCCAGGCTGGCTGTGGCCACTAAAACCTAATGATAAATAATTATTTCCGTAATGAGAATTACTCCAGTGGCTGTGGTGAGCTTGCAGTTGGCTGTGAGGGTGATTTTTTTCAGGTCTGGGTGGATGCTGATGGGAAGGAGGGTTTGACCACCTGGTGCTCCAGAGCATCCCCATGCAGGGGATCCAGTTCCTGCATCTGTGCAGGCAGCAAGGCGACCTGGCCAGGTCTGTCTGCAGCGCCTGCAGGGAAGGAGAATCTTTCTCTGCTTTTCGACTACTGTTAATGTTCCTGTTGTTTTATGCTCTAGCTTTCTTTGTGATCCTTTAAAAAAAGAGCGAATGCTTTGTAATAGTTTCAGCAATTAAAATCACTCTATTACCTGCAGAGAAAGTGGTCACAGACATTTCATATTCTCAGGTGTCTGCTCGAAGAGCTCCCTGCGAGGGCTGGTTGCTATAGAAGTCCTCACAGAGTGGCATATTTATGGAGAAACTTGCAGGGGTTCCTAATAGTCTGTGAAATCTCATCCAGCCAGGCTCTTGTGCAGGCTGTATGTCCCAGCTGGCACCAAACCACTCCGATGCGAAGCAGTCCTGCTCCTGAGGATGCTCGGTGTGAAGGTGGATAATTTCATCCTCTTCAGCAGGTGAGGTGTGGTCTGAAACCAGTTATAGATTAAGTTCAGCTTGTGTTTCAGCTGTAGGGGGGATAAAGAATTAGTTTATATACATACTTGAAAAATTAGCAACACATGAAAAATCTTAAAATAAGGCTGGCTATTTGATGATAGGTTTGCATTTAAAAATGGGAAGGATTATGAGTTTGAGTTATATTTATTACAGCACACCAGAAGCTAGATCAGTGCTAAAGTGCACCCTCAGTATAAAGAAGAGACAGTTTTGAAGCTCTGTTTCAAATTACAGATGTAACTTCCAACTGCATGTTAGGCAATGATCGTTAAGATGAAAAGAAAACAAAGATGAAAATGGAGTTGGTTAAATAAATGTGTGGCATATAAACTGAGCAGGTAGTTGTGAACATGGAGCTGAAGTCTGTGTGACCGATGCCTCTGATAGTTAAATATTCATGGAGGTAGGCCGTGCCAGCAGCTCCAGAGGTGTAAATCCAAGAGCTTCTCAGGAGTAAAGCAGCCTGACTGGGAAGAGTCAGGATAGGGCCGGAGGCAGACGAGTACCGCTGAGGATGTAGAAGCAAACCACGAGTACCAGCACGCTGTGGGGCTTGCTCAGTCTGGGCTGAGCATCTGCCGGGGCAGCACCGCACCCTGGGACTGCCCTGGGCTGCTGATCCTCCCTGTGGCTCTGGGTGCCAGGCTCTGGGTGGAAGCCACTGCCTCAGCCCCTGCACTCCAGGGTTACTCGAAAGTCACGAAGGGTCCTGTGACACCTCGCTGCTGTCCCCAGATGCAGCGCCAAGGCAGTCGAGCACCAGGAGGTAGCTTGAGGATGAGGGACCCACCTGCCTGGCTGCAAGCTGGGCCATTTAGTAATGGATGTGGTAAAGGAGAAGACAATATAGCTCCAGGCAGCTGGCGGAGAGGGAGATGGTGGCAGCGGGTAATTGAAGAGTGGATGGCATGTCGTTTGTACGGGGGGCTGTGACGTGTATTTGGAGTGAGGCTGTGTGGAGGAAATCAGAAGCTGCCCAGGATCGATGGGGCTCACTTGGTGCCTGTGCCCAGAGCCACCCAAAAGAGCCCTGACAGCCTGAAAGTCTAGTGCTCTTTCCTCCAGCAGTCTTGGTGAACGCTACGGGCTCAGGAGTCCAAAGCACTCCTTTGCGGAGGAGAGGGCAGGAAGGTCTGACAGCTCTCTTCTCCATCAACGCAAAAGGTGGAAGAGACATTGTTTAAAGCATCTGTTTCAGTATTTCTGAAGCTGTTGCTGGATTCGTTCCAGCTGAATCTAAATTGGAAGGTGTTGCAAGTGCCAGATGGATCAGGGATATGTAACAGAGAAATATGAAAGGCTTGGAAATATAGGCAATATCTTTAAAGAAAAACACAGAAAAAGAAAAGCTTATCAGGCCTTGAAGGGAAAAAAACAAAGACCTGGTCTCGGGGGGGAAAGAGGGGCATGAAAGGAGCCATGACAGAGGATACAGTTAGCTATTAAGCAGGTTGAAACATTTTCAGTACCGTCTTTTGGTCTAAATGTACCTGGTTTACTGTTGTTGAGCACTTTTGCTCTATTTATTCCCATTAGTACTGCTGCAGCTTTGATGAGTAAGAAGAGTGAGAAACAAATTCATTTTCCTGCCTGAGCCGTGGCCCTGGCCTCGGAAGCTCTGCTCCTCATCCTCTCCCCTTCGTGCTCTGCGAGCTGCTCCTCCCTGCTTGTTCCACATGAGACAGCTCAGGGACTTGAGCTTCTCTCCAGTATGTCACCTACTGCTCCAGCAGCTGGGCTTGCAATTTCTGTTTGAAAACTGGTATTTGCATATAATTCCTTAAGAGTAGATGCAAATGATTTTGTCTTGTTGGATGACAAGAAAATTGCAATTTCTGTGAAAGACCATCATTGTTCTTTGTTAGCTGTTATAAATTGGACCTGTGAATGCACGTCATAGCTGGGGGTACGCACGTTGCCACCCTGAGATGAACATAGTTGATGATACTGTATTTATAAATAGCTGCTTCTTGAAGATCTGCTTGTTTGGTCAGGTTCACCAAAATGAGAGAAACTCAAGCTCCATGTCATCTTTACCCTTGGCTACCACTGATACCGCCTCCTACGATGCTTCAGCATAATGCTATTTCTGCTGGAAGTGATGTCCTTTCTATTGGGGTGACGTAAACAGTATTTCTGAGAGAGGCACTTTATTTAAAAAATGAAAAATAAAAAGCAGGAAGCAAATGAAAGCTCCTGCTTGAAGGGTATGGCAGGGCTTGTTCTGGAGGGGTCTTACCATGTTGCCACAATTTTTTTTGAAATAACCCTTCGCAGTGGTTTTTTGCTCCTTCTTGAGCGTACATGTGTGTGGCATGCCACAATTTCATTACGTTATTAATGCAGAGTATGAGGAAGACCCATGTGAATAGCTGAGCTACATGACTGACTTGGGTTTGATGCTTTCCAGTCTTGTACAGAAACAGATTTGGCAAAGGACCTGTATCGATGGTTCCTAACTCTGGGTGCAGTCCGTCACTTGACGTCCAGGCATTGCGAGGGTTTCTCCGACAGCTGTGCCGGGGCAGAGCTGTATGAATGCCCTCAGTACTGCTTGCTGAGTCCAGCTGGGACCTTCCTCCATGTGCAGGAGGGTCTTCTGGCACCGCCTGGCCACGAGCGGCTCTCCCATGGTGGGACGTTCAGGTGATGGTGCTGAACCTTGTCGGGTCTGAGTCTGTGCTGGACATGAGAGCTTGAGGGAGTGGGGAGGGCTGCGATCTACGTGGAAGCCTTAGGTGTTCAGTCTTCTAATGGACCTCGGCATGGCTTGGTGACCACCCACAGCACGTATTTCAGAAAATGAAAGGATGCTCAGATTTCCAGCAATTTTCATTTTGTACGTTTTTCTGCTGGGCAGAGGGGGGGTCAAAAAGTGACTGTGTGGCCACTGGAGAGAAGCCCCAGCAGAGAGCTGCCGTGTACCACATGCTTGGTTCTTGTGTTTCCAGGGTTATAGAGGTTTCCTTGTCCTTTTTGAATACTGAACTTCAAATGTATTTTAGGATATTCTTTATGTTCATTCAATATGATAGAGCAAATGTCATTTGAAATAATACTGTGCACTCCAAAAATAAGGTTTGTGTTTATTGGAGATTAACAAGATGGTCTCATCTCATCAGCATTGCTCCCACACGTATGTTTTGGGCAGCATCCACAGGGGTTGTTATCCAAAAGTAGAATACCGCACAGAGGTGTTTACGATGATGGTTACTGCAATAGATAAATCTGATTTTTTAGCAACTGCAGTAGATTTACGTTAAAATTCTGAATTATGATGAGCGCACATCACAACAGAATTTGGCTCTAATTTGGTATTCATCCTGAATGAAAGTCATTAATAGCAATTATCTCTAAGAACAATTTTCATGAGTCTATTCCAATTTTCAGTGAGTGTCCCTTCTGGAAAAAAAAAACTCCCTCTGAAATATATCGAGACTGTTTTTCATGCAAATAATTATTATTTGCTAAATTCCTCTTTGTTGGTATTGCTGTAGAAATCATGGCACTGTCATCGAGACCATATATATTTTTTTTTTACTTTCATTTGTATATTGTATGTAGTACTGTGTCCAGTATTTGTACATGAATTTGTCAATACCACCAAAAGAGTAAATGTATTGTGGTTCCAACCATAACTGTAAAACTTGCTATTGCGGTTGCATTTACAGAAAGTAGAGAGCAACTCTGTGCCCCATGGTGCTGCTCTGGGCATGTCAGCAAAGCGCAGGTGTGGTGGCTGGCCTTGGCCAGGGGCAAGACCTGTCCCCAAGCAGTTCCCAAGTGTTTTTAACTCCACCTGCAGTGCTTATCTTGATCAAAAATTATTATGGTCTGACCAGCAGGTGGAAGCAGAGAAAAAAAACCTCTCCAAGGCTCTTGCATGTTTCCATGCTGTTCACAGAGAAGCTGTTTTCTTATAAAATTGCAAAGCATTAGGGGATACAGAATATGGTATAATTTGGGTGGGCCCTACATCTGAACCATACCAGCCCGATCCACGTGATTTTTAACACTGCTTCCTCTGTCATTGATCATTACCAGTGGGTTTTTTTTTTTCCTTTTGTCTCATTTTTCCCTACTTCTTTGCATCATAAGCAACAGGAAAGCAAATTTATGCTTAGACCCTATTTTTTTTGTTGCTATTTACTAAAATGAGTTGCCGGTTCCCTGAAATATAAAAGACCTTTGTTAAGCATCTGGCACAATGTTAGGTACATAGGTTCAATGTTTAGTCAAGCCTACTGTGGTAAAAAAGGTTGGCAGCACCAAGATCAGCTTTAGTTGTTTAGGACCATGCGGTATCTCTCTTAAAGCAATCTTTTAGTAAATGGATACTTGGCTACTAGACTAGAAAGCACTGTTGCCTTGTCCTGTCCACTGCTCCCTGTCGGCTCCTGTAAATAAATAAAAAAGGTGAATGCTTGCATTGGTGCGTGGCCCGGGGTATGGTGTCGTGTGAGGGCTTGCAGCCAGTGCCTACCAGGGCGGTAGGCTCAGGTGTCCCTTCGGGCAGGGCTGCAGGCATCGCAGGTGGCTGCTTGGGCTCGCAGGGCTGTGCACAGCGCTTTGCACGGGGAGCCCGGCTCACGGCGAGGCTCCACAGGGGGCTGGGGGTACCGCGCTGTGGTCACTGGGGCTGAGGTGGGCTTCAGTGGTCATGGTGTGGGGTCAGTCAGAACTGGAAACCCATCTCTGTGGCCCACATTGCCATCACATAAGCTTGTTTTCTTTGTTGAGAGTTAGTTTTAACACTTTGATTTGTATGTCAGGTACTTGGGGATGTCTCACAGTGCTGTGAATCTCATAAATTATGCATGTGTATAGGCACTAGTTATTTAAATCCTGGTGGATGGTTGTAAAGCAATGGTTGTCTTCAGTTCAGAAATAGAAGTCATACTTTACCATTGTTCTGAATCAGTATGACTTGACAATGTAATCTAAATGTATATCACGATACTTTTTCCCCAGGAAATGGTTTAATTTCTTTGTAATTGCAGTAGATTTTAGCTTTATAATTTCCAGGTATTGGCAGTGTTTGCAGAGAGGGTGAAAAAAAACATTACGAAAGGAAATAAATACAAAAAATGTAATGTTATATGCATAATAAAAGTGCGTTTAAGCTTTAACATGTCATATAATCAATCAGCCATTTCATATACTGATGCTTTCCTGAGCTTAGACGCTTTGAAGGGGAGTATCAATGTGAAATCTAGAAAGAGAATAAGGATCCCAAGTTAGGAGTCAGTTCATTGGTTTAATGGGTCTTTCTCAGTATTAAATCCTCCATGCTTGAGAATTTAGGAACAGGAGATGACAAACTTCCTTGTGCTCAATCTGTGATGAACAAAGCTCCATGTATATTTTATAACAGAAAGGCAGCCTACATTAATGTTTCAGGTAAAGAGCCAGCATAACTGATCAACACAAGCGGAAAGGCAATGACCCTTGCTTGTTCAAGCCAGAATAAAATCCCTGGTCATAGATCGTACCGCTCTGATTAATGGCTGTGAAAACTGGATGGGAACTTTTTCTTAGTGAATGATAAAGACACTTAAAATTCTTAAAATATTAACAGATGCTTATTATTATTTTATATAGGGGGAAAAAGTTTCTAACCTTGTTAGTGTCATCTGAGGCATGATAGAACTCTGCTAACAGTTGCTCTCACTCTCTTAATAAGAATGATCTTCGTATCAATCCTCAGTTTATGAACTGTAATAGAGCTGCTGTAACAGTAGTAATTGGTAAAATTAGTTTGGATGGTTGCATTAATATTCATGCATTCCTGCAACAGCGCTGAGCTAATTGGTGTCTCTTCCTTCTCTATTATGGTGGCAAAACGGGACAGAATAAATCTCAGAGGTTAACTTCTGTGCTGAATGTGGTCAGAAGTCTGAGACGGAAAATGTTTCCGGCAGCATGTGCTGCAGCCACATCATTACTGGAAATGAGAATTGCTGATGCATCTGAGCCCAAGCAAGGCTGTCCGTGGGAGCCCTACAGGTTTGTGGGTGTGAGAAGGATGTTGAAGTTTGCTTCTGGGGGAACATGAAGTCACGTTGTTCGCTGTAATTATTCCACAGTAAGCAGAAGAGAGCAGCCGGGAGTCTGCGGGGAATACTCCTCTGCATTGGCCTAGATATGGAATAGGTGGTTTGAAAGATATTTTTTATTTTTCATCTCTGATTTCCATAGTTGTAGAAGATACCACAGGAAGAACTGAAATTTTTCTGCCTGATTTAATGAGTTTTGCTATATTTTTTTTCCTCCTTCTTCTCATTGAGAGCTATAACGTGAATATAGTGAAATTGCTTCCTCCTCTCAGGGGAGAGCAGGAAGGGGATGGAGTCATCCCTTACTGCATCACTGAGTAGTCTGTTCAGCTGTGTTTTGTAATTGTCTTGTAGGTGTGGGGTTCTGAAGCAGAAGGTTTGGGGATGCATTGCTGGGGCTAGGTGGCATGCTGTAGACAAAACCTGTAAGTCCCCAGGGGAGGTTCAAATAGTCCCCTGCTCTTGAGGAACCTGTGCAATAGTGTCTTACCTAACACAGAGCCCCAGAGCAGCCGTGCCAGAGGCAGGCAGCAGTGTGCTGCTCGGGTGAGCGCAGGGAGCCCCGCCGGCCCTGCAGCACAGGTCTGGATGCACTCCCTGGTCACCCCTGTGTTCCTGGTGGTGGGGATTGCAGCAGGGGTTCCTTCAGGAGGTTGTAGGGATGAAGAGAAACTCATTGAGAGATCTGCAAGGCTCTTATTAAGAAATAAAATCGAGAGGGATGGTAAATGAGCAAATACAGGTAATACCCTAGTCTTTTTCTCCAACCTGGGAAAAAACAGAAGGCGGCAGTGAAGTTGGGGGGAAGTGATCCGGAGAGCATTTTTCTCTTCTGTGATACACAGTGCTGCACCAGACACCTCTCATTAGGGTGTTAAACTGGTTTGCCGTTTCCCTGTGGTTTGGATACTTGGGAGTAGCAGAAAGCCCTCTCACCTGTACCTGATGCAGGCTGTGTCAGACACAGTCCTGAGTTTGCAGGTGATTATAAAAAAAGTGCAGTGCTACAGTTGCAGTCACTGTTTACTTGAGTACGGATCTTTGCCCTAATTAATCTAAGCTCTTTATGGGGTTGCTCCCAATTCTGCAGTGCTCCTTCCTATATCTCCCCACTTTGCCATCCCACCCAGGACAAGGTGCAGCAATCAGGGCTTCCACTAGAGCCAGAATCAGGCTGGGGAAACAGAGCCCCAAGGATGTATGAGTTCCCACAGGTACTGAGACTCCTACAACTACATAGATAATTCTTTTAATTTATTTTTTTTCTTCCATATTTTTTATTTTTTCTTATTTTTTTTCTTGACATGGAGGGGAAGCTATGTGCTTCATTCAATCTTTTTCACAAACAAATGAATAAATAAAGTAAGGCCATAAATGATTTGAGCATTTCTCTTGAAAGCTTGAAAAGAAGAAATGAGAAAATGCTATTAGTTCTATTTTTAAAGACTTGAGAGCTGCTGGGATACCATGGTGATGGAATTGGTGTAAGCACCTAGATAGATACAAATCTCCTGCATGTCTGGAATAATGTAAATGGACCAGGACAGTATGCAATTGGAAAATATTTATGTTTATCTAGTTTACTTTCAGCTTTCTGTTACTAAACATGGTGATTTCCAAGCTGTCAGCATGGATCTTAAAATCTTCTGGCACTTCTGGCTATGAAGAAGTCCGCAGGAAAACAAAGCCTGCAAGTAGAGCAGCTCCCTCTGCCCATTTCAGGTGCAGGGAGCGCTGAGCGCTGGCCCAGCAGCCCCAGTGCGTGGGGGGCACTGGGGAGCCCACCAGTTGCTAGCTGGGCAGCTACAGCAGGGTCCTGCCCCGTGCCCTAATGCGTAATAACCAGAGCATCTAGGTAGTAGGTGTTGTAGTAGTGGAGAGTGGCTGACAACCATTTTGAGTAGCTCCGCAGCACCTCCAGAAAATCACAGAAAAACCTGGTAAGCGGCTCGGTAAGCAGTGCAGAGGGAAGTTTCGGGGGATCGCTGAAGTTTCCAAGCCCAGAGAAGTGGCCAGCATCCTCGGTGAGGCAAGCAGGGCTGGGTCCTGGGGAGGGCTGGCTGCTGGGGGGCTCCTGGGCACAGGGCAGAGCTGCTGCTGCCTCCCTGACTGACAGCTGTCATTCCTCAGCTATTAACAATAACGTTCCTGCCATTTAATGCCTGCCAGTGATCTGTCAACTAGAAGCACTGCATAAATAACGAAAGATACTCCCAGAGCACTGTTATTCTTGGGGGGGGGGGGGGGGGGGGTGTAGAGAAGAAAAGAAAGGCTTGAGTCACTCAGTTGTGACCGTATAATGACTCTGTATACAAATTAGATGGATTCACACAGTGCTTATCTAAATTAGGTTGCCATTTTACAATGCTAATTTTCCTGTTGGTTGCTTGTGATACCAGAACACAGCATTTCAAAAATTCCCGTGCTTTTCGGCTCCAAAAATGTGGTGTGATGCAGTGCCTCAGTAAACTGCAGGGTTAGCATAACCTGCTGAGCTTCGGCGACGAAATGCTGGCTTGATCCTTTTGAACCACTTGTAAGGTTGATAACTGTGACTGCAGTAATTAGTAGCAAGCCTACAGATCTTGATGAAGTATGCACAAGGGGCTTGTTCCTGTGCGCTGTTCTTTTACCCTCCAGAGGAATAAATAACTGGAGGGAAGGGAATTGAAAAAAAGAAAAAAGTAATGAAGAAGGAAATAAAACCCCAGTGCTCTTTTCAAAAGCTGACACCTAGGAATCTGACAGACACGCGCAAGATCTTAGTGTAAAGTGGCAGCATTTAAAAATCTATCAGCATCCTGATAAAAATGCTGTTGTGCCATGGAGTCAGAGCAGGAGGTGCAACAAAGGGACAGGAGTCATGTGCTGAGTGTTTGAAAAAATACCTGGATTTTTATTCGGCACTCGTGTTTTATTATGGCTTATCACACAGAAAAAAGGCAGTCCCCGTTTGCTGCCTGTCTGGGGAAGCTCACATTGCGAATGCTGATGTTTAGCATTCATGTGGATACTTTTTTCAATCAAAACTCTTAAAATATTTTCAAGTGGAGAGTAAAGACTCCTTTCCCTTTCCCCTGCCATCCTCTCCCCATTGGGGCTGAAAGGGCCAGTCCGTTGTTGCAGTGTGCTCAACCACTGTGATGGCTTTAGGCTTCTGTAAACATGGGTCATGGAGCTTGTCTAATTTCTGTCAGCGAGGATGATGTGCTGAGCTGTTGTCATGCTGGTCTGGGGCTAATAGGGAAAATCACATCCCATCAACACCATCAAAATGAGCTCTTCTTCCTATGGATTTTCTGGCACCGCTTAATTTGTTCTGGTGATAGCTGATGAAGACCTGTTATGTTCTGTTGTTCAAACTGCTCTGGCACCCAACATTTTGCATAAACTTTCTTTCAGAAATATCTATTCAACAAGAAGTAAAAAAATACAGTGATTTAGGGTATAAACTGCATATGCATAAACATGAGGTGATCTCTAAAGTCATGATGCTCATTTTAATGTGATAAATACAGATGCACGATTATTTGCAGAGTGCCATTCATTGCAGTGTTAATTTTATGTATCAGATCTTCAAGCTGCGTAATGTGGTAGAGCTCCATTGAAGCCAATGGCAATTTTCACCAGCTGAGGATTTGATGCTCTACGTACAATTTTTATTTCATAAAAGGGAAAATGGAAGAATGATATGATACCATACTTGCCTGCAGCTTTTCCTCTGCTCTGCCTCCATAGTTCACTGACTTTCATGTGGCTCCTGAAAGTAAACAGGTTGCTCTGCTCTGTCGGCTGGGTGCATTAGCACCTTGCAGGATTGAACCCTAAATAATGATGAGCACAAGGACTTCCTAGCATCAGCAGCCTGTTACATAGAGCAGGGATCTTGAAATATTTAGTGCTTTCCAGAACTGGGTTCTGTACTTTTTATCTTTGGAGCTTTTCAGGGTCAGAGCAATCTCTTTCATCTTGAGGAAGCTCGCTTGCCCTGTGCATGGATCAACTAAAAAATCTTATGCAAAACTTCAAGACGTAACTGCCAGAAAAATCCCCACAACTGAGAGTGAGTCAGACGTGGAAAGAAAGGTTATAAAAATACAAGACTGCCAGGGGAACCCATTAGTTTGATCTCTGAGAGCTTAAAGCCAGCTTGTGTGTGCAGCGATGAACCAGGGAAGCAGCCCATCCAGTGCCAGGCAGTGCTTGAGCTGCCCAATTCCTGCTTAAGAAATCACAAGGCTAAAACTATCAAGTTTGTTTTGAAACTCTTTTAGTATCTTGGCAAAAGTGGCTTTATTTGCACTTTTTTTCTTCTTTTCATTTCAAATTATCAGCAAGCCAAGCTATATGCAGCTATGACAGCATATAACAGGTCAAGTCTATTGTAACAATTCTACCGTCGGGAGAGAAAACAAACTGGATCTAATTTTCTTTGGGAGTGCCCTTTGTGTAGACATTTTCTTTGATTAACAATTGCATGTAATATCCTGCATATTGGTGTAAATTGCTGTCAGTATCCAAATTTGCACACATGAAACTTCAAAAGAACACTTGGTAGCAAATTGTGATCCTTTTTTAATGACTAAAAATTATGTTAATGATGGACTAATGTTGGCCAGTACAGGAAAAGTAAGAGAAAGGTAGAGGAGGGCTAGGAAAGGTTGTTTTATTCATTAAAAGTAGCTGTTGGTACATTTAGGATTAGTTTTATCATAGATGTGGATAAGCATTTCCTTGAATGATAACAAATTTTCTGTACCTTTTTGTTGGTCTATGGACCTATAAATGTTTCTCACCTGGATTTTTATGGGAATGCCTAAAATTGCTTGGGGAGAAAAATGTTTCTGTTCTGGCAGATTGCTGCTTCAAATTGTATGTATTGCCTTTTTTTAAAGAGAAGCTTTAAGTAATTGAAAGTTTGCATTTGGTTGAAGGAAAACCATACACATCAGAGCTATTAAAGAGGGTGAATGATAATAAAAAATAATTGCATGGAGAGCATAGATTTCTACAGTTTTCTGTAATCCTTTAAGCGACTCAGTTTACCAGCACTCCTTTCACTCGAGGGATTAGTTCCTGTCTGTGATGTGCTGCCATATGAGAGATGAGGAGGAGAGTTACCTCTGTTCCATCTCTCAGTACTTCACCAGCCATGCCAGTTGTGGTTCATGGCAGTCAGAGCTAGGGCATCCTGCTGGGGTGCAGGCTGCAGCACCAGCACAAGTTCAGAAAGGAGCCCTGTGTGGAGCTGCATCACATATGAGACTATTGCCAAATTATTTTTTGCTTGGAGATGAAACCAGAGCTAAAAATTCAACATTTTCTATGAGGAGGCGTGCAAAATAAATAGGTAAAAAGAGAAACAAGCATGAGGTCATTGAAGAAGAAAAGTATTCTGGTGGTGAATAGCAGCGCAGCTGCTGCAGGAGCTGCCCTAATGGCAAGAGGCTTTTCCTGCAGCCCCGCTGCCCTGGGGGAAGTTTTGGTGTCTCTGTGGACTGGGGTCTGTGGCATCATGGAAACTGGTATGGAATCACAGAATGGTTGGGGCTGGAAGGGACCTCTGGACTCACCCAGTCTCATCCCTGCTACAGCAGGGTCTCCTAGGGCAGGCTGCACAGGGTTGCATCCAGGCGGGTTCTGAACATCTCGGCACCTCCCAGTGCCAGAGCCCGTGCCAGCGCTCTGCCACCCTCAAGGCAAATAAGTTCTTGCTGTTACTGGGGTGGTACCTTGTGCTGGGGCTGGCGGCTGCCTGGCTTCGCTGCCAGCAGCTTCACCACGTTGGGGAGCTGAGTTCAGGGAGCTGGACAAAACTGTCCTCCCCTGTCTCTGCTTTAATAATTCTGTTTGTCTTTTTGGTTTTTTGTTTTTTGGGTTTTTTTTAAAAGGCTCTAGGATCAGGAGCTGTGCAGCTTTTTCTGAACATTTCTGGTTGTGCAGAGTTCTCTGTCGGCTCCTTTCCTCTGCGCTGCTCCAGCTTGCTGCAATGCGAGGGAAGGGGCTGGTGGCCTCTGTGGTGTGGTTTTCATCAGGGTGCGGGAAGACAGAGCAGTTCAAGACCTTTTTTTTAAAAAAATATATATATTTCTATATCTGGTTGCTTCTGCATGTGTCTAATAGCATGGCCCTTAGAAAGTAATTTGGATTAATTAGAATGTCTGGGCACTTTTGCGATAAAGACATGCTGAGTAATTATCCAGCGTCCAGAATAATCTATCGAGCTTGTGAAGTTTAAGTCTGAAAATTATTCTCCCCTAAGTATTTGCCTTTCTAGTTGTATTTCTGTTATTAAATTTGTTTTCCCACAAGTTAGATAAGAAGAAATGTAATTATTTAGCTGGCAAACTTAATGTTGAGGTGAAGAAAACCAGTGAAGGTAAAAGTGTGATTGCCTTGTGTTTTTCCTGTAATAATACATAAATATTTATATATATGTAGAATTACATGGTGATGATGCACTTTGTAAAAGGCCAGAGATGAAATATAAGGAAATAAAAGGTATAGATATTCATTGAAACTTCGCTATGCCCTATAATTCTTGTATATGTAGTTGAAGAAATGTCAAATGCAGATTTCTCCCATAATTATAATCCATTCTCACTTACATCTCATCTTGCCGCATTTCCTTGCTCTTTTTTATGCCTAAAGTCCGTGTCCTGAAGGACCTTGTTTGGATTCTTATGCTCAGAGGATACAACGGGCCTTTTTACTCATGATAATGTTTATTTTGGATGAAAGAAAATGGAAATCAAAGGCAGTCTCAATATAATCATGCAGTCTCCCTGGTGAAACCCACCCCCACGCCCAGGGTCAGCACAGTGGCCCGACAGAAGTGCCTCTTAAACTTTCCAAAGGAATATTAAATGCTGCCCGTGACTGTCTTATTTGAAAGCATTAATTTTTTGACCTTGTGGGTGACAAAGGGGAGACAGAGCATTTTGTTCTGAGTGCTCATCTCAGTGGTCCCTGCCCCTGCCTCCGGCACAGTGCTTGTCCCTGGGGGATAAGCAAGCAATGCTTTGGGTGTAAAGCCAAGGAAAAGGGTTGTAGATGCCGGTCAGGCGGTGGAAGTGGGAAGTTCAGGGACGTGAGGGTCTCACAGCAAGGAGAGGTTCTCAGAGGAGGGCAGTGACTGCTAAGGTCACCGTGTCAGATACACCTTGCTGGGGAGGGTGTGTGGGAGAAGAGGCTGGTGGGCTCAGTGACTGCGGGGCAGGCAGCTCGGCTGGGGAATGGGACCCCGGAGTGTTTGGGGATGAGTTTGAAGATAACAAGTTTAAGGAAGAACAATCCAGAGAGCAGTCCCATGAGCATTTCCAAGGAAGCTAAGGGTGAAGCTCTCAGGGCCAGGGAGGAGGCAAACCAGCAGTGAGATATGATCATAGGTGCTGAGAGATGACAGATTCCCAAGGAAAGGATTATGGCCCTCCTGCTCAGATCTCATTTCCTACTGATGCAGCCTGTGTCAGCTGGTGCTGGGAAGCTGTAGTTCACCAGGAGAACATCCCTTAGTAAGACACCCAGCCTTGCTGCAGTCATTTCAGGTGATGGGAAGCTTCTTGTCAAAGGCTGGAGTTTTTCAGTGGCTGGAGCTTTCCTGCCTTCGCTGTTCAGGGTACAGAGCAGCAGGGATGCAGTTGTGCTATGAACTGGGAGGGAGGTGGGGGTGGAAGCAGGGCAGCCCGCACCAAGGCTTCCCGGGCTGCCGGCACCAGGACCCGCTCTCTGCTTCCCATCCGTCTGCCTCTTCCCACCCCACCGGTCACCAGCCACCCCACTCCAACTATTTCGTTTGAAAAAACACTAAAACTGTGAAAGCTGGAAACTGAAAACTAGCAAAAGCTTACTTGAAACTGGCATCTTTCACCTGATTCCATCTCAGAGCTTTGAAATACATACTGCTGTAGTGAGGCGTCTGGGGACCGGCGTCGTACTTGTATCTTTCTCATGCAATTTGTAGTTTGTAGTTCAAGGTTAGTCCTGGCTGTGGTTTATGTAGTTCATCTGTTAACAGTAAAACCTTTTACATTAAATTTCTCTTGCTATGGGCTAACAAGCAAGATTTTTCTTCTGGTAGAGTTGTCATTGCTGCAGCAGGTGATAACTTTTAATAGAGAGGTACAAATAATTTATCAAGGATTTTGTTACAGAGGCAAACTCTAATGTCCTAGACTACTGCTTCAGCACTAATGAACACATCTGAACAAAAGGCTTCTAAGTGTGATTCTGAAATGGAGAGTTGGCTCCGGATATCTGAAATTGAGAACACATTTGTATCATATCTTTACTAAAATTGTATATAAGAATTTCCTGTTCTTCACGCTGATTGTAAGGGATATGAGATAAAAATACATTTAGTTGCATTCTTCCACACAGAGTATTTTTCAATTACTGTAGGAAACAGTTCTTTGCTGTATGTACTGGCTGCCACTGAAACTCAGTGCATCTTAGATGCTGTGAAATGCTATTCTGTATTTCGTAATGTAAAACAAGGCAATTTGTGTTCATTAAAATAAAAAAAAAGAGAAAAAAATAGACAAGTTAGTGTTATCTTTCAGTTTTTTAAGGCCATAACTTGCCTCTAGCAGTTGTAGGAATCAGTCTAGGACAGGAGGGGAAACAGGATAATCTGCTCTGTATTCAATCTCATCCTGATTGCTACTACAGAGTATTAGACATCTGAATAACATTCAGAATGTTTAATCGGTAGCCGTGACACATTTCCTTATTCTCACACCCACACACAGTGCCATGATGGGTGCTCATGCTCTTGTGCAGCCCCAGCAGCATGCTGGAGCATCACAGGCTCGGTCGGAGACCCTTTGGGTTGAAGGGAATGGATACTGCTTGATGGCACTGGAAATGCTTACAGAAGCGATGCTATTCCCCGAAGTGCAGGCTGGTGTTTTGGTATGGGGAGGTATAGCGTTTTGTAAATTAGGATTAGTTTTATAGCTGTGGATTCATCATTTCCAGTTGTAGTTACTTAACCATGGTTTCACCCTGGGCATCATCTGTAGTCATCACAGAGCGAGCCATTTTCAGGACAGGAGGAAAAATTGGAAAAACTCTGTTGAAGCATGTAGGCATGAATGACCAGAACTGAAGCGAGAGATTCAAATAGGAGCTTACACATATTCTCTTTAACCCACGGTTTTTCTCTTGCCTCAACCTTTAAATATGTGCCTATCCAAAGCAAAATAGTTTCAGCTTAAACAAATCCATTCGGACAACCACAGTATGTGAGCATGTTAAAAATGTGGTTTTCTGTATTATTTGACAACATTTTAAAATGCAAAAATGGTTCCAGTGTTATATGGAAGGAAAAAAAGAAAGAAGTGAGCTCTAGAAAGCCTGTTTAAAACACCATTTTAGTGCCTGAAATGCAGCTGATGCCCTTGTGGGTGTTTCGGAGAGGGTCTAGGGGAGGGGAGCTGGAGGGAGTCTCACTCTCCAAGGCTTGGTTAAATGAAGATGGTTTGGAAACATTTTTACGGCTACAGTTTCTTAATTTTGCGACATCTGATAAGTGAAAGCCACTCACAGGAGCTCAGTCTTGCTCATGGTGATATTCAGCTGCTTGCCGAAAGTTTTACTTTACAATGAAATTGTAAATAAACACTTAATATAGATAATTTGTATTGACAGATTTTAGCTGTCTTATTCTGTAAAGGCAAGAAGGCCATTGATTTTATTCTCCTTGACTGTAAGACACTGCTATATTGAAAATTTAGGAATAAATATTCAAATCACAGCCTTATTTCCCACAGCATAAACGGATGCTTGTCTAGAAATGCAATTATGAGATATGCTCAAATAGTAACTCAACAGCTTTCATTTAGTCTAATAACTAAGCTTTGAAGGATGATTGTTTCACATTGTACCACATTACAATTTGTTTCCACTATGTAGTGGGTTTATGTATGTCTGTGTTTGCATATTACTTTCCAAAAACTATGTTATGCTATTGTGCTTTTCTATATTTCAGCCTGTCTGCCGAGTAAGCCTTTACTGTGGTTGCCTTTATATAGTTTCTACTTTATCTACTTTCAAAATCAATGAGATTTATACTTGCAGATTAAAAACCTCTTAAAATATGCATAGACAATATAAGGTTCAATTATATGTTTGCGATGAATGGAGCAATGTGTACACATAAATAAAACATAAAAGCTGCTTTGCTGTGTTTATCTTCTGGTTCTGATTTATTTTCAAAATAATTAGAATTTTTGAGTCCATATTTAGATGTGAGAGCTCCAATCACCACAAGCATATTTATGCTTGATATAGATATACTTGGTGTATGCGTATTGCTTCTCTATCTGTTCACAGTGACTGACCTCTCACAGTGTTCTGACACAGTGTATGGGAGCGGTATACGTAAAAGGAGAAGAAAACAAGTTACCTACTGCTATCACCTCCCATAACTGCCTGTGGGGCACATATGGGCTCTGGTTCTCTGCTCATTTCTTCCTTGAATGGTTGAAGTGACCCTCTGGAGAATGCCTTGCTTGATGTGCTGTCGGAAGCAGGCTCCAGTCCTCAAGGGATTAGGTTTTGGCATTGAGAATGTCTTGAAGCATGTGTTCAAACTGTAAGATCAGTCATACCCTCCTTTGCCCTCTGCTTCATTGGGCAAGGCTTGGAAGGTCTTGACATCAGCCTCTCCAAAATGTGTGCCTTTCCCGTTCCCAAGTGCCTGAAGGGTTAATCTTCATCTTAGCAACGTGGTACAAATACAGTTGCATTTCTGACACAAGTTATTTGTTATCTGTAGCATTCAATGGACAGACCTTCATTTCTTCCCTTTGAAATACCATTGCCCGTTCCATCTGCTGGACGTGCACTGATGCTTTTGTAGCCTGTGATTGAAGTTAACAACCCCAAACATAGATTCAGTCTTAGCACAAACTCAAAGAACACAGAATATGCCTCTTTTAAACTTGTTCATTCTCTGTCTTTCATACCATATCTTTGTAATTGTTTTAGACGTTGCGGTGCATCATGGGATAAAAGTGTGACAGAATATCCATGTGTTATTTGTAGGTTGAATTTGAATCGCAGCATGAGCTTGAAAAGACTATTGCTGTATAAGCAGCTTTGTTGTACCATATGATTACAAAAATGTGGACAGTAGAAAGGTTATGGAGTCCCTGTACTCCCATCACCTTACGTGAGTTCAGCTAAAAATTGGCTTGAAGTATTAGCTCATAATAGACAAGATCCTTTGATGCTTTGTTAAGATTTCAAATTACCTCTAGCAAAGTACCATCTATTATTTTAATGCTGCTCTCAAGCTTTCATTCTATGAGGGCTGGAGTTAAAATATGAAGAGCTATGCTTTCTTGCATTGCAATAGATGGGCAATCACCACTGATGTTTTAACTGATGCATCCTAGGAGGAATATTCTAGTTAGTATTGTAAAATCAAATGTGCTGTGCTGGTCATATCTCATGCACAAGGTCTGCAAGCCAGTAAAGCTTTATCACCTTGCTAGTTTATGAGCAAGCCAGCTAAAATTCTCGACAAGTTAAATATTTCATTTAAAAACATTAAGTGCTGAAGTTTCATAATAGTAAAATTCTCGACAAGTTAAATATTTCACTTAAAAACATTAAGTGCTGAAGTTTGATAACAGTACGCGTGCCTTTGTCTTTATTATCAATAATCTCTCTGGTGCAGTACGTAAATAGTCCGTTTGCAGATGGGAACTCTAAGAGGTTCCCTGTACCTGGATGAGTGTGTTGTGTCGGCTGACACAGAAATTTTGCCTTCTGTCCGTCTGCGTGCCGGGGGGACAGGCCAGCCTGCATGGGGGTGGGAGCTCATGCCCCGCCAGCCTCGGGGTGTGTGCAAATGCCCCCTGCGGTACCCAAAGGGCTGGGGGACCCCGGCGGCTCCCGGCCTCGCCCATGATACTGCGGGGACTGGCTGCACAGCGCATCCACTGCCAGAGGGGCGGTTGGCCTCCAGGCAGCCTTCCCTCAAAACACAGCAGGATCTTGGTAGGTCTAGGGCTAGAAATAATAAGAAAAAAGTATAAATTAAATTTTGAATTTACTATTGCTAAATCAAAATGTAGAGGAAGCAAGAGAAATTAAAATGTAAGTAATATAAATGAATCTTTCTCCTGAGAAATGATCACTTAGAAGCGATCTTTGTGATTACATAAACAGGACTTTATGCCCAAATTGGAATTTGTACAGACACATGGGGCAAGTGTGTATCTAGAGATCTTTTTCCATTTTAGTGTAAGTTCAAATGCTGACTTCTGGTCATTTTCTGCATATATTTTTTTTTTTTTAAACAAAAAAAGTCCCAAGGTACGACAGTCTACTGGAAAAATCAACAATTCAAATGATGACAGTCGGTCTTGCAAGCATAAATCATACCTGCAAACACAAAGAAGCTTTTTTTATGTTGTTGTGGGTGTGTGTAGCACAACAGCTAAGAAATGTTGAAGAACATGATGTCTTTCGATACACTGAGGAACACATTTTTGGCCCTTAAAGGAGCAGTGTTCAGCACATATGGAGCTTTTGTGTCCAAGCTACAGCACAGGCTGAGGTTTTTATTTAAGTAATTCTCTGAAGGACACAAAGTGAAAGAACAGTTGAATTCCACTTGGGCCTCACCTATTTCTAAAACAATGTGCATATTGACAGCGGTGCTGAAATCCTGTTCGGCTTTCCTCAAAGGTGTTCTATTTTCATAGGAGCAGTACAGCGGGAACTGTGCTTTCTGGCACAGCTTGGACCAAAGGTTTGAATTAATTATTTTTAAGTATCAGAAACGTTTTGAATTGGTTCATAGACTCTGCTCAAAGGAGCTTGATTATAAAGAATACTCTTTGCCTGTGGAAAAGCTTATTAGACTGTTAACTGCAAAAAAAGCACTTACTGGAGCTGTAAATTGCAAAACATTCAGCAAAGTAGGTTCTGTCCGTATCGCTGCGCCATGACTTTGCCTCTCCATTTGCAGTAGGTCTTTGAGCAGGTCTTCAGTGGCCATGTATTTTAGGTGAAGGTGATGTAGGTGGCCTTGCCTTAGGGACAAAACCCTGGAATTGCAACCCAGGCTTTATGCTACCCACTTCACTTTTGTACTGTCCCCTGCTGGATAATTGATAAGCATGACTGATGAGACTTTTTGTTTCTCTAGTTTATTGTTTCAAGTGTTTTTACTGTCTTTTGGCAGTGTGGAAGGGCCAGGACTAGCTCTCCGGTTGAGTGGGAGCAGCTTAAAGTGCCTGTAGGCACAAGGAATGGGAGAACATTGCTGTGAAAGGGAGGCAGCGTCACGGGAAAGACTTTTTAAAAAATTCATTTATGCCTGTGTAGGAAGAGAAGTAAGCCTGTAGGCTCGTTATTAGTTGACTCGATACAAGAATTTGTGGATTTTAGCCACTCGGAATGCATTTAGGGAGACACAGGTATTTGTCTTTGTGTGTGTGAGCATCCTAATGCATAGATTAAATAAATGAAAGTATTAATGATGAAAGTATAAATGGACAATTCTTAACCCACAATATGTAAACTTGTTTAGACAGCTATTATGTCTTTATTTATTAGAAGGATAGTATTTTGTACAGCCTTATAAGGAGAAAAGGTGCATAGTTTCGCACTATGACTAATTTTCATTAGATCCTGGTTTCAAGTCATCTATCCAAGGATTATTTATCATTTAAAAGCTAAGAGACCACCTCCTATTTTGCAGCTATGAAAGCCTCAGCTATGCTTCATTGTCACAAGTAGACCTAGCTCTAGGTACAGGTCATCATGATGAAATACAGGGAATGAAATATTTCATCTTTATGGACACCTCTTATTTTACTACGTGTTTATATTTTTTTTTCTTTCTGTCTGAGCTGATAAAGTGCTCCCACGAGCCATGTGGACAGTACTAATTATTGTTCTCTTAATTGCTACAATTATTTTTTCTGGATTACTCTCTTATTCCAGAAAAGGAAGCAGGAGAGACCTTGTAGACACAGAAAATGCTCCCAGCTTGCCAACATTATTCACAACATCTTTCCACTTTAGTGCTGTGACAGTTATGCTAGGGATGCAGGCTGATTTATGTGTCTGGGAATGGGCTCTTTCATATGGGCTTTTCAGGTTGGAAATGAATTAAAACAAAAAATGCATTCAATTAGAAGGCCGGTTATTTGAAAAAAAAAACCACAAAGTAGCATTGGAGGTGTTTGTTTCAGTAATAGATTGCATCCATTGTAATATTGGTAATCAAGGCGTTGTGAATTTTAAAAGGTCTTATTAACCAGAACCATCACTCTGGAAGCACAACAGTGTGCTGCGTTGCTCCATATTGTCGGGCCGTCAGACCAGTGGTGTATTGCTCTCAAACAGCTCTGTTAAGGTCTATTACTGCACTGTTCAATTACAGTAAGTCCTTTAATAGGACTGGCCTTCCCTCTTAATTTCCACCCAACAATCTGCATGGAGCTTCTAATGTTTATTCATTATGTGTTGAAACTGAAGTCTATGCCACATAGCTAGACAATTCAGTGAAATGAAATTACAGATAACTTCTCCCTGTAGTTCCCCATGTTTTGTCGGTCCATTACCCTTCCTGACATTACTTTATTCTCCTATCACTGTCACTCTTGAATAATCTGATACTAAGAGGTCCACAAAGCAGTGACCTTGTCCAGTTTTTCGCTGATGATTTGTCAAGAACACCTGTAGTTCTCCATAAACGTGGAATTTTGCCATCCCACTTGTAAGTTCTTTCTTTTTTGGGAGCTTTTGTGAGGCTTGGGAGCTCTGACATAGGTCCTCAACTGCAGATGCTGAAGGCTTTGAAAATCTCTCCTTTAAAATGCTTTGGAAAGTGAGATTTACTCTGTTTGATGGGCATGTTTATAGTCCTTGTGGTCTATGAGGTCAAGTTGGGAGAAGTGTCATTCATCTATTAGTTCAAGCCAGAATGAAGGACAAGTAGTGTGGGATGGAGCTCACGCAGCATGGTGAGGTTCGGTGGAACGGGCCAGTGTGGATACAGGCAAAATTTGTGTACATAAATCATGTATTTTCTTAGTGTTTCTTTTGTTGCTCTTGAAGACATTTCTGTTTAATGAGATGCACTTTTCTTCCTCCAGGCTCAGCTCCTCATTGTATTTGATGTTGTTTATATTTGTATTTCTGTACCTTATGAAATATCTATCTGATTCCCTTGTAGGTGATTGTGTTGATCTCCAATACATCATTAAGAATTCACTGTGGGACAACATAAGAGAGGTGGTAATGTGAGCAAACAGGACCTTGTTTGAACACCGGTAGCTTTAGTGATTGGTAAACAGAGTGAGAGAAACTGAGGTGAACTGTAAATAGATTAATGGGTTTGAAAATTTTCTGTTATACAAATGCCCTTCTTTAGATGTGCTGCTTTTGTTCACTGCTCAGAAGTTGCTCTTGTGGTGTGACTTTTGCCCAGCAGCAACAGGTTTGCCATGTGCAAACACCTTATAGACTATGGCAGAGCTGCTCAGAAATACTTTCTATTGCTCTTAAAATTGATTTACATGAAAACTTTTTTTAATTGCTTTGCTTCATTTTCTCATTGTCGACATTTGATTTTTGAGTATAAAAAAAAGCTTGAAACGCACTACTTCTGAAATTTCATCATAAAACATAATAAGGGGGGATTATCAAAGCACTTCAGAAGGATTTGTTCTCATCGTTACCCAAGACTGTTGGAAATATTATTCCCTAGTCTTTTAAGAGCCCTAGAGCAAGAGCTGTGTTTCATATGCACCTTTCAGGACAGAAATAGGGCACATGCTGCCGGACTGACACCCTGGGAAAAATGTGCCCAGAGCTACTGATGTAGTAGTGTTTTGCTTTTGGAAGGGCTGGCAAGGAGGAGAAAAAAAGGCAGAGATGTTGCTTGGTGTGTGCCCCGCCCCCCCCCCCCCCCCCCCCCCCGTGTCTATCACCCGGCCAGTGTGCAGCGAGGCCACCAACGCCTGCAAGGCCGGTGCGAGCATGCACCCTGCCCCCCACCGCCCGGTCAGCGTGCCCCCCCACCGGCCAACACGCCACCCCGCTGGCATCAGCTCCTGGTGAAACAGAGGGAACCCCAATCCCCCCTCCAGCCCAGCGGAAATCAGCAGGAGACTCTTTCCTATTACCTTTGCAAGCTTTTAGTCCTAATCAGATTTTATTTTGTATCCTGGGTAAAATACTCTTGTGTGGAACAAAGTGAAAATGAAGAAACTGTAGAGGAGTTTTGCCCAGAGAAAACAGCTCGTTAGAAACTTCAAATAATTTTAATTCAAGGCAATGAAAACAATTACATGCAGTTCACAGGATGCTGAAGCTGTTTGTTATGCAATTTGAGATACAAATGGTGAACAAAGAGCAGTTGTACTAACTGATGATTAAATCCTGACATGATAAATTTCTATATGAATAAAATCTGAGATCTAAACAGATTCGAGATTGTTAGTCATCCACCAGTTCACACCAAAGAGTTTTGCAGCCAAGTGAAAAGTCTTCAGGCATCTTATTTTTGTGAAGTTGGGCTATTGGCAGGATTTTGCACTTTGTGTAGACTGACACTGCGCTGCCAAATGAGATGGGTTCAAGAGGCTTTATTGGAGTAGGGTGTTGAGTTGGATTTTTTTCTATTATCAGGAAATCATATCAATAAAACTTAATAGGAAGTTGAAAGTAAAAATGCAGCAAACTGTGAACTTAATATTACCCGGTGGGAGCTCATTAATATCTCAATAGGTATGCTCATGCATTATCTTAATTGCACATGGTCCTTTGGGAAATTGCCTTTTCTGAAGTTTTTTGTCTACTGTCATTTGGTGAGCTGGGTTCAGGTGCACCATTTTATTAATCTTTTAATAAGTTACTGAGGAGATGTAGCCTAACTCAATCACATTCGCAATCGCATTGCAAGTAGCATAGCAGGAATAATTATTTTTACGATTGCACTGATTTGTGAGGTTCTTGGCCATGCCAGGGAATTTGCAGGCAGAATTAGGCAGAGGTGATGAGGGTGTGGGCAGCAAGCCCAGTGCTTCTGGCAGTTATTGCAGCTTCAGGGAGGGTTGGTTTGTCTTCTGGCACTGGGTCTCTTGCGTGTTTCCAGTTGAGACACTTGGCTGTTAGCAAGGAGCTTGCTGTTTTCTGTCATTTTGCTTGAAAAGAACGGTCAGTTGATCAGTGAGGAGGAGGGTATGGGATGAAGCGATAATACACAAAAAGTTTCAAATGAAGAACTGGAACAAGTTTGTGGTTTCAATTCCTTTGTACTCTGAGATACGTATTCGCAAACCTGAAGTTGGAAGATGTTTGATGTTACGAAGAGTGACTGGGGAGACCATCAGTGAGATGTGTTGATCCTTGGTGTGTTTTCTGCTGTTGCTTCTGGTGCAGCTGCTCACAAACGGGCCCTGCTTTTCAGGCAAGAGACAACCAACAGTGATCCAGAGAGCGCTTTTCATTAACAGAAGAAAATGAAATAAATTAAGAACAATGCACAATGTTAAAAATAAATTAACATTAATTAATCACTGACTAATGCAGTGTTCCCAGTGTTAAATCACTCACTCTCACTGTAAGCAGAACATCAGCCAGGCAAATGGCACAGAAACCTCTGAGTGTGATGTTTGCCATAGTTCTGTAAACACGAAGGCTGCTTTCAGGAAAATCTGCCTCCCACGTCAGTGACCTGTTTACTCATCTGCCGGCAGCTGAGTGTCCTTCAGAAAGCTCCAGCTCCAGCCGAGACTCATCGGGGTGGTGAGGGCTCAGGCAGGATGCCTCTTCTGCAAATGCTGGCTGCTATGCAGCACGTGAAGAAGGACCACAGGCTTTTCTCACCCACAGCCTTGCTGTGTAACGGGCCGGGGCGGGTGTTCTTCTCTGTGCTTTATGGATCACAACTCTTCTGCCAAGACGTTATAGCCATTTGGAAAGCAGACTCTAATTCCCTAGAGCTTTTTGATGTTTCTTTCAGACATGTTTCAGAACAGAAAATAGGAAAAATGTGATGGGAGAGAAAGCTTGCTGCTTTAAACTAAAGTTTTGAATGTGGGGTATCAATGACAAATAGGAGATTTTACCAACATGAAAGAAAAACAGATCAGTTAAAGGACAAAAAATATTTATCTGATTAATTTTAAAAAAACAACAAAACACCAACCAACCTCCTCATTTAAAATATTCTGTGCTGTGATTGTGACATGAAGTCATTGCAATGCTTGCTGGGTTTGTTGACATCCCAGTTCTTTCCAAGGCAGCAGGATGTGATGTCTCAGACTGGACCCTTGCAGGACCAAAGGGACAATGAGCATGGCTTAAGAAGAGGAGTGATGTGTTTAAAAACTTGTAAAAATGTGGAGAGCTATAGGGAAGGGGGGATGCAAATTGTTTTGTTTAGGTGCTGTCTATTTTGCGTGTAAGTTGGGTGAAGTGGATAAGCACCCAGGTTTTTGCGTGGTTAGAGCGTGCCACAGCCAGCCCTGTCAGATTGGTTACAAGCCTGAACCATATCAGCAGCTTTCAAACCCAAAACAGAAGGAAAACTGGCAGCAACTGGTACATCTGAGAGGAAATTTCGGGGGCTCACTACATAGCAGTAGGACTAAATTTAAGGTCATCTACTGCTCAGGCATCCCTGGTATTGTACTGCAGCCTGTTCTGCCTTTTGCTTATCCATCTTGTGTCTGTGTGCCAAGGGAAGACTTCCCATTATAGAGCTGATCATCAGCACCTTTTGGGGTGCTAAATGATGGTTTTACAAACCGATCAGGGTGGAGAACAGTTGGTTATTAAACATCCAGTTATTTAACTGTGGTTTTATAGGGATAGCTTTATTAAAAGCTTTTTCTGCAACTTTGAATGTGAAATTCAGCCTGTGCACATCCAGCTGCTGCTCGCCTGGCCCTTGGGGGCAGGAGGCTGGTTTGTGCGATGTGAGCCGGGAGGCAGGGGAGGCCTGGGCTGCTCTTGAGAAGCACCAGCACATGCTTGAGAGAAGCTAAGGGGATGAATTTCATAATCAGAGAGAGTAATGAAATTATAGCTCTTCTTGTTCTCTCTGGACCCCTGCTCATCCTCCTTACGTGGGGAGACCATCTGCACCGTCCCTGGCAACGGTGACGTTGGGCCAGTTTGGGGTTGGGTCTTGATGAACTGGGTCAATCCATTTTTATTTTCAAGTGTACTTCAACGTTCACACGCCGAAGGTGCATGTCTGTGATCTTACCTGGTGAGCAGCCATCAGCACAGAGCAGCATCTTTTGGATGTTGGTCTGATGAGCACGAGCCCTGTGACGAGATCTCGGTGAGGAGAAGGTGCCTGGCCGTTGAGGTTCGACTGGAGTTAACGTGGTGTTATGCTTGCCAAACTAAAGTCACTCTCAGTAAAAACAAGACAGTAATGCAGAGGAACATATGGTGTGAAGTACGGGAGCAAGGTTTCCAGCTGAGTCTGTGGGAGGTTTGTCCACATCCAATTGGATGTGAATGTTAAAAAAGGAAGAGAAGAAATGCTGAATTGTTAGATTTTAGCTGATGCAAACAGATGTTCAGTCTGGACATCTGGGATGCCGCCTGCCTGCACGGGGAGACGTGCAGGAAGGGAAAACGTCTTTTGTAGGTGTCTGCAATATGCTCTGACATACTGGACAAAGCTGAACTCTGATGGCTGCAGTCTATATTGTATCCATTTCAGGACTTTTCTCCCTGTATTCAGACAAAAAACTTACAAAAATTCTATTCTTCATACATACAACTTTATGTTGCTTTTACATATCATAAGAACTGTTGTTAAAAACCCCCAATATATGCCTTTTATGCGCCAAATGGTTGAAACAGCCCAAAGTGGTTAATATTTTCTGGACAGAGGAAAAAGACTGAAAACCCAAAAAGTCTGCTGAGTTATATAAGCCATGGAACAAATTCTGTAGAAGCTTTGCTTTTTGTAAAAGTGCAGAATATGCTCCTGGTTTTTAGTTTAAAAAGCAGTTGTTGGCAAGTTGGAATACAAACACTTGCCACAGATGGTAATTCATATTTCATCCTTTCTTTTATTTATAATTTAAAACCCCAGCACTCAGCTATCAGTACGGGTCTCTGTGTGTGGGACTGTATGTTGTGTACTGGATGCTTGTCTAATTAATTACGGGTAAACAGCACTTACAAAGTCAGCCTGGTAAACTGTTCCACTTAATATAATACCATCCAATGAATAGATGAATTAAGCTGATAAGCAGCTGAGTAAGCTCTGTTAACTGCTTTGTACAAATGAGAAGAGAGCAATCCTAAAATGTCACCCATCATTTATTACCACAGCAATTGTAGGCACACACAAATGAGGAATTTAAGTTATTTTTGATGGCCAGGGTGTCCAGCACTTTCTGTGCAACTGAAGTAGTTGGTGTTAGCTGAAAGTCATCCCTAAGGTAGATTAAAAATAAAGAACCCAGATAAATTGGTGTAATCAATCTATTTGTCTTTGAGAGTGGTCCCCAAGCTTTGTTGGCCCCTAGGCGAAATACTGAGCAAGTAAATCATGTACCAGCAGTCAACACCATGCTGTGTTCTTCCCGGCAGCTGCAATTTTAACTTTTTTAATTTTCTGTGACTGGAGCATTGGAAGATCTTGCTGGCAACATGCTGTCCACAAGCCACAGATCTAAAATAAATGTGCAAGGCTTTGCAGACGACTGCTGCCTTGCATTAAAAACCTAAAGCATCCCAGCTTTCAGCTTGATTAGTCACCTCATCGTTTGTAAAACCAGCGGACATGCAAAGGAGTGACACAACACATCCAAAGGCCGTGCCAAGTGACGGGGAGTTCAGCTCTCCAACATCCACAGTGACAGCCTGCTGAAAGTTTGTTTGTTTAGGTTTAATAATTCATAGCAAGCAAGGGTGGTACCACAGCTGGGACCTCCTGCAGCAAGCTCCCTGTGCGCAGGGGTCCCGCCAGTGCGGGGCTTCCAGCAAGGGCCCCGAGCTGTACTTTGCTCCAGGCTGATGCTGAATGATGCTAAACAGATCTTTAGTCATGTGCTATGGTTTGTTACAGTTTATAAAAACCCGGTAGATATCACCTTTACAAACAAGAACGTGTCCCAGCAAATGTTGGGGTATTTAATAATTTTGGATGGTTTGAGTAAGTTCGTTTATCTGCTGTGTCTTTGGCAGCAATTTTGCTTTACGGGTCTGCTTTCCTGCTGTGATCATTGTAAAAGTATATACAGATGTACAGATACAGTGTGTGTTCTGTGGGAACGCTGCGTTTGCTCTTACCTGCTACCGAGCTCTGTGGCAACCAAAGGTGCTGAGCCCTTTGCAGGGTTGAGCCTGGGGAAATACAGCGTGCATTCTTCTGAGAAGGCAGGAGAGCTCATAAATACTTGTAGGAATGCTGTGCAGTGACAGAATATGAGAATGCAGAAGAAGCTTGTACCGAGGCATGAAATACTGACCTTTCTGCAGTCTAGAAGTCTCAAATCATTATATATGATCATGTTTGTGTATATTGCAAATCCTTTTTTTCCTTCCTTGGCATCTCAAGTGAGAATTATGGCAGGTCCTTTAATTTAAGGAGCAGTCCCAGACTGTTACTCAAACAATTGCATAATGGCTTTGGGGATTAACATACTGTCAGCTTGATAACTGCTTAGGGACCTTTGTTATCAAGGAGAAAATAGCCTTGAACAACATTCTGGTGTCTCTGTTATTAAAAGCAACTGTCGGTCTCCTCTGCACTCTGCCATGAGAAGGAAAAGTGATGGCTGGTTTGTCGTGGGCAGGCAGAGTTTTAGGACAGAGCTGAATCGTGACCACATTGTCTATGTGGGACAGAGATGTCCATGCTCAGCAATCTTTGACTGTTCCTCATAACAAAGAATAAAAAAAAATAAACATCCTTTTGTTTAAATCTGGAGTTGCAGTTTGATGTTTAAGAGCTTCTTCATCCTCCGAAAGCTGATGAAGGGTTCTTCTGCCTTTCAGCCAGCAACGACAGGTATGGATTTAAACTGGGTTGCATTCAGGATCCCAAATAACCTGATGCGAGTACAACCAGACCAATAAAAAGGAACATAGAGAGAAAATTTAGTTTGTGTGTGCTGTATTTGATTAAGATTGCTTGAAAGAAATTATGCATGTACATGTACACAGTTGTTTTCAATTGATTAATGATTTATTTTGTGTAACTTGTGGGTAATGACAAGATTTTTTTCTTTGACTTGTACATTGTTAAGGAGCATGCTGGAGAAATATAGATGGATACAATGAAGATGAACCGAGGCTCAGCTGAAACTAGCTGTTTTAGCTAACTGCTGCAAGAAGTGCAATGAGTATGTGAATGTGTGTATTTATCAGAAATTATTTTTTTCTACAGATCCCACAAATCAGTTATGCCTCAACTGCACCAGAGTTGAGTGATGACAGGCGCTATGATTTCTTCTCACGTGTGGTTCCTCCAGATTCCTTCCAAGCACAAGCAATGGTGGACATTGTGAAAGCTTTGGGATGGAATTATGTGTCCACTTTGGCATCTGAAGGGAATTATGGAGAAAAAGGAGTCGAGTCCTTCATGCAAATTTCCAGAGAGGCAGGTAGGCAATGTCCGTCCTCCCCCAGAAAATGCTATAGAAGTAATGAATGTTATTCTGTGCCAAATGTTGTTGTATTTTTCTAGAAGAAATATTTGATTCTAAAGTTGCTCCAGTTCTTTGCAATGCCTCTGTCATGGCTCCTAGGTACTCTCATTCCTAAATTGCTTATGAAGTTTCAAAGAGTTTGAAACCTTAGTGGTTTTCAATCATTTCTGTAGAAAATAGAAAACCCTGAGTCTTATCAGGCTCCTACTATTCCACTGGATGACATTATATTACGTTGACATGGGTAGAAGACAGATTTTAAAATGCTGAGCTTTTATCTCTCCACAGCTAGAAACTCTGTGAAGACTGCTTGTTACCAGATATTGACTTGTGTCATACTGTTGCTGTTCACCTTTCAGATCGCTGCCTGATGTGTATTGCTTTTCTTTAGCATTTCTCTTGACCAATTCACTCGAGAAAATTAATAACCTTTTACTTGAAGGCTCAGAGATTACTGGCCTGGGGTATGGAGGCAACAAACCCAGCGGTGTGGTGTGAGGCACATCAGACCTTTGGTGTGATGCATCCCATTTTCCTTGTTACTGGTTTCATTTAGTGGTGTCCCAAGAAGGCCAAACTGTGTTGGACAATGTCACTTGCCAGCAAGAGATGTACCGAAAGAACAGGGAAATACTGTCTCTTGCACTGGGTCAGGCTTATGAGATTGAGTTGAATCTTCATGATTTTGTTGATGCAAATCTCCAATTCTATAGCTTTCCTGTCCTGCACAAAATATCGAGGAGACCTGTCTGGAAGGTGTGACTGCTGTGTCAGTGTGCTCATACCCTTATCCCTGCAACTTATTCCTCAGGGTAATAGCTCTACATTTCCCCAGAGGCACCAGAACACAGGAGCATGTCAGATGGCACCTCAGGGAATAGAAGTATAAATCTATGGCAAGCTGATTTGCGATCTAGAATCCTAAAGGTTTGGAAATTGAAATATTTGAAGTTGATTCCTGTGCTGGTAAGGAAAAACAAGCAAATGATGTCATTAGTTATTGGCGATATATGCAGGGCCCATCTCTGGCAGGCTTCGATGATACACCTCCTGATGGGGCATCCACCATCACTGCACAACAGGAAGTTCTGTTGTTGTTCCCCAAGTGAATTTGCAGGTCCCTCACCCTGTAGCTGCCCTGGCGTTGCATTAAATAACACCAGCATGACACCATCCACAGTTCACTTATTGAATTAAGTAAATCACCAGCCAGATTAGTGACTGCGTGACAGGACTAGGAGGGGACAGGTGTTGCTCTGAAGCAGCCATTGGAGGCTTCCATCTCCTCGGCTGTTGGAAAGCTGGTTCCACAGCATATGCTCTGCTTTCACAAATGGCCTGTGCTGCCTGTGAGGTGGAGCGTCGGGTCACTCCCAAACTGCTGTGGCGCAGCTGATGGATCGCTCTTGGCAGCGTCATCCATGGAGCCAGTGGAGAAGATGACTGCACTTAGAAGAAAGGGGCTTTAGAGAGGGGAATCCGGAATTGTTTCATTATGTTGATATCACAGAAGGAACCTATATTTGCATAAATTTGTCTGTTCATTCGAATGCATATTTATGTGGTATTAAAGATAATGGTTTTGGATTTAATACTGCTGGAAGTGACAAATGCCAGTGTTCATTATAATTTAAAATTGACTTTATTTGCAAATACACAGTGTTGCAAAATCATACCAGAAAAGTGTTCTATATGTCAAGGACAAACTCTAGCTGAATAATACTGTATAATTTTACAGACCTTCTGTAGAATTAAATTAATGATGGGAGCTGTTCATGTAGTCAACATGTAATTCAACGTCCTTCATAAAAATAAAGCATGAAGCCAAAAGAATACCCCGCTTAAAAGCAAGGTGATATAGGTCATGCCTACAAGATTAAGATGCTAACAGGGATAGCACGTAAACTTCTTTCACATCCGCAGCCTGCCTTGCCTGGAAACTGGAATAATCCAATCCCCGGTGCTGCTGCCGATTCAGTACAGCTGCCTTTTCTTCCAAGGGCTGCGCCGAGGTTTTTTGTGTTACACAGATAAAGCTTAGGTGAAGTTCTGAGGGGATTTAAGACCTGTCAACAAGTTCCCTGGTTTTTAAAACCCTGGGAAGTGTAAGAAGATCCCGTTGTCTAGCTACTTAATGGAGCAGTGCTGCTGGGAGATGCAGGTCCTGCCCTTGATCCCCTCCGGGGAAATGCCACCTTGTCCCCCCACCTCGGGGATCGGCCGTGGGAGCCTCCCCGGTGTGGATTTGTGGGGTCAGTGCAATGGGGTTTGCCCATGCTCCGGGGGAGATGGTGCTGAGGGTGAAGCGGTTTGGGTGTTACTTTCCTGGTATGTGATATGGCTGTGTCTCCTTGGGGACATTTTATGCAAAGCAAAGTATTAACCAGGCTGTCAGGTGATTGCTGTAATGCCAGGCTTTGGAAAGAGCCTCCTGAAGAAGCAATAAGCAGCAATAATTTTACTGACTTATGGCTGTGGTGTAGTTAATAGCTCCTTGATCTATCTAAAAACATTTCAGTGGGCAAGAGCCGTGTGTCTGAGCACATGAAGTGAGCAGTCCTCTAATGAGGAACTAAAAGGACGGGAGGTTTCACAAGACAGAGAAGTATTACTGCGATCAGTTGCACTTCAAGTATTAAATATATTTAAATAGGTCTAAATACAGGTGTCCTGACGGAGGTGTGTGATTGCGCAGTGTCTCTGGGACAGCCGTGCCACGCTGTGCCATGCTGGTGCGACCCCACAGGGATGGGGAGGAGGGGATGACGGGTACACTCGTGACGATCCTGTTGCTACCACGCGAGTAAATTAATGTGGTGCTTGGGGTGCCAGTCAAAACTCATGCTAACTAGAAAACTTATGCCAGAAGCAACAGAAATGGAACAGCAGAGAGAGGAAGTTTTTCCTTAGTGGGACCGTGGGTTTACCTCTTCTTCCCAACTTGGAGCGCATGCTCGGCATACCCTGCAGGGACGTTGGGGATGGAGGACAGGAGAGGGGTAAGGTGCATTTTACGTCATTTTCCAGTGAGCTAAAGCATGTGATGCTCATCTGGAGGAGCAGTGCTGTGCTTAAAGCGTTGTCCATTAAATTTTGGTGTCGAGGCTTTGGTCTGGCCCAGGGTTTGGGTGCTGTGCGCATTGCCATGGCTGCCTGCTCAAAGCAGGCATCAGAACCCAGCAAGGCTGCAGCCAGCCTTTGGGGAGCAGCAGGGCTGTGCAGGCAGGCTTGCTACAGCCCTGCTCCCAAGCCCAGGAGGCCAGCGTGCAAGTAAATACAGAAACAAGGTGGTGGCCTGGGAAGCTCTGTAGCCTGGTGCAGGTGAGGGAATGCAATAGGTGCATATAAAGCTCCCAGGTATTTTTAGCCCTGGCTTCTTCGTGCTGCCTAGGCTGTGACAAGATGATGCAGCGCTGGCTGCAGTTTGCTGTTTGAGGGCTTTCCTGGCTGTATGGATTGCTGAGCTGACATGAATCCTGCCCTCCTAACCCCCTTTTTCATGAACAGAAGGACAGTCGGGAGAGGTGGCAGAGCAGAGGTCTTCGTGTTGGTTCTCTGCTACGTGGTCCCTTAGGACTGTGCACATCTGCCAGGAGCAGGAACAGCCCCAGAGCAGACGTAATTAGTCAAAGTTTGAGGCACGCTGGCAATAAGTCATTATTAGGACTAAGACAATTGCCTTGTATCTCATAATCAGTGTATTTTGGCAGAACGGAATATTTAGTCTATAGGTACCAGCGCGCCTGCTCTCTTTGGCCTCGATCTGTAGCACACAAATTATGCTAAACTCAGTGTTTTATCCAAACTTGTTTCTGATTGAGCCAAGATCTTAGGAATTGTGAGGATGAGTAGAAAGTGCTGTCTCCGCTTAGTTTTCAAATATGCTTTAGTATATAAAGACTTTGCTTGATCCTTTGAGTTAATAATTCTTCACAAAGTGACTTTTATTATGAGCACTTCAAGCGGGTTTGAATATGTCATTGTGGCAGGAGATGAAGATTTGAAACATGCTCTGCAGTCTGTGGGATTAATAAATTAGGGGAATGGTCTAATTATGGAAAATCTAAAGGACAATTTCAGATTATTAATGAAACTACTGAATACTTGAATTTCAAAGATTAATTCATCTTTGATTTTTTTTAAAGATTAATCTGTACCAGAAGGTTAATTGCTATCTGTAGGAAATACATATATTGAAGTCGTTAGCAAAAGACCACTTGAATGCCTCCTAACAGATAAATGAAAGCTCTAGTATGCATTTATTCATCTTTTTCTCTCCGAAAAAATTACCCGTTTTCACAGATGAGTACACCGGCTGCTTTGCTTGTGGAGACTTTGATGCTCACTCCGCAGGCTGCAGCAGAAATGCTGTAGGGAAGGGGACGCCTGGATCTGCAGACCCATACATCTGCTGCCTCTGCCTCTTTCTTCTACTTTTCCATAGCTCCCTTGTCCAACTTAATCTTAGAAATAAGTATTTTGTCTCAGCAAGGCTGATTTTGAGCACAGCTCTGCTTGCTTGCACAAACAAGACCTGTTGTATTGCACAGAGCAGCGTGGCAGTAACAGGATCTTAATCTACAAAGTAAGAATTAGTTTAGATGGTGATGTTCACAACCCTTGGAAGGACTGGAGAAGAAAAAATTCTGGAAAAGCATGCCGCCTTTCTCTGTGTACTAAAGTCATGATCAAAATGGATTAAAGCTCTTGTACCAGGGTGCTCATACGATTATATACACTGAAGTTTCTTCTGAAGACTTCACATTGCAGTGTCATATTTGTTAAAAGGCTGTCGTCACCTTGACAGAACAAAAAAGCAGAATAAACTTTAATCCACTTTAACATAGGAAGCACAACACTTGCGACAGTCTCTTTATCTTCTTTTCTCCTTTCTTGCTGAAGACTTTTTTTGAAGTATTCCGTTTTTTAATTCTTCTGTCTCCGTGATCCTCGAGTGCTGTGCAGACATCTGTTACGTAAGGTTGGGAACATCTGCATGCAGCAGGGATGGCCTGGATGCGCATGCTGCAGGAGCTGAATTTGCTCAGAAACAGAAGAAACATCAAAACCCTTTCTTTGTCGGAGCAAACAACAGACCCTTGAAATTTTGCATCCTTCTCCTTACCCTCATAAGCATGTCTTTTTCCCAGCAGGAATACTGAACTTACTATCCCTCAATATAAACTTGATTCTCTTTAAGTTTGCTTTTCCCAGCTTATATTTGCTAGCAAAAACCGTATGTGTACACACACGTATGTACTTGTAGGAGACATGTTGCCCTTGTGTCTAACAAGTGTCACTCCACTGAAATGGGATGAACCGCTTTATCTGCATGAAAATGGTATTGTCTCTTAATGCATTGCTTTCTTTACAAATTAGGTACGTACAATTAAGTACCTTCTACAGAAATAATTTTCTGTGGGTTTGTTATCTGTAGCAAAGACCATTTTGAACCCCTTTAACCATCTGAATGTGAGGACATGACAGCTTTTCCTGAAGTCTTGATATTTGTTTTCTCCACTGAGTTGTGTTTCTAAAAAGATCTGAATCTTTTGCTTTGGGTTTCTGGTGATCTGAATCATCTCGTGATACTTCCTGTGAAATCCTCAGCGTGGTGTATGATAATATGATGCTCTAATTCAGCACTAGTCTTCTGTGGAGGCTGACACTGTTAAAAGCCAAGAGCTGCTATATCATCCCTCAGTGATTCACGCAGCACTCTGGTAGGCTCCTGTAGGTTTGTTCAACTGCCTGCTGTGATCCTGAATCTGCATTTTTGTAACAGAACTTAATTTTTATGCTGTCTGTTGGGAATTCCATTAACACAAATTAGGGCTGGATAACATGAGAGAGTTAAATCATTGCTGCGAGGGAGTTGTACAACTGTGTTTTAAGAAGGGAGAGGAGGCTATTCTGTCTGTGTATCTCAAATAGAGTACTGATTCCTATTGCCAAGTACAAAATCCTGATTATTTTTTTTGTCTTACATTCTGATGTTAATGAAACATCTCTTCTTTTTTTTTTTTTTTTTTTCTTCCCCTTGATCCATTAAAGCCCTACTGAGTGGGTTTAGAATACTCATTATAAGGAGCAGTCACTTTACAACATAACTCAAGGTTAAAAGAAGGCCAAGAATGGGAAAGGAAGGTGAAAAAAGTTGGTGACATTGCTGTGATGCACTGTGGTGGGTACAGGTTGCATTGGCTGGTTAATAAGTAACAAATACTTATGATTTATTAGTGGAGCTTTGCACAGCACGCTGGCAATGGGTGTTACCACACAGCATCCAATGACGCCCGAACCTTATGATCTATGATTTCTATTCTTTGTGGCAGCTAACAGAACCCCCCTTCTAACAGAGTCACTGTTCAAATATTCATTTCAATGAGTCATTGTTTTGGAAGAAGATGGGCAAAGGTGTCGTGCTGTCCACAGTGATAACTTTATTTAGCTGAAGGAATTGTGTTTCGCAAACCGTGTTCCTTGGCTCTCCCTCTGCCAAGGGGCAGAAAGCTTCTGCAGCATTTCAGTGAGAGCAAGCAGCTGAGCTTACGTGTTGACAAATAGGTCTATAAATATGTTTTTGAAGTGCAGACCAAAAGCCAACCTAAGAAAACCAGACGTTGTCGGAACAGTGTTTAGCATGTATCTCTGCTCTCGGGAGGGTCGCCGCCCCCAGTGCCTTGATGGAGTTTGAGGGTATAGAGCATGGTTTGAGGCTCGTGGAGTTTTCCTGGTGAATTGCTGGTCCTGCAGACCACTGCTTTGGTGCTTTTCTGCATGGTGGGTGGCTCAGCGTCTGCCGGAAGGGATGGAGGTCTCTGGGGGGATGGAGAGGCAGCAGTGCAGGGCTGTTGCTTTGTCTTTGGTTGTGTTAAATAATTATACTTGCTAATGGGATGGCCTTTATTCAGTTACTTGAGAGCCTGTTCTCTGGATCAAATATAGCAGAAATAAATATATAAACCCCTAATGAAATAAAATAATTTATATCTGAGCACCTCAAGTGGTTTCCATTTTTATTTCTATTTTCCTCAAATATTGATGCATCTGTCCTTGTAGTGTCCAGTGATGTTATGTTAAATAACAATATTATGAAATCTGTTCTTTACCTTGCTGTTCTGTCAAATAACAAATGTTTCCCCATTTCAGAAAAGTCAAAGAAAAATGCTTTCTAAAGTTGTACTAACTTGCGTTCTGCAGTCTGTCAGGTTTAATAGGATTTTCTTTTAATTGTAGCTGGTCTAGTTAGTAGAAGATGCACTGGACTTGATCCTCGGGGTGTTTTGGATTACATTTAGGGCTTAACAGTATACTTCTGATGGTGGAAAAGAAAAAGCAAAGCATGTCTTTGCAAAGACAATCTGTTACTCTGTATGCATGGTATATGCTGCTATGGCTATTTTAAAATAACTGGTGAGAAAGGATGTCATTTAGAGGAGTGAATGGCTGATGTCCTGAAGGTGGTGTCTGGACTTCTGACACCCCTGTGCTACTGGGTAAAACTCCTTTGGTGCCTGGCTTAGATGTTGAGAAACCCCCTAGGCACCTGCCTTTATTTTTAGGTTATCCAAACACTGAGTGCAATCTCTCTCTCTTTAGCAAGGCATGTTCCTACCTAAGACATAACAGATGTCCTAAGTTAGTTGGCTCTGTTCCCTGTGCAGTAACAAAGACTGATGAGATCTGAGTTGCCTTTTTGAAACATCTATTTCTCCCTCTGGACTACACAGGGAGCATAAGCATGTCATTAAAGAATATGAATTTAAGGAAAAAAATAAAATCCCAGAATTGGTATGTATGTGATACATGCATTTTCCGATCTTTTGTCATCACTGGAAGATGAATAACTGGTGTAGATTTATAGGGTTCTTATGATGTCATTTAGCAACGCAGCAGAGCTGACGGGCATTAGGAACACGTGGTTCGGATACGTACCCGATCGCCGGGCAGCACCAGAAGCCTGTCTGCCCAAATAGTGTTATAACTTTGTGATGGAACTAGCAGGGGCCCGAATAAATCCTCCTGCTCAAATAGACTCATGAAAAATCAATAAAATAGAGTTTGGGGAGAAGGAAAGAGGTAACAATAACAACATTATGATTACCTTTGTGTCTGCTTATGTGAAATCTGAGACCAGTTTCATGCTGATACATGCAGAAACTTGCACTCTATCCTCCTGAATGATCTCACAACCAGTTTCTTGGCGAAGTATTATTGGATAGCTTGGAACAGGCTGCTGTCACAGTTATAGCACAAGTCACTTTAAAGATAAATATTTGCCTTTTTATGGCATTTATTGAACATTTGGAGCTTGCATTTCAAGGACAGAACAAAATTGAAATAGGCAATTCTTGTTACTAAACAAATAACTGCCAGCATCTTTTAAAAATGTTACCCCAAATTTAATAAAACATTGCTTTCATGTTTATGTGAAATGTAATATGCGGATTAGATGAAAACAAATGATTGGTTAAGTCCTTGTTATTTCAAAGCAGGGAAGTGTATTGTCGAGCCTTTACTTTTACCAGTAAATTTGGACACCCCTGGGGGATGCTCCCACATTCTGCAATCTGCATGCCCCATGATGCAGAAGTGAAGAAGCTGGTTTGATGCAGACTCAGTAAGTTATTCATCCCAATCCAGTTTTTGCATTTATTCTTTGGCAGGTTTTCTGAATCTCAAGGGTAGTGTATTCCTCCTGGTAAAGATAGCAGTATGGAGCAGAAATAGAGAAGCAAGAGCATTCACGTTTGTTCCGCATCCATCTTCTGCTGGGAAGAATAGACTTTGCAAAAAAAAAAAAAAAAAAAAAAAAAACCCAAACACCCAGTGGTGGAAGTGTTAAGGGAATGGAGAAAAAGTATGTCAGTGTGCATTAGGAAGCTTGAGGAGAAGGTCCTATTGAAGAGCAAAAGCTGATGTTTTGGGGAGGAGTAGGGGGAAAGGAGAAAAGTCCAGGTTCACTGGACAGTAAAGGGGAGGAACAAGTCCGTGGAAACAGCAAGACAGGTGTGAGGACTGCGAGAAGGAGAGATGAAAAGCCGTAAAATGAAGGTTGATAGAAGTGGCCAGGGTGCAAAGACAGCCATGGCAGAGGGGAAAAAATAATCTATGACTAAGGAAGATTTGCCATAGAGAGTGGGCTAGAAAATCATGTTTGTTTCACCAAAGAAATTAATGATTTCAGAAACAGAATCAACTTTGATTGTGAAAATGTAAACAAACCTTCTGGACAATAAGATGGGAATTCTTTCTAAGTCCCGTTTTTCTTCTGCTGGGGGGCAGTGAAACCAGGCTTCCTAGATGATTGCATCTGAGTGCCTTTGCTCTTCACTACGCTTTTCTCCTGCCTCCCAGCCTACCCGGGGGGAGAAGTGGAGCCTGTGAATCTTGCCTCCCATTTCACCTCCGCCTACAGCACCTATTCCAGTGTGTGGTGCAAAGCGTCTTGTCAGTTTTCCTGAAGGAATTAAAATGAATTTCATAAAAACCTTCTGCAGAGGAAGCCCCTGCTGTCATTTTGACTTTCCCCATGGAAAATAGAAATACTGTGATTACACTGAGATTTTCCCATGGGATATGTCTGTTTTGCAAAGTAGGATGAATTCGTTGGAACTTCATTTGGGGCCAGCTCTAAATGCATTTCTGCATCTGAAGGGTAATATATAATCGAACGCAGTAAGTTATTCCAGTTTCTGTCACTGAAATCCTACATCCCAGGAGGAAATACAAAATATTGCCTCATCTTGTACCCTCCATACTTCACAGTCCCTTTTCACTTTGTGCTAATGCAAAGAACAGCTTTCATAGCCATGGGGGAGTAGCAGCACATAAATAATTCTAAGAGGCCTCTTCCATCACGCGCCCTTCCCTGCCTTCTTCATTCCTTATCCTTCCTCAGACAACAGAGGATGACAAACGTCTTGAACCCTTCACACTCTTGGAAGATGGCTTTCATGCATTGCTAGTGATCTTCCAGGCATGCCAAAAATATTCCCTGGTCTGCCTCCGAAGCTATCGAAGCCTTCCTCAGACCACCTTTCCTGCAAGAAAAGAAGATCAACGAGAGGAGAAAGTCACTCTAACCGGGTATATGCACCCCACTTTGCAAAATCAAAGCAGGTAGTAAATTATAAGCAATGGAGTTTATACTCTTCTTACATGTTCTTAGGAAAGTTATTTATCAAGACAGTGTTTGAAATACCTGCACTATTTGCTCTAGTATATTCAACAAGATATCTGAGCTGAAAATATGAACTGCAGTATGGCATTTTAAGTGGTTTACACATATAGCCAGGACGTTGGGAAGATATATATAAGCTGTTTGTATTGCAGGCTGTTCTGTTTCCTTTCCCTTTGGTGTTTCAAGATTCATATATTTTCAATCTGTAAGGAATCAGGCGGCCATCTAGCTTGCTCTTATAACAGAGACTATTGGCATTCTTTTAATACTTTACCAATGTTCATTATTTAAATGAAAACGTCAGGCTGGCAATACCCCTTTCTCTTTCCAGGCAGGTGCTTTGGCTGGTCATGTATGATGCGATGCTGCAGGCGTTTACATCAGCATGTGACCTGACATGCCAGCAGCAAATAGCCCTCTGCAAATCACTGTGCTCTCAGTAGTCCCTGGTCACTTAATCTTTGGCTTGTTAATAATAAAAAGCTGGTAAATAAGCAAATTGTCCTGTTATTTTATTATCAGGAAAAGACTAAATACCTGTTTCATTGTGTAAACACGGGGTTGAAACAGGTTAAACTTTGGGTAATAGGCAGTTCAAACATGGAGATGTTAATTTTAAACCTGAGCTGGGGTTGATGCTGACACTGATGCCGCAGTACGCCCTGAAGCTGTCTCCTTACTCATGATGAACGTGCAACACTCTTCTAGTTGTTTGCTGTTGTCTGGGAGAGCCCATGTATGACAAAGCAGGCATCCACAGTCTAGATCTGGTTTGAAAATAAGACGTTCTGCTTAAGGTTAGGCACAGACGTTGTCTTTGCCTCCTGTGAAATGTGTGCTGCTTGCAGGGAGCATGGTTGTGGTGTGGGCCCTTCTGGGGCTCCAGCTCTTCTCCCCAGCCACCTTGCTCTTGCTGCCTTCCTTTAGGCTAATGCAGCCTGATGTAGGGCTGGATAGGGCCGATGAAGAGCAGCTCAGAGCTTGTCGAGCTGCTCTGCTCGCCCGCCCAAGGCTGGGAGCCGCTCTGATTGACTGTTCCCCTGTTTCTGTGCTTGAGCTCCGGTGTGTCGGGACGTCCTGGTGCTGCTTGGCGAGGGTGACTGCTGTGCTGTGGTGGTGATGGATAGTGCTAGGTGAGCTGGTTCTGTGGTACCAGCATGTTCCTGCCGATGGCCCGGCTCTGGGAACAGGGAAAAGTGGCTTCCTATGAAAAATAAAAAGTAGAGGTGTTTCAGGTAGCTGCTTTACAATGGAAGACTTTATCCAGATAGAAAAAGTCTGGAAGTGGCGTTGGCTATCTCACCATATCTCAAGCTATGATCAAGAAAATGCTCTTTTAAGCATTGGTTAAAGATAAATTATAATTTAATTCCCTGAATGTATTTTGTCTCTCCCTTTAATTTCACTAATCCACATGTCTAATCAACCCTTTAATTAACTTTCAGACTATCTTATATCTATATTTTGTTCCTTTTCCAGCCTATTTTTTTTTCCCCCTCTCAAATCACTTTGTTCTCTTTCTTCACAAGTGTCCCAGGGCTGTCCCTTGGTTCCACGCTTGTTCCGGACCCCCCCCCCCCGGCCAGCCCGACGTTTCAGCAGAGCAGAGGGGGCAGCCGTGCCGTGGCAACCCCCGCGCGGGGCTCCCCCCTGGCTGTCCCTGCCAGCCGCGGCCAGGAGCTTCCTTCAGCTGGTGAAACTCAGGCTCTGCTGCAGCATGGTGTCTTACCTACCCCCTGCATTGTGGCACGGGTGGTGGTACCCCGTCAATGGGATGATGGTCCCCACGCCAGCGGGGTGAGCCCAGTGCGCACTCATGGCCGTACTGGGTTATGGATATTTCTAGTGACTCTGCTTCCGCGAGATGAAGCCCATATGGAGCTGTGTTGATCAGAGCTTTCTAGGAGAGGTGTCCTCTGCTAAACTTCTGTGCTGGCAAGTTGGGAAGCTGACTGTGAGCTGTAATCCCAAATACAGCAGCTTTTCTGCTTAAAAAAATGAAGGATTTCACTTAAATGATGATGTTTTAAGAAGAGTGCAGGGTGCAGATGTGAAGCAGCAGGAAGCTTTTTTGACAGCTTTTCATTGACTTTTCATTGCTGTTTATATATATCTTTTAAAGGCAATTTTATATTCAGGCAAAACGAAGTCTACACAGATTGTCTAAAAACTCTTATCGGCTAATTAAGATTATACTGCTGGTGTATCACTGCTGGATAACATGTGGACTGTGGTTAAAGAATGGCCTTTTTTGCAGCATATGCTTTCTTCTGTCGCTCCATGGGAGGGCTTTTTTATATCTGACTATTTCAATGTCAAAACCAAATGCCACTTGAAGTCTTATGTTTGGACATCTGAATCTATATAAAGGAACCTGAGTGAGCCTTGATTTTTTTCCCCAAAGTACTGAGCATTTGTGGTTTCCATTCAAATTGATTGGATATGCAGTTGCTCTCTACATACAGAAATCGATCCCACCTTAAATAGCTGTGTCACGGCATGGTGGCCTCAACATTTATGTAAGGTCGGAGACTGCCAACCTGGAAAAATGCAGCCCTGGTGCCGTCGTGCACTAGCCTGGTGACGTGGCTTATCAGAGACAAAAATCCCAGAAGGCATCGTGCTCCCAGAGGTGATACTGTTTGCTTTGATAAATAACTCACCTCTGCTCTGAGCTGGCTGGTTTATCACAGAAGAGGCTTTATTTGGAAGCTGGGGTGAAGCATGGCTCCTTTGGACATTTCTGTACCAAAAGTGGTCTCATTTTGCCAGCTCAAACTGCATGATAAGAGCAGTGTCCTTAGTCTGAGCTGGGGTGAATTTGAGCTTGGAGAGTCCCGTGTTCAAGTTTTTCTCTCTTAGTAATTCCCTGAACCAGCTCTTCCTTGTGGTTTTCATTCTTCAGAAAGCACAGCGTATTCATTACAGCCAGAACTGATCTCAAACCTCCAGTTGCTGTAATCAAATAACTTTTATTTATTAACATCAGGAGGGAAGACAGAGAAGCAGCATCACAAAATTGCAGCCAAAGTCTATAGTACACAAGCTGTTCCTTGAAATAAACATCTTTTGAAAAATCTCTTAAAGAAGTTCTGAGAACGTGTAGCCCCTCTCTCGGTTCTTCACACTTAGATGCCCTGCAATGCCACTGCTCTGTAAGATGCACTAAAAAGGCAATTAGCACTTTGGAGTACTTTGCAAAATTTTATTAGTCTTCCGCCTCTTGAGGCTCAGGCAAATAATGCCGTTTCACTGGAGGTTTCTTTGATGCGTTTGTTTCCCCTCAGTCTTTTCCAAGAACAAATACAAGATCTGGAGTTACAGTGCCATCAATCCAGCAGTTTACTGCTTGAGAACTTCAGAACTCATCAGCTCCTACTGCTTGAGAACTTCAGAACTCATCAAAAGCACCACCTCTTTCTAAAGCCTTTTCTTCCTTTTCTTCAGTTGTGTTACTGCCTCTGAGATTCTGGGTTGAGGGTATTTAACAGTGTCTTAATGTCCCCGTAACGGACACTTTGGTGTCCAAGAAAGTGATTCATTTAACTTGAGAACAAACACATCTTCTAGGCCACCTTAGCCATTTCCTCAGATTTCTATGGGAAACAGGGAAAAAATCAATGGTACTCCAACATTTAAAAAACCCAACAAAACCAGAACAAAAAGCCAAACAAAACCCAGTTGTTTGCAGTAGGAGAGACTGTGCCATTGCTGTAATTGGGGCTGTGCCCAAACCCTCTTTTATAGGAATTCTTCTTTGGAGAAGTGCAACACTTTTTTTAATGTTTTTTTTTTTCCCCTCCAGCTAATCATTCTTTAAAGGACCTTATTATTTTTGCAAGGCCCTTGGTGATGCTGAGTTGAAATGCCCAGAGCTGAGGGTCATGTGAGCTGACCAGGAGCAAAACGAACCCTTTGATGTGCAGGTGCAGTGCTCAGTTGGGTTACAAATCGCTTTATTAATATTTATGGCTTGCACAAGCAACTTGTTGGCCGCCGTGTGCACAGAGGCAGCAGCTGATGTGGCCTTGGCAGCCCCAGGCAGCCGCTGATGCTTTCCACCTGGATTTTGCCACTTTATTAAGGCTGAGCAGGGCGGTGTTTGGTGCTAAGGGACGTCAGCTCCATGTTAGTGAGTGGGAGAGGAATGCGGTTGAGTAAAGTAATGACTGAATCCAAATATACTAATATTCTTCTTTTTTGGTGGGATGTATTTTATGATATTTCATCAGCCTCTGGCTTCTGACCATTTCCAGGCTCGGCAGGCGCTGCTGCTCAGCAGCACACCCTGCAGCGAGTGGCCAGCCACCTCCGTGCCCGGTGTGTGCAGCTCTGCTCCCTGGCTGCAGCCGTGTATTGCACGTAAATAAAGCAAGGCAACGAACGCTGTGGTTTGAAGTTGCTGTTTGATTTTCCTGAGGAATTTCAGTGACCTCCCTAGCACAAAAAGCAAAGCACGTTTTTTTTTATTGTTTTTCAAATTCATGCAGGTTTCAAAGCAAAACCTATGTGGTCTTTTCAGCTTCAGAAAGCCTTTCTCAAAGCAGAATGCGAAGCTCTAATGACACCCTTTTCTTAAAAAGGACTGAAGAATCATAAACATTAAAGATGGGAAAGATGTAATTGAGATGTGATTAGTACTTAAGCTGCTTTTCTCTTCAGTATGTGAATGTGCACAGGTGTATTTGCAGCTGGGTTTGAAGACAGGAATTTTTTGTTGTCCCCCATCCTGTATCAAAAATGGTTGAAAATGTCTGGTATTGAGAGCTTATTTGCAGATATGTCCTTTGCTTATCTAAGCAGTTGTGTCATGAATTGAGCCCCATCCAAGAGGAGCATTCTCTTTCTCTTTTTTTAACCAACCAATCTATATATATGATGTTGCTTGCAATGGCAAATCGATATAAGAAAATCCTTTCCTAGCTAAGGTCTTGGTCTCGCTATCAACAGCACAGAGGGCTCCATCCATGGGCTGTCACCTGCACGGTGGTGACCGAGCCGGGCGAGGGCTTAGGGGCTGTCTGGGAACCTCGACGTGGATGTGGGACTGCCATGGCACCAGTGGGTATAAATCTCTGGTCTCCACTTCTACTGCTCCAGTAGGTCAGGGACTGGCTTAGTGATATTGGCCATGGACTTCAGAGTCTCTTTAAAGGATTTATCTCCAATTTAGCTTTAAATTTTAAGCAGAAAGTGTACAGTTGTATACATTTAAAGCTTCCCCTCCTCTCCGCTCCAGAAGAAAGATGTCTTCTGAGATGAATTATATTATCCTGTACTTCAGGAGCATCTCTGCAATGTCATATGTGTTAGATATGGCTTGTTGTTCCTGCAGGAGACCCCTAAATGTGCTGCTTGTGTGGGACAGCGAGGACAGCCATCATTCACAAATGATGCATATTCAGCCTTGTCTGTAAAATGAGCAACATGGAATAGATGGAAAAAGGGGGGGGGGGGGGGGGAAATCACAGTTTTTCCTAGGTATGTTTATTGCTGAAGTGCAGTGGTTAGCGATTCTTTTTCAAGGTTAACAGGTATGCTTTGTCTGTAGGTTTGTTTACTGTGGTACAGAATTTCATTGTGTGCTGAATTACAGGGAGGAGGATTAGTAAGGAATTAATCTAGCAAAAGTGGTTGGCAGCTCAGAATACGCAAATAAAGTCATATAGAGGAAACCAAAGATTTGGAGACAGGATCAGAAAAGTGCAAAATCTTAAATATTCAGAGGTGAAGTATGTGACAATGAAACAATCAGACAAAGAGTCACAGTATTCTAACTAAAAGTCATATTTAGAATAGCCTGGGAGAGCGTTTTCTGGGTAGCTAAGTCTGCCTAAGTGAGAAAAATGAATTGCCCTCACAACTTCTGCTTTTCATGATCCAATGTATGGACTTCGGGAAATGGTTTTAGAACAAAGATCAGCACTGTCATTACATCAGTATGACTTACTGTAGAGTGTTGGGCACTGTGGCTGGAGACAGAAAGGTTGCCAGGCTAAATTAATTAGAAGAAAAGCATGAAGAGTAATTGACAGTAAGTGCGCATAGATGTGGTTGCTGGCATTCTAGCACATAAGGAAGTCTGTGATTGTCAAAGCATATATGATACTTGGGAAAAACATCTTTCAGTTCCATGAATAACCTTTGAACTTCATTAGAGAGAGCTTTCTGAATAAAGGATACCACGGGTCTTTGAAATAATATGCTTCCATTAGCAAATTGGAGCAGCTGACACCAAGTCAATAAACGTAAGATGTTATGGTGTCTCAAAGATTAACAGAAAACACAGAAGTAACTTGCACCTCTCTTAGAAACGTGCAGATTTGTAGTTTGTCTGTTCCTTTAAGAGGCAAATAAATTAGATTGTAAAAAGGAGCATCTTCGATGGAAGAGGGTGGGTGTGATGCTGCCCAGCTACACCTGCAGCCCCAGCACTTCACCAGGCAGCATGCGAAATGTCCAAGGGAGAGGTAGTGGCAGGTGTCCTGTGCTCCGTACAGGCATGCTCCTGACGCGCCTGTGTGCAGCACAGCTCCAGGCATTCCTGCCGCAGGACTCTTGATGCGCTGAGCGTGCCTGCGGGCTATAGCCTGCCCTTCCTGATGTGCACTTGAAGGGAAGGAAGAGCCAAAGATTTTGTCACCCTATTTGTTGGGGTTAAGGGTATTTTGTGGGGAGCAGGAGCAAGAAGGGGGGAGGCTGGTTGTGTTCCAGGCCAGCTCGGAGCTGTTGATGCTACAAGCTGCGCGTTCCTGGGACCGCTGTCCTGGTTGTGCGCAGGGTGCTGTGCAGGGGTGTGCAGCAGCGCAAGGCCAGGGGTAGATCCATCCTGCCTTGTGCATAAGCCTGTGCCCCGTGGCGTGCGGTTTGGCATACCGCCAGCACGCCAGAGCAGCAACTGGCTAGGGCAAAGGAGACAAAACGAGATACGTTTGTCGGGGGGGTGATGGAGGAGATGGATGGTGACGTACAAAGATCTGAGTCCAATTGGATTTTGCACAGAGCAGCACATGGTATCACCTCCCATTGCTCTTGCCAGACAGTTTCTTAAAATAGTTGAGAGTTTTAGGAGGAGAGTAAACATTGTCAGAAAGGGTCCTTCTCGCCAAAACCAGGGATAACACAGAGACGCTTGAGGAGGAAAGGCAGGTGTGATCTGGGGCTTCCCTTCACCAGGGAAGTGATGGGGCCAGATCCTTAAGAGAGAAGGAGAGCTTGAAGTTAAAGCAAATTGGAAACGAAGCAACTGAACAGATTGATTTAGCCAGCGAGGCAGGTTATTTAATGACAGCCTTTCAATTTAACTGGAGGGGGCCAAGCAGGAGTAGTGCTGATGGTAGTGGTAATGGGCCCTCTTCTGCATCATTTCCAGATCATCATTAACAGGCATTTCCCACTCAGTGGTTTTCTTTCTCTTCTTATTTCTGCTTGAACTACAACCTAGAGCACAGCCATTGATCTTGCGATCATTTTAATTTGGATTGTTTGATGTGAGTATAATTCATTCCGTTATAGCATTAGCTCTTCTTCAGTCAATGGAAACATATGTTCTTATATTTATATGCAGAGTGTCCTTAAGGAAGACCAAATGCTTCTCAGAATTGATTCAAGTAAAGAGTTCCACTGAGGTTACAGATAACAATTCTTAAGGCCTCATTAGTGACATTCAGGAATAGTAATTTTATTTGAATGTTTGAGGAATTGTGACAGATAAAAACCAACATCTGAACTCAGATTTCTGTTTTGGAAAGATCTTGCTATTTGTGGTATAAAACACACATGTGAAAGAAAGAGCGGTTTCTTCCCTTCCAGTCACACGTGTGTTTTTTTAATATCCTTTTTAGTGTATGGCTGAAAGAATTAATACCATTGAATTCAAAGTGGTGGTTCTTCCCCCAGTGTTTAACTCGTCAGTGTGCCATTTGCAGTGTCTCCAGTTGGCAGTGTCAGGCTCAGGGTTTCTTGTCCTGCTTCTCAGGCTCTGGCATCACACAGTCTAAAACTGTGGGTGCCTGTATACATATGTATATGCATATGTATGTGTATATGTATGTGACCTCATCCATGACTTAATGCCTCACCTCCTCTGTGATGTGAATGGGTACTGGTATACCTGTATCAGCGATGGAGAAATAAGACATAGAGGACCTAAGTGATTTCCTCAGAATGTCACTAAGAGCATTTGGTTGACAAAGAATTTGGAAATAGCTATCCCTGGACTTTTTCTAAGCTGCAATAGCTTGAGGTGGAGAAGTTTATGGCTTGCAAGTTTAAGACAAGAAATCTTTTACTGATTAAATTTATTGGGGAGAAAAAAAAAAAAAGAAAGCAAAAATCTTTGGGCAATGTTAAAGAGCAGAGGAAGCTGGTTTTGAGTTGCAGTGGCAGGGGTGGGTGTCATGCTGGTTTTGGAGTGGGGCGATGGCAGAGTGCTTGTCACAGCTCAGGCTGGGCCATGGCCGGTGCCCTCGCTGCTGGGTGGTACCTGAAGGCACTGGGGTAGGAGTGTGGCGGCTTCTGCACAGCACCACGTGGCAAAACCAGAGTGTGTGCGTGGCAGTTCCAAGCCTCGTGTGGTGCCATGGCAGCGGGGTACCTGGCAGCCCAGCATGCCTGCAGTGCTGGGGCAGAGGATGCCCCGCATCCCCAGGTGTGGGGAGGGCAGGGGGGGCTGCAAGTCCTGGTGACTTACAGCCAGACAGATTTTAAATGGCTTTTATGCACCTAAGGAACTTAGCTGTGGAAACTCAACCCAGTTTCTCTGCCACTGGTCTGGGGGCATATCTTTTTTTTTTGTTCAGGGCAAAATTCCAGCTCTTGGAGCTGTTTGAGAGATTTCTAATCCTATTACAGTGGAATGGTGAAAGTTTTCTTTGTGAGTCTTTAAGCAATCCTTATCAAGTGTAAATGTCTCATTGCTTTGGCAGCTGATGTTTTTCTTGGAAAATTAACTCTTTTATAAAAATGACATACTTTTGGTGAGATAAGCCATTTGATTCTGTCAGTTCGTTTTCTGAGCTTCCAGGCCCAAATCAAGTATGTTTAAAAGCAAGCTGTTTGGTCATCGGTTAAGAATACTATACATTATTAATGTCCATATTATTTAAATGCAATACTATTATACCATCCCTCTTTGCACTAATACATTCTTTTCAAATTTTTTTATGTAAACATTCAAGGAGCCATGTTTTCTACAAAGACAAAACAGGGAAATACACTGGCAGCAAAATGGAATTTGGTCAAACGAGGAACTCTATTAACAGGAAAAGTGACAGGATTAAAACCTGATGTTTGGGTTTCTCATGTCCCCTTTGATATTTCCCCAGAGTTCCTGTAGGTAGTCTCTCTTTTGTTACAACTAAATTTTCTGTCTCCATTGATCCAAATCTTCCATGCCCATCAGAAAGCCCCAGTCACTGGGGAGAAGGATTCCAACACTGGGAAGAACATGCTGCTGATGAAAAGGTATATGTGTGATTGCTCTTGATGCATAATGAGTTTTTTTTAATTTGTTCTATATGCAAACATTTGTGTTTGGCTGTTGCAGGGACACTAGGTACAAACCCAGACTGCCTAAACAAGATGGTGGTGCTGCAGCTCGGGCTGCAGCACTGCCCTGAAAGCTGGGCTGCGTGTGGTGGGCAGCTGCACATCAGCGCCGGGGAAGGGGAAGCAGGAGGTGGCCAGCTGAACTGAAACACTGGTGGGAGGAGGAGGAGATCCCATTCCCAGGGTCTGCCTGGCTCTGGAGGCGATGTCCCTGCTGCTCAGGTCCCTTTGTGGAGCAGGTGTAGCAGCAGAGCAGGGATGTGCGCTTTGTGCCCGTTGGTCATCAGGCAGCTTCTGTGCGGGGGGAACTGCAAAGTAGCGGGGATGGGGAGAGGACAGGGGCTCCATCCATCCATGGGTCCTGGGCCATGGGTCAGCTCCCAGCGCGCCCAGCTCCCAGCGCGCCCAGCCCAGCTGCCAGCATGGAGGCAGATGCAAGGTGGCAGGGAGGATGGAGCCTGCCAGGCTGCCTGACGGTGGTCAGAGTAGCTGGGAATGTCGTGTCACGTTGTTCATTAAAATGTTTCTTGAGAAGCTTGGGAATGGGAAAATCGATGCAAATAGCAGTGTTTCACTCCTGATTTCCTGCATATGGGAAGGAGCCCCTGTGCTGTGGAATGGAAGCGAGCCTGGTCAGGGGAGGGAAGGGATGGAATTATTCAGCACTGGACAAACCCCGAGGTTGTTTACAGAGGCGTAATCCTCCCCCGAGAAATACCAGTGTGTTAGATAGCACATTACAGTTAAACTTGATTATAGAGAGCAGCTCAGTATTTCTGATAAAATCATTAATCTAATTTTTGTCTAATACTATTTTATTCTTCATTCACTGTTACAACCATCCCACATTAGTTTTGAGCTGGTGGTGAGGCTGGGAAAGCTGATTAAATTACAAAGCAGACTTAAATGAAAGGATCCATATCTAGCTACACTCATTATCAGTTCAAAGAAATTGAATCTACCATGAGTGATTTACTCTAAAAAAAAAAAAAAAAAAGTCAAATAGGTGTTGGAAAGACAAAGGGCAGAGTGGCCATACAGATTGCATCTCAATGGAAGTAAGCAGTGATGGAAAAAGGACCAGATAAAACCCAGACCTGCCATAAGGTCTCCATCTTTCTCTGCAACAGCTTGCAGCTTTGCACAGTAGGTCTATGACAATAAATCCTTGTGTTGCCTTGAATATTGTGCAAGTAAGTCGCATGGTAGCACACGTTTATCTCAAGGAACTGAAAATGCTATTTTTCTGTAAGCTCTTTTATTACTGGCTGTTACATAAGAGACTCTAACGCTTGTGTTATGCTGTACAGATTGCTATTCCTTTCTGCAGATTTATGTATTCATTATTCCTTCAAGAATGTGATTTAAAAAAAAAATTCCTCTAGAAATTCACCTTTGCTCTATCTGAAACCAGACATAGACATCATCGGGGCGGAGGTGTTCCTCAGCAGACTGAGGTAAAAACACTGCAGAGACAGTCTGCACAGTGATACACGGTGGCTTCCTGTCCTCTGCTTTGCCGTGTGTGTGTTTATGTAGGAGTGTATCTTCTCTCTATGTATATATTTAATTTTATATATATATGTGTGTGTTTATAGTGATATATCTTCAAGATCAGCATCTTCAGCTTGGTCACTGCTCATCCATTTTTCTTGAACGTCATTGATCAGCGGCGTTATTGCACCATACCTCTTCCCAGCCCTGGCAAGGACGAGGGTGGTTGTTCCTGCATGTCGAGTGGTGGGGCAGCGGGGTGGGAGAGCCAGCCAGGACCGGGGGGGCATGTTAGTTGCACTATGCTGTGAAACTCAGTGCTATGCTTTGGCCCTTGCTACATTTCTCTTTTGGAAGGAAGATGGCAGAGGTACAGGGTAGCCACTGTCACGTTCATAGAATCACTGAGGTTGGAAAAGACCTTTAAGATCATAGAGTCCCACCACCCGACTTCTGCACATCAGACGGGAGGGCTGAACTGCTGCCGCAGAAACCCCTATCCCTTTGATGACTCCTGAGGGAGCCTAGGTCGCACATGCAAACGCCCCAAAGCTGGTATTTTTCAGTGTGAATGACACCTGAAGCAGAAGTGGTGCCAAGCTCAGCTGGTCCATCCCCTCACTGGGCACAGGTCAGTGTGGCCGAGGCGGCCCCAAGGCTTGGGGAGGCATCACCTGCTGGGCTTGGAAACACACGCGGTGGGATGGGACAAGAGACACCAAGCAACTGAGTGCCAGTGGACGTGAAAGAGAGCAAGTTGAGTAGATGCTTGTTACTCTGCTGCTGTAACCAATTTGTTTGGTATATGAAATCTTTGGAAATGAGCTGCTAAGTAAGGATGTATGTGAGCAGTAAGAATATGCTGTTGCTCTATCAAAATTACATACCCACTGGCCTAGCTTGTGTGCAGGACACCCAGTTGGTTCAGTCCACTGCCTGGCAAGCTGCCTGGAAGAGGTGTTACCCTTATGTTTAAAATAATAATTAAAAAAAAAAAAAAAAAAAGGCAACTTCCCCAACCTCTACTTCATTATTTTTAAAATTATGTTGCATGTTATTCAGAACATCCCTGGGCTTGCTCCAGTCCACTGGTGCGGTCTAACCCGCAGCACTGCGGAGAGTCAGAGGCTGAATTTGCAGCTCTGCCGTAGGCTGGGTCCACAGCTTTGGCCAAGGTTTTGGTGCAAAAGTCTGAGACTGGTTGAGGTCAAAAGAAGTCAATGACATTTTTCACCATGCTGTTTCAGCTTCCCTTAAGGCAACGTCAGAGTGATGTCAGTTTACTTCAGGTTTAGGCTTCTAATTGTTTATGGTTAATGGCCGTGAGATCCTCCTGGAAGAGAATGCAGAGCAGTAAAGGTCTTGTTGTTAGATGGGACTGTTGGACACAAGATGTGGTCAAATATAGCGTGTCTGTGCAAAATTGCTTCACTGTAAGATGTGCTGGTCTTAGCCTTGTATTTCAGGATCTATCCATATGGCTCTTTAGCTAGCGTTTTATTTTGAGTTTTAAGTTTTAGTTAGCCCCAATTCACACATTTATAAAAAGTATATAATTTTTACTGTAAGTTCATTTTTCAGGCAAAAATGACGTGAATGTAGAACTTCATCTTATCTCAGTGCATGTTGATGAAAAAGTTCAGCTTTGCTGTGGCTGGTCTGGAATTTTAAATTAGCCTGAAGGAAAACTCAAGGCAGGAAAATTTTATGCTTTTTACAGGAAAGAAACTTTGAACCTTGTTCTGAAAACTTCCCCTATTCTTAGGTCTGATCAGTTAGGCAGAGTGATGCCACCTCTGGTGCCCACATTTTCATGATGTGTTTGGGCTGTGAAATGAAACCAGCCTGCTTTGCTGGACTGGCTAACCCAAGAATTGACATTAATTTCATTTCAATTCACTTTTCCAACTTTTAAACTATGTCCAAATGTCCAAGGTTTTTCTTTGGTTGGTTGGTTGGGTTTTTTTAACCTCCGTTTTTTTAAGCCAAGGATAAATCCAAGAAGGTGTTTTCTGGCACGAGCTCTCAGATGCCACAGCAGGCTTAGCTGTGCTCTGCGTTTGTGAAGTCTTCAGAAAAGTCTTTGAAGGGCAATCCTAAATTGTCTCCTTGCATGGCTGATCCACGAGACAAGCTTCTTTCCACTTCCTTGGTTTTCTAGTTTCTTTACCTTTTTATGAGCGCTATGTAGAGTAAGAATTAGTACAGAGGAAAAAGAAGAGTGAGGTGGTTTTGGCTGTGTGGTTACTAATGAACAAAGATAACTCTGCCAGAACAACAGCTAATAATGATTTAAATAAAGAAAAGATAATTAAAAGCATACAATTCTAAAAATTTGTTTTCATGTTATGTCTGAAAAATTGTCAAGTTGTTCTGGAGTCAAACTGGCAATAAAAATGACAGCGCAGGGAAACCGAAGGAGCGGTCCTGTGAGACACTGAACTCATTAACCCAAACTCAAAAAGCATTTAAGCACCAAACAGCGCTATTAACTTTGGTGGGCCTGCTAGCCTGTTTAGTGTAATGTGCAGGATTTGGGGTTTTGCTGTCTTGGGCCTTAATGTCGACACCTTTCTCTGTAAAGTGCCGCCTATACCGCTGAGAGAAGTCAGAGTTTGCCACTCTGACGCGCTTCATTTTCCATAGCTGTGCTCCGTGCAGTAGCTATATACTTACTGGCTATGAAATTTTTGACCCAATCAGGTCTGCAGATAAAATGCAAAAAATAAGTTAATTACCTTCAACATTAACTTTAGCTCTCATAATGTTTCACATCACAAGTGCTTATTTTTCTTCCGAAACAGGAGCAAAAGTCTTCTCTTTCCCGCTGCGCACTCCTTCTGCAGAGCCGCTGTCAGCCGGTGCGGTGGTGGCGGCGACGTTGCTGGTGGGAACGGCCGCGTTTCTGTCAGCATCTGGGATTTGGGTAAAATCATTGACTTTTTTGAGGTAAAGAAGTACCTGAGGAGTGTGCATACCTTGGGGTTCAGGAAACTTTGATGTATTTGGAAAAGATCTCTGGGCATAGTTGGGGTTTTTTATACCAGTAACTGAAATACAAAGTACAAAACGTGCAACTGGTGCCTGGAACAGAGTGTGTTGATTGTTCCTTAACATGTAATTTTTATTTATTGTATACACATATATGGATGTGTAACTTTGTAGCTTTACATAATCTTCTTCTAGCTGGTGTTAATTGAATTAGTGAAATTTACAGAATACTAAAAAGATTTGCCTATGGGAATTACTCCTCAGTTTTGAGTCAACAGTTGATTCACAGGATTTCGTTTTACTTAGTGGCTTCTTTATTAAAATAAACAAGATTATTGTCAGGGAGAAATGTTTTGTCTGTAAGTATTAAAAGGAAGCTTGGGGAATGCCAGGGTGAGGAAACAGACATGAAAGTTACTCCCTTGTAATAGGTATAGGTGTTATTTTGGCAAATGTATCCTTTTGTGATGTTTGTTTCTAAATTGTTTTATCCCCTTTGGCTTTTCTCTGCCCAAACAGCAGAGCTGCTGGGTAATGGCAGGTAAGAGTTTGCTGCAGTTTTCTTAATTCTTTGCCTCTGCTTAACCATAGTTTGGTGTCTGGTGCCATTGCTTGCTCCCCCAGTGATGGAATAAATTTGTCGGCTGCAGCCTCAAGATTCATAACAAATCAGAATAGATGCAGAATACTGGGGTTTAAGCTCTTCAGCAATTTATTTTCCAAGATCAGTTTTGCTGGTGTCTTACCTCTCCGCTGGTTAGTTACACGGCCAGTTTTAAGGTCTGTGTTTGCTTGAGAAAAGCCTTTTCCTTCTTCCTTAATGCCTGTAAACATGCAAACTTCTGAACTTTTGAAATGCCCATTGACTCGGGAGCTGATCATCAATAACTTGGACAGAGGCAAAGTGCTGGGAGCCAGGGATGAGCTCCAGCTTCATCATTTGGTTCTCATGCTGGCAAGTCTGGATTGTCTCCTGGGACATTATAATCTGTCTTCTGCTTGTGGACTGTGGGCAGCAAAAGGGATACGGACAGCACCCCCATGGCTCGTCCATGGGGAGATGACCTTCTTTGTCATTTGTCTTCTTGTTTCAAACAGCTCCAGCTCTCCTGGGAGGGTCTTGTAGCCCTGAACTGTTCCTCTGCTATGGTCCTGCTGCAGCTCTCCACTTTTTTCCACTCTTAAAAAAGAGAGCCCATTCTGAGGCATGTGCGTGAGCACGGCTCACCTTCAGGTCTGCAGGTCGCTGGAGGATGCCTTGTTCAGACAAAGCCGCACTGAGCTAATGTGAGGAAATGATGCCTGGTGCTTGAGAAATAATATAGTTGGGGTCACAGTTGCAAGGCTTAAAATGGCTAGGAACAATGAGTGTGGGCAGTGAGCTGCAGGGTAGGCTCATTGCCAGGCTGTCACTAGTCTTACACCTGCAATTTGGAATAATTTCTCCGTAGTACATTGCTCTCCTGCTGGGGCTGCAGAATCCCATTTGCCCTGGCTTTGCTCAGCCAGCGCCTCTGCCTGTGCATCCAGTGCTGCAGGGACGTGCTCCTTTTCTCCGGCCCTCTCCAGCCAAAGAGGAGGCTTCACCTTGTTTGTGTCCTCCTCAACATGATGCAATGCGCATTATGGATCGCTATGGAAATGGGGGTCTGTGGGAAGGATGTTGCAAAATAAAGCTGTGAAAATTACTGTTTTGCACGTAGCATGTTCTAGGATTGCCAGCTGAGTTGTATCTACAGCTTTTGTACCTTTTTAAAATCAGATATGATTCAACCAAATAACCAAAGTTTTCCTTCCACTTACAACACATAGATTTAAAGCACAGACCAAGAAGCATGGGCTGTATGCTGTTTGGGAGATGGCAGGCAGGTCAGGCTGATGTGAAGTTTTAGGGAAAGAGACAGTCAGAAGGGAAAACAAGAAGTCTGTCATCTTGCAGGACGAATTTATGACAATTAGAGGGTAAGAGAATAGGAGGAAAAAGGCTTGAAATTATTTTGATGCATCTGTCTTCCTATTTTACCATGTTTGCTGCTTCAGCTAAATTGACAAACACTGACAGGGACAGAAGGAGCAGTTCCGTCTGCTCCTTCCCACAGGTCAGCGATGGCTGGCTGTGTAGACTAAAGTTCTTGTGTCATGTGAGCGTAAAAGCAGTAAGATTTATGCCTTGATATGAATTAATAAGGGTATTTTTCATTGTTGTGTCCTTCTGTTGAAAAAAGAATAGATCTGTGAATTTGGCTTACAGATTGGACAAGTCTGGAACACTTGTTCAAATTTGATTTTTTTTTTATAGCTCGAGTGGCACAATAACCAAGCAAACTATCTACATCTATGTTTATGTTCTACAAAAATAGCGAAGGGCAGTGTGTGCTTTCTGTACTAGCAGTATTATTATGTAGGTCACCCAGGGTCTGGATCTGTTAGTGCAAGTGACATTGCCAAAGAAAAGTCAACAGAAAATACAAGAAGCTTTGAATAAGAACATTATAGGTACCGACTCTGTGTTTAATCCAGAAACGGTTCTTTAGGCACTGTTCAGCACTGTATTTTCCTCACCTCACCTCCAGACACTCTACCAAATAACGGTGGTAAAAATACCGAATGTCGTTCACCTGAAACAAATAGAATTGTTAAAGTAGTATAAAAATAGATAACTGCTATAATGCCGATAATTTACAGAAAAATCAGTGTGATTTTTCTAGATTATCTCTCATTTTGCCTGAGTGGTTGGGCTTGGAAGTCCTTTGAAGCCTTTGGAAAATGATCTGCTCTTTCTGAAACCAATGAAGAAATTGGAGATGTGATTGAGCTCTGAAGGGACCTGGTACCCACTCCCCTTTGAATCGGGGGGCAGAGCTAATGATATGCAACCTTAGGGGAGATGCTGTGAGGATAATAGGAGGGTGCATAGGGTTTCTCCCAAAAAAGATGGAGCCACTAGTTTGCCATATAAGCTATGCTAATATCTGGTAACATGAGTTAAAGAAAACTTAACTAAGAAAATGATGGAAGCATTAAAAGAATTGTCAAAAATTCTTAGATGTTTCAGCTTATCGTGTTTTGAATCTAGTGTGTGCTTGCATGCTGTACAGCCACCGTGCTTTGTCTGCAAAACCTGTTCCTGAGATGGGGAAAAAATTGTCTTGTTCTTCCCTTTGTATGTTGGGATTTGGGAGCTTGGGGAGCTGCTCAGCTGGTGGTGCCTCTGGCCTCAGATTTAGAGGCAGGAATAACGTGTTTCTAGAGTTGGATTTCAAAGGCAAATACCAAGAGTATTTAATGCCATCAGAGGTAAGTTTTAACCTTGTTGGGAAACAGTTTCTGTTGGTTCCCATTCCCCACTAGCGCCAGGTCTTGGCTTCTTGAAAGACACAGGCAGAGCCTCCTTGGCATTTTTCGTTTCAGGCTGTTTCTGAATGATCTTCTAGGGTATTTTTTCAACATGCCAGTTGTTCCAGATGCAATCAGCCACCACTTCAAGAAGGCAGGCATACAGATCTTTAATGAAGCAACTGTTTTTATGCTTGTGTTGTGTGTGATCCTGTTATTCTTTTCCCTTTGGGCAGCATACTGTTGGGATAACTGCAGTAAATTCTCAATAACCAGCTTTTGTCTAATGAACAAATCCAGTTGTGTTTGGATTTAACCAAGTCTGAAAGCTGCCTGTGGCCTCATAGCCCTTTGTCCTGAATGTTATTTCTCATGTTCTCTTCAGATTTGGAAAAAATCCAGTTCTTAGAGTAGATGAAAACTTCCATCAGATGTCAGTTTGTGGTATGACCCATTCTACTTCTTGTAAATGTAGGTTTGTATTAACTGCTTGTTCATGACAATCAGTCCTATCTAAAGAGCTTTTAAACTCCCTTTCAAGGACTAGAACATTCCTTTAAATGGCTTCTAATTTTTAACTTTAGAAAGTTTTACCATGTGTCATCAATATGCGGTAAAACTTCAGGGAGAGCTTCCTAATGAGCACCAAGTTCCTGTGGAGTAGTGTAAACCTTTTATTTGTCTTTTGTGGGGTCTGCTGGTGCCAGTGTTGTAAAGCTGAAGTGATTACGCCGCTCGTACATCAGCTGCAGCTGGCCTCAGCGCTGCGCAGCACGCGTCCTCCAGGTGCTGTTAGCTCCCGCGCACTGTGACTCATGAAGCTGCACTTGCCTGGCTGGAAAGCCCAACTAACAAACTTTTTAGGATGACTGGTAATTACAAAATTTATAACAAATGTAATGACAGCCTAAATGTTTGCAGTATCCTACTAAAAATGTCCCCTCTTAAGTTTTAACAGGCTAATGTGTGTTAAAGAGCCTTCGTGGGCTGAAAGATGCTCTCAGCACCGGTCCCTCAGCGAACAGCCCGTAGCCTTCACCCGTGCGCACGTGGGTTTGGCTCCACTGACCACATCTCTAAATACTTATTTGTGGAGCAGTTGTACCGACAAGAGCCAGATTACTGTACTCTCATAAATCTTCACAAAATTATCTTGAAGTGAAGACAGTTGCTGCCAAGGCAGCTGAATAACTCTGTCTAAAATTGCAGAATAAACTTGTGTGAAGGAATTAATCATGGCCTTGATCATGAAAGTTTTCTTGTCTTGCTCTCCACGTCTGACAGACTTCTCCGTGAGTTGTCTGAGGTGAAGGTGGTGTCTTCTGCTTGGAAATTAAGCATGGACCTGTATGATCAGCAAAACCGTTACACACTGTACTTCACTGTGGTCTCCATTAATTTCAGCTCCTGGGTGAGTTATCTTGCCAGGATGCTGGTTTTGAGGATGAGTTTGAGGGAGCAGGACGTTTAGATTTGCAACTCCTCAGCAATTTATAAGAAGATAATGAGGAGCATTATTCATGTGCATGTGCCTGCTCGCACACACCTCTGCTCAGAGTCCGCACCTCTCCCAGATAACGCTGCAGGGCTGAGCCTGGCCAGCCCACCTCTCCCCACGCCCTGCTGGGTGTTCAGCCACAGCCAAATAGATGTGATCAGTTTTATAGGCATTCACAGCCTAATGAGCCTAATTCTGTGCAGTTCCTGTTCTTTTCTCTATAATGTTTTTTTCCCATTAGCTCTCTTGACTTCAGTGTTGTTCTTTCTGGTTTCCCATGGAAACAGGAGAACCCTGAATTGTATCTCTAGTACATCTTCTGGCCAAGCTGGCTGGTGGAGTTTGAACTGGCTGTATCAACTACCACTTTTAAGATGGAGAACCTCGATGCAAAACCATGGGAGTATTTTGCTATTTAATTTTCAATTCAATTTGTGCCAAATAAAGGAAGAAAAGACCAGACAGAAAATGTGTCTGTAGAAAATACAGTGCCGCAAAGCTGAAATCCTCCCATGAAATGTATAGGCGTAAGTGGCCATTCACTGTAAAAACTGAGTGAAGTTAACCTGTCAAACCATTACAGTATCACCGGACTGACTCCTGGGAATCATTTTTAGCTTTTTTTTTTTAGTCATTTTAGCAGGAGGGCTGTAATTTCACTTTAGCTCATATTTCAGCTGGCAGGCAAAAGTCCAGGTATATTCACTAGGATTTGGAAGCTATGGTCTATGCCGCTGACTTCTTTAACCTTTTCACCTTTGAGGAACTCATGATAAGTTGAATCTGATTCCAACAGTAATCTTTCAGGCACCCAGTTAGCCTGGAGTTCAAGAGCTACAGAAGGTGGGACTTCATTTTTTATTTATTTAAATGAATTTATCCTTAAAAAAAACAAAAAAAGCTTTTACAATTTTATGCAAGGAAGTTGGTTTTGCTGTATGTAAGAATGGGGAAAACACTGTGTGGCAGTGAATTTTGCAATGATAACAAGAAGAAACCACTGTTGGTATTGTCTGTCTTTCCTCACATTTCCCCTTGGCGTAGTAGCAGTAAACGCAGGTGCTGAATTTCTGAACATAAAGCTCTCATTTGTGTTGCTAGCTTTGCTTTTAACTTAGCAGCTTACTGCAGTTGTTTCTTCTAAGTGCTTATAGGTAGTACATCCAGTTGAGTTACAGCAAAGAGAACAGAGATTGATGGCAGGCTGGTTTAATGTAGCTCTTACCAACAATTTGCAGAGATTAGGAGGTTGTTTTGTTGGACATTTATCACTGGAAGCTTGGGGACTGCTTACTGAAGTCATTTTGAATTGGCAAGTAACAGATCGCTTTCTTTGATAGCTCTTTTACGTGCAGGTACAGCTAAATGAAAATCAACCCTGAAAGGGAATGGCTCTGTTTATTATTATTTCCGAATTTCTTTAGTGTTGCGTTTCACGTATCGCTGCTTTCCAGGTGAGGTGTGGCAGCATTGGGGCAGTCCCCAGGGCTGCGCGGGGCTCCTTAAGCCATGAAGGTGATGGAGAAGCTGTGTTTTGCTGCAGTCTGCCAGCAGCGTTGCATCTGGCTTCTACCTCAGCACTAGGAAAATTCTCTGGGTGTAATTTTTACCAAAGGTAGCTTTCATTTTGCAAAGGATTGTGAGTTGTTGGGAGGAATGGCATGAAAAGCAGCCAATGAACCAGGAGATGCTAATGAGATTCCCACCCGTCTCAAAAACTATCGAGTGGTGCATGGTTTTCCCTGGCTAACTTCAGAGCAAAGCTGTAGCCACAAACAAGTATTGTTTGTACTTTTTATCACCTGAAAATTGCTCTCTCTCTTTAATTTGTTTTCCTATCTAGTTTTAATAAAATTTCAAGGTAGTCAGAGTGTCTAGTTGGAAAAAAAAAAAAGCACCAAACAGTCTGTTGTTTTAAAGCAGATAGTGTATCATCTGCTTTTAAAATCTGATTATATGAACAAATATCAAACCCACTCAGAAGTATGACTGATAAGGAAAAATTATTAAGCATGCATAAAAGCATACATTTCAACAGCAACAACTGCTGTTTACTGGTTACCAGCAGCCACCAGCATTTGCAGCTAATTCCACTAAAAGAAATGTTTAGTTGTTTTGTTCCTTCCACTTATGCATTTCTCCTTGTTTGTTTTTATTCCTGTATCTTTTCTTCTGGCTTGTGCCAACATACTCACTGAAATACATGAAGAACCTCCTGTAGACTTAACCGTATGCCTTGCATGATGGAGGCTGTGAAGTGCCCGTGTCCCCTGCCCCGCCGGAGCCCTCCGCAGTGCCGCAGCCCTGCCACAGCACGGGTGGGCAGTGGCAGCAGTTTTGGTGGCTTGGTGGCTTCTGAAGCAGACGACTCACCTGTGTCACCAAGCATCACTCAGGAGCTGGGGATGGAGTAGGTGAGGTTGTGATGCAGCCCCTTTCTCCAGCTGGGTCCGGAGAGGAGCTCACCTCAGAAGTCACAGGCTCGCCCAGTGATTTTAGATATAGTCACTTGCGTCTAATGCTGGAGAGCTTTTATTTTGTCTGGTCTTTGGGTAAAAATGCTGGGGAAGTGGGAGTTCCTGGCACAGTAGAGAGTGCTGGCAGGATCTGAGCATCTTCTGTGGCATGGTCACCAGAGGTTTTGATGGACTGTCGCCTGCCCGTTCAAGTGCTTGAGCTGGAGCGCCGGGAGGGCGCATTCCCAGGAGGATGCTAGCTGAGCCGAAACCCTTCTGCTGAGGCTGAGCAAGCAAAGCCCTGGCCATGCACCCCCTGCCCGTGCAGCACCGAGCACCCCACTGCCCTGTCAAGGTTTTGTTCCACTTCTCCCCAGTAAACACGTGTTGGAAAACCATGCTTGCCCCACACTTATTTAGTGGGTATGGAAACGAGATATTTTCCTTGGGCTTAAGTTTTATACTTGCTTTAGAGTACACAGCATAAGAGAGATGTTATAATTGCACTTATTTCTGCATCTTGTCATTAGACATTTGATATGCAAGTGCAGCTTTTTGCACTGTTTTAGGTGTTAGTGATGTCTTGAGCTGTGGCAGGGGAAACACAGAACAGTGAACTCCATATTTTGGTAAGTAAAAAGTGTTTGCATTTCTCTTTCAACCAATGGTAAAATGCTGTTATTACGACTCTTTTTTTTAAAAAAATCCCATCATATTCATATGATGAATATTCAAATGAAGTAACTCAGTTAAGATAGCACCATACTGTGCATTTCTGTCTGTAAATTTGTATGTTGACTGGTTGCTCTGTAGCAGTTTGCAGAGACCTGGAGTGTGTGCTAAGAGGACAAGTGGGAAAACTGATCTAGGGCTTGCAGACATGCTCCTAAACTATTTCAGTAATCTCAGCCTCTCCCCAGGGTTTGGCAGAGTTTAGCAGTGTTACCACAGCTGGGCAGGACACAGGCAGATATGGCAAGTATTTGCACAGCTGTCTTGGACTTGGCTCTGGACTGGGTATAGGATTTGGTTTCTACCCTAAAGCTGCTTGGGATTTGGATAAGAGATGCCAAAGTCATATAACCAAAGTCTGTCTGTGTATAGCGTGTAGATCAGGTCTGTGTGGCCATTGTGAATTGAAAGAAAAAAAGAAAAAGATCTTCAATAGGTAAAATAACATTTTCCCTTCCCTCTCAATTAGAAACTATGAATTTTATTTTATTTTATTCTATTTCTGAGTGGATGAATTGACTACTTGATGAATTAATTTAAAGGTTTCTGGACTTCCTAATGCTTCCAGTGCCAGTCTGTCTGACATGCACTGTTATGGCAATTTTCTTGTCGCTGTTTGCTATTGATTGATTTTATCTAACGTCAGCTGTGCACGCAGCTCATCTGCAGGGGAGGAGCTTTCATGGCAGTGATTGTGAAGATGCATGTGATGTATGCCTTGGCGCCAGGGGTGCAAGTATCTCCCCAGGACTTTTAGCAATAAAAATAAATCAGGAGTGTTGCATTAAGGCAGAAAGACTGATAGATCAGGCCAGCTTGTGATGCAAATGGGCACCTCACATCTCTAAACACAGAAAGAGAACTAGGGATGGGGCAGGAGAGCCTGGCCAGGTCCCGCGGCTCTGGGTGCCCTCTGGCATGGCCCAGAGGCTCTCCTGAAGCTGCTGAAGTGCAGCCTGTGAGTTTTCTGCATGAGCAGAGGAAAGCGTGCCACACAAGGTCTAATTGCAAGGTCTAATTCTACTCTCTTAATGCAATGGACAATTATAAATTCTAAATTGCATAGCTGGATATTAGAATGAAATGTGTTGACTTATTCTAGAATAACTGGGAAGAAATTTGCCCCAGCACTGGGTACCAGACATTTTAAGGGAAGGAGAAATAGCCCTGATCCCACAGAATCATCTTGGCTGTTCAGAGCACCCATGGTGAGATGTCTGCCCCGCACCAAGGCTCCTCTTAGACAGCAAAGCACAAAGATTTACAGTCCTTCTGCATTTCAGCCTAGTTAGTGTAAAAACGTAATTTTCCTGAAGGAGATGAGCTGTCGCACGTCAGAGGTAAAGTGGGGTATTAATAAAGGTAACAAAAAAGGAAAACACAGCATTACTTCAAAACCTGTCTTCTAGTTGTCTCACAGAGGTCCCGATGAAGGTGTTTTATTGGCTTTCCTGGTCTGTTTTATGTGAAGGGTTCCTCTGAAAGAGGGCTGGTTTTATTCAGAGGACTATTACCAGGAAGTTATTATTGCATATTTAATATCTTTATTTTTTAAAGACTCTGGAGAAGGCATTATGTCGTCTTCAGTGGGAAAAAAAAAAAAACCAAACCAAACAAAAGCAATACCAACAAAACCCCCAAACAAAACAACCCACCCAAGAACAAAGCAGTGACTACGCTGACTGGAGGTGATGCTCAGGGGAAGGACCCTCTTCCTGGTGCCATATATTAGAAAAGGGTTTTATTCCCAAAGCCATCAGACCACAGAGGTCTTTCCATCCCGCAAAGCTGCAGGCTGTGTGACACAGTGATGGAATTGCACCTTTCCTGGCATGGCACTGAAGTGGTGTGGGCTTTTTAATTACATCACTCTTTCACGGTTGCATTCCGGTACCCATCTCACCCTCCCCTTCAGTTTCCAATTATTCTTTTTAATTTACCTCTTTTCAAGCCATTTGAGCTCCCTTACAAGTAAATAAGAGGAGGAAAAAATGCAGAAAAAAACCCCAGGTGTGCAAAGAAGGAAAATTAGGGTCAAACAATTTTGCTCCGTAATTGAAAACATTTTCCTGGAACTCTTCCTTTAATTCACGCCTCCCTTACTTTTGTATTCACCTTTTAATATATTCCTCTGGACAAAAGCATTGCCTAGTGGTTTTAGCCCCATATTATCCTGATATTTTATTCTAATAGATGATTTTTAAGGGAAAGCAGACTTGAGGAGACTGGGTTGGAGATGCCAGGCTGATAGTGGGGAGGCGATGCTGCAGGGGGGAAGCCAGGCAGCCCAGCCGGAGTGGCTCCCTGGTGAGGCAGCACCAGATAGAAATGTTCAGCTGCTGGTGATAATTTCCCTGATAAAGATAATCCTAGTAAATAATATTCCTGGAGGACAAAGGGAAAATTATCCCTTTAAATGGATTATATTTGAAAAGATTTCTTTGAAAAATTAATTTTTAAAAATCATCTTTTCACCCTGATGAAACCATGCGTTAAGTAAAACTTAGATTAGAGATTTGGGGGCAAGATCAGATGGTATGTCACGCTTATCCTCCTTCGTATATTATTTATAGTCTATCAGATAGACGAGGGGGATCACAGCTGATATGAAATCTTGAGCAATGAGTTTGTACTGCAAAATGTTGGTATTATCTGAGCTGCATGTGCCTTCCTACTTTTCCCTGTTGTGTTCTTATTATCCACTGTGGGGTTTTGATTCTGGAGAGGGGCAGAAGGGAAGCACTGCAAAAATGTGTTCTCAGCTAGTCTCACAACATCTGGCATTAAATCCTTTCCCCTTCTGGTAATTCTGTGTAGACACTGTCGTGAAGCCCTGCACCATGCTGCGTTTTGCATGTCTCATCACAGGATTTTATAGGCAGTTTTCATGAAGTTATAATAACACAGTGTGTCTAATTTTTATTTTCATCTGAATTTTTAAACAAAAGCTTATTAAATATTACTTCATTAAATGCAGTGTTCTTATCTGATACATTGCTTGACACACATGGCAATGACTTTTTGTGTAAAAATCGTTTTACTGGCCTAAAGAATGTGTGTGTACAAATGATTTGTTTTGAATCCCTTCCATTTAAGCTGTAGGCAAGAGTTGTGTGTTCACACACCACTGTGCCTTCTATTGAAACCAAAAAGTCCTCCCACTACTCTGCTTTTTTGTCCTTCGGTTATAAGAAAGAAAAAAGAAGCCTCATGCCATCTAAGCGTTTATCTGAGGTAGAATGTTAGTAGCTGAGATTTAAAGGTTTTCATTGTTTAAATGCTGACACACCATAGCCATAGTGGTGCCAATAGCAATAGCGTTATAAATAGTGTATGAGTATACACTTGTTTATCTCCTCAAAGTGCATTTCCAATTCTGTCAGTGTGCATGTAAGAGGGTTTAAGTAGCTTGTGTTTTGAATTCAAATGCTATCGTGAACTGCAGTATTTTTTTAATGAACTTGAATGAAATTATTGGAGACATCTGATAAGTGAGATTTGATGAAGCTTTAAAACATGTTTATATTAAGAAATATGAGATTGTGTGTTGCAACATAATATCCTTTCTCTGATGCTCTATTTGACTGACTTATAGGGAGTCATTTGAACCATCATTTTAAGAATGCCATTTATTTCTTTGAAAAGAAGTAGACATCTGAAGCACGTTCCTACCACAGGGTGGATGGGAACTTGTACTTTAGTAGAAGTTATCTCTCTGATGGCAAAGCAGAATGGGACACAAACCAGTGTAGAGGATTAATTAAACCTCTCATGTCCTTTCCATGTCCTGACACATCACTTTATCAAATTAACCAGAATATCTTACACTTTACAGTGTGATGGGGAGATAATGGCCTGTGGGTTCAGAAATGAGAGTCTGAATGTTAGTTTTTAATCTCCTATTGTCAGCAGCACCCATGCATTTTCTTAGGAGTGAAAGGGTATTTTAAGATTATTTCATACTCTACCCCCAGCTCACAAGAGTTGTCTCTAAAAGGAAGGCCTTATTAAAAAAACCCAAACCAACACTGTGGGAACATTCATTATATAGTGAGTCCTCCACTACGCAAGCTCAGTGCCCTGAAGCAGAGATTGCATTAATATTCTGTAAGCCCAGTCAGAGTACATGAACGTCTTTGAGCTCTGTGTTTGCTGATAAAGCAAACAGTGTATCGTGTTTCAAAACTACTGAATAAAGTTAAAATAAGGATAATAGAAGGAAACGGGCTTTTTTCTAAGAGTCTGTGGGGAGGGAAAGGCTAGAATGTCAATGATCTTGAGAGATCATAAGGCATTTTTTAAAAATGGTTTATTCGGGAATTATTTCCTTGACTTTGTCAAGGAGATGATCTTGCATTGGGAGTGGGTGGTGGCCGTCATCTGACACTGCCACCAAGCTCTGCAGCAGGATGGGGTGGGAAGATCCACTTTTCATTTGGCCATTGTTTTATCACTCAGTTTTCCTGCTGTCCTGGAATCCTTATGGAGAAGGTCTTCAGGGACACATACCTGAAGGGTGGCAGGCAGAAGGGATCCTTACCTGAACAGCCTGTGGCTTTGGGGTTTGTCTGACCAATATATGGGGAAGACAGATAAAGTAGTTAATGTATGTGATGTATATGGTAATTAATGAGTCACCTTGGGCTCAAGGTCTGAATTAAACTTTGGCTCCTGGACCTCATTTGTGACCATGAACATGGTTGTTGGAGCGAGATCAGTCGTCAGTTTTCAGGTGACAAAGCAGCAGCAGCTGGAGATCCTCAGCTGACCTATCAGGCTTCAGTAACCAGATTTTTTATCCCTTACCTCTAAGAACGGTGCAGTTCCTTCCAGACCATCTCCCTGGCCCGGCCGGTGCTGCGGGCACACACTCGTACAACGGAGGTGCCCAGCCTGGCTGGCCGGGGGAGGGGGGCGGCAGCAGAGGCTTCCACTGGATGAAAGTATTTGTGTAGAGGTGGTTCCAGCCAAGTGTGACCGTGCCAAACTGCCTTACAAGTTGGCTGCTGCCTTAGGATTGTAAGTAGAGGGATACAAATGCGTCCCCATTTTCCAGAGATGACTGAAGGATGAGTACCTGACATGGACAAATGGAAATGTCTTAGCATACATATAAATAGCTGAAAAAACCTGGAATACTTCTTTTCTTGTAGAAAGTGAATATAGAATTTTTAATAAAGGAGCTTAGAGTTAGTACAATCATGATATCTGAAAGACAAAGGTGTCTGGTGACAGTGCCCTAACCCTAATAGAAAGTCTATGCAGATCAGCCAGTGCTAGTAATTTAAAAGAATCTACACACACACACACACAAAAAAAAAAAAAAAAAAAAAGCCTCCTAGGCAGCGTAACTTTTTTAAGAAAGCTAAAAATTATTGCATGAAAGGCTGAAGGAACTACTCCAGATTTGCTTCCAAGATGTGTAAATCACACAGAGGGATTTATGTGTTCTGCTGTTTCAGCTGGAATTCTCCTTATCCATCAGATTATTTTAGTATTTTGTGAATAGTACTGCTAATTAAAATTTATCGTCTAAGTAATTTTAGTTTTAACAGAAATCTTTTTCCAGTGTAACAGAAATGAAGTTTGCATTGAAAAGCTGTGCTGCGAGATGGGGTGAGAGCAGTGCTGCCCTGTGCCCGCAGCGCTCCAGGCAAGTCCAGAGATGTTGCTGTTTACTGCAGCCCATGGCACGGCTCTGAGGAACGGGGCGGGGGGGGGGGGGGGGGGCTGTGCCTTCAGACCCCCCAGCCCCAGGTGTTTGCAGGGAACACAGAGCTCTGGGAAAGGTTCCAGACTGCAGGAAGAGGGGTTAAGCTGTCACAGGAGCAGAGGGCAGGTTTCCAGCAATGCCCAGGCGATCGCTTCCCATCACGTTACGCAGTGGCAAGACCTTCGGTGGGGCTTGTGCCCTCCCACCCTCTTGGGAAAGGTGTAAACTAAGAGTTGTCTTCCATACCTAAAGGACTGTATAGCTCCCTGGGAATTTAAGGGGTGTGGGAAACAGTGATACAGTGCTGTGGTGGGTGCTGGGCAGCTCCAGTGTCACCAGTTCCCAGTACATGGCCCACGCCAGTGTCCCCCAGCCGGAGGCTGGGACTGGGGGCTGCTGGCCTGGACCTGGGGCAGATGTCCTTCCCGCTGACAGCAGCTCTCAGGCCTGGTGTGAGGCGCTCAGGAAATTACCATAAAAATGATATTTCACTGAAAACAAAAAACAGACAAATAGCTCTGTGGTAAATATTTTTCAAGGGTTTTTAATAAGTGCCTGGATTTTGGTGAGGCAGCTTGCTGATGAAAGGTTGTGTCTCATGTTGTAAATTGCTTGTGTGTCCTGAGGACTCTTGAAGCAAGAGAAACCAACAGCTTGGGGGTTATTTTTGCATTTTCTTTGTTCTCAAAAAAAGTAGGAATTCTGGGAGCTTTTGGTCCCCACGGGGTTCTCATCCCCACCTGTGAGAGCAGAGCTCCTTCCCCTGCTCCCTGGCTTTGAAGACAAGTGGAATTTTTGTAGTTCCTTATACCTGACACTTGCAAACCGCCGTCTTGCATTTAGTAGTCTTTTTTTTTTTTTTTTTTTTTTTTTTTTTTTCCTTAGCCCTATTTCTCTCCAGGTTTGATTTTTACATCACATCTCCACGCGGTAATCACCTGGCCTCTAAGTTCCCAGTTTTCAGTAGCAGCTTCTCCATTAATATTTGAAGCATATGATTTTTGCTTGTTATCAGCAATATCCCGGGAGACAGCAAGAAAGACTGTGTAGGAGGGCATTTTAAAAGCTTATCTTTAAAACCATGATGTTTTGTGATTTAAAAATTAAATATGGATTAACAAATGGAGAACTGACACTGTCTGGGGAATCAAGATTGGATATAGAGGGAGAAAGAGCATGACTCATCAAATTGCTTTATCACAATAAACTAAAGCTATTGGTGCGGATATGCAGCTTGAGTAAAGTGGAACCGTTCAAAATATTTGACAGTCGGGTATTAGCTAATAACTATGCAGTCAACTTAATTAAAAACATTTATTTCCCCAAAATAAGAAGCTTGTAGAACAAATGAAGCAAAGCACATTAAAGAACACTCACTGAAATGATGTGTGTATCCTTCTTTTATCTTTTTTTCTTTGCAGAGAACATTGACTTGTTCTGGGGAAGGCACACAGAAGTAAGCATGTTGACTTTTAAAAGGAGCTACTTTTTCAGGAAAGCCCTGCTTCGGGCAGAGTCTGCTGCTGTTATGGCGAGCAGCAGAAGGAACAAAAAAAGACTCGGGCTGTTGCAGCCCCTTTGCGTGTGTCCCGGCGGGTAGCAAGGCGGCTTCAAGGGCAGCACCTGGCGGTCCTGGTGGCTGCTGCACTGCGTACGCCAGAGCCTGATGCTCTGGGGCAAGTACGTTGGAACCCTGTCAGCAGTTGAAGGCTTCTGGGTGAGACCTGCAGGAAAAGGACTGTTCTGGCGCGGGGTGCCTGCGCCTGTCTGTGGATGGTTTTGCACAGGCAGAGGAGCCACTGTGGCCCCACTGCTGGTGCATGTCATGGCCTTGCTGGGGTCAGAGTATCTCAATAACTTCTTCTGGAAGTTCTTAAAAGAAATAGAAAATAAATGGGAATGAAGGGCAGTGGAGTGCTGCTGATGAACAGTTGAGTGAGTTCCCAGCCCCGAGGCCACTGAGGCCACTAAGGCCACAGTATCTCTCATAATTGCAAGTGCTAGTGCCTTATTTTACATTTTATCCGAGAAACGGGTAAAATTATCTATAAAGCAATCTGATGCAATTTATTCAGCAGTGACCTGTGCTTCACTGAGCTAGCACCTGTTTTCTGGGATTTATCCGTTTCGGTGGTGCCAGGTTCGCCTTGGAAGAGCCGAGCCCTGCGTGGGGGCAGCATGGCGCTGGGTGATGCTCCGCAGTGCTGGGCACAGTGTCCCCCCCGGGTGACCCCTGCTCCAAACAGGTCCCCCCAACAGGTGAGTAGGGGTGTGCTGGGGAGCTGCCTCCCTCTTAAACAAGAGCCCTTACTGAGTGTACGTAGGGTTGTGTGCTGCTGTGTGAGTGATGGGGAGGTCTGGTATGGTTAGCAAATGGCTGATGTGGTTTTGCCTTGATTTCGATGTAAAAAGTTTGAAAAATATCTGTAAATGTTATAACACAGAGATATGAGCCGTGAAATGAACTGATGTGTGTGTCAGCTTCGAGAACCAGAACTTTAAACAGAGGATTCAGGGCTCTCTGTTCAGACAGATTTGATAGTAAAGCAGCTTTTCTGCAGCATTAGCACCAGCCTCATGTGAGTAGGTAGGCATGAAATGTGAGGAAAGCGTGATGGAACTGGTGAGCTGTCTCTTCAGTCGTCTTTTTGGAATCAATCGAATCAAGTTCTTCCAATATGCCAAAATACTGACAAAAATTATTAATTTGGAACCTGTGAAACTGAGAGGAATATTTGAAATTTACGTTCAGTGTTAATTTCTTTTACCCATGTGGCAGTAGTTTATGCCAAATGAAGATAACTTTGGTCACCTTTCTGGTCACCAAATGAATTGAAAATTAAGAAAGTGGATGTTTTATATGAAGTAAAAGTTAACATCTCTTTTTGTAGAAGTTGCATTGATTTACTGATTTTTAATTTACGTAGCACTCAGAACATCACTTGAATTCCTTCGTACAAGTAGCAGGCCTGACAATTTCAAGAGGAAATATAGTGCCCCGTATCGCTCATTTTAGACCGAAAGTGTTGAAACTTTCAGCCGGTCCCAGCTAGTCCTCCAGCCAGATGAGACAGCACGGGGTGGTAGAATTGCTGTGGTTTTGCATGGAAAAAGTCAACGGTGTAGTCACATCCTGAAGCACAGGGATTTATAATACAATTGAAAATTTCTCTTCATACTAATTAGTTACACATGTGCGTTTTCAGCTATCAAGTTGAGCTTTTTATCTCTTAAATTCCCATGAGATTTAATAAATGACAATTGAAATAATGGGCTGCTCAGCAGTGTGGCTGTAGGTGAATGTCATGAGGTGTAGGTGGAAGAGTGTGAAATTTGATCTGCAAATAATATAAGAAAATTTAATTAAATTTAGACTAATGTGGTGAGTGCCCCAACAGTAAGGGAAAAGGGCATATGCAGCATATTAATTTTTTTGTAGCCTTTTTTGTGTGTGTCTTTCGTCTTATGAATTCCAGATTTGCTCATTTTTCCTTGGCATATCAAGTTTTCCACAAAAGGTCTAGGGATAAAACTTTTTTGTGGCACGGTGGTTGTTTAGATATTTATTTATATATTGATTTGAGGGTGTAACATCATTTCTTGCTACCTTAAGTACCAAAGATCAGGAGATAAAAACCGTTTGGACTGTCCAAAGTTCTTGCTGTAAGTTGAATTTCCTTGCTTTGATTCTCTCTCAGGGTAGCCCAGTGAACTGGTGCAGCACGTCCCACACCGTAACAGGCCAGGATGCACAGTTATTGAATCGGGCTGTGGGGGGCAGGGCTCAGACAAACTTGACACTCAATGCTTCTGCTGGCACAGTGAAAACATGTCTGTTGGGAGTCTGTAGGTTGGCATCTGTGCAAAGACAGTCTCTGCGAGAGCATGTGAGTTTTTAATGTTAATGACATTAAGTGCTTGATGGACTGCCTCTGCCACCCTCCTGTTGGATATTTGCTGTATTAGTGCAAGCTTTATGGGGTCTTTAAAATGTAGAGGATGAGGAGTGGATCTTGACAAACCAGTGGCGGTGGATATTCTCCCCTACACATTTGGTTTCGGAAAATACAAAGTTTTTTTTGCTGCTGCTTGCTACTGGTGCTTCAGTGTTCACTGGAAATGAAGTGTTACCCCAAAACACTGAGAATTTTGTCTTAGTTGTTTGCTGCTTTTTTGTGTTTACATTTTCATTCGGTTCCACTTATCTCAATAAGTCACATTTTTGAGTCAGCAAGTAACAAGTTATAAGAACATGCACTGTAAAGTTCTCTCTGCCCTTCTCCCCGGTGACCCTTTCGGCTACGTAGTTTCAGCATCTCTCTGCATCCCTCCACCACAGCCTGAAAGATTTTGTTTTCTGTGTTTGGTTCCCATAAGTCCTAACACTTGGGTTTGGGCTTTTTATTGTATGTAGCAAAAGGGAAAACAAAAGTCTGTTTTTCCTTTATTCTTCCTTCTGTGAAGGAAAAGGATATTTTCTTAAAGATTGGCTTGCCAAGGTACAGAGATGCTATTGCCATAACTCCATTTGTTGACAGGAAAAGGAAGAGTTTACAGATTCGTAATGTTTGTGGATGCCTTGTAGGGCAGTATGGGCTTTGCTGGAGGAACGATTTCTGCAGCAATCACTTTTCTTTCAGTTAAACACATTAGGCAATCCAAATATTGACAAATATTTCATACAACTGTTGAATTCAGCATCAAATTAAGAGAATCACATTGTCTTTAATGGGCTGTTCATTGAAAAGTCTCTTTAGAAAACAGTCAATGAAGAGCTTTGTGCTGAAATAGCTCAGGTATAACCATATTCAATCCCTCTTCCGAGGGTACCTGTTCCAGGCTGCAGGCGGCGTGCATGGCCCGGAGCATTCCTGACGGTAGGGCTGCCTTCCACCCCCCTTCCCTGGGTGAGGTCCCCTCGACCCGAGTCCCCGCAGCACCTGCCTGAGTTTGGGTCTGGAGCTGTGATACACCAGTGGTTGTTTTACACAGGAGAAGGTGCCACTGGAATGAAACCAGGACTGCCTTCCAAGAGCTTGCGCCTAACTTCTGTGCCTTTTACAACATCTTGTTGCAGAACTCCATTAAATTGAACCGATTATCCACAGGCAGTGTACGGGGGGTGGTTTTTGCAATGCTGCAATAGTGATTTTATTGAACTATATTGCATTTTTAGTACTCATTTGAGAAAGGGTTATTAAAGCACAGTATTGTACATTAAGAACATTACTCCAGTGTGAAGGAGACGAGGATTATGAGAAAGACAAGAAAGGTCTGAAGAGTTTAAAGTGCTCTGTTTCTATTTTTTATTTCCCCATCCAGGGGCTGGAAACATAACCTATTTATATAATTCTTAGCTTTGCTGAGTTTACACATTTTCAGTCCCAGAAGGCAGCGGTCAGTGTACAAGCTTGCAGTAATGACCTTGTGTGTAAAACTTTTGAGAGAAAATACGCTGCAGCAAGACCGAGGACTAATCAGAAACCCAGCTAGTAGGACCAAACAGAAAAACAGTCTTTTGATATTTTGGTCATCCTGGCTGTCATCTGCAGATGTGACCTAGAGATGATTTGCTTTTGAGACCCTGCAGAAAGCTGCGCTTATATATGCTTCTAACAAACGTGTATGTGAACCAGAGCTTTATGCAGCGTTCACCGAAATGCTATGAGATATGAACATACATAAGATAAAGCCAGCTTGCTAATGACACTTAATGAAGTTTTCTCTCGGTAAAATTAGACCACCTGTAGTTCGCCTCTGTTATGATCTCCATACAAAAGGGACCTGGAATTCTGCAGAGCTGAGGGTTGGTACTCTGTGAGAAGCATCACTTAGAGCTTCAATTAAACTTGGGAAGCAGCAAGCGGAATTGTGTGTGCAAATTAGAGAGCAGTTCCCCAGAAGAGGGCTGGGGATGGTTGCTGAAGCATGCAGAGGGAAGACCTCCATCCTGCTAGAGGGATACAGGAGCAATAAGCAGATCTCTCCTGCTTTCCTTTGGGTGAGACACAAGGAACTAGAGATGAAACAAAATGTTAAAGAAGTCACCTTCTTTTCCTCTAACCCTCGGTGTCCTCCAGCCCAATACCCTGTTTTCTCTTGTTTTCCTACGGAAACATTAGTTAATAGCTACGATAAGTGAATGTGCAATCCTGTTTGCTGTTGGGTGCTTACCTTAGTAGGGCTGCGCACTGGCCCCATGTCTCACTTCTTGTCCTCACCAACGCAAACCCCAGGAGCTCCCATCAGTCTCTTTTCATGTACCTTATCTATTGCGGAGCCTTTGCAAGCCTGACACAGGGTTCATGGGAGAACTTTTTCATGTTGTAAATGCTGGTCTCTTCTTAGGTGGAAAAACTAGGGAAGAGGTTTCCTTCCAGAAGTGAACTTAAAAGATTTCTAATCCTCCCTCCCTTCCCACTGAGATTTGTCATTGTGTCATTGCTGTTCTCTGTATTTCTCATTCTTTGAAGAACTGACAAGTCTTTCCTTGCCCTAACTAGATATATAACAACCAAGAAAATACCATTAACTGAGAGAAGGCTAAAATACTACGTTACCTCTCCAAGAAAAAAAAGGAATTAGGAACATGGGAACACTCCAAATTGTAGCTAGAAAAGCTTCATCGTTAGAGATCATTTTGTGCTTGCAGTGTATAATGATTCACTATCCAGAGGTGGCATCATTATTACTAGGGGGGAAATATCCCTGCAAGAACAGCGCAGCACTAAGCAGTCTCCTAAATTACAGTGTGGAGCTCCAAGAGGCAGTTCAGACAAATAAAACCACGTCATAGAGCACAGGATTCTTTAGTGAGCGCGAAGGTTGCAGGAAATTGCTTTTTGCAAGGGAGCCAAGCCAGCCTCGGAAGGTATTGTTTGTGAGCAGTCTTGCATTCAGGCATTTTGGGAAGCAAACAAATAGCTGGAGATTAGAAGGGGGTGAGCCTAGCTGCCCACTGCCCACACTGACTGTGCTGGGAGGTGAGATGCAGCCAGCCGGGAAGTTTCCATGGCAGGTAACAGGTCTGTTTGTCGATCACCTTAATGGCTCAGAGCCTCAGCTGGAGAAATTCAGGTTTGACTATATGTATCTTAATCTAGCCCTTATTTATAGGAAGACGGGATGTTTTATCAGTTTGTTTCTTTCCTGATTCCCTGGAATCCAATCTCCTGTCAAATGGGTCTCTCTTTGTTTTCAGGAGGTAGCCTTGCTAGCTTACCCTCTCTTGGGGCTCCAGCAACACGTACCACTGGCGATGCTCAAGGAAATCTTCGCACCGCTGTGGTGCTCCGCAGAGCCAGGGACTGCTCTGCAGTGTTAGAAAGGCTGTCGGCAGGGCTGCTTCGTTTGGTTCTCCTTCCAAATGTCAGTTTAGGACTTTGAATTTGCAAGGTTTGAGGATTTATGAACCAGCTGCAAGACTAAGATACTTAGCTGATGTTTTGTGTTGAGCATAGTTCTAAATTGTATCGTTGCTTGGCTGTACGTTATGCTTTAAACATGGTATTTTTGGTGCTTTGTTTCCATCTGTACCCACAGCCAGAGATTTTACCGCCTACAGTTGTTCCTAAAGAAACTGTGTTTTATAAAGTGTGCTGACACTATTTCCAAGAACCTTGCCTTTACTGTTTTTATGCACAGCGCAGAAGAGCCGGTCTTAGTCTGGCTAAATCAGACTCTTAAAAGACAGAGGGAGGTTTGCATTACTTTTGGGTTTGCACCGCACGAGATCATCCAGAGCGTTTTGCACCCCTGTGGCGGTTCATCCCCCAGACCAGCAGATGTGCCAGGCTGCCTCGCAGACCTCACCTTGTATTCCTTTCAGCTTCATTCTGGTGTCTGCATTCGGAGTCTCTCATTTCTATCTGATAGCAGGCACTTCTGCTTAGAAATAGGCATATGGCAAAATTCAAAACATAAATAACATTATGTAGCTGAGAATCTGCTTGTTCAGGCTCCAGCCCTGGGCTGCCTGCACCTGGGAGGTCTTCAGGGCAGTTATTGCCTGTGAGAGCCTTTACAGGGCAGTCCTCATCAGGACCAGGTCATTTAAGCACTCCTGGCATGAAGTTATAACAACAAAAATTCTTTAAATGTTTGAAGCAGAAGTGGAAGTTGTATTTCATATTGCTTTGTTTTCTCTACATGGTTACACTGTATGGCTCAAATGGGCTTTTTGTAGTACAGATTTTAGGAAGCCAATAAATCTGAAGCGCCTTCTACTGCAAATAACTTGTCTGACTCTGTTCTCAAACACTTTGGAGCGTTGCAGTGTGAGCTAACGTGAGTTCCTGAGCGTGCGTGGCTGTTGGTCTAACTGGGTATCCTCATTTTCTTTATTTTCTGTCTAGCAAACAGAGCTTTTCTAAATCTTTGAAAAAGATGATCTTATACCATTCTTCTAATTTAATTTAGGGTTTTAGAGAGAGTCTTAATTTTTTTTGTGTATTGCTGGAGTTTAACTGCCATAATAAAGGACAATTTTGGATGTGATAAAATGCACTAGGAATGTCATTAAATATGCAGCAAAGCTATGACACAATGGAATTAAGCATTAATGAATAACATACTAGAAATATTAGTCTTCTGTTTTTGGTTATGATGAAGTCTAACATATAAAAATGAGACCATAAACAAGCTTAGCAAAAATCAAATTTTAAAATGACTCAGTAGAATCTTAATGTATAGGATGTTTCTGAGTTAAAGCTGTTGCATATCCACAAGGATGCTTTCCCTTGGATAAATTCTTGCAGTTTCATGTTTTAATGTAATTTTATTATTGGTACACATTTTATTTTTACAATTGAATTATGATACTATGGAGACGTAATTTAAATTCTAGCCCATCTGCACACCAGCACAGTTATAAACTTATTTTACTGGCATACGCAAGATCTTCATAACTCGTGGCAAGTAGGATATTAACTATTTCTAGTAAAGGAACAATAGTGCGATCCAAAGCCTCATTAGAACTTTGATTTTGGACATAAGGACCCAACTGTCATTTCTGGATCTCTCTGTAAGTAATTTTTTTTACCCGAAGTTCTTTTTTTCTGGAGCATTCTGCATAGTCTATACTGTTTTAGCCTCTGTCGTCTACACACACACACAGAGCCCCCTTTTTTTTTTTCCCCTTGAAATGTGATAACTCCACAGGCATGAGTTTCCCATTTTCTAGACCTGTATTTGTTCTGGGTGGAGCTGTGACTGCGTTAGCCCAGCAAATGCAGGCAGAATGAAGTCCAAACAGTTTGAATGTGCCTGGGTCTATTTTGATTTTTGGAGTTAGAATAAATTAATTTCTTTCAATTTCTGGCTGGATGGACTGACAGGAACTTTTCTGATGGTGAGCTGATTTCCATAGATTATAGTTTCTTTGTATGGCATCTGCCAGAGCTGGTGCTGGAACAAACCGCCCAGGGCATCTCCTTTGGGCTGCTGGTCACGGCTTTAAAGAGGAGGCGGGTGGGCGCAGGGGTCCAGCCCATGCTGTGGGATGGCTGCTGGAGAGCTGCTGTGTGGAGTGCACTGATGGCCTCAGACCAGCTCCTGGCAAACTTTCACGCTTGCAGCACCTTGTCCCTTGATGGGATGAGGAATATTAGAGGCTCAGTAATATGGGCAGGATTTATTTTGCTAGCTTTTATTTTTACTGTGGATTTACAGGTTCGGGTATGAGACTGGAAATTTTCCTACACTAGAATAACTTGCTGATAACCTCATTATTTCTTGCATGAGGCTGATGACGAGTTCTGTAAATTGGACATTGTGGGGTTTAGTCTGTTTTTTATTTAAAACAATAAATGTGAATTCCCACATATAGCAAAGAGTCACCTTAAAACCCATACCTGACACACGGGCTCCTGCTGCCTAATGTTCAGTCTTCTCTAAAGCAAACATGTGAGTCTTGTATTGACTTTCCAGTGATTGTTCTTTGAAGATTTTGTGGCTTTTGTGTCAGTTGTTTGAATAACTCTCTTCTGCTGGTGAGTAGTTTGACGACAAGCAAGCTGGCAGGCCTGGCTGAATTTCAAGAATATGAAATAATCTTTATCATTCCAGTTCCTTTAGGATGTAATTCTGCTTTATCAGGGAAATATCCTCAATTGTGCTGTCAAGTTTTCACAAGGGGAGAATATTGACTTCTTTAAACTCAGTCTTCAGCATTACAGCCACTGGTTTCTCTTTCTTCTGCAGAATATATGAGGTTTAGAAGTAAAATTCATTGCAGCTAATAAATTGTATATGCAGGATATATAAGTATATGCCAAAACCCTGCAGTGACACGTAAAATGTACAACAAAATGAAAAAAATACTATGTGCCTTTGATATTTATTTTGTTTCTTCCCCAATTAATTCCTCTCCTTTGGGCTATTCCAGACTTAAGTCAAAATGTTTGATTTATTGCTCCCTGTGAAAAGTGGGAGTTCCTGGTCGCTGGATTCATTTCAAAGAGCTTTCAGTGCAGGGCTGTGCTGAGCATCCCATGTCCCTTAGCAGGGGCACCACAGGACTGCATCGGCTCCCCGGTGGGCTTCTTTCAGGGACAATCAGGACTTATCAGCACTTGAGGAGTTGTTACTTCTGTTGTTTAGATTAAAAAAATCTAGGTATCATCTGTTCTTAACCTGACTTTTCTTACCCTCCCCAATAAACCTTCCTTAAAATCCCAGTTTTAGGGTGTTTTCTGTGCTGGTGTGCAGTGAGAAAAGGTCTTCAGATCCCTGCCAGTGGAGGAGCATCCTTGACATCGCCATCCCTGGAGGTATTTAGAAGACATGGAGATGTGGCGCTTAGGGACACGGGTTAGTGGTGGCCTTGGCAGTGCTGCGTTAACTGTTGGACTTGATGATCCTAAAGGTCTTTTCCAGCATAAATGATTCTATGAGCAGCCGTGCCGAGCTGTGCTGTGCTGCCTCTCTGCTGTAGGGCATCAGGGACAGATTATCCTGCAGTGGGCTGGGAAGAGAATCCCTGAGCCTCCCCCAGCCAAACCAAGGAAAGGGGGGGGGGGGGGGGGGCGGGGGGTCACAGTAGCTGCAGGCTCCGCTTTGCTTCGATACAAACCCAATCAAATGTCAGACCTTGCAATTACCCTAAAAGCAGCCTTGGGGGTGTGAAAAATCCATGGGGAGGGGGAAGAGAAAAGCCTTTAAAAGCCATCATCTGCTTGCTTTCTGAAGGAAGCCATGCAAGCCCAATGCTTTGTGTGTTGTTCCCATAATTGTAATAAACATCCAGGAGGCAGCTTTCGGCAGCTGCTAATTTTAAAGTAATGTATTAATCAAATTAATTGAGAGTTGATTTTAGTAATTAGCAACAGCAAACATAACTTTCTGAAGTGATGTTTTCAGTGTTGCTAAAAGTGATGCCCCCCAAAAGAGTATCTCTGCAGATAAATCATCTGCAAAAGTGTTAAATTGTCTCTTTCTCTACCTGATAATCCAATTAAGTGGTGATAAGAAAAATAGCTCTTGGAGAGTTTCAGGGAAGCAGAATAATGTACTTAGTGTTGTACCAGAATCAAAATACCACATAATCATGGGTATCCATGGATACTGAAGCAACACTTTGATTACTAGATACATCCATTACCCTTTAATACCAGAGTTAGGTGTTTAATGCCCCGAACAATTTAATGCATGACTGCTTGAACTTGCACAGGGAATTCTCCTGAGGTTTTGCCTGTCAGAGGCACAGCACAGAATCTGTCAGCAGGCAAAGGGAAGGCAGCTATGATATTTTTAAGACTCTCTCTTCTTCCAAGTTCCTGTGTGCTTTGCAACTGCTGCCACCCAGATGGCTCAATTCGCCTGCCTGTCCTCGAGCTGCCTGTGAACTGGAGCATTATGTGATGTGGCCCGATCTCTATCCCACGTCTGTGACATATGAGTGGGATTCCTGTGAAAAAAAATCGTATGATAATCTTTTACAGCGCTTGTGCTGTTGGGACTCGCTTCGCAGCAAATGGATGGGTGTTGTGTCTCTACAGCATCAGACCTTTTATCACAGCACAATGAGCACGGTGGTTATTTCATGGTGTAGAATCCAGCGTGAGGCTGAAGCCACAATTCCTCCACCACAGCTTTGACTTCTTCATTTGTTTTGCAGAGCAGGAATGGGAACCCTGGAAAGAAGCCTCCTCTGCACAGAAGCTGTTGTGGGTCCTGAGAGCAGCCCAGGACACGGGGAGCTCTTACCTGTGTGGTCTGACCAGGGTCCCCTGCCACCAGCCTGGCTCCTTCCTTTCCGTTGGGTGAAAGGATCCAGTCCTTTGTCCTAGCGTTGACAGTGAGAAAATAAAATGCAAAATGGAAAAAGTAAAATGAGCATTTAAAAATCGCAATGCTAAAGAGGCTTGGAAGCATGTATTTAAACACGATTTTATAGCAGTGGCTCCAGCACCTTCTCAGGGGGCATCTGAGCAGGCAGCACAGAGTGGGTATTTCACTGTCGTCTGCTGCTGCTGCAGTGTGGTAGGGCCAGGCTTGGTGCCTGCACTTGGCCATCCATGCGACACTGTGTGCTTCTGTAATGTGCAAATGCATATGAATCAAGATGTTGAAGATAGGGAAAATGTGAGCAGAAACTTCTCATTTATTCATCTTTTGTAAAGATAGCTGGATTTGTTATTTCATTTTCTTTTTTTTTCTGCTTTTTTGTACTCACAAAATGACTTTTATATTATCAGAGTTCAAAACCGACTTCCTGGAATGTCTCAATACAAGTTTTCATAGCAAAACATTTTTTTTGAGGATACTTGTAAGGCAGAATCTTACATATGTATTCTGTTTGAAAGGGAAAGAAGGAGAAAGCTGGCATCCTATGTAGGCAGGGAAAGCATGGGCTTAATCCATTGTTCCTGACAGTAACTGAACAAACTGAATCCTTCCTATAAGCTATTTTGCTAAAAGTAAAAGCAGGAAGCCAAGAAACAGGTGTCGTGTCATCCCACTTGTTGCACAGCTGGTCCTTTTCAGCCTACCTTTGCTAACCTGCTCCTCTTTTTTTCTGATCACACTTACAGCTCCTTCCTTCACTGAGCTTTGGTGCTGGGGTTTGGTTTGTTTCTATTCCTGAGTAGTAATTGTCTGAAAAAAAGGACAAAAGCAACCTGTGGTGAATACTAATTTTGGGGAGAAATGTGATTTCATGATCTCTAAATCCGTTTGTAAACTTGAGAGTAAATGCAGTCCGCAGCTTTGGTTGGAGAGCGTGCGGGAGGAACATGAGGAGGGCTGTACATCACGTTTGTCCCGTTGCTCTCAGAGCTTGGGGACGTGCTCGGGTGGGAGAGCTGGGGTCCCCTGTCCTACCAGAGAGTAATTTGCCTTCTGTGCATGGTGGCTTTTATCTCCTTTTTGATACTGCTCTTTGAATGAACATCAGCATCTTCTTCTGTTCCCGTTGGGGATGGTGCAGCTCTGCGGGTGAGTGCAAGGGACCATGCCCCAGGTACCAGTAGGCGATGGCAGGGACAGAACACTGGGAAGTCTGAGGTAGGAGTTCAACACCTCTCTAGGAAGGAGGAAACTCACCTTTTTGGATGACTGTTTTAATCGTGGGGTAGGAGGGAGACAGCAGAATCTCCTGCATAGCACCTCATTTGTTTCTTCCTACAGGTCCCTAGTAATGACTGTTCCCAATTCAGATTAAACGGAAATTTTTGGTTTAGGTAAAAGTAATTGTATGGCTTTTTATTTTAATGAGAAAAAATGAAGATCTAGCAACAAAAAAAAAAATGTTGATCTCTAAATTTTCTTTTTCAGTCTGGCAGCCAAGCCAAAAAAAAACAGGGTTTTGTACATCCGTAATTGCCAACATCCTGTGCAATACCTTAAGATAAATTTTCTCTGTCTCCAGCACCACTTAATTAAAAGTTCTCCAGAAGCATTTGAGAAAGTAGGGGCCATTATAAGGATCAAAGTGAAACTGAAGTAGGTTCTGTTGTGCAAAGATTAACTAGGAATGGTGTTTCTTGAGACAGAAACTCTGCTAAAATGAGTCTTGTCAGGGACTTAATGAAGTTCAGAATACCCTTCTACTGGAAATAAAATTTGAGGGAAAAACTGATTTTCATCAGCCAGGGAGAAAGGACCCAAGTTCACTTTGCATTTTTTTTGTTTGCACACCCACCCCCCCAAAAAAAAAAAAAAAAAAAAAAAATCTGGAGGTGCTGGTAGTTTTGATTGAAATGTTAGTGTTTCTGTGTTTTCTGAGCGCTGCCAGGGGTTGTAGTGCAGGGAATTTTAATTCCAGGAACAATTCCAAACAATCGGGTCAGTTTGCCAAAGTGGCACAAACCACTGGGAAAACTAGAAGCTGTAAAACCAAATAATTTCCAAGTTATTGTTTGAGGAAATGGTTTGCCTTGTTGTCTTATCCTTTTCATAGATTATTGTGCGTTTCCCTGGCTTACTGGTTGGACAAAGGCGCATCTGCAAAGGCTGAGCCTACCAAGTCTGCTCCTGGTGCTCCCATGCCAAATTTGATGGTATTACAGAAACATTTACTGGCAGCAGGGAAGGAAGAAAGATGCCAATGTTAGCCTTCCATACATAGCCTGGAAGAGAAAGGAGATTGTTTCAATGGTAGAGTGGTATGGTACCGACTGCTTCATTGTTGTTGCTTTGAGGACCATTCGTATTCTGATTCCTGTGGATTTCTAGGATTCCACCATGAAAGTAGTTAAACATTTGCTTGCAGAATTGTCTGAATGATGTAACTTACATATACCACAGTTCACGTCTCTTTTTTTCATCTCTAATATCCATTCTTTTTATAATGGCCTTTGCATTATAAATATATATAAGTATATATTGATATATATATAAAAATATATACAGAGGGGGGACCCTCTGTAGCCGACTGGTTAAAGCGTGGCAGTGCTGGTGGGACCAGCTGCAGGGGGCTGGAAGCTCCTGGTGTCGCAGGCTGCAGATGCTGGAGCTGCACAGAGCAGCCCCATCTCGGGTGCTGGGTGCGGAGTGGGTTCAACTCCCAGGCTGCCAGTGATTGCCGTAGCACTTTGTAGCTAATTAGAGCATGTGGCACTTCTCCTGTCCATCAAGGGTAATGTATTATTGCAGAAATCCTATGACAAAATCCTTAATTTGCAACTTTCACATTTTTGCCACGTAATTCCCTTGGAGCATTGTAAATTAACCTGACAGTGTAAATAACTGTGCACGTGTTTCCTATTGTAATAAGAATGCAGGATGAGAATATGAAAGTTAAACTTACTTTAAAGTGACATTTGAACAATATACACCTGATTCCTTGGGCATCTGTTATTGCTAAAGGAATGGAAAAGGTTGTGTGCCTCTGCCTGCTGTGAGGTCCTCCGCAGTGATCAAAACAGTCTTATTCAAGCTCATAATCTTGGATGTATACAGAAGCTGACGTGGCTGTCGGGCAGCTGGGATGGATCACCCTGCTGCTACAGTTCAAGTTTGTACTCTGATGTCAAATGCTACGCAATGTGGACTTGAGCAAAACAAAATAAATAAGAAAATAATACACGGTGACCCATTTTGTGACTGGGAGCACTTATTAGTCAATTTGTCATAGTGTTGCTTTCCTGGAAGAGGCACTAACGGTTTAAAATCCAAATATCTATCAACATGTCTAAGTTGTATTATCTGGGTCTTGGTCCTCTTGCATCTTACTTCTTTGCCTTTTTTTATTTTCCCTTGATCTGCCTTGCTTGGCTGCAGCCATTTCTGTTCCTAACATTGCTTCAGCGAGTGCTTTCTAATGCTGGTGTCTCCTGCTGCTGTTACATTGAAAGTATTGTAGCTACCATACTGTTGATAAAGTATTTTGGGTTTATTCATTGATATTTTGCCATTTATCCATACTTCCTTTGTGCCGGAGGTGACAGAAAGGTTAGCGGGCCACCACATCACCTGCTCCGTTTGGGAAAGCTCTTCCACTGTCCTGGCTGCCAGAGCAGCTCTCTGCCCAGCTGGGGCTCAATGCTCGGTGCTGACTGCGGCAGGCTTACCGTAACCGGCAGGTAGAAAAGGAGTGCTGTTATTTCCCTTCACCAGTGGACAGCAGAGAAACCAAGAGCTGACCTCCCAAAGGTAGTAGAAATCTCTGTATCAAAAAAAGGACCTGAAATCTACCCCCAAATTCCAAGCTGTTTCCTTTGTCCACGCTGGGTCCTCCTTTCTTTAAAAAAAAACATGGAAATTATATACTTTGAAGCTGTACATTGCATTAGAGGCTTCTTTCCCCTGCTATTGAGAGCCTGGCCACAGCTGTCTCTCTGTCCAAAGATGCTCAGTTCAGCTGTAATCATTATCGACTATAATAAGATTTTTGGCTTCTCCATCCAGGCAATAGAGATTGCATGACCCACACAATAGGTGTAATTATTGTCAGGGTGGGTTGCTGAGCTAGCAGCCCTCTCAACAATTTTTTGCTTTTTTTTCAAGCACTTAAGTCATGTGGGTTGCAATTACTTAATATTAAATACTGATTTTTTTAATAATAGTTTTACAACAACAATGTATCACATCTGAGGGCAGGGCGTGGGTTCTTTTTTTTTTCCCCTGGAAACAAGGATCCTTTAACATCAATAGACTTTTAACTACAGAAATATTACTGTCATGGGTGCGGGGTCTGAAACCCTTTTGCTGCTGGTCTTGCTTCTCTGCACGCCTGGTGTGGTGGTCGTATCTCTGTGATGGAGCCGTGGTACCTGGGGACGAGCACCTGCAGGCATTCTTCTCAAAAGGCCCTGAAAGTTACTTACTGGTGCAGTAATTAGAACTCAGTTGTTGGGGAATATTGCTGCGTGAGCCTGTCTGCTGGTGTCTGTTCTCTGGGGTGGTATTTCCAATCCTCTTGTGAAAAAGCTCGCTTTTACTGAATGGAAGCAGTGGAGGGCTGTGAAGGATTGAGAAGAATCTTTGCAGCAGCTTCAGATGTGTCTAAATAATGGCTCTATCCAGCATGCGAAAGCCCTTTGGTCTTGACTCTATAAAATATATCCTCTCCGTTCTGCTGTGTCTAAGTGGGAGCCTCTTGAAGGGCACTGTGGAGGGAATGCATAAATTTTCAAGTGACAGATCTTGGAGCTTTGTAACAGTCTGTGGGTTGGTTTCGTTTGGATTTTTTTTTTTTTTTTTTTTTTAGTTTGTTCTGTTTCTTTTCTTTCAATGAATTCTCCAAAGATGCCATGCCCATGTTTAACAAGAGAAATCAGTCTGTCATGGGAGACTGGAAGTAGCTTGGCTTGGCATGATGGAGTGCCAGGGAAGGCACGGGTACTTTCCAGGAGCAGCTAATAACTTTAAATTCTCCTTAGGCGTGATGCCAGGACAGAGACATTTTTCCTCAACAGAGGAACATGGATGGCTTCCCCTCGATTTCCAGCTGCCTGCGCTTGGGAGATGCCTTGGGAGACTCCTCATGGAGCAGGAGTCTCAGTCTCAAACCCAGCGCTGGCTGGGGGTGTGTGCTTTTAACCAGCATGTAATCCATGCCACGTGGGGCATTTCAGGAAAGCCGGATAACTCCGCTCATGGATTGGAGTTGATTCTGTCAAATTTTGACCGGAGAAAATAAAAAGAACATTTGAAAATGTTTAAACTTCTTGAACTTAGTGCAATGAGACTTTCTTTCCCTATTTAAAATTAAATTTACTTTTAAAAATCAATATTGCTTTACTTTAAAGAAGAAAATCAGGTTGCAATAATTTCAGGTTGTAATAACTCTAAAACAAAATGAAGCATTCTGTGTGAATCAGAGAAAGACTTGGGGATTGTTATTCTGTGTTATTCTTTCTCAACCTTCCTTTTCACCATTTTATTTCTTCCCACCGGAACCAATCTTTTTCTTCCCCGGAGTTTTTGGATCAGCTAGTGCCAACAAACCTGGCTTGACTTCAAGCAACCTTCGAGTCTCAGCTTCTCAACATCCAAACTAGGGAAAAATGATCCTGACCTACTTTGCAAAGTGCTCTGAGATCTGCAGAAGAGCCGCATTTTGCAATTCTAAAACAATACACCAGGTCTTTGAGGATGCTGGGTGGTTTCCCTCCAGGTGCTTGTACGCCTGCGTTGGGATGTACGCGGTTTGGGATGGTTACCTTGTCCACTGGCAGAGGGCAGGCAGCCTGTTCAGGTGGTGGATAAGCTGCTGCCTCTGGGTTCGTTCCCTAAGAACACCTTCTCTGTTACTTCATATAATGGTACTTTTAGATCTGTGTTTTAAAGCATATCTGTGACTATCTCCTTTGTCCTGCTGTCTTTCAATCAACTCATCCCCACTGCTGTTTCTTATTGTGCATCTCTGATACTTTCTTAATTAACACACTGCGCAGTATATTGAGGAAGTTGGTATCTAAGATGCCATAAAAGATGCTGTTTATCACGAAGAAATAAAATAACGAAGGCAAAAGTTGTGTTTTCATCTGCCAATAACAAGCAGAAGGTCACTGGAAATGTTTGTGGGTTTTTTTTACTGGAAATGTGATTGATTTTTTTTTTTTTGTTTGGTTTGGTTTGTGGTTTTGGGTTGGTTGGGGTTTTTGCCTAGAAGAAGCTATATAACTATTCTGTGAACTGTGCTAAAAGTGAGTATTTCTTCGGTACGGATGTATTTGTCACTGTTATGGTGTTGATACTATTTTTGCAGTATTACCTGTGTATTTATGAGAAGTCCCGTTCACAGACATGTACTTTATCTTGAGGTTTCAGTTGCTTGGGCCACTCCATCCCATTTGGTGATGGGCATTTGAACAAGTATGGATTTTCTTGAACAATCTTTGCTTTGCCAATATCTCAACTTCTTTGCTGTTCCTGTTCCAGATAGGTTGTTTCAGATGAAGCCTTTTCCATCAATATCCTTCAACTTGTAAAATTAAAAAGTATCTCAGCTCTTCACCAAGATAAAGTTTGCTTAATACATTGTCGACGTCACTTGCCTTTTAGCCTGCTGTTTTTTCACAATTAGTTTAAGCTTGTTCAGGTTGTTGTCTGTTGGGTTTGTGGGGTTTTTTTAATCCCTCTACTGACTGGTTTAATTGTTTATTTCACTTTTCTATGATATTGGTTTTGCCCATCTGTTTAATCTGTGAACCTACCCAGGCATGCAGGCTGTGTGTAGCGCAGTGAGTGCTCTCTGCAGAACCCAAAATGGTACGAATCCCTCAGGAAGGATGACGTGAAGATTAAGTGCTCCATAAGGGCAGTGATGCGGTTGGAGAGTTTCTCTTCCTGCCAGGCTCCCCTTCCAGCCATGTGTATTTCCCAGTGACTTTTCTGTGCTCTCCTCTGACATAGTCCTTTTCTTCTTTCTTCTTTCTTAAACAGGTGGGCTCTGCATTGCTCAGTCCCTGAAAATCCCCCAGGATCGCAAAGACAAGACCATCGACTTTGATAAAATTATCAAGCAGCTCCTAGAAACTCCCAATGCCAGGGCCATCGTTATTTTTGCCAATGATGAGGACATAAAGTAAGGATGACTGAGGGAATTGATTCATTTGTGCTTGATAGCTGTGCAGAAAAGAGAAAGCAAATAAGAATATGAATAATGAAGTGGAAATGTCTGTTGGTAAGAGCACTGTGGAGGGTGGCACCAGGCAGGGAGGTGCTGCTGTTGCTGCCCTGGCTGACATGGTGCCCCAGACCATACATCGCCGGGGGGGGGGAGGGGGATGGACAGAGAGGAATGTTGTTGATGAAGGTCTGGAAGCTTTTCCTGGCATAGTGTCACTCACGCACTGGATGGCAAGTCTGATCTTACCACTCAAAGAGGCATTCAGAAGGTGCCCCTCTCTCCAAGCTTGTACTACTATGTATTATTCACTAAATCAGAGTCTGTTTTATGGCAGATGATGGTTGCTGGTCATCAAATCACTTGGATGCTCAAGGTTAAACCACATAAGGTGCTCAAGGTTTAACCACATACACCTCGCTCATAAAATAATATAAAGAATATTTTAAAGTGTGACCTTCATTTCTCAGTTGCCTGTCTTCTATATTCTTTTTCCAGAATTTTAAATTAGCTTAACATTGTGATGGCACTGTCAGTGGCTGAGAGGCTCAGTTCTACAAAACAAGACACAAGGAAGTTAGGGTAAAGTTGCAGTAAAGTCAATGGCAAAGATACACATTTGAGTGGAATCAGTATGTCAGTCTTAGGACATGCGGTGAACTAAGAGAGAGTCCCCTGTGCTGCATGGATTGTGACACAGTGTGTTGTGAAATTCCTGAGCCATGCTGGTTACAGTAATTTCTGCTCATTCTGCAGTTGCAGTATGCCATTTTCCCCAAGCAATTATACGTTCAAGTGATATTAATTTGTGAACAAAACTATCTTTTCTGCAGGCAAATCCTTGCAGCCGCTAAGAGGGCAGACCAGGTTGGCCATTTCCTATGGGTGGGCTCGGACACATGGGGCTCCAAGGTGAGCCCGCTCCTGCAGCAGGAGGACGTCGCAGAGGGAGCCATCACCATCCTGCCCAAGCGAGCCACCATAGAGGGTAAGGTCTCCCTCCTGCTTCCTGGAACACTGGTGGTACCAAAAAAAACTTTTCTCCTGTGCGTTTTGTGGATAAGTGCGTACAGACATGGTATGATTAAAAGACTATGAAGTACATTAAGTCTTCATCTCTGGAAATTTTCCTAAATATCTGTGTTCCTCATCTGAAAACTATACATTATTTCCACAGCTGGGAGAAACTACCAGCAGTTATTTATTTAAAGCATGATTTCAGAGCTTATATTAAGCTGTAGTGGTATGACAGGGCCTTTATCACTTAAAAGAAAGTAAACCAAAATGATTTTAACATATTATGTATATACATAGGAAGAGAAAATCTTTTGCATTTTATGTATCCTCCCTGAAGCAGTGGATAACTTTTCTACTGAAGAAGGAAAAAATATTTTTTAGATCAGCACTTTCCATTTAAACTTAGCTTAACTTTTGTTTCATTCGGATCAAGCATGATATTTGTTTATACGTATTGCTTGTGTGCTTCGCAAATATACGTGCTTGTACATACGAATGTGTATATAAAGATTACGGGAAACTTTTTTTACATAATTTCTTTGTTTCTCAACATGTTTTTGTGTTCTGAAGTGTTTGTTGTCTGATCTCCTCAATTTGTTATCCCCTTTGTCTCTATAGATTCTAACTATCTATGTGGCTTCCTCTGGGCAAACCAAATTTGTCAGTTAGAGTCCATGTTCTCTTTAATACAAAAAGTTCTTTATAAGGAAGGCACTGAGTAACGAACACAAACTCCTCGGCTGGCTCATGGCATTGTGTCAGGCAGGGTCTCCAAAGAGTCCCTGAACGTGTTGCCCACATTAAAATAAGTCCTGCTAGCTTCACTCACTGCAAAACCAACATTTGTGTTCATTGCAACTGTCTGCACTACTGCTGCATTAGTTATTCTTCTCAGGTATATGATATGCCTCATCCTTTTACATTTTTTAAACCCTGGAGGCATTTTCACATGTTATTTCTCCATAAATACGTGAAGTTGATAGACAATGGAGTGTTTTGTTTCTGAAAACCAGGATATTTTAGTCATCTTTCCATACTGTCTGTTTTGATCCCTGAGGGTTTCTGGCGCAGAAACAAAGTCTGCCAACAGTATCCAGAAACAAAAACTTTCCGAATTTGTTTGTTTAAATATATTTTCCTTCTATATTACACATTAGGCACATTGCACATAATGGGAAACATGAGGTTTGCTTTTGGACAGAATAAGTGATGATAACAGAGTGGAAGGGTTCAGGTACAGACAGTCAGTTAATTAACAGTTACAAATATCAGTGTATTTAGTGTATCTGAAAAAAACCCTGTCCGTTGAGCCCACAAATACCTCCTCATTCAGTGAACACATTAGACTAATGTCTAAAAGTTGGCTGGTTGCATTTTGCACTTGTAGTCATGCAGATTGCATGACTACTTGTTCGTGATGCTTAAATTTCATTTTGCCTGTATATATAATTGTGTTCCTCCTTCAGGAACGGCTGCCATACAGCAGACAGATATTTTGAGGTCCATGAGTTCCAGGTTGCTTTCCAGAAAGGGAAAAACACTCAGCCAGAAGTGGGTACTGTGTGTGAAAAGGGGAGGCAGAGCAAAGCGTCCCAGAATAGCAGTTGCACTGTCAATAGCAAATGTTTCCTGGCTGCTCTGTGACCGCTCAGAAAGGTTCACGCTGGTTCTTACCTTTTTTGATCCCGTTCATCCATCCCTAATTGCCATCTGTATCTGCCATCTGCTTAGTCCTGTTAGGAAGAAGAGTAAAGGGATGGTTAAGAGTGCAGAGCCAATTCCCATTCTCCTGAAGCAGTTTTCCAGAACTCAAACATTTCCCCTTTCAGACTGATTCCATTTCTGTTTCATCCACTAAGAAACATCCACTGAAATCTGTTACTTACAGAGCTAAGTAATCCTTAGGTATTAGCATTTCTTTCCTTAGCGAGGCTGTTATCCATATGGATCGTCTGCCTGTCTTGCATTTGGACTGCTGTATGTTGTTTTGTTTTTCTTTCTGTTGTTGTAGTAATTTCATTTGGCTATGAATCCAAGAGAACTGGAAATAAGCATTTTAATGTCATTCTTTCATCATCCAGCAAGGAACATCTGCTTCCTAAAATTTAGTAATGCATTTCTTTAGATGAAGACATAAAATAAATGACATAAGAAGCCTTGATTTCCCCCTGTAAATTGATGGAAACAAACTAAATTAACAGAATGGAGCGCAGTTTGCCCTGAAGGACCATGTCTTGAGCAGCATCCCAGCCTAGCAGTCTCCTTTCTGTGTGGTGGGCTGCAGCCCTGCAGCCCCTGCCCTGCGGCTTACAGGGGCCAGGTCAAGGCAGCAGTTACGCACCAGCTTAATTCCTGCTGGACTGCTGCAAGCTTCTTAATTAGTCATGAGTGAGGGGGTTACCCTTATTTTTACTCCTCAAGAGCATCTTGGTTGGGTTTGGGCTTTTTTAAAATTATTATTCCTTTTCCTTTTATCACTGTGTTAAATAGCATTTATAATCCATCAGAAGAAGATTCCTAAAAAACTTCAGAGGAAAGAGAGCACTGCAGCCCTATACCTTAACCTGAACTACGTGGTACTGCTAGCCTCTTCTCATGCTTCAGGGAAAAATGTTAGGCTAATAAGCCACAAAATGTTATATTACATTGGAAATTAATGTGCCTGCATGTTCAAGTGTATACGGTACACTCTGGATTATCAGATTTTTTTTTATGTCTGTAAAGCTGTTGGTCATGTAGATCATAAACTGGAAGGGTCATTATGTAGAAAACAACATTTTTCAGAGAGCTTTTCTCCCCCAGCCACGACTCCTCAATTCAACATACAGATGTGAAGTGCAGATGTGCTGCTGTGTTTATGCCTGTCTACATACGTACCATTCGAAGTTGCTATTTTTGGTAACAGGGGGAATATCCCAGCAGCCTCCTACTCCAGAGAGAGTCCTAAGCGCTCGGTTTCTTGGAGAATCGGCCCCCAGATACACAGTTATTTGTCTCAATACTTGATGTCACTCTTGGGACAGAATTTTCTTTGCCATAGTCCCATGGGGTGATTTAGGAAATCATTACATGAACTGAATTAATTCATCTTAAGTCAGTCTTAATATAGCCCAATTGTGTTTGATGTAATTATGCTGAAAGGATAAAGTTGCATCTTATTTGCATAATTGCAATAGACTGTGAGCCAGAGGAAGTGCACGCTTAAATAGTAATCGCTTCATGAAAAGTTGTGTTTGGAACATGCTCCATAGCCAACTTAACCAAGTATCACCTAAGTTGAAAGGCTTTGTGAGCTTTTCAGTGGAAAAAAAAAAAAAAAAAAGGCAGAATGTATGTTTTGTTGTGGGTTTTGGTGTTTGTTTTTTTTTTTGGGGGGGGATGGGTGGGCTTAGAGTAACTAGGGCAGCAGAATATTGTATTCTGGTTATTGTTGCTTGCAACTCTTCCAAAAACAGGTGATGGCGTGTCCACATGCTTAGAGAGGATTATTAAAACATGAGCCCAGTCCTGAGACTCAGCGTATGCTCAGAGGAGCAAGCACACTGTGTTGCATTGCAGAACTGCAAGGACCTGTGCTTATGTGTGTAAGAGTTTGTGGTCGTATGCCTTAGTTTGAATAGCCTTTTACTCGCAGTACATCCTTGTAACGTTTTTGTGAAGAGGTGTAATGTAACCATCGAGCAAGTGTTAGTGCTGGAGGATGGGAAAAATGAGACAGTGTAGACAACAGGCAGAACCTGTGTTTTCTAATTAAAGTTTGAATGAGATGTATTATTACTATATTACTATTTATTCATTTTACAATAATACTATAGCAATGATGAACATCTGTGACTGCATGCATTTGACATTCGTTAAAACAACACCACAGTAGAAAAAAATCTGCAAAAAAACCCCTTTCTTCTCCAAAATGCACTTGGTGGGATTTTACCTACTGCTGCTTTCGTTCCCCAGACACCCTTGTTGTTCTTTATTCGCCTGAATAGAAAGATAAATGTTGCATATGGGGGAGATTCCCACATCAGTTTGGTGTTGAAGAACAGGAGTGACCCACTGATCATGGGCAGGGTGAAATGCTGCAAAGAGATGCAAGTGTGAGCTACAGGAGGGTTTCAGGCAAGCAAAAGCAGGCTGCTGTAGAGTAATGATGCTAGCAGGATCATGGTAAAAACGGGAGATGTGGAGACAAGCCTAACAAATCCTCAAAATTTCTAGTGCCAGAGGGAAAATGGAAGCGCAGTGGAAAAAGGAAAAGAAAGGTTGAGACTTCATAAAAGCAGTCTGTTTTTTTTCTTGCGGTTCAGCTGAGCTACTTGCCTTCAGACTAGCAAATTACCATACGTGGTTGTCTTTTCCTTAGGCAGTGACAGTCTAAGAGGAAGTTGTTCCTTTGTCGTGTTTTTCATTTGAAGTCCCAGAAGCTTTGTAGACCATCCAAACCAGAAAGAAGCAAAATATGGAAAAATTCCCTGGGTTCTTGTGGGTTGGACTATCATTCCAGCTGCGACTTCCCCAGGTGATGGCCGGGGAGCCCAGGTGGTGGGCCACAACCCTATTTCCTTGTAGATGGAACTGAACTTCTTCTGCACCAATCTTCTTAATCACAAACTGACTTTTAAATATTCCACTGCCACTTTACCTCCTCATGTTTCAGTGGATTGAATAAGCTTGAGAGTATTTCCTCCTCTTGTTATCACTACTCTACCCAAATCTAATTACATGTTTTAACTGCCTGCGGTAGCTGTCTTTATTACACCGTATAGATGTATATACGTTAGCTGGATGACCCTCTGATTAAAGATGATATTATGACTAGTCCAAATATCAATTGACGTTCTCCCTAGCAGGCAGATTCAAAGTCAGGAGTTCCTAAATTCTTTCCCTGGAGGAAGAGCAGATCTTTCTGCTAGTGATAACAAAATTTCTGTGGCACGAGGGATGGAAAAGCCTGATCCTTTAGGAGCAGGTTTGTGCAGTACTTGCTGAATCCAATATGGAAAGCTGTTAGACAACCCATGTCCAGAAGATACTCAGGTCTGGGGAATGGAGTCAGGTAGATGGGTTTGGGTTTCAGAATGATAGTCTTCCCCACACACACACATTTTTTTTTTTCCCCCAATTTTTTCTTCTAGTCTAAGCCACATCCACACTGCACATTTAAAAATTGCTTATAGCAGTGTCTAGTGTCTATTCTGATTTAAAAATGGCTCATTAAACTCCTTCAGGAGTGTGGCAGTAGAGAGCAGGTGTGGCAGGTAGAACAGCAGCAGTCAGGATGTTGGTTAGACCTTTGCAAGGTGGCTACAGCTCGCTGCATGGCAGGCCAGCAATGTATTTTTATCCAATGCAGTGTTACAGCTGAAATGAGGAAATAAGCAGCTTTATTCCTGCAAAAACATTCCTATTATGCCACTCCAAGATTTAGGCTTTTGCCATTGGTGCCATGCAGAGCTGGGTGAGGTGCCCAGAGCGTGTCCAGGCATCACAGTTGGGGTGGCATCCCTGGGCATCCTCTCCAAGCTCCAACCTCTCGCTCAAGGCTTGGCACAGGAAAAACTAATACCTGGTAAGCACTTGCTAATACCTGTTAGTGTCTGTTAGGTCCCCCGTATGAAGTAGTGAAAACTAGTATTTTCAAGAGGCAGTAGTAAATTTGTAATCTGCCCAGTCAGCCTAACCACTGAGGTTCACGAGATCTGTGGAAGATATTGAACACTTTCTTTTTGGGGAATATGGATCATAAAGTCCTAGAGAAAGAACTAGAACAGAGATTGGTAATTACTGAAAATCACAGCCATATCTTTAAGGAGTCCAAATGCCTCCAGTAGCTCTTACAAAGTTTCAGAATTAAATATATATCATTTCCATGGATTGAAAATGTCTCTCTATTCAGGGATGTGTTAGAAATTGTTTTCCTCTTAACCTCAGCTGTAAAGATAAACAATTCTCTACTTACATCTTGCTTTCTGTTGTTCTGTGTCTCTTTTCTGCGCAAAAATATTGGAATTGGGCTGTTACACTGTGGTTCACGTTGTTTGCTTCCATGCTACTGACTTAACAATTTCAGATATCCAGTTTTTCCTCCAACTTTTTTCCTTCTAAAATAGTCTTCCTTATTTTTCTTACTTGTATGTGATCTGTTTTCACCGACACCAGCTCACAGTGAAATGAAACCAAGGAGAGGAACAGCTGTAAGAGAAATACAGAGGCTAATATATACATATATATGATGTTGATTATTTTTGAAAGTGTTGCAAAATGCTTTGCTGATAATGAAAAAAAGAATATATTCTTTATGGTCTGAGTTCAGAATTTGATGACTAACCAACAGGGTTTCAACTGGATTTAAGATGGATGATTTAATTCCAGCAAGCTGTGGATGTGGCTGAGGTTTGTAATCTCATGAAGCTCTCAGCTAAGAGGTTGAAGGATGGCTCAAATTCAGCACAAGGAAGTGCTTAGCTATTAAAAAAAAATACAAAATTCCAAAAAAATACCACCAGAAGCATTGCAAGTGCTCTAAACCAACATAACTGTCCTTAATTTTTTCAGTTGTTTGTCTTCCAGAGAAATGGTAAATCATGTTTTTAATGTTTTGGTTTAAAATCCAACAACAGCTGATTTGCTTATTTGTTTGGGCAGTGTTAAACCCAGGAAAAAAACAGTGAGAGTGGTGATTTAAGAAAATAATAGAATTCAATTCTCTCTCACTGTTTAGTGACTCTCAAATATTTTACCTTCACATCCCCAGTCTAGCAAAGCAAAGGAGCTTGGAGTTCATTTTCCTCTGTTAGAGACATTATTGAGTTTTATCCAACATTAATAAATATGGGCAAGCTGTTCTGCATCCAGCTGTGGCTGCATTTACCCCAGGATGTTTCTCTGGGAGAGATGCGCTTTGTGTGGAACTTACCCACCTCCTCCCTGAACAGAACGGAAGGGTGTCTTACCTGTCATAATAAGATTTGTAAAATAGTCCAGTTTGGATTTGTTTGTTTGTTTGTTCACAGCCGTTTTCGAAGGCTTTAACTGTGCTCTGTTGTTCTCAAGATCTTTCTCTGACCTTGGGGTGCGAGTGCCTTTAGGTAGAGTGAGTGAGATGGAAAGATGTGGCTGGGGGGTTGGGTTGGGTTGGTTCATCCTGGGCTGTGGGGCTGTCAGGACCAGGGGGTTGCTGCAGCCTCACTGTAGCAAAGCCCACAGACATCAAAAGCCAGAGGGGATGCCCATCATTAAGCGAAAAGACAGAAGTATCATGGGCTGCCACTCCCCGATTTACTCATTCCTCCCATCACCTCCCCTGACTGTTCCTCTCTTCTCCTTGCCACCACCCATCTGACCTGTTTTGCTTTCGGCACTGCTGGAAGGCTCCGGCATCGGTGGGGCTGTGGGTGCTTGGCACCTCCGGGCTGGCTGGCTGAGAGCAGTGGGGCCAGCTCCGTCGCCCTCCTTTCCCCGCACTGCCAGCAGCCCCAGCAGCTGGGGGGCACACCCTGGTTTCTGGGGTTTTAAATATGTAATTGCAAGCAACGCCAATCAGGAAATACACGTTTGGGTCAGTAACTTGGCAGAGCAACTCTGGTTTGGACGCTCTTACAAGTAAAGTTTGCACGAAGGGCAATATATGTAAAGGTTTGTTTGCAGTTTTTCCCCCATGAGTAAATTGTCTTTACCAGCTTTGGAATTAAAATACTAGGGTGTTGTGTGCTCATATTATTAAGTAAATACAGGAATGTATCATGTGTTAAGATAGGTTTGTTATTTTGGTATGTTTTGTCAAAAAGTGCACATTCCTTATAGAGAACCCGTTGGCTGGCCAGGCGCCGTGAAGGAAGAGCTTGCCTTTTTGTTTTTCTGTACCAATCACACAGTGTTTCAAGTCATTCTACCCACAAACTTGTTGGGAATGTTTCTTTCCCAAGGCTAACGAAGCTGTGAATTGAATTTAAATTAATATTGTGATTACTGGGAATCCAAGGCACACTAGCAACCTTGAAAAGTTTGTTGCATATCGATTCCAGCCCGTTGAAAAAGTCACTCCGGGAGTTAAGATGAGCTTTGAGTCCTCCTGCGTTAGTGCTGAGTCTCATCGCCTCTTGCCTGTGTCCGTTGGGACTCCTGCTGCGGGAGGGCAGTGCGAGGAGGGCAGCAGGTGCGCTGGGCTGAGCGCTGCCAAAGCCAGCGTGCGTCAGCTGGGCTGCGTGGCGAGCCGGGCTCCGTGCCTTGCTTGCCCCGCGCTCTCCCGTGGGCTGCCAGTTTGAAGCTTCACGACGAAGAGCACGGAGCAATGAAATGCTGGCTCAGATACCGCGGCGCGGTGACACCCGGGCTCAGGGGGATGTGGTGGTGCCGGGGGTCCAGGCAGGCGGGGCTGTGCCGGGCTGCAGGCAGACACTGTACGTTCACTGTGGCACTGCAGTAGGAACACAGCGCATCGCATGCCAGGGTTGAAGCGAAAGCTTTGGGGAGAGGTTTAGTAAGTTCAAAGAGAGAGTGGCTTAAGGGTAGCATTATTTTTTAATATGCAGATATAGAGAAGCTAAGAAACACAATGTTTGTAAAGTTTCAGATTAATGTTGGTTTTGTACTTTCCTTTTAAATGAAGGCATTGAAGCCTCTGGGTTTGTTCCTTTTGTTCAAGATTGCCTGTAAGTGTTAGTCACTGAGAAGTACAGGCTCGGCTGCAATCTCTGTGCTGCCACCGACTCAAAGGCAGTGCCCCACAGCACTCCAGACCCGAGCTCCCGTGAGGCAGCACGTTTAGAAAAAACACATACCACTGCAAGTCAAAATGTAAACTTCTTCTTCTCTGCAGCATAGTATTTTGCTGAAGTTACACTTCTGGCTGTTTTGTGGTGTTCAGTTATGGGAGTTCTTTTGGGGTTTCTTAGACACTTTGAAGATGTGATCTTTTTGGAGTATTAAGGAGAGTTATCTGCCACTGCTCAGTACAAGACACAGCTCATAACCACAATGGCATTAGCAAGAAATTTTATTTCAGATGGGGTTTGAACCAGTACCTTTTCAAATGGCATTGCTGCTTCGTAGCAAAGAAATTAGGTAGAAAGCTCTAATTGGACCATAAAGAACCATTGTAAAATAAAGATACAGGGAGCTTTCTCTTTGCCCCCTTGAAATTAAATGAACTGCTCGCCCAACCCACAACAGACTCAGCTTCCTCAGGTTGGAGGTGCTTCTCTGACGCGAGCCAGCTGTTACTCATTCGGTGAGTACATGTCTGTGTCTCTGTATTTCTGTGCTTTGCGTATTGCTCCCAGGGCTTATGTTGGCATCTTCTCTTTGATGTTCATATTCAACTGTTATTTCAGGACACTGGAGACTGTGTGGGTGGTTGTTTTGAGAGAAGGAGATGCATACGCACATATATACACACAAATTGGTTGGTGCTCTAAGAATTCACAGAGTAATATTTAGCTATTGATCACTGGATATATCATCAGTGGTCTTTGTTTTGGGATAACCTGAATTAAATCTTCTGAAGAACAATTTTCCTCTCAGTGATCTAATGCTGAAGTTGTCTGAGCTGTCTGTTAGACACATTTGGGCACAGTATTTCCCTCCAGAAAGGAAGAATTTTATTTTTAGAAAGCCTGCTATCTTGGTGTGCCAGCTCCTGATCTGCATGTGATCTGGTAGGAACCTCCAAGCCTTCCTCTGCAGGTTTGCTCTGTGCAGAAGGCGGTGATGGGTACCCGTGATTAGAGAGGCTTCACGGGGGAGCATTTCTTCCTCCACACAGCAGACAGCCATATGCTGCTTTCCAGCATTTTTGCGAGGCAGCAGAGCCAAGGGCAGCAACCAAACTTCCCATCCTTGCGAGCGAAGCTCAGCAGCACATGGCTAGCACACAGCAAGCACATGAAGAAGGCAAGTGATGGTTTTCCACGCACACACAGACACACACACTAGGAAATCCTAGTGTTTTCTAGTGCTGTTAGTCTTTGCTTCTGTGCAGACTTTTAAGCCTCATTTGTTCATAGGAATTAATTTTCCATTTGTTAGTAAAACAGAATCTGGGAAGGGCTGGAGCTCAGGGGACCTCACCAGACACAGTGTGAGTGAGCCCCTCTGAGCCACTGAACCAGAGCTGGCTCATGCAGAATTATATATATATAAAAATGTTTTAGTTTGGAATTCTGTTTAGACGTAGAAACAGAAGTCAAGAAAAGATTTTACCACCTTCTCCCACTCCCTTAGAGCAGTGCTGGCACTGATACTGTGCCAAGCACAGCACTGGCATTATGTTTGCCTCCTTAACTCACCCCGGCCGATGCAGAGAGCTGGGCGGGTGTTCCAGTACTAAGCTGGGAGTGCGAGTGGTTTTGTTGATGAAACAAAGGTGCAGGAGAAGGGCATTAGGGAGGGGTGGTGGTGAGGTGTTCCTGCAGCCCATCTGAAGCATCATACCCTACATCTGCCAGCGTGGCTGGAGCTGCTTCTGTGGGAATGGGGAGGGAGAGGGAGGAGCTCCCCTCTCCTCTTGGCATGAGGTTGCATCTTTACAGATATTTCTGACATTATAGTTTAAGAGGTTAAGACATTTGTCTAATGCACAGGAAGTATCTTGGCAGTGTTTGTTTTACCATGTATATTTCATGTATTTTTCATGTCAAACAGAAATTGCAGGAGCTTACTGATGTAAACTGTTCCTGGGTTAGGTAAAAATAGCCATGAATGGTCCCAAATACCTCCTTTTAAAAATGCCGTTCTGCAGGAGGGCTGAGAGCCACAGATTGTTCCTAATGAAACAGATAATTTTTCCTCTCTGGTATACGGCTTTGGCAAAGCAGAAAGAGTTTAATATAGTACGTAGCATTTCTAGTCCAGTGCCTGGTGGACTGCCCATAGATGCTGCAAAACAGGCAATGAGGAATGATGCTTCTTTGAGCAGAACCAATGGTCTCAATGTTTGTTCATGTCTGTGGTGAATTTGGGCTCAAGAAAGAGCTCTGAGTAAGGACTTTGGGATTAGGTCCATGGATACTAAGTGACCGTTTTCCTTTATAATTATTACAGTGTTTTATTTTGGGAAGCTTCAGACACTGAAATTGGGGGCAGTGAAACACAGAATACAAATACAATCTGCTTGTGCCATAAGGTGATGGAAGAAATAAAAGGTTTGGTCCTCTGCCTTTTCTACAAGTTTGGGTGGTTTTTTTTTTCAACAAGAAAATAAAATAACATTAATATACCTGCCATCTGCTAACTAAATACCAGTGTAGCCCACTGGAGAAGTGGCTTTTTCAGGGAGAGGCAGAAGCCGAGATGGATCCCGCTGCTGGGAGCATCTCCTGTAGCACCATGCCATCAGCAACTGCCTTGCCGACACCTTCCAATGGGGATTGCGTGGGGCACGGGGTGAGCAGGTTCCTGTGTGGTAGCAAAGCAGAGCTGAGCTGCATTGAACCTGCGCTGGCAGCTGGAGCTCACAGCACCTGGGGGGCTTGCTTTGGTATCTGTGGGGTGTCCTTCCCTTTCTGTGCTGTTCCTGCCCTTCCCCACCCAGCTGTCGGGAGGATGAGGGGGCAGGTATGTGCATTCAGTGCTCAGCGCTTCTGCTTCTCCAAGAGACTGCACGTATTTTATCAGAAATGTCTATTAAATCACATATGTAATTCATTCATGTATATTAAATCCTCTACCAAGATAACTTTCAGTCTAATATATTTACAGTAACTTTATTTCCACTCTGCTTGAATTCATACATCTCATACATTTCTTTATCTTATCAGCTCTTGCATTACTCTTTACAAATGCTGGTAAGTATTAACTTGTTTAATATTACTCTTCCTCTTTGGGGTTATTTTTTGTCTGTCTTTGAGAGAAATTGAAAGCAGGAGTTCCTAAATTCTCAGAAGAATTATTTTTTTTTTCATATGGTATTTCTGACTCGCTAACCACAACCTAAAAAGATTCTCTCTCCAGGCCACTTAAAATTAGTCTCTGAAATCCTCTGTGACTTAGCTATTCTTTCTCTTTATTGGAAAGCCAGAAAAGAAATACTAGTTCATAATCTCTCAAGCAAAGTGAAAATAAAAAAGGTTGAGGCTTTTATTAAAGTAAAATGCAAGCATGGCATCCCTGCTTGCAAGCCACAAATTAATACGGCTGCAATACACATTTAGAATGAATTCACTGTGAGCATTATGTGTTTATTAGTGTTGGTGTTTTCCTGCATGAGTAGCTATTGATTACTGTCCTAGTTCTCACCACGGGGATCTGGAACATCCCAGGGGGGATCTCTGTGGGCTCCAGCTTCTCCATTGCTGGGGCTCCACGTGCGTGCACACACATGAATTGTGTGTTTCTGAAACAGGCTGAGCCCCACTGGGTAAGACAGGTTCAGACACAAAAATAAATGTGCTAATTTTAGTAAGTGGGCAGAGATCTGAAGGAGTTTACTTGTTTATTTGATTGGAGTGGTTTGTTTTTTTTTCCTTTTAGTTTGCATTGTTAATGCTTGAATGGTTATAGACTTTTGAAAGTAATAGTTTAGGAAATAATACACATAATAATACACATAATTTCCTTAAAGATGATACAATGAATGCTAAAGTGCCCACTTTGCTCATGCTGGGTTTGCAGATCTGCTTGGGGAATGTGTTTTCATTTTGTTGACTGACTACGTGACAGCAAAGGAAATGAAAAATAATATAGGAAAAAAAAAAATCCTCCATGTAATCACATATGCTAGCTCTTCAGAGAAATGAAGCAGGAGTCAATAGACCAATGATCTTGATCTCCTGGTAACAATAGATAAACACAAACCTTTTGCCTCATAGTTAAAATATAATTGGAGGATGGTGAAGAACTATGTGTTTGCAAGTCAAGATACCCCTCTGTGCAGTTTATGGTAATACGTCTTCAAAGTGTAGTTCAGTCTTTGTTTCAATTATGTGTTATGGTCCATCTGGAAATTGATTCACTTGTTCACGTTAGCAGAGCTGTAATGCGACCAGCATGCCGTGGTGTGCCTCAGCCTGCTGCTCCACCTCGGAGCCTGGGGCTGGAAGGGGGTGAAGGATGTGGTCATGGGCAACGCCTGCTTACTTTGGGGTGCTGTAAGATGGAGAGCCTCTGGTTAAGTTGTCACACTGCCTCTGCCCACTCTCAAACTACTGTTGAAATTAGGGGAAAGAAAGAAAAAGAGCTAGAGAGAAAGCACAGGCTCTGTGTCTGAGAATCCAGTGATTACTAATCCCCTTGAAGGAGCCTTCAGCTGATTTCTCTTTGCCCTCTGTGTCTGCTGCTCCCTGCCAGCCTGCTGTCTGATGTTGCCTCCAGAAAGGAGCAGCTCGGCCAGCCCCTCGGGTACCGTTGCTGAGCGGCTTGCAGCACATTTGGGAGCATCCGTCCCCAGAAGCATGGCGCAGCATTGCTGCCCGCGGGGAGGAGGGCTTGCCAGGAATGCTGAGCACCACGTCTGCTGGGAGATGGGGCAAATTAATTGGCGATTTCTCTGCTAGAAAAATTCCGTTGGCTTTGGGTGATGGGGGTTTTGGGGAGCAGAGGCTATTGGTGCAGCCCGAGCCCAGGTGCTGTGTGTCTGTCCTGCTGCTGGCTGAGCTGCCCCTGTGCTGCTCCTCCCCTGCAAAACAGGCAGGAGCCGCGGCTCTGGGTGTACGGCGCATGCGTGTGCATGGGGGAGTGTGCCAAGAGCTCCCATACACACCTGGCATTGAGTTGCAGTCGACCAAAGCTTATTGCGCTTGGAGTCTTTCCTCCCTCTTAACTAAGTTACGACACAATTAAAAATGTGATTAATCATGGAAGCTATTTAATAAAGGGCCAGGCAAATGGAAGGTTTCCACTTATAGAAAAACACAGGCGGTGGGGGAAGAAAAAACCTCTCGTACTGCTCTCTCAGCTCTGCTGGTGGTTCAGCAATGGCTCATGGTCCTGATGTATCTCACCTTCCAAAAAGTAATTGTGTTACAATTTGTGAGAAGTAAGTATGAAGCACATGAGTGGCATCAATTTGATTATTACTACTGAAAAGAGAATGGTCTAATTGCTTGTGAATGATAATTAAGCCTAATTAGAGTCACTGTTTTGCTATTACACTGATAACAGCCACCTGTAGTGCCTAGGCTTCCATATATTCTCCACGAGCAGGTATGGTGCCCACGTTTTTACTTCCCCGTGCTGAGGACAGTAAGTGCAGTTCTTGGCTTTCTGCAGTGTGGCATGTACATGAGCACCTGTGGCGCAGTAAGCTCCCACAGGTATTTCTGAAGTGGAACTAACCTTTTATTTCTATTTCTCTCTCCAATTTCTGTTCTGGGATACTCATGGTGGTTAACTGGTTGAAAGTAGCCTTGTAATGAGGACATACTTTGAATCTTTGTTTTCAAGTTTATTCTTTGTTTCTCAGTTTGATTACCACTTCACATAGCGTGAATTTCCAAAGAAAAATATTTTAGGATCTAATGGAAGGAGTTGCTAATGACATCTGGATGTTATTGACATCCCTTCTGTTCCTCAGCAGAGGTGTGCTGAGCTGCTACATAGGCTTTGCTGCTAAAGGCACTTGCGTGGAAAGAGCCTGTTGTTCTCTGCCTTTATCCCTTGGCTTGTGGATTTTGTGGGTTTACGACGGCTACAGCCTACTGCTGCGTGCAGGAGTCAAGGACAACAGGAAAAGTATCAGAGTCGTGTGGAAGGAAAGATGCTGAAGATGGAGTTCTTGTGTGTCGGTAGTCATGCCCAGCTGAGGCATCGGGTTGGGATGAAACAAAATCTGCGGGGTGGCCGCTTCTGAGCGGGAGGTTTGAGTGGCTGCTGGCCCCGTCCCACACAGGGGTGGCTGGTGATGGGCACTTGTCAGTGTGCCCTGTTTGGGGCTGGAAATGGCTTCTGAGGTTTTCCAGCTGCCGTAAGCAATGGCTTAAATCAGAAACTAAGCAGTGGGATGGCCTCTTTGCAAAGTTGGGGTTCTGGATTTCTTTTTTTTTCCTGGGGATCTGCTGGATTTATTGGACAAAAGCTAGAAGGACACAGGTTAGCTGGGAGCACGTCCCTGCGCCTGGCTGGTGGCGTGGGCTTTCAGCCTAGGGAGATGGCATCTTGCCCGCAGGGGCTATGGGCCGCTCCACCACACCACGGGGTTTGGGAGCCCGAGCACTGCTTCGGAGACCCAGCTCTGTCTTACAGTAATTTTCAATTATGTAACGCTGCTTCAGATGTTTGTCTTGTACTCTATTAAAGTTTGCATTAAGCAGTTCACTTAAACAGGGCCAAGAAAGAAGTTTAATACAGTACTGCAGCAACTTTTGTGGAGTTAAATTGGTGTGCTTTATTTAAAAAACAAAAAATACATGTACCTGAACTTTCTTTAACGTCTCCTTAGAATTTAACTTATGTTTTTAGCTTTGGCAGTTATTTAAAATGCTGATGTGTCAGTCCCCAAAGAGAGAATACTTGTCTCGAGTATTGCCACTTGAAATTTTGGGAAGCCACACAGATGTTCATCTCCTCATTATGGAAATAATGTATTTGGTTAATGTGTTGGTATGAAGAGAGGGGAATACAAATTATCTTGCAACTTGAGAGCCATTTAAAAGTTTCCTTATGCTTAGACTGCCTTATTCATCTCTGCTAACGCATCTCTGACGAGGGAGGTCTCCTGAACCCTCCGGGTCTGGAAGTGCCCTGCGAGGTGCCAGCTCTGGCTGAGCTCCTGCTGCCCCGTGCCAGCAGCCCAGCCCTGGCTGGTGCCCGGTGCTCGGGCAGCGCGATGCCAGGGACTCACTTTCACCGCAGCACCCGGGGGAGATGCTGCTGGGTAGTTACCTTCTCAGAAGATCTGCGTGCCACTCCTTGGGGATGAGGCTTGAGTTTCTGTGCTGAGTACTGTGCTTGCAGCCTGTAAGAAAAATGAGAGGATCCAAGGCAGGAACTGGCCAAGGGTGCTTGCCTGATGGTCCTTAAGGCTGGCCAGGATCCCAAGGGATGCTTAGCTAATGGTGGGGTAGCCCTGCCAAATGGAGGTGATGAGGAATGGGTGCTTGGAGGGTATTCTGCTCCCAAAAAGTTTAAACCAAATTGGAAAACGCTTTTGCTTTCCCTAAAAGGTGCAGGGTGTCCCAACAGCAAGTCTTTGGGGCGATGCGGGCATTCCTGTGCGGGACTCCATGGCCTTGAGGCCAGCCCCAGTGACGGTACCGTGTCCCCCAGCCTCAGAAATCACCCCTGTTATCTGTTCGCATGCAAGTCTGAGCACTCTTCTGGATTGTGCCGCGTGGTTTGGTGTGATTAATGCACACAGTTGGCATAGAAGCTGAAACTTTGGGTTAGCAGCCTCAGGCAAGACGGCTGTAGAGAGGGAAGGAGAGAGCAGTCATTATATCACTCCATCTCATGCCCTAGCACACTCTGGCTGGATGGCATTATTAAAACTGCCTTATAATGAAGAAGTCAGTTGTCAAGACTCAAGGAAGTGATTTTTTTTTTATTTATTTTTTTTTTACAGACTAAGCTTGGAGGGAAGAATGCAATAGAGTTTTTGGGTAATTTCTTAGGGATGTTATGGTAGTTTAAACTACTGAGACGTGACTTTGCTGTGCACAGCCAATTATATCAACTCTCCCGGCGCAATGCATGGATGGTCTCTGTTGTGCCAGTTTATGTATTGGCTCCACCTGACTGCAGCTCACAGCTCAGGCTTGCAAGTGTCTGCCATGTGTACTGTCGAAATGATGGCTCCTGCAGAGAAGAGGCATCATGTTAAATAGCATTTTGAAAGAGCGTTGTTACTTTCATCTAGCCGGTGTTACCATGTCAACAGTAAAAAAAAAAAAAAAAAAAAAGGCAACTTTCGATGTCTGATTTGGGGGGTGCTGTGTGTGTATAAGTATGGGTCTGTGAGTGTGCATATAAATTTTAGGATACACAAATATATTTACACATACCGTAATTATTCTTGTTGACATGGTAACACTTCAGCGAGGCACATGCAAATATATACAGAGAAAGAAAGCAAATTAACTCTGCATATTGAAAGAATTGAATGCAGCATAAGGAAATAATATTTGAAACCCAGCAAATTCCACAGCCTGGGGCTGCCTCGTGTGCGGCGGAGCTGCCCCCGGCGCTGCCCTCCCCGCGGCACCAGCCAGGTACGTCGCAGCCGCCGTCAGTGTGTGTCTCGCCTTATTCTCCCACTGCAGGCAGGAGGAGGACAGGCTTTGATTTCCTTTCATGTTTTGTTTGCTGCAAAGGTATAACAATGCAACTGAGCATTGATTTGGGGTTTGCAAGTTGGCTTTAAGGACATGTGCCAGAACGGCACAGCTGGGGGTGGGCATTGACCACCGTCAGGGTTATTTATGGCTTTACAGCTCAGAATTTAGGTCGTGTGTCACAGAATGATGGAAAATTACCTTTCTTGTGGCATCACTGTTGGTCCTGTTCTTGGCTTGTCTGCTGAAGTAGAGGATGTGTGCAGCAGGGGCATGGGGGGCGACCCACCCAGCAGCCGGGGTGCTCTGGGCGCTGCGCTGCCGAATCCCCACCGTCCCTGCCACGGCGCCGGGCAGTGACTGCAGCCGCTCTGGCTCTGATGTCCCATTTACTTCATTTTGGCATGTTTGTTATGCATACTGATTGATTTTTGTTATTTTTTATTACTAATTTCAACCTGTTGAACATCTTTTAGGGATTACTCTAGCTGCTGCATTACCACATAGAGGGATTTCTGTATTTTTATCCTCATTTTAAATTATGCAAGCAGATGACTTGAGCTTAAATGCTTTTAAGGATATGCAGTGTGCATTTTGTCGGCTGCTGCTGCTATCAAAGGGAAGAAAACCACTCTCATGTTCTTCATTTAGACCTTCTGTACCTCTCTGGTTTTACTGCTCTATGTTATTAAAATGAAACAGGCCATCTGTGGAGCAGCTTCTCCTGTTTAGTCAAAAAGGGTGGGAAGGATGAACTTGGGAAACCGATGGGAGGAAGACTTCAGTGCATACGAAGGGATTCAGTTAAATAGTTAATTGCAAAGGAAAAACTGAAATAACAGCTCAGAATCTGGGGGTAAGCATTATTGATAAGAAAGAGTGATCAGCATCCTGACCCGCGGGCCTCACTTGCCACTGCTTGGCTCCGTGTCCCTGGGTGACGCTGTGTAACTCCGCTCGAGTTCTACTGCTGCCAGATGAGATTAATGCAAAAGCTGGTATCTGTTGCTTTCTGCTTTACTGGAAAATATAATTTCAAGAAGACTGGGTAGGCAGGTGAGAGGGAAAGCAAGCTATTAACTGAGTTGCCTGGTGATAAGCATTAAAAAAAAAAAAAAAAAAAGCGAGGGGGGGGTTTACTCATCTTCAGGTTGGGGGGCGGGGGGGGAAGAGTGGAAAAGTACTTCATGGCTAAGGTCCTGGCAAGACAAATAGCCCATTTTCAGTAACTGGGCAGCAGGAAAGGATTGATTGCTGGGAGAGATATTCTACTTCTGGATGTATTTTTAGATCTGTTCTGTTTGACCTGATTCTGGTGATAATCTTTACAGCAGATACAGATCCTCACTCGCAAGAGTAGGCTTATCTGAGCAGTGCTTCTCCCTTGTCTGGCACTCTGCGTATTGCAATTCATAAAAAAATTATTCATTCCCGCAGCAGGAGTCGTTTGAATAAGAAGTGATGTATTCAGCTGAGAGCACCGTGCACGTTAGGCAACCGGGGTGACTTATGCTGGTGTCAGCCGAGAAAGTCCCTCTGTGGCTGAAAATGCAAAACCCTTATGCATTATGAAGTCTGCAGTTTGGGGGAAGAGGAACACAAGCCTTCTTCATCTTATGCCTGTAGCATGGATTTGGTCTTTTTGCCACTCATAAACAGTAGGTCCTTCTAGGTTCAAACGTCAGCCTCCTGCCCGGGAAAGAGGACGATCCTGGTGCCGTCCAGAAGACCGTGGCAGCAAGAGGAGCTGGGGATGGGGATGAGCTCCTGGCTGTGTGTCCAGTGCCTGCTGCAACAGGGAAATCTCATCCTCGGATGGGGCCTCTGGCTGGTATGGCGATGAAAATAACGAATAGCAGAAATAAATAGAGGGTTTCCCCTGTTCATATGGATATAGATGGGAGCTCTGTGAAAGCAACAAGTGCCTGAGGGCAGTAAAATGTAGAATAATGAGTAATAACGTACTTCTATATTAACCTTTCTGTTACAGCACTGGCTAGACACCACCTAGGTCATGATCTCATTGCTGTGGCAGCTGTGTCATCACTATCACTTCTAAAATTATACTTGGCCAATATATATCTATTTCCGTAATACACGCTTTGTAGCATAAAATCCCAGGTTTGCCCTGAGTATGGCAAGTCGAATTTCCTTTGTGCAGGATTTATGTCATCATATATAAAAAGTCAAATGTGACATCAACTAAAATACCTTTTTTTACTGTTATTATCGGCAACTATTAAAAAACAAAACAACTGCGAAGCATTTTTATGATGTGAAGGGAGTTAATAAAATCATTTAATATTATGGCCTTTTTATGGAGTAAGAAGGTCAAGGAAGTATCTGTAGACTATCTTAATAGCTCCATAATATTGTGTAGTGTGTGGCTTGGGCAACATAATAAAATCTGAAAAAAGACTAGCTGTCTTAAAATTGATCTTATAATTCCACACCTAATGCTTTTACCCCCCATTTAATGTCAGCAAATTAAACTATTTTGGCTTGCATGCTAGGAAAATCAGAAAAATTAGTAGCTGCTTTGCATTCACTTGACATTAGTAATAATAGTAAGTGATGTTTTACTACTTGGGTAAACAAAATTTGTATAACTAATTATATGTGGACATACTTTGGACAAAGAAGAGAAAAATATAAAATATCTTGGACGATAAAATCACTACTGTAGTGAAACTGGGTCAATATGTTCTATTTGCTGACAAGCCACACAGGCTGAGAATGAAAACACTTTAGGCACATGAGAAACACAGGAGGTCAACAACTTTGTGTTGTAATTAGGCGTAATTATTTTCATTTTTAAATAACCTCAGAGCCCTCGAAGTCACTGCTGACACACAAAGTAGATGCTTCCTAGCGCGTACTAGTGATCTGGTAAACACAAAGTGACAGAAGTCTCTTTCAAAAAAGATAATAATCTCTGGTTTGCTCCTGCCAATAGCAGTTATCATCCCGGGTCCTCAGGATTCCCCCCACCCCGCCCGCAGATCGCCTCCAGAGATAGGGAACCTGGCTTGGCTGGTGCTGATTTCACTGGTGCTGGATCCCCTGGTTTAATCTCTTTCTTTTCCTAGGGGATTGCTCCTCTTCGGGCACCTCCCTGCTCTCCTGCACAGCTCTCTGCCTTGGCTGCAGCCACCTTTTCCCTGTCAATGTGTGCCTGACACCTTCCCCATGATAAATGCCTCCTCTGTGAACCTGCCGTCCCCCCGCCCCCCCGTAAGGCAGCTGACCATGGCAAACCACATCGTTAGTCTGGGAGTCTGGTTTATTCTCCAAAGCACGTATAATTCCCTCAGCCATCTCTGGCAGGGAGGCTGAGCATTATGCTTCCAGGCAGAAAATGGGCAACATGTAACATCAAATGGAAGGAGAGATGCAATATTAATGATAGAAATAAATCATTTCGCTGTTTGTTTTTTTTTATTATTATTTTATTTGGGGGGGTTGAGTGTAAGAAGCAATGACAGGTCAGCCAGCCTGGTTCTCCAATTGAGAATCAAGCCATTTCTCGAAGGGTTCCTGTCTCCACAGTGCTGTGGCATCCTTGTTTAGTGATGCCCTGGTCCAGGAGCAGCCAGGAGGGGTTTCTGAGAGTGGACGGGGGGCTGGAGGGCTGGCAGGGTTTCCTGGGGAAGGGCTGGGTGCTGTGCTGGCACTCTCCCTCCAGATGACCGACTGTAATCGGTGCACAATAAAACACCCAGATAAAAATTGACATGCAGAGCCTGACTCCAGCCAGCTGGGGCTGAGGCACTCCCATTTTCCCCTGGTGATTTCTAATCTCAGTCACGGAAGCACTGCTGGTAACTCCTTCCCTGATCAAAGGGGTTCTGTGGATGGCACTGTGAGTATCCCACTGAGGGAAGCAGGGAAACAACCAAAAGTGCTCATGTTCTGGTGGCATTGCAGCCAAGTGACATTTGTCAATCACCTGGACTTCAGCCCTCTGCAGAGCTTGGGATTGGGTCCCTTTTCTCCTACACCCCCCATCCCTCCCTTTTAGATTATTTTTTTTTCCTAAGTCTGTTTAATCACTACGTAGTGAATTTATATATTAATCCTGGGGTGAAAAATAAATTGACCTATTAGGGAGTATCATCTCTCTATGTGTAAGAATAATGATTTAATCAAATCACAGTGTTTTAAAGTGATAAAAGATTTATTTTAATTTTTAAAATCTCATAAAATAACTATCTATATCTCTTAGAGCTATTTGCTGAAAAAAGTAATTTTCTTAAGTATGATATATGGGGAACACTGGGAAATCGCTAAATCTTGTCACACAAGTGTAGTACTTGGCCACATACAAGGGTAAGAAGCGATTATTCCTACTCCTACGTTTAAGCATCCAGCTTTTTGGGTTTGGTCATCTAATTCCCTGAGCCCCTGAACACCAAACTCTTATGTTTAGCAGTACGCGTGTAAGTTGTCTTAATGTCTTCAGTTCAAAAAGATTATGGTTAAGCACAGGCTTAAGTCTGTCGTTATTATAAGGAGCACGTTTGCCTGTATTTCAGCTTTAATGTTTGTGAACCATATTAATACAAAAAGGTACCTAAAATTAGATGTGCATTTAAGATGTCGCTGTGACACCAACCCACTGACAAGGATAGGACTGCTTGTGTTTGCAGGACAGCTTTGTGGTACATGGGAAGAGCAGAAATAATCCTGACTGAGATGAGGTTTAAGAATGTACGTTTATGAGACAGTGGCAAGCATTAGCTTTTTACAAATTAACAAATTACAGACTGAATCTGATGAAGAGTCACCTAACACTGCTGATGTTATTCCTCCCGTGACTTCAGGAGTTCCTTCCCTCTGCACCAACCTGCAAAGGTGCTGCCACAGCGTTTTGCAGCGCGCAACGGTGTTATATTGTCACGTGTGATCAGCAGCAGAACAAGTGCTGCAGCGGCTCCTATTCATGGACCGTTTTTCTTTTGCCCCTTCAGAAAAGCAGCTGCCTGCCACCGCTGCCCAGGGGCTTGTACCCCTCTTCCCTGGCTCGGTACTTTGTGGCATTTTGCACCACCTTCCTCCTAGGCAGGTGCTTGTGCTTGTCTCAGTTTTGCTCAGGAGAGTCAGAGAACTCCTATAGTCATGGCTATTAAATAAATTCATGTGACATAAATCCTTACGCATTAACTCACAATATTTGCACGGCTCTAATCTTTGCATGGCTCCATCATAGCCTTATGATTAATGTTCAAAATACGGTAATATAGATAAGTAATTACTTTACAAACTGTTCTTTGATAGGAATTTAAATCCTGAAACTCATCATGGGACTCCTAATGTTTGATTAAAGTCCACTGTCAAAGTTGGTTGTGTGATAGCAGCAACACTTGCAAAAGGTCAGCATTTGCTGAGAATTGAATGTTTGGGGTTTGCTTTGCTTATTATCCATGCATCTGTTTCTCTAATTTGAATATTCAAATATTTTTCCTCTATGTTTCTTTTTTTTTTTTTTTTTTTAATTTGCTGTAAAGTGCATCAATAACATTTACCCTTCTGCAAATAATGGTGGGGGGAAAAAATGAAATGGTATTGATTAGTTGGTTTAAATCAGAGCACCAAGCATGGTGTGTATTCAGTTCAACCGGTGTATTTCAGACAGTCATAATAACTTCCCTGACAGTATTCTTGAGAATGATACAGGGAATAAAAAACAACCATCCCAGGAGTGGTGATTCCACAGAGCATTCATACTAACTTTTACACTGGATGAAATTCTCATCCCCTGTGAACCGGCACAGTTCATTCAGTGGAGGTGCATGGGTTTGCACCAGATGGTATGAAACATTCCAGGTCTTATTCTGTGGTGTATCACACACTGGCCGTGTGTGTGTGCCAGCACTTTGAGTAAAAATTGTAAATATTTCTCAAATAACAGTTGGTGCCTGTGAGCATGCTGCTGGCCTCGGCCCTGCGGAGCCGTGCAGGACTCCTTCCACTTGGCCATGGCCAGGGGGACCTTCCTTGGTCCTAGGGATGTTGGGAAGGAGGGCAGCTCCCCACGGTCATGCCTTTTGGAGGTGTTCTCCTGCCTTTTGGCTCTGTGGGAGCAGGAGTGCCCTGGTCTGCAATGCGGCCAGAGGCAGCAAACGGGTGCCCAATACTTCCACCCAGTAAGGGATTAATAGGTATTTAGCCGGCTGCTTAGCTCCATCCCTCTGTCAGTCAGCCACTGGCCTGCTTGTCTTGATCAATAGAAAATAATGATAAAAAATGTGCACTCTTTAATAGGGACCTTTATTCCTTCTTGAGAATGCAGAGGGATCATTAAAGAAATCAATGAGAATGTTATTATTTGTTATTAAATCTTTAAAGGTTTAGAGAAATTCTTACGGAATTCTATTACAGTTTTATCAAGACTTATTGATTTTATCTTATTAAGTTATAGAGCGCTTTTCCCAGAGGTCAGTTAGTTTGGCACGTCGGTAAGGTTTACTATTTCTGGCTATATATATATATATTGCAGATCTTATGACTGAATATGCTCTTTTAATTATGGGTAAAACTAACGCACATAGGTTTACAAGAAAACAGGTTTGGCTTGTATGTACAAAAAAATCTAAGAGTATTTTCTGAATTTTCTTCTGACCCATCCATATGGATATTTTCCTTATGAAGTTTCATCCTGGAAGTGCAGAAAAAGTGCTGTCCCTTCTGGAGACCATGCACAGAAATGTTTGAGTCACTGATTTGTTATTAAGTAGAACGGCTGTGGCAGGAGAGTCTTACTGAACAATACCCCTAAAACGTGGGAAACCCGGGTGAAGTCCCTGCCTCAGCATAAGGAGGTGGCGATCGGGGGGGTCTCTGCTGTCACAGGTCAGCTCTTTTCCTGCAACTTCTTGCGGTTTTATTCTCTAACATTTTCATTTCAAGCTGCAAAACACACGTTAAGGGCTGGGCGAGCCATACTGAGTATATGGATCTGACTCAAATACTCAGAAGTACTTAAACTCACCCCCGAGGTTTCCTCCTGTTCCATGTTGGTGTTTTGCTTGCAGGTTTCCCTGATTTGATTGCAGTCCTTCAGGCGCTGGCTACTGACTAGGCAGTGTGGCAGTAAGTTGGTATGGCTCGTTGCTTAGGGTTTGCCATCATTCTGAAGCACCCTGATGCTGTTGTTGCAAGAGAGACCTACACATATTTTCTGGTGAGGCTGCAGGTAAAATTTTGTTTTCAGCCTGTTTCTGGAAGACCCCAATATTTTTCTGGTTTGATTTTTGGAGATGACATGCATTCTGGCTCATGAGCAGTGGGGTTTGTGTATGTGTCATGAACAGTAGACTCAGAATTAGGAAAATGTGTATTATAGTTGGGTCAACAGTACACAGAGCTGATACAAAGAGACAGATTGACCCCTCTCCTAATCTTCTTTCTTATTTGAAAACATCTGTTTACATGCTGTCTATTTTTATCCCATAGTGGATGGATTGCTATGCTAATTTAATGATGCCATATGTTTTTCCTTTGACTCAATTTCATTGTGTGGAGTGCCAGATTGAGTCAATTTACCCACCTATTTCAGGGAAAGAAATTGTTGGCTATGGTGCAAAAAAATTTTTTCTCTCTTTCAATGGAACATGTGTTTACTGTCATTTTTTAACCACAAATCCAAAGGAAACATGTGATCATGCAATCTATAGAAAGAGTTTAGTACCTCTGTAAGAGCCTGCTGCTCCTGTGTTCCTGCCCTCTTCTGCAGTGCTAGTACAGCCCGTGAAGGCGAGTAAATGGACAAAATAGATATTCTGAGACTCATGTCTTCAATGGATTTGCACTTTCAGGATGACAGATAATTTACCTCTGAGCTTCTCAGTGTGCAACCAGCACTTTCAAGTCCTCTTTGCGATTTGATCTGCTTTATCCACGTTTCAGATTTGCATAGTTTAAATACCTCAACAACCTTCTTAGTAAAAGGAAAAAAACTCTTTTTCTTGTAACTGAACTTGAACTAAGATTGCAACTCTGGAAGGTTACGTGAAGAATACTGAATTTAACTGTCTCCATGAGCAAAAGCTCGGATGTTGCTCATTGCAGGCTAAAGACAGATCGCTGAGAAGGATTTAGAACTACTTGGCACTGCTAATAGTGGTGAATATGCTGCTATTTGAATACGCTTATTATAAGACCGATACAAGTCTCTGAAAAGAACAGGCACAGCACCCTTACTTCTGAAGGTGTCAGGTTTGGGAATGCCTGTAAAATTAACCAGGGATTTCAGCTGCCTGGAGCCTGTGACCTGGCTAAAGGGATGGAACGACGATTGCATGTTTCCCTGGCACCTCTGGTGCAGAGGTGATAAACCTTTTTCCGTGTTCTATGCCAAGAATACTTGGCTGTGTCACTCCATATACTCTTCCTTCTGAACAGATGAGAGAATACAGCTTCTGTTGGCTACAAAAAGAAAAAAAGACAAGAAAAAGAGACAAAAGCCTTCGTGTATGAGCAGATAGACATGCACTAGTATGTTTGGGTCTGTTCAGCTGGAGAAGGGAAGGCTGAGGGTGGACCTTGTCGGTACACGCAAACACTTAAGGGCGAGCACCAAGAGGACAGGGCCAGGCTCTTTTCAGCGGTGCCCAGCGACAGGGCACAGGGCAACGGCACAAACTGCAGCACAAGAAGTTGCTTCTGAATAAGAGGAAGAACTGCTTTCCCTTGAGGGTGGCAGAGCGCCGGCACGGGCTGCCCAGAGGTGCTGGAGTCTCTGGAGACATCCCGAAGCCAGCGCTGCGCAGCCTGCCTGGGAGAGCCTGCTCCGGCACGGGCTGGGCTGCGCCATCGGCAGGGCTCCCGCCCAGCCCCCACCGTGCTGCGACTTGTCCTCGTGCAAATCTTTCGTTTGCCAAGCAAAACTGAAAGTATGCTGGAATGGCAAAACAGTAAAAATGTTGTGGTGGGAGGGTGGGGATCTCCGCTGGTCACTGCCCTGAGAACCCTCCGGTGCCTGTCAGGAGCAGCGTCACCCCAGCAGGGTGCTCTGCTGGAGCCTGCTGGCACACCATGGTGTCTTGGAGCCTTGGTCACTGCAGTAGTGGGATTTCTGCCATCGTGCCAGTACTGAGGATATCTGTCTATTGATTTGCAATTATTTGTATGCACAGAGGTTTCTTTAGGCTCAGCTTTGAAAGAGACTAATGGATAGGAAGGTGCTTAAGCACGGCGAAGTGAAGCAGTAGTACCCACAGTAGTTTGAAACGTGATGTTCCCTTTGGTCTAAAGTTGCCGTTGCTTACTGGAAAAGTAAGGGTTTTTTTCAGAGTTCTGTATCATTTTGTGAGAAAAATCCATTAAAATGACCACGGTCTTTGAATGAGTATTGTCTGAACCAGTAAAGGATATTTGGTTTGGTTTTAAACTACAGATTTTGAACACTTGATAGAGAAAATCCTTACAGTATGGCAGGTCTAGTTTGTGATCAGAATTTAACAAACTATACTTTTGTAGTAGAGTTTTAATTATTCTTGTTTGCCCTCCTGGTTCGTAAGCCTTTAGATATACCTTTTCTGTAATTGCTATACACAAGTATGTGTTTGTACATATATGTGTATGTATATACAGTGATACAAGTGGGGGGGGGGGGCAGCAAAATCCCGCAAAAGCTGTTTTTCTGGCGAGTTGGTGAGGTTACAGAGAGATGGAATATTGGTTGGGAGCCACATGAAAAAAAACCTCTGAACTAGCGGCTGCTACACAGCTATTCAATAGCTGTTACGTGGTTTCTTTCAGTGAATAGAGGGCTATGTATTTTCAGAAAAAGAAGACTCGGGGCGGGGGGGGGTGTGTGCTTCAGATATTTTTACTGCCCTTCAACTCAGCTGTTAAAAATTGCAAGTTTTTTCCCCATTATTTTGATACTGGAGTTATATGTCATTTTTACTCTTGCAAGCTGTTTCTGGCTATTTGGCTTCAGTAACAAAAAGTCTCACAGGTTTAAGGAAGGAAACCTTTTTTATTTACACACACACAAACTTCAGGATGTCTAGTCCCAGCACCTGGGAAATAGCAGTGATTCACAGTTACCACTTTGGAGTTTTGCTCTTTGAGTTTATCTGTACCTTTGTGAAAGGAAATTAAGGGGGAAAGACCCAGAAAAACAGTAAGCATCCTGGTTATGGCCAGTTCAAATGAAACTGCCTTCTCTGGAGGTCTGGAGAGGTTAATTACAAAATTAGTTGTATTGAGCTCAATCTATTATCAGCTGCACTGTATCATTTATTTTCATTCATTATTAGTATATGTCTAATCCATGCTTTTCACTTAACTTTTTTTGTATTTATCTGTTTTACATTTATCCTACCTAGCCTTATACCTCACAGTTTAGTAGGAGAGTAATTTACTTGCAAGATGCAGCTGATGAGACAAAGTGTGCAACAGACTTCCTTCCTTCCCGCAGGCATCTCGTGTGGCTGGAGATGCGAACGCATGCTGGATATTGAGGATATAAGCAGAGTATTTGTTTTTCAGACTGCAGTGTTTCCCGTGCAGTCCGACCTAGGCTTCAGCTTTCTGTCTGTCTCCTTCTCCAGGGTTCGATGCCTATTTCACCTCCCGGACCCTGGAGAACAACAGAAGGAATGTGTGGTTTGCAGAGTACTGGGAGGAGAACTTCAATTGCAAGTTAACCATCAGTGGGTCGAAGAAGGAAGACACGGACCGTAAATGCACAGGTAACTTGATTGGCTTCCCCCTCTTCGTGCGGCTGCAGTGGAGTAGCTGCACAGCTGATGTAAGGAAGCTTGGCTGGAGACAGATTGAAAAAATAAATTGACTTTTTGTAGGTTGTAGAGAAAAAGGAACAGCAGCATCAGTCTTGCAGGACAAGAGAAGTAGATGGAAAGAGTAAATTCTTCTATTTCTTCCTTTTTCTGGCTGTTCATCCAGCAAGAAAATCATTATTTCCCATGGGTCCCAGAATTATGTCTGAGTGCAGGGTGGCTTGAGGGTTTTTTTGTGTAAGTTTGTTTTAGATGGGGAGTATTTCCACAGCTTGTGCTTTGTCACCCATCTGCAAATCACAAACCGTCCACCTACTGTGTTCAAAGCCCCGTCTGCTCATGCCCGTATACTGACCATGTGCGTTTCGATTTAACTTTTGGAGGTGATGCACCTGTAGGAAGGTATTAGCACGGAGTGAGATGTTTTCATTTTAGGTAGCATAAAGTTGATCAATTTTTGTTTTCACTAATGTTATTTAGGAAATTGGGGTTAAATAAATTTTTGCAGCCTTAGCTCAGTAACACAGCAAATGCACTTTCTGTGTTTGTGACTGAGGTTTGTGACTTTTGGTAGCGTCTTGTTTGACCTCTGTTATTTTCTGGTGGCTTACAGATTCACTCCTCTTTTCTTTTTGCGAGGTACTGCTCACCATTTGAAGTATCATATTTTCCAGGGATTTCTGTTCCTGATCACATGGAGATTTAAGGAATTATTTTTAATTACAGAGGTGCCCAACTAACAGTTGGGGCCATTTCATTTTTAAATGAGTTGTGCAGTTCTCAGCACAGCCATCTTAACAACATGGGGTGATATGGTTCTTTGAACTTGGAAGTGTTTGTTTTGAAAGGGAACAACAGGAGTCGTGCATGTTCTTGGGGTTATTCAGAGCTGACCCAAGTGCTGCCAGATGATCCACAGGGACAATAACAGCACTGCCAATTTAATAATCTTGTGTGAATTAAGGTGTTAGATCGTCTAGAAATGTATTTCTAAAATTCACAGATGTAGGGTGTCTGCCCTCAAACTGAACGTCCCATTGAGCCTGTAAGTGTGGCATGAATGTTGGTACTGTGGGGTTGGGGCATTTGCTCAGGGCTTAAAATGCGGTGGGTGAGCTTTGGCCAGAACCTGCGGTAAAGATGGTAAAGCCAATAATGCCATCTGATGTCCACCCTGCCCTCACCTCCCTTTGCCTTTCCTTCCCTCTCCTTTTAATTTTTCACAGCAGCAGTTTAAATGTGTTATGTTGAATAATTGCCTTGAATTTCGATCAAAGGAAATTATTTCATAGGAGGATATGCTTTACTTTGATTGAAAATTGATGAAAACTTTCCATATTTCATATCATCTGTTTTGGGTTTCAATTCACGGATGGGAGTAGGAGTGTTGTGCTTAGAAACAGTGCAGTTACCGCTGGGAATACACTGCTGTTAAATTTGGCATTTGGAATCTCCCCCAGAGGGAGGAATTTGACTAAAAATCGCTAAAAGATCTTTAGGATAATTTCAAAGAGTGTCTTATCACCCTTATTGTTTATGCCATTATTTTATTACAATTGCTGGCAGCCTTTGCTTTCTAATGTGAACATAAAAATGGTGCTCTGCCTTCCCTCGGCATAGATTCAGCAGAAACATTTGTTTTTGATGGCTAACTTACCCTATCGAACTGAAAAGCCACATTATAGCTTGATACTGTACCAAATGACATGCCCTGACATCTTCCTTCCCTCTTCTCCAAACTGAAGTAAATTGTGCATCAGAAAAAGCATTACCTTTGAATTATATTGCTAGTATGAGAGTTGTAATGTCCCACTGATGTAATAATATTATGAATGATCATCATCATTATTTTAAAATTTGATTGGTAATTTGTAATGCAGCAAGGTACTAGGCCACAGGCCATCGGTTTCTGAGAGCAATAGGGCTCCTGAGCACTGGCGTGAGGTCTCGTGCTCCAAATGGAAATACTTGCACGTAGCAGGGAGAAGCTCAGTGCTCGTGGTCACAGCCTGTGACCAAGAAGAAAAGCTTCTCCAGCAAGACACCCCATGGCAAATTACCTTTTCATATCGCAACTTTCTGCAATATTCTGTATGCAGAACTTCTGCATTAATGCCATTTATATTTATTTAAGCATGAAAATTTTCCCCCAGTTGGGATGAGTAAGATGTAGTATGAGAAAATGAAAATCTGTTTAGCCCACCTTCTAGATAAGATTAAATACACACGTTGCTGGAATTAATTCTGCTGTTTCTAGTGACTGATTTATTTTGGCATGGTTCAGGGCATCATCCCATGCCGCTAAGTTTTGCCGCTGCCAAGGACACCTATATTGTGGTGCAGATAACTTGTGCTGGGATGCGGGCCGTGTCGGAGCGGCAGTGCCCATCTGGCAGGAGCAGCCGAGCCCCTTGCTTGTCCCCAGGGCGGAGGGGCTGGTGCCTTCTGCAAGCAGCGGGTGCTGCCTTCTGTGCTCCGCCAGGCCCTGGAGTTGCTGCCTCTGCTCTTGAGGGATGCTGCAGTTTGCTTTTAAGGACACTTCATCAGGCTGCTTGGGGGATCTAATGTAATCACTGAAACAGCTTGACGGTAACAAGCATTGGTTTTAGGCAGTTTGTCGTTCTGCTCCTTGCTACTTGCATTTGAGAACATTAGAGAGATTCACTTCAGTCATAACAGGCCGTGTCAGGTTAATGCAGGAACATTTGGGGAAAAAAGTAGCTTGCGGTACCATGCATTATGGTAAAAATGTCCTTTTATAGGGAAGGATTAAGGGAGGACAACAATTGTCTTTGCAGAAGAGACTAGTGCTGTGGTTGACAGCCGTGACTCTGCAAAGGAGCCATGCTGAGTGATCCGCCCACGCCATGTGCAGGTGGGCTCCGGGTCTGGCTGTCCCGGCTGAAGGTATTTTCCTTATAAAACCCCATCGGACTAACACTGCCAGTGCCCTGAGATACAGGGAGTTAGCAATAACAGATGATAAAACAAGTTTTTTGTGTACATATTGTCGCGAACCAAGTTGCTCATGGTTTTTAAAGCGGTTATTGAATCAAATCCACAGCGCTGAGCATTCAGTGGTATTGCCCTGCCCCACCGGTGCGGAGAGACGCAGCGTGCTGCAGGTTGCTTTGCTAACAGCACCCATCGGGGTGTTCGCCCTGTGGGTGCTCCTGTTTCCAACAGTAGCATCTCCACGTGCGGGTATGGAATATTCTCTGCTCTGTCAGAAGCACCTACACTCACCTGTGGCAGCAAGAGGTGCATGCCAAAGAGAGATGCAAGCACTGGGAATACCGAGGCGTTCGCTGCACGGAGAGCACCTGCATTCCTACCCCCCAGCCCCTTGGCCTTACTTGGGAAGGAAATTGCAACACTTGACTGTTTTCACTTATTAAACATAGCTTTTAATTCAGAGAGCTTTACACTCAAGGAGACTTAATGAAGTGATATAAGGGTGATGTCACCTTGGATGTCATTTATCAGAATGTAGATTACTCGGAGAGCTTTTCTAATTATCTGCAAGTGTAATCAGTCTGAATATACAGCCCACATGATGGCTCAGACAATGACTTGCTCTAAAGAAAATGCTGGGAGAAAGGTCTCTGCAAGATGAAGTGACAGAAATTCAGCAGAAGGGCTCATAAAAGAGGGATGGGTGTGTTTAGAATTTAAATTGGAACAAGAGAAAATGCTTCAAAGGGACCCAGATTCACCCTCCCAGGCAGTGGGCAGGCAGGAGCAGTCTCAGGACTCTGAATCTTGCCGGTGCATGGTGCAATGAGGAGCTTCTCCGGCTCCTTGTGGGAGCAAATTCACGTGCCATGCTATGCCAGGAGTGAACTCCTAAACCCACCTGTCCTGGGGCATCTCTGAGCCCTGGCCTTCATTGGGTCACTGTGGAAGGCTGGAGGAAGAGGAGGGGGCACGTGGAGGGATGATGCTGTGAGGAGGCTGCCCCATCAGCAGCATTTTACTGGGCAAAGGTTCAGTGGCTTAGAGAGGCCAAATCCCTTTTAAAATGGAAGAAGCATCAGTCGGGAAAGGCTGTTCTAAGGACTGAGTTTCTCTCATCTGAAAATGTTACAAGGTAGGATTAAAAGTTGGCAAAGGACAGAGGTGTCTGAGGTAAAAATAATTAAAAAGGCAGTAATTTGAGTGTGCATATGTGTACGCACACACACTCACTTCTAAAGCTGGGGCAAGAATACCTAATGCTCTGGTGTGCATCAGGGGCTTGGTACAAGCTCAGTGGATGCTCTGCCTGGCTTCTCAGTGTGCTTTGGGTACCGCGGTTGTTTAGGGAGGGAAGGAAAGGTCAGATTTCCATTTAGTAAAGGAAAAGGTTAAAGTAGCAAAGGAATTGCTATCCTGTATGTTTATACTCTACAATAAAGTTGTGCAGCATGTGTCATGCACCTGTCAGAATTTCCTCCAACTGCTTTTTTGTATGAGAGGATTTACCCTTTGAAGGGGAAGAAGCAATACAGAGGGCTGAGAGCTACACTTGGTCTGGGTTTTCTGTGTCTGAGAAATACATCGTGTATCCAAAATGCTGGAAGCTCAAGTCAGAATTGGGCATATCACCCCAGATGTGGCACCGCACTGCGTTTCCTGACCATGGAAAACGAGGGGTTGCGGAAAAAGCCCAGATAATCTTGGCAAACCACTTGATTATCACTGGTTTGGATTAAAATGGTACCAATAGCTGGGATTTTTTTTTTTTTGAGGGTAAGAAACTAATAGCAATATCCTGTATTATTTTCACCAGCAGTCAAGATGGCTTGTACTATGAAGCCATATGTTAGGGAAAGAAAAATAATGAGAAACAGAAGATGTAGCAAATAGCAGAGCCTGAGGATATCAGAATGTTACTTATAATTTGACTACAAAAAGTGATCTAGTGCATTAATGAATTAACAAAGTGCAATTTACTATGGTAAGAAAAATATTTTTCAGAATGCTATCAAAATCCATATCTCGGGAAAAAATATTCTGAGACATCTCAAGCAACTTAATGGCAGATGGCCAATATCTAAAGCATTTTTTTTAAATGGATGCCAGCAGTCATGGTGTGCATGATTCACTTCTTATAAGAACAGCTTTATGGTATTCATTGGGATGAATATCTGTTGGACTTGAGGGTGTATGAAGACCTTAACTGTTCACAGTACCGTAGAAATCATGTCAGGAAGAGGGGCTAAATTTAGACTGATTCCTACTTGACAGTGTTGAGGGCTGTGACCGTGGAAAGGGCTCCATCTCCAGGGCCGCTCCAGGTTCGGGATGGCAGGTTTATACAAACGAGCGTTGGCTGCTGCTGGGATGCAGGGTCGAAAGCAAAGCTGCGCCAGAAAGCTGCCCCGTCTCTGCAGGCTGCTCCCGGCTCCTCTTAGCACCCTCTTTCTATTTGTGATAAGGCTTGTTGATATCACTGGGTCTGGGTCCTACAGTGAATATCAAGAATTCCTCAGAATTTCAGAAAGAAAGCAGGTTTAGGAGGATCCAAACCACCCACAGTATGTTTTCCTCTTGTCCAAGAATCTGCAGCTTGAAAAACCTTCTGTCTCTGGTTGTGAGTGTGCTTAATGTGAGCGTACCTCGAAATGCCTTTCCAAGGCTACACTGGAGCTCAGCAGTTCAGTTAGCTCCATTTAGTTAGCAGTCAATTTTCTGTACATCAAGATGAATTTTTTCTGTAGCTGTGCTTTGTAAAGGTGGGGGAACCTTGTCATCTCTGTGTGTAACGCAAGGACAAGTTGTAAGCTCTGTGGTTGAGCAGCTAAGACTGTGGAGATCCAGGCTTTGTTGCTATCCCTCTTAATTTTTTTTATTTTTTTTTTTTCAGAACAAGGTTAAAAGCAAATCTTCAGGGGTCTTTTTTGTGTTTGTGCTTTTTGTTTTATTCGGTTGGGTTTTATTTCCAAATCTTGGCCAATGATACTGGATCTTTCTACCTGACCAAGTCTTTATTTAACGCCCACTGTCATCATCTGTAAGTAGTCCTGCCTAGACAGTAGTCCTAAACTGTAGTCTAGTCCTAAGCAGTCAATGTGCTGAAATACAAAAATACTTAAAGTAAGGCTGGTTGTCGTGAATCCTCTATACAAATTGTAAAATAATTTTCTTTAGGACAAATACTTGCATACCCTTCCCCAGCTGCCCCTGAACATGGCAGGATTTACGTGCCTGGGTGGATTTTTGCCCAGGGTTTTGTGGTGTGTGATTGATGGCACAGGCGTGAGCAAAAAAGCTTTTGGTTAGCTCTTGTTACCGGGATTGCTGTGTGCATTTTCTCCTCCGGGCTTCGAGGTACGGTGTGTGTTAATGTATGTGTGTGAAGGTATATAATATTTCAGCACAGAAAGGGTGAAGACTTAAAATATATCTTCTCCTGCTTGCCCTGCAAGATACAGATAAGGTTAAAGGGCAGACAGGCATAGGAAATTTATCTTCTCAACTGTATCCCGTGCTCTGATGCAAGTAAATAACCAATGTAAGTAGTTGTTTTCCTGCTTTGCTCGTAGGGCCTGCCTCTTTCCCCCATGCCTCAGGACACCGATACCATGTTTCCTTGCAAGTGTTTGGCTGATGTGTATGTTTCTAATGCGTTTCCATTGACAGCTTCTGCTTTTTCTTTTCTTTCTGATGGTGACCATCTTCTAAGATGCCTGTGATCTTGCTAATAAGCTCCCTCTCAAATTGAAGTGTTCAAAGGGGGTGGGCAAAAGCAAGATGCATCTCACAAATGAAGCAATGTGCTCTCCAGTAAACTGCTTTTTACCAAGTGCAGGTCATCTTTAGGTGATGCCTCTAACTTCTCTGGGCCAGTACAGCTATAGCCATAGCTCGGAGACATGAGGACGTGTGTGAGGATGCGTACTGAGCCGATGTTTGACTTCAGTTTGAAACCCAGGATTGCAGTTCTCTGTTCTTTTACAAGATTTGCATTGCATCTTGTTTTGTGAATACTTCAATGGTCTTCAGACTGCCTAAACATACCAATGCTAACACCCATGAGAAAGAAAAGTCAATATATTTTTTCTGAAAAATGGAATGTGCACAAATTTAGGAGCAAATGACCCATGTTATGCACTAGCTTGCAAGTTGACTAGCTACATGCAACTCTTGATAAACAGAATATTTTCCATATAATATTAAATTTTCCCAGTATGCATTATAGCTTAATGATCTCTGTGCTTTCATTTCAAAAAGCTAATCTTATTTAGCATTGTAGTACTTCAAAATATAGATATCTAAAATTCCTGAAAGGACCCTGCAGTGGTTGGTACAACCAACATTAAAACAGCCTTGAAGAGTTTAATCGTTAAGGTAAACCAGTTTTGTGGATGTCTAAACTCTATTATCTTTCAGAAATACATTTCTTAGAATTGCTTATGTTTCTAGACTGCCAAGGTGATTTGCCAACAAAGCCCCGTGATTCAAATGACTGTTGTCTTGCTATTTACATACATATTCCTCTATTTGCAAACTGCATTTTTACCCAGGTGCTCAAATGCAAAGACAGCTCCAGTTTAGGCCTTCTGATCTTTGAAAAGTACTGCTTCTATACATTTGCTTGATCACTGGCCTCACTGGCAATTATTGCTACAGGAAACATTCTTCATTTGTGCCTTAGCAGTGTGAAGCTGTAAAGTGTCTGATTTACATCGGTATCAGCCAGCCTGGTGCTGATTTTTTTACGACTGTAGCACTTCAGCATTGGAATATGAATGAGACCTATTGCGTGTGTTTTAGTAGGAGTGTTGCATGCACAGAAAACATCTCAGGTAAGAAAATGAGGTCAGTTTTTTAATCTAAAATCTATTCTTTTAGATGCACAGACACACCTGAGAAAAGAAACTCTTATGGTGGGTTGAATCAGTGTAATTGAGGAAAATAATCATTGTCTGACAAATGGAAGTGGATGTAGCTTCACAAAACTCATTGCATCAAAGCTTTCTGTAAACTGCTGGATTATTACTACTATTATGATCCTTATTATGTAATATTGTTATTTCTAGGATTGAAATAACAAATGTTCCATAGGACTTTCTGCTGCACTATGCTACTTTTGGTTTTTACTTTAATACTTGTGAGTGAAGACCAGTTACAGTACAGAAATTTATTTTTTTTTGATCCTCCTGGGTGAGGAATACGTTGTAGGGCATTGTGAGAGCCTGGTTTCCAAAGTTTGGTTGGAGGGCATTAGTTGATTAGGCATAGTTAAAGGTGGCTACATCTGCTTTCTGTGGGTTTTGGTGGTGTTACTGGAGTCTGTATCTCTGCTTGTACATCTCTATCTACTATTGCAAATCTCTGGCTGTGGGTCAAGGTGTACCAATTTAAGGAAAATCACCTTTCTAGTTAAAAAAGGCTTTCCTGCTGGTTATTGCAATAGAACAGTTGGTCTGACTTTCAAATTTATTGTGCGATATGAAGTTATTTCTCTTCATCAGGCTGCAGGGGGCTGTGGAGCTGTGCTGATGCTAAAGGCTGCAGAGCAGATTTGGGCGAGCTTTCTTTAGCCACTAGAAATAAGACAGAGACGGCACACGTCACCGTTAGGGAGGTGGGTGCTCTGGCCTTCCTGGGCTGTGCTGCTGCCCTGACTCTGCCAGCTCACCGTAGCCTGAAGGAGATGATATTCAGGCTGAAATTTTGTCCTAGCACAAAATCATCGAATCACTGAGGTTGGAAAAGACCTTTAAGGTCACAGAGTCCAACCCAGTACTGCCAGCTCACCCCTAAGAAAAGATGTTCTTCTGTGGTTAGCAGTAGAACCATGAAGGTTCATCTGTTTTCCCCATGAAAATCCATGGGGATTGGATTGATGGTCTTGAGATAAAGGCTTTTGTCTATAATGAGATCTTCTGAATTAGGATGGGCTGGGTAGATGACTGTAACTATGTAGCTGTATTATTCGATCTTGTATGTCTTGCAAAATGACAATACATGGATTATATGGCAAAGAGGCTGATTGTCTTACTCTGCTTGTTTAAATTACAATATTTACTCTAGCATATTGTTAGTTTTTCTCAAGCTCTAGTACTCAGCTACTTTCAAATAAAGAGCTTATTTGGAGAAGCCTTCAGATGTTACACCTCCTGTGTGCACGGCAGTGTCTATAGCATGAGTGAATATCTGAGGGGTAATAGCTCTGATCTTGTTTTGGAGAGCCCTGGACGTAGGTACTTGTCTATTAGGGAAGGATCCGTTTGTTTTGTGTTATTGTGGATGTTTCTGGAGTGCCATGAGCACAGCCGTTGCAGCTGCACAGGCTGAGCTCTCTGCTCTGTGTGTAGCTGGAGGAAGCTTCAGTGTCATATGAAATAGCATATATGGGGACTAGCACACTTACAGACTAGTAATTGTAGCTGGTGCATCATGGATGTCTCAGCTCACAGGCATCAGGTTTCTAATGATGCTAAATATGATGGAGGTGGATGAAGAGCATATATTTTTCTGTCAGCACTTAACCAGCTACTGAATTCTAGCTGGTACAAATAATAGCTGCTTGTTTGATACTGTGAGCATTCTGCAATCTTTAAATTAAATCTGTATCACCAGGTTCTCAGCAGTACTATTATGTAAGTTCCTTTGAAAATGCGTTTAGTCCTTCAGAAACTGAACCACTGTCTGAATTCGTGTAACATAAGCACCAATGAAGTGGGATTTTGATGTCTGTCTGTCTGAATTATATGCCACAAAAATTGTCCTTGCAATACTATTTATACATCGTAACATACCCGCTATATTATGTGTCGATCAAAGATGAGTCCAGAAAAAATCGGCTGAAGGAGAGATATTGAGAAAATGTAATGTGAAAAATGATGCTGTCAGCTCCTTTTCTGTACAAGGTGTTGAGCGTTGCCGGTGTGGAGATGCAGAAAGTGTGACCAGGAATTCTTAAATTTGCATTTCATTTCTGTCAGCTGAAGGAGATGGTATAAGAGGACTTCTTACTCTCTGCGTTTTCACTACTCTGGGTTTGGGGCTTTTTTTTCCTCTCTTTGTTGCAGTATTTTTCTCTTGTGAAGATTTGCCTGAAGCAAGAGACCTAACTGCTCACTCTCTTAGGAATCATGATGATGAGCACTTGAGACTCTAGTAGGAAGCGAGGTTAAATTATTTGTCATCACCTTCAAATAGATCTTTTGGAAGCAAAAAATGCTCATGTCAATAAATTTCTTTTGTGTTTCATCCCTCTCCTGACATCCCAAGGTACTCCATTTAAAATCCATGGAACAAAAGTGCATTCTCTTGAAATCACTTTCTGTGCATGTGTCTCGGGTGTCAGCTACTTCATTCCTGAAGAAAATAATGTTATTGCACGGCTCCTGAAGATCAGCAAGTTAAAAAGGAAAGAAAAAAAAAGAAAAGGAGCCTTTAAAGAACAGGGCACATAAGAAGGACAGAAGATTCGCACATCAGTGCAAATGGGGTTTGTGTTCACCTGTGCTTCTGGTGTCTTCTGACAGCACGGAGGGTTGCGTGGGTGCTTGCAGCACCCAGCACCTGAGTTCCTGTGCTGGTTCTTTCTCTTACACCAGGGATCGCTCCCCTGAGACGCCCCTGATCCGGACGTGACTGGGCTGGGGGTTCAAGCCTGCCCTTTGCCAAGGGGCATACACAGCACCGGCTTCTGTCGGTAAGAAGCTAATGACTGCTGTGAGTTTGCTGCTCTTCCAGGAGTAATTCCTACTTGAATTACTATACACCTGTATGTACAGGAGCTATTTCTGAAGCATGTGATTAAACTTTCTGCTTGGCTTTTTCAGCTAAACCTAGGAAGGGGAAAAATTTGACACACTAGTGTTGAAGTTGGAATTAAAATTGTGCCCATTGCCTGGGTTTATCCCTGTCTGAAAATGGGGCTGATCTGCTGCTTGCTGGGTTACTGTGATGGCAGTTTGGTATAAACTAGAGGGAAGTCTCTGTTCAGCCAGACCCATTGATTCGGATACTTTAAATATGTATTTAATTTTTTTTGTCTTCAAGTATGAAGTCTATTTGATGTATGTAAAATATGGCAATTGCTTTGCAGGTCCTTCGCTAGCTCGAATTTGGGCTAAACTTCTAATCGCAATAAATCCTCTTTAAAAGGCAACTCAACTGATGTTTATATGAAGGATAGCACACTCTAGTTGTATAAGTTAATGCATGGATTCTGGGCAGACAGTTCCATTTGACTCCATATCTGAATTTATTTTACACAAATTCTTGATGTTTAATACTCAACTAAATGGCTGTTGAAAACTAAAAAGCTGTATAGAAAAGCATTCTTGTTACTGGAAATTCTATTAAGTTTTTAACATTTTTAATATTTTCACACTTGGACACTGTTAACATTGCTCTTGGTTTTTTTCAAGTGGATTTCGTTGAGATTCTTTCACAGATGTGTTCACTGCTAAAGGTTTTCTTTCTGCTGTGCATTTGGCTAACTGAGCTTCTGGAACCTAATACGCTGGATCAATATTGTTTGTGTACAGCCTTTTCAACCCCAGGTTCACTTCCCCTGGCATGCGTTTCTGTTGCATTGCTAATCTGGTTAAGTAGCTGAGCTGAAACCACTTAAAAGCCTTTTCTTTGCCAGGGCCTGGAACTGGGATGAGTTCTGTAAGCAATGGGAGGGGAGTGACATAATGAAGAGGACAGTACGTGGATCTTCACAGTCTGGAATCTCTCACCCTGCTGAATTATTTGCAGGATTTCAATGTTTCTAGTGTAGTTCAGATTTAAAGTTGAGGCAGCTTGAATGGATCAATGTCAATGGTGCAATTTGGCAATTACAAAGGGAAACAGGAGGAGGAAAATTATAGGTAATTAAAGATGTTCATCTAGGGGGATTACTATATCTTTGCTTACTTTCAAGCAAATCACTTTTGTGGACTTATGTAGACATTCTTTGTGCTTGTAGAATTTATGTTTAAAGGTGGTGATCTTTCTGTGCTTATTTGTAAGTCTTGTCTACCACCTCTCCACTCAAAGAGGAAAAAAAAAAAAGGATTGTTTGGGACTGCCTTTTTCTCATGAGCTGAGAAAAAAAAATGATCAAAGCATGTTGCTCATAGCCTGCCTACAAAATGATTCAACCTGATAGTTGAATCAAGATGGTGCCCCAAGGGAAATCACGTTGGAGAAGACCTGGGCTGCTCCCTGACGATGGCTTCCCACAAACCAGAGCTGCTGCGGGGGAGGTGGCTTGGGCTGGCTCTGGGCGACAGGGTCTGGTGCCCCTAAAGCCGCTGTTCATTGGCGCAAAAGGAAGGTAGATACATGTTAGCTGAGCAGCCACGGGAAAATGGACTTCTTGCCTCTGTTAAAACCATCAGTTCTCACAGTCATTAACAACTAGATTTCCTTTCCTCATTAGTGTCAATCAGTTAATTTAAATTCACTCATCCCTATTTCTAATTAAGGATGTTAACAAAGGAATTTCCCCCACTCGTATCCTCCAACCCAGCATTTACTTTGATTGAATGTCTCTAAAATATTTGCAAAAGATGACCCTGAGGGCTGGCTCCTTGGGGCTTGTGGCAGTACCCAGGCTGCAGGTAACGCAGGAAGGTGAGCAGGACCAATGGAGGTTAGAAAGAAGCACAGTGCTGCAGGTCGAACAAGTGGGATGTGCTTTTGCCACCCTTGGAAAAGAATAGATTGCACTTCTGTTGCTTCTGTCGATGCAGCTCAGAACACTTCACAAGCAGTAATTACATTTCTCAAAACCCTGGTGAGATAGGTAGGTATAATCACACATTTTGCAGCTGGACAGATTGAATCGTGCAGGTGTTACTTGGACAAAGTAAAATGAGTAGTGGACAATTTCAGGGGAAAAAGTAAAAAAATCAAAGATTCACGATTCTCGACCTGTTCTTTTTTTTTTTTTTTTTGAGAGTTTCAAGCTCTCAAAATACTGTTCAGTTTGCTACTTAATTGTGGAGGAACCAGTTATCTGCTCATGCAACCAGAAGAGCAGGAAGGCCACGTTATTGCCTGGTTTTATGGTCACGTTCCCAGGTTATGTATCCATCTCAAGTCTGAGTTAAGGCAGAAGCCTACCATTCAAAATATTTAGATTCACCTGTTTTTTTGTTGCCGCACTTGAGCTCCTTTGGCTCTTTGTCGTTTAAATTCTGTGTTCTGACTTTCCATCTCCAAATGCCTCCCTTCTCTCAGACTTTTTTTATGCCTTGGCCAGTCAGACGGGAGGATCTCTGAGGCAGAAGGTTTGTTGTTTCTAATGTGCTGGGTGCTGTGGCAATCAAGGAATGGCTTTCAAAGCACTGCTTTCCCCCGGTTGCAGTTGGCATGACATTAAGCGTTCGGATGCCTTCAGTTCTTGCCTGCTAAAATATTTTAAAAGCAATCAGTGGATTCTGAAGGACATTTCATTCTCTGCAGTTGGGGAGAAAGGGGGTGCGAGTTAATGCAAACAGACTGAGCTTCCCAAGGTGGCATTAATAGCAGGCATGTTCGTTCAGCTCTCTGGAGCATCCCTTTGGTTGCATCTCTGAAGTGGTTCTTTCTTCCCTCAATCTGGCTCTGTCTTTCAGTTAGAGGGATTTGCAGCAGAATGAAACACCAGACTTTAAAATACCAGCTGTGCTTTATTTTAAATGCTTTCTTCTTTCAAAGACATACTTGGGGAGTATACGGGGTCTGGTGTTTTCTCTCTCAAAGATGGTCTCTGTAGGTTAGAGTTGCAAGTTTGTGATTATGGTAGGATTTGTTTCTCTGGATCATGGTAGAAAAAGTTGCAAAAAGTGTTGACGATTCTGTTATCAAGAAGGAAGGTTTGGTTTTGTTTTAATTAGAAAACTATAACTCAGAATGTTTTATTGCATCACCAAGAGCATGAAGTTCTTTAAATGTGCTCCAAGAGGAGTAATTTGTATTTGGTATCAAGAAAATACTGTTCCTTACTGACCGTCTGTGTGTGTGTTTGTTTTTAACGTGCAGGGCAGGAGAGAATTGGCAAAGACTCCCACTATGAGCAGGAGGGGAAGGTCCAGTTCGTGATCGACGCTGTGTACGCCATGGCACACGCGCTGCACCACATGAACAAGGACCTCTGTGCCGACTACCCGGGGGTCTGCCCCGAGATGGAGCACGCAGGAGGCAAAAAGCTGCTCAAGTACATACGCAGTGTAAACTTCAATGGTGAGCTGAGACTGCTTCTTCGGTAGTATATTGACCCATGTGGCTCTTTTCCATATAATTTCACTTCATATATTTTTTTCATTCATTACAGTTCAAGACTTCTGTTATTGTTACATTAGAGTTTGTGGCAGAAGACCATGTTTATTTAGTATCTATTTGAAAACATCATGTTTTAGCCAAGGCAAATAGGCTACTACTGCCCAAAGACATGCTGCTATTTTAGGATGCCTTCCAGAAGACTGATTTCCTATGGGAGAAATAACTGGGTAAAAGCCTGAGCTTGTCTCTGGCTAAATATGCCTGCTGAAACCCTAGAACTCTGTTATCATCGCACATCATTTCTTCCTGTTTATTCATATTATTTCACTTGGAGAAAACTAACTGGGTGAAATTCTGGTACCCTGAACCCAACTTAGCTGCATGCTCAAGAGAAGGGAGAGGACAGCTAATGGGCCAGGTCCACTGGCAGAACCAGAACTATGTGATGTAGACAGAGTAGTTGCTCCAACCTTCATTCCTCTAGCAAGACTGCAGAGGAGATGAAACATGGTAGGAATAAGGATGGGGGCACTTTATCTTTTTGCTTACCAGTTGTCCACCACGTATGGCAGTGATGGATACGATACCAGCCCTCTGTTTTGACAGTACAACGGGGTTTCATGTATTTTCCCTCCATTGCAGTATATAAATCAGGCCTAAATATTAGCACAATTTCCTTGCCTGTATATGTTTTACTGTAATTTTATTAGTTTCACTAACAAACATTAACCTGCAACATAACCAGAGGCACCAGAGCAGATCGCTTACAGCAAGTAACATTACAGCAACCAAATGTTATTTCTCCTTCATAAACCTTGCTAATGTACTTACCAGGAGGTCTTACTGCTCTTGCCCTAGCTCTGCATAAGATGGAAATCTGAGATTTAACCAGGAGCCAGAAGCTAGACCTCCAAATCCGTATTTAAAACAGATTTAGGAAAGTACTGAAAAAATATCCTTTTGAAATGTGCGTGGTGGCCGGGGCCGTCACTACCTGGGAAGAGGTGTTTGCATGACCTTCACATCCTCCTGGGACAGCACGGTGAGGTGTTCCCTGCTGCGATCTACTAATAAACATTTTCAATAATAATCTTAACAAGACCTACACATAGCCAGTAAGACCTGAGAGATGTAAAGATAGGAACACAGGTATTTCGTGGTCAAGTTTGGTCATTTGTCCCAAGGATATTTTTCCTTCCTATATAAATCATCTCATAAAGAGCAAGGTGAATATGAGGAGATTTTAATTTCTTCCCTTGAATTAAGTGGTGTTAACTACAGCCAGGAGCAAATTTTGAGATGAATGATCTGAGGAGGTCTGGAGAGTTCTACTTTCCTCATTTTGGAAGGTTAATTACAAAGGACAAACCTCCCGTAGAAGGACGGCATTCGTGAACAGTATTGCACTTGGGCCATTTTAGTACTGAAAAGCAGGTCATACATGGTCATCTCCAGGCAGTTCTTGCATATAAAGATGCTGAATGGTCATCTAATCATTTTAATAGAGCTGAGAAATAATTTATGAGAAAATGGATGTTCAGCTAATGCTGCATACTGTCCAGCTCCAAAAACTGGTTTGCACCAACTTTGGTTTCCTTATTTGTGTTTTCTTGGTCAGCCTTTTAAAAGATAACTTTTTTTCTTCCATTTGTGATTGATTTACACGGCCATAGGGTTTTTTTCTTTGCTTGTGTACATGTAACTCATGTCCAGCACAGGGGCTGAAGTAGTGGTTTGCTTTTTAACATGGGCATGAGAATGGTGGCAAAACTGAGGTAGCTGTAAACCTTTTCAATTTCTCATGGCTGTGTGGGTGTAAGTGTATTCTGTGGAAAAACAACAAATTTCTTTTAAGGTTCATTGTTCAGGGGCAGAGTTTAGCTGCTTCTGTGTATTCATAGTGTACAGCTTCACATGTGTTTGTACACCCAGGCTCCATGTTCAGCTGCAGCCCTCCTGGGGCTCATTCACCAGGCTGTGGAAGATGCTCCAAAGCCAGTTTCTTCTCGGTGTGCTATAAAAGTAAATTCCCAGAACTGATGTGGATAGGTTCAGTCTTCCCAGTGGCACAGGATAAACAATCATCGTGTAACTCACGGAATGGACGAGGCCAGCCTGAAAAATGCAGAGGGATGGGGGGATGGAAGAAACAATGAGAGATGCTTTAGGTGGTCTGGGTGGTGTATTCCTGTTGATAAAGCCTGGGAGATCCTGCGTCACAAGTCTGGTGTCTCCATGTTCCTTGGCCATCATGTGGTGGCTGGGAGGGCAGGGATGGAGGAGTGCGCTGCTGGGCTCGTGTCAGCTGTCTTGGTGTTAGCCTTGATCTTAACCTGCCCTTCCCCGGGCAGCCCTGCAACTTCATCTCATGAAGGTTAGCATTTGGAAAGCAATATTTAGTCTATGCTTAAAATCCTGTTCTCCCAGTCTTCTACCTAAATTTGTAGTTAAACCACAAAATGGAGCAGTGGAAACGCTTTGTCCAAGCCATATGCTAAAGAGAAAAAAAAAAAAAAAAAGCGTCCTGAGCCCATGAGCTTGAGATCCTCTTTGCATGTAATATGTCTCCTTGTCACGGTGCAGTTGAAATCATCTTGTCTGTGGCTGCTTTTGGAGTCTTTTCTTCCTTGCAAAGGTAATTACATTCATGCAGAAAGAGCTTAAGCAACACTTTAATGAAGAGAGACTGGATTTGTGCTAGGAGCTCAGTATGAATTTTGATATCGTCACACTACCCTGAGAACAAAAAGGCCTAAAATATGGAAAACTGAAAACCTTGAGTGCTCATGCAGTGAGAACCTGAAAATCTCAAAGTGCAAAGTGGTTGTACTTTTGCCAGTGAAAAAGCTAAAGGTTCTGTTTGTATGAGCCCTTCAGGTCTTTGAACTGCAGTAAACATGAGCCGAATAACACAGCAATACCTTAGCTAGTTGTGCCCGTATGGCACCCTGTCCTCCTCCCGTTAATTCATTTCTCATCTTGTGGTGATTAGGAAGTGGAAATCCTACAAATTCAGTTGGATCATGTCTGTCTTGAATGCATTTTGCAGGTGAAGGGGTGTCCTGTCTTCTCTCTGTCTGTGTAGTGAGAAGGCAGCTTATTTGGTAGGAACTGAAGTAAATTGTTGTAGCCTCGGAGTGACCGAGATGCTGCAGTCCAGAGGCTAATACTCAGTTTCTGCAGCGTTTGCTGGGGCTGAGCAAAATTACTGTAAACCTTAATAGAAGGAAAATACATCCTGAATTATCAAAAAACTAAACAAATTTATGCATTAATAATTAGAAGATCAAAAAGTCAAATTACAAAAAGGATCATTTTTGAAAATAACGTTCCTTCTCTGTAATGAGGTTTTCATACATTACTTTTTATTATTTTCATAAGTGCACAAAAGAACTTGAGTTGCAAGTGAAAACTGAAATGCTGCAGCAATTTAAAATAGGACTGACGGGTGGTACAAAGAGAGCACCGAAGCATGCACCCGAGCCCACACAGAGGTTAAAGAAGCCTTGCACTCACTAAGCAGATCCTTGGCTGGGATTCCAGTTACTCCAACTTCAAAGTCCAGAAACAGGACACTTCTGCTTGGCTTATGACCCAAGATTTATCAGTTTTTTGCATTTCTATAGATATTTATCTTCCCTACAGATCCCAGACTCTTCACAGCTTTTTTTTTCTGTATATATTAAACACATAAATGGTGATGTACCTGAAAAAAGCAACAGCTGTTTACTACTGACTATCAAGTATCCATACGTATGAGGTCAGTGTCCCGAGGGACCGTGCCTTAGGGGCCTCTGGAGACAACCCGGCAGGCAGTGCTGTACCGTGCCGTATTGCTCTGGAGTCTGCAGCCCTGTAGCATCCAAGTGCGTCTGCTGATCTTAAGGATCATTTTAAATGTCAGTGTTTAAAAGCTGTCTGCACACAGCTACACAAAGCAACAATTATCAGCAACCTACAAAAAGTTTTCTTCTTCCCGCAAAACACAGAAATAGCATTTTGGAGTGACAGTTCCTGGTACATTCTCACTTTAGGATCTCTTAGGTCCGTAACAGCGTCTGTCCTTCACAATGGCCTTCTGCTTCTCAACCTGTTGCCCCCAGGGAAGGGGGGCCCTGCCAGCGCTGTCTGCAGGCAGGCGGGTGACCTGCCCTGGGTGCCACCCGGGGATGGAGAGGCTTGGCTCTACCCCCCACACCGTGGCATGGTGGCTACGGCTTAGTCAGGAGGGTTATGGGTGATGCTCCCCATGGCCCATGAAGGTGACCGTAGAGATGTTCTTGACTGCTTACCCTCAGCCTACAGAAGACTTTGGGGCAGCAGAGTTTGTCTTGGTACTGGTGACTTTGGCCTGGCCACAGCAGCGGTGTGCGCTCTTGCTCTGCCTCCTGATGTGCAGACATGGACCCTTCTTCATGCCCAGGCTGCTGTTCCTTCAGGATACGGGGAATCCACAAATGTCTGTGTTGCATTTTGGGAGCCTCACGTCAGCTCCTACCCTTTGAATTGTACGTTTTTGTCAGCTCTGACAAAACCAAGCTTAACTAATAATATACAGCCTTTTAAGAGTCGTGATTAGCTAAATCCCATTTACCGTTTGTGCTGATGTTCTGAAGGAGCCTAGGAATTACAGCCATTTCTTCTTATTCACTTTAAGTGTTTTCACTGTAAATGTATTCTGCTTACATTAATCTGTAATGACAATTAAATATCTGCCTGGTGCTTGTAAGGAACCAGTGAGGGGAGATCTTAGTGGAAGATTTTCTGTACCAGCCTTTGAACTGAATTTGTATCTGATCTCGGAGGATTGTAGGATAGACAAGAAACAATTTACCAGGGCTAGAATGGAAACTATGCTAACTCTCTCCTTCAAATCTTTTTTCACTCACTGGAATTCAATGAAGAATGGGAATCGTGAAGAAAATCATAATCTTAAAGTTCAATGCTACAATAGGAGAGATTTTTCATTGCTTTAGGGAAAAAAAAGTTACGCAAGAGGAGGAAGCTTTGAATATAGATATGCTGGTGTATTGTCATAATCTTCAATCTTGACACAATATTACTCTACCCTACTGAAACCTGTTTTAATATGTCTTAAAATAAATGTCACCCTTGAAGTTTTCACCTAGAGATCGAGGAAATGCAATGCTGCTGTGAATCCTCGTGGAAGAAAGGGTTCCCATCTAGTGCCATGGGAATTAGAATGCAGAAGTTCTGGTGAGGACCCACCTGAGGACCAGGAATGGCCTGTCCCATCGCTCTGCTGTCAGTGCCCCTCGAGGCTGCCAGCTGGCTTTGCCCAGCACAGGCGCAAAGGAAGGGTTGTTGGGGGTATCCTGGCCTTGCTGCTTGCCCTGCACTCCCTTACCCGTGGTAGCCACCTTAGTACATGGCAAATAAAGTTAATTCAGGAGTCTGATCCTGAACTGTTCCTGACTGAGATACTTTTCAGCCTGTGTCAGTATCATAGAGCCTAAATAAGCGAGTACACAAGGAAGAGTCTTCTTATAGCTTAGTCTGTTCTTTTCCATCCCAACTGCATGCTGATTCTGGGAATAAGAACATATTGTGGAGGAGGAAGCTATTTCTGGATGCTAGTCAAGATTCACTAGACCTGGACTGACTTCTGACAGCAGTATCTCTCAGAAGCAGATGGAACATTTTCGGGGGGGGGGGGGGGGGGGGGGGGGGGAAATCATTTAGAGGCTCCATTCACAGGAGTGATTTTCACTAAAGAACTCCCTGAGGAAAGAGAGAGGGGAGGGAGACTAAAGGGGAGGAAGAAAAGCCTTCTGATATTTCTTGCTTTGTGCAAAGCTAGAGTGAAGTAAGGCTGATCTAGTTTTGCTTTGTTTTATTTTTAGTCAGTAGGTTTGAGCAGTGATAATCTCTGGAAGAGGGCTGGGATGATGCCACTGTGTCCTGAAGTATCCCTTTTAGATGGCTGGGGTGATAGATGACCTTTACCCGAAACACATTGCCAGTCTGAAAGCTCTCAACCATGGCTAAATAAAATAGATATTGTAAAGATTTTGCATTGGTTGGTTGGATTTTGTCTTCTTTCCTTCCCTCAGGCAGTGCAGGCACTCCAGTGATGTTCAACAAAAACGGTGATGCCCCGGGGCGCTACGACATCTTCCAGTACCACACCACAAACACCAGCACCCCGGGCTACCGCCTCGTTGGCCAGTGGACAGATGATCTCCAGCTCAACGTGAGTCTATCTTGTTCTTTGCTTCTCCTTTTTGTCAGGTATACTCACTAAATGGTTTTTTTCATCCTCCAAAAATTAATAGGGATCTTTACTATTTCTTTGCAGCTACACAATGTTTGGGTTTTGGTTTTGTTTTTATTTTTGTGTGTTACCTTCTTGTACTGTCCTGCAGCCTTTTCTCTGTACCCTGAGTACCGAAGCTCCTCAGACTGATGGAGGCGTCAGGTGATCATGCAAATTTTATTACTTTTGTGTGTCTGAAGTCCCTAGTTGCCAGCCTGGAAAATGAAGCAATAATGCATTGTAGTTTGGAATCAATGGGCTTTCATTTGCAGATGCTTTGTGGTTTTTTTCTGGTTATACTCTTCAGTTTTTCTAGTTTTAGGAAAGCTGAAACTAAATGGGTTTTGAGTGACTCACTCTTCCGGTGTTAGTCTGCAGCATGTAGCAAAGATATCCACATGAATGAGATGGCCATCTTGTAATGATGCCTGAAGAAAAACAAGCACGTAAGAGCAGGTGATCAAAGATACTTTGATGTTTCCCACATGGAAAAAAACATGAGTGGTGGCTGAGGAAGCTGGAGACTCTTGTGTATCCACACAAGGATGCTCTGTGATAGGTCCCTAGAGAGGTGGGTTCAGGCTTCCTGCTTGACTTTGTGCGAGTTGCTTGGGCCTCAAATTCATGGAGAAGTGGTGCCAGTTTAACCTTGCAGTAGTTCAGCGCCGGGTAGATTGCGGTTAAAGCCCAAAGGCAGTGCTTTCACTGCGGTTTGACTGCTCTTCAGCGACAGAGCCTGAATAAAATAAAGGTATTCCTGAAGCGAAATGCCTGTTGCTACAGAAGGGTTTCCTTTGTCAGTCAAAGTTCCCACCCAAGGTCACCGCAGCTCCCCCTCCTAACATTGTCCACCCGTGGTGTGCTGTGGCTCCTTCCCAGCCTCTGCTGCTGGATCCCCTTGAAGACAGGGTGCGGGGTGACGGGGAAGGCTGTGTGAGCATGGTCCAGCTCTGGGCTGCCATGCCAGCTATGCAGCTCTCCAGCTGGGATGCAAGTCATGGGCTTCCTAGGGAGACCAAAACACCATCATTTGGAGTGTAACTGAATGCAGGACACATTCTATTTGTAAGGTTTTCATGTCTTTTGTTAAATGAAGTATTTAATGTGGATTACCAAGGGTCCAGCCTTTGAGACTGACCGCAGTATTTTGCCCTTCTTGAATTTTGGCTCATTTTGATTTGCTGTGTGTTCTTTCAGGGGTTTTTTTAACTTTTGATGTTCTATTTAAGGAAAACTATATTAACTTGCAATTTATGGTTCTTTTAGCAAAAATATTAATATTTTATTAAGTAAATCCTTCTTTATGTAGACGACACATCCTGATTCATTAAAATTTAAAGCTAAATTAGTGGAGCTTGATTTGTATTCCTGTTGTTGTGTTAAATGTTTCCATAAAAAGCACACTTTCCTCACCCTCATGTCCTCACAGCTACAGGCTTGTATCAGTAGTTCAGACTCTCACTAACTTCCCTTCTATTTGCTTACGGGTCCTAGTTTCTCACACAGGATTGGCATCGCTGTGATAGTCCTTGTTTGTATTTTCTTACAATAATAAAGAAAATTGTGGAGTTTAGAGAAGTCAGGGATTCCCTAAAATAACTAACTAAAATAATAGCTGCTATTAAACATCTGAGGGAAAACTACCAAAGGCTACAATTTGTCTTCGGTAGTTATTGTGGAGATAATAATTCAGGAAATGTTTCCCCAATTCTTATTTCTTTAATACTAATACGGGAAGGGCAACAAAAGGATGAGTGCTAATTTGGGTTTAGAAAGTGCTGAAGTGACGCTTTGTTTTCCAAGAGACTTGTCATCTTGGGCAATCTTGTTCAGTTCTGTGGGTCTGAATTTCCTCAGCTGCAAAAGAGAAAAGTTGTTGTGCTCTATTGTGCAGGTCTTAATGGTAAGGACACTCCAGATTCAAGGGCAGCAGGTAAATAAGTGCTAAAGACCATCATAAGTGTTTCTTCTTCATCATTGTCCTCATTCAAAGAAGGAGCAGAAATATTTTGCCATTTGCTTTCCTTAGAAGTAGTGCTACTGCTCAGTCTGTTGTCGATCTAATCCACAATGGTATATGTCCCCTTCCTACTCATAGTGTTTTGGAGTGAGAGGCAGCAGTAATGGAGAGAATAGGGCTGATTAATCTTGATAGGAGATGCTTTTCATGTAAAATTACAGAATAACTTTTTTACACTTTCTATTGCAAAAGTCAGTAGATAGACTGAAGAGGTCTTTAACAACATATTTGTTAGTCTTCAAATATGCTATATCAATTTGTTTACTTTTTGTTGTCATAAGTTTATAAACCTGGTTTTACAAAATGTCTGAGTTCTCTCAATCCTGACTGCTTCACATCTTTGTGCCACCTTTGCTTTTTCATGTCTGGCAGAAGTGTTCAGTAAAGGCAGGTGTCTGCTCCCTGCACACGCAGGAGCCAGCTCTGCCCCCCTGTAGCAGGTTTGTACTTGAAGTGTCTCCTCTGAGTGCAGTTGACTCACCTGGATTTACATTTCTGTATCTGAGATCAGAATTTGGTTGATAACCAATTAAATATCTTACGGCATTTTGCTGCAGCAAACTTGGGATATAGTATAGTATTTACGTAAGGACAGTATAATCACCAATTTTTTTTTTGCTTGCCTGATGTCAAGCACAGCTTTGCCTGGTACCCAATGCATGATTTAGTAACAATTGGCTGTATTTCACAGAAATCTACGCAAGGATAAAATGAGCAGATGTCTAATTTTAAATGGCTTGGCCAGTATTCCATGAAAAACTGTTGCAGTGCTTCGTTCTCCCTGCAGTGAAGTTGTGATTACAAGATGCCCACCCACCTCCCAAAAGAGGTCACGGAAGACCACCTCCTGCCTCTGTCTCCTTTATGAAGTTTATGTCAAGCTCTGTCAGACCCTTTTCAGCCCCCTGCATGCAGATTTAGTATGCAATATTCATAGTTCATCCATTTGCAATTTGAAATGCTTTGCCCTGAATTTTAGGATCGGAAATTCGGCCAGCTGCATCCCTATTGAAATCCTGTACCGTGACCCCCAGAGCCTTTTTAATAGCAAAGATGCAGCTAATGCAATTAGACAATAAAACTCTTGACCACAGTAGTATTACCATCTGAAACCAGGCTTGTATTTTACTATGCTAGTGTTGAAAATGCGCTTGTGTATTACAAGGCAGTTGCATCAATATGAGGAGAAATGATTTGACTTTATTAAGCTTTAATGCGTTTCAAAAGCCAATAGTGCTAGTGGTGAAAAGGAGGAAATCTCCATGGGGAAAAGGAGGTGTGTCATGTACCAGCTGGTCTGGGCTTTTGAAATTTGCAACTTTTTGTTTGTTTTTTTACTTTAGGAATAATTAAATCTCTAATGCTTGTGGTGTTCAAGCAGTAAGTAGTGAGGATGACTCTGTGGCTTAAGCATGAAGGCAGAGTGGCCAGGAGACACAGGTTCTGCTTTTGTGCCTTATTTTTCACTTTGAATTTGAGAAAGGTAATTAACTCTGCATGTTCTGTCTGGCCCCATGTACACCACAAATCCAGTAACAATAGACGTCCTCTTGACACGTGCACCTTTATTTGTTAGTGTCTGAGAAACCCTTGGAGGTTGCACCGTAGGAGGCCCTGTAGGAATGAGCTGGCTGCCCAGCTCCTGGCTGGCTTCTCTGAATGCAGCTTCTAATGCTTTGAGGTGCCTGCCAAAAACAGAAACGCATCTCTCCTGGAGGAACTGATGTGCCCGAAGGAAAAAGAAATGGATCACTCCTAGAGGAACTGCAGGTTCTCATGGGAAATTTGGTGATATTGCTTCCCTTTCTCTATATAGAGTTAACTCAGCAGGTCCCAGGTTTACGTTTCCGCATCCAAACCTCTACAAATATCCCCAAACTGTCAAAATAAAAAAAAAAATAATAAAAAAAAAATAAAACAATCCCTGTGAAACTGTTGAATCTTATTTTTCCAAGGATTTGTCTTCTGTATACCCTGTCACAGCAGTGCTCTCCATCATGTTCCCTGTGACTCCTTGCCATAGTTGTCTCCAAATTTCCCTGCAGTGCCTGAACGCCCCCCCACACCCCCGTATCGTGGCTGTCTGTGAATGGCATGGATGCGGGCTGGCTGGCCCAACAAAGGGGTGAAAGAGATGCTCAGTGCTGGGGGGATCTTTCTTCTAGCTAGCCACTGAGTTTTACTGATCCTGCAGACACATCCTTCAGAAATCTCTGCTTGTAGTGAACACGCTTCAAATTGGCCAGCACTTTCAAAAGTTATTAGGAAGAAAGTTGGTACAGACAGATGAAGGGGCAGACAGAGCGTGCATGTGTTCAGATTCTTCCGTATTTTCTTCTGAAATGTTAGCAAAATTTAGAAATTCCCAATAGCTGTGCAGAACAAATAGTAAAGCTAGTCTTGCTGTTAATTTTGAAATGTGATTTACACAAAGTGTTGCCCAGTAATCCAGCTGCTACTGGATTGGAACCAGCAGGCACACACGTTTGATCTCTTGTATCGCTGAAGTGAGTGGCAGACTTGCATTTGACCAAACAGACAGTTTTGGCCTTTTCTTCCACCTCTGCCCTGTTTTCCTATTTCACGCTGACAAGCTTTTAGGGGTCATTAGAAGGTTGAGCTCGTTCAAGTGTCAGTTCGCGCAGCTCAGTCCTGGCTGGGATGTGCGGGTGCTGCCGGGGCTGAGCCGTGAGCAGGCTGGGGACCTGCTGCTCTCAGTGGCCTGGCCACAAAGAGGCTCTTGCGGTACTGAGGTCCTGCGTGATGGACCAGAGGTCTTGGCTCAGTACCGGGAAGGAAGCTCTCACCTTCGTGGTGTGGTGGTGCACCCAGCTGAGATCTGGTGTTCATCCCATACCGTCCCTCCACAGCTTGCAGCACGGTGGTGGTTGTGATGCCCTGCTTCACCTTCACCCTCATCCTGGTGAGTAGTGAAATGGTTAGAGACATATTTATGTGCCATTAGAGAGAGATATCTTCTTAGAGCAAGCTAATACATTTTTAAAATTATTTTTATTTTTTTAGTTTGTCTAATTAACGCTGTACTTCTAGCCTATTAGTGCCTGCATAGGGTGCATCATGTTGTTTTAATTGCATCAGCATCTCCAGCTTGTCAAGTGTGCTCTTCCAGCTTGCTGTTATGGCTCATAAAGGTGCCACTGGGCACTCGGGCTCTGCTCAGATGCTGCAGCACATTTTCAGGATGGCTGAGGAAGGTGTATCCTTGACTATGGATGGAAAACATGATGTCCTATCCATTATCACACTGTAGAGATTTCAAGCAGCTCTTACATGAAACGTGTCTCACTTCCAAAGCATCAGACAGGGTTAACTGTAAGCTCCAGATAAAATTAAAACATTTCTCTTGTTAATTTGTTTGCAAACAAACAAATGCATATTAAAGATGCCTAAACATACCATGTGACGAGATAAACAAAGAAGCCTGTATTGTTTTATAGATGTGCCCTTGGATTGTAAATTGTTTGGTCACATGAAGCAGCGTACAGCTTGAAACATGATTGCTGGTTAAATGGAGCCTTTTGCATGCAGCGTCAGGAAGACTGGCTGCTTAGCTTTTCCTTACGCTTTTATTAATTTCCTCCAGCAATAAGTGATATATTGCCGCAATCTTTCTAAACAAGTGCTCAGAAGATTAATAGTATTGATAATTATCAATGTGGTTCCATAAACACGTACGTTACATAGATCTAACTCCCCTTATAAATCCTGGCTCATGTTATATGGTGCAAAGCAAATCGCTGTGTAGTTATTAATAACTCCCTCCTCCTTGGGGAAATAGCTGTATGATGTTGCTTTCTTCACTGTAGGTTCAAGCCAGTATTTTAAAGGAGCATGAAAAATGGTGGTGGGGGGTGGGTGGCAGGGAGGAAGTCTCTCTTTAAAGAAAGCGACATTCCCATACCTCAGAGTCACTGCTCTTGCAGCGCCCGGGGCGTCTGTATCGCTTGTGGTCAGCCCTCGCCCCCAGGGGCTGGGGAGCCACCGCTGGCCCTGACGGCACCCAGGGATGGTTCCCATCAAGGCAGGGAGAAGGGAACTGTGCAGCTCCCGTGCTGCGGTTCTTCTTCTCCCACAAACAGAAATATGTTAGTAACTCTGTAATCGCCTGTGCAATTTATGCAGATCCTGATCCACTTCAACACCTACTGAATCTGTTTGGGCTCAGACTCATCTGTTTACATGCCATAAACATCTCTGTTACAGAATTTGGAAATACATGTTATGAACAGCAAGCTAATGAAAAGAGTAATTAGTTGTCTAACCTTCTGTCAAGGGACCTATATCTACCTGACTTTTTTTGGTAAAATATTCAGAATGGCAATTAGATCCAAGCAACTATTCAGTGGAGTTTTTGATGCTCTGGAATATTCTGCCAACAGATGGTATTTTTCTAAAATAATGTGTTCAAATCTATTTCTGTTTGTTGGTTTTTGATTCTGTGGTTGGGTTTTGTTTTTTTTTTTTTCTTTAGAGTAGAACATGTTCAGAGCAGATGGATTTTTTTATTATCCCTGCGCCACCCCACCCCACCACCCCCCCCGAATATTTTGCAGCAAAAGGTAAATCTTTCTGGAGCCATATGCAAATCTCAGTTTATGGAAAGCCTGGGATTTCCCCAGTTTCTGGTGGAAAGAGAGCAAATGGCACCTGTATGGCCAATCCGAAGGTTTTGCTTCAAATAGCAGGGATGAGAGAACTTCACCACAGTGACCATAGAGTTGTTGTGAGGATTTTAAGATGCTTTTAAAAGAATGTATTTTGAAGTATTTATCTGAAATTTAAAAACAGAAATTTGCCATCTCCCAACTCAGAAAATCTCAGCTCAAACAATTTTGCCTTAGGTTGTGTTACTGAAAGCACAATTACTGACAGATCAGTTCTAGCTCCTGTATCTGTAGAATGTATAATCACAAAAACCCTATTTGCAAATATATATATAAAATGTGTGTTTACGTGCCTTTATATGTGGATGAATGGATGGATGTATATACATTTGCAATATATAATCCTTAAGATTTCTGTTTGTTTGCAACATCTGAGTAAGCTCAAAGTCATGGTTCAAAGATTATGTCAAGATAGATAAAAGCGGGTATCAGTTTGCTTTCTCATTTCAGTTATTGTCACATAAATTGGCCTTTCTAGTGTCATTTCTTATTCCTGTTACAGAATGTAATGAGTAGCTGGTACAAAGATAATACATCTCTATTACAACTTGGAGCCTGAAATCTTGTGAGCTGGTGGGTTGACAGGAGGTATGCATTGTTCAGGTTTTAGACAGTCTCATTAAACAAATTCAGCAAATGAGGTCAGGATGTGATTTAAAATTAAGATTTTAAGTATTAAGCATGATTAGTATCTTTTGTTTCCATGTGTCAGTGAGAAACCCTGAGGTTTCAGCTGATGCAGCCACTTGTTGAAAATCACCAGCATTTACATTTTTAATGAAATTGGCTAAACCCTTAGATTTAATTAGTAGTACATCACAGCATATTGACATACATGGGGATGTGGTTGTGTCCAGAAGTAACTGGGTTTCTGATAGCTGAAAAAATATGATTTATTTTAGCTGCTATTGCCTCATCAACATTTTTGGAAAGCAATATAATCTGGGCTGTCCTTTTCAATGGAAATACTGGTCAGCTGGTGCTGCTCCTGGTGAACTGCTGCCGACCCTGGTCCTCAAAGGGGGCCACATCCAAATGCAGTGCTATTCCTTATCTTCTCACGGCACTCTTTGGAAATGTTATTCTGCCCCAAAATAACTAGTTTTATGGTACATAAAAAAGTCCTGTGCTGCTGCTTTAGGCATTTACAACCCACTGAGATGAATTAAACTTACCTAAATGACCCTCTCCCCTGTGGCACTGTTACTGGCACCCCACATCTTCTGCTCCCCTGACCCTGCTCCCATCCCTCCACCCGCGTTGCAGTGTTGCATCAGTCACTGGGCGACATGCAGCGACAGTTGTGCCCGAGGGGCCACGGGTGCCCAGCTTTACGGGAATTATTTCACAGCATAAAAGCTGTTGAATGCACAGTCCTTCCAGAAAGGTCTGCAGCCTGTTTGCAAAGCTATTTTCCATAGCTGAGCTCAGTCTTCATTACACCGTCAGCCAAATTGTGTGCAGCCCAGTCAGAAATTTAAAGGTGAATAATTACATCAACATGTTACTAAAATACGTCCCAACTACATGTTTTAGCTAACAAGTTACCATGCCCAACATGTCAATAGTATAATGTATACTATAATAATAGATGTTGTTTACTTTGTTCTGTCATTAGATTCTGTAATCTTTCATTGCTCATGTCAACCATGACCGGTATGAACACCTTTAATTATCTTGCAGAATTAACTTTCAGCCAACTGGAAGGGAATTTTTCAAACCACTGGCCCGCTGAATGACCATATGCTAATTCCTTAGTCCTCCATCAGGTCTCCAAACTGTGCGCTAACAGGCAGCAGGACTGAAATCACGTAGGTCCTGCTCACAAGCTGTGATTACAGCCTGACTTGGTAAGTGCTCTTGGAATAAAACCGATGAGGTTTGTAGTACCGCAGATGGTTTTGACGCATTAGGTTTGGAAACGGCTGCTGTAAATAATTTTTATTCAGATAAGGGCACAACCTCAAAATACATGATGGTAACCATGTGAATCAAGCAGCACTTCTTCTGTACCACAGAAGAGAGCTAAACAACTCACTGCAAATCATCAATAAATGCAGATAATCCTGCCTGTATTCGGGCTTTCCTTGAAAAGAGCCTTAGGTAGTGCATGTTGTCAGCCAGAGAATCTCAGAGCATGTCTCCAAGTGTCCTTCAATACTCTCATGCCAAACATTTAGCATGTAATGCCAAATTAAACCCGAAAATCTTGGGAGCAGCACGATGTTGACTGCATTAACATCCACATTTATGCACGAGAAAGCTGAGGGGTATGTAACGGCAAATAGTTGGAATGTGTGCTGCGACAGCTGGTACCTGGGTGGGAGTCCTGTGCAATCATTCTACAGCAAGGTCTTCTATGACGTGAATCAGAAATCCTGCCAGGGTGGCATTTTTTGGTATGGGGAAAGTAATGTAGAGAATGGAAGCATTAGGAGGCTTTGATAAGGTTGGGTGTGAATAGAACCATCCCGGACAACAAGTACCCGCAGCTCTTGGTCACCACCATCAGCAGAATTAGAAAACAATCCGCAAAGAGCCAGACCGTTGCAGACCCCTTTCCTGTCTGTTCTTTGCCATGCTTGAAAATCATGGAGACTGTGGGGGTTTTTTTAAAAAGAAAAATAATTCAGTGAGTTGAGCTTTCTGTATAGATTTTTTGTTATATAAAAATAGGAAGGCAACAGTTAAATCTTACACCTCTCACTGAAAACTAGCTCAGATTTGGAATTAAAGATGTGAAATGTCATTTCCTATTTGTTATTGACCCATTTTGCCTCGGCGGAAATGTGTACCGCGTGAGCTGCACTACCGTAGGCAAAGCAAAGTGAATTAAGCTTTATCAGCTTTTGGCAACTCTGAGCATCGGTGTAATTTTCCTCGAGGTCTGAGAATGTCACAAGGTAAAACATTTGTAAGGATATAAATGCTAAGAGAAACCAGGCTGAGCAAATATCTGAGACGTATTACATATCTTTTCAAAGATAGAAATCTTTTCAAAGATATCTTTTCAAAACCAGAAACATAAGGAGCTCATGAAAGGTATAATGGAAAAAAATTACGTAGCAGAAAAGTTAGTGAGTTCAGAATTTGCTTCATCTTGTGGTGTTCTCTTAAATGTCCGTGAGCCTGCAGGCAGACTTACTCTCTGAGAATGAGTAACATAAGAAATAGAAGGTCAAAACATAAATCGCTATGTTTTTAAAATAGGTGATGTTATTGCTCTTCACACATCACTTCTTAAATCCTCTTTTGCAAGGCCAATGTATTTTTGTCAGCAAATATATTCAAGAGCAAATACTTTGCTGGGATATTTTATGGATAATTAACAGGTTTGGTTGCTTTTCACAGGAGTAATAATGTCAGTTTTTGTGTTACTGAGGGCGTAATAGTTCTTTTTTTAATACCTCAAAATGGAAAGATGCTTTTCAATGACAGATGTGCTTTGTTGTGTTTGGAGAAGTTCACCCAGCTATGCAGAGAAAAAGACTAGGTGTGTGCAGCAAAGCTGTTCTGCTCCCCACGCAGCTACTTTTCCAGTGCTCTGAGAGTAGAAAGCAGGGTACAACTTGTCCAACAGCACATGAGAACTTGGCATTTTGTAGATACCTGTCAGTAGAAAACTCAGGTTTCTAGTTAGGTCCTCTGTGGTCTTTAGCTGCGGTTTTGCCAGACGTTTCCATCCTTCTCCCCCCGCCTTGTTTCCATCCAGCGGGACCCCCCGTAACTCCTGCTGTAAAGCTGCAGCTTTGGTCAGCTCTGTGCGTTGCAGCTGCTTTCATCCCCCTCAGGCAAAGGAAGGCTGCTTTCTTGTTGTGGGTAATCTCCAGTGGCATTGAGATATTGTACCAGCTTTTATGTTTGCATCTCATCCTTGCCCTGGCAAAGAGATTTTGATGGAAAAGACTTTCTTGGTTAAAGTCTACAAAGGCTCATGGGGACATGTGATTAGCATGGTAGGCAATGGCAAACCAAGGCTGTGCGTAGGAAAAGGGAGAATTTAGGAAGTATCAGCAGGATAGCAATTGCATTTCTGCTTCTAGATCGAATGCATTAACTTTTGTCTTTTCCTTTGCAAAGGAAGTATAATCTTTTGTCCTGGAGGTAGTGGGCAGCAGCATGGGGGTTTGTGTCTAGTGAGCCCAGCAGGGCAGCCACCAAGACACTTCTCACGTTTCTTTCTTTGACATCTCCTTATCCACTTCAGATTTTCTCTTGCAGTTTCTCTGGTGTGGTAGAAGGTGTTTGTTTAATATCCCCGTATCTGTGAGTCACGAGTGCCTGGCGTTCACTTTCCAGAGGTCAGGATGCAGCATGTTTTCATGTTTGTATGCAGGGGATGAATGAAGCATGCAGTGGTTTCTGTTGAGATGCTTATGTTTAGAGGATTGAGGTGTGCTTTCCGTATGCAACACCTAAAAGTCCGAGTAGCGAGCAGGACTATAGGCTTTTCCACTTCAGCTGCCTGAGATTCTAGTTCAGCGTATCCTCAGCAGGTGTGGGCCAGCATCCTCCAGTCACGCCAGTCATCCTTTGATTGTCAACAGCAGCCAAAGCCTTGCTCATTTGTCTCTTTTAATTTATCCAATTTGCATGTAATTTTTTTAATGTATTGTATTAACAGACATGGGAACTATTGGCCTAAAGCTGTTTTTGTAGGTCCAAAACGTAACCCAGCTGTGTTTTGCAAAATTAATTTTTGCTACCGTACAGATGAAAGTGCCAAGGATAGTAGAGTAGAAATTGTGATGATTGTGTAATATTGAGCCTGTTTGCTTTAGAGGGGAGAAAGAAATCCCTTAAAGGGTATTGAGAAACCTCTGCACACATCAGGACCATGTGAACAGCCCTTACAGTTTCTAGCATTTAAGCAAAGCACAGAGGTTCCTGACAGAGAACATGTATTGAGTGGGTCAAAAATAATCACTTTTTAAATGTCCCTGAATACTGATTTCTGTAGAAAATTGACGTGGTTTGCAGCAGAACTATAATGCTGGATATATAGCATCCATTTTAATGTGTCTCAAGCTAATCGTTCATATGATAGGCAATAATGGCCACAAATAAACAGCTGCAAAGGGTCTTTAGCTAGCTCTTAAAACTTGAGGGGAAGCCTTTATTTGCTTTGTCTTCCTTTTTTATTTGTTTCTTCTCCCACTAATCTGAAAATGTACATTTTATATGAAAATGATGCGTTAAATGATTCCCATGAAACAATCTTGTTTACTTGTTAATTGCACCTTTTAATGGCGTGGAGGATATGTATTTGACCATTAAAAGTAGCATCCGAGCATCTGGCTCCCAGTGGTAACTGTGATTTGATGTTTTATTCCATTCTTGCAACGCCTGTCCTTTACACTGGCTGGTGAAGGGTAGTGCAAACTTAAACCTTTCGTTGCAAAAGCAAATCTTGGGTCCCTTTTCCTCTCAAAAATACAGCTGGAAAAGGCAGTGCAGGCTTTTCTCCTTGATACCCTTGCAAGAGGTTTCAGTTCACTCAGGATGTGGGGAGTTTACATATGGTCCCCCAGTCATGGGGCAGGAGGTGAATGCCATCTCATAGAATCACAGAACGTTTTGGGTCAGAAGGGACCTTAACAACCACCCAGTGCCACCCCCTGCCGTGGGCAGGGACACCTTCCACTGGACCAGGCTGCTCAGGGAAGCAAGGCGAGGGAAGGAGTGGGGAGGAAGGTTCACTGCACTGGAAGGAAGGTGCACAACTGGGAGTATGTCAGACAGCTAAATATTTAGGGAGCTCAGCTGGAGGGAATAAGATACCAGTTCTGGTCCTTTTACTTTTCAAAGAGATGGAAGGGGGTGGTGGGGGCAAAGTGTTAGGTTGTTATTACTTTAGTATGCAAAAATGGGATGAGACACAAAATTCCTTAGCTTTCTAAGGTTAATTAAAAAAAAAAAAAAAAAACAAAAAAAAAAAACTCTTCTTTGCAAAATTTTAGTGGGATTTCAACCAGACCAATACCATCATTGTTTTAGGCAGGGTGTGATTGGAGGGCCAGTATTAATTTAAATACTAAATCCATGGAATGATCTTCAGTTTCAGCCTATGCTGCTGGGTTTTTCCATTTTGTCTGTCTGCCTGCTGTGATGTGCTGGTTCTGTACAGACCAAACCAGTGTCCCACGCAGCTTTCAGAGCAGAAGCAGCTGCCAGCGTCGGTCCTTGGTCACTTTCCTGTGCAGCAGCTGCCTGTCACAGCCACATCGTCACGCAGCCACATCGTCACGCAGCCACATCGTCACGCAGCCACATCGTCACGCAGCCATGTCACTTTCCTCTTCCTCTCCCTGCTCAGTTTCAGCAAGATGTGACTGTAGCACCAATGAAAGACTGGCCCCAAGTGCAGTATAATTAAAGTCCCATCAGCCAACTCTAATTTTCTGTGTACCATCTACAGTTCTTTTAGGGACCAACTGATTGAGTATAACCTGAGCAAGGTAATCTAATAGTATTAACAACGCTGCAGCAATCCAATTAGGGCCTAAATGAGTTAGGTACTAAGTTTCACTCAGAATTTTGTATTTCTTTCGTCTTGCTTCCCCAGCCTGTGTGTCATTTGCCATGCACGCTAGACATGATGAGAAAATTACTGTACCATTGATGCAGATTCTTTAAAAAGGGAAAACTGGGAGCAAATAATTTGACTAGAAAATACTGGTCTTTGAATCAGCTTGGGAATTAGTAGGATAAATAAACTAAAGAATTTTGAGTTGGCAGGCACCTCAGGATAAATGCTGTCCAAATTACACACATACCATTTGGTACATCTCTAGTTATTACCCTTTCCGTTTTCAAAGTAGTATATCAGATTTGGCAGAAGTGTTCCTTTTCCACAGTCAGAAATAACAGCAAAAAAAAGAAGTTATTAGCTCATAAGCAGAGATAAACAAACATAAAGGGCTAATCCTTTTCTCAAAACTTGGTTAAGGTTAACTCATGGCTATGCCATGAAAAATAACTCAACTCAGAAAAGGAGTTTTCAGGAGAAAAATCAGAATTCCTGGATTTGCTTCGGGATATGCCATTGTCATCCAGCCTTGTTGTTCAGGGCTTAAACGCGCCCATTGTTGAGCATTATGCGGATGTTTGAAAAAAGCATTTGAACATTTGATTTTGCCTGCTTAAATAGTAAGCAATTGCTTTGCCCTAATGTTGAGCTCTCTTTCACATTCTTTGGTACTTCGGATTGTGGGTTTCTTGCCATCCTGCACCACGAAACCCTTCAGTCCCAACGCTGTGGGGTGGGCACTGCGCAAGTACTGAGCTACGGGTACGTGGGATGTTCTGGCAGAGTCAGTGGGCACATGCTAAAATGTGTGTGCTGATGGCTATGGCCTCTCATCTCACTGTGCCCTGGCTTTGATACACCTGACCATGTCCTTCGCCCCGCGTATCGTGTACTGCTGCGTTCGTGTCCTGCTTGGAAGTCCTCAAATGGAGAACAGCGTGGGAGTCGGCTAGACCATTTTAGCCTTCTCTGTTAGGAGTCATATAAAAGGTATCCGTGTCTATTATTTACTGTATACCTCATGACATTTCAGTTTCTTATTTAAATTCTAGCTGCGGACTCAATGATCTTAAAGGTCTTTTCCAGCCTGAACGATTCTATGATTCTGTGGGTATATTTGAAATGAGATTCATGCAAACATATCCAACCAACGTAAAAAGCAGAAGGAAGTAAAGACCTAAAATACCTTTGATTGAAGGGAACTTTGCTAATGCTCTTTCCACCAGAATAGCAAAATATCACACAGTTTTTCTTCTGTAAGTATGTAACTGCGCCACCTCACTTTGAGGTCTTTCATCTTTTCCCTTTTTGTTTTGCATTGCAATCTGTATGTTGCGATCAGCCCACTCCTGTTGACATGCTGGTGTTGGGTGTGTGTGGGATGGTTGGGGACACAGCGAGTCTGGTGCTTCATCTCTCTCATAGCAGATGCTGAGGGTCAGGCAGACCCAGAGGCAGGTTAAGGGCCATGGTCGTTTGGTGACCTGTTGTTGGTGAGAAGGAGCAGGTTCCTCACTGCGGGCTGTTCTCGTTCGTCAGAAGTGCCAGGCTGCATTTTCAGATGTGTTTCACTGAAAATCGTGACGCTAAAGGACAAGCTAGCTTATGCCAAAAAGCATTAAATGCTTAAGAGAGGGGTGTCAAGGCTACTCTTTCCATAGGTCTGCTTTCATTGGCCCGGTTAGTAGCCAGCAAGTGGTAAATTGCTCCTTTAATTAAGCAGAGTTTTATCTCCTTATATATGACAAGAGAAACATTGGGAGTTGGCAGGAGGTTATGAGCAGTGAGATGAGTGGATTTTTTTTCAGACCAAAATCGCAGCTTATGGGTTCTGCCAGTGACGACACCTCTGAGCTCTGTCAAGTGGCACAACCGTCCTGGTCCCATTTGCTAAACCGTACAGCTTTGTAAAAAGGGCTTAATACTGTTTAACAGACAGCTTTACATAAATTCCTATGAATATATATGTAGGCACATCTGCTCTGCATACCTCTGAGTTGAAATCCTAATTCCTGCTTGGAGTTTGTGCAGTCACTAATCAGGAGGAAACATACCCATGTCTCTTCAGGAACAGAATCTGTGTCAAGACTTCATTATTTCTGACCTACATCCTACAATTAATTTTTCTAAGAAATCTAAGGAATTTTCTGAGACTGTTAAAGAAGCAAAATGAACTCTGGCCATTAGTGTGCAGTGGGTATAGCTCGCGTCTCCTTCGTACTGTAAGTGCTGTATGAAATGAGCAGCCTAATGAGGCTGATGCGTGTGGAGTTTGATGGGGCTCTGTACCGAGGCTGACAGCGCATCTAGCACTGAGGGACATTCCTGGGATAAAATGTCACGTAAGAGGAGAGTGGCAGGAGTTTTCTCAGCCTTGAGATTGCAGGTTTGCTGCGTCCTCCTGAGTAAAGAACATACATACTTCGTTTTCTGCTCAAAATGGTTAACTTCATTTTGGGTTTTGTTCAGGGATTCTTGTTTGGCCCATTAGTTAAATGATATATTTAAAGTAATATAAATATCAAATGATGACGGATGGTGATGCTCTCCTAGAATATTTAGCTCTGCAGATCGAACCAAAGAAAGTCTTGACTTAGCAGATTTGTCTCTAAAGGTGAGCGCAAACAGTACATGCAAAAGGTGTTTCTACATAGCTCTTATTTTGAGTGCTGCATGTCTTTTATGCTTTATTGCTGCTGAGGCACAGTGCTTATCATCTCACTTGTATAATCAGCTTTCAGACATGGCTGTGAGTGAAGGCTATTGTGTTGCTTATTAGTAAAAATTCAGGTGCTTTCAGTTCTGTCTGTCACTGCCAATCTTAAATCATTGATCTTTCCTCTCTACAGATGTCTGGGAAGAATATTTTTGAAACATTTGCATAAAACGTCAAAAAAACCTACCTGTTTCTGAGATTCAATTTAGGAAAAAGAAAAATTACAATTTTTCTATGTGTGCAACAGCGCTGGTTTGAATCAGGGATGGGCACAGGCCTTCATGGCAAGGAGCTGCCTTTGGTTATGGCCATTACCATCCATCGCCTTCAGGCCCAGCTAGAGGACGTTGAGGAATCACACCTTCCGTCTGCTCAGTAGGGAGTTCCTTTGGCCAGTGTCACTAGTGAGCATGGTCCTGGTTCGGGCGCTGCCAGAAATGCAGGAGTTCAGGCAGGAAAGAGCTGAAGCTTCCTGGGAGAGGGGTAAAGCACCTGATAGATGGATTTGCAGGATGTCTGGCACAGGCAGGCTTAGGCATTAGCAGACTACTTGTCCATACAGTGTGAATCACTAGCTGAACTAAAAAGAGGCTATTATTCTTCTTAATCTCTGTACCGCATGAGTTAGACTTTCCCCCAGAAAAAAAAGTTTTAACAGTGTTTAGCACTTTTTAGGGTAATTTCTCCTTCATAACTGTGTCTCTTGAGTAACCTGCTGGTGATTCCAAGATGATCTATACTCTAATTAAACACTGCTCCATCCTTCCGTATTGAAGGAAGGTCCAGCTGAAATCAGTGGGAATGTCACTTGATTAAGGCATCCTGGGCTGGTACCACAGTGAGCTGTCGTTTTCCCTGTATGAAGCTGAAACCTGATGTGTAAATATCCCGTTAACGCCTTGCAACAGATTTAGCCCTGCCCCCTCAACAATGGATGCCTTTAGAGCTCCTTTCAAAAAAAGAAAAAAAAATCAGATAACTTATGCTACACGGGTTTGTACTGTGCTTAGTTGTAGCAGGAACTCAAGGAAAGCACTTGGAAACCAAACTTTCCTCTAAAAATACCTGGGTTTGGTTGGGGGGGAGGGAAATAACTGCAACAGAATAAGCAGCGATAGACGAGGGCTGGTTTTATTAATTTTCAAATGATTACATGATACTCTGAAATTAAGCCTAGCGTGCAAGAATGGCAATGTTGTTCCTTATGTGGGAGATGTTATTTTCTGCATGTAAAACATTAAGAGCACCATAAGCTTAGCCTATTTTGTGAAATACAGAAGACAACCAGTAGACTGGATTCTCTTTTGACCAGTTTGACAATGAGGTGTGCTGGCAATGAACCACTGGGTGCAAGACAAAGGGCAGCAGCAAAAAGCCCCAAACACCCTGTCACTCATCCTTGGCTCAGGACTGATGATAGATACTGTCATTCTAAGCCACTTACTTCAGAATGAAGAATTGTCTTAGATTACCTCTGCTTTCAGAAGGTAGGTGAGAGCAAATTTATCAGTTTAGATAAGAAATGTGTATTATAAATGCACGTTTGGAAGTATATGCTCTTCATTAATTAAAAAAGATTACACAGAGGATGCAGGATGAATACTAAAGATGCATGGCCCATCCCCTTCCATTAGTGAGAAGACAACAGGAAGCTGCAGTCGGTTATAAAAGTATTAAAATAATTAAATTTTAGTTTTATTGTGTGTCAACAGAAATATATGATAATAAGCATTTTTTCAAAAATTGTAGATTAAGCATTTTTCTCTACATCAGTGTTGTGCTAAAAATGCCCTTGCTTTAATGTAGAACAAATAGCCTTTGGATCTCATTAAAGATGTTATTATAAGTGCTCAGTGCAACTTGCTTCTGGTGTCCTTAAAGCAGGTAAGATTGGTAGAAAATGATGACAAATATTAAATGAAAGAAACAGTTAGATTAGGAAAGGAAAGAGAAAAATAAATGAGTTTTTTATGTAGGTTAAGAACTGCTTATTATGAGATCACCAAGAAGGAGTTACAGTGCAGGAACAGAAGCGATGAGTTTAGTTGAGGTTTAAATCACAATTCATTTAATGTGTTGAGTGAAACGTGATGTAGATGCTATGCAGATTATTATACCTGTACCCAAATACCAGCTGTCCTTTACTCTAGGTGACAAGAACCAGTAGCAGGGGGATTCTTTCCTGATACAGCCCCACGTTCGGTGTGAGCAGAGCAGAGCAGGGGGGACCCTTTCCCCAAGGCACCCACAGGTATTAAAGGTGTTAAAGTGAAGTTAACAGAGAAAGATGCAAACAGGTGACTGGCCTCCGGTATAGCAGTGTAAGCCTCCACCCAGTGAAACACTGGTGCACCAGCCCATCAGGCACTGGGGGTGCAGACCCCGTCTCCCAGCACGGTGCAGGGTGCCAGGCATCTCCCCTGTGCAGCAGCCCCTTCCTCACGTGGGAGCAAACGTGGGAGCTGGTCCCACGTCTCCCAAAAGCTTTCAGGAAAATTATTTTCCACACATATTCATAAAGCGCTTTGCACCGTGGGATCCCTGCCCACACTGGGGCTTTCCAGGAGCTGTCACAACATTAATGAGAGGAAGAAATTTGGAGCTGTGTGGTTCCTGGGTAAAAGTGATCCTGGGGGCATTTTGCTCATTAATAGGTATCTGAATCAGCAGGTGTGAAGCTGAGGGCCTGGCATTATGGGAGAGTTGTCATGATTGCTTGACAACGTTTCTGATTTGTGCTGACAATAAAAAATTGCAAGTTTTTTGACTGGAAGACTTTGAGAAGTGATGAGTTTCCATCACCTTCAATTACAAAGTTATGGTTTGCTTGTCCTGTCCGTGCTGATGGGCAGGACGCTGTCCATCCCCACAGCAGTTACATTACGGCAAAAACAAGAAGGGCAGCAGCAGGAGAAACTACACAAAAAAATGTATAAGGACTTGTAACTTCTGTTTATGAAGAAGATAGTTTGGAGGGATTTAAAATAATTAATGCAGCAGAGCAGGGAAACCTAGAAGATTTTGCTTTTCCTCTGAAGTAGGTTTCTTTTGAAGTGTCCCAAGACACCTAAACCCCCTCGCTAGCACAAACCATGTCATCCCTGGCGTCGGGAGGAGGGCAGCGCTGGGCTGATGCTCCATCTGGCTGGTGAAGTGTTCCTGTGGAACAGCGCTGGAAGTAGGGAGGAAAAAGAGCTGTCACGAGGCAGGGACGAGCTGCAGAGCTCAGGACCAGGTTTCAGATCTATGCAGGGGGAGCAGGGGTGCACAGCAGCCCCGGCCCAGTAGAGATGCTCTTACTGCAGTGGGGGGTTGGGTTTGGACACTGTTACCCCTTGGGTTCGGGGGCTGCTGGTTAACGTGTCCTATTTCTGCCCTGTACAGGTTTCAAAAGCTGCTTTGAAGTAGCTGGATTTTTACTTTGATTTGAAACAAGGGAACAGAAGGAAAATGAAGAGGCAGGAGTGAGCTCAGGCTTTACCACATTTTGAGGCGCTGGGGTGTAACTGGACTCAAACCTGTGAGGAGGGCACCTAGGTTTAGAGGACGGCTCCCAAGGCAGGGGTGCGAGGGCAAGCAGAGCTGGGATCAGCATCGGTCCCCGCGGGAAGGGGGAAGGATGCAGTGGCTTTGCAGAGCTGGTACACTGCTGCAGCAAAAACAATCATGCTGCTTAAACAGAGTTTTTGTAGTTTCTGGGGATTTTTTTGCACTATCCTGAAAAGGCATTGAGCCTGCATGGCCCAGAATGCAGTGATTTGTTCATCACAAGCAAAAACTATCAGGGTTTTTTTGCCTGCATCACCTTGCAGGCTCCACGCTTTTCTTAAGGCTTTTCATCAACCCCCTATAGGCAGTGAAATTAAAATAAGTTACAGTATGAGGTGAAACACCTTATTTGCAGTGTCTGGGCAAATCATTGGAGTAGCTTTGCATCCTTCTCTGGTAGTCTGGCTTATCGTCGCCGTTATCTTTTGAAGGGATTTTAGCTGATATTTTGCAGAAGCTCTGTTGACTATCTGTTATTGACATATTCTTAGCTTAAAACCATTATCATGTTAAAGCCCTGGATTTAGAAACTAATTACAAGACATTAATAGCTAAGCCCTAAGAGCTAAGTCATGCAAATATTGCTATCTGTAAAGTTGAATATACAAAAAATGTTTGAACTGCTGACTTAGTAACTGGAGTCTAAAAGCAATCTGTAAGGTGGCAATAAATCTGAGCACAATCCTCCGCAATTGTTTTCTAATGTGTCCATGAAATTAATGGCACAGTTGTTATGAAAGTCGTATCGGGGAATATGGCTATCTTTTCCCTGAGTAGGTTAATTATCACTAATGTAATTATTTTTCTACTGATTTCTATTTTAATCAAACTTTACGTGAAACAATTTTGTTCAGAACAAATAGCTTATTATAGGCATGTTTGTGGTGGTGAGAAAAAAGGCAGCAATGTTTAAATTATACACATATATTGAGTTACTTTATTCATTAAAATGAACAATTATGTTAGGCCGTATGAGACAGACTAAGCATTTCTTGTTAATGTTTGTTCTGTAGTGAACATAATGAGAATTTATGTTGGAAATGGATCCCATCCCTTTAGCTTGGAGGCATTTGTGAACTGGGCGATAGATACGTGGGAGTTAGGAGAGCTTGGGGATAGGAGGAGTTAGAATGAGCCCTACACCAGGAGGGATGCTGCACTGCCCTGTGGTTGTGGGGAAGGCACTGGAGCTGGGAGAGAGCTTTCTCTGCTCTTTTCTTTTGGGGTGTGTTTGTTTGTTCAGTTTTTGGTGTTTGTCCTCTGTACTGTGGTGGCAGGGCAAAACAAAGTGTACCACTGTAACGTAGTGGCTCTAGCAGATCCAAGTGCTGTGGAGCAGGACCAACTTTAAAGTTCTTTACTCATCAGTTGTTTTGAAAATCCTGCAAAACAAAGTGTACCACTGTAACGTAGTGGCTCTAGCAGATCCAAGTGCTGTGGAGCAGGACCAACTTTAAAGTTCTTTACTCATCAGTTGTTTTGAAAATCCTGCAATGAACCTGTTGTGGTTTGGGAATTTTTTCCCCATTTATCAGATCAATTTGTCAGTGCGTGAACTATAACATTATACTGTTGAAGGTGTGCCACTTAATATGGTAAGTGGATGATGGGTAGATATGTGACTTTTCAAGACATCAGACATGTGTCTACAGTATCTAGTGCAGTCTAGGTTTGGCATGCTTCCCAAACCTGGCAGAATTGCAATGGAAGAGTTTGTTGTGTCCCTCGTACTGACTTGGTCAAGCGTTAAGTTTAAGATGTGAAATTGCTGGGTCGCTGTCACACGCGAGAGCTTGGGCAGGACGCACAAGTGGGCTGCGCCGCGGCTGTGGCCCATGGGCACATCAAGCAAGAAGCCACCAGAGCAGGGTGGTGATTCCTGCCCCTGCATGACATGCTCTGCTGTTGTTTTTGTTGAAGTTCCTCTTACAGTAGTTGTGGGCAAAAGTTATCCTTGCTGTTTTATCAGGATTTTATGGTCCTGATCCTGAAACTCTGAACTGAGAAAAATCTTTTTAAGTAAGCAGTTTCTAGTTCATAGCGACTAAAAATATTGGGGGAAAGTCATTGAATATAAGCAGGTTTAGGTTTAAGTAAATGCAAGAAATGGCTGAACGTAACAATTTCTTGCCACAATAGAATCTTTTTTTTAGATCCATGTTTTCAAAAGCTAAACTGCAGTAAAAGATGGGAGGAGGAAAGGGGGACAGGAAAAAAAATATATCAGGCACAATTTCTCGGTCATAAAGCAGCCAAATACACAGATAAACAGTTTATTGCTTTTGTTTGCATTTCTGAAAGGAGTTATGAAACAATAATTTATTTCAAAGACAATTTATTTTTTCAAAAATACTCTTTTCTGAGTGGGGAAAGCATCTCTAGTTTGACTCATGTTCTAACCTGCCAGCGCCAGGCTTTGGTGCTGGTGCCTTATCTGACGGGCAGTTTTCATCATTCATTTTCTCACCAGAAGCAGCAGAACGCTGCAAATCTTTCTGAGGCCAGTGATACAGAGTTATCCTGGTGTTGTCTCAGGAGACCAGAAAAAGGACTTTCCATAATTTTGCCCGATCTTCTGTTTATCTTTTTACACACAGTATCTGCACGGAATAAAGTACCTTTAGGCTGCCCCAGCTACCCAGCAATGCCACAGAATACGTTAGAGAATATGGAAATTCATGTAGGCATAAGGGGTGGAATATGATAACACATTAATAATGCTGTGGTTCTGTGAGTTATTAGTATGCAGAAGATTGGTGAAAATCCTTTTATCACTGCAGACTGGATCAAAATCCATGAAGTGTAGGATGCCTTTCTCACTTCCTATCAATGCATGCTGTAAAAAGGGCATCAAGTAACATCTGTGTTTAATAGTTATGATGGAAAATGAAGGCTCCTGACTGGATTGATGGGTCTTACTTTCTAGCTGTACAAACCCAGGTAAGTTATAGTTACCCTGTCTCAGTCTGCCTTTAAAAAGGACGAGATACAAAGCGGTGATGGAGAAGAGGCAAGCTGCAGTCAGTTGGTTTCTTAAGGAATTGTCATGAAATTTTCACATCTGTCTTACGTGTCAGAAAATCCAAGCCCTGGTTCTCATTGCTCACTACCTCTTTGGTTCCCTTTTTGGCTAATGTTATTTGGCATGCCTCTGCAGTAAGTTACATGGACACGTGCCAGCTTACTCCAGCTCTCTTGTGAGGCATGCACACAAGTTGGGAGTTCAATTCTAGGTTTCTAAAGGGCTTGCTAGCCTTCACCTGGAGCAGTGATGGAGCTGGGCATAGGAATGGATTTCCTAGCTCCTGGTGCACACTTTTCCAGTAAGACCAAACTACCATTTACTGCTGCAATTAAACGAGTCTTCGTATTCTCCTGTACCATCAGTATTCCTTCAGCTTCTGTAAGCTACATGCCTTCAGCTCAGCGCAGTATGAAAGAAGAGTTCATGGATCTTTTTTTCTTTTCTTCAGAATAAGTTGTGAATATTGAAGGTTAATGAAGTTTCTCAAGCGGTGGCAGACCTCTCAGGGATTATTTTTATAACAATCACAGCAGAGGCTCTTGGTAGTATAATATTTGAGCAGTGTGTGACTGAAGGGTTGTGGGCTTTTTTGCAAATACATGAAATGAAGATGATACAGGATCTCTTTCGAATTGCATTAGGAAAGTGACACTTAATCCTTCAATTTAAGACTTGCAAACCCCAGACTTCCTGTATACAATAATAATCAAGGCAGCTGATAAAAAAAATTAATCTTACAATTTTTTACGTGTAGGGAAAATAGTGGAACTTGTAAGCATTTAGGTTACCTAAAAGAAAAAAACAGAAATTTTGTTTTAAATAAAACTTGCTCGCATCTATCCCAGGAGATCAGGCTTTATAATTGGAAAAGCTATGTACACACCCACACAGAACAGTTATTGGAGCCACTGAAGTGTCGCTGGGCAGCTGAGTTGGTAATCGGTGCAATGAATTGGCACTGGGAATGTCAAGACCTTTCCAGTGGTTCCAGGCCGGATTAGTTCAGGGGGGCTCCAACGCTAAACCTCCCTCATTCTTGGAAACTGGTTAGTGGCTTTAGTCTGGAATATTTTCAAATTATTTGTGAGTCTTAATTTTCTGCAGTACTTGGGAGCCCTTGTAACATACTTTGGACTTCAACGTTCTTGAGACTGCAGAACAAGTGAGGCTTTCCATTTATTTAGTATGACCATTCATAATTTGTATTCCCAGAAGCATGCATGGTATTTCGAAAGCAGAATGTGACTTTGAAATGAATTATTATCTAATTATTGCATTTTTCATTGATAACTATTTCCTTTGTCCTTCATATTTCTTACATGGCTCATATTGCAGCTCTTGCCATGTTCTCACTGATCCCACACCCTATGGAAGACACACTTCCACCTCATTAAAAATATTAACCTGCTCAGTAACAGTTCCAAGAAGTATCTTGGAATCTTGTAGTATCTCCTGTTCTGGTCTTGGTAAGAAGCCTTGGCTCTAGGCGCAGGGGAAGCAGTTGTGTGACTGTAGCTCCTGCCCTCCCTCAGGTCATCGCAGTGTTCTTACTAACTTTCATGAACAAGGAAGAGGTTTAAACTCTGCCGTGTTATGTGATGTTGTGTGTCATTCCACCAGCATTAGCTACTAATAAAACTGAAAAGTTACGGCAGTGAATACAGTCGTGCATTAGAGTCCCATGCGAAGACACTAGCGTGTGTGGTTCATGGTGCTTTTCCAGGAGTCTACCACGTCTAAAGCTTATCCATTTGAGTTTTGTCTGCTGCAGGTTCCCCCATGGTCCTCCCCTCTTCCATTCCCACCCCAGCTGTCTGACAGCAACATCTAAATCATCAGCCTCTTTCTATTCCACTTGTCTTGCAGATCGATGGAATGCAGTGGGGCAGAGGAGTGCGTGAAGTCCCCCCCTCGGTCTGCAGCCTGCCCTGCAAGCCAGGAGAGAGGAAGAAGATGGTGAAGGGGATGCCGTGCTGCTGGCACTGCGAGCTCTGTGACGGCTATCAGTACCAGGCCGACGAGGTGACTTGTCTGCTCTGCTCGTACAACGAGCGGCCCAACGAGAACCGAACGGGGTGCCGTTCAATACCCATCGTCAAGCTGGAGTGGCACTCACCCTGGGCTGTGATACCCGTCTTCTTGGCTATGCTGGGAATTATTGCCACCATTTTTGTCATGGCGACGTTCATCAGATATAATGACACTCCCATTGTCCGGGCTTCTGGGAGGGAACTCAGCTACGTCCTGTTAACAGGGATATTTCTGTGCTACATCATCACGTTTCTGATGATCGCCAAACCAAACGTTGCCGTGTGCTCCTTCCGGCGTATCTTCTTGGGCTTGGGGATGTGCATCAGCTACGCAGCCCTGCTAACTAAAACAAACCGCATCTACCGCATATTTGAACAGGGCAAAAAGTCAGTGACTGCACCGAGGCTGATAAGCCCCACGTCGCAGCTGGCGATCACGTCGAGTTTGATATCTGTTCAGCTTCTAGGTGTCTTTATTTGGTTTGCAGTTGACCCACCCAACATCATCATAGATTATGATGAGCAGAAAACTATGAACCCTGATCAAGCCAGAGGAGTTCTCAAATGTGACATTACAGATCTACAAATCATTTGTTCCTTGGGTTATAGCATTCTTCTAATGGTTACATGTACTGTGTATGCCATCAAGACTCGGGGTGTCCCAGAGAATTTTAATGAAGCTAAACCCATTGGATTCACTATGTACACTACCTGTATAGTATGGCTTGCCTTCATTCCAATATTTTTTGGCACTGCCCAGTCAGCCGAAAAGGTAGGTGAAAATGAACAAAATGTGCATCTGTTGTATCAGGATTCATTGCAGTTATAAACTACGTACTGATGTTCAGCTTTACATAGATTTTAAAATGAGCTATCCAGTTAGCTCGTTACCGAGACATGAGCAATATACAGCACTATTTTCCTTCTCCATTTAGCTGGTGGGCTATTCATTTGATAAACTGGCAAATGATCAATAGCAATCACATTAGCCATTAGTTTTATTGTTGCATCCATTTCATTTGTGTCTTTTCAGTAGGGTAAGTGGGAATTAGCTGTCATATTGTCCAGAAAGAGGCATCTCTTAACTAAATCATTTTGAATACAAGATGTAAGCAAAAAGCTGTCAAAAAAATAGTTGAATAGACTCCTGTGCTTCTGGAGTTCAGCACTGAGGGCAGTGTGTTAAGTCTGTTGAGTTGTCTGCTTCACAGACAGCAGCTTCAGGGCACATTCGCACCACAGGGTAAACGGCCTGTCCTGGGACTAGACTAGCACTGCATTCTGCACGGGTTATTTTTTAACTAGCCCAGGTAAACTGACCCTACAGCTCATGGCAAGGGTTTTGCCAGAGTCCTGGAGTGAATGCCAGGTTGCTTTTCTTCACAGGCAAGATCTACTTAAGCCCACAGAGTTCATTCTCCAAAAGCCAGCCCAAAACGTTACACTTAGGCAACCTAAGAAAAAGCATCCAAACATTAGGACTTAACCCATTAGTTGGTTTGTTATGGGTATGAATTATTGCAAAGTGCTGTCAGACTCAGTTAAAAGGTTCCTGTTGACTTTCAGAGGCTTCAGATGCCGCAGAGGAGCTTGTGATGTGTCTGTCGCAGGGCTCAAGTGCCCAGCGCTCCGCTCCTGTGCTTGCAGCTGCTCAGGCACTGGCAGCTTAGGGAAATACTCCCTGGCAATCAGAGCTGGCCTGCCTGGGAAGAGATGCAAAACTCAGTCAACTTTGAGCTTTGCTGCCAACAGAAATCAGGTTTAAAGTGTTCTTTGTAAATAGATCAAATCAGCTCTGCTGGGACCAGCAGTTAGCTGGGATCCCAGCCCTGCATGTTGCAGCGGATGCTGTGGTGGTTTAGGTACAGATGTTAACAGCCTCTCTCACCTCACACAAAGGAAAAAGGAGAAATTCATTCCCTTCTTCTCATTACATTTATTGGTGGGGATGGTGGCCATGGAGAAAGCAGGCTAACAGCCAGAGGACAATAAGGTTAATTTTCCAAAACGTCAGAACATCTGTTGGCAAGAAAAGTCCTTTTCAGATTTGCACTTTTTAAAAAAGGGAGAACCTTGGTGTGTGTTTTGAGTAAACGGTATTCAAGAGGTTTTATTACAATATTATTACAATGCATAGGGCTGAATCAAACTGTGAGTGACTGAGCATTGCAACTTCAGTTACCTCCTGGGTCTGGGGTCCCTTCTGCATGTTCCTGTTGCTGCCCAGGTAGCTCCAGCTAATGCTTGGTGATGGAGAACGGCTTTTACCTCGCTCTGAATCTTATTTGGAGATAGCTGTAATTTCGGAGTGATTTGGCAAATACCTGCAAGCCTAGTCTTTAGGAAGAAATTAAAATATCAGGCTGTCCTGAGCTACTGTCAGATTGTTTCACCCTCCCCAGCCCTGACCCCATCCCCTTCCCCAGCCTGGAGGAAACTGCTGCCGTGTCCCCTTACACGTGGTATTCCCTGGCTAAATCCGGGCATCATTGACCTCACCTCAGATGCTCTCCTGCAGATTTTGCATGGATTTAGTTGTGTACTGCCAGTTATCCCCACTTACTGAACCCAAGCTTTCCTGTGCAGGAAAGAGCATTGGCTTCTTGCTCTTGTTTTTTCACCTCCGTCTTCATTTAAAGTTTGTTCTTGGGCAGGCTCACTGCTGTGGATAAAATTATTGTATCTTTTAAATGAGCGAGCAGATTTCAGATCCCAGCTAACACATCTCATTTTGTGCCAGGGGTATAATTTCCCAATTTGCAGTTGTCAGACTTTTGGGTTACTGAGGTACAACTGCAGGAAGACGGTGGTGTCATTCATGCAGGTCTGTGCTTTGGCTACAAGTCTCTTCCATAGGACGGTGCCTGCACCAGAGCTTCGGTCTTTGCAATTCAGGACGGTGGTTTACAGAGATTTGCGATTGTTTTGGCCTCAGCTGGCCAGTGGAAGAGTAGCTCGCCCAGGAGGAAGCAGAGGTTACAGGGGTTTTCACATATCACCTCACTTCTGCAACAGGCTTCACAGGCAGCCATTGCATCCCTAAAGGGAATTAATTTTGACTGGAAAGGAGGTCTGCCAAGTCATACAAATGCTTCAAACGCCTCTGCTCTCCCTGTCGAGGGAGAGATAAGAAACAGCGTAAGCGGCTTTAAACACAGTTGGGCCCGTTTTTAACTCTGGTCTGATGAAGGGAGTACAGCGTGGCTTTTGTGCTCCCTGCCTGGGAACGCTTCAGGCCTGCAGGTGACCGAGATGAAGTGCTTTAAATTGCTGTCTGCAAAGATTTAACCAGCTGATAGAAAGACCCAAAGAATTTCAAAGGCTGCTGCCAGCATTCAGAACCATTTAGTGGCAAAAGCTTTAGGTTTCCTTGCAGTCGCAGAGCTGAATTACCCTGCCCTTGTTAGAGAGCACACCATCCGTGTACAAGTTCATGTCGGACAGCAAGAGAGCCGATGATTAACTCGATTTCACACAGAGCACGGGAGAGGGCACAGGGCAAAGGAAGCAGCCCTTCGCCGTGCTCTGCTCCAGCCCTGCGCTGCTGTGCAGAGCCGGTGGCACTTGGCTTGGGGCAGCCGCGGGGGGGGGCGCTGGGGACAAGGGACTTCGGTAACCGCTGCGTGCCACAGCCCAAGCTCCTGGCTTGCTGCTGGGGCTTATTGCAGTTCCGTGGACTGAAAGCTGCTATGTTTTGTCCAGCAAACCACCCAGTGTGATCGTACCTGTAGGTGCGGCCCCGACAGAGCCCCCCAGCTCGCCCAGCCTGCAGCGCCGGCTGCAGCACGTCCGTGCAGTGACTAGCCTGCAGGCTGGCCCTGCGGCTGCTGCTGGGGCTTCAACCCCTCTCTGCTCTGCACAGAGACCAAGCTGCAGTAGCTTTGCTGCTTTGCTTTCTTTTCTCTTTATTTATTTATTTATTTCTGTTTTCTTGAGCAGGGGTGAGGGGATTGTACTTTTTTTGTGATTGCTAGTGATTTCCTGTCAGATATTTTCTCTGGAAAATATTGTGCTTAAGCTTAGCCACACAGATCTTTGCTGAAATGGAAATTGCACCTGCTGAAAATCTCATGCAACACAATCTTTTAAACTGAGAAATGGTGTTATATATAATGTTGTGATTTTCATTGTATGGATTTATTTTATCAATAAATACAAGCATAATGTTGTTTGGTAGAAAGCATATTGAAAATACCTACCTTGTTCAAAGTACAAAATAACAACGACAAAAAAGTACTAGAAGTATGCTGCAAGTAATTCATAGAAGGCGAATAATTCAGGCAGTAGCATTTGCAGCAGGTGGAAAGGAGGCTGTATGGTTTGAGAAAAGCCAGATATCAGAGTTTGTGCTACAGGATGGAGATAAAACATGAGGTGTAGGGGAGCTGGCACGTGGGAAAAGCAGATTTTGGACCTTTTTACAGTTTGCATTTACTCAGCTGGTTTGTCTGCTACCTAAAAATCCAGAAAGCACATGGTCAGTTACGCTATAAAGGCTCAGTCTTGTAACACAGCGTGTCATGTCCTAGCGAATGCGTGACATGGCTGTCCTTACCATGTTTCACTGTTCTCTGAGTTTCTTCACCTTTGACGCAATGGTCACATAGCTGTTGCTTCGTGCCTGGGAATCACTGCTATTGTCAAGGTTTCGGGGGTTGTGGTTCAGGGTGGGGTATTTTTTGTGTTTTCCCATAACTATCAGCATATTTTCTAAAATGCTGGTGCAACCTTTGAGGACCAGGACACGGTACTGGGGACTGGATTCATGCCATGTCTTTGAACCTTCCTTTAGTATGTATTTTGTAGAAAGCCACTAAATAGAGAGAGGAGTCCCTACATGGGTGAGGGGGTCACTTACTGTTCAACTCTGAGCAGCTCCTAATGATCAAAACCATCGTCAGCTGCAGGGTCAATGGTTTTTGGGGGTTGAGGACCGGGGACGGTGTCCATCACTGCCTGCTGCCCAGCTCCTGCCCTGGTGTGGCTCAGCTTGTTAACCTGAACATTTGAAGAGGGAGTGTAGGGATGCAATGCTATTTTTTCGCTCCTGGTGTAATTGTTTTTGACAACAAAACTATTTTATATTCTCAGCAGATGAGTGGGTATCTTATCAGAACCAAAGTGGCCTCAAAGAGCTGTTAAACCAATTATAGGAGTCAGCTCCACGGCAGAGTCAATACAAAGTGGCACTTGAAAAGAGCACGGATTGCTCTGTAAGGTCAGGCAAAGCACGGCTAAATCAATAAGCCAAATTGAGTCAAAATTTAAAAGTACAAAAGGGAGTGGATGGAAAGGGATGCAGGTGGTGTGGGAATGCATCCTGTGGGAAGCTGCACCACGCAGCCCTGCACCAGGGACGCATTAGTCCTTGCAGCCTCTTGGCTGATTGTTCATCCACTTTGATTATCGGTTTCTGATTTATATTTCGTTTTGAGGCAGGGCACTGCAGTAGGATTGCCGAGGCTGCTCAAGGCCAGGGGGTTGGGGCCAAGTCCCCGTGCCCCATCCCTACGTGTGGCATGGGGTTCTCTGCCGTGCTGCACCTCACAAGGTGCCTGGGGACCCCAGGCTCGTGCTGCAGCCACGGGATGCTGCTACTGCGGCTGTGGGGATGCCCTGTTCGCTCCTTCCACGGGAAGGCTGTTCCCTGGCAGCGCACTTCTGCTTGAGCCGTGTTTCGGGAGATGCGTTTGAGATTAACCTGGTTTCACGAAGTCAGGTGTTTTCATTTCTTGTCCTTTTTTATTATTTTTATCGTTTTACAGATACTGTGAAGACAGACAGCATGGCAGAGCACATGATATGCTCTAACACATCTCGGAAACAATACTACATAGGTGGCAGTAATAGTTTGCTTTTTTATTATTAGTCTCTCTTGTAATGTAAATTATTTAAAACTTACCCCGTTGCAGATTTCTGGAGGCAATACTTCCATGGTAAAAACAAAGCAAAGGCAGGGAAAAGCATCTGCAGTTAAATCAATGTGATATGTAGAGTTCTTAAAATACTGGTTTGCTTCTTCTGGAGATAGAAGTCAATTTATTCTTAGGAAAAACAATGCTTTTCAACACTTCTTATTACCATTTTTTAAACCTTTGTCATGTAAGGTAGTTTTATTTATGCTTAAGTGAATATTTAACGATGGCTGAGACAGGTGGGTAGCAGCACGCCTCCCAGCCCTGTGCCTGGCACCTGCAGTCAGTGCCTTCAGCAGAAATATGGACAGAGACTCACCCCCCTCCTCCGGAGCCACCTTGAAGCACCTGGCGGCGAGGCTGGCTGTCCGGCAGCGCAGCCCCGGCGTCCCTGCTCCCTGGCACATGGTGGCAAGTGGCAAAGCAGCAGCAGAGCCACTTCCCAGCCTGGCAGCAAAGCATGAAGATGCAGTAGCCTTCCCAGATGTGCTTCATCCCTCTCCTGCTGGTTAGCAGGAGAATCTCCTAGGAAGGTAGCTGAGGTAAAAAGCACATACCAAATTTGAAGTTTGAATTTTGGATGTAATCTAAAAAATTTGTACAGGAAAGATGCGACAGGAGTCTATGAAAATGTTGGCTTTGGACGTATTGATGGAGGTGTATGGAGATTAACGGAGCCGGAGGAGTTGCCTGCAGGTTTGTGTTAAATAGCCTTGGTTAGGGCGGGGGTTGTTCTTGCCACTGTGTTCTCCCTTTCTTCTAACAATGTTTAGCTCCAATTACGAAGGGCTATGAGATCACAAGCTATTTTCTACTCCTAAGGTTATTCAGTACTACCACACACACATATATATATATATGCACACACTGTTGCTGAAATTAGGTTTCCTGAATCCCTAGAAAGTAATACTGAAAAATTAGGTCCTTTTAATGGCAAACCTGAACATCAATGTGCCCTATGTAGCAGGCACACACCAGAATCCACTTGGGTACTCGGCTTGCCCAAAACCTAGCGCTGCTTTGCATTACTGTACAAGCAGGTTTTACTCAGACTTATTAGTATGTGCAGATGTATGGCTTCCTGGGAGCTTGCTTTTCAGATTTCGAAGGAGGAGTGCAATCTGGAAACTTGCCAGAGCTATAACCAGTAGATTAAAAGAAATCATTGTCTCTGCAGGTTTGAAGTCCGTATCTGTACTCTTTAACTATGTACAGATACAGTTGTGTATGTTGAATATTCCCCTTAGATCTTATTTTCTCAAATTATGCCACTGAACTAATATAGAGGGATATGTCATCATTATATTTTTATGTTTCACAGAGATTTTATTGCCTTGTAGCTGTGATTACTATTATTTAGTAATTGCTAAGATTAAAATAATACATTTCTGGATGTGCTTACAAGCTAGTAATAACTGTCAACATGCTCCTGAATATATTCTCAAAATAGGTGTTTTTTTTATTATTATTATTTTCAGGAGTTTTTTCAAGTTAAAAAAGTTATGATCACGACTCTAAGGGAATGATGATGGTTTCTCAGCCAGTGTTGTCTTCCTGGTTGGGCACTTTATTCACACTGGAATTAAGAGAAACAGGGAAAACTTGCCCATACAGTCATCATCTTCCATCAGCTTATTTTTGCATCCAGATTGCATGAACCTCTGGTTGTAGGTTAGTTTGGTTTTATTTTTTACTGAATACAACCACTATGAAATTTTGAAGTCCTTAATCCCATCTACTCTTCCACTTTCCTTCTTGTTTCTCTGTATTTTTAATGCTCATTTTATTCACATCAATAAGCAGGGTAAGTCAGGTGTATTTGGCAGCAACATTTTAACTTATTGTGTCGAATGATACATAAATACTATAATTTGAAGGCACATGCAAAGTGGATTCTTATTCAGATTAAATAATGTCACATTAACACGGTAGCACTTCAGTATATGTTCTATTTTTTGGTGAAACTAATTTACCCTTCAATTCTCTGTAACACAAATACCGATTAACCAGGTAGGACACACATTTATTTTCTCCCCTGGGAAGGCTTGAGATGACAGTTGCTATAGCAACTCTACATATGTGGATTTTGGAGTTATAAGGATTTTAATACAACATTCGTTGGAGTTTTATACTGTTGGATGGTGGAGCAAATCAGGCTTTGAGGCTCGCAGGGCATGTAACTACCATAGTTTGGGCTCATACAAGGGTGGCTGTGAATTGTGACTTTCGTTTAAAGAAGTATTCTGGTAATAGTACCTGCATAAAACTCATTAACCCCAAATACTATTTTCTGTCATTGATACGCTTTCAGTTTGCCTATCACTTCATTATCTTAGGGATGTTCAGATGCTGAGGTTTCTTGATTTTATCCAGCCTCAAGGCTGTATCCCTGAGAAAACCATGGAATATAAGGATCTGACATTAGAGTTGTCCTGAGAGAAGCCTGAACTGAAAAAACTGAAAAGCAGCTTCCTAAAATTCCAGTTTAGTCCCCCCAGGCTGAAGCTGTGAGGGCTGGAGGTCTTCCAAGAACAGTATGCAATGAAGTCCACTTCTGTGGACTTTGCACTGAGCTATTCACAGTGGGTACATAGTGTTTCATTTTAACTGAGGGGAAAATTAAGTGTTCTTTGAAATGGAGAGATGAAATAATCAGTGGATTTTTTGTGTGTGTGTGTGTGATAGTCTTTATTGCAAAAATCTTGGTGGCCTATATTTTTATCAGGGTAGAAGAGCAATAAAAAACCTTGTGAATACCTTTGAGTGTCTATAGAGTTTCCAAGTTAATTTCTGTAGAACTAATAGAAAATCTTAAACATAACTTCTTGGTAAATTTCTCAGTAAGATTTGTTTTATTACCTTCTGCATTCATTTTGTCTTCCAAATGGAAATGGATAGTCAAAACCAGTCAAAAAATAGCACAAAAAGCATGTAATGTGTCACTGCTACTAATGATTTAACCCTAAAATAAACCCTCACTATTTACATATCTGTTGTTGAAGCAGCAAGTGCTACAGGAGTGTTGTGTTCTGGATTTGTCGATCTTTTGCCACACGCTTGTTTCTCTCTCCGTGGTGCTTTGGTGGGAGGTTTCTTCCCTAAACAGACAGACACTCACAGCCCTACCCCTTATGAATAGAGCTGGCTGACAGCCCTTGGCAGCTGCTTCTAGGAACTTGTACAGGAGAGCACAGCTCAGGAAAACCATAGTATTGCTGACCGGGTCACTGCACAGTGTTTGCTAACTGCCGCAGGAAGCAGATGGGGAATACCTGCCCCATCTCCCTCTGTTTAGTAGGCTGCTGTAAAAAAAAAAAAAAAAAAAAAAAAAAAAACAGGGGGAAGAGGAAAGAAAGAAAAGAGAAAAAAAAAAAAAAAAAAGCAGAATTACAGTGGCCTAAATTTGTGTACCCAGGATTTCTGAATATACCATACCCTAACGCTCAGTATGGTGGAGAGAAGTGTGGTTCCTTGTCCCTTCTATTTGACATGATGGGAAATGGCTTAGGGCTCAGGAGGAGAAAGCCAAATTAAAGCTTAGATAGAAAAAGTTGTTAGACTAGTTGATGCCAAGAAGGATGGGAGTTTGATGCTGCTGGTGCCCTGCTCTCCCTCTGCGGCCGAGGTGGGGGATGATTGAGTGTTCACTGCTTGGGCTGGTGATCCGGAGGCTGCTGTGACATGATGTTGTGCCTGCTCCCATGGAGGACGAGCGTGACTCTCATTAGCAGGAGACGGGTCAGGTGAAGGCTGTTCAGCACCAAGTTTCATGAGAGCAGATGCGTGTTGGAAGATAGATTGACTTCTGTGTGGCAGTTGTATTTTTAAGAAAACTTGAAGCTGTTTTACTTTGTGGCTCTGCAGGATGTGCCTGAGGCAGCATGTCTAGAGCAGACAGGCTGTTTTATAATTTCATTGCCTTGTCTCAAGCTTTAAGTGTACCTTCCTGCTTGCCATGGGAGAGTTGTGCATGGAGAGTGAAGAGTGCGGGTTTGTCCTTCGGCAGAGCTGCCCGTGCCCCGATGTGTCAGCCTGCATCCGTGCTGCAGGATAACGTGGTGGTCCCCACAGGGCCCGGGGCCAGGGTCTGCCTGGGTCAGGGGGCAGATGGGGGACACCGTAACGCCTCAGCTGTGCAAATGCCGGATATGTTCCTGCAGAATAGCCAGCAGCTGTGCATTGCACCGAGTGCAACCCTTCTGCTGCGACTGGAAGCTGTCTTCCCTTCAGCGTTCTCCCGCAGTTAGAGATGGGTGGAAAAGCACTGCGCTGGGGAGGGGTCCCTCCTGGGCGGTGGGCTGGAGCTGCCGCACACGGGACTTGCTGCAAGCAGTGGGCTTGCTGTGGTCCCGGAGCACTGGCATCCATTAGAGATGGAGCATGGAGAGCTGCTCTGCTGCCGAGCTCAGCCTGGAAAACAATTGCTCTTTCTGCTGAGACTGCACCAGCAATGCCATGAGGCGCTGCATGGGTGAGGCGGGGTAGCTGGGGTCTTTGGAGGAAGCAACAACAGCAACACAAAAAGGAGCAACTGGGTAAGAAAGGGAACGTGGCTCCGGGACATCCAAATGCGATCTCATTTGGTGGAGCTGCATTTCTGTACCCCCAATTTGACACTCAGTGTTTCAAAAGCACTTTGAGTCACTTTTGTAAAGCATTAAATATTTCCTGAAGTTTTGTTTCTCTCTGAAGTGAGACTAAAATGGTATATTAATATGCATTGCCATGAAATTTCTTGTAATTTCATTTCTACACTGGGTAGAAAACAATGACTGGTGGGAAGATATCTCTGTATATTTAAATGTGTTTTAAAAGCTTTGATTTTCACTTATTTCTGGAACTATATAATGATTCTGGATTTTTATCCACCACTAATTTGTATAACGTTCAGCCAGGCAAAGATTGGAGTGTTTCAGAAATGAATACCATAATAACAGTAATAACAGTTCCTTGCATGCAGAAGAAAACTAAAGCATTTTACAGATGGATTTAGAAACTACATGTTAGAAGCTTTGTGTCAGCTGCTATTTAGCAATTTTTGCAGTGCTCAGACATGTAGTTTAAGGCAGGCAGGTGTGTGTAATTCTGTATGTGTTCTCAGACTGTGCGCGTCACTGAGGAATGCTGAGTGCCCTCCAGGAGTGCATTAGCTGCATTATTAACAGCATCATCAAGTGGGGAAGACTGGGAAATGCAGACTGGGCAGGAAACAGTCACCCAGCACTTGGCCAGGACGTGGGGGTTGACACCTGGGCTCTTTGAAGCGGCATCTTTACTGACTGGACAAATGAAGGCACGCTGGTCATAAATACGTTATCCCACAGTGCTGCATCCTATTCCCAAGTCAGGACTCATCTGGAAGAGGGATTTCTACCTGCTCTTGGTCCTGCCTGGGAGATGTCCCACCCAAGTTTCTGACTGTGTTCAGAACTTTCTAAGTTCAGCCAAGCCAACAAAAGGCTGTAGGACCATTAAAAGTGCAGGTCTCTGTTGTCTCTATTGTCAAGGCAGGTATTTAAAGCAAGGTAACAGCAAAAGTGCATACTCTGGGTGAAGTAAGAGATGATTAGAGTAATTAGATGCTCCTCAGAAGACCATAAATTAGTGCTGATTATGATTCTTGAAACAACAGAAGCATAAGGTACATCTAACATTGATCTGTTTTATCACATTTCCTGCATTGTAATGCTCCTTTAATGTTAATTTGTACTTTTGTAGTAAAATCTAATTGAAAACACTGAGCAGGCAGAGCCCAAGGCCACAATCGTGTTCCACATGATTACCTAAGGAGGAGGGTGTATGTTTCCAACGAAGGGATGCCACCAACCGTTAGTCAGGTATAAGCGGTGCAGTCATTGTGTTCATGCTTATACGGTAATAGCCTTACAGGAATGTATAGGAAAACTAAAAGATAATTAACTATCAATTCATTTTGTGAAATTTTCAATTATTGAAGCAGGTATCTTCATAACGAAGTAATAATACTACATTTAAACTTGTATGTGGCTGTCTCATAACAGAGATGTATTCATTTAGGCAGAAATTACTTCAAGTTAGCAACCCCGCGGTAGTTCTGCAGTCACGGAGGGACTCTTTGAAGCCTGTGAGCATGCTGCTTTGATGTCTGATGTAGAAAGTGGGGAATCTCTTCGCTGTGATAATTCTAGCCTTTTCCATTCCCTTCAGTGTTGAGGAGGGAGAAAAAAATTCGACTCAGAAGATGGAAAAAATAAATGGAACCCAGAAAGGAGCATGCGTTATAGAGAGGAAAATACCCCCACCCAAATCCGGAGTGTGTCACCCATCCCCTCCTGCCTCAGTGACAGTGCCGGGGGACTCCGGACGCCCTGCTGCGATCTCCCTCTCGGGAGCGCTTACGCAAACCAGTAACTGAAGATGCCCTCCCCTTGAAGAGAAACCGCAGCTCTCTGCGAGCCTGTCGCAGCAGGTCATGCTGCTGCAGGTACCATCTTGGGGGGAGGAAGGGGATGTTCTGGAGCAAACCCATAAATCAGTCATTATTCACTGGCATTTGGGGAGAGCTGTCCTTCTGTGCCTAGAGCAGCCGAGCTGCTGCGCTGTGGCAGCACCGGCTCCTCCTCAGCCTTCTGGATTTCAGTTCTGTACATTAACCAAGAGCCATGAGCTATGGGCAATCTGGCATCACCTGGGAGAGCAGCCACAGGAATACTTTTGGTGCCTTTTTACGTGGCCTGTTGTGAGCCACAGAGGGGGCAGAGGCGGTTGCCCGTAGGTCCCCGGCACAGCGCCCCAGCGCAGCTTTGCTGGGTGCAGAGCTGTGGCTGTCCTGGGAGCACCCACCAGTGTGCAGCGTGTTTCAGAAAGATGTCAGGGCGAAGCATGGAAGAAGGGTATCTATTTTCCCTGTGATTCTAGTGCAGACTTAACTGCCTCTGGCTAAAAAGCAATGTAATTTTTAAAGGGAAAAACGTGTAGGTGTTTAATGCACAGTGTTGATATGTACGTTTTTGGTTCCTTATTTTTTTCAGAAAATTTAGAACTGCCAGGAGGGTTTTACATCTGAAAATCAATCTTTGCATAGGCCCCTGTCAGTGTTACCTAACAGTTTTTATCTGCAGCATAAACTGACAACACCTCAACGTGAAATAATTGTGGTTCCATTGAGTCCAGAAAAGTAATTATTTTGTTGATGAAACTTTTCTCTTTTCTTGTGTTTTGATATCTGTGCAATGTCAAACTCACTTGAGCTGACAACATAATTTCTCCAGCAGAGCTGTTGCATCGACCATACAACTGCTGCTGGGCGTTAGTGGGGAATTTTTTCCAAAATTGCTGTATTTCTGTGGTAGCAACAGGGAAAACTCAGTCTTGCAGAAAACCTGTTTCGTAAGTAGCATTTCTGAATAGTGCAAATACTGACACATACCTCGAGATAGCTACGTGTATGAACAAGGGCTAACTGTATAACTGTAAAATAGCTCTCCAAAGTTAGTTTTCAAGGAAGTAACCATAAAATTATCTCATTTGCTTAGAACAGGGGAGGGTAAGCTTGTTTGAATGTCTTTGCAGATAGTTTTGGTTTTGTGCTAATCTATTTTAAGTTTATTCTGAATTTCCTGCGTATGTGAGGCTTGAGAGAAGTACGTTACAAAGGTGATGCGGTTTCCCAGTGGTATATATACATTCCAGCAGCCCTGATTCTCTTCTGTCATGCTTGGGTTTTGGGGGAGAGCCCTCTTTCAGGGATTCAGGTGGGATGTTTGGGGCTATATTGGGCCATTCCCTGTGCTAACATCCACAAAACAGGTGGCCGGAGGATGGTGTGCTCTGTGAGGTCTGTGCCACGTAGAGTGCAGTTTGATTTTTGCTGCAGAAAACCTCAGTTCCCATTAATGCTCTTTTGTTTGAACAAGAGTTAATCATCTTTTCAGAAAAATCCTGTAGATCGTGGCTAACATTGTAAGCCAGCCGCTAGGAATTGAAGAAGCATTTTGTGAGAGCAGATCATAACCAGTTTCTGAACCCCACGGGTATTGTAGAAACATAATAATGTTATTTTGAGTAAGAAATAATGGCTGCTGATTCTAAGCTCATCCAGGAACAAAAAGAAAACCATGAAGGGCTTATTCAATACAATGTAAGTTATGCAGATGTTTCTCAGTTTTCTTGCTGAACTTGTATGCTGGAATGAGGGTTTCATTTGATCAGACCATTTCACAGAAAGAATGGGTCCTCAAGCACTTTTGTCATTGTGTATGAATGGCTTGTGAAAGCAGTTTGTGGAAGGGCACGGAATCAAGTACCCTTGTCGGCCTGATGCAGGAGGAGCATCCTTTGTTGCCTGTACTGGGGTCAGTACAGAGCTAAATTTTTCTTCTGTTCGTTTTAGAATGAACAGAAACAAAATGGAAGGAGAAAACAAACCTGCTAGGAGAGAGTCAGCCAAGTGAATTTTTGCCGTTGATTTGGTTGGAGTGAGCTTGTGGGATTGGTGTCACAGCGCAGTGACTTCCTACGTGTAGTACAATTGTATTACCCTGCACCAAACTGGTGGGGAAAGAAGAAAGAATCTGCAACTTTGGAGCTAGCAATTCAGCTGTTGTTTTACCTGAGAAAGTAAGGCCGAAATGGCATTTCTACAAAATCAGTGAAAAAAGTCTGAAGTTGCAGCGACTGGTAAGGAAATCCCCCCTGTGGCAAAGCAAAAGCACCATTGATCAGGGAGGTGGTTGCAGTTTGCTTGAATAAGGTCCTCTAACACAAAAATGTCAGGTCCTGTGCGCATACCAGTGAGCTAAATATAGCTGGATTTGCAGAGGAGGAGAACAGCTATTCTTGAAAGTGCATTTTCAGTCTAGCAAGGCCAATTTAATGCAAAGCAAAAAATAGTTTTCACTATACATAAGAGATGAACACAAAAATATTGACCTGAAGGATTTACTTGTTGTTTTAAATGCTTTAAGCAGGCATGTAATAATAATAAAAGTAGAAACCATCATACTCAGTCAAAGAAATTGCCTAGTATTTTGTCTTTGAGGCATAAGCTTGGCAGAAGGTTAAGACAAAATGACAATAAATTCTCATACAGTGAAGCAAAAATTTCATGTCCCAAGCGTACCCCATCAAGAGTGATTTGAGCATGTTTAGACTTCTGCATTTTGAAATAATGGCTTTTCAAAAATCATGTTTGTATTCATCAGAAACAGTACAGCAAAAAAAAGCCAGTGAGGACCCTTCCTTACCGTGCAGCAGAGCCGCAGGGTCCCGCAGACCCGGTTGTGCTGTGCCAGTGCAGAATGTGGCCGTCGCTCCGTGGGGTGAGGGGCTGGGGAAGGACCAAAGCCACCAGCAGGTCACAGCCACTAGCAGCACACATCCCATGGTCTCTGGCCAGCTCGCCCTGCAGTGGCTAGACTGCTCAGATGCCGTTTGACCTGGTGCAGAGGGATGAAGGAGTCCCCCCCGTTCAACACAAGCACAAATGGAGCCGCCTCAGGTGCCTGGTGTGGAGATGTCACCGGTTCCTGCTCTGCCCTCAATTCCGAGGCAGCGTTAGAAACCTGTGATGTTTACATGGCAGAAGGCAGCTGAGACCTGTTGTCACAGGATCAATACCTTATGACAAATGGAAATCTTCTCGAAGAGAAAGAGGTTAGTCTGCGACTGCCAAAACAAAGGTGCCTGCATGCATATGTGAGAGGCGCTGCTCTGGTGCATGGGAGAGGAGATCAGTTGGAAGAGAAGAGGGAACCTAGGGGCAGAGATCAGAGGTGGGGTTTGTTACTCTTTTTTCCTCCTGTCAAAGATGGGGTCTTGCTGGGGAGGTGCCCCACTCGACAGGTCAGAGCGAAGCGTTGGGAGGCTGGAGATGCAGTAACAGGGCAGAGCGGGAGCCGGAGCCAGCCTGAAGCCTGCATCCCTGCCGCGTGGCGGAGGGTCTGGGGGTGTGGGAGCCAGGGCCCACCTTCTGCCCATAGCTGTGGCACAGCCACCCCCCCAGGTGAGTGTGATGCCCTGCCAGAGAGGGGAAAGCAAAGCAAGGAAAGCTTTTTCCTTCTGCAGCTTGGTGGTTTGGCATCATTTCCATGTTAAACTTTGTCCTTGCTATTGCTAACATGCCCGTCTCTGGAGGCTGTCAGCTGCAGAAAGTGAAAGTCCAGATGTTTTCTTTCCCAAGCTGAGTAGTGAGAGTGGGAAAGGGGTAGGGAGCAATGGAATCACACCCAGTGAGGGCTACTGGTACGAAAGAGTGTTTTGGAAGATCAGTTGCCTTATCCGGCAGGTGCTTCCCAGCCAGGTCTCTGTTGTAGGGTCAGCTGCAGTGGGCAGGAGAGACTTGTTGGCCCCTTTAATTGTCAAGGCTTTGTGAAGGGTTTTTCAGGTTTAGTGCTTTTCAGCGAATTATGTCAGGTACTTCACCAAGAGATTATTGAACCTGTGTTGGCATTTGGCCTTAATATGACTGAAGTATCTGTGGTGACAAAACCCAGGGAGAGAGGTTCAGGTGACACTCATATTTACAAAGAACAGATTACTCCCTCAGCAATAACCACTTTTCTTACACTGCTAATTGCCCATTAAATGCCAGCCAGCTACTAACTGCCTCTGCCACAGCAGGGGAACCTGAGGTTTAACTCTACCAGTGCCCCTCAGTTGTATGGTTTCATAGGTAATGTTTCATAAGTAACATCCGTGCTGTGTTTATAACAGCTGAAAGATGATTTATGTATTGTAAATTGAGTATCTTGAGCATTCCCAAAGATCTTCACCGGACTTGCTGTTAAGAGACATTTATTTAAAAGAATGCAGAGGGAGTAGGAGGACAAAATGTGATGAACAATATGCTATCATCTTCCTCTTGTTCCCCGTGATTTACATTTTCAACATCAGAGCAGCTTGTAATGTTTAATGGAGATAATTAAATATAATTTGAAGACAACATAGCTCTTTTTAGTAGTGGAACAGATCCTGCTAACAAACTTAACTAGCAACAATAATTCACCAGGAAGTTGGAAGAGTAAAATGCACTTAAAAGCTTAGCACTAGATTGTGTTAGGCGATGCTAAAAGAAAGGACTGAAAATCAATTAGTTTAGCCAAGGTGCTTAAAGCATGATTACAGCTGGAGAGTAAGTCTTGTGAAAACTGATATTTGTAGTAGTTAAGATATATTCTGGTACCGTAATTGGAAGTTTAAGCAGAAAGATCAAGTGATTTGATTCTCCAGAATTTCAAAATCAATGTAGGGTATTTTATTGACTGGAAGATGAAATTTGTTAATGACCGAAGATAAGAAAGGTCAGGGCCCCTAAACAGCCCGGCCGATAATTGCTCCATGTGCCGTGCACTGCCGGCCGCCTTGCGAGCATCAGCCTGAGCCCAGTGCCAGCAGCAGGTTTAGTCCAAGTTGAACCTGAGCAGGGACTTGCTTGGGAAAAAATAAACACGTCTTCTGGCTGCGTGCCCAGGTGGTGCCTGCGGGGCGCGGGGGCTGCGCGGTGCCCGGCGCTCTGTCACCGGGCTCGGGAAGGCAATGCGTAAGACAACCTTTATTAAAGTAAACTTCCCTGTGGGAGCAGAACTGGCTTGATTTGATTGCAATCATACACACAGAAAAATCCCTCTTTTGGATGCTTTTTTCTCCCCTGAGGCCCAGGGCTTGCAGGCACTGGCAGAAGGTATAGTTTTTCACAAATTCAGCTTTGTATTTACAAGCTTCCTTGTGGCTTCCTCATGCAGAGATAAGGGAACTAGAGGTACTCAACTTTTATTTCTTGAGACGTAATAAGGGATAGAAGACAGTAAGTAAATCTCAGTTAAGTATAAAAGCAGGTATGCTGGCTGGCTATGAAGCCAGCCATAAAGAGTGTTTGGGGTTTTTTGTATCCTGTCAAAGCTGAATGTAATAAGGCACGGGTGCAGAACTGGGGCTGTGGGCCGTTAACTTTTGTCAGCCCGTGGATTAGTTAAATGTGTGAGCTGCTTTGGCTTAGAACTCAGGTTTTTCTCATCCTGTAATATTCCAGATTGCTTTCTGTATAAATACCCCAAATGAAGCTGCTGATAAGGAGCTCTAAATAATTCATGGTGATTTATACTGTTATCTCCTTGGGTATGACGTGTAGGAGTTAATTTGAGAGTTAACTTGGAGCTGGTAAGGAGGAATTGTGAGCTGTCGTACGGTGATACGGGACACAGTGCCGCCTTGTTAGACTGCGTTGGAAAATGGTTTGGATATTGCTCTAAGTTGTCATTGCAGCGTTGAACTTGAGATGGAGATGCAGTTTATTCTTACAATAAAATAAATGCAATGTTTGATAATTAAGAGAGGAAGCTCTTTCCTGATGCTCTGGGTTAGCGTTGGTACGCATGGATACCTCCTGACAGTATGGGGGATCGTGGAATGACTGGAATTTGACAGGTCCTAAAATGATAGACTTTTTCTAATTAAATCTCATTTAAATGAGCACCTAAATCATTTTGTATTCTGGGATTACCCATTCCCAATTTAGCATAACAATAAACACCCATCTGTGTGTCACAGAAACCCGAGGATTGCATAAACCACAAAGCAAGCAAGCTCCAGTTTATGAATTATGATGGATTGAGCAGTTGCCGTAGCAACAGTTTGTTCTAATTGTGATACATTAGTAGCAACAAGAATTGGATAGCTTAAGTCATTTAGTTAATTAAATGCAAACTTGGACAGCTCTGAAGGAATAATAGAGAAAATTAACACCTACTAGTACTCACCTACAAAACATGAACAATTTCGCTGAAAAAAAAAAAATAATCCCGAAGTCTTTCTGTATTCTTGACATCTTTCCTGGCGCTGGTTGTTTTCCTGAGGGATGCGGCACGGTGGACCCAGGCGTGCTCGCCCAGGTGTAGTGAGGGGGCAGCTGGACGCAGGCTGGGGAGTGCGACTGGGAGCGAGGGGACGGGGCTTCATGCCGGGAAGGGCTGGCACAGACCCTCCTGCGTTCACACCGGTGCGCTCCGGCACCAAAGCCTGGGCTCGCTTTCGGAAGGGAGGGTGCTGGGGTCTGCCTGCACAATTTAAGGGCTGGAGCTGGGAGTGAACTTCTGTGGGTTCGTCGTTCCTGCAGCACAGTTGGCTTGAGCTGTTGTCAGCAGCCACGCACAGCTGGAACCTGGCTGGGGCTTTGGCTGCTGCCCACACCTGAAATCCCTTTCTTTTTGCTGGTTTTGGGGTGGTTTGGGGAGCTTTGTTTGGTTTTAGGGTTGTGGGGTTTTGTTGGTTTGATTTAGGTTGGGTTTGGGTTTGTTTTCTTCAGGAGGTCCTTGTGGTTTTGGTTTTGGGGCTTTCTTTTTGCAGACGAGGTTTCAGTACACTGCTGCCACTGTTAAAACGCTTTGAACTTTGACTGTTCTGCAGTTACGGAGGAATATAAAGCTTTGAGAACCAATATATTGAAACAGAAGGCAAAAATATTTCGGTCCTTCTCTGTAATTTTCTGCCCCTGAGTAGCTCTGGCAGGGCTGCACAGCAGGATAGGGACTTACATCCTGGGGAACAGCAGGAGCTCTTCTCTGTGTGGGCTGTGGAAGCCGAGGGTCCGTGAAGGAGCCCACCAGCACGGGGCTGCTCCGCGCACCCCACGCCAGGCACCGCTGCCCTGGCTGCTCTGGAGCGTGGGCTTATCCCGCGGTGATTTCCTTGCCGGTAGATGCTTCTGACAGGTTAGAATAGTGATGTATCCTTAGGTAACTCACAGAAAAGGAAAATGTTTAGCTTATTTTTCTTTAAATTAAGGAATTATTTTTATTTTGCTAGGGTTTGAATTCCTAATTTACTCATAATCCCTAATGGCTGGTCAGGAATTAAAGGCTTTGCTGCCATATTCTCACATGAATCCCGCCATTCTTTTAAGCAGCACTGACATATTCTCTGTTTACTTTCACACTTTAGAAAATAAAATAATTTTCATACTAATAAGTAAATCAGAACCCAGTTCAAGTAACTGGTTGACTAGAATTGCAGGCTTATCTCTGTGCTTAAATGCAACCTTTAGATCCCAAAACACATCCCAACTGCGTGGTCACATACGCTCCCTGTGCAGACCGATGGTGGGGTTGCCTCGAAAGGGCACTTCCCCCCATAACCAGTTTGTTTCTAAGTATCAAAAGTAATATGTAAATGCTCTGTTTTCATTAATAATTGCATTATAATACAAGAAGTCAGTGAAAAGCTGGTGTGCTTTATATATATATATATATATATATTTCTATAATGTCAGTGCTTTTTAGTAACCAGTGTTCTACTCTAAAGGTCTTTAAAGGAAATAATATGTGTAGGATTAGCTTTTTCTTCCTTGCTCCTCCACTGACACCAGCTTGCCCTTTGAATTCCCCTGAAGGTCTCCAACCAGAATTAGATCTTACTTTGTATGCAAATATATGGAGTATATTCTCAATATAAGCCTGGGTCAAACTTCACTGACATTGAAAGATTCCCACTGACTTTTCTGGGGTTTATAGCAGGGCCATGGTGATGGAGGTGATGAGATGATCATAATTAGCATGGGAATGGGCAGGGCTGTTGCCATAGTTCAGTTCTTAGGTGGATTAGATGAGCAAGAGATGTTTTCTGGGATTGGTTTGAGGTTTTGCACACCAGTTGCTCTTGTGCAGAGGAATACGCGGTTGCCTCAACAACCCATGTGAGAGGGTTAGATGGAGACCTCCGTTCCTGCCAGCCAGGGGGAGTCTGCTCCAAGATAAAAGGTAAAGTAGGGACAGAATGAGTGTGTATGTGAAAGATGCTCCCAGAATTGAACTCCCTGGAGCTGGTAGAATTATGAGGAAATCGCATAAATTCTCCAGGAAATGTTCCAGACCTGGTGGTGCAGGTGGAATAACTGCCCCATGGCCGTGGAGCACAGCAGCGTGCTACTTGGTCTTACTTGGCGGCAGCCTCACAGAAATCTCTTGGGCAAATCAGAGTATCACCAAGGTGGATGTTCAGAGTTATGCAGTCATTGAGGATATTACACCCACCTGTGGAGGAGAGCAAGTCTTACTCTTCTGGGAAGGCCAGAGGATTTTTATTTGGAGGGGGGGATGCTTTGGGGTGGGATTTTATTTATAAGCCTGGTGTGTCAGTAGATCAAGGAGGTTTGGTTGGTGAAAAGAGTGGATGTGAAGGGAATCTTTTAACTGGACTGTCTCAGAAAAAGAGCAATTTTGTTTCAGAGAATGTCTTCCAACTGGGTGAAAGTGACTGGATATAAATAAAACTTTCATATGGCTGGACTAGGGGAGACAAAATTGAAGGTGAAAGGACAGAAAAAAATTTTGAAGCTTGCTCTGTAAAATGAGTCTTCTTCGTGGAGCCCTGCTTTTCATTAGAAGCATAGCATGGCCTGAAATACCTTCTTCTTTTTTTTTTTTTTTTTTTTTTTCACTTGTTAAGGCTCCGAATTGACAGCTCTGGAGAACCTAGCCTCCACAGGGCAGGATAGGCATGGGCACCATGCATGGACGTTCTCCATCAGAACCCCCAGAGAAACCCCCTCAAGGAGAGCTGCCCTGCAGTGCGGGCAGAGGCTGGTCCCTTTTCTAAGGGTGGTTTAGGGCTTGACTTTTTTCTTTTAACTTTTTTTTCTTTTGTTTTTTTTTCTTTTGTTTTGCAGTATTAGCTTACAATGCTACTGTGTGTGATTATAAAACTATAAAATGCTTACATTTAGTTTGGCTTATAAATTTAATTTTGCAAGATCTGAAAACCTTAAAAGGTCTGTTTGCCATTGTAATGTAAGGCTGACTGATTTACTGTGCAATAAAAATAAAGAAAATTGCAACCCCCAAAACAGTTAACAGCATGTAGTGGGGAGAAAACCATTAGGGTATTTGTGCCTCTCATTTCCAGGCTATGAATAATTTTGGCAATATTTTTCAGCGCTGTCAAGGCAAAGCAGCAGTTCGTATCAGCTGCATTCGCAGACATTTCATTGCCATGACAACCTCGGGCAGATGCATGAGCTACTGTTGATTGTCAAGCCTGTAGTCGTTGTGACCTGCAGCTTGACAAAGGAGCCTACCTGCATAATACATACCGTGCTAGCTCATTTGCCCACACTGGTAAAAGTATACCGAGTGTAAGGAGCCACCCGTGAACTAAGGGGAGTTTTAGAAGCTCCAGCTGACTCTGAGTTTCCATCTTGCTTTTCCTTAGAGGGTGATTCTTCGTGTGTTGAGATGCTTCGTGCCTTGCCTTTCTTCATGCAGCTTCCAAAAGGCTCCGTGTAGCTCCCTGCAAAGGACAGAAAAGAAAAGCTTGGTCCTTCTGGGGTGTGTGTATCCTGAGAAGTTACTGCAGTGAGGTCAGAGTACCTTTATCTTGGCAGGTCTGCATTTGAATTGGCTGAAGAGAAGGTCAGTGGGAGTTCTGCTGAATAAATGTGTACTTCAGTGCTGGTGGAAAGTTCACTCCCAGCTGAGATCTGCTTCTAGATAAATAGAAAAGTCATTCCGTTACTTTTCCATATTTATTTGTGTCTTCCGCATAAAGAATGAAATTGTAGATCTTCCATGAAGGCAAGTCAAGTCAGCTATAGGGGAGGAACTGGGCATGCTGGTGCTCTGGTTGCTGTTTTCCCTGACCATAGGTGGGTGAGACCTGCAGCACCTTGGATCCCTGTTCCAATCACACATAACCAACAGCTTGTGTGTTGTTCCTAAGGGCTGTACTATTACACCAATGCTAAAATAGGATTTTTTTTTTATATACAGGCGTTGCTGTGCTGATATGGCATCTGTGTAACCTTATCCCAAGCCAGTGTTGTAAGGACATAAACAATCTTGCTTCAGCAGATGAAAGTGACATTTAAGAAGAAATGAAAATGAGATTTACTTGCCAATTATTATTCTGCAGCTTAAATTTTTAGGATTTGAGAAATTAGGATGTATTACCAGTATGCTTCAGTGGTTATTTCAGGTAATTTCTCATTTCAGTTATTTTGTGTTCCCTTGTGAATCCAGCCATATGTGAAAGCTGTAGCACATGAGCCATGCCGTCACTACAAAATGACGCTCTGGGCTTTAGACCCCAGTGTGATGCACTCTTTCAGCAGGACGTCACGTAGCCTCAGGCCACTGATGCTTTGCACATCTGTATTTCTGTTTGTCAAAAGTCTTTGCACTTGGTGATACACAAGTGCCAATTTGTGGTACAATTTTCTTCAGAGGTTTTCTCTGCACGTGTAAGGGTTTGAGCTGGAGTGATAAACGTTGGACACATCTTTGCTGGCAGCGTAGGGCAGGCTGCAGCTGTGGCTGTGCTTAGATGCTTCCTCTTCATTTTCTCTGAATGTTGGGATTTTTATTCCAGGAAAGATATCGCCAGTGTGGGAAGACAGATACACCAAAACATGGGTTCAGGTTTTCCTGTCATGACCAATAAATGCCAGCACCTCTTTTGGTCGCGTAGAGACCTCTTCTAAGAATGTTTAATTTTGTAGTGTGCTGATCAGAGAGGTTGACCTTAATGTGCTATTGGCATGAAATTAAGCATTTAAAGCTATTTTTTTTTTCTTTTTCTTGAACTATTTATTGGCACCTTGTATCCTGAATGACTGCAAAGTAAAATTCTAGAGAGCTAGGCATCTTTTCTGAGTGAAAGTTTCTATAAAATTGTTTTATTATGCATGACTATGAGGGCCATAATATTTTAGTTCCTCGTCTACTTGCTCATCTATATGTTTACTTATGCACACACATTAGCTTGCGGTTTGTTTGTCTTTTTATAATCAATACCTTTCACTGAATATTCACTCTTGGTTATTCCTCCATCTAACATAAATGGAATTGCCTTGAAATTGTATGGCCTGAGTTTAGTTGCTTTTCTAGAATAGCTTAATAATTTACAAACAATTGCGAGACAGCTTTGCCTCATGTTCACTCAGCAACTATTTGGTAAGGAAGAATTGTAAGCATGGTAAGGCTGCGGGGTCTCCACCGTCAGGAGCAATGTCTGATCCCCACGATGTTTTGGGGAGGTTCAGGATCTCGTGGCGCTGCCTCCCTGCCGGCCGGCCAGCGTTCCTCAGAGCCGGGGCTTTTTAACACCTCCAAAAATATTCCCTGGAAAGCTGAGGCTAGAAGTTAGTGATTCTGGTAACTGCAGAGGTTATATTGCTTGAAAAGCGCCAGTTGATGATCATACCTTCTCAAACCCCAGCATGCAGGGTGGAGGCTGGAGCGGGCCCAGCTCTTGGCATGGTCCTGACCTTCCCCTGGCGGGAGCGTGGCTGGGTAGCTGCTGGCCCGGCGCTGCCATGCGGGACCCGCGGGAGACACCCAGGCTGCTGCCAGGGCTCGGCCCGCGCGAGGATGCAGGGCAGCGCCGCCAGAGCATCCTCGCATGGTTCTGCTCAAAATCTCCAACTGACCGTGCTGGGGGGAATTCTCCTTTTACATTGAATTATTCAGTAGTTGAAGTGAGTAAAATTAAAGATTTCTAGACTAGTGACGTTTGGAATATAAGAAGGATAGCAAAATCTATTTCATTTGAACTCTAATCTCTGGTCATGTATAAAATGAATAAAATGCAATAAGTGTGGAGAAATATGATTTATAACAGCAGCTGAAGTCTGGCACTGAATACCCTGAAATGCCAAGATTGTATGTCAGTCAATTTAGCAGTGCAGCAGTGAAGGTGAAGAATGAAATGAAGGCTTTCTCTTTTTTTTTTTTTTTTTTTTTTTTTAAAGTGACAGATGAAGAATTATTCCTAGCTCAAAAAAGCTAAGTGCTCAGCCAGTGAGAGAGGGAAAAGCCATTATTTTAATAATAGAAGTTGGGGACGTACATTACTTCTGTTGCACTTTCTGTTTGTCTTTTAGTGATGTGTAACTTATTTTATAGCTATTATAACAAACACGAATGTCAAGCAAGAGATATTAGCCAGTTCTGAGGATTGATAATGGGATTTCTTGAGCTATTTGCTTCTGTCTCTGCTTGAAGTACAGCTATACTCAGCTGTGACTGCAATTTCTTATCACCTGAAGACCCTTCGGTGACCCAAGTGAAATGATTCGGTGGGATGTTGCTGTTGTGGACAGACATGGGCACTGGATGACAGCACATAGCTGAGATCCCTCTGGGAAAACCTCATCCATTTCACGTTCCAATGTCTGTCAGCTTGCGGACACATAATTAGCACAGAAGAAGAATGCAAGGAGAGGTACGTGCAGCTGTGTCGTGGCTCTCCATCGCCATTACCTGTGTTAACAGTAAGGACTGGGAGGGTTCATCCTTGCTGTAACCTGGACGTGGTTCACAGCCCAGCCAGCACCTCCAGCTGCCTACCTGCCGCCCTCGTGTCCACAGTAGGACACACGTTTCTCGTCACCGTGCCCAGGACAGCAGCGTTGCAGAGCACTGCTGTGTGGCCAGAAGCAGACGAGTCCCAAAGGAGACAGAACTTCGTCCGATTGCAGTGGTGGAGATAACACGGACCTCACTTCAAATATTATTGTCCTTGCAAGAAGGCTACTGTGCTGGCACATCCTTCTCTGACAGATTTCTACTTCAAAGAGACAACAGAATTCAGAAATCCTCATAAAGTCAGTTCCAGGGAGTCACCAATTCACAACTTTAATCCTTTGTTGACTTAAGCCAGGGCCGCTGCAGCTCGTTTCTTGGCTGAGCAACTCCCAAATGGTCTGAAGTAGTTCACAGGCATCTTTATTGTCTCTAACTTATAGGGCAGGTAAAGACAGCTCTTTTTGCCAGCGCATGTGGAATCTCTGCTGGATATAGTCAGTATAAATCATTCCACCTGTGGGATTGTCTTCGATACTGCTTCAATTTTATTTTTTTTATGCCCTTTGAAAGCAGCAACATGCTTTTCCATCATTGCTCTGACCAATTATCTAACTAATTTAATTTCCTTCTAGATAAGCTGCTAGAGTTTCTCTCACAGGCTGGAAAGGCAAAATTCCTCCTCCTCCTGCCTCTGCATCATAACCCTCAGAGCAAGTGCTTTTAACATTTGGTATTTTGAATTATCATACAAGTTATGGATATAGTTCATAAATATTTATTTTTTCTGAGGTATGCAGATTTCTTGCATAAGAAGTTCCTATTGTAAGGGAACAAGCTGTATAAAATATTTAGCTCGACTAGCTGAGATACATTTCAAATACATACATTGACTTCATCTTTACGCTACATGTTTGCCTGTGAAATGCAAGCTGAAGAACTAGATGTGTCAGGTGCTCTTAGGACATGAAAATTTAAGTTGACTTTGGCAGTGTGACATTAGAAGCAACAGTTTTATGGTGCAGGCAGAGGGAATAGGAAATTAGTCCTTTTAGAACTGTTTACTGCCATACTGTCTGCCTTTGCATTTGGCCTCTGCAGGTGGTAATCTTTCAGAACGTGACCCCAGTTTTCCCTTTTGTATGCTAAGCCTCCTGCTGCTAGGAACATATTGAAACATAATGCATCACACCCATTACCTGCATAACTCCGGTGTATAATGTTGTTGTTGCCAAGCTAGTAACCACCAGGAGCAGCAAACGTGACGGTGTTTGTAAGCACATCTGAAGGTTTATCAGCATTATCACACTCTTGCTCTTTCTCCCAGCTTGATACCTGTTCATCGATGTCTGTCATATTTTACTGTATCATAAGGAGGGAACAAGATCCCATCTGGCTTGTCTGCGACGAGGGGAATTTCATGGCCCTGGGCATGTTCTTCTCCCAGACCTCTCTACTTCGTGATGTGACTTAGAGCAGCTTTTCAGAACATCACAGGCTGTCCTCAGGTGGCCAGAAATATCAGATCCAACATCAAAGCTCGCTTTATCATCAGTGGTTTCTTTGGGCAGGGGCAGCTCCGTTTCTGAAGCAGCTGTGGTTACTCTGCAGGTGGCCGTCGTTGCTCGCAGCCTGTGTGGCATCCTGCGAGTGACAGTGATGCTTCTTGTGTGCCCCTCAGAAGCGGCCATCCTCACCACCATGAGTGGGGGTGAGAGCATCCCTCTGCAGCAACATGTGCTGGAGCAGGGGCAGAGGTGGGCAGAGGGCCCTGAGGGCACAGGCCTGCAGAGTGCAGGATGTGAACGCGGGTGTTTCACAACTGGCTGGCTAAGGTAAGCGTGAGGGGGTTACCCTCTGGTTAGAAATGCTGTTCGCAGGAACCTGGTGTGGGTCCTGGGCTTGCAGTTACAATGGTGACATCTCCAGGAGCATCCAGCTCCTTGATTTGACACCGACTTTTCCCTCAGCGAGTCAGTCTTTTAGATTCTTCTGTCTGAGGAATTCTCACTCACTCGGTATGCAGCTGACCATGCCACCAGCCGGCCGCTGTTGTGGGGCATCACGTCTACGGTGATGCTTCAGGAAAGCACCTGTGGAAGTCCCCGTGTGACCCGTTTCAGCAGTGTGCGCTTCGGGGGGGTCCTGCTCCGTCGCAATAGTTTCCGAGGGCTGTCCGGGTAAAGTAGAAAGATCTTTGCCTCTCTGCAGGTGTGTTTTGAAGCTGATGCATGTCAGGGAGAAGACCACATCGGTGAAGTAGGCTGTGTTGCATTGTTGAGGTTAAAGGAGATGCGTGTTTTGCCATAGGGTGAAAGGGTGTCTGAGGTCACACATTGTGCAAAGACTGACGACGGTGAGCGCACACTCACGTCTGTGTTCACGTACCCGTTGTACCCCAGGGAAAGCTGGCCTGTGATGCCTTCAAGCTTCTGCCATTGCCCAGCCCAGACTCCATGCCATGTGTTGCATTTACTGCTCCCACAGCAGCAGGCAAACACTGAATTTTAATCCCTCCCAGAAGCAGAACAGAACTGGGCAATAGCGAATGGTTATTTATAGTCCTTGAAGCCACCATTTACAGGAGTAATTCTTAGACTGAGTCCCCTGTGTGTTTGCTTGTCCAGGACAGCTGAATATTGTCATTAAATGTAACGCTTCCCGCTAACGGGCACTTTGCTTTTGGTCACCTTTGGAGATGCAGTTGTGGAAACCCGGCTGATGCGTCGCTGTTGCAGTGTATGTAACATGCAAGGCTTGGCTAGTTTCTGGAAGAGATTAATGCTGTTTTGTTTTCTGCTTCAACAGTGGCAATTCTTCACATCTGAATCTTTTATCAGCTCCCCCCTTGTTCTTTTAGTAGCAATAATAATTGTCTCTGGTTAAGTGCATGAAAGAAACTCAACTGGGCACACAATGTTTTTGCGATGATCTATTAGTTATTACTTCTGTAGTTTATTTGGAAGTCTACATTTCTATTTTGTGAGGGTAAATGCAGAGATCACATCTGGAAAAAAAGCACAGAACAGTCTGTAATATTTAGTCATTTTATTATTAGCAAAGAAAAAAAAAAAAAAAAGCCTTCAAAGGCATGTGAACCTGCTGGGAGAAAGACTTGTCTTCAACTGCCCTGGCAAAAAAATAATTCAAAGGCAACACATTTCTCCCTGCCTGTGTGAGAAGTTTTTTTGCTGGGCTTACCAAATTCTCTGCTGTTCCCCTTCATGGGGCTGTGCCAGCGGTCAGGTGCCTGGCTGGGGGTTCAGACTCCGCATCCCCCCTCGTCACAGCAGAGCTGCCACCGCAAGACAAGTATTTTTGCTCCTGTTGCTGGATTTCAGCGCTGCGCTGATACAAGACCTTGCTTAGTGAGGGCCCACAGATAGCTGATGACCTTTCAAAAGAGTGAGATGCAACTGTTATTACTGGGTGTAAAAGGAAAGTAATTTGGGGGGCTACTTTCCAAACTTTAATCTTCTTTACTTTCATATCTCCAAGGGAATGGCGATGTTACTCCGTGGGTACTTGCTGTTTCTGTGGAACTATTTTTATTTTTCCGTTACACTGAAATATATCCACAAAGTTAACCTGTGTTTTTTTTCTGATCTACCAGATGTAATATTGTGAGAATTTCCAAAGGACACTAACTTAACAGACCAACTATTTTCACTGATGAAAGGCATCCAACCTCAGGTCTGCTGCAACCAGCCAGTAAAATGATTCCTGTGAGGCACACAAAGCTCCTTGTTGAGCTGTAGAAAAATCACGGGTTTCAGCTTGGGGGAAAAAAAAAAAAATAAAATAAATGTCATGGGGCTGCACATGTGCTCCAGACCCTCCATGTCCCCCATGCCACATGCACCTTGTGTTCCGGGGGTGCGCAGCCCGTTCGCTGAGCCTGGCCTCTGCACCAGCAGCAGCTCAGACAGGGATGTTCATGAGCCGTGTGTGTTTGATAAGCCACCCTAGTGCTGTCAGCTTGCAAAACAACCAACCATTAGAGGGAAATTTTCTGAAACTAAAATCCCATCATTTCCTTCGGTGTCACCTTTCATATAATTACTAAGCACAGAATTTATAATTAAATGGTATGACTGATTCTGTGACATTCCCATAGACATTTCACAAAGGCTATTTGCGTGCCTTGCTATTTTGTACAGTAATAACTGCAATCAGTATAACTACTATGATTTGTTTATCAAACGTCCCTTGGGTAGCATCCGTTGTCATTTGTAAAACTTTGTGAACATCATGATTTACATACTGTTGCCTGTCTCATGTTACTGTTGAGTTGTGGTTCTGAAGCAGTGCTGATGCTCACCTCTGCAGAAGAACATGGTTGTCTTCCGCATGCTGTGAAAAGTGCACATGGAACCGTACAGCAGCACAGACAGGCAAAAACCTGTAAAAATCTTATGAATAAAATAGGCATTATATCTTCATAACAGGGATCAAAGGGTATACTTATTGAGCAGTGGAATTAACAGATTGAAAAGCGGGGAGAAAAGCGTATTAAATAATCATCCACAAATGAAGAGAGTCTGGAGGAACAGACACGTAGCTGTGGGCTGTAGCAGACCAGGTTAACGTAGCACTGGGAGCCCTGATTTGACATTGTGACATGTGGCTGCCTGACATTGCAACCTTTGGTGTTTGTCATAGGTATAGATCATGTGTGTTGGCACCCGCATGCATTATCTGCCTGTAAAATCCTCAAATGCTATAGAAGTATGATGAACTACTGCTACAGTGTGGATTATATTAATACCATTAGGAGCAGTAGGTTAGAACAGCAGATAAGTGGTGCAGTCACTGCCTCTCATCTATTAACTGACCTCCTGCAACTGGAAATCTGTCTTTTGGATCATTTGCCAGATGTTTGTCCCTTTTGTCCAAAATGCTGGAGCCTGGTGTTCACAGGGAAGGGGGCCTGTGGTGTTTGGTAGTTTTCTTCCAAAATAATGTTGGCTTAAAAGAAAGGGAAACCAATTTCCCTAAGCGCTGCTAAAACCTTCTAATCTAGGAAAAGAGTTTTTGGGTTTTTTTTTTCAAACTGCTCTATTCTCCAAAGGGCACTGCTAAATGACAGCTTGAGCAGATTATGATGCTTAAAAGGATGGGGATGGAGGCAGGGGTCCTGGAAGTCGTCAGTAGATAAGCTTCAGGGCGGCGTGGTATTATCTGCAGCTGAACTGGTACCATCCAAGTGAAGAAAGCGAGTGTATGTCTGTATCCACAGGAACCTGGGATGTGCACGGGTTGCTGGAAAGCCTCAGTGGGGCATGAAAAGAGGATTACTGAGCCAGGTCGGTAAAGAGAGCTGACAGGACTGCTTCACACATAATATTTTATATTTCTCAGACAACACAAGTGTACAATCCTTGTGGAAAGACATGGTTGCCTGGGTAAAGTCGCTGTTGCCTGAAACTTACATAAATCAAGCTGTCTAAGGAAATGAGAATGGCGTTTGCTTTTACAGCTGGGTTGGGTGTTTTCCAGTTGAGGGTACGGTGCTGCCAAAAGGAGGGGTCACACCGGAGGACCTTCACCCCCGGGCAGCCCGTGCAGAGCTGCGGCCGCAGCCTGTCCTCCCTGCCGCGCAGAGCCTGAGCTGGTGGGGCAGGGAGGGTCCCAAAAGGCGGCCAGCAGCAGCTGGCTCCCGGGACGCTCTCAAATTACTGCAGGTTTAGGGGTGCTTCGTGACTGGAGATTTTCATACAGGGACATCAGCCCCGGGTCATGGCCGTGGGCCACCATGATAACAGCTCCACGAGAAATGTGCTGTAGCCCCTTGCAGCAGCGCGGGTACCAAGGGGCCAGCGCCTTTGCTGGAGGTGCAAGGGCCGTGGGCCTCCCTAAGCAAAGCCGTTGTAACATCAAGCAGCACAGCTTTCACGGGAAAACAGATTTTTTCTGGTGTTTTGTTTGCCTTTAAAATGATGTAGCTTGGGTGGGCAGGGGCATTAGACACTAGAAATATCTGAGAGCGCATTTGCATTCAAGTCTTTCTGCTTTCCATATTTTTGCAAACGTATAATGCAGTGGAAGCTAATTTTAATTTTTATTAAAAAATGTTTCTCATTCTTACATTTGCACAACATACTGTAGAGAATGAAATCTTCAGATGACCTGGAAGAGCCTTCTGGGAGATTTATAAACTGTCTACTTCATATGTAAGAACATTTGTTTTAATTCCCATATAAAAGTGAGATAAATTGGTTTGTAATAACACAAGTCCAAAAATATCTCATTACCACTTTATTTCCACATTACAAAATAACACAATTCTCTGCATAATTAGAAAGCTGAATTAGATAAAAGGAGCAGTTGCTCCTGATTAGACTGTGAATACAAAACATTAGCCTACAAAAAAGTATTTCTGACTCCTAAGGAGACTTTTTAAGATTTGCAGCTCTAAGTTCAGTTATTATGGCTCAGCAGTTGGAAATCTCTCCGCTGGGTTAGCAAAGACTGAACGGCCTGATCCTGCAGTGCTTTACGTCTGGGAGTAAGCCTAGCTCATGCAAAATGGTCCATTGATATGATTTGTTCTATAAAAATTGCTGCTTATTAGACGTGTGTATTCAAGACCAGTCTAATTTTCTCTCAAGGTTGTGAAGGTAATTTTCACCTTTTGCATGAATAAAGCAAGAATCTGGAAAATGTAGAAATCTAAAATTCAAATGGAAATCATTTATGTAAAATAAATGATAAAATCTAGGTGCCTTTGCATGTGAATGATATCCTTGGGGTTGAGTTTTCTCCAAAGCACTGCTTCAAAGTCTGATGCATTTGTAACGGCAGTGTGTTCAGTTTAAGTTAAAATTTGTCAAAATTCAGAAGCTGCTTGAGAGAGAGAAGGCGAGAGATGTGAGGGAGGGTGACCCTCCAGAATTGCTGTGTCCTTATGCCGTGGCAAATGTGGCTTCACACCCTCCACGGGAGGGGGTTCACAGAGACTGAAGTACATTGTTTTTAGAAAGCTTTGATTTCCACTGGCAATGCTTAGCTCAATCCCAGTTCTCATTCATGTCAAGTTTGAGCATCTCTCACTAAATCTGCATCTTAATTTCTTCAGTTGATCTCAGGTTTGGAAACTACCAGGTTCATCAGCCAGCTGTAAAAGGCATGCATGAATTACTAGACTCACATTGTCGGTTAAACTTCATCCTTTGTATTTTAAGTCATCCATTTGCATTCATCTAAAATACTTTCAGAGAGTTTATCAGAAGAAGTGGAATAAGAAATGAAATAGTTTCATGTAAACTGCATTTTTATGTTTGACTGGTAAAACCACAAAGCAGAGATAAAATACATAAAACTAAGGCTCTGCATAATAAGCATATCTATCAGTTTCCCTTATCTTTATAAAGCTCCCATTTGTCATGAGAAGCATTGTGTGTCACTCATTTTGCCTTGTTCTACAAAAGCTCTTTTCTCCCTTTCCTTTTATCTCCTATCAGCATAGGCAAGGTAGGAAACCTCGCTGGCATGACACTGAAAAGACCCTGTTGACTAAATAATCATTTAACCTTCAACCCCTTAACAGCAGAAGGACATAAAAATCAATACCAAAATATTACTGGCACTCAGCTGGTTGCAGCTTTTGCAATCGCAGCAGCCCAGAATTAAGGGGACAGCGCTGGGTCAGACCATTCCCAGGGTAAGTCACCTCTGAGTAAGGCAGATCCGCGCTGGTGTAGCCCACTGGCAACCATGCCGGGAAGCCACCAGCCATAGCGTGTGGCCCTGGAGGTGCTCCAGCACTGGTGCAGAAACCTGCTCTCGGGAGCAGTATCCTGTGACGTCTCTGGAAAACTCTGCTCACCCACCCAAAAGACCCATGTCAGGACAGCGCTGCCGCCTGTGACAGGTTTGTGCCGGTGGCTGATCGTACCTCAGAGTACAGGCTCGTCCGACGCGGGAGCTGGCTGCCACGCGTGGGGAGGTGGCCTCGGAGCGGGCTGTGTCCTGTTCCACAGGAGCTGTGCAAGCGGGGTCCCCGCCGTCCCTTGCTGTGTGCGAACTGTGCTTGCTCTTACCTTTCCTTTCTGAGCAAACTGTTAGTACTGCACATCCCCACACAAACCCGCCAGCTGTTCTGAAGTTCAGAAATGCCACATGCAGGTACCAGATGCTGCTGATGAGGAGCCATTTGAGAGCTCCTGGCTGGATGGGGCTTGTAAAAGTAGCTCTTACGCACAGGGCGTCTCCTGCCTCACTAGGGGTTTTAGTTGCTGTCACACACGGTGTGTCTAAGAGGTATGTGTCTGTGAGTGTGGCGATATACAGTTCTTTTGCTTAACTGACCAGTTCATCAAAATCCCTATGGGGAGTGGTTGTTTTCCATGCTGAAGGAGAAGGGGGATTTGGGCAGAGAAAATTTGTAATCAAACATAAATATGCTAATTCTGTCTGTGGAACATAAACAACTAATTACGTGTGTCACACTGGCAGTGCTGTGCCATCCACATTTTTTTTTCTTTTCTTTTTTTTTAAATTTTTATTTTTACCTGTGGTTCAAATTTCTGCTTTCTGCATAAAGGTTTTTATGTGCTTTAGGAAAGTGAATCAAGAGTTAGCTGCAAAACGTTACCGTGCATTTTTCACCATACGGCTACTTGGACAGACTTTCTGTGAGTTCAAGTCATTTGAGATAACTGCGGAACAAAACACCGCTTTGAAGTACCCATGCATCTTCTGTGTGTCTGACAGAGCTCTTCACTGACATAGATCTCTTCTAACCTTGTAGAAATGGAGATCGCGTTCAGTAACACTGCTCAGTAGGTATTCAGTGCCTGCCAGGTTTAGTTACATATCTTGTATATAGAAACAGAATTAATTCTTATTAAATGCGTGTTGCAGAGCCGCATCCTTTTCAGACTGAACCAGAAGGACTGCAGACATTATTTAAGCGAGCTTTCTTCCCCGGTATTAGCAGAGAGATGTGTGCTCTGAATACCGAGCCGGGAAGCAGGCGGTCCCTTGGTGTAATGTAATTTGTCAGGTATGCAGTCCGTGGCGCCTCCCTGGCCTTCAGAGATACCTACAGCTCCTGGAACAATTGCAGGAGCTTTTCATAAAACAGAAATTATAATTACCTAACTTTGCGAGGATAAAAGCTGGTAGTAAGTTGCAAAGCTTACTAAAATAAGGAGGGTATCTTCCTGTTTATCCTTCAGCCCTTAAATGTTATGTTTTGTGTATTACACTTCTAGCTATTACATTTAGTTAATAAATATTTAGGTCCATGTTATTTATATCAATGCAACGCACTTGACCCCAATTGCGTTACAGCTGATTTATGTGAACATAACTGAAAGGAGGATCAGCTCCAGGGAAGCAAATGCATTGAGAACTGTCTTCTTTTTTAAATGTTCTTACAAGACAAATAGACATAGTGCTTATATACATAGATATACAGGTATAGAGTATATATCTGTAGCATTAACAACGTTCAACTGTCAGGTATAAGGTGAGGAATAACCAGCCAGGTAGTAACTCTGGAGCGAAGAGCAGCAAGCAATGACGCTACCTGACTGTGAAAAATAAACACCGTGTGTCACGGCAGTGGTGTCAGACAAACTCAGAAAATACTCGCCGGGCGAGGAGGCCTTCAGCAGAGCCCCGGCTCAGTCTGGGCATCTCTGGGAGGCAGCGGGTCAACAGCAGAGTCCGGGTGGGGGCAGGCAGAAGGGCCTGGGGTCTTCCCTGTGGCTCCAGCTGGGAGGAATTACCCCATCACCTGCCAGAGACCAAGGGGCTGCATGGCACCGTGCTGGTCTTTAAAAGTTCTCCCAAAGACAGTAGATACTTAAATATATAAAAGAAGGTACCAGAGGAGGTGGTGGCCACCTGCTCACCGTGCCACCCGGAGAGGACAGTTAGCAGCTTCGTTCAGGCACAGACCAGAAGTTTTGGAGCCCTGAGTGCTCTGCAGGTGGATTAGGAGGCTGTGACACCCCATCGGAGGGGGGTTAGGACACGGGCAGGCAGGGTGACCTGTCAGAGGTGGTTCTGGTGGGAATGGCTGCTGCTTGGGCAGCGGTTTAGACGAGGTGACCCCTTGGGCTCCCTCCCAGCCTCAAATGGTTATACCTTGGCCTTTCGCTGGATGAGTTGTGCTGTGTCCCAGTGTCCTGACTTCAGCAGAATTTGTGACAACAGCGGTGTCATTTCCTTCGGATAATGAGTAAATAGAAACTGAGACAGCACATGGGTTTTTGCTTGTCTGCATTTGTATGGAGACACATCTGCCCACAGCACATTTTTTATGTTTTCTATAAGGCATTTTATTGCTTCCAGTGGTGGTCTTAATCACTGTAATAGCAACTGCTCTGTAGATATAACTCACGAGTCTGGAGACATTCATATTTTTCTAAATACGGGAATTGGGAAATACCTGGGCAGAGTCAGCATTTTACTCTGCCATTATATTTATTCGTGGAGTTTTTCCATTAGAAATTCAGACTGATTAGCACTGGATAGGAGGAGAGAGGAAGCAGTGTTCTGAAGAAATCACCCTCAATGTGTAATGATTTTCCCATCTATATAGATTTACTGTATATTTATTTTTGAAGAGGCCCTGCAGAGACTTTGCTCCCTCTTCAGCTCCCTCACACCTGTTCTCTGCCATCTCTCTGCCTTTTAGCTGTGCTAAATAGAATTGTTCTAGTTTGTCTACTGTGTTCTCTGGAAAGATTTTTTTTTAAAAAAAAAAGGTTTTTCTACCTCTATGTATTTGCAGAATACATTTTTGAATCCTTGTGGTGTCTTTGAATACTCATCTTATGGCAGTACCTGTTCTCTGACTTGCATATATACCATTTTTTCACAATAAGCATAGCTGAATGACATGACCACATAGATCATTGTATATCTCTCAAAGGCCTTCCAATGAATTGTAGAGAATTAAAGTTTAGTAAAAAAAAAAATCTTTCTTAATTATTTTTAAAAGAAGTCAGATTTTTTTACTAACCTGTACTATTATAGTTCCTCTTCTTTAACTTACAGTAGACCTAAATCTAAATTTATATCAGCGTTATTTCAATCCAAACCTGATCTTCACTCTTTAAATAAACAAACAGAAGCTATACCCTAAGCATACAGTAGAAACTGTATTGTTAAGGATGCTGAATGTTTCAGGCGTTGAGCCTCCAAAGAGGCTGTTGATATATCAGGAAGGCGATGTGTGACGGACCTCTCGGTGGCTTGCAGTGCAAAGGTCTCAGCTCACGCGTCTTTGGTTGCAAACTCATTAAAAATTACTTCTAAACCATTAGTTAATGTTTGAAGTACTACAGCCTTCTTCCCTGTCATCTTATTTGTAATAGTGTCTCATGTGTTGTGTCTCCTAGCTCTACATACAAACTACCACACTTACAATATCCATGAACTTAAGTGCTTCAGTGGCCCTGGGGATGCTTTACATGCCGAAGGTGTACATCATCATCTTCCACCCTGAGCTAAACGTCCAGAAGCGGAAACGCAGCTTCAAGGCTGTGGTCACAGCGGCGACCATGTCATCACGGCTCTCACACAAACCCAGTGACAGGCCCAACGGTGAAGCCAAGACGGAGCTGTGTGAGAACGTAGACCCCAACAGTAAGTACCGCCGCTCTGCTCGCTGCCTGCTGCGCGTTTGGAGGCACGGACCAATATCTGAGGTTGAGGGTCTTCATATTATTTGGCCTTCTCAGTTAAAGATTTTTGATGTCTCACACACATATATATATCTGTGTGTAAGACATATATATATGTGTATTATTTTTTTAATTCTCTATCTCCTCCTCCCTTTTTTGAGTTGCGCTGGTTGAAAGAAACTCCTAGCAAAATACTTGGTAGCTGTGAGTAACTCCTCCTTTCCCTCCTCTGTGAGTAAGAGATCAGCAGAATCCCTGAGTACCAGACCCTTCAGCCTGCGTCATCTCAAACCTGCCCAGCCCTGGCAGGCTGCAGTTTCCAGGGTGGAGGCAGGGATGAGTAACAAGCTCACTGATAACTCTGCTCACCTCAGTTATAATTCCATGTCTTGTGAAGTTTCTTTGCAAAAATCTCACGGTCTTTGAAGTTCCCTTTTAAGGATTTTATCCAGTCCGAATGCAAATCTTGCCACTGATTTAAAAGGAAGATAGATCAAAAAGATGCTTCCAGTTTCCTTAATGCATATCACATGGTATATTGTAGCACAAAATTACATACTGAGGCCATCAAATTTGATTTGCATTTGAATCTGGAAGGAGTTGAGGAAGGAGACAGCTGCACAACTTTGTAGCATATTGGAAAGGTTTAGGCATGTCTGCAGTTTTTATGAAAAACAGATCTGAATGTGGAGAAATGCCCTTTCCTTGCCCGTGATCTGTTCATCCATTTGCTGCTGAAATCCCTGCCACTTCTTGTCTATTAACTGCCATCTGAATATCTGCCTCAAAGCAGAAACTCTGCTGTCAAAGTGAAGTGGAAACAGCCAACAAATTATTGACACAGCACTTTTCCTCCCTTTATTCATCCCTTGAGTATTTTTCCCCGTTGCCTTATCGTGCAGGTATACAAAATATATTCTAACTGGAAAAGCAAAACTTGTTTTTGGAAGCTGAACCATCTGAACTCTGATTCAGACGTGAGGTAGGAAGGAAATGCTTCTCATCAAGTAAGGACCACATCATGCCTCCTCCAGTCACACTGAACAGAGCCCTCACTGCAAGAGGGAAGAAACGCGTTCCCTGTGCTGGGGTATTGCCCGGCAGGAGCGGGGGCAGAGAGCCCTCTGCCCAGTCACATCTCCGCTGGGGGACACAGCGCAGGGCGAGGGGAGCCCTCCCACGGGCTCGGGGCTCTAGCCTGCCCCGCAAGGTGGCTGCTGAGGTCTGAGCCTCCAGCGCGCGGCTCCCACTGCTCCCCAGGTGTTTGGGGAGGGCTGCTGCCATGGCCAGCTTGGAAAAGACCTTTGAGGATGGAGGGAGAGGAAGGAGGAGGAGGGAGGGGGATTTTGAAAGGCAGCTGGGAAAGGGCAGGTGAGTGTGTGTTGCTAATTGCTGTTCTGGTCTACTGAGTTGGAATTAGTTTCTCCTCCAGAAAAATCATAATGCACAAATTCCTACTCAAAGACCTGAACAACAAGAAAACAGAGTAGTTCTGATGATGAAATGTTCAGCGCAGAAGCAGCGGTAGAGCCCGGTGGGAACTGCAGCTGGGGGGTTGCCTGCGCTGGGTTTCCCCTGCTGGTCTCATTCTCCTGTGCTGCATCTTGTCGCTGTTTTCAGACTTCTGAGAATATTTCCCCCTCAAAGAACAGTAAAATTTTCCCCTAGGATATGTTTATTAAAAAGAAATATTGCTGTCTTAAACCCCCAAGCTTCTGGTAAAATCCAACATTTTTTCATCCAGGACTACAGACTAGAAGATGTTTTTAAGAGGCAGGAGCAGCAGTAAGGAACAGAACCCCTTGCTTGTCAAGACGTACCACTTTCTGCCTTAAGCATCCAGTCTTCAGCCTGGTTTCCTTAACACTGATTTAAAGCTGGGGTAAAGTCAGGAGCAAAACTGGGTAAACTGGGAGTGAAGCCCTCATAACTTCGAAATTGGTGTGTGTGAAGGGAAGCTGCTTTCTGTGAACTCGTTTGCTTACATGTAGGATTCCAAAGCATATAAATTTGTTTATTCAACCTAGCCAGTCAGGAAATGTGCAATAGTATTAATTTATATGTCTTTCTTCCAAGTACTGGGCTTTTAAAATTTTTATGGTTCAGAAAATAAATTTTCTCTTAAATCTTTTGATTATTTATATATATGGTGCCATCTGTTCATATCATCAGCTGCACCTACTGCTACTATTTCATTCCCTGGATATGTGTATTAATAAAAATTATTAGAAAATCAAATGAAAGAAACTACTGCTGTACTTCAAGTATTTGGGTACATTTAGTGCCAGCATAGGCTACTGTTAATGGGAGCTTTCCTATAGCGTTCAACAGGTTGTCAGTCAACCCCCTAATTGGGGAACATTTAGCATGTGTCTGTGCAAGTAATTAATGGAATACCTGAGTTGAGGAGTTTGGGTTTTTTAATTTGAGTATTTTGTTGAAAAAAATCTGTTTACAGTTCCATTTTTAGGTGGAAAAAAGAAAAACTATGTTAATAAGCTCGAAAAAAGCAATGTCATCCAAGCGAAACTCCCCAAACTTCATTTTCAGTGAAATTTTGCATATGATATCCATAAATAAATAAGGTTTTGATGTTTTCATAGCAATTTAACTTTAAAAAACCTCACCTTTATACAGTAGGTGGGGAAATTTTTGGAATTTTACCAATTGGAAAATAGGAAATGTGAATAAAAATTTGCCCCAAATGCTTGCATCAGCACTAGGAGCATTAAAAAAAACAAACAAACAAACAAAAAACCAAAAAAACTCTAATACTGTCTTTCAAAAGAAAACAAAAATAATATATTTTCAGTATCTGTCTCTTTACAATTGGATTTGATCCACTAAGGCTAGCTAACATCTCCCTGCAGCTGTGGAGGGCAGCTGGCGGGCTGCGGCAGGCACCTCCCTGGTTGTGACGGCTGCTGTGGGACGAACCGGGATGGGACGTTCTGGCTGTTGGCTCTGTCCTGGGCTCCGCCGGCACCCGCTGGGTCAGGCTGCAAGCAAAGTAGTTGAAGGGATTTAAGGATGAGTCGGAGACTCATCAGCACAGTGCAAAGCTAACTTAGATGCTGATCTGGCTTAGCTACCAAGTGTTTTCTCCTAAGTGGAAAAGTACAGTTGGGTTTTCCAGTTTGATTTTCTATTATATTTCCTGGTGATGCTGCTGTTCATGGCTTGCTCAGGTACTGGAGACTGGAGTTGCCATTTCTATTGAAAACAAACAAATATTTCATGTCACCTAAGAACCAATTAAAACTGAGCCACCAGCACAGGATTCATGTACCTCCAAACATTGGGGAATTCAGTGACTAAGCCCAAATTTATGGCCTGGCCTACTTATATACCAGAGCCAGAACCAAAAGCACAAGGTGGATGGTTTTGCAGAAAAACAGCCTTGAAAAAAATCTCCGTGATTTAGTAGGCCTTTAAAAGAATGCCTAATGAACTGAAGATGCACATGTGGAACTGGAATGCCTATAAATTACCTGAGCGGCTTTCCAAGAGCAGGTGGTCCTCAGCACGGTGCTGAGCATTGTGTGGAAATGCTGCACACAGCTCTCCGGTGATCTGCAGGAATCTGAGCTCGGAAAAAATGTGCTAAGCACTAGGAAGAGCTGGGCTCAAGCACTGGGGTTTAGTGTGAGTGTGAAAGAAGAAATGACATTAACATGGGAGGAAAATCACTGGAAATGCAGTGGCCTTGTATCCCACCCATCAGGAGGAATAGGGACTCACTGTTGCAGCTTTATGTTAGGTTATAAGGGAAGCAAGAAATTTCACAGGCTGAGCTCCCCAGCCATGACCTGGGAGAACTTTCATACCAAGTGGGATATATTAAGGCCAAGCTTTTTGATGTAAAAGTGCATTGCTCATGAAAACTCTCTTAATCATTCCAATTTGCTGTCTGTCACGTGCATGCTTTGACTCGTTCAACAGCGTTTTCCTGCTAATACGTGTTTGCGGCAGATTCAGGTGAGCAGACATGGGTGCACAGCAGCTTCCATCCGTGTTGTGAGTTCATTTGCTCTCATGTGTCCTTGGCTGAATTTCAAACTACTTGAGAAGATGCTTCTCATTGAGTCTGAAGTTGAACAGGTAGTGAGTGCTGCTTCTCGGTTGGCTGCTTGTGTTTCTGCTGCAAGAGTAGTGTCAAACTATGGGAAAAACATTTGAACCTCCAACCCTTAACTTATATTGAGATTTACACGTAATTACTCCTTTTCCCTAGCAACTTGTTGTAAATCATGGCTTTACTGAACAAAGCAACGGGGAAATAGACATCCTGGTTGTTTGGTAGTGAGGAGGTTATGGAGGTTATGCTTCCCAGAGGCTGGATGGGCGGACCTTACTGGAAGGGCATTTGCTTTCATGCATTTCCCCCTAGAAGCAGCCGTGAGAAGGATGCTGAGCTGCCTAGTGCTTCCTGCCAGTGACTCTTCTGGGCAGATGATTTCTTGCAGGAGTAGGGTCAGGGTCTTTCAGGACTTGCCAGCACAGGGAGTGTTGATCTTCCAGTGTTCCCGTTTTCAATCTCATGGGAAAGATCTCACCATCTATGAAAATGGCTCTGAGACCAAGATGAGTAGTGCAGAGTAGCCCAGTACTAGGTGGTTGTGGGCAGGAGGCGTGCAGCATCCCCGTGGCAAAGACACGGAGTGCATCAAAGTGACCAGCAAGGGTTGGAAAGGTGGAGCAGTTCATGGGAGGAGGTCCACTTTCCCTGAGGAGTTCATCTGAGAATTGTTGACACGTGGCAAAGGAAAGGTGTCACCTTAGAATTTTTGGTATAATTTTTAGCTGTGTTATGTTTGTTGGACTTTTAAATTATCAGGTGCTTTGAGGGCTCAGTACCTGTACAGACATATTCAGGATGACTTTTTCTCTTTCTCCTTTATTTAGCATTAAAACAACTTTACATGGCAGTGGATTCAGTTTTCAGTAGTGAAGTGCAGTCGTTGCCCTTTGTCCCCTAACAGACCAGGCACCGTTTGCATGTTTCCATTTTAAAACTGCACCTCCCTGTGTGCTCTCAGGTCCTCTGCCGCAGTGGCAGCGAGAGCAGTGTGTGTCCATCCTCGCTTTGCTCCCTGCCGTGAGAATGGACACTGGCTTTGTGGGTTCCCAGCTGGAGAGTGTGTGGAGCACAAGCATCTCCCATCTCAGACAGACGTGCAGATGCACTGTGCAAATGTGCCCATGCTGTGTCCTGGTGTGTTTGTGTATTCACACCTGCTTGTCCTTAACATCACTGGCATGACATTGCCTACTCCCATCTTTCTGAGGGAAAAACTGAAATGGATGTCAATGATGCCCAGGAACCTGAGGGTGACGGCATGGGTGGGCAAGGACTAGGGAAGTCTTACACTAAAGCCAAAATGTTCTAGGGTTTGTTCAGAGGAGAGGTGAAAAAGAAAAAAGAAAACAAAATCAACCTGACCGGCTGTTTTCTGAGCAGCTGCTCCCATGTTCAGAGGTACCTGAACTTCTGTGAACTGGTTAATTTATTTCTAACCCGGAGTTAATTGCATACAGTGGCGCCTCTCAGCCTTCCACTATTGCTGCTCTAATCTGAGCTCTTCAGTTGGATTAATGTCATGGCCTCCGTGACAGGGCAAAAGTTGAAGAGTTTATTGTGAACAGACGTATTGTATTTACTTTTCCTGTAGACTGCATACCACCTGTAAGAAAGAGTGTTCAAAAATCTGTTACTTGGTACACTCTTCCACCTACTGTATAGCTTTTGCCTGCTTTCCAAAAAGGTAAGGAAACATCTAGCTTCTTATTACTTTATTCTCAAATGATGATGATGATGATGATTATATACATGAATAAATGAACAATGTGCATTAGTGCAGTTATGTTAAAACCAGTATCTAACTTAAAAATTGTTCACAGATCCATTACCGACAGCTCCCACGTGGAGGACTTGCTTTGAAAAGGGGGGACCTGGGACTTGGGTGATCCTCATCCCTGTGCTGTGCCCCAGCCAAACAAAGCAGGTGATCGACTTCCCACCAGTGGAGGTGGATCCCAGTAAAGCCTTTGAAGATGTAGATATTTGATAACAATTCAAAAAAGGAACAAACAAAAGATCTATAATTATTAATTATAATTAATATATATATTTATATATAATTAATATATTAATATAATTGCCATAATTAATAATTATTAATCAGATCTAACCACTAACAAAACGTTTTCTGAGTCATCTCTAGCAGCTTTACCAGCAGTGTTGCCTGGCAGCATAAAAATAACATTTGCTAACGTGTGAGCAATCTTCTTCATTCTAAAATTATAAATGGCTCAAAAAAAGTTGGCAAAATATTTTTTTTCACCATGGGTGTTCACAGTGACCGCTCCTGTATAGCCACGAGTGAACAATTTTTGAGGGCTGGCTTTTTCTGAGTGTTGTGACTGCCTACGCTGTGATCTTGTGAGCTGATTTTGTATTTGTGACTTGATCAGCCAGGAATTACTGCTTTGCTAGTGACATTAGAGGAATGAGAAAGCATTTGATATTGGAGACTAATAACTAATAACCATTAATCAGTATTTCTCATATCTGTAATCCCACTCAGGTGGCTTTGCAGGCTCCTTCGGGGCTTTGCCCAGGTGTGAAGGGTGCTGGCCCATTACTGCCGTACTGTGCAGTTGGTGCCAGAAGAAATTGCTCTATACCGCCTTCAGAATGTTTAGCTGGTCCCTAATAGGTGAGGACTTACATCAGCAAAGGTAGGGGTGTTGCTTGAATTGAGTCTCTGAGTCACAGGAAAAAAAATACTAATATCTTTAGCTGGTGCAAAGTGCCACAGCTCCACTTTCAATTCAACTCAAGTTCTTGTGAAGTGTTCAAATTGCTTTTTATTGTATTTGAATCACGCCCATTATTCTAACTGGCACAGCTCAGGCAGAAAGCCTTATTTAAGGTGTGAAGCTCTTTATGAACATCAGGACAACCTGCCTCGCCAGAGAGCCCCAGTCAGAAAGGTTGATGGTGGCTGGTGTTGAGGGAAATACAACAAAGCAGTCGCAGAGGAGAAGGGGCCACTCAAAGCGTTATTGCAGATCAAATGTGAAAGAGGAAAGGGCAACTAAGGGAAGATGAAATTGCTAAAGGAAAGAGATGAGAAGAATAGGAGAGAAGTAGAAGATGCACCAAATCTCAGGAAAAATCAGTTTTTAAAAAATAAAATTTAAGAACTATTTAAAATTAAAAGAATTACGAGCTCACACAGATTTCTAAAAATTATTTTTTTTCCAGGTAACATTATTGTATAATATAAGGAATTGCCATATGCAAAGGCACACAAATAATTTTGTCATCCAAGTCCTATAAAAAGTGATTGGCCATTCAGATTCTTTAAGCAGATTTTAAAAATTGGGCCACACAATGCTATGAAAAATGCCACCGTCAAGGATGGTGTGGGCTTGTGATGGTCTTGCCCACGCCAGTGCTCTTCTGCATCAGGTATTGTTTTCCATTTCTCCCCCCTGAGTGTTTCTGTTCCAGCTGGGCTGATTGCTGTAGCTCTGGCTGCTGTGTTTTGATTTGTTCTTCCAGGAATACAAAACAAAAACCAGCAAGAAACAATATACTGTATTAAAAGCAAAGCAGTGATATCAGGAAAATATCAACTTGGTTGTAAATTGACACTTGTTTTGCTAGTAACGTATTTGTATGTAGGAATGAACACAGTGCTTAAGCCATTACTTGACTATATCAAATTCTGCTATGTGATGCAGACAGAGATGCATTTGTAATGCTGTTAAATTGTGTCCTGTGAGTGACAAATAGGATTCCTTTACTGCTGAGACTGATGAAAATACAAGGCTGGAAAAAACTCTATATGGTATCTGGGTCAAGAAAAGAAATTGTCCATCACCTGAAGAAGGCGAAGGAACATCAAATACTGTTTGTAGAGCTGCAGAGTCACATTTGGTGCTGTAGAAATATCTGCAGCACTTTTCTCCTCATCTATCACCAAGTGATATGCTCACGGGTCAGGAGGAAAAGACAGTCCAGTGATGAAAGTGCTTGTGATACCTGAAAGGCCTGGATCCATCCCTTGGGCTTTCGAGGCCGGCAAGCAGTGCCATGCTGCCCTACCCTCGTGCTGCCTTCCGTGGGTGATGGCTATGAGATGCTCGTGCATTGCAGGTGGGATCATGTACATCCCAGGAAGACAGCTCATCCCTTCCACTGCCCTCTGGCCTAGGCGAGCAAGGACCATGATGTTATGGGGGTGGCAGGATGACGCTTCGTGCCAAGGTCAGTGACTTCTTCCAAGCTGGTGCAAAGACTGTGGCTTTCTTTGGCGTATCCCTTCAGCACGCTGGAGTTACTGGGCGCTTTGTCATGTATACAGTATGTACTGTTTAACAGGGATTTGCTTCATTGTAAGAAGGACAAAGAAAATCATGGCATGGGTTTCTTTTTTTTTGCTCCAGGAAGGACCTGAGTGATGCCCATGAGCTTGCTGCACTCTGAAGTCTGTCATAACATTTATAAAAGCAGTCAAGGAGAGATGAATGGAGACTGTCCCCCTGCTTTTTTGGCTGGGTAATCATTACGGGGCATTGCTATTTTGGTTGCTTTTTGCAACAGGATGGTACTGGTGGTTCTTCAGCACTTAAAGTTGTTTTAGCAGGGATAATGGTGAAATGCTGCAAGTCATTAGCAACCTTTTATCATTTGTCTGTCTTTTCTGCTGAACTTTGACTTGATCTGGGCCAGATGCTGAGCATGCTAAACCACAGTGGTCCCTTTGCTTTGAAGAAGAAATGTCAGTTGATATTAGCCGAAGCTCTGGCCTCAGATTTCCAAACAGCGGCTAACCTTTCCACCCCAGCTGTGTGCCGCAGTGCTCAGCTGCGCAGGGTTAAGGACACAAAGAGGAGCAGCTACCTGCTCAGCAGAAATGTTTTCTGAACTTTGCACTGCAGCTGGCAGATCCTTAAACTTTGCATTCCCCTTGAATTCACGTTGGGTTTCCCCAAAGCTGGTCCTGCACACGGCTTTGGGCTATGAGCAGCTCTCCAGCACTAACTGAATTAATTTGAAAAATGCCAATCAGTGTACCTCTTGGCGAGGGCAGAGCTGGGGAGGTTGGCTTCTGTACAGAGCAGGCCATTAACACCACTTAGGCTGTTAAACAATTATAGTTGTGTTAGGAGGCAGGGGCTCTCCTCCCAGGGCTTAGGCACAGTGGGCTGCTTCCAAAAGGTTTTCAGTTGCTTTACAAGTCATCTTTTGCTTGATCAGTATGCAGAGGAATTTCCATGGTGATTGCGAAGCGTCAGGATCATTTGCCAGGCATGTGCAGCACCATGTTGTGTGAAGTCATGATGTTTCTTGGTCATCTCTCTCCTAGAATATATATGCAATTACTTAGATTATGCTGTAATGAAGCTGTTGCAGTATGAGTCATGACATGGTTTCAAACTGATGTAAAGTTACCTTTCAAGAGGTAAATACTTCAAAGTACCCTCTAGTGCCAAGGATTTTCCGTGCCTGTCCCCTTCTTGCACCCTTGGGGCCACTTGCACCATCCAGCTGTGGCATCTCTGGGGAGGGGGCAGCTCTTTGAAGGTTTTGGCTCTGAACTGTGTGGTATGCTGTAGCTTATCACACCTCAGAGGATGTGGTATAGAATAATTATTTTCTGGAGTGAAGCATCATTTTCATTTTAAATCTGGCTAGTTTCATCCTGAGAAAGTGCTCAGTTTTTAACCTCACTTGAAGGATTTTTCTATTCAGTGGAAACTGCTAAGAAATGAGAATTTGCAGTCAAAGTTGATAAGCAAAAGAAGCTTCACTGCATCTGTTTTTATTCTAGAATGGCTTGCTGAAAAACTAAACATTTATCATGAATTTCTTGTAATGCTGATATCTAATTTTAAAAGTATTGCACAGAGTTACATCCAGGTGAGGCCTGTGCAACACCCCCTATTAGTCCCTGATATATATTTTCCTGTTTCCCAAGTTGTAAATTATTTTATTGACGTGGTAGACTCCACTTTATTTGACTGATCATGGGATGAGGTTTACTGAGGGTGAGCCCCACACCGCCTGGGTGCCGTGGGTTGAAAAGGGGGCAGCGTGGGAGCGGTGGCATTTGCCCCCACCACAGCATCGCCAGCCACGGCAGCTGCAGTGGCATCTCTGTGCCGTGGTCTGTAAACCATCATCTGCAGAACAGATTTCAAGTGATAGTGGAGGCACTCAAGGATAAAATGGACAAACAAATTCACTTCCCTTTTAGCAAGTTTTTCAGTTCAAATTGGTTTTCTCTCAGCCTCCTGCTGGAAGCCTCAGTTTTTGAAGAGCACGGACTTTGCATTTTGTTTTCAGCTACTTTTATTGTAGAACCAAATAATTTTCCCTGTTCCCAACTGATACTTAAACTGCTCTTTATAGCTGTTTTGGACATGGCGTGGAGGACCATGTCCTGCAGCAGTTGGCCAAACGACCTTTAAAATGTCCCTTTCCACCCAAACCCCTCTCTGCCGAGGGAATAAGTGGGAAATCAAGGGAACATCTGGTTTATTGCAGTGAGGTCGCTGCAGCGTCGGGGTGCTGCCTTTCCCTGAGTCACACACTGTGTCTCCTGCCCGTGGTGCAGCCCCAGATGCTGCAGCCTGTGAGCCCCTCTCCCTGCGCCTACAGGACCAGGGCAGGATGTGCTGTGCTCCTGGTAGCAGACTCACAGAAACACCACTCAGCATCGAGCGGGCAGCACTTACTAAAGCTTTAGCAAAAATGTGGTTGCAACAGACTGTGTTGTAATTGCTCCCCCTCAGGAACATTAACTTAGTTTTATGTGTAACTTTGCATAGCATAGTTTGTTAAAGCAGATAAAACACCATTTGCTGTTGTGCCACACTATGAACCATAAGTGCATTTTTTTTATCTTCCATTTTCTACTGTTCAGAGGTGATTTTTTTTTTCCTCCCTCTTCTTGTAATTACTGCATCCTTTTTCTCCTGAGCTGCTTCCCCAGTGGTCACTCCCTGGTAGGGCCGTGTCTCTAATGCACGCACACTGACTGAGAGACGCACACAGGTCCCTTCTGCACGCTGTTAGGCTCCTTGCTCCCCAGTACTTTTGAAAATTGAAGCCAGAAACCAGCCTGTAAGTATGTATTCCAAAAATTACTTGTTCATTGGCACAGATTTTTCAAGCCATAGTCCAGCTACATTTCATGAGGTTGAACAGTTGAACAACCCTTAATTTTGTACACACTGAGGGGTATCCATAATGAGGCTTGTTTTCCATGGGTACAATTTCACTGGTTTAATATTGTCTTATTTACTTCTTAAACTAAAATATTTATACAGATACCGCCTCTGAAGAGTTGAAGACATGAAGGACTGGGCCCTGTCCCAGTACAAATTGGCATCTGTAGCCCAAAACCCCTGAGACTGAGGATGGCAGGGAGTGTGCTGACGTTGGGTTTAGCGTTAAGCAGTCCTGCAAGGAGCAGGGAGTTGGACTTGATGATCCTTATGGGTTCCTTCCAACTTGAGAACTTCTAAAATGCCTTAAGATCAATATGCTGCAAAGAAAATAGTTTGATACACTCTGAAGGGTCACGAGTGAAATTTAAATGTGCTGCTTGATGTTACTGACACATCCACTGGATTTTGTGAGTTCCCTTTCCCATGGTGGGGCAGAGTGGAGCTGTCCCTCAGGGCAGTGGAGCAGCACCCCATCCCTGCAGCTAACAGCATGGGGCCCTGGCAGCTGGCTGCTTTCTCCAGGTTTCTGTTTTAAAGAAAGGAAAAATCATAGAATCATAGAATGGTTTGGATTGGAAGGGACCTTAAAGATCATCTCGTTCCAGGCCCCTGCCGTGGGCAGGGACACCCCCCACCAGCCCAGGCTGCTCCCAGCCCCGTCCAGCCTGGCCTGAGCACTGCCAGGGATGGGGCACCCACAGCTGCTCTGGGCCAGCGCCTCACCCCCCTCACAGTGAAGAATTTCTTCCTTGTATCCTTCTAAATCTCCCCTCTTTCAGTTTAAAGCCGTTCCCCCCTTGCCCTGTCACTACAAGCCCTTGTAAAAGGCACCTCTCCAGCTTTCTTGTCAGCCCCTTTGGGTACTGGGAGGCTGCTATAAGGTCTGCCCAGAGCCTTCTCTCCTAACTCCCACATTAATTATTTTGCAGACCGTATCACACTTTTAATGACTTACATGTTACAAGACTTGTAAATATGCAGGGAAGTGTCAGGCCCTTTCCTGTTTTAAAAACTGAATTTCTTTATGCACTTGAATGATTCCCTTGTAGTTAGCTGTTTGAACAGTGCAAGTTAAAACACATTATTTGTGGCTGTAAGTATTTTGGATATTAAAGGCTAGGCAGCTAAATAGATGTCTTTGAGACGCAAAGTACTATTAAATGAGTATTAATGAGTGTATTAGTATTGTTCCATCGCTTGCCTTTTTATGTAGATCTTTTTTCCTAGGAAATTTGGAAGACTGAGCATATGTTGTTATACTTCATGACCAGTCCCTTTCTCACTTTTTTGCCTAATAAACTCTTACTAGTGCTAAGTTCTCCCTTTGACTAATTTACCAGTCCTTACATCCTCTCAGGGAGAATCTGTCAAATTCATAAATTGTAATACCAGGGAAAATCAAAGACTTTGGTTCTTTGGTCTTCCATATATTTATAATGAATCCCCGTCTCTCGAGCAGGGTAAGTGTCACCTTGACGGGACTCACTTGATGCTGTTCTCACGTGGTGGCTTGCCATAGTCTCTTGTGTGCTCACACCCTCATCTGTGTTAGTAAGGTGACCCAGATGAAGAGTTGCGAGATTGTGAAATCAGACTTGACACTCTCAGCTTAATTTCACTAAAATCACTGGAATTGCCCCAGGCTAGGACACTGCAACATTTGGAGCCCTGTTTCTTTTCTCCCTTCCCCAAGCAACTGGAAGCATTACAACTGCATCCTGCAGCTTTTGGGGTGTGTACTCTTTTAATTGTTACTGCTACTATAATTATAACAAAAGCGTCCCCAAGAGCAGCCGTGATCCGTAACACCAGGCACAAAACCTGGCTCAATATCGTCGGGATCCTCACAGCCCAGACGTACAGGCTGAAATGCACAGTGCGGTCTGGCCACCGAGGATGAAAGCGTGGGTAGTTTGACTGGGAGTAGCTAGAGAAGAGATTTTAGGAGAGACCAACTAATGGCCTTTAAGTCAAAGACCGAAGGGATCCTGTGCTGAACTTTGTAGTGTGTTTGGCCTCTGAGGCAGTATAGAAGCTGGGTTTAAGGTTTTACAGTTTAGAGTCTTTGCAGATTTCGTGCTTGCAGCTGCTGATTCTTGACTGCTAGAAAATTGTTTTGCAGCCATTTTAGTTTGCCTGTGGTTATTACGATCAGTTAATTTAATTTATTAAATTAATATTATTAACAGTTAGACAAGCAGCCGCACCAACCATGGCTGCAGATCTGCTTCTGAGGCAGTGCAGGAGGTGTAAGCCCAAGCACTCCCCATCTCCGGGTGCTGCCTCCACGGAAAAGCCCCAGCGCACTTAACTGCCGAGGCTTGGTACGCAGACAGGACAGTCTTCTGCCTTCAGTGCATGCTTGAGATGCAATATTCTGGGAGAGAAAATATTTCTAATGGGCTGTGAAGTGCAATGGTTGTGCTTAAATTTGATGCTTAGCAGCCATTCCCTGGTGTAATCCAGATCCCTTCAGCTCAGTGGTCGCGATGAGGGATTTCTTCACTTACACACATCGTCCTGCCCAGCTCTGCCCAGCGGCAGCCATGAGAGCCACATTTTATTTTCCTGTTCATCAAAGCAAGGTATAATTTTGCCTGGTTTTCATTTAAAAAAAAAAAAGCCAAAAAAAACACCTTTAAAAATTCTGTGCTGAATTAAAACCTCTATGAAGAAGCTCTGCTTCACTTCTCATGCGATGGTTTTACAGCCATTAGCACCAGAACAGCTGTCACATACTGCAGGGAGTAAAGGACAGCAAAATGAATTATTTTAAGGACATCCAACATCTGGTTTAGAAGTGAGCAGCTTACATTTATGATGAAATCTATATAGACGATAAGGTTAGGTGCAAACCCTGTATTAAATGAGCGACTTAAATTTTTTTCCTCTCAGGTATAAAGGAGGTCTATTCATAGCTGCCACTGAAGTAACGGGATTGAACATATGTGGCAGTGAAGCTCAATGAACAAAAAAACCCTCCCAGCAGATGTGATGGGGGAACGCTCCCTTTCTCTTTTTCCCTGCAGAAAGAAGGTCCGTGGCTCACTGGGAACAAGCAGAGCCCATTCCTCTTGGATTTGGCTCCTGGGATTTTGGTTCTGTGTTAGACCTCCTGACTTTGCTGCCACGTTTTGACTCAGAACAAAAGACATTTATTTTTTTCTTTTCTTTTTTCCTTTGTGTGTTTTTCTGAGATCTGTGGTACTTGAAATCACTGGAGCCCAGTCCTTAGCGGAACAGCTCACAGGCAGGCAGGTACAAAGTGTTTCCACCCATGGGCAGAACCAGTGGCAGTGGGTTGGCTGAAAGACTGTGTATTCACAAGCCTATGGAAAACTTGGTAAGCAAGTTCTAAAAGCTAATCATACTAATAATGGAGTAAAAAGACCAGGAAAACTGAAAATAAGCAATAGTACAGGTAAATTACGTTCTCAGCGATATGAATCCATGCAGTTTTCTGTGTGCAGGGTTACAATCATGAAGAAAACTGTTCAAAGGTTGTATAGTTAAGAGTAGAACAAAACCTCAATGGTAGAAAATCCCTGTTGAAGTGTGCTACAGTCAACAGGAGCAGAAAAGCAATGACGGCTGTCACAAAATCAGACATACCCCAGCAACTGCCCGTTGGTTATAAGCACATTTACCTGATAGCTGTCATGCTTCTGGTCCAGGTATTCTGTCTGTGTCTGCAGGACGCAGGCACGGGTGTCATAACGTTATACAAGCCTGTTCCTGCGTGCGGTTGTGTATCTTTGGTGATTTTACCCAGGCCTTGATACGTTTTGTCACCTTGTGGAAAACAAGCCCATAGAATATTTCAGTGTAGCGCTCGGAAATGACAGTGCTGATGAACTGAAGGAGCATGTGAGTAAAATGAGCATGAGACACAGCTGAGCATTCATTTGTCACTGACATAAAATAATACTGTAAAATGAAATAGATATTATTTAAATTGACACAGATAGCAAGCAGAGAATATATTTGTGCAGCAGGGGCCTGGGTTTGTTTGGTTTTGGGGGGGGTCAGTAAGCAGCAGCAAATAAAAAAAACGGCACATAAGAAATTGGTCTTTCCCGGTGTTTCTCTCTTACTGCAAATAGGCATCATTTTCAGACTATTTCCAGCATCTGGAAAGACTGTTTTTTTCTCTTTATTGGCTTCAAGAAAGGAAAGGTGGGCATCTTTCAGTGACGTGTAGCAATACATTAAAGAGCAGAGCATCCTTTTGTTCATGAAAATAGACCTTTTGACCTTGGGGTGAGACTGTTGGTTTTGAACTCTGCCTGACAGCAAGAAACAAAGACATGGTTTTATTTGTTTTCTAGCCATAGTGGAAAAAGAAAAAAAAAAAAAAAAAGAAGGGAATTAGGTTAATGGCTAAATACACGTAAATGCCCATGAAACCCAATGGACACACATAATAAGAAGGAAAGGCATTCCGATTCCAGGATCTGATGTTTGGCTTAGTTACTCCTCTCAGAGCTCTGGGTCTTATCTGAGAGAGGAGTCTGGCACAGCATCTAGTGAGATGTCTGCTCTTGCTGTTCAGTGGAAAAAAGAAAAAAAAAAATAGTTGCCATAGTTACACCACTTGTCATGATGCTTATCATGTCTGTGGAATAACGAGCCTTATATTAAATCTGTACTCTTATTAATATCAGCTGCTAAACATTTCCAGGATATTTGAAATCAAGACTTTCTGCAAAAAAATTAAATGTTGATTGCAGCAAAATGGTACTGTTTAACCATGCAGCTCAAGTGTAATTTTGTTAGACACTTTATTACAGAATTATATACCATGAATAAATTTTCCAGTGAATTTAGCCACTTTGCACTTCATGAACATTCTTGATATTTCTGTTAAGATGTTTGTTACTTGCAACTCTGCCAACTAGCTTGAGGAGGCCAGCTTGAAGAAAAGGAGGGGAGTTCTTTTAGCTGAGGAAGCGCACCTTGTCAGTGGTGTGGCATTGCATGGGCTCCATGCTGCAGTAATTCAGACTTCCCAGGTGTGAGGGGTGAAGGCTGTGATTGCACAGTGTTTATCAAGGGAAATTCATCTCTTCAGAGGAGAGGATGCACCAAGTAAGAACCAGTTACCCACGGGATGCTGAAGTGTTTGTTCAGTCTTCTCTGTCATGTTTTTTCTGGAAATAACAAATAGAACAATAAATATGACACTTACTGTTATTTAAAATAAAACTATGACCTGTTTCTCTAACACAGGGAGGTTGTACTCAGTGCAACCTTGTCATTCATGTCCAAGGATAGTTCAAGATTAACAGTCCTTTGGCGAGATGTTGTTTTTCTCCCCTTGCCTGGTTCCCTCGTCGTGCACAGCAGCAGCAGGGCTGTGCTTTGCTCAGAGACATGAGTGATGGCCTGAACGGGCAGTTTATTGACTGAGAAATTGACTTAGACAGAACCCAAATGCTGCAAAAGTTTTCTCTCCGGATGTCATCTTGGTTTCAGTTTTCTACTGAAAAATAGCACGTCTTACCAGATTGTGAGAGGTACAGGTCTGCGTCTGGCTGAGTTGTGTAATTGAAATGGGTTGGTTGGTTGGACCCAGGTCCTAGCAAGGCTTTTGGTTTGGCACTGCAGAGAGCCACAGCCTCTGCATTCAGAGTAGGGACATGTGCTGGTCTGTAGGGAAAAAAAAATGGAAATAACAAAGTAATGGAATTGCTTGTAATTCGTTAAATGAGTAAACAGAAAATACCTTTGTAATCTAACTTGGTATGAAACCCATCACTGAATGCAGTTGGGGAAAAAAAAATTGAAAAAACCATTGTTCGATCCTATGTTCCTGCTGTTTGGCAACTGCACAGAATTTTGATTTCTTTAATTTTATTTTTTTTATTAAGTAGGTACAATTATTAATTATAAAAACATTTTTGATTCTTTGATCCTTGAATAGATAAACTAGCTAGGTAAGTAGAGCTGTATTTACTGAATACTTGTGGAAGTAAGAAAATCATTGTGTGGTTACTTTATAACCGTTTATTTGCTTGTGTATCTCCTTGTGTCAAAACCCAGGGCCCTGTGCGGCAAAGTGCTGGCGTGTGGTGTGGGCAGGGGCTGGCTGAGAAGTGCTGTTAGGGCAGGGGGACAGACAGGGGCTTGAGTGGTTGCTGGGTTTGGGGTTTTTTGGTTGTTGCCCCCTACGTGGCGAGAAGGGAGCAATGGAGCAATGCTTCGCAGGGTTCCCGGGCGGTGATGGGCCCGTGCAGGCAGCTGGGAGGGCTCCCTGGTGCGGAGGGCAGCCACAGAGCCCCGCGGCCGTGCCGAGGGGCAGGGAAGGGGCAGTAGAGAGGATGGGGCAGCAGCACGAGGCGGTGGAGAACGTTTAGGAACCAGTTCAGGAACAAAGTCAAGAGGTAAAGAGGAATCGTTTTCCTATAGCTCTGACTTCAGGACTCCTTTGGGATATTTTAGAAGATCACTCAGGTCATAATTTTAATTATGTTTCATGCAAACTGTTTTCACACTTGGCTTTAACAGCTCTCAATAGAGCCTGGCTTTCCAGGTAAGATAACCAAAGTACTATTAATTACTTTGTTTTAAGCAGGTGAAAATAATTTGCTACTATTTGTTATCTTTCCGGTCCACAGCATTCAAATGGAAACATTTTAAATGTAGTTTAAATTAGTATGTTTTCTGTACTGTCAGCTCCAATTAAGGAATAATATGAATTGGCTTTTTTTTTTTTCCCCTGCCATAATCTCATAAAGATTTGGAAACACATTTCCTAAGACCCTGTGTGCCTTCGCAGGTACGCGGAGGGGCTGTTGCACGCTCCCACCCGCAGTGAAGTGCTGTGCATTCAGTTGATGCGAAGGCTGGGGCAGCACCGGCTGCCCGACGGGCATCAGCTCCCGGCTGCGGGGGTGTGTCCCCGGCTCAGCCCCTGTGCATCGCACCCCAAAGCGCAGACGTAAACGTGGTGGTTCCTCGTGCCAGGTCTTCTTTAAGCCTCTCCACAATTGTTCATTTGCTGGAAGCATTGATAAGATTTTCTGCTTTTTGTGCTGTGATCCCAGTGTTGCAGATACTTTCAGACTTCACCTGATCCAGAGTTTTTATCTGCCAAGCAGGCAAGCAGGAGACAGGAGAAAGGTGCAGCCAGACGCACCAAAGATGGGTGCTCTTCAGTAGTACAAGGCTTTGTTGATTTTAGCTTTTATTTAGAAGGGTAAAACTAATCCTTTCCTATTACAGTCTTACTACCTGACTCAAAACTTCAGTTGTGGTTATCTTTCCAGCAAAAACATGATGATTTTTCAGGCCATAAATAGAATGGCTGTGGCTCATTGGGTCTGTTCATTGACTCAAAGTCATGTTTTATGTTAACAGCTTAGATGGCAATATTGACAACAATCTCTAAATTTATCTCTGAAGGCACCCACCTTGGTAATACCTTGTGAAGCAGTCAAAGGTGTGGCTGAGAGGGCTGGTAGCGGGTTTGTCACTGCGGGTAGTTCCAATTATCCTTCCAGCTTAACGCAAGGAGTTTATCGATGTTGAGTTATCAGTGTAAGCAGTGCAGAGGCAGGGAAACAAATGACGTGCTTTTTGTTTTTTTACAGAGGACTACCACTTTCACTGGTAAATATTCATACGTGACGAATGCCATATCTCACCACTGCAGAGGGGGAATGTGTGTCACACACCCTGTTTGTGGCCTGGTTTTAGAGCTCCTAAGAATTAGAACAGATACATATCTTGGTACTATTTTTCAGAGGAGTGCATTCCCTCGGATCATCAGTTTTGCCCTTACTGTGGGCATGTCTCCCATCAGAGGCCATTTGATTCTGGTGATGCTCCTCAGTGACGTGCTTTGCCCAGGAGCAGGACCCAGCCCTTTAGGTCCCGGTGCCGGCAGGCTGGCGGTGGGGCAGAAGGGCTGTGGGGTGCACGGCTGAAGACGTGGCTTGAAAACCACCAGAAACATAAATGCGCTCCCCGTGTCCAAGTGGAAAAGTGCTCTAGAAGCATCGTAAGAAACCCGTAACTTCGCACATTATTTTATACTGTACTGTAAATTTTTAGGGCCAGCAATACTGGCTCTGCTGACACCAGTGGGTGCTTTGCCCACCATTTTTATGGGAGCAGGATCTCAGCCGTGCAGTGCGATGCCACTCCTGCCTGTGGAGTTCGAGCTTAGCTGGGAGCTCCCCATCACACTGGCTTAAAAATGGAAGTGTATGTTTTGTGCTACATCCTACAGGATCTTTCCTTACTTGTCTTTATAAGACAGCTTCAGTTTAATGTCCAGAGAGCAGTGTTTCGAGGTATAATGGTTACCCCGTGCCATTAGGCAAAACTTCCCAGCGCACAGGGCTGTATTGCTTTCCTCTGACTCAGGAGAAGCGCGGCTTTGCAGCCAGTGTGTGAGCCAGAGTTCATTGTTTATCCACTATACTGGGTGGAATGTGCTCAACTTTCAAATAAGCAATTCATTCTTTCCTTTTTCTAAAGAGGTAAGTGCCATGTGCAATGCTGTGTACTGACTTTGCAGAGTAATCTTTACATCATTTTGTGGGTTTTAAGGTGATCAGTATGATAAGCTTTCCATCCTTTCTGGGACTCATTGTGGGAAAGCCTGCTTCACTGAAATTAATGGATATTATTATACTCAAAACGAAGTCAGAATTTTCTAGCTTTGTGCTGTAGTGCAAGCATCTTTCTAATACAATCACTTTTCCTACATTGTCTGAGCTTAAAGTTTCTTCATCCCTATCGAGGTAGAAGTTCAAGAGCAGAGTAATACATCTGCAGAATGACAAGGCAAACTCATACTTTATGTGCTCAAACCCTAACGAGCTGTCTTAGGCTATAAGAATGTCATGTCATTGCCACTTTGACCTGAACTGATTTCTATCATTATGCTGTTATCTCACCCAAGAACTGCTTCTATTATTCGTCCCATCGGATACATTCTCTGTTCACACAAAAAGTACATCATAAAATAACCTGGTGAATTAACAACATACACCTCTGATAGCAGCTACTACTTGAAAGCCTTATAAGCTAAAATGGACTTTTGTTTAAAGAAAAACCTACTTCAAATCCAAGTGTGCCCTGGGGAACTGGCAAGGTCGTACTCTTGCTTCCTATTAAATCCTTCTGGGAACTTCAAAGCAATCCTCGTTAAAAGAACCCATTATATTGGATATTTGTAATTGTTACTTATGGCCCTGGCGCTACTCTGCACAATATTTTGCCAGTCCCCTGGGTTCAAGGCTCACTTCAAGTGTTATATCATTCACTTGACTAGCTATGCAGTCTGAGTTTGCTTAGGGGCTGCATGATAGACAGGGTAAATATCCATTTCTAAAAGGGATAATAATAAGAAAACCCTAAAGGTAAGATGTAGCCCTGGTTAGAATATGAGGGATTTAGAAGTGACAGCTGTGTAAAGTGACAGATGTGTGAATGCTTGTTGGATAGAAATATACCTGCAGCGTTTGCCCAGTCCTGCTCTGAACAACACATTTGCATGCATATGCATAAACATAATTATTCTAATAATAAGAAGTGACTGTATTGTTATTAGTTGCATTGTCAACACTGCAGAGGTGAGCCCAGGCTATCAAGTGTGCATAAAGCAGCAGTGCAGGATCGCTCAGGCTGTTGTTTCTGATTGTGCTCTCCTGGCGTTAATCACTTAGTCAAGATTTCTGGGCGCCGGTGTTCACCTTATGGTCTCCCTCTGAGGAAGGAGCTTATAAACATTATCAGTGTTTTCCAGATTGGAAGCAATGACATCTGAGTGGCATTTGGTGATGGAACCAGATAGATGGGCTTGGATGTCTGGCTTCCAGCCGCCTTGGTCACATCAGTGGAGTGGAGCCAGTAGAGGATCTGGCCCTGTCTTCCTAAATTAGTGTGTGTGCACGTGTGGGGGAAGCTGGGGGGTGGTTGGTTTGGGGTTTTTTTTTCCAGCATTTGACATTTTTGTGACAGCTCATTAGACTTCGAACCTTAAGCACTATGTTGCATGTCTGTGCTAGGTAAAAACTTGTCCATATGGCCCAACCTGACTTGCAATGATTTCAGCCAGCCTTGGGATTTGCTTCCCTACTTCCCATCCCACCAGATGACCTCTGCAGTGTTAAATCCCATGCACGTGGGTCTTCCTAGCAGCAATAGGTGAATTACAACCGTGGGATACTTTAAAAAGCCACTGCCACTAGGTTGCTTTTGTTTTCCAAGAAAGGTGGGATCACTGTGCGTGTTCTCCATCCCTCTCCATAGCCAAATGCAGTCAGACAAGGTCTGCCGGGCTTGCAGCAGGAGCACTGCTCAGCGGGGGCTGCCCAGGAGCTCCCAGAACGTTCTGCAGGCTCAGCCTAGCTGGTGGGGCTGGCAGCACACGTCTCTGGCAAGCGGTGTCAGGTACAGCAGTTTCTCTGGATCGAGGTGTTGACCAGAATGTCGCGTTGCCAACTCAGACTGAGCCCCAGAGGCAGCTGGGCAGTTGTCTTCCCAGCCGCTGGGCTGAGACGGGGCTGCCACAGGTCTGGCAGTGCTGGTCCTGCCCGTTCACGTGGTGGCACCAGGTCGCAGGGGGACAATGGGCCTGCACAGAGCAGGGCAGCCTCTGCAGCCAGCCAGGTTCTGCAAATGTAATTGCGTTTTCTTGCAAATGTATGGAAGCAGAAAATGAGACAGTCATATTGTGAAAACTGAAGAAAATATCTGAGTATGTATTTATACTTTTTAAAGCCAGGCAAGTTATTTGTTCTGCATTTATCCAATTAACTTAGTTGTTGGGATTTTTTTCCAGTTAAAATCTGCAGGACTTTTTATTACTCATATGCACCTATCAGCTGTTCTTCATTAGTTTGAAGAGTTTGGCTTCAGGAACCTTACTCTATGACTTCTTTTTCTTTTTTTTTTTTTTAAACAAGTTTTTCATCTTCATTACTACACAGATGTTTTTCTTCCGCCCTGCTAGCGGGAGTCTCCCAGATAACGCATCCCGTAGGAAACAGCAGGAGCACCCACAGCACACGCTGCCTGCTGCGGCAGGGTGACCCTGGGGGGGCACAGGCATGGCTGAGGGGTGACATTTCTTAGGCTGCAGTTTGCACATGTCTTGCAGTGCTGTCCTTTGAATACTGCAGCTGATCTGATGAATCTCAGCAAAGCCAAAACAAATTATCACGATGGCACAGGGAATTCTTTGACGGCAAACTTGTCTTTCAAGGAACATCTGAAGGAAATTTTCAGATTACCTTTGGAAAATTTTTACAGCCATTCCTAAAACCTGGCACATTTTCTTATTTTGGTGGTAATCACCTGGAAACCTACAGCATTTCAGTTAAAATGAATAAAACTCAAGAGGAGACTAGCACTAAAAAAATGTCTAGGTTCTTAAAAAAGGCAAAAAGCCAAAGAGGAGGAGCTCCTGCAGGGACTGCCTGCCAGCGCCGAGTGCGGGGAGAATGGCATCCTCTCCCCAGGGCTGGGGTCCATTGCTGTTGAATCCAGGTACAAAGGCAAACGTCAGTTTAGCACGTAAGTAGGTTTTAAAGTTATCTCCACAGAAGAATCATGGATGAACATAAAGAAGCAGGCCATCAGCAGCAGGAAAGGCGAGGATGTGGTGGGGCAACGCTGCTGGAAGTGAGGTCTGGCTTTTTGGTACGCCAGGCAATCTGCAGCTTTAAAATTTTTATTTTTTTTCTTCTTGCAGCAGATTTTCTTTTTATTTTTCCCATGAAGCAACACAGCTGTGAATGCTCCCCTCTTCCCTAGGAGAAGGTTTCTGCTGTATGAGCTGCAACATACAGAGTAAGACGTGCCATCATCGTGTGCACAGGGACAGAGCAAGGATGGGTCGGTGCGCAGCAGACATGGGGCTGTTGGATCAAAGCTGCAATTTAGACACACATGGCCATAATTAAACTCCAGCAGCTACTTTGATTGAGCTGAAGGCCAAAATCCTATAGAAGATTGTGGCTTTAGTGCCTCTGCAAAGCTGATCAAGCTGGCCCTGATCACAGTTGCTGATATCTCAGACTTTCTTCTGATGGGTAATCTGTGATGGGAATGCAGTCAGAGAGTAGTGGTGTGGTAACTGGGAGAACTGCTGGTAATCCCAGCAGACTGAAAGATGGCTGTGGCAGCTCTGCAGACAGTGGTGCCACTTCCATCCAGGAAAGCATCTGCTTATTAGCAAGGTAAATTAAGAAAATAAAGTTTCTGTGAAGAGCTGATGGCCTTTTACATTGAACTCCTGCACCTACAGAGGAGAAGAGATGCATAAACCTTATTTGGTTCCTTCAGGAATGACCCTGCAAGCCCAGACTGAAGTTCTGGAAGAACCAGTACTATGAGTGTGGGGGTTTTGGTCTGGTGTTAACATAAATCTGCTGGAGAAAGAATCAGTGATGGATGAAGAGGATGACTAAGCCTTCCACAGTGTTCAGCTTTTCTTGTGACTTTTCTCCAGAGGGGAATAACCGAATCACATGAGCTGCACTACTTGTAGGAAATTAATCAGAAATCTCAGTGAAGCAGCAACAGACCTTGTGCAAACCCAGCGCTGGAGCAGGTCTGCACCGGAGCAGGTCATCCCTGCCGTAACCGGGATGCTAGTCACGCTCGGGATGGCACTGGCCCGACATGGTCTTATGGTCCTCGCCACCGCAGCACCTAACTGAACTTGTCACACAGAGACACGGAAAAGCTCCTTTACATTACAAGCAAATTTGCGGTGCAAATGTGTCCGGACTCGCATAATCCACCCGAAAAGGTAGTGGTTGCTAAGCGACGCAGCCCTGTTCTCTTTTTATGCCATTTTAGTTCCTTCTCAGCTTTATGTTCCATGTCTAGGGCTGCTTAATTTGATCCTATTTGCAGTGACAATTTAGGGTCTTGTGCCTTGGATACCAATTCACACAGAATGTACCAATCATCACACTTGAAAATCACATTTGTTTTTGGAGCTGGTGAAACCGGAGTGGAACCCGGGGTTTGTTTTCTGCCAGAGGGGCGTTCCCGAGGCCGTGTGGTACCAACCTCACACCGTTATCTCCCCCCACCTGCCCTCCATCCTCCCGGACCACTCGTTGATGGCATGTAATGAATTCATTACACTGTTCACAGATTCCGTCTCTTCTAGAGAATTAACCTGCCTCAGGCCTCTCTCACCCACTCCGTGTGTGTTTGCCGCTGTTGTAACATGCAGAGCATCCTGCTCCAAAATCTGAACCCACATTTCCCAGGTGTTGGTTTGGTGAAACTACTGATGGGGCAGAGTGGGCTAGATGGGAGGGGTAGGGCAATTGCAAAAATGGGGATGTGAAACCGGTAGCATTAACAATGTGTGATATCCAGCTGAACTAAAGAAAAGTGATTTTTTTATAGAGGCAAATATTTGCATCTCTTACAAAGAGGTTGTGGCAAGGTGGGGGTTCCAGGTGTCTTGACTTTCTCCCGGATAGCCCCCCATCAGAGAATATCCTTGCATGGTCTAGTGTTTGTCTGGAAATGCAGTTATTGACCTGATGCCTATCGGGATTCTATGCTGACATCATTCTCAATACTGGGCAAAAATAAGAAGGAAAAGGAATTTACCAGAGCAAAGCAGAGGGATGAAGTCTTACTAAGGAATTTGAAGCATATATATGTAAAAAAAGGTAAGGAAAAGACAAACTTGAAATATAACTGACACCACCCACTTACATTCTGGTTTTGATTTTCTAGCATTTCAGGGAGATTACAAGCAGCGTGTTAGTAATGCGTGCCATAGTACACAGTGTGTCGCAAGAGTAGCAAAAGGAGTATGAGCGGTGACTGTTAATCTATACAATTCTATTATATAATTGTTTTTTCTATTAATTTTTGAAGTGTCTTTATAAGTAGTCCTGGCTTCTTGTTATGGTGTTCTGTGTAACGTTATCTTTCAGTCCTGCCTCTGGCCCGTTCTCTCGGCTGGGTACTTCAGCAGTCGCTAAGAGCAGGCAATCCAGCTGTCCTGCCGGGAGAAGCCAGAGGGCCATGGCCATCAGAAGTGATGTAGGGATGGTCAGAGAAGTTTATTGGGGTTGCTCATGCCTCAGTCAGTGCTTCAACATGAGTATTGTTCATCTTGGAGGTTACGTCATAGTCGCTGCTGTATTTTTGTTGGCTCAGGTTTGATAAGACTGCACAAATAGAAAGAAATCATTCCTGCAGCGCTGATCGTCCAAGCAGGACGGTGTCCCCTGGCTGGCACACCAAACACGACAGAGCCCGAGCATGCGGCTGGGTGATGTGTGCCAGGGCAGGCAGATGCAATGCCAGGTGATGATGAGGGATTGCCCCTGCCAGGTGCCCTGCCCCAGCGTCTGCGGCAGAAGGGGAGAACAAACCGTCCCCTCTGAACTTGTTGCCAGGTTGCCACCAGGCTGCTTAGCTACTGGATAAATTAGTCAGGAAATAGAAATGATGTCTGTGGTGGCGTCTCCCTCCCTGTTGTCATTGTGCTCTGCTGACAAACCTCTGGGGTGGCCGAGCACCACCGCTATGTACGTCGTGCTCAGCACTAACTGTCGCTGCTTTACTGAGAGTGACAAGGGGATGCAACAGCTAAAGATGATACGATTTATGAGAAGAGAAAGCTGTAAAGCAATTACGGAGGAACACGCTTTTTGCTAATGTTACATTTGTAATCAATATATTCATACTCCATTATTAAAACATGAGGTTCTGTGTGCTAATCTACATAGAAGTCATGCAGTTCAGGCTGCAGCTCGGAGACAAACAGCTACCCACCAACACATGCAGTAACATGAAATGGGTTTTGTACACCTGTAGGCATTTATATACCAGATAAGTTGCCAATACACCATGGTACAGAGCACAGCAGGAGAGATGTGAAAATGTGATATAACAATCTATTTACATTTAGATACTAAATTTAAAATGATATTATTTTCTCCAAGCTTCGTTCCATGTGTTGGGTCCTGAGTGAACCTGTAGAATCATTTAGGACTGTTACTTTCATCTATTTCTCATATATATTCCCCGATTTAAAGGCAGCAGAGCATATGGATAGCTCTGTTTTTCAGGCACAGAGATGGAGGAGGAGCCACATGCATCCATTTCCCTTTTAGATGGACTAGAAGTAGGATTTAATAATCAGCCGCTGCTTTGCTTGCCATGAATGACACAGGTTTCTAAGCAAGAATTAAGAAAATGAAAAAGAGGGGGTAAGCGTAATCTGCCACAGTGACTAGAAAGGAAATCGGAGCTCAAGTTCGAGACTCATAACCATCACGATATTGGTCCTTGCTCAGTGCTGGAATTACTCAGATCATGTTTCATACATTTGATAGCTCAAGATGCCTGTGGGCTGTAATAAAATTTATTTCTTGCACTGTAAATCTTTTCTCTTTAAGCATGGAAGAGGTTACAAATGTGCATAAAATTGAAGTGAAAGTGATTAAATCTCACTCTGAGCAAGTATTGACAGATCTGCCTTGCTTTTGGATGCTGTGGGAGCTTCTTTCTTTGTGGCCCATTCTCAAGATAATGAAAACCAGTCAAGTGATGAAACTTATATATCCAAGAGGATTTTTGCATTGGCATGTTTGTTTTTAATATGTTGTTGGCACAGAGGTGCAGTTACTTCAAATCTTGTTACTCACTTCTGGAAGGGGATGGGTGTAGGCTATCACTGCCCCCCACCGCCTGCTGGTGAGCTGAAAAGGAAAGGGGTTCAATTAATTGTTGCACTTTAACAAAACATTGGTTATTTTCCACGTGCAGATAGGCAGGTTGTCTTCGTCTGGGTTGTGGTGCTGCAGGCTGCCTGCGGGTGTCTTGAAATGGATGCTTGCAAGGGAGGAAGGTGGGATGCATTTATGGAGAATGGGAGAAGACATGGCACATAACTGAGAGGACATAGCTGATATGGTTGTCAGTATCTTGTACACAGTCACATCCTTAAAATTAATGCCATGCTATGAAGTGTCAAGCTCGTGATGGGCAAGGTGCCTTCTTTATGCTTCCATTGGTCCAGGTACCAAGAAATTAAATGCCTGTCCTGTCTCAGCCCATCTTGGAAGCCATTGCTCTTGCTTCTTGGTTTTTCAAAGCTCCTGATTACTTTCAAATTGAGAGTACATGGAATACTCATAAAACCAGAAGACTAACAGCAATGTCAGCAGCACAAGGGAGATGTGATAATTGCACTTTCCTTCTACCCAGTACCGTGTGTTAGCAGTGACGCGATACTGCACTTCATCACTCCGTGCATCCCTGCAGCAGATCTACCTAACCTTTCTGAAGTGTGACAGCCTAGGCTGGGTTCCGCCACAACGTGAAGAAAACAATTTTCTTTTCAAGCAAAAAAAGTTAAGGCAAAATAATGGGAGCTGCAGAACCCTGTGCTGCACTCCGCTTGCCAAGTGAGTGCGGTGTGGTTACCTATGGCTGGACTGAACCTTGGAGACTGTTTCCAGTACAGGGGTCCTGTCTGTATATGTGAGATTGTATTCTTTGGTATTCCTCTTACTAATTTCTTCTCTTAACCAGAAGAGTTGTTGCTCTTCACCACTATCGGAAAAGGGCACTTGTCACTGATAGCCACATGTAAGCTCTTTCTAAATAGAAAGGTCCCCTTTATTCCAGCAAGTTATATGGTGCAAATGCCTCCAGAGCACAACTGTTTGCAAATATGAAATATGCAGGCAGTCAATACCTAGGATGTTTCCTTTCTACATGGCAGTTTGCACTTAAGAATAGCCAGCAGCCCACATCTGCCCAGTGGCTGGCTTGTTCCTGCGTGGTGACCTCAGGAACAGGGGATACAGCTGGTCCCTGTACAGGTGTAGTCCAGTATTTCATATTCTGCATGCCACAGCTGTTGGCCTACCTCCAGTGCATCTAAGTCAATGGCCACCTGAGGTTGACATAATTATATGTATATTAATTAACATTTATATGTTATTTGCAAGAGGACAATCTGTTTCCACTGTTGGAAAGCCATCATCCATTAACACTAACAGCAACAGAGCGTACGAGATCTGTATCTATTTTCCATTTAAAGAACAGGGAACTATCATGTATCGTGGATTAAAGCATGGTGGATTCTGGTAATGCTGATGTTTCATTAGCATTCCCCATTTTCATGTAAATTAATTTCTTTGAAGAAAATCAAATCCATACCTGGCCCTAATTGCCAATGATAATGATGAGCTGAGACTCAGTAGAGATTCATTATCGAGGTAGGCTGTCTGTCTCCTGAAGTCTTGAAATCAAGACTGGATGCTTCTGGACGTTATGCATCAGCTGAGCATCCAGTTCCCGGAGTTAGTGCAGGGACAGAGCTGCAAAATGCACCAGCATAAGAAGAGACATGATCTCCTCTGGCCTAACAGCCTTTAAAACCAAAGAAGATTGTCTGTCCTCTCCTAAAATTACCATGAAGTATTTATTGATCATTTTATCTAAATTATGGATGATGCTTTTGTCAACTACATTATTCTTGTAAAGCAGAGCTGTGCCAAAGATAACTAGTGTCTAAGGTTCAGATGCACGGAGCCCATCTTTTCACAGAGAGGTTACAGAAGTCCATGCTATCAACAATATTTCTTGGCCAAATTAATTTGGCACTGGTGTTTCATTGTCACATTGAAAGTGAGAAATGAGCTGCTGTGGTTGAATTTGTGAGAAAACTCATCAAGTAAAATTATCAGGTTTGCTGAAAGGTAGAGTAAAAGCCCTGCGAGCATTAGAGGGGTTGACATGATATGAACCAGCAGTGGAGAGTATCAAAATCTCCTTCTCTGTCATAGGAATTCTGCTGCTATTTGGAATTGGAGCATGTAATGGATAAAGCTGAAGTATATCACAAAATAATACATGTAATTACTTTGCAACCTGTTTCCTGATGATATATTTTTTTTCCAGCTGCATTTCACCTCTCTTCAGCATTTAATAGCATACCTCAGTTTATTGAATATTTGCAGTCTAGCCTTGAAGGATAATGAGTTTTATCTTGCCACATGTTGAACACCTTCACGTCCAAGAGAAGTTAATAGGAACTGAAGGTGATCAGCATTTCGTGGGATCAGGCCTTGATTGATCAGACTCTGGTCGGGAACACAGTGAAAGAGCTGAATTAGGGTTTCAGAATAACACTGCAAAGTGCTGGAGTTACACAGGAGGTTCTTAAATTGCAGCCTTGAAAATACCTAGCAGTAAAATTTGTCTTTGCCAGTAAAAAAAGATAGTGACCACCATGAAAAAAAAAAACACTTACATTAGACTGTGCTCCCCTGCATTATACTTTCAAAATATTCTGAATTGTTGGTGAGGAGCCTGTCCTTATTTAAGCAAATGTTTCGGAAAAGCAGGCCACATGAGAAGTTGGTAGTGGTCTCTGGTTAATACTGCTTCATGGCCAGCCCCAAGGCGGGGGATGCTCCGGAGGGCTGGCGGACCTCTGCTCCCCCAGGGCGGGGCAGTGGTGGAGCTCAGCAGCCCCCAGAAATCAGTGTATTCCTTTCTCTTCTCTTCCAAATGTATATTTTCCTGGGGCATGCACTGAGGATCAGGTTTGTTTATATATTCAGGTTTTCTGTGTATGACTGATTATGATTCACATTAATGTATTTTGCTGAATCCAAATTACTCAAAAAACCCACAGATGCTTTTTAAGAATACTTGATAATAACAGCAATGTCTGGTAATTGTAACCTTTTGAGAATATCCATTAGCTTAAACTGGTCTCATGGTAACTCAGTGAGTTAGAATATTAGATTTTAATCTTTACTCCAAGAGCATACATACTTCATACACATACTTTTCACACTTTTCTTTCTTTTTCTTTTTTTTTTTTTTTTTTTTTTGGAAGTAAGTGGGAAAGGCCTTTTCTGTATTCATTGGAACACAGTTCAATATAAAATCTCCTAAGTCCAGTACATGCAGTTACATTCTAGTTACAGAATTTGCATATAAATAGTGATGTTTTTGTTGATGTGCCTGATGGGAGACCATGCCATCAGTTGATAAGTCCCTAATCTGCCAGCGCTTCTAAGTATTGCAGGATATTTTGCTTTCTATTCAGCTGCAAATATTTGCAATTTTTACTGACAGAAATGTGTAGTGTTGCTCACAAAGTCATTACTGACTGGTTTTAATTATTTCTGTTTGCAAACAGATTTCATTTGAAGGTCATAATTAGGAAAGCTTCATCTCCACATTGAAAAATTCTCAGAAGTCATAAAACTTGCATAAGAATAACTTTACCCATGAGAAAAGCCAGGTTCGGCCCAGGAGACTTAAGCGTTGGAGAGAATGTCACTGTTGTGGGTTTTTAAAAAAAAAAGAAATCTTAATGGGATGTGGTTACGGTTCCTCAGCAGTGAAGTCATACAGAGTGCAAGAGTATAACAAAATCAATCAGTGGTAGTTTTGTTTATAGCAATAGCTGGAACTGGCAACACGGCTCTGGCTGATGTCATGGCCAGCTGCCTGGAGCTGGGTCCGCGAGCACAGGCTGTGCGGAGGGAGGATGCTCACCGGGATGCGGGAGCCCCCGCACATCCCTGCCTGCAGCCGCAGCTCCCGGACCAGCGGCCAGCCCTTCCCGAGGGGCCCTGGCTGTCGGTGTTTCTGACCATTCTCTGGTTTTCTTTCAGGCCCTGCTGCAAAAAAGAAGTACGTCAGTTATAACAACCTGGTTATCTAGTGTGTTTTGCCACGTGGGGCAGAGGACGGGTGAGGATTTTCATCCACCGCTAGCGCAGAACTCCTCCCGAGCCGCGGGGTGTCCGCCCCGGGGGGAGCGAGGGCACGGCGATGCTGCGGGAAAGCGTGAGAGGAGCCCCGCGCTCCCAACGGCTGCTCCCTGAAATATCCTTCATCGCTCTGGGCTTAGTACGTCGCTGCCGTTGGCCGTGGCCTTGGACACGCTCCGGCCGCGGGAACCGCCGTGCCCGCCGGGCCAGGCGCGGCACGGGAGAAACAGCTCCCCGGGGCAGGCTGCATCCAGCTACAAGGACTTTAAGGGGCTAATTCTGTCTTTCTATGTACTTCCAGACTGCAAGTTTTTGAACTTTCTGTACAGTTTGTGAGGATTTTTGCATATTGCCATCCATGTTGTTTCGAGGTCACTGTTTGTTTTTTGAATGCACAGTTTCATTGAGGCCCGATTCTCTCAGACTTAGCACATCAACTAAGGATTTAAAAGACCTATGTACATGACTTGTATGAGTACTATTGTATCACTGCAATCCATATACAGTATTTTTTTTAACTAAACAAAGAAAAAAAGAATTTAAAGACCAAAAACTGTGCTGGCGAAGTTAGTCCCGTCCCTCGTCCCCCCCATCCCCCCGTTCACCACTGATGGGCTGCAGAGGAAGCAGGAAGGATTTTTGCTGAGTTTTAGTAGAGGTCTTGATATTTGGAATGCATGCCAGTAATGTATTTTATGGTACATGTTAATAATTTATGTTTGATATTTGTATTTGTGTTCTATTTTGTTATTTTATTTAAGGTATATGACTATTTTGCAATAATTTCAATAATTCTTATGATATTTGGAGGAAAGAATATGGCTTTTACATGTCTTGAGATTTTTTCTTTGTTGATGCCCCACCATGATTGACCAGTGTGATAAGGACTTAAAAAAAGCATGTATGTTTTATACTGTTTGTAATAAGTAATTTCGTTAATATTGCTGCTTATGTGCCAATTTAGTGAAACCAATCTTTGCCGCAAACTCCTCCCTTCCTTTCCATTCTCTCGATCCTGTGATATTATCCAAGAATGTATCAATAAAGGATTTGTTTAACTTTTTTTTATTTACTCCAATAAATATATTTTTTCAGTTGTTCCCTCCCCCTTCCCCCTTGTGACTAAAGTTTGTTTCGATGATCTTCTCAGAGGTGGACATCCAAAACCCCAATGCAGAGGTACTTCAGCCTTTGTGCACAAAGAGCAGGACTGGAAAAGGTTTTGAGGAAGCTGGAAACTAACTGCAGGGGGAGAAAGTGTCTTTGTAAGCACTGGGAACTACACCAACCGCCAAAAGCCAAAGTGCAGTTGCACAAAGCCCTTCTGTCTGCGTTTGATGGTCTCCAAAGCTGCCTTCAGCTGTTGCGTCTTCTTATGCCTTTAAAGGTTATTATGTTCAGTAGCACACCAGAACGCAATTAAATGAACAACTAATCAAAGTCAATCTGCCAGGCAAGTGTTGAGTGAGCTGTGGGGGGTGGGGAAAGGGAAAAGTTTAGGGAATAGGTGAGAGGAGACTCTTTCCAATTGCAGCACGGCACCTGCACGCTGCCTGTGGCATAGTAAGAGCGGTTTGGGTGCAATGTGAAGATTACTTTGGAAAGTATTTAGCCTCCCATTTTCTCTAGACAACTTGATCAATTATACTGATGAAGTTAATCAGCATCAAAAGAAAATTTGACAGCTGCAACATGGGCCACAGTGCATAGTGATGAAGACTTCCATGTCAGACCTTGAGTGACTCTTGAGGCGTGCAAGCATGGGGGCTGGGGAGATGTTTGCAAGGCCTTCCTGTTGTTGTTTTAATAGTCATCGATCTAATAATGAATTACAGCAGACAAACGATGTAATTCTGCCCAAGTAAATGCTTTGTTAGCAAGAAACAAATGATCAGCCCAACAAAAAATGAAGGCAGAGGCTCTGCAACATTTTCCTTTTTTCTCTATACTGCCCATAAACACAAGGACAGAGCCAGCATTGGGCTAAGTAAGTATGTGCCCATCAAACTGATTCTTGCTCAAAGACACCAATTTTTTTTCTGAATGGGCAAAAAAATGATTTGTTGGTTTGTTTTCACTTTCTTTGGAGAAGTGGGGAAGGAGGTGGCAGGAGGAAATGCTGCTGTTGGGAGGGAGTGGTGTCAGTTTTGGGGTGTGTGTGGTGGGTTTTTTTTTAATGTCTTCTCCCAGCTCATGTTGTATCAGATCCAACAGAGAATAAAAGCTGAGCCTTTAATTTTCCTACTTATTTTATTTTTTGAGGCATGTGTGGGCATGCACGTACCCACTCTCACACTGATTGCATGTAGCAACCACCAGCCTCTGGTTCATGAGCTGTGTTGTTTGTTAAAGGTTGGCTGGCTGGTGGGTTAACATCTGACTGCAGTTGGGGCCAAATTTCCTCTGAAAGTGCGCAGAACCAGCATCAAAGCTCTCTACTCCGTTAGTTCAGGTCAGTCCTAAATGATTCATCCATCCTGAACGGCTTTCTAGTTTGATCACTGCCTGAAAAAGTAAGTAAATTGAGAAGGCATGAAAACCCGAGAAATATTTTCATGTATCAAAGTACTACATAGAATCTGCTCGCTTTGATCTGTGTCATCCACTGGTGTGTGCCGCAGCCTGTGCAGTGTGAGCCGTCACAGCTCCTCCGCTGGGACAGCTGAGTGTGCCACCAGCGTCCGACAGCTTCGCCACACACAGTGTGGCCTTAAAGGCAGCAGCCCTATACCCATACATCTGGATTATACCCAACTATGATAAAGTACGTTGATAACTCTATACAGATGTATATATCTCCACATATAGATAACCATGTTACACACATATATAAACTTACAGAAATGCATATATATAAAAACATATGTAATTTCTAATTAATATGCAGTCATGCTGGTTGTACTAAAATAGTTATGCATTAATTTTGGTATTTAATAATATAAACACATTAGTAAATTTGTGAATTGGCTCTGTTGCTCTAAACTTATGTATTAAACCTGAAGTGAGTCACTGAGGACACCAGCAAGGCACTGTTTGAACAGCTTCTACAAGGTGAAGATGTTGCATTGTAGACTGTTGATCATTCTTTTTATTCCACAAGCTACACCATGCTATTACACCCACACAGCACATTTTTAAACAACAAAAACAAGAGTCCTTAGCTCCATTTAGAGTCCTTTAGTTTACAATTGGCTGCACTTAGCATCAGTGCAGCGTTACTGTTGTTTTCATACATCTTATTACCCACTGACTACACACTGGTATGACGGCACTGGGTTTGGTCCCTGGGGATGTGGTGGTGTACCTGGGAACTGAGCAGATGCGAGTGTCACTGGCCCTTGGCGTTAGAGTGCTTCATGTCATGTCGGTGGCAGCTGTCAGTGATGGGGCGCTTCACGAGTAAGAAGGACCAAGGTTGGACAAGGAAAGCTGATGGAATTTCCCACCTGAAAAAACTAAAAAAACCCCAACAAACAAACAACCCCCCCACACACACACAACAAAACCACAAGCTTGTGTTAGTCAAAGTGCTGCAAAAAAAACCCCAACATGTAAAAGTAAAGCTGTCTCTAGCATGGAGATCTCTGGCTGTACAGAGCAGAGAGAGGATTACCTGGGTAGGTGTATGTCGAGTTGAGAGGTGACGGTAGGCTCTGCACCTCCATGGGAAGCTGTCCTTCACCTGGCAGAGCTTCGGCCACCCTGGTCACAGGAAAAACCACCCGACTGCCTGGCAGTGCTGCCAACACAGGGCGGCAGAGCAGCTACTCGCACACGTACTCACACTCGGTCGGGCTCTGGCATGTCACCTACAGCATGTGCTCAAGAAGCATTTTGTAACTGATGAACATACTGTAAAAGATGCCTATGTGATTATGCTAGGAAAAAATGAAGAATGGGAGTGATTTTTGGGGTTTTTTTTGTTGTCATTTACTATTTAGTCAGAATTATACGCAAATGGTTTTGGTATGTTAACACCAAGTTTATTGTTCATAAATATCATCACAGACATAAGCTTTCTGGGCATGCTATATGATAGATAATGACAATTATTTAGGCTGAGTCAGAGCTTAGTCTTCATTTGTGACATTAATTGCCTTTATATATAATTAAATGCACTTTAATGCTTCCATGTACAGAATCTGTGCATCCATAAAAGCACAAATCAAATGTATTTATTAATTTCTAAGAGCTTTTTTAAAAGGCTTTAATACAGTTGAGTGTTTTTTGGTAAACGGTCTTTTTGATAGGATGTTTAGGAAAATATTTTGATAATTACTTTTTGTGCTACAGGCATAATTAATATTATTAATAATAAACTAAGAAAAGCTGAGGGGGTGAGACGCTGCTTCCACCCAGCTCAGATGCTTTGCCTTTCTCTCCCATGCAGTCAGAATTACACCACCAGCCCTCACCGTCCCTGGCCTTTTCCAAAACTAATTCAAAAACACAAGTTTTGAGTACATTGAGGGTGGCTGCACGCACAAAGTTACAAAAGCCAGAGTCCCATAAGATTTGTGCTGTGACCCACAGGCTGGATTCTATCAGCTATTCACCTTCAGCCCACACTGGAGGAAATAGATGTGAACTTACACCTCCCACATCTGGGGCTGCCAGCTACAATTCCCTGTTTTACTGTCAGCTTGCCAGTCGTCACGGCTTTATTTAATATTAACTGAGGGAAAGACGGAAGAAGGGTTATGGGAGGTAAGTTGCTGCATTTGAACCTGTTATTTGTGGTCCTCTCAAGTACTCACCGTGGGACGCACTCAGCTTCCTGGGAGGGACACGTGTTGGGTCTCTGGCATCTCTCCGGCAATACCTGCTAAGAGGAGTATCTTCACTCCTGCCAGCAGTTTGGCAAAGCCTTTCTGTGTGATGGCTTCCTAGGCACTAAGTCATCAAATTGTTAAGAATTGCATGGCAAAAATGGTGGGCTCCAGGGCAGGCTGCCCATCTGCTGCGGCGCACAGCCTGCGGGGCCACGAGCCCTGTGCCTGCATGGGTCCTTGTGGAGAGCCGTGCATAAGGGTGGCAGCAGCAGCAGTGCAGCATCACACTTAGCCAAGTTATTTTACCCTGAATCATGGTCAGTAAATCCAAGACCTCCAGACAGGGCAGGGGTCAAACTGCCTTAACTACCATTGCTAACCGCTTGTGCATAGCAGTGCATTTATTTTCAAAGATGTCGGTTTGCTGATTGCTTTCTCCATACAGCCACCAAGTTTTTTATTTGTACCAAACATTTATTTTCAGTAGCTGTTTTATTTTCAGTAACTATTATTTTTTGCAGCCCAAGAGGAGTACTCTTTTTTTTTCTTTTTTTCTCCTTAAGAATGATCTCAACTTTTTTTTTTTTCCTCCAGTTTTTTTATGCCTGTAGTATACTTGGCTGCATATAATGTACAAACCCAAAAATAGACCCTCTACAGAAAATGGACCCACAGGGAACAGTACCAGCTTTCCCTTCTAACTCCTGCTGGAGCTCACTCAGAAGAGCTAGGCTGCATTTCACACCGATGAGCAGCACATGCCAATGCCTTTAAGTCCCTCTTGGTCATCAGGACCAAGGAAAAAAAGTCCCAATTTGAGATGTAAGGTGAGCTATGTAAACAGCAGCCAGAGGAGCAGTGCTGATGGCTGCCAGGCCAAGAGATACCACGGTGAGGAGGGGGCAGTTGGGCTGCAGGGGAAAGGGAGACAGGGGACACGTTGCTGGCATCATGCCTCTCCCTGGAAGCAGAGGCATGTGTGGTCATTTATTTTCAATTATTAATACGTTTTTGTCGATGGAACACTTAGTCATCAATCTATTACATCTCTCTTTGCCTCCCCTGTCACCATCTCCATCACGTTATTAGCACCATACGCAGTCCCTGCAATCCATGGAACAAAAAGCCCAATTCTGCTTCTTAGGATCAGGAGAGGAAGTAGGTGCATGTTCCCAACACCGTGCAATGTGGGTGTAAAAGAACCTGACCAATGGCAGCAGGTAATTAAACAGACACACTAGTGATGTCATGAGGTAAGTGGTAGAAAAGGCTGGAGATCCGGACATCTGTGGGCAGATGGCTGAAAAGGACAATAATCCACATACAATACTGCCGGTGTATAACATTTGTTAGACTCTTATTATGAAGACTCTAAATATTATGAATATTATGATTATATTATGAATATTATGATTATATTATGAATATTATAATACAATGAGATTTAAAATGAGCCATTTTCAGCAAGGATAAAAGAAAATTGCTTGCAATCCCTCAGGCAGGAATGGCTCAGCTGTGCGGTCAGTCAGACAGCGGGGCAGCAGGCTGGGCTCCCCGGCCACGCTCCCTGCGGGCAGGGCATGCTGCGGCAGGGCTGGCTCTGATCTCCTGACTGAAATGCCAACAGTTCCTTCACACACACACACAGAAAAGACGCCTGTACCAACGGCACTGGTAAAGACTAGCTTTTACGTGGGCAGGGGGTGGCTTCAGTGGGTAAACTGGCTGCGTAAATTGGACTTTGGGAAAACCAGCTTCCATCCTCCCACGCCAGCAACTTCCCAGCCCTCAGATCTCAGTGCCAAGTCAGCACAGGCTCTGCAATACGGTGGCGTAAAAGTGTTAAAACACTGCGGCACAAACCCCCAGGTTTTCTGTGGTCTCTTGTCTGTTTCTGTTTATTAATTTATTTTACATTTTGATCAGAACTTGAGTAGATCTTAGCTTTTTTCCATGGGTACCAGGTAACCACTTTAAGCCATTTTGAGATGAAGCAACTGTTCCCTGTAAAATCTTGTTGGATTCCAGAAACCTGCCAACAGTGTGCAGGTGGAGCATGGTGGGGCTGTTCTGCTCACGTCATGTAAGAACACAGTAGTACCAGCTCTTCCAAAGTCCCAAGTCCCTGCTCCACTGCCGCTACATCATCAAACAGCAGCTTTACAGCACTGGTTCTGACCCCGGGGCTCCCTAGTGTGGGAGCCGCGGGCACTGCCCCAGGCATGCTCCGAAAAAATAGGGGGAAAGAAAGCCTGTGACTTACAAGGTGCATCTAAGCCCTGGTTATGTAGTTAAGAATCATGACAACTGCAAAAAGAAGACAGAGGAAAGTATCTCATCTGCTTTGGCAACTACAGGTCAGACAACACCCTCCTGGAAGGCGTTCACAGAGGGATCCAAAATCCTACCTTGGTAGCTGTAGGAGAACATCAAAGCCCCGTGGCCAAGGAAGACAGTGTGTGCTGCTCCCTCCTGCCCATGGAGACAAAAATCTGGTCTGCAAACCTGCCGAATTCCTGTACGAACACGGTCCTTCCTCAGGGCCTCCACGGTAGGAACCACAGGTAAGGATGCAGTCAGTGCAGCCAGCCCACGTCAGACGATGCTGCCTCTGGCCTCAATAGGCTTCTTCAAGGCATAGATGGGGTGGCATGGAAGCATAGGCCTACAAAAGGGTGCAACGTTGGTCTGAGAATCATTTTCCTATCTTGGGAGCCATGGTCATCAGCTTTAAGACTTAAAACAGCTTGGTCTGTTCATCTTTGTATGCCAGGATGTGTCTTACATTCTGCCACCCTCTTTCCTATACCTTCACCATTAAGTGTATACCGTACAGGATTACATGCTTCCATGCACAATCCCTCTTAGTTTAACAGTATGCCGATATAAAAGACTGCCTTTTCAGAATAATTCATAAAAATTGATGCATATCCCCTTTTTTCCTGGATTATTACTCTTGTTTTATTCATTCTGTAGACAGCTAAATCATATAGTGAATATTAATGATGGTGATTTTTCTCTAGCATTATTTAAAGCCAAGATGGTGAATGTTTACTTACAGCCAGCAGGAATTCTTCTAAGTACGGATCATTTATTTCAGGCCACTGTGGGACTCTGTCACGTATGGATTTGGGGCAAGGGAATAAGACAAGCAGGGCGATGCCTGCCAGCTCCCTGCACACCAATGCCTTGCTTCTCTCTGACATGGTGATGATGGGAGACAAAAAACGCTGCTCACCGTGCACTGATCTAGTGATGCCACAGCAGTATGTCGAGCTAAGTGCTTGCACCAGGTCCCCGGTTCACCGTGCTAAAGTAATTGAGAGAGAACGGGAAGAGGAGACCACTTGCCACCCGCTTGGAAAGCTGACCTTAGCAGCACTGCTGTCTTCAGGACGGTCCAGAGTCTGCAAGGACACACGCACACATCCTGCTCCCGCTGGGTGACACTGGCCCTCCGCCGCGGGCTGCAGGGGTGGATCACATTACTGTGACCGTGCTGTCAGGTTTTATTTTTCAGCTTGGGCAGGTGCTGACAGTTTCAGCTCCAAAGTGCCAGGTTCAGTCCCTGCTGACAAAGATGCATCAAGGGTGCTGTTAAGCAAAGAGTTTGCTTTTCTTTTCTCTTTCCTGATGCTTCTGTTGTCCTTCAAAGACTGTAAAAATCTTCCTTAAGCAGAAAAAAAAGGTGTATTTACAGGTTTTTTGGCCATTAAAAAAACAGGATTGTGGTTGTGTTTTACTTAAGATGCTCAGATGTGTAAGAATTCAAACCCATGAACCTACATATTGACTATAAACCCTCATTGCACAGGGGGGCAGCTGGCACCTCGCTGCAGCCCGAGCATCCCAGAGAGATGGGCACCTTCCCAAACCCTGCCTCAGAGGCACACCTCCTCTGGCGGGCAGAGACAGAACTGGTTACATTGTCCCCAGATTAATCAACAATAAATTAAAGGTCTATCATTAAAAACCGGGGTTTTTTTTAGACCACAGCTTCTTTTGTAATTTTTTCACACATTGACTCAAGCTGTTGAACAAGTGTTAGTTAAGGACAAAAAAAATGAATCCTTCAGGGTACATGTGGGTAGTGTTTAGTGAAGTACGAATTTATGCACTGCAATAACATATGGAAAAGCATAAACACTCATTTAGCTCATAGATAAGTGACTCAATGTTAACTTTTAGTCTGTTTATGAAATTTTAAGACAGGAGGATCTTGAGGAAGTGTACCAACTAATTCCTATTAATAGCATGATCTGGGCAGGCTGGACTTTAGGGACATGGGTTAGTGGTGGCCTTGGCAGTGCTCGCTAATGGTTGGACTTGATCTTCAAGGACTTTTCCAACCTAAATGATTCTATGATAATAAAATAGAACAGTAGAAAGTACAGAAGGCAAATGAAATAACCTTCCCTGCTTTAGCAGGAACTTGCCACTCTAACCCTTGAATGCAAAATACAGCACTCCTGCAAACACCACTTCATCGGTGTCCTGCCTACTCACTTTCCAACCAGCCATTTTCATCTAGCCAAGCTGCTTTTATTAAAGAGGTGAGCTCCTTTTAAGGACTATTTAATTTACAGTAGGAAATGTATTTGTCTATTGTTTTTCATTTACAAATACACGAAAAAGAAATTACTTAATTTCATTAACTTACCAAAATGTGACTTCTTGTCCCAGTTCCTTCTTCAACAGTGAAATTAATTTTACATGTAATTCATCTCATAGTACTTATACAATGTGAATAACACGTGGACTGTTGATGCTATTCAGCCAGCAAATGGGTTTTCTTGGCAGCCTAATGGTCTGTGCAAAATGTATTTGAGTAGCTTTAGCTATTTCTCTGAACCCATTAGCTGCTATAAAAATCTTTAGTTAACCTAATCTTATGACTCCATCCATCATAAAGTGTCACTTACTGTGTCCCATGGAGTTCAGCAGGTCCTAGTTCTTACTTCTAACCCTCACCTAAGGAAAACAACACTGGTTTTTTTAGAGAAAAAACTTTTTGTAATTCCCTTTGCACTTGATCCAGGCTGTCCCTCAGCGGCCTCTCTACTACCCACATGCAGGTACGGACGTGCTGCCAAACAGCAATTTTCTTCTCTAATTCTTAACTGTTGGAAGGGGTAAAGCTCGACATTTTATCTGACCAATAGGAAGTCCTATACCATCGGTAACAAATGATTTGTGAAGGATTACTCAGCATGGGAGCCCAGCCACGTGTCCCCGACTCCACCGAGCGCCTGGCGCTCAGGGTGGCGCAGGAAGGAAAGCACGGTGCTGGTTGGCTGCAGTTCTCAATTAGCGCTACAGTGTTATAACTGGGCAACAGAGCATGAATCAGCTCTTTGTTTAAGGTTTGTTAGGCGATAATTGTGTTTGCTGCCACAGCTCCCTGTGTAATTGCAGCCATGGGGATGCGACGCTGCAGGTTAGCGGCCCCTTGGCACGCTGTGCCGGGGAGATGCTGCCCCTGTCACGCTGCCCTGCGGCTTCTCACTGAGCAACGGGGTCTGCAAGCTTACAGCAACGTCACAGCCACATCTGCAAAAGTCTGAATGCAGGCAGGGGGCTCACAGATACAGGTGGCTGATGGAGAGGCTGCAACCGCCTCTGCTGAGGCAAGGATGTGAGGGCAGCAGGGCAGCGGGGGGTGTGGGAAGATGCTGCTCTAAAGATGTCTCAACTACAGGGAAAAATGTCCAAATTCCTCCTTAGACACCAGGGGATCAAGCCACATAGCCAGAAGAAACTGTTTTCCAGTGTCCCAAAGCCACAGAGCTATCTTATGCTGCCTGATTTCACTCTGAGTCTTAACATACAGAAATGAACGTGAACATAAACATATATATACATTTTGTACTTATCTCTATACATACGGTATATATACATACCTCTTCTATTTTGTCTACTGCGGATTTCTGTTTTAAGCAGCGGCTAATTCATTCCTCATGGATGTGACAGAAGCAGCGATATCTCTGGTGGAAATTGAGGCATCCTCTTGCACAGGTCCATCTCAGACCTGCATTAGCACTGAAGACAAATCTGAAATGTTCCTGAAGAATTAATGATGTCAATTTCATATCAGCTCTTAGCTCATAGTTCTTTGTATCTAACAATCTCAATGCAAACTGGAGATTTTTGATGGGACTTAGTTTTTTAACAATTGTACCCAATGATAGAACATTCTACCTAAATGCTTCAATTCCAAAGACTTTAGGTTCTTTCACCTTTTAATTACACCATCTGTGAGCTTCTAGTTTATTAGGTGGATAAATATTCTTATAACTTTTTGGTGTATGTGGCTAGATTGTCAGCACTAGAGGATAAACTGGCAAGATGGTGTCTAAAGAAACCCAGTCTATTCAGAAGAAATATACAATTTCTCTTTCAAAGAATGCGTAATTTTTCTGGGCATGGGAAGAATAAAAAAAACAGGGGACTACTTTATGGTTCACAGCTCCAAGCCTTATTTTGTTCCATGTTTTTGGCTTTCTGATGGGCTCCATGACTGCCAGACATGTACCCTTGTTGGGGACCTGTGCCACCACACAAGGGAGCTGCAGGAGGATGGAGATCAGCTGGCTGGGCTGACTGGAGACTCCATCCTTGGAGATACTCAGACCCCAACTGGACCCAGTCCTGAGCATCCGGCCATCTCTAGCCAGCCCAGCTTTAAGCATGGGACTGGTTAGACTCCAGCAGTCCTTTCCAACCCAGCCACTCTGCGAGTACATGATCATCGTCAGGGACAGACAAAGCTTCTGCCTCCTCCCCGGGGACCCCAGCAAGGGTTTAGCATGCTCAGGGATATGCACGGCTCCAAACCACAATGACAGAATGTCTTTCCTTTCCACCTGCCAAAATAACTTCTAAGCAATAGGCTTTGTCTGGCTTTATCACAGGCTTATTGTCCCAGCCAAAGATTTATTAAATCCAGCAATGACAGCAGTTCTTTCTTCTAGTCACAAGCTTTTATCTTGTTGTTAAAAGTTTTAAACAGCATCTCACACAAAAATGAACATCACATACATTCCAATGAGCCCCTTCAAGGAAGAAATTCAGTTAATCTGTGATGAATGTATCTCAATCTATTGCTTTTTAACTTATAGAAACGACTGTCTCCTACTATATTAAATCATAAGATAAGAGAGGCTTGCTCTAACTTTTCAGTTGGTATAATCCTGTATCTGCTCTTTCACATGTGGCTTTGGAGCAGATAAATTATCCTGCATGTGCCTTCTCCAGTGCCTAGAAAAGAGGGTTAGTGAATTGGTAGAGATTAAAAAGCCAGGGCATTAAAAGCCAGGCAGCAGAGCATTGCTAAGGAAGAGGAGGAATATTTCTGGCCTCTTCATGTCTTCTGGTTGGTGCTTCCATACTCTTTTCAGGATTCCCATCAGTGCAAGGATCCTTCTTAGCCACCCATAAGCTTAAGATGTTATTTACGTGGGGAAACTGGAACGATACACAAGTAAGGAAAAGACAACCAAAAATGCTATAAACAATACAGTGAATTAACTTGGATTTCATAGAGGCCAGAGCTGCATCATGGTAGAAGAGGACTACCTGGGCCATCAGCACCCCTGATACAGCCTTTTCACGTATCACTTTTTATGATGGAGATTTGTCTCGAGTGTTCAGTCTTGTTGTAGAGGATGAATGATTGTGAGATACAGAAGCATGCAAAGCACAAAATACATTTCCTCACAAGCATATTTGCCTTCGTGTACATCTGCTTACCCGTTTATTTTGTGAAGTTGATCCCAACACTCTAATTGCTACTTCAGAAGCATTCCTTGTCCTAAAAATACTTCTTAGTTTCATCTCTTGTGTGAAGGCTGGAAGATGGTGTCTGCTGATTAAGTAAGCAAATGATGTGCTGTCAAGTAAATACGATTTGAAACTGCAGCAAAAAAAAAAAAAAAAGATCTACAATATTCACATGGTAAAGGAGGAAAAACTGAATGACAGGGAAGCGTATGTGTATGGGGTATATGGCTCATAGAGAGCCATGCTCGCTAAATTCATATACCAAATGTACTTCGGTCAGAGGATGAATGACATGCACTACATTTTCAAAGCCCGCAGGGTTTTACAGAGGAAAACCAAAAGAAGTATGATGTGCACCAGTCGGTGCCTGCAGGCTCTTACACTCACAGAGGATGCAGATGCTGAGAAGCCACACAGACCTTGCAGCCAATGCCTGCCTTCACCCCTCGCTGAGCGCGGGCTGGCACGCTGCCGTGGAGTACAGCGCAGCCAGCCCAGCGCCGACGAGAGGTCCAAGGAGGGGCTTGCTTGGGCTGGTACCCTCTCATGCTAGAAGTCTCTGGAAAATGCTTCCACTTGTCTTGGGATCTTTCATACATAAGGAACCAAAACCAACGGGAAGCCCTGTAATGATAAACAAATATATGTGGTTTATGTCATCTGTTTACAGAATAAATCACACTAGGCAGCTGCAAGGGACTTTTTTACCTTTTGTACCTTGTTCTTCTTATTATTCATGAACACTCCAGATTTCTTAACAATGAAAGCACTAGCTTAGGGAAAGACAAATCTAAGTTGGAACAAAACCCACTTTCTACACACACAGCTTTTCAGTTTCTCCACCTAGACTGATTCATCCCTCTCTTGTCATTTTCACACCCTTCTCTCCCACAAACATATCTACCTTTTTAGATCAGAAGATGAAATTAAGTAGATACAGCTGACAAGCCAACCGGGAGAGAAATATTGACTCTTCCAAAGGTGATATTACAACTCTCCAAGACTTATTTTTATTTTGTTTTCCTTCACTTGAGTTTCCCTTTCCTTTTTCAGCAAGACACTGTATTTTATAAGGCACACTGTTCTGTCTTTTATATATATAGTAGCCGTAGGTGTGTGATGACTTTATGTGTGCATGTATTATCTGCATCTGTATATAGCTGTAGTTTACTCGGAAACAACGCAGTAAATCACAGAAATGTTACAGCTCCCTGGCTGCCACATGCTGTTCAGGCCCGGCTTTCAAGGCTGCGATCATCCTCAACAGGTACCGTAACAACTGGGGGATTTACAGAGCCTTCAGCTTCATGCTTTGTGCCATTCTAGTAGGAAACTGGAGCAAATGAACTCCAGGAAAACCTAGTAATCTGTAGGAAAGGGGAGGAAAACATGAAAATCAACAGTACTTTTGTAATGAAAACTTCAGCTGCATCGTTTTTTTAACAAACCAGGAGTACAGCGATACACCGCAGCCCACCCCTGCACTCAGCCTAACGGGGATAGCACTGCGGCTCCTTCTTACAGAGGGCTGCTTTCAGGGAGACCTGCTTTTCTTCTCTGCAGCACATTCTGATGTTGGAAGTATTCTGCAGCCTTTTCAAGGGGCTAATAACAACCTGAAAGGTAACTTTTTGCTTCTCAAATAGTCGCCAGTGCCAACCAGACAGCACTGAGCAGCCAGCTGTCCCCAGGGCAGGGATCCATACCACACAGCGGGTCACACTTACAGGCAACTCTCAAAGGGCAAGGTTTTCCACATACGTGATGACCGATGACTAAAGCACACCTGGTAAGGAAAAGACTGCAGCCTTCAAGCTTTAAGTCATGACATTTTTCAGGGTTCACAGCTCATCACCAGAGCTGTCTGCCTCTAAAGAGGACCCCACCAAGCACACTTTCTTGGCAAAGCTGTGCATGGAGACACCTATCCAATAATATCTACCTGTAGACACATAGAAACCAAAAGGTAGACTATGAGAAAGAAAAAGAAAGTGCAATTTAGGAATACATTTAGAAAGGAGAATTTTCCAGAAATTTCTCAATCATTTTTGATCACGGTACCGTTGTCTGGTCCTTACCTTCGTATCTGGAAACAAGCAGCACACCGAGCAATGAAGTAAACCAGAACTGGTGTGTCCTTACACACACATGCATACATAGACCGGCATGTTTACTCAGACTAAGCAAGGGTGACGTACAAAATGCAGACACTAGAGGGCAAGGATGTATACAAATTTATTGAGGAGGGCACAAGATATTGGGCACAGCACCTGGATAAAGCGAAACACCAGCCTTACACACTGAGCCATCAGTCCTTGCCCCCGTGAGTGACACAAACACACTCACTCAACAACACCCATCATTTGCTGAAGTCCCACTTCACCGCTGCTTTGATAATTCGCTCTCTTGGTAAGTTTCCTCAACTTTGATCTGTACCTACACACAGCTCTGTGGCTGTGAGTGTGTGCAACCGCTGGCCCACAGAATGCTGTATATTTACTAACACACTAAACATTACGTGTCACAGAGAAAGCTGCCCTGAAGGATGCTGACATAGTGGAGAAATCACTGAGCTTTGGAAGTAACCAAAGGTTGGTTGTACAACCTTAGCTGGTCCCCTTAATACAGTATTAGACGTCCTTTAATTTCAATTAGGTGTTAGCATAAACTATTTTGTTTTCCCCAAAAGACTCTAGCAGGGCAGTATAACTTAATTAGCAACCTTCCCACATTTTAGTCACATCATTCAACATGAGCCCCAGGCCTTATTTGCTGTGACCTACACAAAACCTTCTCTGAATATAACCATTCATATAATATACTACCTAATACTACTAACTCACTCATAGAAAGCTAACAACTTCCTTTTCAAGTGTTTCCATGTTCTTTGCTCTACTTTGAGTGTTTTACACACATCAGTAGGCTTTTTCCAGAGGTTTCCTCAGATGGAAGGTGGTGTTGCTGACCCCACATATCCTGAATATCCCAAGTTCCATGGAACTTGGGAAAAGCAGACCAAAGCAAACATATCTGCATGATAGCGCTCTGTTGTTTCATTAGAGCTCACCCATCAATGACCAGATAACCAAGCGTGGTTTATTTTAGGAGTTTCAGGAGTACTTGACGGAAGCCCACCTAAAGCTCAGCCCAGTGAGGTGCCCTGTGACACATGGAGGGGCTTCCACTGTCCCTGGGGATACCAGCAACTACACCCGGAGGAGGGACAGCTTTCCACCCACGTTACTGTGAACAGAGGAGGAAGAATAAAGAGTTCATATTTCTGAAAGCTGATGTGTAGCTAAAAGCCCAGGGATCGATGCCTGGAAGCTAGCCAAAGCTGCAAATGAGGGTTAGGAGGGAAGGAGAGAGCTCCATACCCATGTGAACACTTCTGTCCTGTGGCTTTCTTCAAGTGCTGGGTCCTGGTTGCCACAGGGGGCAACTGGAAGACTTGTTTGCCTTGCAATAGCTATCCATTGCCCCGACAGGACAACTAAGCCTGTTGTAATACCAGAGCAGACAGTTTAGGCTCCTTTTCCCCATGTGCACTGCTGTGAGAGCTGGTGGAGGAGAAGACAGCAGAACTGTGCTCCACACTGCTCCCTGAGCAATGCTCTAGTGAACATGTCCCTGCCGACAGCAGGGGGGTGGCACTAGATGGTCTTTAAGGTCCCTTCCAACACAAACTGTTCTGTGATTTTATGACTGAGACATTTCTCTAGTTTCAAGGTCGCTCCTCCCAGTGAGCCCGTGCAGCCACGATGGGGGGCTGTGCTGAGCCCTGGGTCCTTCATCCTGCAACAGCTTTATCTTCAGAACATAAAGCCTCTTCTGATACACTCTCAGTATCACAGCATCCCAATGCCTGTCTTTTTCCTACCACCTCCTGGGAAGCCTGAGTTGGATTGACAAGAATTTCAGGGATGTGAGCTGAGCAGCTGGCATGGGTGAGGGCTGGCTGCTGGGGAGTCCTCCTCTTCCTCGCTGCCCCCATGAAAATCCCTGTAAGAAAGGCAGACACACAGGAACAGCATGCAGAGATCTGTTGTCTGCAAATTTGAAGGTAACTATTTTCACAGCTGGTACTTTTCAAATCTGCCCAAGAGAAGAAATCGTGAGAGACCAAAGATGCCATGGTGCTCAAAAGGTGACCAGAGGAGAACTGTAAAGCAAATCCACTTAAATAAAAAAAAAAAATAAAAAAACCTCAAACTTCCTCTCACAAAGATAACGTAACTGAAGCTGATGAATTGCTTCTATCTGACCAAAAAAAACAAAAAAAAACCAAACAAAACCAACCGAACAAACAAAAGACAAATACTACATACATAAGGAGGAAAAAAACAACTAAGAAGAATTTCTAAAAAAAGTAATCTTGGAACTGAAACACAGAATCTAAGGTCAGAAATCCCACAGTTTGCTCCACCACGGCAGGAGAAACTGCTGACACTGTATAACTGTACTCTGTTTTTCTAGGTGGAAAGGAAGGTAGGAGGAAAACAGCTAAATTCCTATTTGCCTAAATAAGATTCAGCACAGCGGCCACATAATGCTTATTTTGTATCATATTTCATGATGCATTCGGGATGCTAAGAAGGCTACCCCCTTGAACAGGGGGGTTATGTTGCGGTTCACAGCTATACGAGTACATGCACACCTACATTCAGGTCTCCCCAACAGGTAACTTAAGAAAGCAAAAACATACTTGTACTTAGCAAGAACCACATCTTCTTTCTAAAAACTAAACTTCAATGTGACAGGGCACATCAGGTCCAACTTTACAGAGATTCCTCGTTACTTCAACCAAACCACTACATAACCACGCAGTAACTGTACCAGGAGTTTCAGGGGTAGTCAGACTGCAGAACTGGGAGAAATTCCCAATTACATACCTACAAGCAGTGCTGAAACTATGAATCAGCTGTAGTTTCTTCCGCAGGTGCAGGGAGAATATTTTATTAATTTCCATTTGTTCAGTCGGCTTCTCCTCCACGGCCGCCTCATTCAAAGCGCAGAAACCAAGCGGGAGTTGAAATAACAGGAAAACTTGTTTCCCAGTTCCAGACAGAATGAAACTATTCAAAACAGACATTATAATCAGAGCAATTAGCTGTAAAGTATTAAAATGAGTCAATAACCAGAAATTCTATTCATGAACTTTAGCGTTCATTTCTATTATTCAGTACAGAGAAAATTTTAAAATTAAAAACATATTTTGTCATGAACTTTTCTGAATGCATTCAACATATTTGAAGTAGTTTTACTTAAGTAGCAAAGGGGTTTTAAGATGCTGCTGATCTTTTTTAAACGAATTTTCCTTCCCATCCAAAAGCTGACAGATATCACAAGTAAAAAAGTTAATTAATCCAATAAATAAGAAATCTCCCTCTTCATTTTCTAGTGCAATAAGAAGTGAATAATATGAATGTGAATGCTGCTCTGTTTGCTATCTAAGATCATAACCGAGGGTACAGTGTACTTATCTGAACAGCAGAAATCAGCATCAGTCTTCAAGCAAGGAAATATCACCTTCGTTTAATAAATTAAGAGACTTCCAGTGTGGAAAAGGACCAATTATTGTTATCACTTACAAGCATTATAAATAAACATTATAAATATTAAACCCATCAACTCTGAGAAAACAAGGATTTGCTTTGTTAAGAAAAGAGCTAAGTATTAAGTGCATCAGGCTGTAACATACATCTACAGCCAATACGGAAAGCAGCTCCTGGCTGGGCTTGGAGCATTCCCTCTGCCGGGGGTGACCGCCTGTCCTGGCTGCACCAACCTGACCAGGGAGGTGGGGTGGGATCAGATGGGATGGGGGCTGTGGGAAGCCCCCAGCTCAGGAGCTGCGCAGCGCAGGGGTGAGCTGCAGCTCTGTATCTAGCCCAGACCTGCCGTGGGGGTGCAGGTGGCCACCTGGAGCCCCCGGGGCAGCCCACAGACCCCAGTTCTCCCAGGTGAGCAGGAACGATGGGGGAGCCAGCGGGATGCGGTGGCAGTGGCGCATCCTGCTGCTGGGAAGGCAAGGCTGTGGGGATGAGGGATGCGGGGGGCACCACCCCTCACCAGCAGCTCGGGCAGGGTGGGATCTCTAACACTGCGTCCTGCTTCCCAAGCTGATTATTGCCACGTTTCTGTCGGAATCACTCCAGCCACAGGAACAGCTAATCAGGCATTTGTTCTCAGCACCACGAAGGCAATCTGATGGAGTGTTTCCACCACATTACCCTGCTTAACACAATCATAACTTCAAAGCCAGTGCACTTCAAGTTCTACAGAGGTTGTTTTTATTTACAAGGAAAAAACTCAGGTTTCGTTCACACAGGAAAAATGTGCCGGGAGGAAGATGTCCACAAGGAAATCACCTGAAGTCCAGGGCTTTTGAGCGTGTCAAGGCTCATGGAGAAATGAGGCAAGATGAGGAGGCAAATCATTTTTCCCCAAGTATGCTCCCTTTAAAGTGTTTGAGCTTGCCTTCATGAGTCTGTTCAGCAAAAGAAAATGTAAATGGAATAAAAATAAAGAATTGCTATGGGAAGATGCATGTATTCATGGCCAAGAACCAGAGCCCTTCACATTTCCAGCCTCCTCTGCACAACCAGGAGGAAAAAGCACTGAAATCCATAAATCACTGTATGTCTCTTTGAATTAGGTACTGTCCCACAGGAGCACCGATGACATTAAAACTGTTTTGCCCTTTTGTACGTTAACTGCTAAATCCATAGCACCCAGGCTGCTTCAGCCTGTTTTAGACTACAGCGTTGCTGTGCTGGGTATATAAACCGGCTTTGCTGACCCACACAGTCTTGTCACAGATACATGTTTTTGCACTGGACAGAGGAGGTCAACATAACTACTGCTGTAATAAATACCACATACTTGCTTATGGGCCATCTATTGAACGGATCTTGTATCACAAATATTTGTGGTGCATAATACTTGGCAAAGATGTACACTCCCTAAGGAAAAGCACAAGTTTCAGAATCCACTCTGTGCATGCAAAGAAGCAAAATACAGGCTGAGGGCACTGCAGAGAACGAGGAAAAAGAACCCCAACATCTGAAGGAAAAAAAGTTTAATGCACAAAATGACTCAACTCAGTGATTAAATGATTAATGTACAAATTTTTGGCTATAATGTTTTCTTCCTCAGATTTGAGGCAGTTTCCTTCAGCTGTGTAAGTTTCTGTTTTTGTTTGCTTTGCTTTCCTTAAATATTTATGCTATTACGTTTCATTTGCTTAGCTTTACTTAAATATTTAAGCCATAATGCTTAACTGGCATAAATATTTTTTTTCTTTAAAATCTACTTAGCTGAAAGATAAACAACAGAGTAAGAAATCAGAAATTACACTGGAATTTTAGAGGAAGAACAGCAATTAACTCTGCCAAGGTGTTAACCTTTTAAAAATGATGCTATTTGCCTATGCACTGCATTTGATGAGCTATGTACTGACACATATTAATTGTTCTAAAGAGATTTTCTCAATTTCATCTTTTTCCCATCCCTTTCCTCATTCTGCTTCAGATGCCACATTAAGCCTTTCCACTCCACACTGATGTGATGAGGACAGGCATTTCCACCACCCCGCTACACCACGAAGAAGCTACCGCAGGCTGAGAGAGCAAGCACACGAAGAGCTGCCGGACAAAATGAAAAGCAAGATTAGCAGCTTCCCTGCAAGCCCAAGGAGCAACCCCTGCCGGTGCCTCGTGCTTACAGCCCCGTCCTGCCGAGCCCTGCTGCACCAGTGCCCAGCCAGATCCCCGGCCAGCAGCCACAGAGCGTGGCCACTGCCGCCCGGCACGCCATGCACTGCTTAGCCGGCTCTGCCCGCGAGGCTATGGAACGCCTTCCCCAAACCCCATGGTTCAAAGCAGGTGCTGTTCCGCAGAGGATGAGGGAGAGGAGCATGGGGCACCGGCAGGTCCCCACTGCCTCCAGGGAAGGGCGTACCGACATTCCTGCCTGGGAAATCCCACCAGCCCAAGGAAAGAGGCCCCACAGGGATGTACGTTTATCATCTTAAGTCTGCAAAGGCACCTTCCTTGCCCTCAAGCAAATAAAAATTACATACAGATAACTTATTCTACCTTTTCCTTATAATTCTATTAAATGATGAAATGCTTATTGGTGCACACCCCAGCAGCGTAAAGTCAGAAATCTGGTTCCGAGACTTAAGACTTATTTTGTCTCAAATAAAGGCGGCAGAGAGTTCCGGCAGACAGGCTGGAACTCACTCTGTTCTGTGCAGAGTATCCCCTGTATATTTAAATGAGGAAGAAAGAACATTTTTATTCCTGACACCTGCCATAGAGTTTAAGCACTATAATTATTTCTCTACTAACACCAGGTGTTACACACATTATATGCAATTTTGGAGGCTCAGTTACCACTGCAGTCTTCTGTATATGTCTGTGCACAACGTCAAAATGGAATAAAAATATATCACAAATTTCTTCCATAGCGCTCAAGATGAATGAGCATGAAAATGGTATGTATCTGAAATACCTCATGTGTTTTTCTCAACAGCAATGGTTACAATGAACAATAAATCTTTCTCCCCTCTAAGTAGATACACGATATTTTTATAAGGATACTGATTTCACAAAACTAAAACCAGTGAAATGTCAGGATGAAGTACGGATTAGTCTCAACAGTGCTAAGGAAACATAAGAATGAGGGGTTTAGTAATGCATATACATCCCCTACATCACCTGCTGTAGCAAAACCTCTGGGAATTAAAAAGTGGGACACCAGCCCCACGTGAAGCCTACTCTTGCTCAGTCTGGCACCAGTGTGGCTTCAGGAGCAGCTTTCCAGCCAGAAATTTTATGCAATTTCATTGCTGGTTCAATTGTTAGGAGACTCTCAAGTGTACACTTTGGTTTTTTCACTTCAGTGGGGCTGCCCAAGCCCATGGGACCCCCAAGGGCACGGCCAGGACACCCAGCCACGGGCAGCACATCACCTCTGGAGGCAAGGCAAGGGCAGTCTACACTAGAATTAGCCTCGAAAGCAACAAACGGGATTTCAAACCCCACTGAAGGCAAGGTCACCCGCAGTGAGATGAGATGAGAATATTTCCCCTACTTGAACACCTTTAACTCTCCCTTGGTCTTTCTCTCTCTCTCTCTCCCTCTAAATTAATATGCAATATATAAAAATTATATTTAAATTAATATAGATTCCATGATGTCTGGGCCACAAACCCGTTAGAAAGCGAAGATGCTGCCACCCGAGGGAGGGCCCGCAGCACCGGGTCCATCAGCGCAGGCCTTCAGGGATGCTCGGGACATCACCTGCCTATGGATAAGACATTTTTCAATTTATGATCTTTCATTAGGTGTTTAGCAACGCCAGCTTGGAGCCGAGCAAGTGGTGCTTCTCCCAGTCGCCAGAGCAGGGGTACCGCAGGTCTAACTCCCCCGGCGCAGACTGGTGCCAGGGTGGCCACAGACATCCCCAAGCATCCCCGGGGCCATGGTGGGTTTGCTCTGCCCTTCCCTCACTGCTGCAAAACACGTGCATGAACATGTTTTCACAAGGCTCCCCCCGGCTGGTTTAAGACAGGAATGTGAATAACGGAGCTGCAACACACACCCCGGGGGCTTCGAGGAACAAAAAGGTACGAGGGCATCTGGGTCAGATCAAGTGGATTCGGTTGCTGACTACCACTACACCAACACCCTGGTAGTGAGCAAACTTCAGTGCCACTCCTTGTCGGAGCTGAATAGCCCAACTAGTATTTTTTCCAAGACGCTGTGCACAGCCATCCCAAGCTGTGTTCAGTAATATAAACCAGAACCAGAACCACCTAATAACTCCAGAGACACAGCCTGGCAGGCTGTCTCTGTCAGACGAAACTCCATCATCTCAAACCTCCCTGGAGTCTTCCTCTGTAATCTATCACTAAAATGAAATTATATTGGTTACCATAGAAACATCCTGACCAATAGCCTGAGCATTATTTTTTTTTTAATAGAAAGTGAAATATTGTTTCATTCAAGCAAAAATCTGCACTTCCATCGATGCTGGTTTTGGATAAGCTGATGTTCTGCTCACTCATTCACCTGGCAAAAGGCAAAATTTTTTATTTTCAATTTAGTGCACTGTTAGTACTGGTTATGTCTCCTATTGCACCTTTTTTCCCCCCTTATGAATAAACTGCTGAGTAACTCCGAGTTGTACAGAGAGAAAAGGCAATGAATGCCCCTTGGTTGAAACCACGCACTATACATCTGTGTAGGGCTCTCCATTTTTTTGGAGAAATGATTTGATATTGGCAACCTACTCACATTTTATACCGAAGAAATCATATAAAGCAGCAGAACTAACTCTGGCAGTAGAAGTGAAATACTTACTCTCAGCTGCAGTCTGCGAAGAAGCCCACGGGATGGAATGCCGTGCGCTCCAAGGGACAGGGCGGCCAAGCCCCACGTCCTTCCAGGGGGTCTCTGCAGCACCACCACCTCCGCAGGAGGGAAGAGCAGAACCTGGATTTTTGCAGAAAGTTGAACAGCTGTACCGAGATACCTCCTTCACCTCTTTAAAGCAGACTGTCGCACGGTTCCTCGGTTTGCGGCAGTAACATTCCATTGCAGACACATGCTGACTGGGTCTTTGCATCCTTCATCTCAGCAGATGCTTGGCCAGACCCTTCCTACCCACGTCTGATGGCACCAGACTGTCCCAGAAGAGAACCCAGCGCTGGCTCTAGCAGGCATTGTTGACTGGGGCGCTTCTCATATACATACAGTATGTTTTTAATCTCTGTGCAATTGTCAAGATTTATAGTGTGATTGCAGACATAAATTTTCCTTGTCCAACAAATCAGAAAGCAACCTTATGTTATTACATGAGGCTAGACTTTTATATAGCTGTATTTTTCTTTATTTCCAAGACAGTAAAAATATTCTGTTTTCAATCCAAACAAAGCCTGTTACAAACCTTTTTTTTTTGTGTGTGTGTGTGTGTGTGTGCGTACAGTCTGTATTTCAACAGCTTGTTTAAAACTAAAACCTAAGGTAGGAATGAGGCCTGATTTTTTATTAATCATGGGGGAAGAAAAACGCTTTCAGTCATGTTATGCCTACAAAGTAAGGCAGTTCCCACTAGTACCTTCAGTGGTTCAGGCTGCTTCCCAGGCATTTCAATCTACTATACCTGGGAGACAAAATTATGGCGATATTGGTAAGTAATGGATAGGGATTAGTATTCAACCAGCCACTTAATTAATCAGAAGAAAAGGTTAACTAAACATTAACACTGTTCAGGGTGCTCCCGCTCTGTGAGCAGCGCTGGCCTCCTGTTTGTGACTATAGCTGCTGGACTACGAATACAGGGCTGCCGGTCAGAAAGCAGACATCAAAACTCCCTTTGTTTTTTTTCCCAATGTTTTCAATATAGTAAAAAACCTGTAGAGGTGGTTATAAGTCCATAAAAGAACTGTTTGTGGCTTCTCAGGTTTTGGTGTACGGTGGAAGAGATAACATACATCCACTGATAAAGACCCTGATCCTGCATGCAGCTAATGCAATTTCACAGTAAAACATTTTGCCATTGGTGAAATCATACTCCAAGACCAGAGTACCGCAAGATTTCTACTGAGGAGCTAAGTTTTAGGCTGATTCACATTAAGCAGTAATTTCACTGGACACGGATCAAATGAGGAGCTTGTGGCTATGCTAAAGTAGTTATCCTGAGCATGAGCTACAGCTTTCAGCATAGGGACGGATACATCACATACAGCTTTTAAAAGAACAGACACTGGAAATGGACCCTTATCTGACAGCCTTTGATGTACAGCAATGGGCAGGAGAACTGTAATTATTCATAGAGTTACCTGCAGTGTATGATAGCAATATAATTATTTCCCTGTAACTTCATATAATTCCCCGAACCGCAGCCTGCAGGATGCAGCAACGGTGATTCAGTACCTGCCCTGTGAGCAGCCCAGCGTGAGATGCTGGTGCTCCCGGTGACAGCAGGGCTGGCGCGGGGGCGAGGGCTCCCACTCCCACACGGAGCACCCACAAGCACACCACCTGACGGGTGCGGGCACAGGCCTGGGCACTTCTGCATAGAAAACCCTTCCCTGCTCGTACTTTCAGGCACAAGTTACCATCGTGTTTTGAATTTTCACCAGCTTTTATGACTATGCAGTCTATTTTCCACTCTCTAAGAAGCGAGGACATTTCAAACATAGGCACATCAATACATGTACATCAATCAATGCTGTACGTTCCAGTTTATCAATAAATATGTCCACATAAGGAGACAAAAAATACAATATGATGAAGTTACGACACAGAGAAAACACTGTCTGGTGTGAAACACTATGCAGAGACATGTCATACTCATCCATCCTCAGACCAAACGTAATAAATTGCATCAAGGTAAAACTCAGAAGAAAAACATGTTAAAAAGTGACATTCAACTCAGTTTTAACTATGGAGTCACAACTCTCGCCTGCATAATGTATTGCAGGCAATGCAACCTCTGAAACTTTTCCCATATCCATCCCTGCTGCCAGTGACACCAGTCATGAAAACCCCCACCGCTGCGGTTCGTGAAGGCCACCTCGTGCCACCTGGTGAGCCACTGCCCGCCTGTCTCTGCATTCCGGCTGGCCATGCTGGGACTTTGCCTTTCCAGCGACATTCCCAGCCTCTGCCACATCAGCCCTACCCTGCTCACACCTGTATACCATTAAAAACCTTATCATCATTTTATAATTTCGAAACTTTGAGTACGCTGCTCACACACTCCCTCTTTGTTGAACAAGAACGAGGACCTGGAGGCAGAGAACATGAGTTGGGAAGGAACTCTGTTGCTGCTGTTCCACAGCACACCCAGCACCCCTGTGCAGCCACCTCGCAGAGCTGGGCAGCACCCTGGTGCTCCAACAGCGCCTGCCAAAGCCCTCTCCCTGGCAGAAGAAACTGGCCCTCCCCCAGCACCCTGATCCCGGCAGCATTAACCACCTCAGACCTGCAGGAACCAGATATAAATATAGTGCGACGTCACAGCGATGCCAATCAAAACAAAATTCTGCATGCCAAAACATTATATTCCTGGTGATGCTGAGGCTGCAGTTACCTGCTGCTGTGCCCCCGCACCGCACGTTCACCCCCCAAAGCGCTGGCTGCTGCGCCCGCGGGCAAGCAGGCAGGGGGCTGCATCGGGCAGCATGCGGTGCCTCCTCACCCCCTTGCCTTCCGACCTCGGAAACACAGCGCCGGTCACTGAAAGGACGGTGTCTGATATGCTTTGGGAAATCTGCCCGGGAAAGCACACAGAATGGACCTAGGACCGAGATTTCTTTGCTGTCGTCTGCGCTGCCCTGCAGAAATAGAAGCATGCTGGTGCAATTCTGTTTTCTTTACAGCCGGTGATAAAACTGCCCTCGACCTCATCAGAGCTGGTTTGCATGCAAGGCCTGAGATGTGAGGGTAAGCACACCTATAGACACTTCATCAAAAAGCCTCATACAATGTATGAAGACAATTGTAATTTATAAACAAACCCAGGATTGTCCCCACCTCTCACGCATGAATAGCCAAAGGTTTACACAGGCTTGGCTCAATTATCAGTGCGTTTTCCAGACACCGTCCTCTCTCCAGAGGCTGCCAACGGTAGCACCTCCAGTGCCTCTCGCCCTGCCAGCACAATGCCCCCGCAGCCGGCCACGTGCTCCTCAGCACGCTCAGCGCCAGCACACCGTGCACTTGCGCTCAGCCGTGTCAGAATTAAGGTGAAAACACACGATCAACAGACTGTTCACAGGCCAGGCACATGCACACCTTCACCCGGGTTCCCATATGGTACCCACCGTCCTTGTCGCCCACGTGACTCCCAGTTCTACTTGGCGTAGTAGTACTAGTAGTGATGCATTTGGTAAAATGTCATCTGCTTCAGGCATGCGCTTTCCATCGAAACGTGACACTAGTAACAATGAACCCTAGACAACGCTTTTACCTCTGGCAGAACGTACCTGAGACTTCCTTGTGCCTTTATAATAACAGATGTTAACACAACGGGCACTAACGCTATGAGTTCAGTTCTTCAGTTTTCAAGAAGCGCCGTTTCACACTGATGATACTCGTCGGCAGCGGGGCGACTGCCCTCTTGCACCGCCTGCCACACGCTGCTGCCTCCAGCTTCGCTCTAAACTGGCATTATTTTGAATTTAAAAGCTTTGACACACTTTTTAAACAGAAAAAGAAAGCACTAGGACATGGCCAGCATCTCCTTGAAAGCATTACTAAGGGCCCTGCGGGAGCCCACGAGAGCAGCCAGCGTGACGGGGACCCAGCCCGCCACAGTGAGGACTGCTCTCCTCCAGCCCCCCAGGATGGCCAGCCCTCCTCCCCCTCCTCCTGTGGCTCTGCCCCCTGCCCATACTCGCTGCTGGTCACTAGCATTAGCCCAGCTGGCTCAGTAAGGGGAAAACTAATACCATGCAATCAACAGAGCTGCATGGAAAGATTGGCCAGTCTGTCACGGAGGAGATGAAAGAAACTGGAGTATTTAATGACTGTTGGTAGGTTAAAATGTCGCCATTAAAAATGGCCAGAAATTCCAAATTACTGGGAATTGCATTAAAAAGTAGTGAGGCAGGCTAACCAATACCCTGCGAAATGAAGCTGCCACTCTCTGGTATGAATGGGAAGCAATCCGGGTTTATCTTTATAATTTTTCTGTAAATGCTTTCTCCAGGAAAAAAACAACAGGGGAAAAAAAAAAAAGAAAAAGAAGAAAAGGGATCAGCAGTTAGAAACATAGATGTATTATTACAGCCACTCTCTTTAAGCATTCACCAGGTGTAAATATCATAGTTCTCCAAACTGTCAGATTTATACACGTTTTGCCTCTCCTGCCATCTGTGCATCTGCCATTTCCAACATACACAACACTTAGCTATCCAATTTATTGTTCTCATCTGGTTGAGGCTTTTAAGTACATGTTTAAGTTTGGGTCAGAAGTTCCCACTTCTGTATGGATGTGATTCATGCAGAGATAACAGATTTAGAAAAGTCAATACCAAACCCAGTGCATATGCCCCATAAATTGAGAGCTAAGTCTCCCCAGGGTGCATTTCAGTTACTCAGTAGTAACTGGGATACGTATCAGCCTGTTCTCCAGTGATGGCTAACACTGATTCGCAACGAAGGCAATGAATACTGCCATGGCGTGTAACTGGTGTGGGGAAGAAGAATGAGCAGCTCCTGCTTCTGCTGGGAACAGAAAGCAGATGGAAATTGCGCCTGCTCTGCCATACCAGCATGGAGGACCCCTTCCACCAGACAGCTGCTGTGAGCTGCAAAAGATAAATAGCTGTACACCTTCTTGAAAGGAGAGAGTTTGGATTCCTTTGGATTTAAATTGGTCTCTTTTTCCATAAACAATGTCCTGTTTACTGCTCAACCTGTAGTATTAATACAGTGAATTATTTTAATTTCTCCAGAGTTGCTTACTTGCCCATTAAGAGAGACTTTATGGCTATTATTGGACCCCTGGTGCATCAAAAATTCACTGCTATCAAGTTGCATTAAACCTTCTCTACCATGAACCACATGTTTCCAATATTGGGAGTTTCTTCTATGATACTTCAAAAAGAATATCATTAACTGCATCCTGCAGGTGCGTTTACTCTCAAATAAACACCAACTGCAGACCTATAAGGAAACCCCGAGACCCCAGAGCAAGCCATCCACTGACACACACAGGAAGCACAGTAAGGATTGCTGTTGTTTTCATCAAATATTCAGCAGTTTATGAAAATTTCAAATGGCAAAATGACCGAGGGAACTCTTTTCCTAAGTGCAGTATGAAAAGGCAAGCCTTGAATCCGCGCTGTGCATGGCACCCACGCACAGACCATACCGGGCTGCTGGGACGGGCAGCTCCCGTGGGTCAGCCTGGAGGAGCCGCAGCCCAGGGGAACACTGCGTGGCTGCTTACACGAACACCAGAAGTGGCTTTCCCCCTCCTCTTACCAGCCACTAAGTCTCCTAAGAAAGAAGTTAAAGCTGTGTTTACCACTTTGCTATTTCACAACATAAAAGTACAGTTTCAGTTGCTTCAAACATGTTATCTACAATATATCCAGAAAGCTCTATCTTCTGTTACCAGTGGGAGACAACATAAGCAGAAGATTGTTTTACTGCTCTAAGGTCTATAATAGAGTAAAACTTGGCTATTCTTAACTTGGCGATAGGTAAGATTCACATGCAATTGGGATTCAGCTTTACGTTTTGTACCTTGCTCTGGGCTCTCCTGATCCAAAGCTCACGGAACCATCAGCCAGCTTTCTGCTACGTTCAAGGCTTTGCTCTCCATGAGAGCAGCCTGAACAGCATTCGGGCAGGTTACCTCAGAAATCCTCCAGCTGCATAATTAAATCCTTATCTCTGGTCATTTCTCATTACAACGTTCTGGGGACACGGTATTCCCGTGCTGCACTGACCCACCAGCAGCCAACCCACCTCCCCTCGAGGCAGAGATTAGGGTCAGCCCCACACGGCCAGCTTACGGCTGCAACAGGCGCCAACGTCTTCCACCCTCTGCTGCCAGCCCTGGTGTCTGAGGTGGGTGTGTGGCGGCCTTCCCCCCGCCCCCCCCTCGCCCCCATGCCCCCCTCGCCCCCCCGGCAGCATGCTCCGCGCTGGCCAAGGGCAGGACGCGGGCTCTTGCTGGGGAGCAGCCGTCCTCCCAGCAGATGCCATGGCAGGAAATTGCGGCGATTTTTGCTTTGGTGAAACAACTTCAAACATATATCACAGAATTGCTCTTAAGTGTCAGCTAGTTGAGTTGACAAACCCACTGCTGAATACACGTGGAAACGGTGAAAGTTTAAAATACAGTGTGTATTTTTATCCCTTCAATTGTCCTTGCCTCAAAATATCTGTCTACATGGCCACAATTGTGTGAGGGCAGGGAACAAATGTCAGTACAGCACAGAACTACCAAACTTAGCAAAAGGGTCTGCCCCCTTCCCGCTGTACTGCATTCCCAAGCGCCCGGTGGGGTGGGATCGCTGCCTGCGGTGCAAAGCACCAACTGTGCTTTGGGCCAGGGTGGCTCCTACCATTATTTACTTCGCCAATACAAACATTACAGAGTTCATATTTTCTTTCCTTGCTACAAGCTATCGGTTTAAAACATGAAAATAACAAAGAAAAAATTCCTAGTGTTAATGCCCAGTGTCCTTACATCTGCTGGTGGACCAGACAGACACTTGAAGCTGCCGGGGACGCATCCTTATCTCCGTGTCTGACGGGCAGTCATGCTCCACTCACCAAGGCACTCTGGCGGATGGAATAACGAATGTCCCACTGTGCTCTGAACATCGGGGGCTCAGTATGTACAGTCATGCCACGTGTGTTCTCCAGCATTTTTCTCCTCATTACAAATAAACACAGCACCCAGCCTCCGGGACTCGTGCCAGCAGGCTGGCTGCATCAGCTCGCTCAGCACCACTCAGCAAACAAATTGCACCAATTTTGTGCTGGCTTGGTCCAGCATCTGCCCACCTTCGACAAGCCCTGTCTGCATAATCCAGGGTCTTCACTGGGCTGGGAACCCAACAAATCACTGCAGCTCCAGTTACTGCCAGCTCAGCCCAAGCATTTGGAATATTCCTATCCTCCTGCCTTAAAGATTTCTTTCAAGACAGTGAATAATAGCAAATGACACACCTCCTTTCTGAAAGACAATTCATTCTCATGCAGACAGAGGGTAAAACCTGGCTTTCTGCCTGGGCATCCCTGTACCCCGGCTCAGCCCAGGGTCCTGGGTGTCAGTGTCCAGGCAGGACGCAGGGCTGTACAGCACACAGCAACCCACCCTGGGGGCCGAGCTGGCAGCTGCCTCATCCAAGAGTACACGGGAGTAACGTCAAGAAACACATGTGGGTTTAGAGTACATGTACTGTTGGTATCTGCCTTTCACACACCGCAAAAATAATTAAAAAAAGGCAATAACATTAAGCACTGAGTTCACAATGAGAAATAGTGAAGCCTGGGAAGGGACCAGGCTGAAAGGTGAAACTCCATTTACATACCCAAAAAAGTGAAGTTTCAGAACCCCAGCCTTGCCCCTCGCGCAGGTACAGCTCCCGAGACCCAGAGCGACCTGAGCAGCCCCTCCGTAATGGGCAGGGGGGTAACCCCACACGGGAGGCTGGAAACTACTGGGAGGGACATGGCAGTGCTGAACCAGAGCAGTGATAAGCAATAGTTTTAAGTCACTCCTAACAATATTTACATTAAGGTTTGCTTTTAGCAGCACCATGGAACTGGATTCAAGTACCCACAACAAATGCTCTCCGAAGCGTGCTGGCACACAGGAGTTCAGCTGAGAAACTGGCATACACACAAGATAAATAATTTTAAATGCTATGTCGATCTCTGAAGCAGTAAAGAGATGACACCAGTTCTCTGGGGGTTGCTGAATCTTCCTTTACAGATACAAAATAGAAACTACACCTCTAAGATTATGCTGTATCGGAGAACAGGCAATTAAAACTAGGCCACAGTGTTTGATTTTCAATATCTCATTTAAATCTTGTGAGAAAGTTCAATTAATGGTCTTGGAAAAGTTTTCTAAAATTTAATGCTGCTTCACTGCAATACTTTTTATGATTTTTTTTTCCTACTGCACAGCCTTTCTTCTTCCCTTTGAAATCTGGCAATATTATGGAAATATTATCTTTGTAAATGCAGGTGAAGTTGATGATATTATTGATTTCAGATAGCCTTCAAGTTTGAGACAAATTTCCACATCAGCCTGGAGGTACAGAACAAAGATTTCCAATGTACTAAATTATTCAGAACAGTCATTTCTAAATAGAGGGGTGAGAAATGTCTCCGGGGAGGAGCGAGGTCATGGTGCCTCAGGGCTAACTGCCCAGAGGGAGAAGGGGGATGCTGTGGAGAGGGCGGCAGTGGAGAGTCACAGACTGAGCCGCACTGGGAAATTTCCGAATAAATTAATTTTAGTTCTTCTCCAGCCCCAACCCTGTCCTGACCCCAGCCGTTCACAGCAAACATCCCCGAACGCCCTCCAGAATAAATACCATTAGCTTTGAGACCTGATATTGCTCATCCATTCCTAAAATACAATAACCTACATACACAAAAAAATTATACTTTACTTCCCAGCAATCACAAACACCTCTAAATTTAAGAGCTTTCCTAGAAACAAGGATTATTACTTTTTTTCCAAATACATCTGAATGTCACCCATTACTGTAAGACCTCTGAAATGCACAGCTCAGCTAAGGGTAGTTTACGACTAACAGTTAATAGTTGTGAAGAGAAGGTTTCGTTTGCTACAGGGGAGACACATAAACATCAATCACCTGTGTATGTTTAAAAAACATTTAGAATCTCTTGGAGGCAGGTTGCAGCGGTCTTGGCAGGTGTCAGGCTGTATCCTAGCCCGGGCAAGGACACAGCACCCTCATCTCCTGGGCGGGGGATCCCACAGCCCCCCTGCAGAGCCTACACTGATGTCCAGCCACCCTCAGAGAGGAAGGATTTCTTCTTGTATTTAAATGGAATTTCCTGCATTGCAACTGGGAAAATTATGGTGACCTGTGTTTGCAATTTAGACTTTCTTCAAGTCTATCCAAGGTTGCAGGGCATCACTTGTCTTGGCAATGCACCTCAAAAGTAGCCTTTATCTGTGCTCAAACGCCATGCACATGCCTACACCAAGGACCTTGTATCATTAGTATCTCTCATCGTATATAATTTATATGTCTTAAAGAGTCTGCACAAACAGAGTGAGTTGCCCCAAACCTTGGGCCAGTAACGTACCCAGAAATGGCAAGCATGGATCCGAGCAGCAGCAGGGTCGTGGCTGAGCCCTGCGCTGGCCACAGAGACCCCCGGTTGTGGCTCTGGTCGCAGATTTAGCTCTTTCATTGCCACTAGAAGAAAAAGAAATAAATCCTTTAATACATCTGTAATTTCTACTTAAAACAATAGTAAACATGTACATCAGTGAGGACAAAATGAAGGAAAGTAAAAGTAGCTTTTTAGATTTTACCATTGCTCTTACCGTTGACTGCATAGGCTCACCTCCTGCACCAAGGCGGGATCCAGAAACTTCAGCTGGCATAACCCAGCAGTATGACAATCTACGCAAATCTAAGCTGTAATTCTTTTATATTGAAGGAAATCAAACTTTTATTCTTGCTGTGGATATGGGAGACTGAAATTCACTTTGGGAAAAAATCTGGGGTTTTATTTCTGGCTCCACTTTCAGAATTACGCAGCACAGGGCATTTTTATGTTGTAGCTCCATTATGTGAAAATTGGGAATAACATTTTTCTCTCCAGGACACCACATTTACTCTCTGAATGTTTCACTGAGAATATGACATGATTTAGACTGCAGTGCTTTAGAAAAAAAAAAAAAAAAAAAAAAACAAACACCCCCCCAATTTTTAGGACTAAATTCTACTTGTGAAAGTGGTGTGAAAGTGGCTGCAGGGCATCAGCACTGTGGTGGTGGAAGCAAGCCAAGTAATGACTGAAACTCATTAAAGCTCATCACAAATTATCTCATTAAGTGCTTTCAGATTGGAAACCATCTCTCAGCAATGAGACACAATGCGGTGGCGAGGAACAGATCTCTCCAAAATGGGTTTTTATAATTATCAGGGTTACACAATACCCAGCGTAACCCCTTGCTCTGCTGACACACATCACGTTTAAGCCCTCAGACCATGTCAGGCCCTCACAGGGACAGGCTCTCAGGATGCGCTGCCGCCTGCCTGCATGCCAGCAAACCCTGCGGAGCTGCTGGCAGCATCCCTGGGGTGGCAGGAGTCCAGGGCCACCCTGGTTGGGCCACCAGCTCCCTGCAAGAGCCTTCGGGCTGCTCCGGGCGGAGGGCAGGGGAGCAGGCAGCAGGCTGCTGACCTTGCTGTCCTGGGGTTGATTTACACCGCTATATAGAATTTATAGCAGCATCTCCACTGGGACAAGCTATCAATTTTCTTTCAGTTTGAATACCATAAAGCAGTTTCATAGTGAACTGACTCCAGGGGCAGTGTGATGATCTTGTTATAGTCAGACAGTTATTATATATTCACAAGAGCTATCAGAAAAGAGACCTAGCTGCCTGCTGGGAACCCCCGTCCAGGAAGAGCACTTGGCCAAATTAAGTGGAGCCTGGACCTCCCTGGGCAGGGCAGGCTGGGGACAGGCGGCTGCACAGCCCGTGCTGCTCTGCTGCGTGGTACTGTACGGGTGCTGTGCCCAGCACTACTTGCTGGAGATGGCCAGGGGATCCTTCAGCCAGGCAAGGGCCTCGGAGGCATTTTCTTGTAAAGTTACTACTGAGCCTAAGGAAAACAGCCACCAGACAGCATTAACAAATTCCAATGCAATAAATAGAGGATTAGTGCTGGGATCTCAAAGTGCATTCGACATCCGATCTGTCCACACCACACCTACTCAATCTGCAGTTCAAGCCCTTGGAGAGCTTCACTAAATGCTCTCATCAGCTTGTGCATTATCACAGAATCATTTATGTTGGAAAAGAGCTTTAAGATCATCACATGCAACCGTTAACCCAGCACTGCCAAGGCCATCACTAACCCCTGTCCCCGAGTGCTGCATCTACATGTCTTTTAAAGACCCCCATGGATGGTGACCCCACCACTTTCCTTGGGCAGCCTGTGCCATGCTGGACAATGCTTTCAGTGAAGACATTTTTCCTAATATTCAATCTGCAGCTCCCCTGGTGCAACTTGAGACTGTTTCCTCTTCTGCTTTAAGTTTAAGCAGCTGCCTGGTTTGGCACCTAGGCTAAGTAAACTTTGGGTTGGGTTTTCTTTTTTTCCTCCTTTTTCTCTTTTCTTTGGTTACTAAGCAAAAGCAAGTCTCATCTGTACACCAGGAAGAGCTTTTGCCACGTTTAAAGCAAGTACAGGGACTCCAAGCTCAAACTGCTCTAATAATTTATTCTGGTCTTGAAATCCCTAGGGTTATTTCACAGAAAATGTATTTTAAGATGTTTGGCTCAAAAATGACAAGATAACAGACGATACATATTCATTTTCTCCCCCAAGATGGTGATGAGATGTAACAAAATAAAGCAATAGTCTCAGCAGATCTTCCCTCCCCCAGATGGAGAAGAGTTGTGGTTTTATCTCAATGATACCACCAGAATTGTGCTGCCATTTATCTTGAGGGTGTACTTATGAAAGGGATTGTTTGCAGCTGGAGCTACAAGGCATGAAACAAACTGATAATGGAACTTTCTTTTGAAGCTTATTCTTTTTCAGTGGCATTTTTCTTTTTTTTTTCCTTTATGAGCTTCATGACAGCCAAACAGTAATTTCCTTTCTGTATTTTAGCACAAACAACAGATTAGTGTCACATTGTTTGCTGTGAGGTTTTGCTTGCTGCTTGCATGAGTACTTGTTGGCATTTGGTGTGTTCCAAATAAATAATGTGGTCCTTCATAAAGATAAAAAACAGAAACATCTTCTTGGCATACAAGAAGGCACTGCTAGCACGCATCTTGAATATGGTATAAAACCACAGAGGCAGAGGTGAATAATGTAATTTGAAGTTGGAATCACAAAACACATGAGCCAGGACTTTATCTTCTATAAAAGACATAAAACAGCCTTTGGCACTGCAAACATCATAATCTACTGCAGTCTCATACCCAAGAAAAATGTAATTTAGATTAACAACATAAATCACAAATAGTAAATTATTTATGTTTAGAGTAGACAGAAGACAGAACGTAACCTCATAGAAAAAATGTCTTTAATTTTTGCCCTTCTTAACACCATAACTATTAATTATTTTTTCATATTCTTAGTAATATTATCACTGCTAGAAACCACAAGGAAACATGTTGCATGGTGGTTCCCCTCCTGTTTCTCTTGCATATTTCTTAGAGGCAAAGCTTTCTATCCCTCTCCTTACCCATCATTTCACAATCAACCTTTACAATCATCTCTTCTATTTCTTCCAGTGCCTCCAAAGCAAATGCATCTTACACGATTTTTGTTTTCCATAGCTTGCTTGGCATTCTTTGTTAGGCTTTGCACCCTCATTGTGAACTGATATTGCTCCTCTAAACCATCTTTTTCAATACCTATTGCCAGAGGTTTTCCTGGACCACCGCCAACACCCTAATGCTGTTCCCAGCCCACTGGCGGCATGGCCAGCCCAGCCCTACCCATGATGGCAGCATCTGCAAACGCCATCTAACGTGAGCTCCAATGTAATTAAACAAACTGCCAAACCGAACGAGTGTTGGCTTGAAACCTCACATTTTAGATGAAATGCTGAAAACATCGCATTTTACCATTAAGTCAGAAGGATGATACATCATTTGACATGGTTTTACGAGACCACTGCCAATACAAAAGCGCTGCGAAGTCCATGAAATGAGCCCCTGACCGTTAAGAGTCGTGAACGCTACTCACCGCTCGTTAGAAGGCTCTGGCTTTGGTAGCCCAGAAGACAGCAGGAAGAGGGGAAACAGAGTACAGCCTGGCAGAGCAAAAGAAGATTAATGTCAGCACAGGGGAAAGGGCAGGGATAGGCAGCCCAGGGGTGGAAAAAGCCAGGAGAGAAGGTGGAAAGGACTCCTTTCATCAATGGCTTGAATCAAAGTTGCAGTCTCCATACCAAGAGCTTATTTGAGTAAAAATTATGGCAGGAGAGCACTAATGTAGAAGCACAGTCATAGAGGTAACACCATTAAGAGTGCATAAATATTAGAAAAACTCTCCCTGCCAGTCATATACTTAGTTTTGGCAAGGAAACTCGGCTTTTAGAGGCTCAGAGCCTTTCCTCTGTGCATTAGTGCTCAGTGGTTGTTAGCACTCGAAAGTAATACTTCCAATGCTATATCAAGTCATTCAAGTGACAGGAAATTTGAGCAGTTGATTTGGGAAATGGATATTTCATTAGAGGCACAACTCATGATAAATGAAAGTTTTCCTACCACCGTCATCGGGAATACCGATGAGCTCTAAATCAAACTGCCTGAGAAGGGCGGCAGGGCGCTGGCGTGGGGACGGCCAGAGGCTGCAGCGGGCAGCTCGGCTCTGTGCAGCCTGTGTATGCGTCCCCCTACAGAGGCCACCAGGCTGACTGCGGCTGTCCCCAGGGCACCCTGCGGACAAGCCAGGACTCAAAAGCTGCCGTAGCATGACTTTAGCTGGCCCTGGTTGGCAGCTTCCATCGCTGCAAGCAACGCAGCAAGAGGCACAGGCACAGAGACGACTCCCAAGCACCAACTCAGGGCAGAAGTTACTGGGTGGGACTGGAACGGTCTTACAGACAGAGCAAAACCAACGGGATTTTGGAGAAGTTTATGTCTGTCTGCTATGACTGCCCAAGAAACTATCCAATGATCAAAGAGGCCCTTTCTGAAATCCATCTGATCCTAAAGGACCAACAACGTACGCTTTCCCTGAACACTGCAAATTCCTCTTCTAAAAAGAGACGCCTCAGACATTCAACTTAAATGGCGTTACCCACCGCAACGCAGGCAGCAGAACCATGAGAGCCCTGTGAAGACACGTGACGGACGCTGCCAGCAACCCCATCCCACAGCACATTCGTACATTCCACGCTTTGAATATGCAGTGCCCTCTGGAGACAGTTCTAGAGGAAACAAGGATTCAAGTGCCTTTCTAGGTGCTTCATGGATAAAAAAATGCCCTGCAAGTTGTGACTGAAGTTTGCAAATTACTGGCTAATGCCTGAGTAATGATTAAGCTCAAAATGTTGATATGCATCAGCACAACCCTTAAGCGATCGGAGCATCTCCAGAGTTACCCTTGCTTTTGTCAACATTTTCAGAGAGACGCGCTCCTTGCCAAAATGACAGTGACAAATACGTCGCTGCAGTCCCCAGGGAAGACGAACCAGCCCACAGACCGGCAAGGACAGGGTGCTGCGCTGGGGCAGCTTGGCTGCCTGCCCTGAGCCTCGTGCAGCACCGCTCTCACACCCAAGGTGGGTTCTGTAAGGTGTCCCACCTGCAAAAGTGGACAAACCCATCACTTTTTGGCACACACGCTTCCTGAGCTTGTCTGCCCTATGCAGCCCGCCTGCAGTACTTCAGCCGGGTTTAGCCCAGCGTTTGCAGTTTGCTCAAAGCAAACCCCTTTGCTACAGTGAGCAATTAAGATTAAGAAAACTGATTGATCTTCAGATAGAACTCTTAATATCTTCTAAGATACAGATTACTGAGTTTTGATCAATAGCCATGATATAACTGAAAATGTGTTTCCGCAGTTGAACATGCTGTGTTCCTAATACCCAAGATACGTTGGTGGGTTTGATTGATATGGAATAAAAGTAAAGCAAATGAAGCACCATCTGTATGTATTTGTTTGATGTATGTGGTTTTAAGTTCCAAATCAACTCCCTAAAAATAGTTCGGGGGTTTCTTTGCACAGCAATACAAGGTATATATGTGATGATGTGAATTTGAAGCAAAACTCTGTTCTTAATGACCACCACAAAAAATTATTTACAACTTCCACAAACCTCACATTTCAAAAATGAAGTACTAAAAAAATTCTTTTGAAGCGGGTAAAAAGTAATTAAAAATGAATACTTATCATTTTTTTCTGCATTAACATTAAGAGTTGAGGTACACTTTTTTGAAAATTGAAATAAAAATCAAGATCAGGGATCAAAAAGCTCCATTCACACCTTTGCAGCCTAGAGGAACGTTTCAGCCATGGCCGTGGCTCCAGCAGATGCAGGTCCCACAGTCTAACACCTCAACAGCAGCAGGCTGGGGGAGTTTGTGGGGTTGTTTCTGCAGCTACTATTAAATGAGAATCCAGACACGGTAGACACCTCCCTCCTAGTGTATTTTTCTATTTTACAGAGGAAGGGAAGGAAAACCTTGACGATTTGGTAATTCAGAGCCTTCCCCAAGCTCTCATGGCATTGCTCAGAGCCCTTCCAGCAGCCTCGGTGTTAAGCTACCGGCTCTCCTTGGCTGTTCCCTCCGAGCTGGGGGGCAGAGACCAGCCCTGCCACATTTCCCCCCACCTCCCCCCAGCCAGCAGAGCGGAGCTGCAGACCTGGTAGCCAGGGTGCACAGAGGGCAGCCTTTGCTGAGCACCTTCAGGCTCTGCGCCGGCAGGTACCGGCTGCTGGAATCCCGTGCCTTGCTCCTTTCGGGGACACCCCTGCAAATGCAGGTTCTCGAGATGTCACAGCTTTCAGTCTCACGTTCTGTGTCCATACTGCCTTCTGCTCAGGCCCAGGAACGTCCCTGCTTGGCACAGCAAAGCAGTTGAGAAATGGATGCAGAGCACAAGCACCCGGCTGGCCATGTCTGCTCCTCTGCAGAGCACGGGAAAAATTGCACAGCATAGCTGTGCCTCCCGCTTTAAAGAAGCAAAAAAGTCTATATAATCCTTTGATTTTCCCCCAAAAGCCTGTCATTAGGGTTTATAAAGTGAGTGTTATTTCAGCTTTCACTCTGAAAATTTCCTTTAACAGGTCACTATTATTATTCTCCATTTGCCAGGCTGAGACACCGGGGGTACGGAGCAAGTCTTGCCCCCCCTCCAGCCTGTTGCACCCTGTACAGAAGAGAACTGCTCCAGAGGAGTCTAGAAACCACATGGGGCTGAGGCCAAGAGTTTGAACTAATACTTTCTACCTGTAAAGCTGCAAAATAGAATAAAAAAAAAATCCAAGTGTATTCCTGTTTCTCCAGGAAAGCAGCTACACCGTCCAGGCAGTGGATGCAGCGCTTGCAATAAAGGCGTTGCCATGGCAACTTGCCAAGACCCTCTTAAAAATTCTCCAGAAAACAGTCACAAAAATCTAAACGTATGTGAGAGAAGTCCCTAAGCATGTCTAAATTAAGTAGCAACCAAATGAGTTCCTCTTTTCTCCTCCTGGGAAATGCTGCCTTACCAGCCTTTTCTTTGCTGCTGCTGCTGCTTAGTTTTAATTATACACTGTGCCTTTCTCTTCTCCATTGATTTCCTACATGACAAGGGAAGTACATGCTACACCCATCAACCTGCTTACCTGCTCCCCGCAGCTGGGTACACAGCCCCTGGAAGTTGACTTAGGTACTCTTTTTCTTTTTTTTGGTAAGGTCTGCTAATTACCTGGAAAGCCAACATCTTATTTTCAAGTATGGCAGATGCTTATGCCTGTATTATTTTTAAAATATGTTGGCTTCTCTAATGGAAGTCAACCTGGGAGACCTTTATTCAAATGCTGCTGCTATGTACAGACCAAGCGACCCGCTGTGCACAGTGTTAAATCTACCTGGCACTTACAGAAAGCCCGGCTCAGGCTGCATATGCATCTCCCAGCCAAAGTTCAATTCTGCAACGTGTAGCACATGTAAAGTTCAAGGATAATGGAAAGTTTATCTTGCCTGTAGGACTGTTCATCAGAAGAAAAGGTAGCTTGTGTGATTATACTGTGATGAGATATGGATTTTTTTTTTTTATTATGATTCCCAATGTTATTTCAGTACGGCACAAAACAATGACACCCCTGCAAAGCGATTTGCTGGCTACAGGCCAAGTGCCCTAACAACAGCAAGTGCCCTGTCCCCATGCTCAGAGCCTGTCATGTGTGAGAATTACGATAAGATACAGAATCAAAAGTTGGTTTATGGTAAGAGACACGGTGGGTCGCATCCAGCAGTCTGCAGTTTAGTTATGTATTAACATTGACCACCGTTACCTTCTGCTAAGCGCCCTCAGCTCGCTTGCCCGTGTATCTTAAACACATCACATCCACTCAAACGGGGCAGGCATCAGCTCAGCCCCGTCTGACTTACCCACACCCAGGGCTCCCAGGTGGCTCTGCAGACAGCGACGCTGGTGGCAGGGTCCTGGGGGGCAGTGGAGGGTCCCCAGCCTGGCAGGACGGGCAGACGGCACCCAGCTCCATGCAGCCAACCGGCACGGCTGGATGCAAGCGCCCGTAGCTCCTGACACCCGCACCAACTGCAACCCGCTTTGTTATGAACCCAGCACTGCTGGGACAAACGCCACCCACAGCTATGAATAACCCACAGCTCCGCATCGGCAACCCCTTCCCGCTCTCCAGAGCTCGGTGGGCTTCAGCCCTGGAGCCAGGGGGGCTCCTGCAGATGCTGGTGCCTGCTCCGGGCAGCATCCTGCCTCCTCCCCTTCTCTGCCAGCTCTTCACACACCTCTTCAGCCCAGCAAACCTGGTGCCTTCCCACAGCAGGGTTTTTCTATGAAACACAGATAGAAATCATTGTGTTGATGACAGTATTATTCATACAAGGGTCACCCTGGGTTGTATTTCTGAGGCTTGATTCATTAGTCTGCCTCTTTGATCAAAACAGACTCGCTACACAGAGCTTATCTTTTCTGATATAAAAATATTTTATAGCTATAAATTATAGACAAAAATTGACCACAAAGTGGAAAATTATTATTGGGGGATAAAAATAATCTGATTAATTGCTTTCTGATCACTGTATACAAAGATTGGAGTATGAGAATTGCATTTCATTGAGCTTATTCCTTCCATATTCCCACATAAAAGTTGGGTTTATCTTTTAATTGATCTACAGTGCATTTACATATAAATCTAGAAATTTGAGTTTGGGAAGATCGCTTTCAATGAGCAACGGAGGAGATATATACACTCTGCGGCAAGTTAGGAAAGAGGGAAGTCGTAAAATTACTTTTAAGGTACAACTTAGAGAAAAACGACCAGGCTACAGCGCCCGCACTGCCCTGCTCCGTGCAGGCTGCAGCAGCCCTCACCTCGCCTCCCCTCCTGCTCTGCTGCCGCTGCTCACAGCTCTGCATGGGGGTACGCTGCCCCTCATCCTCCAATTAACCAGGCTTTTGCTCTAATTTCTGTTAATGCTTTACCATTCTAGGAGGTATCAAATTATTAGTTAAGAAATATTTACCGGTGAAAGATAATACAGCTTTGTGCTGCCACCTCGGTGTGCATGCTCTGTATGAATTGCTGCTGAAATGAAATAAAATAAAGCAAAAAGGGGATATGAAACAGCTGCTGAGGCGTATAAAGATATTTCACGGCAAGATACAATACACTTTTATGGCCCAAAGTACAATAAAATTATGATTCATTACTGGTTAGTTAAGTCTGGGGAGGACATAGAGGTAATTTTCAAACAGTACAAGTTACATATTGAATGTAATTGGATTAGGGGAAGACAGCACATCACACTGCAGGTTATGGGAGCAGGGGGTGTGAGTGATTTTGCCCAAGAAATGACTAAAAGCTATGAAAACCTCAGGATTTGTTCAACCGCTCTGGGTTGGGAGGGGCTGTGGGACAGCAGGGCATCCCTCCCAGCATCCCCAGGGACTCAGAGCATCATCCCTGTGTCTCCCCCCAGGCTGCAGCAGAGTTGCTGGGGGCAGCAACACCAGCACTGATTCTGAAAAATGCATTTAAAGACAGGGAAGAACGTGGAAGAGAGCTGCTCTTTTTATTTGAAGAGCTGCCTTTGAAGCAATCAAATGCACTTTCAAACTCGGAGGGCTCTGTGTTCCCGAGGATTAGCCCCGACCCCGGCACTCTCTCCTACAGTTGGTGTTTTCTGTCAAAAGACTCCATAGCTGAACCACACACAGCAAAGCTTTTGAGGCCACTATTTTATTTAGCAGGGGTTATTTGTTTCAATATTTTCTTTTCAAAGATGCTCAATGAACCAACACCCATGCACACTTTCATTTAGCACATTAAAATATTTATCATAATATTAAAATACTTGAATTCCTTTGCAGGAGCTTGTTTGAAACCCAGTGGCACCAACCCCCCAGGTTTTTCTCACCCCACATCCCGGTCTCCATCCTGGGGCCGGTACCCATCCCGCAGGCGCCCTTTGCTGAGCGCTGCATTGCACAGGGCCGGAGAGGCACCGCTGTGGGCTCAGCCATCACACCCCTGGGTTCTCAAGAAGCTGTTTGGGTGCAGGAGCAGGAGCCTCCCCTGGGACGGGCAACCCTGCCTGTCCTCTCCATCATGGCCATAGCCAATACAAGTGTTTTGCTCAGGGAAGGCCACCTGCTCCATCAGGTGCTGGGCACCCCCAGGGACAGGTAACAGCCCCCCTGGACCAGCTCAGGGCCACCCATCCCCTGCTTCATGCTTTGGGAAGACATTAAAGGCTTGTTCAGTTGAATCCATTTCCCACCTATGCACTGAGTGAAGTTATCTAAATTACTGGGTAGCGTTGCAAGAATGTTTTATTCATAACTTGTTTAATGCCTGGCACTTGCTTTTCTTTTGGTACTTATTTAATACACATTTAATTTAACTTATTTGAAAGCGCTAACATATTTTCTAATTACCTGAAGTACTTAAACTGTTTCCATGCTGTTAATATTTTTTTTTTCCTCACTATTGAGGGCTGAGATGCCAACCAAGTAACCTGTTTATAGGGGCCAGGAATCCCTCCCACCTTCACAGTGAGCAAGGAGCTCTGCCACCAGACAACCCCAGTGCGTGCAGCTGCAGGTGCTGGGGCACACGGGGACACCCGTCCCTCTGCCCCAGCACACATGGGCTGCAGAGGCACACAGCCACCCGGCCACCAGCCATGCGAAGGAAGGGGAAGGACCAGGCACCTCATGCCAGCAGCTTCACTAGCTCCTGTATTTATTATGCCTTATGTTGCATTTTATGGAAGGACACTAAATTTATTCACTACTGCTGCTGTTTTTAATAACTTCACAATTCCTGTGGCAGTTTCATTTCTTCAGACATTCACGGGCACCGTTTTTGCTGGGGTTTAAGAATTTAACGTGATATTAAGACACTAAAGGCTTTCTTCAGAACTAATGAGAGAAGAACACGATACGGCACATGCTGGCACGCTGGGGCACCGCATGACCCCAGCACGTTGTATTGGCTGCAAATGCGATGGTGGCTGACCCCGGGAAGGAGTCATGCATGGAGCATCAGTAACCCAGGCTGTTAGCGGGCGGGCACGGAGAGGCAGCCAAAGCACTTCGGCTGCAGAACTGCATCGCTGCACTGAAAGCACTAGCCCCCCGCAAGCACTCACCCGCGGGTGGGGGCTGCTGCGCTCCCCATCTCTTGCCCCATTCCAGATAACAGGAGCACAGTGATCCAGCATGGTACACCCATGGGCAACTACAGAACTGAGATGGGCAGACCCAATCTAATCTGCCAGGCAGGCACATCGCTTGGCTTATTCTTCACTGGAAAACAAACAAAACCAAACAAACAAACAAAAGGAAGAGGAGTGCATTAGCAACTCACAGGGAGCTGAGCTGTTCACCTTCTTAACAAATTCTTTGCACATCCAAGCACAAAGTTACACACTGGTACAGATGCCCTTCTTACTTGCTGCTGTTTACAGCGTCAGCAGTATATTACTCCAATTTTATTTTGGTGTAACTTTATTAAGGAGAATTACATGAGATAAAAATGGAGTCATCCAAAAACAAAGAGGCAAGCCCAGATTTATTAAACACACATCTTTTAAGTGTATGTCCAGATCTGCTCATGCATTTATTTTCTGTCCTTGCTTCAAAGTACTCTTATTGCTGTACTGTAGGAAAGAGTTATTTTCTGTAGATACATTTTATTAAAAAAAATAAATATCTAAACCAAAACAAAACTAAAATTTATTCCTGGAGTAAAGATACCCAGTAAGAAAATAATCACCTGTTATCAAACCAGAAAGCATCTTGTGGAAAAGTATATTCAGGGTGTTGGGAAATCTGACTCATTCTCAAACATCCCCCCCTCCTTGCAAATCACTGTCAAAATAGTTGTAACGCTATTGTTATAGCAATATTCACCAGATAGTGTTTTTAAGTTTTCTCCCTTAGCTACTAAGTACACGTTCAGTCTCTCGGAGACAATCTCTGTGCTTGGTGGGTGAGGATGCTGGAGGGAGGGAGGACGCGATCTGCAGCCCCTCCCTGGGCAGAGCCAGCCCTCGGACAGCTTCCACCTGTCACCGAGAGGACACGAGTCACGCAGGTGATGGCATATCAATATAAAACATGGACAAGGAAGAAAAAGCAGCTTTTTGAGTCCTGGTAAGAAGGGTAATGTGTTTATGCAAAATTGCTGTTTCCTGAAACACAAGGAATTAGTATGTCAAGGTATTAATAAAAGCTGCCTAAATAAAAAGGAGAACTGAGCCACCTCTCGCTTTCTCCTTGCATCACCCCCCAGCTGGGTACATGTACTCTGGTTAGTTTTTCTCAAAGGCAGAGACAAGCCAAGAGACAATTTTCTTCACACTAATTTGCCACACTTCAAAGCAGTTATTATATTACAGAAGCCACCCTAAACCAGCAGCTCTTTCCATTCAGGCTGGAGCCAATGCATAGAGACAGATCAATCTAGCCACCTGAAAAAAATAAAAAAATAAAAGGTGATACATGAAAAAATTTTCAAGGGCAGATCATCTAATTTTCTAATAAATCTGCTTGCTGGCCATTTGTGTTACATGAGCTACAGAACTTGACCCTGTTCTCTCTGTTTCAGCCACTAACTTGAAGCTGGGCAAAACAGATGTTCCAGAAGAGCACACAACCTTGATTAAGAAACACAGACATTCACACTTTCTGCTTGGTATTCTGTTCCAATCACAAGCCTCCGCCCTGCTCAGCCCTCACACTCCCCTGGTTCAGCCCCCGCTTTGGGTTCTTGCCGTGCCTGCACACGCTGCATGCAAGAGCTCTTCCTGCAGCATCTGTTCCTTCCATGAAACACCTTCGAAACACATTTCCATTGCTCATGCCTCGATGGCTTTGCAATTAAAGCGAGGAAGGATCTTCACCGCTTTTGGATAAACCTATCTAACACCTCTGGTGCACGCTCAGCACTCCTCACAGGCTCAGGCGTGCCCGTGCAGGCTCTGCACGCCCCTCGGACAGATCCTGCCCAGGCTGTCTATGAGTTTGTGCACATGCCTGCGCCTGCCCCGCCAGGCACTGAGGACACTGACACCCCTCAGAGGGCTGCAGCGGGGGCTGTGCTTTGCATGGGGCCAGTCTGCAGTGAAAATGACACTGGATGGCAAGGCAGAGCCATGAGACACTCATGGACCTGGATCACAAACAGTTCAAACAGATTGTCGCAGCGTGAAATTCGATAGGAACGCTGATTAGAGACGATGGGACATCACTTATTTTGGAACCAAACAGAATTGGTGTTTGGCTTTACTAGCAATAGACACCACTTGTTGTTTTTTCTGCTGTCATCAATTTCTTTGCCATTATTTACTGGTTTGAAATACTGAGATTTCACCTCCACGTACACATCTTCATTGAAAAACTTCCCTTGCTGTTCTGTCTGAATCCAGCCAACCCTACTGTAACGGTCCTAACGAGTCATACCAATAACCATGATGATTACGTGAGTGAATTCTACATCTTCTCTCAAAGGTTAAATCAAGAGTAAGTTAGGTTGCTGACCACTTGGCTGAAACATAGGTTTGCATACTACAAGATAAAAAACCACCTGTTTCAGCTTCTGCTTCCCAGATAATAGTGTTCCCCTGCTCCCATTTTAATGTGTTGTTGTGGTTCTGTTTGTTTTCCCATAAAACTTATTGCCTGAAAAACCAAAGATGACAATATTGAACTAGAAAGAAGAGTCTCACAAGAAAAATGGGAGGTTTCATCAGTGCCAAAGAGGCACAGCTGAGTTGCTTAGACCACTTATACGGTAATTAAAGGGGGAAATTTGTTATTTTCCAATAAGATCTAGAAAGTGTACTTTAGCAAATGAAATAAAAATTGAAGCTGCTAACTGTTAGGTGTTTATGGTGAAGGAGGAGATGATGGGAAAGCAGATTCAGGGTGCACAGTTACCCAGGTCACCTTGAATGTGCCTTGCCATCTTCTTGTCCCTTACGCTGGTAACCTGTGGACACTGTTTGGGGCTCAAATGAATCATAGAATCATTTATGTTGGAAAAGACCCTCAAGATCATCAAGTCCAACTTCAAGTGAAAGCAAGTGCTGGGCTCAACAGGCAGCTGCCTACCCTGCAGAGTGTAAGACACCGGCCACGTGCTTCTAACCCCACGTGAAAGGCACGCACGGTTGCTGTTACCAGCGCGCCACAAGGCTGCAGCTGCTGCTGCCAAGAGATGCTCATTTCATAGCCAGGCGCTCCCAGGCCTGACCCTGCCATCCCTGTGGGGAGATGAGCCGCTCCTCCCTCCCTGCCAGCTGCTTTGCAAGGATGAGTCACCCAAGAACCGAGCTGGATCAGCACGCCTCGGGCCTTTCCCAGCATTTGTGTTTCTGAAAACATATAAAATGACCAAAGGGAAAAAAACCAACAACAACAACAAAAAAATCAAATAAAGCCACCCACCAAAATACAACCCCCAGCCCAAGTCCATGTGGACTGTGAATTCCAGGCCGCGCATCCCAGTTCTAGCCAGGGCTGCATGCACCTGCCCCAGCGCGTGGGGAAGGGAAGGCTCTGCCCGGGGCGGGGAAGGCGCCCACACCAGTGCAAACGTGTTCCACTCCTCTTCTGATTCTAGTCTCCTCTTCACACCCCCAGCTATGTTTTAGAAGCAAGTCTTTGTCCCACGCATTACAATGTAGCTAAGCATAATTCCAGGTTTCACGGAAAAAACGTAATGAGTTATTTACTCACACCAGTTTTCTATTATCAATATTGTTACACAAATTACAGGAGAATCATTGTTTTAATAAGGCTCATTTTTGAGGCTGTCTACGGATTAATTTGTACCTGGGATTTTGCTGGCTTACTGAGTGATGCCCATACACGACGTAGTAGATCTATCAGATCAAGCACATTCTGTTGTATGCCTTGTGGCAGGGAGTCCTGCTGACACAGTAACATAATTGCATGACCTCAAAAGTAAATAATAAAGTGAAAATGAAGTCTCTCATATTGTCTCCACCTTTCACTTCCAATCGAATCTGAGGAAACCCAGAGAATAACAGCCATTCCTCCAGAAGTTACCAGGTACGACAACAGGTATGGATCCACTGCTATTAAAAAAAATCATAAAAAAGAGCAAGATAATCCCATCCAAACATTTGACTCTGCTTTGGGACTCCTTGCTTCTCATTGAGATTGAATATGGGACACTGCACCCTGTGGTACACACAAACACGGCAGGGAATGCTGAGGGACAAGCTGTCTCCTTTTTGTGGGTTCATGCATCATCATTCAGATGAAAGATTATATACTGAGAAGTTAATTCTGCTGTTAACACAGCCAGGCACCAGCACAGCCTAGTAAAGTCAGCAAGCATCTCTAGGAATAAGCACAAGGTAAATGCCATGACTCAACAAACTGTTACACCCCACACGATCCCCCAGTAATGGGTCACCAAGCAATGGGTCCAGCCTGACCCAGTATCTGGGCCTTCTGCTCAAAACACCAAGAGCTCTTAAGATAATGGTCACCATCACTTATGAACTGCCAGAAAGGGAATTAAAAATAAAAAATAAACAAACAAGGGGCAGTTCAGACACACATTCTCTGGCAGAAGGGGGATTCATAAATGCAGTCCAGTTACATCCAGTCAATTCAAAAACCCAAATAAATTCCTCCCACGTAACTGTGGGGCAGCAATCAATACCGTGCTGCTGGACAAACAGCCTGCTTCAAAACACTGACCGCCTTGATCCTGAGAGTTTGACTGAAACCCAAAGGGACCGAGTATTGCAAAGCTGCAGCATTAGTGCATGCATTCCCTAAAATGAAAGAAATAATTTTCCCCTTGCAAAAACGTCCAGAGCTGGCCTCGGTGGTGACAGGAACTCACACACAGGTCAGTTCTGGGACAACACAGAAGCTGCTCCAGGACCTCGAGCGCCCCTTGCTTTGTAGGCTCACCAGCAGGAGCCAGGGTGGCACCACTGACAGGTGATGGCAATGGAGGGAGAAAAGGAATGCCACCCTTGGACGCCAGGAAGGAAGCAAATGATCCTCCAAGGAAAAGGAAAGGTAAGGGCTAATGATCTCCTTATCTAGACTCTATAATTAATTACTCCATGACACAAGGCATGCGCTGTTTTTCACCCCTTCTTCCTGAAATCGCAGTGACAGCTCGTGCAGCCGTGCGAATGGTGCCTGTCTTCTGCCCAGCACTGCCGCCAGCGGGAAAAGCCCCATCAAAAGCAGCAAGATTGTAACAGCGTGAATCTGGGCTCCAAAACTAGTAAGGACAGTTGAATTTTTCAGTCTTAAATTAGAAAAAAAGTTCTTCAAACATGCCAGAGCAACAGTTAAAGGTCTTTTTTCTGTTCACATCTGCCTGGAACCTGAACGTCCACCTGATGCCCCTGCAGTGGGTTGAAGGGATGCACCATCTCCAGAAACACATGGGATTTCACACACCGATTTCCCCAAGCACTTTCAGAAGTGGCACTGGATGTCCACACGGGAAAGGGCTGAAGTGCACAACAGGAACCCTCCATTCCTTGTGCAGGCTCACCCTGCACAAATAAAATGTACAGAAAAAGCTTTGGTAAGGACCGAGCAGCCCCCGAGAACAGAGAGGATTGTTTCAATTAGGTGATTGCAAGTTGCATTTTTGCCAGAGAGAAATCTGCAGTCAGAACTGAGTCGCCAGCAGATTTTTCATTCTGTAAGACCAATAAATAATAAATAAGTAATTATACAAGTAATCCATTTAACGTTTCCTTCTACCAGCAGGCTGAGAAAGAAAAAAGAGACACTGCCTTTTGAGCAGTGCCCTGAAAATTAGTCTCTTTTTCTCCAAGACTCCTGAAAATCTGTTGAAATAGCTGAAACTTTTCTTTAATCCACTAAAAAAAAAAAAAAAATACATTTTTTAATTGATTTTTAGATTTTAGTAATTGATTTTTAAGATCTATCATTTGGTATCTCTGACATGTGTGGCTAGATCCCAGTCATCACTGCAAGTTCAGTGCCACTGAGCTCATGCCCCCTCCCCCCTGGGAAAAGCCATTTATGAGAAGAAAGAACCTGGCCTGGACATTGCCAACCCTTACTCCTGCTCGATTTTCCTCCTTCCCGCATGGACCAGGTGAAATGCTGCCAGACCCACGGCAGGGCTGAGCTCGCCCCACTCCCACGCCGCAGCTACGGGGGCAACCTGCTCAGGCGAGGTCACAGCCTGGCACCCCAGGTCCCTCATGCCTCCCACAGCCGTGGTCCCTTGGGATGCTCAGGGCAGCGCTCCTCCATTGGTCACCTCGATGGGCATCACACAAAGCACTTCAGCTGCTGTGCAAGGCACCATCACTTCCTTCACGTGCTCTTGTGCCGCTTTTACAGACTGATCCAAGACATTACACTGAAAGGTCAGACTTCCTCCGAGGTATGGATAAAAGCACTGTAACATCTGTTACTCTTCCTCCTTTCATATCTCCATGAATATCAGCCATATTCAAAGCCATTAGTATTCACTGCCAACTGCAAACGAACTACCAGCTTTTTACCAGATCACGACCATCCTTAAGGATCAGTGTATCTCCTGTACAAACAAAACATATGAAACTTATTTGCAACCATGCTTCTTGATATTGCCAGTACTTTTAGGGACCTGCTCGCAAAAGGATTTAAGTGCAATTTTTTTTTTTATTATTTTTTTTTTAAATCACATCTCCATCCTCCCCACTTTTCCCATTCCCCCCCAGCTTAAAAACTGGTTAAGAAGGGCCCTCACTAGCAAGCATGACAGCCGAGGGAAGCGGTACACAAGCTAAAGGCACACATACACAGTAAGCTGTAATACTGACAAACCAGACTGATTCCTACTAAAACATTTTCCAGCACAAGAAGTGCCTGGCTCTGTCAGGTCAGTGCCATGGCTGCAGCTGTACCTGAAACACACCAGTGCATGGAAAATTAGGAAGGATTTTGCTGCTGTTTTACTTTTTGTCCAGCAAGGGAAATATTTACTCTTTTACCAAGGATGATAAAAGTACGTTATCCCCCAGGGAGGGGAACACATTCTGAAGTAAGTGCAGAAAGCACCCTTCAAAGAGCAGCAGCCACGTCTGGCAACAACCACCCTGTTCTGCTGCAAAGGGGATCAGGGAGAGAGACCCCACCTGCAAACGTGAGAGATTTTCTGTTGTTTAACCAAACCCCACTAATGCATCAACCCAACCGCAGGGACAGGATCAGGCCAAGACATCACGTGGAGGCTGACCGGTTGCTGTGCAGTTGTTTTCCATATGAAAACCATGGAATAGAGAGAGGTGGGTGCAATGGTGCTGCAGACCACCACCACGGACCACCCCCCCTGCTGCTCCTCCACACCAGCTAGACACTGCATCTCAGTGCATCCCAAAAAACCAGCAAGACTGTTTGGTTTGCTTGCATGTTCGTTTTTCTGTACAAAAGAATTATCAGTATAAATCCATGGAAAAAACAGCTCTTTCATTCTCAGTATAGCAAGATCTTTTAGTAAGCATGATACAACCTTTGGTTATTACACACTCTGCATATTATTGTAAACACCTCATTTTAGAATGCATTAAGCATAGAAAGATTAGCTCCTGAGGGTAGACCTAAAAGAGAAGGCAGAATTAATTAAAATTTATTAAACCAAAACTGGCTGAAAGATCTTCAAAGCAACACAGTAACTTGAAATCACAGAAGAATGGAATTGCTTTGGGAATAAAATCTAAATGAAAAGTAAAGTATAGACTGTACATTACGTATTACCTTTGTCTACATTTGCAAACATTAAGGCTAAGAGGAGCGAGGAGACGCACCGGGTCCTGCTTACAGAGCCCTGAGCAAGGAGCGGGTGCCAGGACCGCTGGAGGGGAGGGGACGTCCCTGGGCACATCCCCACAGAGGGGTCCTGGCCACCCCACTGCCAGGGCCACGCAGGCAAGCACGTGCTCCCTGCACACTGGGCTGTGAGACGGGTATGGGAAGATGCCTGTGCAAACACCAGGAGGAGAAGGAAGAGCTAGTCACATGGATGGAAACACTACAATACCAAAATGTGTATTTAAAAATATAATCATCAACTCTAACGAAGTCGTACTGGTTTCAGAGATTTTTGGTATCTAGAAGTTAGGGATAAGTAACCTACAACTGAACATAACAAAAGCAAGTACGAAGAGAGATGTACAGCAAAATAACTTTAAAAAAAAAAAAAAAAAAAAGACACAACTTTGCCATTATATTCCACTTTCCACCCAATGGCTTTTGGGTTTCCTTAGAGCCAGATTAGGAAGTGAATGAAACCTAATTTAACTTTCATTTAGGCCTTTTGTTAAATACTTAATTAACATTTGAAGCACACACCAGCAAAACAGAAATAAGGCTTTAAAACAAAGAAGAGTGCAAAAGCAAAACAAATCCACTTCACCTAACCTGCCACAAATCATCTCTGCAATTAAATGCGACGCTAGTATACGTGCAGGCGGCTGGGCCAAAATTAGCGTAAAAGAAAATAATTTCTTCTCTTTGTCTAATTTGTATGCATTTGTAATCAGTGGAGTGACAGAGCACAGAACAGGCCCCCTGCTGAGGTGCAATCTTTGCTCTTTGTCAGATATTCCCTGTTTCCCTGCAGAATATCAGGGAAGTTTGGGGCGAGAGGGAGCGCCTGGGCACATCAGGTCCCTGCGAGCACCCACGGTGGCTCCGCAGCTCTGAGCTCTGCTGCTTGCTAGGGGCTTGCAACCTTCATCACCGGCTCTGAGATGGCAGCAGAGAGATGCCCACGTGCCTCTACTGGATAATCAGTTGTGCAAAGAAAAAAAAATAGTGTTACAGAAGTTGTAGCTGGCTTTGGGTGCGTGCAAATGTGACGACAAAGCTGTGCAGGGTGCCTTGGTGCTACCGCGCAGGCAGGAGGAGTAACGCCATCGAAAAGGGATGGATTTACATAAAGACAAAGATGCAGCAAAGACAAACACGTCACTAAGAAAGATAAAGCAATTATGAGCTGAATATATTACTATCAAAACCAATTACAGATTTCAGTGGAGGGCACCACATGAGTTTTGTTTGTAACTCGTAAGAAGAAGCCTATCTAAATATTTACTTTTATTGAATTTGAGTCACTGTTACATTACTTACATTTTCTGCTGGTTTATGCCCATCAATTTAATTTCATTCCATTGTAAATTAATTACAGCTGCCTTAATGAGGCACAATACACTTAGTTCTATCTGTGCTAAATGCAAGCAGACTTGCCCACTGGATCCCGAGGAGCCTGACCACGTTTGGTACACATCTCAGGTTGGTCTCGGAGTAAGCGGCTACCTGAGTTGCTGACTGAGAGAAGAGCTGTAGTGCAGGAGACTCGCCATGGGACGGAGAGCAGACGGATGGCAAACACAGCGGTACCTGGTGTTTTCATTAATCTCCACCTTGTAGAGGTGTGGGGTATATTTAGGAACATCAACATTGCTGATGGAAATGAGTGTTTCTGTTCCTCCAGAGTTTAGAGAAAAGCTGAGGAAGCTCACTGTGGTGCACTCTAACAGTTCAGACAGCAAAGGTGGTTGTTAAGAAGTCCCCCTAAATGTTCTCAGTGCAGCAAATGAAAGAACCATGTCATCCACTGATTTTAAGACGTGGATCCATGGAGGTACCTGGTCTGTGACCCCGCATTCAGTGCTGCCTCCTTAGACCGAGCCCTGCAAGAGATGCTTTGCAGTATCACCCATTCTTTCTGCCTGAGGATCTTGTGCAATTAATATTAACTCAGCTTTGTAACACCATACTGAGAGGAAGAATTAACTATACTTTCCATGAAAAGCAGTAGTGTAGGACGTGGTGTTTGCTTACCCCACACCAGAGCTCTGCCATGTGGAGGGGACATGAGCAGGTGTTTTACATGACAAAGACACTCTCAAAACTCCATGGTGCTCTTCAGGGAAAAAAAAAGAAGCAGAGCAACCCTTCCCAGGGAATGCTGAAACAGACAGGGCTTCCGCCAGTCAGCTGGACTTTGGCCAGGACACCCCAATTAACATCTGTAACATGGTGTGAAAAGTGCTGGATGTTTTTTAATTAGAGGATGCAGATGAGACCTTGTTTTCACACTGTCCCTCCAAAGGACGCCACCTCCAGCAGCGGTGGAGAGTCCTGCTTAGTGTCAGGTAAAAGGGAACACAATGAATGTCGCTCAATTACAGTATTACCCATGACTTACCCAGAGCTATCTCTAGTAGCCTGAATGCGGCTCTTTCTCCGATACCAAGCAATGTGGCAGTCAGTCTGACACACGCTAATTAAAGTGAATAGAGAAGGACATTTTATAATTCATGGCACAAAGGAAACGCTTTCATCTTGACCCACCCAGCACCACATGCCTGTTCACAACCCTGAGACTCGAGGGTCATCCCAGGAAGGGAGCAGAAGGCAAGCACCTCCAGAAACGAGCCTGCAAAGGCGGTGATGTTTTCCTGTTGTCACTACTGCAATACACCGGTGGTTTCCCCTCCTTCCCTTCCTGCATGTATTTTTTATAATCATCGATATTTACAAAGTCATGAAATACTAGAGAAGCATTAGATTTTGATTGCCAGCTCCTACAACACAGCAGCCTTGCTGAGCGACCAGTCTGCGCAGCGCCCGCTGCCCGACAAGCAGCAATACAATCGCTGTTGACAGTTGCTCATCGCTTCAGGTCCGTCACTTTCACAGGAGATGGTGATCAGAGTTACTGGAGCTACTGCCACCAAGCAGAGCGAGATCTACCCACACTCCCGCTGCACCATGGAATCAAGCATCCATCAAGCGTCACAGAAGCACAGCACTGGCGGCAGCAGGCAGTGCTGCAGGATGGCACTGCTCCCCAGCAGAGCAGGGGAGAACAACGGTGCAGGAAAGCACTAACCCCGGGAAACAGCCGGTCAGAATGCCAAAACAACTATTTACTGACATTGTGTGTCATAAACCATGAGCACCACTGATGGAAAAATTGTTTACTCTTTGCAGAGACTTTGACTCCTTCATAAAAAGGCAATAACAGTTGCTTTTGTTCATACTGCACCGGGGGGAGAGAGGGAGAAAGAAAGAGAGGAAAATACAGATGGGCTGGGACTAATAACACTGGAACAGCTGCTGAACCACAGAGAAGTTCTGGATATTTACTGTGCCTCCATCTCTCCCACTCATGATGTTTTCCTGCCTATTACTTTGCTTTGCTAGGCTTCTTATAAGGACACAAATAATCCTGGGTTTTTTTCTATTCTACCTCTTTTACTATTTTTACTGTATTTCTTGTATAAATACGGGAGAACAAAAAGTTTACTTTCTAGCAACTTCGGAGAAGAAGGGGAAGTAAGAAATCTGTGGTACGCAGAAAGCAGGTAATTATCTTCCTCCATCTGTGAATCCTGACTCAGAGCCATTTCCACAAACTTGTCTTCATTTATATTTACCCAGTAAGAAGCCCCTCCTGCCCCCACGCACCCGGAGAAGCCCAGCCGCCGCAGTTCCACCGCTGCCTCCCGTGGCCAGCTCTGCTGTCCCTCGCCACGGGCTCAGCAGACCGCAGCCAACGTCTCATCCCCAACCATATCCCAGCCAGCAAAGAACAAGCATGTGTTTTGTCCAAGACAGCATCAACACTACCATCTACAGATACTTTTATCTATTTTCAATCTAAGCAAATACGTGAACAGGCAGCATTCTCTGCTGCAGAAACAATTAATCTACTAAAAGTGACACTGGTAAATAAGTCTGCGCCTGGATGCGTCGACATATCATGACAAGAAATTAAGAAGTGGCTTTAAATTCTAACTTGATAATTGTTTTAACCATTTTATTTCTTTACTCAAAGAGCAAGTTTTGATATTTGATACAAGCATGAATATTTAAATCATACGTTGAAAGTGAGATGAAGTCTCAATTTTTTTTAAGATATTGAAGTCAAAGCACTATTTGAATGATGAATTAAACATGTTTTAAAAGAAATAAAGGTAATAGAGTACTTTTGATGCTTACAAGCCAAGCTGAGTGAAGGAGAAAGTCACCTCTCCTATAACACATCTCAGACACGGGCCTGTGAGAGGATGCGAGTGAAACCCTGACGATCTGAAGCTAAAAGCAGAGCTTCACCCACTTGGTTGTGTGGGACTGCAGCTGCCTAGAACCTTCCTCTCAGCTGCGACATGGGAAAGCACGGTCGAGCCGCATCCTCCGGGTACCAGTTGCAGCGCTTCTGTTAGCGCTGAGCCCACCCATGCCCAAGCAGAGCTGCAGGAGCTGGGGCACGGCACCGCTCCCAGCTCACGGGGGAGGGTAGGAAGAGGCTCAGCCAGCCTCCCCTCTTCCCACCCAGCCCTGCAGCGGCTCGTCTCCTACCACTCTTCCTTCAGACTGCCACCACTGCCCTAGCCCGCTTACGTAAACCTCACCATGGTTTAAATGTTTACCAAAAACTATAAAATCCCCCGATACCATGCCTCCACCCGCCAAGCAGCATGCTCGTGCTGAACCCCTGCTTGCTGGGTTCTCACCCCCTAACTACAACGCAGCCCGACACACTGCGGAGACCCCCGAGCAGCCCTGCAGCACCGGCATCGAGAGGAGCCACGAGCTTCCCCAACCCCGCAGCCACCCCAGCCCGGGCGAGGGCAGGCAGCGCTGCAGAGGGAAACCCATGGCGCGGGGACAACGCCGTCGGAGCGCGAGTCCAGCACCCCTCTGCGCACGAACGAATGCCTCTTTCGCAGTGAACCTCTGCTGCCATCCCATTAATCTTGGCTCTACTGAGTTACTACGCTGATTGGGGTGTTGCACAAACAGAAGCTGATCCTAGTTCTAGGTAGAACTTACCCTGCGTAAATGAGGCATAGGATGGCTGTAGTTACCTTTATTAGTGTAAGACAGTAAATGTAAGGAGCTTAAAACCAAACACCGTGTACATTAACTGTTTCAGGTCTTGTGCCCGAGAATTACCTTGCCTTCCCACGCTGGTGTGTGCAGCATTCAGATTCATCTCTCACAATGAAGGCAGCATCTCCCACCACAGATGCAATTAATCTACTAAAAGTAACACCAGTAATTAAGCCTGTGCCTGAACATGCCAGCTGAGGACAGAAGGACCTAACGTGGGTCTGGCTCAGCGCATGCTGCTCACGCCATCAGCTGCTGCGGACGGCACGGCATGCAGGGCGCTGCTCCCCAGACGGGCCCGGGTCTGGGAGGAGGGGGCACGGCTCTGCAGCGGTTTTTGTGGAAGCATTCACTCTCCCTTCCAGGTGCCCCCCCTCCCCTCTCTGCCCCCTGCAGTCCACGAAGCTGTGCCCAGCACTGGTTCTTCGCATTGTTCCTGCGGCGCCGATGGCAGCTCTGTGACCCACAGGAAAAGTTCAAAGGACGATCCTAAAGAAAAGATCCAGTATTCTCCTCCGTGCGTACAGTGAGAAATACACCATGGAAATCTCTCCGTTATAGGCCCTGTAAGGAGGCTCATCTGTTGCTTTAGACATGAGTAAAGAGCAAGGGAAAGGTGCCCTTAACTATATATAGAATTGGGAAATTTAATTAAAGTTTTAAATCATCCCAGCCCCTTGTCCAACAGGAAAGAAAACTAAAAACTTTAACTGGAAATTTGTTACTTGCCTACACAGAGCCACCAGAGAGAGTGAACGTGAAAAATACACTGACACAACTGACTTGAAACACGACTGATGAAGAGGAAGGCCAGAGCAGAGCCCCAGGCTGGCAGCAGGCGGGCGCGAGCCACCGCGGCTTCCCCGGGGCCAGGGCAGCGGCACCGCCTTTGACAGCGATGCTCCCCATGCATCAATCAGTGTCCTGCCACTTAAAGCTCTTTCAAATTCTGAACCACCAGCAGGAAAAAGTTATATGTAAAGATAAAACCTGTTTAAAAAGATTTTAACCATCAACATTCTGATTTTAAAGGGTACAGCTGAGAAGTACAAATTACCTTAAACTCAGAATATTTTTCCACAGGAATTTTTTTGGAAGAAGAAGGGAGAATACTGAGAATTATTTTCTAGTCCATCTGGTCACAGTCTTACCTCTAGAGATAAGTAAGAGTGGACATAAATATCCGTAATTATAACGGCCTCACCTCTTCCCAAGCCCTGCCTGGAAAAGGAGAGTAGAACAATCTGCGTCTAATTACACAGCATATTTTCCTGAATAATTAGTCCTACTTTCAATGGCCGATTTTCCTAATGCATTCAAGCAGCTGAATGTTTGCCTTTAGCAAGCGTCCAAAGTAACCATTCCTCTGCGCTTACTGGCCTCCCCCTCTGTGAACACGGGGCAGAGCCCGGCAGCGTGCTGCAGCTGAGGAACGGGCGAGAGCTGCTGCCCACCCCTCTGCGGTTCCACACCGAAATGCCAAGTGGGAACACCATGGCCACTCATGCCAGGTCCTGGGTCCTGTTCCGCAGTCATACATCTGTATCTCAGCCAATTTATATTGTCTTCCAGATGAGCACAGCAGAGCTGGAATGATGAAAACCTGCCTCTCCCAAAAGCACTCTGCTGTGCTAAGCACAGACGTACCAGGGGACCTGGAAGTGCACACCCCTCATTAGCACCACAGTTAGCATTGTGTATAAACCTACATCGCTGCTGGGGCTGCTGCATCCCGCCTTCCCGTACAGACCAGGTCTGTACTGCCCATCTGCTCTGCAACAGACTTGATCACGCTCAGAAATCAAGATGAACTAAAGTGTTACCCATTTCATTCTCTCCTTCCTTTCTTTTCTTGTCTGCACTACCCAAACAACCTCAAAGCATCACTATCAAAACACAACATACTTTATCAAAATTTAAATAAATTGCAGACCTTGGGGGAAAAAAGAAAAAGAGAGAGGACTGACAACTGCCATGTTCCTCTGGACACAGACGATGTCTTGGACCTGGACTATTTTACCTCTTGAAGGGGGACAAAGAGACACCTAAAAACCTCCACACCTCTGGTGATAAGCTTTGAGCTTAACCCACTAAACACCCTAGGTAGGGCGAGCACGCAGAAGGGAGGAGAGACCCGCGCCCTGCACGCTGCTGGGGGAGTACCATGGACCATTAACTGGGAGGATGCTGTCAGGTGCCGATCATCAGTCGGCCCGGTAAAACCTCCCCTGCCATTAACAACACACATGCAGGATTTCCACACACCAGGGCTTTAACTCAGCCTTGGTAGCGGGCTGATATTTTTGTCACCGGCCATCTTCTATTTCTTCCTGCAATATTTATTCTCCCTGAAGCTTGACAAGCATCGTGCTTGGGCAGAAATGGGTCTGGTAATTGGGCTTATAAATGGAAAGAACTAAATGCACTCTTACTCTCATCTCTCTTAGCAACTTAATAACTGGAGATGACTGATGATCGGATCCACCTAGAGATTGCAAGTATAGTTTCTGTCATTATAATGAGCCACAGAACATTATTTAGTAACAGCCTAGTTTCTCTACTGCACTTCGGAGAGAAGGGCTGCTGATTGCCGCTCCCCGATGTTTATGGCAGATCATCATCTCTCTGGGTCCCAACACTTGCTGTGGCAGCCTGAAGCAATGCAACCCCCCAGGAGCAGGGTGGGACATGCACAGCACAAAGCACCTCTCCCCATCAGGGAATATTTATTCATGCGCCAAGGGCATAGGAATGGAAAAGGGAGGCACAGGCACAGCCATCACAGCATCACGCAGCTTGCAATCACACAGGTAATAGTGCCCCTGCTGTTGTGCACCCAAGCTACGTGTTTGTCTTTTGCTGTGCAACACAAAACGTGCTACACAAGCAGAGACACCCCTATTTATTTCAGTGGAAGCAGATATTCACCACTTCAAACCGGCTACTAACTTTCTTCTAACCTTTTAATCTTTAATGAAGGCTGGGAACAATGAAGGTCACTCAAAAGCTTCAGCAATGGATAACCGTAACGCCCAAAGACAGCTCCAAAGCATTTTGAGCCCTCCACCCCGACAGGTATTGACAGTCCTGAGATTGTATTGATGTTTCAGCTCGGGCTTTCCTTTTTCAGGCTGATGTAGAAGCCGTATCTGAACATTAACAAAACCCACTGACTCTGTGAGGCTGCCGAGCCCGCAGATGTAGGTGTAATGCAGCACAGTGAAAGCGGAGTGACCCCTGAAGCAAACGCCAGCGTAAAGTCTACGGGTAAGAGGTCTTTCTGTCATGTTCCTGCCATGTTCCTGCCCAGCAAAACAGAGGCTGGGTGAAAGACGGCCACCAGTCATATTTCTTTAATAGAAATTAAAGAAATAAGAAGTTCTAAAAAAACCTCTCCACTTTAAGGGGTGCTAGGTGGTTACACAGAAATACTGCAGTTAAATCAGCAGCACTGCTCAGCAACAGATTTTACATGCACATTTAAATTTCACTGTACGCTATACAGGTGGTACCACAGTGAAAATGTTCATGTGCTAAAAAACTGCAGCCCAACAAGTATCAAACATTGCTGCGATGAAGCAGCATTGGTAGGGCACTGCACCCCCAGAATACGGGGGTTACAGCTCCAGACAGTAGAGCTCCACCTGCTTGATGCACAGGTCTTTGGTAGTGAGGAGTTAAAACAAAACCCAGAACATTCCTTCAGCATTAGTGGAAATGGAAATGCATTTTTCATACAAGACAGAAGCTATCATGTAATGCTATAAAAGCTAGTGCTCACTCCTTCCCTATTTCTATATGATTTGGTATTTATTGTATCCAAAACAAGAAATCACAGTATCCTTCTGAACAGAATGCCCAGCTGACAGCTAGCCAAGTCCACGATGCGATGGGTGAACACCTGGATGGCAGGCTGGGCTCAGTTACAGCACATGGCATTGAATCAGGCTGGTGGCCAGTCACCAGTGGGATTCCCCAGGGCTCAATTTTAGGGCCAATGCTTTTTAATGTTTTTTATAAGTGATCTGGGCACAGGAATCAAGTGTATGTTAACTAAGTTTGCTGATGATACTAACCTAGGAGGAGCTGCGGACTCCCTTGAGCATAGAGTGCCTTACAGAGAGATCTGGGTAGACTAGAGAGCTGGGCAGTCGCCAGCTGTGTGAAATTTAACAAGAACAAGTGCTGGATCCTGCACCTGGGACAGGGTAATCCTGGTTGTAGGAACAAACTGGGGGACGAGAGGTGAGTGAGCAACCCAGTGGAAAGAGATCTGGGGTCTGGGTTGGTGGCAAGTTGGGTATGAGTCAGCAGCGTGCCCTAGGGTGCTCAAGCACAGCATAGCCAGTCGGTCCAGAGAGGTGACTGCCCCGCTCTACACTGCACTGGTGCGGCTCCACCTCAAGTTCTGTGTGCAGTCTGGGCGCCTCAGTGTATGAAGGACATCAAACTATTAGAGTGCATCCAGAGAAAGGCGACCAAGATGGTGAAAGGCCTGAAGGGCAAGATGTAGAGGGGCAGCTGAGGTCACTTGGCTTGTTCAGCTTGGAGAAGAGAAGGCTGATGGGTCCTCATCGCAGTCTGTGCCTTCCTCAAGGCGGGCAGCTGAGGGGGATGTCCTGATCTCTGCTCTCTGGTGACCAGCGACACAACATGAGGAAATGGAATGAAGCTGCATCAGTGGAAGTTCAGGTTGGACATCAGGAAAAGGTTCTTCACCAAGTGGGTGGCCAGTTCCCACAACAGACCCCCCAAGGAGGTGTCACAGCACCAAGCTGGTCAGAGTTCAGCTCTGGACAACACTCTTAATCATACTGTTTAGTGTTAGGCAGTCCTGCAAGGAGCACAGAGTTGGACTCTATGATCCCTGTGGGTCCCTCCCAACTTGAGATTGTCTATGAGATACCAAAATGCCTGGCAGTAACTCTGAATAGTGCATTTTCAACACAATGTTTTAATGCACTATTAAAAGTATCTTTCCATTTATGATTATGTCTAAGTGAAACAGAGAAAGCTTGATCCTTATCACTTCCTGAAATTCAAGATGCTCTGACTCTGTTCTCACTTCGAATTCACACCTACATCTTTACTGGCTCCTGGTTTACCAAAATTCAGGATGATCACCCAGCACTATGTCCAGTTTTTCAAGCTGGATTCACTGGGTTGGCTCAGTTTCACAATGCAGAGCCACAAATAAAATGTAAAGCCAAAGTATCTGTAGCTTTCTGATTTTGTGGGGAACAGTGGCTCAGCGCTGCCCTGCACCCACAGCCAGGGCAGGGATGCACAGCCAGCGCTGGCTGCAGCGTGCCATGGCTGCGACCCCTCTGAATGGTTGGACAACGGAGCTCACCAGCTCCTGCACCCGTGCGGCCAGCGCAGCCCTGCATGCATCATCCATCAGTCAGATCTGCTTCTGTCCTCCCCCCATGTCTCTTCGGGCAGCCTTTATTGGGATGAAAGCTTTCTCATCCCTCTGAGAGCCCTATCAGGTGCAATCATGCTCTATCACTAACCCTCTCTTTGCTGTCTCCTCACAAATCTTAATACTTGGATAAGAGTTCTGAAAGTTTCTTGCTTCAATATTGATGTTCCCTCAGTGCCATTTTTCTGCTTATTTCCAGGCAGATTTGTATCTCTGCCAGACAGCTATCCCCCTGCCAGACAGCCTCACCAAGCTGTACTCTCCCACAAACCGGTTAGCATCAGTATAAGATACTTCCACCAGAAGCGACCCATGCTTGCATCCCTCAAAGGACACCAAGGGATATAAAGTAAGTGTGGGAAGTATCACAGATTATTGTTTTTCCTGTGCTTTTTTTATAACAGTTTCATTTTTCATGGCCATCCCCACCACATCAGGTCAGCCACAGTTTACGTACCTGGCCATCCCTCCCGAAGCAAACCTCAGCCAAGACCTGGAGCAACGCACTGGCTTTAGGAAGGCTCCTGACGCTGCCTCACAGCACTCTTCCAAGCAAACTGTCATCATGCAAAATGACCACGGCTGATGTACTAAAAGCTGAAATACTGTCTGCAAAACACCTGAGCATGAGTTACAGAGCAGTAAGTTATGTCCTAAAGCCTATTATTGCAATTACAGCTTCATTTCTATGTTGGGCGGGTTTCTACAGCAATTTCAGGGAAACTGCCTGAGAAAGATTAGTTCTTCTGCAGACTGAAAAACAACAGGAGTTTGTTTCTACATGTAAATATGATTTTCTCGATTGTAGATGGCATTAGAGTCTATTGCAAGATTCCTAGGAACCTTAAAAACAGTGAAAATTTGCTATAATTAAGCTGAACTTTCAAATGCACAGCTATCCCACTGGCTGCTAAAATAATGTCCCTGAAGTTGACCACATTTTGAGTAAAAATGTTCAGATGTGCCTCCAGAACAGAGAGCCAAATCCTCATTTCCTCCCCACTGGAATTAAAAGCTGGAAAACATTTTAAAGGTGACCTTCAGTTCTTTCGGGTTCCTGCTGCATTTGATCAGTTTTCGTACCTACTAAATACTGCTCAGTACTTAAACAGTATTTAAAATGCATCATCCTGTAATTATCCCACATAATCCTCAGCCTTGGGCTAAATCTGCAGAGAGACCAAGTAACTTTTGAAGAGCAGCAGTGGGAGGAGAGCAGGGGAGAACAAGGACCCCTGCTCAGCGCACAGCAATGATGAAAAATCCAGGTAGCGTGGTAAAACTGTGATGGGAATGGTGAACCAGGGACTTGGGCAGTTTCTCTCATCAAGGATTAAAGACCAGAATGGACATTCAGGTTGGGCACACAGTGTTTCTGCTGCAGTAGTTATTTTACAGCTTCAGGTGAAACTCTGCCATTCTCACATAGACAACGCGATGAAACTTCTTACTTTGTGCCGAGTAAAAATGAATCTTTTTGCCTGCATCACCTGTCCTCTCCAACAGACAGGGCAAAGCAGCACGGCCCCTTCAACCCAGAGCACTCTGTGCCTGTGACACATCTCTTGTTGGCACAGGCATTTAGATGGAGGCTGCAAGGGCTCATGTTCTTACTCTGTTTTGAATAATTAAAGCTATGAATATGTTCTTCTGCCATCTATCTAGAGTGGAACAGGAGAGCTACAGGCCTCCTCTCCCCCATCCATCACCTGCTAGGGAAGTGGAGGGGATGTGCCGCCAGACAAGCGGCACGGCCCAGGCTCAGCAGTGATGTCTCTGCCTGCTCTGGGCTAAAACAGATGAGCCCATCAGGCTGGTCCCTCAACGCCCCAAAATCTCATCATACCTGTTTCAAGAGTTCAAGCCATTAATCTGCTGGAAACTTGAAAGAAAACAAGATGCAAAAATCATCACTCTTAAGATAAAGGGGAAAAAAAAAAACCCAAACAAAAAACCCAAAACAAAACAAAGAAAAAACCAAACCAAAGACACCTACCTGTGCATGGGAAGGTCAGAATTTAAAAAATCTCCCTTAAACAGCTACATGTCTTAAAATGGAATAAACTTTAAGTGTACCATAAAAATACATTCTTCATCCCATTTGCCACTGAAATGCTGCTCTTTTTCTCCCTGCATAAAGACAAGCCTTAGGTCCTGTATTATTAATATCTGTGAGCATAATTTAATAGCTGATCCAGTACTGGAGATGCACATTTCATATTTTAATAGTAAGTGTTATTTGGAAGTAGCCTGGATGAAATGTAATGAATATATTGTTTAGTCTGCTCCAAATGCTTAGATCAATACAACATCATTTACTTATTGCAACTTATTAGCAAAGTAATTTTTTGTCATCTCTGTACTTCCATGGAGCAACCAGAGAAGTGGCAGACAAGAGGACTCAAAATTAATTATGATCATCCAAATTTAACTAATGTAAATCCCTTAAGTCCACTGTGCAATAGAGACCAAATAGTACACTCGCTTTTATATATACACACAGAAACACACACATATGTAAGTATAATTTGAAAACAGTGTGTACAGTTTTGCTGCAGCAGAAAGTGCTACCAACCAGGCTAGGCACGGGAGCCGCGCTGTGTGACACGGGCATTCCTCCCCCTCCTGGAGGGCACACTCAGAGGAGAGGTGCCACCTCCCTGTAATGGTCCCCCAGGCTCTCCTCTACTGCAAAGCTCTTTTGTATACAGGTCCCTGCAAACAGGCGATAAAATATCTTTATCAATTCTAGTACTGCACCAAATCTTTAAAAAGAACAAACGTCAGAAAGACAACATTGCATTCACCAGAAGCTACCAGAAGTTTTAGAGGAGATTGAAGGTTATAGTCTAATGCCGCAGAAGATAAAACTTTGGACAGCCTTTAGCGCCAGCACCTTTGGCTTGCTCTTTCATAGAACCACAGAACAGTTGGGGTTGGAATGGACCATAAAGATCACGGGCAGGGAGACCTTCCACCAGCCCAGGTGGCTCCCAGCCCCATCCAGCCTGGCCTGAGCACTGCCGGGGATGGGGCACCCACAGCCACCCAGAGACTGCCCCTATTTCCAGTACGCATGAACTGTGCCATGTACTGTTATGCTTTATTCATACACGTCAGGATTAAAAAAATGAACACATTGCCTGAACTGCCAGAATACATTATGGTAACATTACATTTGAAGACTCTTATTTTCTCCATATATCCAATTATTTTTCCTTCTAGGTTCCAGAATAAAAAAATACAGGTGAGGGAAAACACCTACTTAGATGTCAAGAAATTGAGGGTTTTTTTGTTTGTGTCAGAAATGCTGTCAAAACTTGCCAGCCTCCAGTGAACACGAATTACACTGAATACGATTATCACCAGGCGCAACCTCAGCTGCCCCTATATGTGATTTTAGCTTCACATCTAATTTTTTCTCTACTGCTGAACATGGAAGGAATTTTAACATGTGTAGGCTGTGGTATCCCTAATGACTATGTTATAGTATATACAATCACAGTTTTACTAATTTCTTTTTGGCCAATACATGTGAAGCTTTAACATTAGTAACAGAAAACACCTGCCCTGCCTTTGCTTTCCTCTGCCCCCTCCTCCCAGTTTCTCAAGGTTCCTTTCATCATGTCCTTTCAGAGGTTTAATTTGCCCTATTTCAGGAGCACGAAAGACTCCAGAATAACCTACTACTAAATGGAGAGTGCCAGCGGGACACAAACTATTGCATAAGAGCACCAGCTTCAGCAGACCTGACTGCTGCCTAATAAGCACTTGTTACCTGATAAATTCCCAAAGAGGTTTCCTAATGTTTCAGTTGTGAAATAGCTCTATTCCTCAGAGAGCTGAAAACATGCTGTTAGCAACCAATTTTATCCTGGAGATGACATGTGGCCATCTGAACATAATTTAATTAAAAGAGCAGAACAATATAAAGTTTTCTGTCCTATACATATTTTGGTTTTAATTATAACACCTCATAGATAATTTAATGCTGGAAAATATTTCAGGAAACAATTTTTCATTGTTTTGTTCAGCTTGCTTTGTTTGAGATATTCAACTTTAATAACAGCATTATACAGGTGGCAAAATCCACGCTGACATGCACGCTCACCCACAGGTTACATGAAGAAACCCAGCCTGGTAACGAGAAAGTGACACATCCAGGTGACAAATTAGCCTCCTATGGTGTTCTTGTCACTGACAGAACCGTGAGTTACAGTGAACTGGTGGGCAATGTAAAGTGCAGAAAGGAAAGCCCTGGAAATGAGTAATTCCTCATAAAGAGAATTACTTCCAGCAAAAAACACCAGTTGCACAATCCCAGTGCAGCAGAAGGCTGGTGCAGTACCTGTCATCTGCAGCAAAACCCTTTCAGCCGTTTGCTGCCCTTTGCTCATGGAACAATTACAACAGCCTTTACAATTAAGATGGCGTGGTGGGTTGAGCCTGGCTGGTCCTCGAGTATCCCTCAAACACCCCGCCAGGGACCAGCAGCCGCTGTTCAGCCCCCCTTCGCCCAAGGGTGGGCATGCAGGGGCTGACGACCTCCGTCGGGCAGCCAGCAGCAGAGTCCTTCCTCCACATGTCATCCATCAAGTGCCGAACTCCACTGAGCCTCCAAGACAACCGCATCCCCGAACATCTAACTTCTGCTTGGCAGTTCAAAGTGATTCAATTAATCCCTGTCCTGCTGCTTCTCAACAATGACCCAGAGCCAGATGTTTTAAAACGTGCCCTGGTATTCGCTTTACCTCTGGAGATGGAAATGTTTGCATAGAGAAAGTCTCAGTTTTCCTACAAGCAGCAATAAATATGATTTTGCATTCAATTTCCACAGGGAATAACACATCAGCTCACACTGCCTGAGCCATTTTTAAATGTTTCCTCTTGGAAGTAAAACCTGAAAGTCCCAAAATATTAGACTCAAGTAAGGTTTCACTCCCTATGTGTTATAATCCTATGCCTCATTATTTGTTGAGTCATAGATACAACATGTGACACTGTTCCCCACAGCTGTTTAGTGGTATCTTTTTCTTCCTTTTTAAAAATAAACAAATACATAAATACATAAATAAGCAGGGTCTCAAGACTGCCTCTGCAGTAGAAGCTTCTCACAGCATGAACACAGCTCCCCATCAATCTTCTCTGACCTTAGTCGATGCTGCAAATAAATCAGGCCCTGGCCCCGAAAAAGCCTGGAAAATTCTTCTCTTCCTCCTCTTGTTCATCTCTGCCCAATGCTCACCACAGAAATTCCCACCTTTAACATATTTTTTTTTCCCTCCTTCCACCCAGCTTTGTCTTTTAGCAGATCTCCACTGCTCCAAACAGACGAAAACTCTGATTGTAGCCACCTCAGCTATTTCTCAGATACACGTATCCTCAGCCACCAAACAATAATTTAAATTAAATATTCTCCTCTGACCCTAATGCCGCATGAGGTGGAGAACACGTGTTGGCAGCTATTTACGACACAGCAACAACCAGCGTCTCTACCCAGTAACGTCAGCGCACGACGCAGAGCTCACACCACAGTTTCTCACAGCGTCACGTTCCCTACCCAGCACTGTGCAAGGCAGTGTGACGTGCAAGTCCCCCTTCTCTTCTCCTGACTGACACTGGAAGGCTAGAGGCTAAAATAAAACAGAAAAATAGCTTTTCTGTAAGCTCACAGGAGCTGGAGACAGTCTAAATGCTACTCAACAGTATTAAGAGAATAAATCTTCAGGAATCAAAGTCCCCAAACAAACAGATTTATTCACATCTCTAGACCCACTTCTTTCTCCTCCTCTGAGTTGAAAAAAACCCCAAACCTTTCATGAAAAGCTTTTTAAAATCCAGTCCGGGATTTGCTATTCTGCATTTTATGCAATATATATGGACTCTGGAAATTTTACAGAACAAAATGATTACCCTAAATTATTGATCAAAGGGAGTAAATACATACAGTGGCCTTAAGATTACATTGGCTGCTATGAGAAAAAGAGAGAAAAGAGTCCTCCTTGGTGATTGTACTGACAGTGTTCATGTATCATGATGAAGGCTCATTTCTAATTACATGATCTTATTATGCATTAAATACGAAAGCAAGTTTTTTCCATTTTTATGTATTTTGAAATATTGCCTTCGAAGCGAACAAAGGGACATGAATTCAGTAACAGAAAAAGGAAATGTAAATATGCTCTTCCAAACAAGCAACTGCAGAACATCACGCACGTATAATGCCTTTCATCCAAGGACTTCAAAGCATTTTAGACTCACTCATCAATTAAACTTTTTTATATCTCTCACAGGGCAGGCAAAGCATAAAAGAAAAATGGTGGAATAAAAAAGCAGAGACACCAACCAGCTGGCCATACACCGCTCCGGGAAAGGCAGCTCTCAGCACCCAGCCCGGCCAGCAGCTTTCCAGCAGATCACCCCTGAACACAGCCTTGGCCAGAGAGAAACCCTTCCCCTCACCAGGACACAGATTCAGCTACACCCTCCTGCAAGAGGTACCCAAAAAGAGCTAGCTGTTCCACCAGCCCTGGAAAAACCCAGGTTCCTGCCCAGCCAGCAGCCAGCTTTGACTGATAAAACACCAAACACACCAGGGCTGAGGAGACCCACTGCTCTGAGAGCCCCCAGCACCCACCACACAGCAGGACCCCAGCCCTCCCCTCCACAGCTGTGCAGACACGAGGGCTGGGCATCACTTACCTGTCTGGAAACATCCACAGCACTGATGTGAATTTTCCACCTTCCTGTTGACACCCTTCAAAAAGCCAGCTGAGGCCGCCTCTCAAAATTAAAAGGAAGAGGATCCATATCTTGCCATTATCAGCAACAGCTGTTCACTATTCATCAAAGTGAGTTTAGCTGTGAATGAGTAGCATGTGTAATACAGCCTTAATTAGAGATGTGCATTCTCTGTAAAATCCTTGTAATTAGTGACACGAGAGCTGCTAATTTCTCTGGTAGAAATGAATTTACCACAGCAAGTTTGGTAGCATCTTATTGTAGAGGCAGGTATCCACAAAGGGCAGGAGTTTTGATCACTTTCATGGCATTTTATTTTTGCTACTTATTGAAATCTAGTATTACCTACAAATCATGCAAAACCGGTGTAATGTGCAGTGCATCTGCAATTCCAAATCCTTAAGTGGAAGCACAATGCTTCATTTATATTGACTAGGGTTTTTTTTTTCATCATCATAACCCATCCGGAGCTGTGTATGCCGGTGTCAGCAGGAGGTGTCAGAACACACCACGTACAGCAGAGTTCAAAGAAAACAGCAGTTCTGATGAAAAAAAATGCCCCATCTTCCCTGTATCTCCTATAGATATAGATAATAGCCTTCATCCAACCAGAAAACTGAAACAGTAATATGTGATTTATGTTGGCCATAGAGTAGAAATAGTAGTCAGTACTAATGGCAACCAGCTAGTGGAGTACCCTGGCTAATGTTCATACTGGAGTTTTAGAGGACGAGAAGATGAACAAGTCAATTACAGAGTGCCCCGCTCCTCATCTTCCCCAAGTAATTGAAGATTCAGTATCATTTTTACTGAGTTATTTTTAATTGGTCTCATTTGCTGAAGTAAATTAGGTGTAGCATTGTCCTCAGTATGATATATGCATCTGTGCAAATTGGAAAGAAAACGTGAAAAAAATGTAAACCGCTGCCGTGGCAAAACAGCCAAAATCAGATAAATACAATTAATTTCTAAGCCTAGCCTTGAAAAATTATGATACTAATCTATTTATTTGACTGTTAGTTATGGTTTCCATCAAGGTCAGGAGAAATTGCTCAATTAATAAATGTCTGCTTGCACCTGACAACAATAAAACTCTCCCTAGAGTGCAATGAGCTAAAAGCCTGTGACCTCAGACACAGCCAGTGAGGTGTGGGTAGGTTGTGCTGCTTTGGGTTTTTTTGCAAGATTGAACAATAAGCACATTACTTGCAGCTTGAAAGCTGCCAGCTGCCCTGGGGACCCTGACTATGGATACGAGCTGCTTCTTGGAAATCAGGACCCCAGTGTCATGTATGCAAACACTCTTCAGCTGTTAGTTAAGGCTGGCCTCTTCCTCCTGCTGCGGCTTGGGCAGGAGAGGTGTCAATAAGGAGCAGAGTGAATCAGGAGAGATGGAAGGGTAAATATTAGTCTAGACTGATTCAGTAATTGGTGTCCGCTGTCGTTTTCTGCACCAACTCCTTTCTCCTTGTCACTGTCCCAGGCGACAGCTCACCCAGCGCAGATGCTTGCCGGGAGAGGCCGTCAGCACCACGCCAGCAGCGCCAGCAGCCGGGTGATGCAGTGCCTGAGCCCCGCACCAGCACTCTGGCCGCTCTGGGCAGCGCACTGCACAGCTCTGGCATCAGTCAGGCCTTGCGGGCTGGAAACAACCAATGACACACAAGCTGTGGCAATGTGCCACGTAACTTGCTCTGCAGTGAGATGAGGCATAAACCAAATCTAGCACAAGCTGATTGTCAGTAAGTGATACCCCCTTGATAACTGAAAGCAGAGCAATGGCCTGGAACAGCCAGTCTAAGGGAAAGCAGAGCAGTCACAGTGCAAATAAATATTTGTTCCATCTTTTAAAATAGAGAGGGAAAGCTCTTTGTTTTCTTGTCTCCAACTTGCCTCCAGCTGTTGCTTTCTTTCCTCTTCCAATGTTCAGTTGCTTCTGGGTTTCCTTATGGATGACTCTTCAGTGCTACTTCGAAGTGTGGAGTATTGGTCAGCGGTACCTGGAGCGAAGGTTTCCATGATACCCGTTTCCACCCTCTTACCAAACACGGGGCGGACGAGTGAACCAGCTGGCCAAGTCATTAACTGAGTTCAGAAAAGCCAAGACAGCAGCACAGCAAAGACTCTGACCACACATGACCACACTTCACTTGCTAAAGTCCTATGTAATTAGCTCCTTTTAGCTCAGTCTATGGATGCTGTTAAAGAGTAGAGGAAAAGGAAAATTATTTCCTTTGACTTTAAAACAGAGAAGAGCTGTGCAAACCCTGCAAATATTTGATTCACGGGAGTTGGAAGCAAAGCAAACACGCTGCTGAGCCAGATGCCAAGACTGGTGAGTATCCGGCACCTTCTGAAGACAAGGCGTGAACCTGGGTGAAGCTGCAGCTGTCACCCTGCGTTGCGAAGGTCTCCTGATCTTGGCTTGAGCTACAGCGAGCAGGAGGAATGGGTGCAAGTTTAAAGGAAAATATTTGGCACCATTTTTATTCAGTCTGAAGGCTGGCTGTGCTCAGATCGCACAGAACAGACACTCTTCTTCAGCTGAAACCTGGTCCGCGCAGTAAGGGAAAAGCAACACCTCCGCTCTGCTTGCTGCCCCAGCCTGCTGCCCGCCTTACCCCGCAGCAGCTCAGCCCTTGGCAGGGGGTGGCCATGCAGCAGGGATGCTCCTGGGTGCAGAGGTGCTGCCCAGGGGCTCCCGGCAGGGACAGCTGGCCATGGAGGTGCGACATTGGTCGAGATGCGTCCTGTGTGGAAATAAACCCTTCTCGGTACTCAGCCGGGAAAAAAACAAAATTTCCCCCCTCCCGTAAGGGACAAGAAGCCCTTCTGAAGCTCAGGCCACTTAAGCTGCTGTTTACCTGCCAAGACTGCCATTGCCCTGTGCCAGGCAAACGCTCACTTTAACTGAGATTTTGTCACCACTGAAACGACATATCCCAAATAAAATTAACTGTGTTCACTTGGGCTTCACACTATGAATCTGGCAGAGCTGGGGGGGGAGCTTTTCTGCCAGGGTGGCCCATGGGGAAAATGAAAGGGCTCTGCCTGCTGGTGCCTAAACCTGTAGCAAACAAACGAAAAAGACAAAAACAGCTTGCAAAATATAAATTTCCCCTCAAATTGATTCTGCAGTCATGCCTCGACCCAGTGGCAGCAGGGTGCCAGGAGAAGGTGCAGCTCAGTCCAGGCGTTTTGAGCAGGTTCTCTACAAAGCCTACAGAATCCATGGAATTACATATATCCTCCTCCTCATCCACAATTCCACTAATTTTGCCACTTACTTTGTTCCGCTTGCAGTTTTGGCTCAGGCTAAATAGTGCTTTCATGTGTACGTGACACATGGATGGGTTTTCTTGCGCACGCGAGCTGTTGCATAGCGAGTAAAGGCTGGGAAAAAGTAGGTCATTGAAGTATAGTTACTATATCTGCTTTTATCCCCAGAATTGCTTTCCCTCCAGGACTGGCCCAATTTACAGTCCTTTCTATTGAGAGGTTCACCTGCCCTGCGGAGATGTGGTGCCTTCATTTCAGGAGCTCAGTGGTGTCTGGAGCACAAGATAATCTTTGGAGGGCAGGTGATTTTCAAAACAGCCTTCCTATATATTAATATAATCCAAGAAAATAAATCCAAATCAAAGAGGGACTTCTGCACCAGTCCAAAGCAAAATGAGAGCCAAGTGGGGCCAACCTTTTCTTACACAGAATTTTGCTTTTCTCCCAAAATAACCCATCAGCTGCCACCTGCGATGCAGAGCACACTCGGGGCAGAAGGGTGCCGCATGCCGCCCGAGGTGCTCCGGCGGGATCTCAGCAAATGGCCCATTTTTCTGCCTTGGAGAAATGCGCCTGCTTGGAAGGAATTACTGCGAAGGGAAATCATAGCAAGCAGAACATTTTGGTAATAACACTCTTGCAGACCATGAAAAATGAGCCCTTTCAGAGGTCTAGCCAAAATACAGACCGCCCTTCCACCTTCTTCTCGCTGGGAACCGTACCTCCCCATACTGCTGTTTCCTTATCAAAACTCTTTCTGGATAATATATTACACTCTGACAGCACTAATTTAATTCCTTCGAGAATGGTAGTGAATATATTGGGTAAGCAAGTTTCAATTCCTATTTTTCCTTTGGGAAGAGAAAAGGCAACCTCATGGAGATCATGAATCTGTTTACAAGCAAGCACTTCCCTGGCTGAAAGTTAATGAAGGAATGGTTGGTGTTCAAGCATCCCCCTGCCCACGGCAGCAGTGTGAACGTGCTCACAGCACACGTCCCACCAAGGGGAAGGACTTTATATCTGAATCGTGAAATGTTAATGAGCCCACAAAGCGCCTGATTTATACGGCAACAGCCAAGGCTCCCACTTCAGGGACCATTATGAAACGTGTCAGGTACAGTGGGTTTTAATTATCCCCACAACAGTGTTTCACTAAATCTGAATTATTTACAGCTGGGTGTGCCTGTTTCTACACGGCTGACAGGCAAGCACGGCCCTTGGGGCTCTCCCCTATCCAACATCTCTTGGGGCTTGCGCGCTGTTTCCCCGAGATTAATTAAGGTCTGAATTCAAGTTTTTTGTCAATGTCGTGACTAAGGTTTATGGAGGTCCTTAGGGTTAATTTATAATCCCCTAAAGAATAAGTAAATATTTAAACTTCCCCCCAGTGGTGTAATTGAATGTTTTAATTCATGCTGGTAGACCGAGTCAGGCAAATTCTTCCATTTCTGTGATTATTTATTAAATAAATGAGAATAGAAAATCATTCTTGTCACTTTGCCTGAGTGTATGTTTATACTAAAATGCTGCTCCTTAAATTGATGAACCCCAGATTCCAACTGCTTAGCAAAGGACCAGGTGAGAGTAAGGCTGTTTTATTGGGTTTTTAGCTAAGCACCCAGGCGACATGCCGCAGAGGCAGCGCAGGGGCTGCCCGGGACTGCCCGAGAGCCCTGGCTGTGGTGGGCAAGCGGCTGGGTGGGCGGCAGGTGGGAGGGATGCTGCGCTGCACCGGGTGCTCAGTGGGGCCACCCACCTCCGCCACATGCACCATGACACCTGCCAAGTGTCTGAAGGTCCTTGGGAAAACAGCTGCCATCCCAGTAACGGCTGGTTTGCTTCGCGGCCAAGCACAGTCTGACAGGGGCATGCACAGGGAGGCGGGAGGCAGAAGCGGAGCCCCCAAGGAGGGGCGCAGGTCCCGGTGACAGGGGCAGAGGTCCCAGTGGCTGACGATGCTCGGAGGCAGGCAGGAGGCTGAACGCCTGGGTGCTGCCCTGGGCAGGCTGGGTGCCACGGGTCAGACCCACCGTGCCTCCCCTGTCTGCCAGCTGTCACATCCCTCCCGCCGCACCTACAGGCAGCACAGCCCTTCCCTTCCCTGGGCACCCGCAGCCTCCCCGGGGAGTTTCTTAACATGTAGCACAGCACCTCTGCCCCTGGTGACCGCACGCAGAAGGCAATCGCTCCCTGTTAACCCAAGTAGCTGCTGGATTAACGAGCAGCACCCCCCCACCATCCATTCCACAGCCCACATTCATGACCCGCGCTCATCATAATGATCCCCATTTATCAGCTACTGCCCACCCACCGCAGCTGCTGGTGTACCGCAGCCCCTCAGCTCCTCTGCCCCGGCCACCACCAGAGCCACATTTAGCCTTGGCACGGGCCAGGCTGAGCGGATGGGCTTTCACCCTGCACGTGCCGCGGCTGCACAGTGGTGATGGCACGGAACAGAATGAATTGCATCAACTGGGACATGTATTAATATTTAACTAACAGAGGCAAAAGCAGCTGGTGAGAATTTGGGGTCTTGTACATCCAGGAGAAATTATCGGTCTTGTTTAAATATTCATTTATGCATTCTAGGCATCGAAAATCATTGTAAATCACACCTCCTTCACATGGCAGTGATTGCACTTAAATAAATACTGCTCACAGTTTCTTGTATTTCTGTCTCTGGAACCAAGAGTTTTAGATTTCTGGTACTGCAGGCAAAAGACAGAGATGTATTGAAAATTAAGGTACCTAAATAATTAACCCCACTCCTGAGTCTTAGCGGCAATTTAATAAAGTGCTCTTGGGGACCCGGCTGATAGTGAATAATACCTATTGTCACTGCATCTGCACAGGCTGTAGAAACAATTTGCTGTTTCCATTACACCGCAGTGCTCAACCATTTGTGTTTTTGGGAGAAGGGATATTGTCCTGAAACCCAGACTTAAGAAATCCTTGTGCACAGGGGACATGAAAAGAACAAACCTGAAAGATGAGCATGGGCTTCTTCCCCCTCCCGAGGGGAACCACACATCCAGCCCCAGCGCATTATTAAGCCCATATAACTTGTTGCTCTAAAAATACGCTTTGGTTGTCTTATGTGGAATTATTTCAGGAAAGACACGTTTCTCCCAGTCCTTCCCATGGCCATTCCTCAGCGGCCCCGTGGGAGGCTGCTGGGGGAGGCTGGCAGCGAGCAGGGGGCAGGGTGCCGGCAGCGGGCTGTGCGGGCAGCGCGCCCTGCATCGCCCCGGCTGTGCCCACATGGCTCCTGCCGGCCAGAGGAGCCCGGGCGTCTGGTGATGCCTTGTTGGAGCCAGCTTAGAAACCTGGCTCTGGAGTAACCGCTCTGCCAGCACCAGGGGAGGCATTTTGCACAAGTCTTCATTGTCGTGCAGATTTTCATGTGCCTTTGATTAATTATGTATGGACTTTTGATTGCAAATATGGTGCGGAAAGGAGTATGAAAGCTGGGTGAATCAATTTGGCCTAAATCACATCCATCCACAATTCCTGCATTATTTTTACTTTTGCCTGCAAGTTACAGCGACGGAGAGACAGAAATTTCCTTTTTGTTTTTATTTTGGGAATTATTTTTCATGATAGCCTCTGCAGTGCGGGCTGGGTTAGAACCAGATTTAAAACGGGCAGCTGAGAAAGCTGAAAGCTGGAAAATCTGGGGGTGCCACTGCAGGGCTGAAGCCCTGGAGTTCACACCTGCTCGCTCAGCACCCACTGCCCCTGCACCGTCCAGCAACTTGAATCTGTCCAGAGAGCAGCCGGGCACTGACCACCGCCTGGGCTCTCCCCCCAGCAACACCAAACCACCCCCCAGCTGGTGCAGCCCTGCCCAGCCCGGCAGGGGCACACATGTCTCTGCAGACATTCCCAAGGGACCCCTGCAGAACCCTCCTACCCCTTGACTTTAAGAGCAAATATTACCGTTAATGACATGAAGTTGCTAATGGTGAGAACTGGCTGAACATCTTTCCATGGAAGAGTCACAAGTACTCTGGGTGTGTAACACGTCAGCTGTGACTACAAAAGGATCAACAGATGTTGTAGTGGCATTTTGCACCAGGATAATGGTGAGATTCCCTCACCAACAACCCCTTCCTAACGCAACCACTGCAAAACCGAGCTCTTTTGGCTTCAGTAATAACAAATAGGGTCAGCTCTGATCTGGGAAATACATCAGTGTCTTCTCCTCAGGGCATGTGCTCCAGCCCAACTCCTTGCAGTTTCTCCTGGCCACAGGACTCCCAACGCTGCTGTGGGATGGGTGAAGCGCATGATGTTCCTCTAAGGATTTCACATGTAGAGACAGCAAATACTAAAGCAGGTATTGCCCTCTCTTGACTCCGTCACCCCAGGCATTCTCCATGAGGACCTGAAGGAATATACCCTATACTCATGGGAACTACCTGTTTTCAGACTGAAGCAGTACTTTGTGCCACAGATCCTCATCCATGAGTAACAGAAAGTTGAAGCGTCCATTGGAGATTTCCAAAATCTCAGGCATTTCAGCCTCCTCTCATACTCAGCCCTGCAGCTCCTGCCGGAGGCCGGTTTGCCTGGACACCGCAGAGCCGGCGTGGTGGCTGCCTGTGAGCAGTGCCCTCCGGCCACCGCCGCCCCACTTGCCCACAGCCCTTTCCCAGCTCCCTAGGGCAGAGCTCAGCTCTCAGCAGGGCCTGATCCCTCTCCCTTTTCTCCTGCTAATGACTCCATCGTGCTTTGTCCTTACCCCCAGCTCCCCTGCCCACTGTCCCAGCTCCCAGCTGCAGCACCCCTGCGTCCCCTCCGTCCCTCGCCACTGTGAAAGCCCACAGCCAGCACAAAAAACCGCAGTGCTTTCTCCCAGTGCCAGCTTATGCCTGCGGGACTAATCCTGACCTACACTGACAGCACACCACGGGTGGCACTGAGGAAGACGGTCCTGATAAATCTCAAGACAAGGTGAGGGTCCGTGTCCCTGCGGGGACTGCGCCGGCAGGAAGGGCCGGAGCCCTGCACACATGCACCTCCGCTGTTGGAGCCACAAGTGATCTATTTAAATGCCAAACCAGGAAATTACTTGGTCACAGAATTACAGCACCAAATGAGAGCGGGGCAGACAGGCTTGATCTGGAACAAAGATGGCTGGCACAAAGTTAATCAGCGTACTGAAACTCAGGGAGAGCTTATTCCCAAATCAGTGCTTTGTATGCTGTGGCTGCAGTTTTCATCCCTTCACAGGAATCCTGATGCCCAACTGGGGCGTCAGACAGCTGAGAACTTCTTTATGTCTAAATCAGGACAATTATTAATTTAGACATTCAGTAGATGCTGGGAGTACAAGGAAGAGATGTAAGGGAGGGGAAAGAGGAATAAATCACTTACGCGAGTTAACCATATAAGCCCTTTATAAACAGCTCATTTAGGAGAGACAAATCCTACTGTTTCATTTTACTTAAAGAAAATCTGTTCTTTTTCCTCTGTGCACTATTCCTCCAGGAGCACACAGGACCCAGCTAGACATCTGCCGCCTGTGGCTGCTGGCCAAGGCTGCGCTGACTGTGTAAGCATTTTGGCTTGCAAATACAGCCAGTCTGGCATTCCCATTCCACGTGCCACAAGGCATTCCTTTAAGGCATCGCTGTTAAGCATTTGAGTCTCAGCCAGGTGCATGTGTGTAGTTACTTACTGGGTAAGAAATGCTGCTTTGTTTAAGCAGGCTGGAGAAACCAGCCCCAGGTGTGCCCCAAGGCTGACCCTGCTGCCGGGAAGGGCTCCCCAGCACTGCTCAAGCCCTGGCAGCTCCGTCCTGCAGCACCGAAAAGAAGGAGCAGCAGGTGTGGGAAGGAAGGCAAGGTGGTGGGCAAACACTGACAGAAGTGGATGTCTCCTAGGGCTGTAACAAGCCGTTTGCAAAGTTTCCAACCCCTGCAAGTCCATCCCTGCAGGAGCCCTGGAGGGAAAACTCGATTTGCCCCTCAGGCTCACACCTGGATCAGTTTGTTTTGCTGCTTCAAGCACCCTTAAGATCCAGCTGCCTACATTCTCTGCCTGCCTCCTGAGTCCCCTCCAGAGCTGGGGCATGCTGGAGAGGTGCAGGGAAAACACCACCGTACCTTAACGTAAGTGACAACTGGGGTGTGTGTGCTAAGACAAGTCTTCTGTTTCAGAGTCCTCAACTCCAGGGAAAGCCTGGAGCAGAAACATCTGCCTGGCTCCATCCACAGAGGGAATGAAATCAGGGCTGTGCGAACAACTGCTCCTGTGGGAAGTGTAAGTTTCTGTAGCGCAGAACCTGCAGGGTTTCTAAACGTCACCAGCACCCAGGGAACAGATGAACGGGGCATCTCCAGGTCCGTTGCAGCTGGCCATGGGTTATCCCCAGTGTATCCTGGAGTTCCATGGTTTAGCTTTTCTCCTTACTATAACGGCTGCTTTGCATGAGAGCATCCCCGGGTGTGACACAGGCTGGCGGCTCCAGGCCCCCGGAGGCGAGCCCTTGCCAGGAGCCCTTGCCAGGAGCGCGGCCGTGCCCAGCCAATCCCGGAGCCGGGGCACTGCCAGGCTGCACGGGCAGGGCACTGCGGCGGCCAGGGCTCAAGCACCGCTCTGCTGCCCGGGCACAGCCAGCCTTCCCGCGCTTCCAGTGATTCTCCCGGAGCCCTTCAGTATGAGAATTGTGCTACGTTATACATAACGTGAAAGAAATACACGTGGTAGGAAAGAAATTAGAGCTCAGTAATTAAAACACAGCCTCAAGCCATGCAGCTCCTCTCTGTGACCTTACTTAAGACAACGTTTCCAAGATTGCTGCTGCACACTTCTGCTGGGGGGGGCTTCCCCTCCCTCCCCCCGACGCAGTGAATTATCCAGCAACCATGGCACAGCTGAAGACTCATACTAAAATAAGGTCCGAGACACTTTCAGCAGGCGCCAAAGGGGAAGCACTTCAGATTGTCCCTTCCACCGTGCAAAGCGAGTGCCCAGGGCTGTGTCTGTGCCCAGGCACCCATGCAGCACCCCGGCATGCAGCGGGGGCTGGCTCCTGGGGTGGGGGTCCCAGCAATGGGGAAAGGCTGTCCAGACACAGACAGAGCTGGACAGGTCTGAATGCCTAGAAAGCATGGAATTCCTGACCTGTGTTCCTCCAGTTTAATTACCCACCTGCTCTGACTTGTTTTGAGCAGTGGTGGAATTAAACTTCATGTACTTAGCAGGGAGCAGAGTGAGGTGACTTGCTTTCTCATTTTAGCAGTGATGACTAAAGCCTTCTCTACCACATAATGCACTTCCATTACAGCATTAAGGACCTTTCTGACCCAAATATACATCCTGAGAACAAAAATAACTGTAAAGAATACAGTATTTAATCTGCCTTGATTCTGCTCTCAGAAAGATATAATCTATTACAAATGTTATCCCTTGCCTTGCCCATTAATCCTAAAGGGACTAGTGATTAAATACTTTTTCTAACCCTCCAGTCCCCGCTGTGCCTGTGATTCAGAGAGTTACAATCACTCTGTGTTGTACATCTGGTGATGATAACGGGCAATGCTCCGTTATTACAATGTGCTTTCACTGCTGCTTACTGGGCTGCGAAGGCAACACTGCATTCAGCACAGTTCTTGGCTCTCTACCTCAATTAATGATATAAACAATATTTCACCACTTGGAGAAGGGTTACAAGGAAAGCCCAATCCAAGACATAACTTGCAAAGGCAAAATAAGGATACGAATTGCAGAACCGAGCGAGGACATGGAGACACAAGCATTTTGAGATGCAGCTCTGGCATAAGAAAACTGCCCTAATTGAGACATGAATAAAATGAGCACTTTTCTGAGTTCTCTGCCCGTGTTTGGCCTGGATTAATGATGGGAACTCTGCTCCCTGCAGGCATGCCTGCCCGGGGGCACCGAGCCCACCAACCACCTATGGCCAGCCTGGCCCCATCCCAACAGAGCTCCCATCACCAGGACATGCCAGGACACCCATCCCACCGTCCGCCGGCACTCGGGTGGGCGCTGAGCCTCAGCACAGAGGCAGAGCTGAGCCCCCGACAAACTACAGACAGCAGAGCTACACTTTTCTTCCAGTTTAAAAGATTCAGTGGACATTCAGTTACAAGGGCAGGGGTTAAGTCTATCAAATTAATTTTAATTACAATTTAAAGAAAGAAAAGCCACTTTAACATTTCTAATCAACAGGCATCTAATGAGGCATGTTAGTTCCTGTAGTCTGAACATAGTAGGAAATTTTCTAAGATAATTTACTTCATTAATATTCAGCTGGAAGTGGATCATCCAATACTTTCTATGGCGACACTGAGATAAAATATGTCAAAAAGAAAATTTTGTATTTGACATGGACATTAAGCTTTGTAAGTTTCGTTATATCTTATGAAAAAACACTTCTGACTGAAATAAAATGTTACAACCCAAATCTACCAGAATGATTACAGAGTCTATCTTAATAAGAACGGTAGCAAAGCAAGTCTGATTGCTTTATTTTTAGCACCACAATGGTACTGGTGTCCCAGCACAGCAGAGCATCGCCAGCAATGTCCCAGTCCCTGCAGCACACACCAAGTGTTTCCTTCACCCAGCTCTGCCCTCTCCCCGGTCCCCAGGTGGGACCAGTATAGAGGAATATACTTATTCTTGTAAGTATGTATGAATACACCAGAGCCGATCAGGAAAATAAGAGGAATCACCTTTGAGGGATCTCTGAACCTTGTTGCTTTCTATTATTCTTGACACAGAAAATGTCAACAACCCTTAAAAAGTTGTCAGCCTTTTTAAAGAGTAACAGCTTCAGTGTAACAGTTCAGGTTTTGTATCATCAAGTTGAGACTGGTTTGGATTGCTTCGTTACAACAGAAATCGAAAAAAACGCCAAACCCAAAATGAGAAGGTTGAATGAGAGAGCCCCATGGGGACCACAGTTTCTAGTCTAGTTTCTTAAACAATAAGCAGATATGTAAGAGGGCAGGGAGTGAGGATGAGACCTAGCTATCTAAGCCCGCTGAAACTCTAGGAGTTTTACACTGCTCAAATGTTGTTAACTGTAGGGTTCAGATAACAAAAAGCGAAGCCTGACTTTGTGCCACGAACTGGGAGAAGCACACAGTGCTGAGGTCTATGGCACTGATGCCCTGATGCACATCCTCTCCATTAGACACCCCTCGTAGTGATCTGCCACCAGCAGAACGCGTGCCTGTTCCTCCTCCAGGCAGAGACCTGGCCTCTCCTCCCACCAGTACTACCAGCCCTGCGGTTCCCGGCCAATTCCCTGTCTCCTCCTCTGTGCACGAGCAATTCCAGTCACTGCCATCGGAATGCTTGTCTTATTAATAATCAATTACCCATCAGGTCAGTGAGTCGCTCTGGAGCACGCTGAGCGGCATGGCCCCACCGACCCCCAAGAGACCTGCTTCGGATGTCTGTTGGTGGGAGCTTAACTTTCTGCCCTTTCCAAAACAAAGGATTGCAGATAAAAGGATTCCAATGCCGGAGAGTTACATGTCAGTCTGCGTCCTGGGTAAACAAGCAGGTTTTTCATCATCACGACATTCAGGCATGCATATTTAGAGAACATGTGCAGGTTAACTAAAAGTCCAACCTGATACAAATGAAAAAGAGCCGGTGCTAGTTTTTCTTTCAGGACCTCTATAAGCATCATTCTTTCTTCTTCTTTCTCTACTGAATTTTAAAGGTTATCCTCATAAAAGATGTTATTTCAAATAGCATTGTACCATCAGAAATGACAGGGAAAAGATGAAATCATGAATATTTGAAGAACTATTTTCTGAAGATGACTGTGTGGCTGGGGAGAGAGGCTGCAAAAGGTAGAGACAGCCACCTGGACTCTTTTCCATCCTATCAATGATTCAAGGCAAATGCACACCATGGCTCTGGCTGCAGCGGGAAAATCAACAGGACCTTCTCCTTGTAAAGTCATACACAGGCTGTGAAAGATGCTTCACATAAATATTAGACAATCATTAACCAGATGATTAATGTTCTGCACTGCTCTTCTGAAATCACAGTAGCTCAACTGGAAACTGCAGAATTTTTAAAAATAAAACGCAACTAAGCAAAATAAATTTTACTCACCAAAGGGAGTGAGGGATGACAGCAAAAATTAAAGACAATTGCAGAAAAATAACCATTTGCCACAACATTATCAGACAGCCCACTCCCCACCAACAAGGAAAGCACAGGAGTGATGTGAACCCAGACCCCTCAGCTCTGAGTCGGGGAATCCCAGAGGCAGGAGGTGCCAGCCCCGCCGCCCTGATGCTGTCCCCAAGCCCAGGGCTCCCCGCGTTCCCGGTCTCAGTGCCTGCCTTCTCCAGGAGGGATGGCTGCCAGCCCCTGCGCGAGGCCACGCCGGGACCTCCCCTCCACTCTCCTCCTACATCTGTCCTGCAACCAAAGTTTGTTTATCTGCAGGGGCGGGGAATTCAGGGGGTTTTGGTCACCATGGCTACTACACAAAGCATATATAAATTATATATGTAAATACATATATACATAACCTTTAACGCTGATTTCTCCTATTTCCAGTCCTAATCTTAATTTTCTAGGACTGCTTGATTGAAGTGCTCTAAGATTCAATTTTCAGCTCATAAGATGCTTTTAGTGCCTGTCCCTATGTGACTCCAGGGGATCAAAGTTTGATTTTTAACAGTGCTTACCCCACCCCCAATCAGTAAACTGTATATGGTCATAAACATAAACCTCCTCAAACAGACTCAGAATGGGGATCAAATCCCATTGCTTTCCACCCTGTACTGAAGACTGAAGTCTTGATCCCAAAAGGGAGTTTGCCCAAAAAGGAGATCATCACAGAACTGGCTGTTTAAAAAACCCATCCAAGGAAAGGAGATGTTTACAGTTTGCAGTTAATAAACTGTGCTATTTGCTTCCTGATCCCTGAGGAGGAAAGACCCGTGAGCAGCAGGGCAAGGCAAAGGGATGGGGCTGATTCGGAGGAACAGGACCGAGCATTGCAACACTGGCTGCTCCAGAAAATACCAGCAATCATGCAGCTGCTGTTCCCATTGACACACAGACCTGGGCAGAGCAACGGGACTGTCACAGGGGGTCAGGTCACTTCTTGGTGACAACACGGCCAGGACAAACCGTATCTGCAGCTCCTCGTGTCCAAGCATGCGATACTGAGGAAGCCCCCACAAAGCAGCTGTCGCTGCCCTCGCCACCAGCTCCTGGACACGGTCAGTATGAGATGCCATGGGCACCAGCAAGGCAGCAATGAGTATTTGTATTTGGTTATTAAATCCTGCCCAGAGATGGGTAGATAACATTTCTTGGATTTAAATACTGCAGTGGAGGAGAAGATCCAGAGAGCACGGTTCTGAGGTCTGAGCTGCTGGAGCAATGCAGAGGAGAGCCCAGGTGTCTGCAGGGCATCCCCTGGACCAGCATCGCTCCTGCTAAAGGCACTCCAGCAGAAAGGGGCCACCCATCCTGGATAGGAATGTTCTTACTGCCTTTAGATCCCTTTCTTAAAAGGCTCAGATATTGGCTAAGATGTAATTGTTTTTTTTAATGTTGACGTCTGTATAAATGTTCTTGTGGTACAGCCAGGTAGATGTATTTTTGCTGGACAGGTTCTGCTCCTGCTCCTACCCCACCACACCTCACTGCAGCTCATGCATCAGATGGTGAGCTGTTTCATTAGGCTTCACTAGAAACTGCCCAGCACTTCTTCCTCATTCTTTTCCAACGGTGACATTAAAAGTAAGTCTAACCTCTCAAAATGAAATATTTGGGTGGATATTACGCCACCTTCGAGCAATTAGGTCTCTAATAATACCACCACCTACTCGCCACTAAACATTTCATTACTTCCACTCTTGAAAATGTGATAGGAAGTAGGATCCAAGTTGCATATAATATTAATGGATTAAATTAAATTACATTCTCCTGATTCAGAGATGCTTAGGTTAATTTAAGAATATATATTTTACCAAAAACTGACTTAACTGCCATGTAATTTTTTGCTATTTCCTTTTCCATTATTGCTGATTAACAAGATACTTGGGAATAAATAGAAGTGCTCTCTCTGCTATAATTAGCCTGTCTGTCCCTCTGATTAGCTCACTCCTGTTTTGTGGCAGGGAATTTGGAAATTCTAAATACTCCAGTCTGACATCATTGTTCCAATCACAGAGCCAAATGGAAGTTTTCCGGAAAAGAAAGGCATTGGCTATATTTTAATGGATGTTTGGAAAATCACCATGGTTCAACTGAAGCATCAATGAAACAAATGGGGTTTGCTTCACTGAGCTATGAAAAGAAAGCCCAGAAGAAAGGCTTGAGCCAGGGTAAATTTCTCAGCCAAATAATGAGCAGAGCTGCGATATATTCGTGCCAAAGACCTGCCCAATTGCTTCAACTGGTCCTGTGAGCAGCAGGATGCAAGGGGGGGCATATCACAGCCGTCACAGGTACATGGCGAGTAACTCAGACGTATCGCTGTAGTACAGCAAGGAGAGGGTAGATGATAGTAAACCTTACAGATACCAGATAAACGGCTCAAAGGGAGACAAGGCAAATGTTAGCAAAACTCTGAAACTGCATCTCTTCAACCATCATCGAAAAGGCACTGTGAAGATGGATTTTCACTATTGTTATGTAAAACTCCCATGCTGTTTTCTTTGGAAAGCACAGTTCTCATTTTCTGCCCCACAATGTAGTGTCGAGGTAGTGGGGGACTCTGGAAGCTTTCCAGGGTGGAGGAGTTTGTAAAACAGTTTGATATTCCTGAAGATGAAACGCATTTTAACGATTAAGTGATACTATTATTTTCAGTAGTAGTAGTAGTAGTAGTAGTAATGTTTCAGTGGTATGAAGTAAGATGTTAAAATACATTCCCTGCTTTAGGAAGTCCAAACAAATGTTGCCTTTTAAACACAAAATATTGTGCAGACATAAGACTCCATTTACCAAACATTTAGTGGGAAAATAGAGTTAAAATCTGTTATCATTAAGTAAAAACCTGATATATTACTGCAGCTTTTCATAAGAACAATCACTCCACAACCTGAACTAATATTTACTAACAACGTGCAGCTGCCCAGTGCTGGGATGCTTCTGGCGACCCCAGGCAGGGAAGAGATGTTCTAGGCAGAGGTCACCTGGAGACTTCTACACTGCTCTGCTATCAGGAGAAAATATCTATGAGTAAGGACCATCAAGAAACCCTCAGGCTCTTCAGAGCACCCTGCTGGGGTTCACGCCGTAAGGGGAAGAGTTACTGCCTATGCCGTATCCCACTGGAAGTCGAAACTCCATGGAACCGGTTACAGGGTCAGAGCCGCGCCACGGCTGGCAGGCGAGCTACAGCCCCTCGTCTGTGTGCCACCTGCACCGCTCACACCAAGCGGCTCTGAATTACACCCTTCCCGCCTACTGCTCCCAGGAAAATGAGTATTTAGGCAATCTTACTTGCCATGAGATTTCAGATCAGAGACTTCCATACTCATGTTCCTTGCTGGCTGCTGGAGGCTGTGCAATTCATGCTGGGCAAGCTTCCTCAACCAACAATAGATTTCAGGGTCCATTTTGCTAGTCCTGGAGAACACCAGACAACATTTTACCTAAAATAGCCCAAAGATGTATCAAAAAGTCTGGTTCCCAGGTGCAGCAAAGGGCTCCCCGTGGGCAGAGAAGGGGCTTTCCACAGCTGGCAATGCTGTGTTCATCGCAGCAGGCTCCATGAAATCATACCACTGGAGAATGGTTTGGGTTGGAAGGGACCATAAAGACCATCTAGTTCCAACATGCCACAGGCAGAGACACCTTCCCCCGAACCAGGTGGCTCCCAGCCCTGTCCAGCCTGGCCTGAGCACTGCCAGGGATGGGGCACCCACAGCTGCTCTGGGCAGCCTGTGCCAGTGTCTCACCACCCTCACTGTAAAGAATTTTTTCCTAATATCTAACCTAAATCTGCCCTTCTTCAGTTTAAAGCCATTCTCCCTTGTCCTGTCACTACATATCTAATAAAAAGTCTGTCCCCACAGACACAGGACACCTGGCAGTGATCTTGAGCAAGTACTACTTGGTCTTGTTTTATTTTTGCAATTCTTCATGACAGTCAGGTCTATAAAGGCTGAGAGACAGAGCCATGATAATGACTGCAGCAGCTGATGTGAGGCAGCACTGAGAGCAGAGCATGTTTGCAGCATCCCCCCACTTTGCCCTTCCAGCCCTCGGGGTGCCCAGAAAACCGGGGACACTCTTGTGTGCATGTGCATGACCTCGCAGAGATGCTGGGTGACACAAATTAGACGTCTGGAAAGCGCTGGTCCAGCCTAGCAGTCGGGTGAGGGTATAAAGCCATCAGTCCAGAGATAAGGGATAGTTCATCCCAAGGCGCTTCTCTCCCAAACTGAATGGATTACGTTAGGATATCTATAAAGGAGAAAGGTTATTCTGGGCTTCAATTCATTGCATAAGTATTTGTAGACCTGCTGGGAGACAGGCTTTTTAAAAAAATATTGTAGTTTTTGAAAGGATTAGTTTTACCAACTGTCATTAGGGTGAAAGCATTATTTACAAATATTTAGGGAGTTCTAAATAATATTATTCTATATTTTAAAAAGTTATTCACATTTATTCATATAACAAGAGAAAGCTCTTTTTGGCGGTCGGATTATTTATTCTGCCCTGACAGGTTAAATGATAAATTGAGGTAAAAAAACTGGAACGTCCTTAGTTAGAGATCAAAAACCTTAGAAATGTTTTGAAAGACACACGTAGCTTTAATTAAACCTGTCCCGTAGTAAATTCACTGCTTCAAAAATCATCTTACCATCTTAATGAAGCCAGTAATTTTTCAAAGTTCTTTCCCTCTGGATCACCATGGGTGCTGATAAGCATGGATGCAGACACCAAGGGACGTTTGTGTGCTGGTGGTGGGAGACGGTTCCCCTCCCTGCTCAAAGCAAGCAGGGTGAAGCGTGGTTAAAGCCACCCTGAGCAGCCCAAGGGCTTAAGAGAGCAACACAGTCCCTGAAAGCACAAGAAGCTGCACCCCGTTCCTGGCCGGGGGTCTGAGGAGCCCACCAACCTGGGGGTGCAGGCTAGAAGGAATGACTCTCCCAGATGTATTCCCTCAGCCTTTCTTACAAGGTACATGTAAAAGCTTTGCACCACTCAAAGCAACCATACACTGGAACGACTTCCAGCTGTGTTTCTGAGTGAAAAATGTTTTTCTTCACCTCTCTGCTTTTTTTTAAAATTTGAGATCTAATTTGGCAAACACTTTCAATGTAGACTTACTTAGCAGGGAAATGTGATGATACATCAATTATTTTTAGGAAAATAGCAAATAGTGATCCCAAACCTCAGCTGTGGAAAAACAAACCTTCTAAGCCATTAAAACCTATACCCATACTTCAAATATCTCCCGCCACCAGGCACAGAGCAAGAAGAACAAAGAATAAACTATTGCAAGAGAAAGCATTTCTGTGTAACGTCTTGTAAGTACGCGAGAAAGCTGTGCCTCTAATGCAATGAAAATGTAAAGCCCTATTTCTCTGAAAAGGAAAACAAAGATGTTTTCTCAGCAGAATAAAAACCTGACACATTAAATACACCCTCTGCCCTCTCATCATCCCCAGCTGCTAGGAGCCATTCATTTGGACAAATTGGAGAGAATTCAGAGACAAGCAACAAAATGATTAAGTGACTGGGGATACTGTCTCGTGAAGAAAGATTAAAAAGGAGTAAATTTGGTATGGCATAGGTGAGCCATGATTTTAAAGAGGTCACCAGAAGGATATGTATGAGAGAAGATCAGGAAAAGAGTAAAATATCACTGTGAGAGTAAAATTATTCAGAGGTCAGGAGACAAAATTTAGGATCACAATGTTTTAATGCCAAATGAGATTCTTCCTGAGACAGAACGACCACTTCCAGTCCCTCAAGCCACCCAGACTCACGTGAAATGATTTCCTGAGTATGATAAATTGATTGTTGAAGGTAAACTTGCATTGGCAATAGGTAAGAGACTGAGTGACCTCTCTGCTCTTCTCCATCTCTCATTTCCATGCCAGAAAAGTGCAGATACTCACAGATATCTATTAGCAGTTGGGCTGAAGAGGGGATTTTCAGTCTAAGGGTTTGCACGGTGCCGTGTCGGACCTGGCGAGATACAGGAATCGACAGCAGCGACAGAAGGATGGGCACCAGCAGATCGAAGGGCAAGAGCAGAAGGAAAAGGTCAATTAACTTTGAAAGTGAGAGGGAGGTTCTCCTAGGCAGGGAATGCACCCCCTGACTGAGTCTGGGCAAAATGTTAAGGGGCTGGGGCAATTCCCTGGATCCCGGGTCGCACTGGCTGCGAGCAGGCTCCTGATGTCGGACCTGAAGCCAAGAGCCCCATTACTAGAGCCGGCTGCTTTGGCTCCAGTTAAACTTTCACAGACACAGGGATTTCTTTGGAAGGATTGCTTACAAAGTCACCCCCAGTTCAAAGCACAGAGGACCCCATTATTCACACTAACAGCACAGGCACGTCCATGCGGCCGTCATCTCTCCACATCTCACTGCCACCCCTGGCCGCCTTCCGCAGATGTTCCCAAAAGCAAAAAGCATTCACAACGTGCCCTTGCGGTCAACAGATTCAGGCATCGGAAAGAGTCAGGAACACAGCTTAAAATAACCCAGCTGCACTTTGCTGTGAGAGAGCCGGGAAGGACACCAAGCGATTCTCCCTGATGCAGAAGTGGCTGGATTATAGACCTGATCAGATGGCAAACAAACACAGATGTATAGAACTAAATAAAGCGTCGCCTGTGATCTCTGTGTCAACAAATTAGATAACTATGTTGGCAACTTGGCAGGCTCTTGTTTGCATTGGTAAATTAAGTTCACAGTCTTTGCAGTTGCAGGGCAATTTTTAATTTTTTTTTTTCTTTCTTTTTTTTTTGGAAAGATGACTGCATGGTATTTCAGGGAGCTCATCACTGTAAAGTACTCAGCAGAATGTTCTGTGCCTGTGGAAATGGTTCTCATGGGGAGAATGTGGAAATAACGGGACGATTCTAAATGATGTCTTTTTCTGTGAGTCGTGTGATGCCCTCAACCCCTATTATCTGTCCTCTGACCCCAGAAAATGAAATTTAACTATCAGGTTATTAGAAAATTCTTTTTCCTTTCTGATCTTTTAAACTCCGATTTATCTCAGATTTAAACAGACCCAGTTTGTTCCCATGTCTTTCCCGTCCAGAGGCCCTATACTTTTGCCAGTGACACTGATAAAGATGCACCATTTTCAGCACAGCTCCTATGCGATAAGGATCAGGCCCAAAGACCTACTTTAGAGGAAGCTGAACCATCTTCTTCATCAGTTTGGGAATTGTTGAAGATGCCTTGTGCACGTAACAAATGGGCACTGCTGGATTAATGAATGGAGATGGGGAACCACCGTGCAGAGTGGTGCTCAGGAGGCTGCCCGCACAGAAAACTACCATTAAACATGTTGATTTACATAATTTGGCCTGATTACATCTTTGGAAGATTGATGCTGCCTACAAAAATACTCCCAAAATTGGTTCATCCTTTCAGCCCTTACTATTGCCTTCAGATGGTACTGATTATTGAAGAAGCCGCTCCTTCCTCTCTCCTCAAAAGTGGCTGCTCCTACCCTGGGGATCTAGCTTTGTTTCAAAAATCTGGTTAGTTCTCACTGATTCTCAGAGAATAAAGAGTGACTAGAAAACCGGGGATGCTGATGTATCTGCCAGTCAAACTCTCCTGCTGCACCCTTGCCATCCGAAGAAACAGACTGGCCCCTTGGATGCTCTCGCTCTCCCGTAAAAACCGCAGGGACCATGGTGGGGTCCTGGGATTTGAACAGCCCCCGTGTCAGTGCGCAGCTCACTGTGGGACAGGGCTCCCCCACCCGCACCCCGTGCTGCTCCCTGCCAGGCTGCCCCTGGCAGAACTACTGCCTTCAACCTCCACAGTTTCTCATCTTTAACTCTCATCTCTTCCAAGTGGTGCAGAGAACCGGCCCCTAAAATCAGCATCTCGCATCCCCAGCGAGCTGCACCACTGGAAGTCTGCCTGAAGGTCCACCTCTGCCCTCTGCTGCAAGACTAGAGGAGAATAGCCATTTGGACACGGGCAGCCAAAGCAATCTTCAACTGTTGATAATCTCAAGGGCATTAGGAAAATGAGTGTCATGCATTTTATCATATGATTGATCAGGACACTGCATGGTTTAGGGAACAATATTCCCCTTAGAGGCGCAGCAGAGGGTAGGTCTTTGTTGAGCAGAAATTCTCAATTACCCCACTGCAACCTTGCAGGGACCTTTGATCATTCACAAGGAAGCCTGAGCTGACCAGTAAATACAGCCTTGTGATAAGAAACTTGTTACTGGCCATGGATGACTGATGGAGAGCTGGCAGTTATTTTTTTACAACAGCTCACAGAAGCATTTTGGGGCCTCCCTGTGATAGTGCCTACATCTCCTGGGCAAGTGATCAGTAAAGTTCACAGATAGATCAATCTTCCTAATCATTTATAGCTACATCGCTTTGATGAGGTCAAGTCCTAAGGTGCACATGAATTACATTCTCACCCAGAATGAGAGGCTGTCACTTCTGGTGGTATCACCTTGCCTGTCCTCTCTGAAATGACTTCCCCGACATCTTCGTACAAGCAGCAATTCTATCAGCAGGTCCTCTTAGACAACCGCCACGAAATGAATTGCTCCGACAGTCAACAGCAGCCTTCTGCAAATACTTATCCTCTCAAAGACTCTCATAATAAAATTTTATGATACCTTTTTCCTTATGATAATCCAGTATAAACATAATTTAATGGTACTAGGAGGAAAACAACCAGGGCCACAAAAACAACAGGCAATGATTGTAAAGACTCTTATCTCATATCTTTTTCTTTCTTTTTGCCTATTCTCTCTCCTTTGTTTTAAATGTGTATTATTTTGGTCATGCTGTCACTGGATTATTACATGCTCTCAATTACACCGCTATAAAGCCAGAAGGTCTTTTGTAGTTATATTTTAAGCCTTTGAGGTGGTTTGGTTTGGGTTGTGGGTTTTTTTGCTTGTGAATTTGATTCAACTTTGCTTTGGGTTACTTTTATGCCTGCTAAACCACTCTATCCAATTTTGAAAAGGAAACTGTATCCAAGGGAAATGCTGGAGACAACCACACAACCAATTCACCTGTGACATGCCCATTTTTTCCCCAATCTGAATGTGACTTTGTTTACACAGCAGAGGAATTTTCTGTATGCACACCCACGGGTTATTTATCAAGCACATAATGTCCCTCACTGTGGCATCAATACCCTTGACATTTCCTTATACCCAGTGACATCATCCTTTACCAGGGACTCGCACCTCCTTTGGGTACCCTAGGCAAGGGGGTGGCACTGCCAGTGTTTCCTCAGCCCATATCAAAGCCAGCACACCAGCCTCGTTTAGAAAGAATGTAATGATTTTTATCAGGCCAAAGAAGTGACCTTGCTAAAAAAGCATCTCATTCCTCACACTGTATTGCTGGGGAAGATGCAACTCTGCATTCTGTGCCCAAAGAAGATACAGAAGAAATAAAGGATGCTAAATATTATTTTGTAAACAGATTTCCAGATTCTGCTCCCTGGACTGATTTAACACTTCCAAGGCAATACAAATCCTTGTACCTAGGCTTTAGCCTCTACTGTGCAGCACATCTGACCACCCATCTGATGCGTGCCATTAAAAGGCTGAATGAGAGACAGTCCAGCCCCCCGTCAGTGAGTTCCCAATCCAAGGAAAAAAAACTCAAGACAAAACCAAGGAGGAAAGGCTGGATTTCCTGCCTTCTCCCTTTTTCCCCCCGAACGCTCCAAACAGAGGTTTACCTGGGATGTCTGCATAAATCTGACAAATTATTTACCATTATTACAACCCTCAGAAATGAAATACATCCGATATGCTAAAGGTAGCTGCCGTTTATAAACAGCTCTTAAACCGGGATTAGAGATCACACAGCTCTGCAATTTCTCTTACTCCTACAGCCTATTTCTCACAACTTGTCAGCGCACTGCTCAAAGAAATCATTATGTAAATGCACACTGGGGTAACAGTTACCCGCGTGTCATACGGCAAGGCAGCGCCACGTCCTGCGTGTGGCGTACCACGCTCCCCTCGGAGCCTGGTCCCTCCCTTCTCCTTGCAGTTTAGGTGGAATAACCATGTCAGATCATGACAAAAAAACAGTATTAGCTTATTTAATTAAATTTGCCAGCTTTGCTTATTTGAATGACACAAGCTGGGCTCAGCCACAACTACGAATATGTAGTACTGGCAGCTGCACAAATATGGAACAAAGTAAGCAAATAATTCATAACCTAACTAAACAAAGATTTCACCGTACGTGTTTGTTTTAATAAATGCAAACTAATAGAAATATTTTTAGGCAAAGAGCTTCTGCTAAGACGTTGTGTGAAAAGCTTGGCATGGCAGGTGCATGGGCTGCTCCACACTTAAAAAACAGATTTCAGGGATGAAAGAGCCCAGCAGAAGCCCGACGATAATCAAATGGACAGTTTTGCCCCATTATGAGCTAAAATGTATTTGGAAAGGCAAACTGATAGGTCTGGGAGCAGGAGGAGTATTTTGAATGATCTTGTACATGATGGAGGGCCTCCCCCTGCGAGCACGGCAGTGAATTCCTGCACAAAGTGCAGGTTGTGTGCACCAAGCGTTGGGAGGGATGCTCTCTTTTGTACGTAATTCACGCTAAATATACAAATGTGTAAATTGCTCCACTCCTCCCCTTCCTTAACATGAAGTGGAGTAATCTATGTTCTAAATAAGATTAAGGTGCCACTACAAATCCCACCAACTCTTGCTGAAGGAGCAGCCAGCCAGTTCCTGGGGCCACGCTGCCCTCCCATCCCACCACCCCACTGTCCAGCCACCAGCCCAGGGCACAGCTCCCCAGCCCGGGCATCTGTTTAGGTACTGGCCTCCTGAAAGGTGAAAGGAGCGGGCTGATCAGCAATGCCAAAGCTGTGGCTGCTGAATGCTGCAGGATTGCAAATACCACCTTTTCCTTTCCAAACAGTAAAAATATTGTATGTAAGGCTGGATGCAAGGATTTTAACAGCTCTGAGCGTGCCTTCATGCCGCTGGAGTACATGGAAGAACCGCTGCCCGTGGGGAAAAAGGACAGGAAAAGGCCTGAGAAGGCCACAGAGCTGGACCCAGGTACCCACGGGCAGCGTCTGCCCTCGCGGGGCTGAGGGGCGTCCTCATGGCCCTCCCCAGAGACATGCTGGGGACTGCAAGCCCTGCATCATGGCTGCATTTACGCTGCTGCTGGAGAAAAGAGAGACGTGCTCCTGTCTTCTAAAACTGATTGCGGGCAAGGATCAGCTGCAGTGGGATGCTGGTGATACACAGCATATCAGCAGACCGATGGATAGGCGCAGACAGAGCGAGGAGGTGCAGGACCTTGCACCCAGCATCTGCTCCCCATGAGCACTCGCTGACAGCATGTACACATCAACCCTGGTTGTAGCACTGTGCAGAAAAAAATAGCTACGTATACAGTAACATACAGGAATACAGAAAGCATTTGAGATTTTGATGTGAAAAAGCTTTACCCAGATAAACTCTTTGTTGCCTAAAACAGATGAAAGAGAAGCACAGGGCTGGACAGAGGTATCCTTCACCCCTACCCTTCTCCCAGGCACGATACCACTAAGAAATGCTGGAGTAAATCTGCTGCAGAGATTTTAGACATCCTTCTGCCCTTCCACAGGCTGTGTGAGAGCAGGAGCTGCAACAAGGTGCTTCCCATGTACAACAGAGGGGATGACACCCATTGCTTGCTTCGCAGAGGCTCTGTGATACCAAGTCTAAACAATGCACAACAAACAATCAGATTCCCAGCCAGAATTAGCTGTATAAATTACGATTATCAGATCACACTGCCAACAACAGATCCTGGCTGGAAACCGGGCTATGAGCTCTGCCTTCCGCTGCCCCCCTGGGAACCGAGCTGCCATAGCACAGTGCAAAATCATATAATTTAATAGCCAGGTGGATATACAATATTATCTCAAGGATCATAATGGCTCTGTCTAGTTATAGCCTATCCAGTTTTAACTGATCCAATGCCATTTGGATTTAAATTATTGTTCTTGCTAAGCTGTCCTTAAAAGGCAGTGAAATTTAGTCTTTAATACACTGGCAATCCACAATGAGCCATTTCCACTTGGCTCAGGTACCTGAAATCACACAGACCGTATCAGATCACATACAGATCAGCTACTGCTTTAGGATTCCCCGTGGTGTTGAGGTACAAGAGGCACAATAAACAACAAAGCAACAGGCTTCATTCTGAGCTTCCCTTGCCTCTTTTGCCTTCTCTAATCTCCACAACCTTACTTCCAAATAGATTCTTTCCATGGGCTTGCATGATGGTGGCCATCCCACTGTAACACATCTTTTCTGCAGACCCATCCAAGTGAGAAGAGCAGAAGAGTTACTAGAAAATAAGGGCTGACATTTATTCTTCTGGGGGCGGTTCAGGCAAAGTAAGAACTAAATAAGAAAGTTTTCTTCCAAGGAAAACAGCAGCACCGTTACAGTATACATCCAATCTGCAGACAGCATTTTCAATGTAAATGTGTATGGTGTATGTATGTCAAATGCCTTTTATTTGGGAGACAGGCTATCTGAAATAAAACACTAGCCATTTCCACTGTTTAAGCTAATCTAAAACGAGAATGCTAATTTGATACAGTTACTTTTCTACTAAGAGCCAGCCTGCATTGCAGTTTACCATGGCAAGCATCATTAGTTACTGGTAGGTCTTTCTGCAAGGTTTCTCCAGTAAGCATTGCTCTGATTGAAGTCAATGGGGATATTACATGGTGCACCAGTGGAAGATGTGGCCCTCCATGGCTCTCTATCGTCCCATAATGTCCTTTGGGACTTATATTTGAACGTGAACAAAGCTGTCCCCCTGAGGCTTATTCTTGCTGAAATGCTGTGGGACACGGTGGCAAGGTGTGAGCATGCAGTGCAGTTTCCACATGCAGAGTGGCAAGAGCAAAAGTACTGCTGCTTACCTCATGCGCACAGCAAGGCTGGTCCTCCAGCGACGGCTAGCTTCTGCTCGCCCGGACAGGCCCCCTTCCTCACCTCCAGGAACATCCCATCTTGGTTTCAAACAGGGTGAGGCAGAGAATCCATCACTCTGCTGTCAGGTTGTTCTCATGGCTAATTACCACCTTTGTTAATGATCTTTAAGTAGGAGCTGAATTTGTCACCATACAGTTATATAACCAGGTTCCTTTTCTTACACTGAATCTACACATTACAATAAAAGCCCTTTCCCCGTGGAGGTCTAGAAGAGAACTAGTGAGAGGCAGGTTACGCACCAGATACGAGATAATCTGGAGAGACCTGACAGGCAACTAGCAGCCGAACAGAAACACCCAGCTTTACAGGTGGGCTGGGATTGAGGAGAAAAGTCGCTTGAGCCAACCCATTGTATTGGATCTCCAGGGCACATCCCTCCCCCATCACCCTCCCTCCAATTCCTATAGCTACCGAGCTCGACTTTAATTGCACACAGCTGTGATTGCCTGGCACCCCTGTACCCACCGCAGCGCAGCAGCCGCAGTCCTTCGCCCACACCTGCAGTCTTTGCCAGGGAGGTGCACTGGGCACATCCCGGGGCCACCAGCGAGTGCTCCCCGGGGAGAACATCCCGCATTAACCCTCTGTTTGCTTTCAGACCTTCCACAACCCTCACGTGGGCAAGATGCATTGCCTGGGTACATCAGTCACGGCACTGCAAACGCCGCAGTTGCCCTGGCCCCACACAATGCAGCAGCACAGAGCAGCCCGTGCCCAGGGACGGTGGTCTGGGTTAACAGGGTGGGTGAAAGTCACACGCTTTTTGGCAAGGGGCACCAGCCAGAGGGAAAGCAACACAACTCCACTTCATGGGAGGGAAGGCTGACATTATTATGGAGAAGAGTCACAACCCTCAGCTTCAAGGAAGGCTTTCCAACCTCTCATCCTCTTTTCTTTGAAATGCAGCTAAACCAAGAAATCACTTTGTTTCAATTTTACTAATGACCTCTGTCATGCACTGTCAAAGCTACCGAGTATCTGGATTAAAGGGAGTATTTAGCCAGCAGTGTGCATTTACAAAAGCTGGAGCACTGTACTGGACAGAAGGTGTGGTGGGGACGTTGCTTCAGCCACACAAAGGGCACTGGTATCTCTGCCTTAGGCTTATTCTAACGGGAGGCTCTATCCTGCCACACGGACAAGCACTACCAAAGTCTGGAGGATCAGCAGAGCCCTGGGAACATACAGCCAACAGCAAGCATAGCAGCAACTTGGCTGAAGTGATGCTCATGATCAGGCCTGTGTTTTAAAAGAATACAACAAACTCTAATTCCAAAGCATTGCTTTGAATTTATGACCTTGTGTGCATTTAACATCTTCAAAAGCATCATATTGTATCATGCCTTATCACATTAGGCTGTCGCTGAACACAGTGAGATGTAACATTACATGGAACTAGCCGGGATCAGAAGCAATGCAAAAAGATTTTGCAGGTAAAAATATCCACAGATGAGTTTCAAGGAGGCTTTCACAGTGGTGACATGCAAATCCCCCCACGGCTTCACTTCCCACCAACTTGACAGGTTCTAATGGTTTCATTTAGGCTAGAAAGAGTGAAAGAGTGTCTCATGACGGGTGTGGGGTACCCCCAGTGCTTTTTATTGACTGCTCCCTGGTATTTGGATATGCAAACTACAGGGGAGGACCCCATGCAGAACACCTGCAGTCCTTCCCTTTCCTATGGAAACCAGAGGTGCATAAGTCATGTTAGCAACTGCTGTCGAGTTTATTGAATAGTAACTACAAATATGGTAAAACACAGCTAATTTAAAAATTACTTAGGCCCAGAGGGATCGCTGCTAAAAGACAATCTAATCCTGTACATATAACAGCTAGATAATTTCCCCTGTAATTCCTGCATGCCACCCTGAAGCTTGAGGCTGCGTTTCTCCATGCTAGTGCTCCCCTCTTCTCCTGAGGAGCCATTTGGGTTGTGCCGCACACCACGGCCCCCGCGGCTGGCAGCAGTGTTCACCCACCCCCCTTGCAGGGTGGGCAGCTTGGGGTACCCGTCCCAGCACTGCTCTGCAGAGAAGAGTTAACTTTTTCCCTGCTGCTGGTGTAAATCCATGGACTAGATGGTGTTGTAGGTCCCTACCAACAGGAACTCTTCTTTCTTCTCTACGTCATTCTGTATCGCACCTCAGACAGCTGCAGATTTGTAAGCACTACTCCAGATATGCACACTGGGCTTTCTCTCGGTGCATTAATTCTCACCCTGCAGGGAAGTTACAACTCAAGAGTATTGCTGGTTGGAAAGGGAAATCTGCAGCAAGGCACTGCCCGGTTATCAGGAGAGTGCTCAGTGTCACAGCGCTGGGGCTGCAGCTGTGCTGCGGACATGTGGGGTTGCTGCTGCAAGCTGCGGCGTGGTACAAAGCCCACCACAACAGCTAAGAGCCCGCAGCCCCACTGACACACCATGCAGCTCGTCTTTGCCCCACCAGCATACACAGAAGCTGCCCGGAGCTGCAGCCGGTGGGACTGCCACGGCCCCTGCCCCTGTGTGCCTCCCACCATGCAGCCCACGGCACCCACTGGGAGCCCGCTTGGGGACCAGCACCTTCAGCTTGAACCCCACCAAGGCTATACTTGTGCTTGTTGCCAGGAAATGAAACACATATATATACTGATCCCTATCTTGTATGCATCTTTTTATAAATATACACACACATATCTCTTCATGCATGTGTGCATATATATATATGGATGCACACATGCACATATACATGTATAAAATAATTGGTGGCAACAAAAAAGCTGCTTAATGCTGCCTTTATTGAGGGTGCAGAGCAGCCTGCTGCTGCGGGACTGTATGCTGAAGCAGAGGTGCCTGCTCAGAAGGATGCTGCCCACGTGGCAGCACAAGTAGCAAACTCAAGTTAAGACACTTCCAAAAAGTGCAATGCAGGGGCGGGTGTGGTGGGGAGAAACAAAAAGCTCTGCAATTTCCTTTTGGTGACTTGCTAGACATACTTGAACTCAACACAGTCTGTTCATATAACCGAGGGGCAGCAGCGCGGATGAAGGCATGGAACAGGTGGGTTCAGACCAGGGATGCCCCGGGTGAGAGGAGGGGGGAGGAGAGGCTGGTGGTGCTGTCCCCGCAGTGGCACCGGCGGGTGCTCTGGCCACCCCCGCCAGCCAGCGGAGCAGCAGGGCTGCCTCTCGGGGGCATGGAGATGCAGCTGCAATGGTTTCACAGTTCAGCTGGCACTAAAACTCAAAGTCAGACAAATTGAATACAGCTTTTTTTTTCTCTACATGGACTTCAATTTTCCAAGGACTGCGAGATGCCTATGTAAATGTCAGAAGATTAATGTGCTGTCTCTGAAAAGTTCACATTGGTTTTGCTTAGACGAGGCTAATTCCTTCGCCAGAAGCACAGAGCGACACGGGACAAGGAAACAAGGGACAACCTCTTTGTGCTGCTTCTTAGCTGTGACTTGTAAAACATATTTCCAAAGGTTACATAGCAGCTAGGAGTGTTGTTTAGCCAGGTAAGCCTGCCTCTTGTGCCTAGAAAACGACCTCCGTTTCCATCTCCCTTCCTGAGATGTTATTTGTCACCTGACATGAAATAAATTGTATGGTGCCCGTTTTACACACTCGCGTTTCACAAGCCCACAGTGTGCACAGGAACAGCAGCAAGAGGAGGGTCCCGTTCAGACGCACAGACTGACTGGACGATACTGTCACTGCAGACCCGGGGGGGAAAGCCCGAGGACGGCACGCCGGCCACAGCAGCTTCCAAAGCAGCTGCCCTTGCAGCAAGCAGACCCAAGGCCTTCCCTCGCCAACAAACATGAGGCGAACCAGGAACCAGCCTCCTCCAAGTGAGGACCCCCAGGCCAGGAGGGAGGCAGGGGGGGGCTGCCACCCCCATGGGACAGCCGGCACCTTTCCCAGGTTGTCCCAGTGGTTTCCTCAGGGGGATTTACACCTGACGTTTTATTTGGAGGCTGTAACACAAGAGTATGAAACAACACATTTTGCTCCCGTTTACAGGTCACCCCTGGTTAACCAAAGCGCAACGAGCAGGAGTGGGTGCGCGGAGCATGAGCAAAGCATCCCTCCCGGCACCGCAGCCACGGCAGGCTGCCGGCTGCCGAGCCAGGGGGGCACATCGGCATGATGCTCGGCCAGCGCTTCGCCCCCTGGCCTCCCAGCCACCACCTGCATCTCCAGGGCCAAATGTGCTTCCTCTGTACTTAGCAATCCTCAGAAGATTTCCTTTCCAGCCACACCAGGAGCCCAGAAACACTGAAGTAGCTCCAGGTCGCTGTGCCACAGGGCTCAGCCAGCCTGCAGCCCACTGCCCATGGCAGGAAAAACCCCGGCTTCTTCCTCTTGCAAATGCTTTGTGCTGACCGACCACAGAAACCAGTGTTACGCCAAGGCAGTGGTACATGACATGTGCCAGATTATCCTATTTGCAACTCTGCCCACTGTACATCATCTCTCTTCCAAATGCCCAAAATAGGTATATTCACATGAAAAGTTTCCCACAGAAAATAATAATACTACCAGAAGTGTTGTTTGTTGACATTAAGGAAAAGTATTGGTACCTCCAGCTCTTCGCTCCTCACGCTGTTTCACTGGAGCAGGGCTGTTAATCTCAGGGTCCTGACCAAATTACTTTAAAATTATCTACTTAAGGATGAAGTTACATTTTTACACTAACTATTAATATACTCCTTGAGTAGTATAACCAAGCAACTAAGAGTACTTACAGAATTAAGTGGGAATGAAAATATTAATATGGACATTAATAGCTTGTCTACTTCTGTTGCATCCATTCCTTTTCATTGTCCTACTCTAGAGTATAATTTTGTGTTGCCCTCTGGACTTGCACAGTGCAGTCCTGTAAGAACAGTAATTACTAAAGCATTATAACTGTATTTAGGCATCACATTTAATCTTCCATGGATCGTATAATTTCAGTGAGAAGTGTGTGTCTAAAGTGCTCTGTTAGATCTTAAGGTCATAATGGAAAAAGAAGAGATGTCCAGATACTGTAAAGCAAGCGCCTGTCTAGGGTCAGGTATAAAGCTGCACAGAGGACAGCAAGGAAAGCAAGGCAATGGCAAATACTTCTGAACTGAATAACGATAATGATGAAAATAATGGTGTCCCAGCAGCAAATATGTCCTTTGATGTTTATAAAATTCATAGGGATTCTACAATGAGCTCAGGTGAACAGGTATATAGTTTTATTACAGTTCTTGTTATTGCTACAATATAAGCTTTTAGAGGCTGCAGAAATTTCAACTGGGTTGAAATTCCAACTTCAAGTATTCTCCTAGGCCTTCTGAGGTTATACTAGAGGTTCCCACACAGACTGGTTTTTTATTTGTCTATTGTGGCCATACAGAAAGAGCAGAGCAAACACTGTTCATGGTTTTCACAATACCAAGTAATCCGATTTTTTTTTCCTTTTGTTAATATGTTCTTTCTTAACCCTTTACCAAATTGCTAATGTTTATAGAAATTTGCTTCTTTTGAACAGAAAAGATTATTAATGTCAAGTGCCTCCTAGTAACCTTGCTTTATAACGAATGCTTGTCTTTTCATTTGGTGTATTACGTGTACAAACACGCACAACATCTAAAAAGTGTTCCATGTGAAATATCAACTTGAAAAGAAAGGCAATACAGGTTAGTATCAGGAAACGGTAATAATATTTCACATTGCAACCTGTTTGGAGTGGTGGTCTAATGGCAGAGCTCAGAGTATCTTTCCCCATCAATGACAGATTTCCTTCTGTTTACATATGCCTGGTTACTTGGTGTTTGGGCTTTTTTAGATTCTGAAATGCAAAATTTCAAGCTAATAAAAAATGAGGGAACTGAGAAATTGGAAACCCAAGTTTAACAGGTCAAGCTCTCTTAAAATTTTAGTCCTACAGCAAGTCCTACAAAGGAACGTCCACTCGGTGCCAGACAATTCCCCCCAGCCCGCGGCTGCCTGGGCGCCTGCCAGCACATCCTCCCCGCACACCTGCCAGGCTCCAGGAGCTGGATGGCTTCCTCAATTACAGGTGTCATTTTTGCAGTTTCTGTTCGGGAGAACTAGTCAAAGGGCAAGCCCAGATTCTCTAAATACCTGTTTAGCACCATTTAAAGACAAACAAAAGTAAGAAGATTACTTTTTTTTTTTCTTACACCAGTCAAGAGTTTCTACTAGAGTTCAATGAAACTTTTGTAATCATGTAATATTCACTCTTCATTACTGTAACCATGAAATCAACAGCCTGTTATGAATCTAAATTACAGTGAGGAAGAAAAAGACATTTTTCATGTATGCAGGAGGGGGATGAAAAAAATACAGCTTTTCCATCAAAACAATGCAAAATCTGATTCTTTTTTCATCCTAAAACTGCTCCAGTGTCTACATAGTAAACCAAAGCAAGCTGGTCGCATGAAGTACCAGTTGTTGCTCTGGAGTACTGCTGACATGATTAATTAGATAGTCACTGGGCCAGGAAAAAAAAAAAAAAAAAAAGTGAAAATTAATATGATTTTCTGGCTATTCCAGCATTTTATATTAAAGAGTCATGGAGATGAAATGCTAAACAACCTTTGGAGAAAAGAGTGGGATCCATGCCTGCTCCCCGCTCAGGTGAGCGATCTGAGTGCCAGGCTGGAGGGCCAGAGGCTTTTCTGCCTTGTGAATAACCCCGCTGGCAGAGCGCAGCACGGCCAAAGCACGGCTCCTGAGCTGAGGGCTGCACCTCCCCAGCAAACACTGCCTTTCCATCACCACCTGCCACTTGGGTTTTCCCGCGTCTCCATGGTTATACGCGTACAAAACACCAGAGTTCCAGGCAGCTGGACACCAATTTCCTGTGCCACGGACCATGCGGGCAGCCCAGAGCCATGGCCACGACCTGGCACCGGCCAGCGCCCAGCGGCACCCGAGGCAGACCCCGACCACACTCCTGCCTTTGCTCAGTCTCAGCTGCAGCTGGTGGCGTCGCGACCCACCTGCAACCTTCACCCACAGGGAACTGCTCCATGTCCAGCAACTTGCTGCTTCTGTTCCTAGTGTGGCAGTCCGCTGTTCCAGTACTGCGAAATGATCAAATATACATAAAAGCCAGTGAGAGACTTGTACTTTCACTTAATTGTACATTCATGGTGTTTCTCTTTGTTAATCTGCATGAACATATGGGCACCTACTCACACAGAGAATATCAAGGTGTAGGCCCCCGGTACAAACACATGTTCACATATAAAATGTATGTGCACATACATGTATATGCTGGGGTTTAATGACACCCGTATTCATTACAGTAAGATGTGTTTGAACAGCAATATGGAGATTATCTCCCTCCGCATCTGGGAGAGGAAGGAAAAGTTTTTAGTGAGATTTGAATGCTACTGTATATATTATCATCTGCATTTAACTGATGATAACCTAATTAACATCAAAAAAAAAGATGGCCCATGCTATGCTAAATTTGCACAATATGGGACTACTCCTCTGGCTAGAGTACAGAATTCCAGCTCATTTAATTCCTTCAGCATTTGCATCGTGGTTGTAGAATATGGTATCTGTAAATGTAAATTTAAAAGAAAATAACTGACAGGTAGTGAATTTCTGTAAACTACCAGCAGATTTTTGCCTTTACAGACTTCCCTGAACCATTAAGCATCTGCCTAAAGTGCTGTTTGTTCAGATTTAACAACCGTGAGAAGTTTTGTTAATATTCACAGCCTTCCATTCCGAGATCGAGAGTTCCAACACCGAGCCCACGGTCTGACATGTGTCCCGAGGGGCAGGCGCACACGCAGTGGCGGCAGCTGCCAAACGCCCCCCACCCCCGGGCCAGCTCCAGGCCCCCTGTGCTGCGGAAAGACGTGAGGGCACATGCAGGGAGGAAGCACAGGAGTTTTCTGAAGGCAGCAGGACCAATGTTGGGTGCGCGACCTAGACCCCAAAGGCAGCATCACCTCTGAGCAGGCACCAGCTAGCATTTACACAAGCGTTACCATCAGTAACTCAGTCATCAGAGTAAGCTTCCAAAATGTTATGGTGTTCATTATTATTTGCAGAGGCAAAATATCGGTGAGGTTTACGCAAGGAGAGGACAAGTCTCAATAATCCTTTTTCGCTAGACCCTATTCCCTGGTATTTCTAGCTTTTCCATTTTCACTCTTGGCCTGTATCTGAGAATACGGAGGTAAACAAACAAGAAAAATGATGAGAAGAAAGTGAGCCACCTGCTTTCAACCTCAGAAGGCTGGCATTTATTCTGAACAGGAGTCTACAGGTACCAGGGGGTTCTAATTGCTCCAGTTGGTTCAGTTTGTATCTGTGGCCATCTGGATATCTGTGGGTTAGCAATTAAAAACGGTAAGCCAAACATTTGAAAATATTACTGTTTAGCTTACTAAAGTTTTTTTAATTAAGGGCTAAGAATAGGCATATGACAAATCTTCAGTGCAAATCCAGCAGTGCTGTAAAGGGCCAGGCATCCTTGCTGATCACAGGAATACCAATGCAGGCTTTGTCTAAAGGCACCTCCGCAGCTTGAGGTGTGAGTCTCCTACACCCGCAGGTAAGACACTATGGATGGGCAAGCAAAGCATGAAGACACATAAGAACAGATAGTGTGTTGGTGACAAGCAATTTTGAAGTATCTGTGAGGTGGCTGTATTTACATGCTTGTTTTTAAAGTTTAATTTTGGCAATTGTGTTTTCCCTTGGTGAAGGCAGCAGGAGCAATCGAACCGATGGAGAATGCCCACACGGCACCTCAGTCGCACGGCAGCTGATTTGGATGATCAGGAACAAGGTGGGAGCACTGGGAAGGGCCCTGCCCCTACCAAACGGGAGAGCAGAGATGGGGGGCTCCTACCCCAGCAGGGTTTATACAGGGTACGTGTATTATTTATTCTGAATGGCATTTTTTCTCATTAAAACTCCTTCCCAGGCCCCAACCCTTCTGTCCTCCCAGGCTGCACCGTTCCAATTGCTCTTCAGCAAGGAAAGACATTCACCTTCCAGAGAACCCCCAGCAACATCACTTGAAGAGGAAGACTTGTTTATTTTCTTATTTCAGGGGTGTCTTGCAGCCTCATGACTCGTGCTGATATTCACTTCTCACTTAGTCACTCCAGGAGCTCTGAAGCCTGGTGCTCGGAGAAGCTCGGGAGGATGCTCCACTCACGCCGCGGTCCTGCCAGAGCTTGGGTTTGAGCAGCTTGGCGATAGCCTACGCCAGTGAGCCAGAAAGAGCCCGTTACAAACGCATGGCACCTTTTCCAGTGGATCCTACTGATGAATATACCTGTCTTCCCACCTTCTGGAGCAAAACCTCTCTCAAACTCTGTACGCTGCCTGCACAAAATGGGTTTGCTTTATGCCTCCTTCCCTGTGACAGTGCCCAGGCTGCCACGGATTGATGCAGGCAATCAACAGACTCGTTACAGAAGTAACAGCGTATGTAACATGATGGGGCTCATAAGCACCTGGATTTCAAAGCGGACAGGCAGCTCCCCCCTCCCCACCTGCTGCTGCCCCGGCCTCACCTGGGTACAACCCCGACCCTGAGGCTGCTGACGATGGAAACCCATTAGACCAGTACGGGGCACAAATAGGGGTGTTAGTCTCATGAAAAAAGGCCTGAGGAGAAGCAAATGCTGGAACCTGAAAGCTGGCAAACACAAATTGGAAGTACGATGAAGGCAGCCCAGGGTGGGAAGGAGCGCCCGGGGAAGCAGCGTCCCAATGTCCAGCTCTCTGCAGACCAAGCCGGGTGCCCTCCCGCAAGGGGACCGGCCACCAAAGGGTGAGGTGGGTGAGGGACAGGGCAGGCGATGAGACTTTCTTCTCTGTAATACCGAGAGAGCACAAGAAATGATTTATGGATCTCTTCTGCCCTAAAAGCACTGCTTTCAAAATACTTGCCCTAGGACTGGCCTTTAGAGAGGAAAAGGTTTCACTGTCCATCCCAGAAGGTCCCCGAGCCCCGTTCAGCCAGCACACGGGCACCCCCATCACAGCCCTCTGCCCCTAATGCAGGGCTGGGTCCTCAGTGTCAGACCAAGCCTTGTGGAAGATCTCCTTCCAGTTTCAAGTAGGACACACTTACAATCAAGACTCGGACTCAGCAGCTTTCAAATTCTTTCCATATTTATGACAGATACCAGGGATTGGATTAACTTCATTTATGAATTTAACAATGATTACACTTTTATTATCCTCCACACAAACAAATATGAGGAACAAGTGAATTACAAATAAAGGCATTATTCGTGCATTTATTTACATATCCCAAGAAAGACTGTATTCATGTTGTATAATTCCGATTGCATGCTTTGCCAAGCATTAAAGAGGTTTACCACGGCACAGCCGCCCCAGTTTGACAGCTTTGACAGCTTCACTCTGAAAGTGTGTGTGAACAAACAAGCAGAGTCGTAGAGATGTGGGGTGGGCCCAACAGCGTGCAATGCTTTCAAACAACACTGCTGCCACAAAAACGATTTCTCGTAGGTATGATCCCACACTGACATCTTTATTTCTGAGAGTGTCACATATTAACAAGCTGCTCTGCTGTACCGATCTACCTGCAGGTACAGCCTCCCATTTCTCAACATGTCACCCCAAGGTGGCCTGTGACACTGCTGTTTAAATAGCGTTCTTTTTTCCAAGCTGGCTGAAGCTTGTTTCTTCAAGTGACCCATGCTGAAGCACCATGAGATGGTACCCAGCTGGTGGTTAACAGCGGGGTGTGTTCAAACCATGCAGGGGCTCAGAAACGGGGCAGCCTCCCCCGCCAGGGTAGCCCTCCTGCCCTGCACCTTGCTGAAGGTGGGGGCAAAGCTGATCATTGAACGCACAAAGGAAAAAAAACCACAAAACCAGCCTGACCCAACTTCAGTCCGCCAGGAACTCCAACAGCAGCTGAAGGAACACCCGGCGCTACGTCTGAGCTCAGCTCTGACCTGATACTTCAGTCTTTTCAAGGAGAGATGTCTGCATTTCCATGTCCGTCCAAGAAAGAGTGTGGACAAGACCATTAGCAATACAGAGTGATGGAGAAAAGAAATAATGAATCTGTTTAGAAAAACACAGTATTTAAATGTGTCTGATTAAGATGAAAACAGAAGAAGGAGGAAAGCAACCCACATATTGGTCCAATATTATCTCCTCTTAAGACTGTTAATGTCATGTTACTTATTCACCTAGTATTGTGAAAGCTAGTGCTATTAACATAGCTGAAGCCTCTGAAGGACAGGATTTGCTTTTAACAATTCACTCCTCCGTGATTTTAAAGTTAAATTCTTAGATTGTATCATGTGTTTCTATTTTGAGATGAGTAGAAATACAATGCCAGTAACTGTACCAATAAATGCGTAGGAAGTGATGGAGCCACAAGGTACAGGCAGCTAACTTAGGGCAACCACTAACTTAGCAAAAGCTCAAAGCTGTGCTAGGGCAGGGGCTATGGTGATCATCACCACCATATTAGAATATGGCTTTTCATCAGCACAAATTCATTTTTATAGGGCAAAAGAACTCCTGTCCCCAAGGAATGCTTTCTGGCATCTGGGGAGAGCGCATATTTTTCTAAACATTTTCTTAGATGCTACTAAAGACTTCTCAAAGTTTGGCTGAGACTTCAAACCTCCAACCCTCGGCAAGGTCCAGCCGTTACAGGTTGAACAGTGGCCAATGTTTCATGTCATCTAGAAAGCAGCTAGATTTTTTCATTCACACTGCACGTACAAATGAATGTCTCCTGAATTCTACCCATGCCCTCACTCCTCACCAGTACCTGCTGAAACGTCCATGCCCACATCCCTGCCCACATCCATGCCCACAGAGGGCAGCACCCAGCAGAGCCCTCAGCACTCACTGTGCACTATCAGTTGCATGAGTTACACAATACAGATCGGAGAACAAGATCTTTTAAATAGTAGAAGAGTGAATGCCACAGCATCAGCATTTGGCTGTGCAGTCACTCAAACCTGAAAGATGTCTGTGATTTGTCAATATTTTTACAAATGCCTAGTGATGGGTGCAAATCCAATCCAGAGAAATGTGAGCCAGTGATAAACAAAGTTCTGGAATAAACAATGTGGATGACGGTGAATTAACTCTACGACAGTCTGGAAGAACCTCAGAACTATTCACATGTTGAGAATTCATGTAAATATTGCTAGCATGGTGTCCTTGGTGACTAATTAGATGAGTAACTGCTATTTGTTTTGGGGGTTTTTCTTTTGAAAACGTAGCTAGTGTCTTTACTGTCAGGTAGAAACTGGATTTGACAAAACAGCGAGCCCAAGGAAAGCTTCATCGGAGCCCAGCCTGTGACTCAAATTAGGCTCACTATTGTTAGTAATTTTCCCTCTCTTTTCTGAAAATCAAAAGATTCTTTCACTTTCAGGTCTTTAAATTATGTGCAAAGCGCAACAGGATTTGCTATTTGCAAGTGTGCCTTTATTCTTTTGACTATTATGCAAACAAAAGAATCCAACAACATTCATTCGATGTTTTTTCATATGAAGATGATAGAGCACTGCTGATGTCTTAATGCCTGATTTATTCTCTAATTTATTACTCATCTGCTTCTACGTTATAATGTCTGATTTATTCTTTAATTTTTTAATCTATTCCCTGATTTAGTCCTATATCATCCAATCTGGAATGTACAATAACTAACTAACTAAATAAATAAAAAAATAAGCCATTCTAATTTTGAACAGCAAGCAGAAAGATAAAATATAATGGAGGAGGTACGAATTTATGTGCAAAGCTCATTGCTAGATCAGGCATATATGCCATACTGAAGAGTATGTCAGAGGCAAACTGGTAGTTATAGCAACCATATGCTTAGCTAGAATAACACATTCCTGAGGACACAGGAGGCCTAAACACCGTTGGGAAAATAACAGTTCAGATCTTTAGCCAGATAAAGCAAACACTTTTTACCAATTTCTGCATTCTCTGCTAGCAGTGGCGGAGATTTCAGAGGGATTTCAGCTCCATCAGTGAGAGCAAGACAGAGCTGGCCCAACAGCACACTCGGACAAATGGGGCTTATTTTCTTTCCTAAATGTACCCCTTACCAATTCCCTACTTAAATGAACAAATGTTTTACTCATTCCAACTCAGACTTTTAACTAAAATAATACTCAGTGGTACCACTTTTTAGTAGTCCCATACATTGCATCGTTTTTTTTAATCACACTATGCTTTTTGCAGGTCACTGAGCTGGGATGCCACCTTTGGGCTTGCATGGTAGCAGGTGACCACCACCTGTCACACATCACGGAACGGTCAGAGAAACCTCTTCTTGCTTTAATGTTCCTGGAGGTCTCAAAGCACTTACAGAAAAATAAGTTTTGAGGAAAACGTATTCATTCCCAGAAATAGCTCACAGAGCAATATAGTCTTTTTTATGTAGAAGAGTTTCCCTATGTATGCATTTAACTCTCATTAAAAAAACAACATGACAAAACCAAATGCTTGTGGGTTTTGCGGGGGGAAAAAAAAGAAGTTTTAAGCAGATACAATTGAAATAGTAACAGCACACATTAAGTATCACTGTTACTACTGAACTTTACATTATTGCTGTTACAGCTAGCCCTTACGTTATTCAGACCGGGAGCAAGACCAGCGCTGTGCGTGCTGAGCAGGAGTACTGGGGAGCAGCCCCCCATGTTCCCCGGGCTGGGGGGGGCTGCGGACCCACCAGCATCCATGCAGGGAAGCCATTCCGAATAAACCAACACCTGGCCCTGAATGAGAGCTTTGCCTACCTCAAGGCTGGGAGACACACATGTTTTCAAAACAAAGCCTGTTCCCCCGACACACTTCCCGTGTACTTGCCCCCTCCCCTAAATTAGAACGGTTCAGCCGCCTGCTTGTTTGCTGCCCCCGAAGTATGTACAGAAATAAGCACGCGCAGCAGCATCGCACTTCAGCAGAGGGCAAGCTCGGCACCCCCCCGAGAGCAGTTTACAGTGAATTGCTTGGCTATAATTAACAGCTCAGAAGCTGTAAGAAGGACTTTTATTGTCTTACCAATCATGATGGGCTAGCATGTTGTTTATATTCCTTTATTAATAATACCATCATGTGTACAGTGATGGATTTTTTCAGTTCATGTCAGTATATTCTCCGAGAGCCATTTTTCCCTCTCCCCTCCACCTTCTTGCAGAATTGTCCCCAAAACCGTACCTTTTCTTGGCTAATTAGTTTAAGCTCCAGGACGCAGAGGCTGTGACGCTCATTCCCTGGAGCTGGCCACAGCCCTGGTGAAGGCAGACTCCTGGCAGCGAGCCACCTCAGCCCTGCCTTCACCACCCCCAGGATGCTTTCACCCCTTTTTCTAGGTAAGGACTTCGTGTGCTCTCCTCCTACATCCTTCCTGCATCTTCACAGGGATTGCCATTCACCTTCTGGTAGCATGAGATGACAAGCGCGGTGTGTTACACCAGGCAACGCAGCCAGGGTGCCGCTGACTCAAGAGGAGACTGCAGGAAGGACGCGGCAGCACAGGCATGTTTTCTGTCCACTTGTTGCTCCCTTCTCCAGAAATGGACTGTTTCTGTTAGACAGGAATTGCAACCAAATGCCATACATCAACAGAGGAAACATGGAAGAAGCATTGTGCCCTCACTCGTTACCAACTGTCCCTTTAGGAAGGAATATCAGATTTTCTCCCTGGAAATGGAAGTTCTGCCCGAGGAAGTCAGTCAAGGCATGGCACCCAGCATGCACCGACCCACGGTCCCTGCTGCCAAGCCTGCCATTTCGGTAATACTCTCCCCACTCAACATTTGCAAAACAAACCCGAGGTTTTACCTTCTGAAGAATTTTTGCCCAACAGTTCAATATTTTTCAAATGTGAAAACATAAACCAACCAGAGATCATTTGCAAAGGCATGCCCTTGTCTGCTGTAGTTTTCTCCAAACTGTTCAGCTCAGCCAGACCTCCGCTCCAATCCACTTGCTGTCTGCCCCTGAACCGGGCTAAGTATTTTAAATATTTATTTGTTTATTGTAAGGGGGATATTTTACCTCTGCAGAAAAAAGAAGCCGGGAGTTATCTGCAGCAATATTTTGAATTAGCTTTTACTTGTGTTGCTTTCACTACCTCCCACCTTCAATCAAAACTGATGGGAATAAAAGGATTTCTTCTGTTTCACGGGTAATTTCTTCATACTCCTTTTTTCCTTTGCAGTAGTACATGCTGCATGACAAAGAATCCTACAAAAGTCCCATCTCAACATGAGAACACTGCAGCAGAGGTTTCCTAGTTTATTTCAAAGGAGCACACAGTTTCTAGGCTGATAAACAACAAAACCATGAGAACATTCCTGAATATCTGGAAAGGCACAAGGGAATAGGCAGGCAAATTAGTTTCTTCCCACTCCAGTGTTATTTCCAGAGAAGTTACCCAGCTGTCTGCACCAGACAGACCCTGGCCTGAGGTAACATTCAGCTGGTGGAAGCGATAGTTGAATGTGCCCTTGACGTAGAAGGGATTTTTATTTTTACATATATCCCTTTCAATAAAGAAATGTTACAATGGACAAAGACTCTACAGCCAAAGGCATCGCCTGCCATGCTGAAGTGTGCTGTTGTTTCCACTCGTGTCCTCTGCCTGTGTGCCATGGAGCTCCATGGTTCCACGATCACTTTGATGGAGCCACCACCGTGGTGGTGCTGGGAGAAGCCAGCAGAGCTCGCACAGCCTCGACTCCTGCACTGCTGCAGGTGGAGCCTCTGGCAGGCTGAGCATCTCTTGTTCTCTCTGTGCTGAGCCCTCACACCCCGCTGCGCCCACACCTCCTTCCTCCTCCGCCCCATCGCTGGTGCTGAGAGCAGGGGCTCGCTCCTGCCGGCTGCGTGTGGCCCCGGGGTGCCCACCTCCCCGCAGCTGGCTGATCAGCTCCCCACGGCCGGGGAGGAGGCTGCTGTCAGGCATTCCCAGAGGTTGGCTGTCACGCTCAGTACAGAAATTCACTTTTCTTCATCAGCTTTCAGATCTTCAGACCTCCAGCAAAACTCGTCAGAGACTTCAAATCCCAACACCCTTTCAGGATTGAGCTCTCAATTTATCAATAAATTTATCCTGCAATTGCTAGCTGAAAATCGGAGCAGGCGATACATTGTTTGACAGGAGTTGTTGTGCATAACAGATTTTTTTATTTAGACATGCAAATCATACTCTTGTTTGTGTTGGCAGGAAAGCAGAATGACCTCTTTTATTTAAAGTACAGACTTCAGAGATTATTCATAGTGACTGCAAGAGGAAACCTTGCAGAGAGACAGGCAAGAATAGCAATAATTTCATAGCATGCAAAACTGCATCAGCGCTCTTACTGTACAGCTGCCTGCTTGGAAAGATCTGGAAGAAATTAAATGCAACACATTTGTAGTTGCAAAACTTGTAAACAGTGCTGAGCAATAATCATTGGGATGGTTTTACAAGGCAGACATGTTTATACCTGAAGTGACATTTTAATCTGTAAATAGAAATGTCACTAACTAGAGATACTTCAGGTTGTGAAGTCCTGCTTATGGCTGTTATTTGCACCATGAAAATACAACCGATTGATTTAAGGGAGAAAAAGGAAAAAACAATCAGAAAATTCATCAGATGCAAATATGATGTCTTATGTGCAAGTAAATTTTAAAAAGGAAACAGATCAGTAAGGTAGAAAGGAATAACTGATTTAAGTCTTCATTTCACTTATACTCACTTAAAACCAGGACTGAAGAGTTAGAAAATTCTTACAAATGCATTCTACTAGTGCACCAGCAAACAGAGTGTTTGAGTTGAACATCAGTAACGGAAGCAGGTTTTATTGGCCGCATGGGCCTGTTTTCCATCCTGATTCCAGCTGTCAATAATGACGCTTCCCAGATTTTAGGAGTCTCTCCGTCACTGTCCCAGCCCCACAAGGAGCTTCATGCCCAGCCTGACTCTCATGCCACTGATGTGCCCAGAGCCCTGGCACTTGCTCCAGCTCCCACCCATGCTACAGCCACTCCTCTGGGCACTGCAGCCTGCATAGCTGGCAGCATCAATCCCATCATGGAGAGCCGTCGCCAAACAGACTTTCTGGGTTTACTGCTGTTCTCCCCGTGCAACAGAAATTATTTCGTGGGCCGAGAAAGCGAGAGCAGTGTCTGGGCTGGGCACCCAGCGGCGGGGCTGTGCGAGCTGCAGGATCCGCGGCCGCTCACCACTGAGCACCCGTCCCTTGCATGCCTGCGAGCGCACGGCAGGCTGTGCTGGGCTCCGTCGGTGGGAATGAGCCCTTGCAGGGGGAGAATCAATACAAACGTACCCCCAGGTGTGCTCTGAGCACCCTGCAGCCAGCAGTGCCCCCAGTCAGCCTGAGCAGCCCCATGCTCCCACGGCTCGTACGACCTTGCTGTCACTGTTCCGAGGCGGAGACATCTGCACAGGGAAAGCAGCTGGTGGGGGCATCTGTTTGCAAATTACAGAGTGTCCAAACACCGGTGCCAGAATTTTGGTTGAATCAATAGGCCAGATAAAGCGCTAATTACAATTACATCAGTCCCTGCTCCAAGCCTGGAACTCTTGGCCTGACTTATTTTAAAAAAGCTGAATTAGTGATTTTGCTGTCCGGTACTTCTTGCACATCCTCTGCGACACTCCATCACAAGATAATATGAGATTATTAGTAACAATCACAGAGTGCTCTGAGAGATGGCTTGAAAAGTAACATTTAACATGCCTGCACATTTGTTGACGTGGTAACTTCGCACAGCCTGCCAGGGAAGCTGGAAATGAAGCACCAGCCCCGGGTGATGTCAAGAGCAGAAATGCTGAGAACATATGGTTCTCGAAAACTGCTTGGAAAAAGCTCTGCCAGTACAAATGTTCATAGATCGTCCCAATGAAAAACACTTTTTTAACCCTTTTTAAAAAAATATTACTTATCAGTATCAGCCTCAAGATAGCAGCAAGCTGTACAGTCTGGGCCCTCCAGCATCACTGTTTCCAGATACCTGAAAGACCTACTATTCTTCTGAACATCAGTTTGGTGAAGAGTCAGGATGTGTGTCAGTTCGGACAACACAAACATTTTAACTTTGCTCACACCAGCCTGAATTTTTTATTGTCAATTCTGGCAAGCCAAATGGACTGGCAGGCACAAAGCCTGAAGGAATATGGCTTGGGCATGTCACAAAATGTGACTCGTGTCATATGCAGCCCACAATGGGGGCCTGCTGAGCTTGCCGTATGATTCTGAGTTGCTGAAAATGTCAACTCAAACCTTGGGAAACTGATGCAACCTTTGTTTTAATGCCCTGCTTTCCACCTCTACATTCAGGTATCTTGGTGGTTTTTCCTTTGTCCACATATAACCATGAAACTTCTCTCCCTGTCTCTCCTACTGTGTAAATACCAATGATTTCATGCAAACCACTGAAAAACAGGCAAAGAAACCAATGTCAACTATTTGCATTTGTACAGTACATATAAAAACACCTCCATCATGAGATCATTGCTGACGCTAGGGTTTCCGACACTGGCCTGCACCGTCCAGAGCCCGTGGATTTCTTCCCCCATCCCATCTACACCTATTTGTTGCTTGTCGTTCAACAGTGGGGCACAGGGCTAGGTGACGTGTTTTGGTTCTCTGCTCCTGCAGCATCTGCAGAATTGGGTTAATGATCTGTCACTAAAGCATTGTAATGCTGAATCAGAGAAAAGAGAAAGGGACAGGTATTATTCTTCTCTTTTACACAAATCATGCACCATTCATTAAGTTTGTGCCAATAAAATCAAAGCACATTACAGGCACATTAGAGATGGTAAGAACATAGGACAGCTTAGGATGGAGAATAAGAGAAGCATCCTTGTTGTACTCCTGAAGGCCCAGCCTAGTGCACCGCTTGCTACATTGCTGCAGTCAGTCATCCTTCTAGGAGCAACATTCACATGTGTGCATCCTGCCTGTGCCACCTCAGCAGCTGGAGAGATGGCTAGTGACAAACTCTGCCAGTCATTTTAGAGGATTCAGCTTCACCTCTAACAGTTAACTCTACAAATCCCTAATTATATATCCCATTTGATTAGTGGCTGGGGATAGCAATGCAATTTATCACAATAAAGTTGGGCTTGCATTGTTTTCTGGCCCAGGAGAATCATAAAAAAAAAAAATCTCATAAAAATCTTCACTGTGCAAAATTACCTCTTTTTGATTTGTTTTGGTTTTTGTTGTTTTGTTTGGTTTGGGTTTTTGTTTTTTTTTTTTTTTGGGGGGGGGGTAGAGGGGCAGGAGGACAGTAAAGGCAGGGGGGCGGGGGCAGGTTAGGAATTCAGGTCTTCCAGTCAAACTTCAGGCTGTACCTGCACCAGAATTTCCTGCCTTTTCCAGCTCATTCACCCTTTGCTCTTCTCCCCCACCCCCACCTCTCCTTTGGAGTTCTGCTTTGATACCACACCAGTGCAGGCTAACTGAGAAGGAAGCTGCTCCCTAATAAAGGGTTCCTTTGACCTCTGCTCAGCCAGAGATGGATGAGACAATTCATCAAGGTTATCTGGGATCTAGACTTGGCTGGACGTTGCCTATTTTATAGCTTTGACCATCTGCTCTGTGTCTGCTGCAAGAGAACACACTCTTCCATGACACAGAATGACTGGTAGAACTGCGCGTGTATCAGTTTCAGAGGGGATATAATTTCCTAATGGGTTTTGTCACTCTGAATGTCAATTCTACGTGTGCAGAGACACTGTTACAACACTTCATGCTAGTCCAGCCTGAGTAAAAAGTGGTGGAACAAAAAATAAATGTGGCCAACTAAATTTATTAAGGAAAGCGATTTTTGCAGTGCTGGGAAGAAATGACCTTACAAACAGGATCCAGAAAGGGAAGCCAAAGTAAAACAAAGGTTCAGCCAAATTTCCAAGGTTGCTAAAATTCAGCCAGAGAAAGTTTCAGCAATCTACAACTGAAAGGAAAATAAATCCAAACCTGAAAGGAAGAAACAAAGAAACTGGGGAAAAACTAGCAGGAAAACAGTGTGGTGAACACAACAGAGAATGGACAAAACTTGCTGTTGCAAACATGGACACTGCTGTAAGCCCAGGAGCACCTTTAGCTGCACCTACACTACGCGCAGCCCAGAGCATGGCTGGTTTCCCCAGCAGCTCACAGACCAGCTAAAGGCTTTGTGTTGTGTGGTCAGACAGGAGATGAGACCTGCACAGATTACACTGGAAATGACCTTGCCAGAAAGCACGTGGAAACACTTTGAACTAATTATGAGTGTAATTATTCACATCTCTGCAGACCTCTCCTTTGGCATCTTGTGTACTTTTAGATGAAGTTTTCACTCAGCCAGGCACTCAGACATGTTCCTTTGAACCTGGTGAGAGTATTCACAGCTGCTGGCTGGGAAGCGTGCAAGTCTTTTGAAAGAACTGTTGTTTGTTGTTTTTTTTAATTACAAGCACTGAAAATATTTTGACCAACTGTAAAGCTGTTGAGCTGTCATCCTAAAAGGTGTTGCTACAAACATCCTTCTCTACTAGTTCTAAGTAGAAATATAGGCACCACCTGGTAATATGTGCACAGGAGTTAGAGTAGCCTGCCCCACGTAAGACAGAGACTCCTCCAGACACTGGTGAATGTAACAAAATCACAGAATCATAAAATCATCACAAAATCACAGAATGGTTTGGGTCAGAAGGGACCTTAAAGATCATCTAGTTCCACCCCCCTGCCATGGGCAGGGACACCTTCCACTGGACCTGGTTGCTCTGAGCCCCAAAGCCCATAACTGCTGTGAGTCTGGCAGACCCAGTCCTGCCACAGGTTTGAGCTAGTTATGAGAAAGCAGTCTATGAATTATTTAAATGACAGGATTTTTTTATATATATAATCATTATTATTGTTTTCCTGGCGCTGCAACAAAGTGCACTAAACTGCAAGGGGAAGAGGCGCGCTGGACGCTGCGTGTTTTCTACCACTGCATTGCGCTGCACTGAGACACAGACCCTGGCAGAGGGTCTCGGGGGCTCCCCACCAGCCAGCACACAATGAGGACAGTTCAGTGAACCCTCTACCGAGAGGTCTGCACAGAGCTGACCAAGTCACGAAGTGTGGATAAACAATATACCGAAGACCCTCAGGGAGAGAGGGAAGCAGCAGACCAGCTCCCGAGCCCATGCTGCAGGAGCGACAGCATTCGTTCCGAGGGCATTGAAAGTCTCAGCACATAGGCAGGAAGGGCTGCACAATTACACGGAGACAGTGAGTTCCTCCTTTAAAAAAAAAAAAAACAGATGGAGGAGGAAAATAATGCTGTTGTAGCCTCGTGAGTTGGCTCTCTGCTTTCCTACTCCTTTTTTCTCCAAACTGTAAAATGTAAAATTAATGCTGGCCATCCTTTATCTCATTGGACTTCTGCCATTTCAAAGGTTTTCTAAAAAAGCAAAAATGCTTTTGCCTGTGTCTGCATTTTCCTGTCTGCTACGTTACATTACCTGTTAAACTTGGAACAACCTCTCTGGATACCCGATTAGCTAAAAGGAGAGATGTGCTTGGAACAACTTCTGTTGCCTCCACAGCTCGCCATGTGCACCCAGCATACGACCTGGTGGGTCAGGAGCGTGGTACAGGGGATGCTGCACCCCCCAGACCCCATGTGCCCCACGCTGGGTGGCCAGACAGCAGCGTGTGCCTGCATCCGGCTGGGTGCTGGTGGGTGATGCTCGGCCCACCCAGCACAGCCCACTGCAGCCGAGGGCAGCGTGTCCGCTGGCATGGTACCCACCGCAAACCCACGCGGCACCTCGCCAGCTGCAGAGCCTGGGTGGCAGAGGGGGGGTAGGGGGCTCTTCTCCTGTGCAGCCTGAAGGAATAACACAGAAAAAGACTCAGGAAATTAGTCACAAAAAATCATTTGAGACCGATGACTCGAGAATCTCAGTCTACTCGCTTTTTCCAAGAGATGGCTGAGTCCAAAATCTACACAGAAGAGGCGTTTCTGAGGATTGGTAGCTTTTAAATGTAAAGTAAAAAGCATAACAAGGCACAGGGGACCAGAAACTAAACAAAACCAGACTAGAAACAGGCATTCGCTTTTACCAGGCAGGGGTATGTACCATGGGAACTGCTTGAAAGGAACACTGTCGGTTTGGATTTCTTTCTATCCTTTTATCAATTCCCTTTAAATTTCTGGCCAAAGAGAATTACAGTCTTGATTCGGAAATTCAGAGGAATTTTGTAACTTAATTTGCAAAAGGGCAGATTCGAGGCTGGTCAGAAAGCTCTCCAGCCTCACTATGACCGTACGGCACTTTATAACTACAGAGGAAGTTACTGCAGGAGCTGAGGTCCACCCCAGGCACCTCGAAGCTGTGAGAACTGCCCTCAGGCAGGCAGAACCTGGGCACCGAGACAAACTAGTGCCAAGGAGGATGAGGGTCCTCTGCCTCCCACACCCCGCACCTCTGTGGTGCCTGCAGAAGTCCTGCACCTCGGGCAGCGACCAGGTTCTCAAAGCCTTGTTAAATCCGTACAACCCTGCACTGACCACGACTTGCTTCACCTGGATCTTCAGGTGCCAAGCGTCGGTGGGTTTTCTGCATACAGCCTCCTCTTTGGGATAAGACACGGCCTTTCAAGGGGTACTCTGTGTCCACTCAAGTGTTCACACCATCTACATTATAATAGGATGTGCTCTTCACATGAGAAGACAGGATGATAAGCAGCAATATAACCTATTATGATATTTTCATCAGCATTAAATGTCTTCTGCATAAATCACAGCATGAACTGATCGAAAGTATTTGGGGGGCTGTGCTTATGACAGTTAAAATTTGTAACTCTGCATAGACCTAATTTCTCAATGTCCAATTCATTACCTAAGATACATTGTTTTGCAGATATTAATGTATTCAGAATTCTAATAATGAAAATAATTTAGCAGAAGCTGCTTCCTCTTCTTGGCATTTAGAGTAGCCAACTCGAACTAAGAAGGGAACACACTGCTAAAAGCTCCGATGGCAGAAGACAGTGCCCGGCCAGGGGTGGCGGAGGAGCCGTGCTGGGAGCACCCAGGGGAGGACCCCATGCCGTGCCCTGGGGCCCTGGGCTGTGGTGATGCCATGGCCATGCCCAGCACCGTGGTCCTGCCAGGCAGTCACCGCTGGACCGCTGGTGTCCTCGGCTGCCGCAGGCTGCTGGATCCAAACTGTGAAGGATGTGGAAAATGGAGCTGGAGAAATGGCCCTGAGACCGCCATCCTCGTCTCCTCAGCACCAGCATCCTTTGGAGTAACTTCCACGTTCTTCATCGCCTTCTCTCAGACCAGCAAAGCCAGCCCCTGCAAGTCACATCCCACCTGCCCACATAACAAAGCTGTAACCACTGGAGAAACTACTAAACATGGAGACACAATGAATAATGAAAGAAAAAGTCAAATACTCTGTAGTAACATCAAACCAAATATTCTGTAATAACATCAATATTTAATATTACGGTGTGACTGCCAGCACATTGCAACTGGGTGAAGTACTCAGGCTAACCTGACAGGCAAGTAAAACTGCAGATTAACTGTTTCCTGTTTTAAAAATCAAACCATCGACTCTTTTTTTAATGTGTAATCTCTATAAGCCTCCAGTGGTATCTTTTTTAAAGTGCTGCAAGATAACATTCACAAAACCACAATTTTGAAAGCAATTTTCACACAAGTTGTTGCTTTCAATCAAAGGCAAGGAAACATCCATGCTAATCCTGTAACGAGTCCAAAACTGAGTAAACTCAAATGGGACAAGAAACATCAGTGTCACAATAAGAGCAATAATCAAGTCGATGGGCTGATGGGGATTGTGGACAAGTAATGAATTTAAATGTATTCATTGCAGATTCCAGAACCTGGCCAATGGAACGTTCTCCCTGTGAAAAATTGGCACAGTTGAGGACTCTGCAATGTGTCAATTGCTAAAAAGGGCAAATACAATAGTGCCCCTATTAGCAACTGCATGAACCCATGAATTTATTACTGTAAGATAATTAAGGACTAAAGGCATACAAAAAGCTAGAAGACCCAAGGAAATGAGCAGCACGGGAGGCTGAGGGTCTGACATCCCTGAGGACAGCACCAGCCATGAGAACCAGCAGCGCTGCAAAGTTTGGGAGACAGGATTATTCCCCACGCCCTGGATCCAGCGAGCCAGACCAACTCCCTGTTACAGACACGGCTTAGCTCCACAATGCCTGAAGTCCCACAGGAGCACTGACATTTCGCTGCTCTGCATAAGAACAGAAAAACCATTGTAAACATGAGCACTCCTGCTTCTTTCGCCCACCGTTCATACCGTACTCAGCTGTTACCTGCTTTCAATAACCGTACCTTTGATTTCTACAGTAAATGCCCTGATTGCTAGGAAAGGGGCGTACACCAGAAATGTCGTATGTGTGCAAAAACTGACATTTCTCAATAAAGTAGGATTCCAGACCCACTTCAGAATACTTCCAGAATGAACACAACAGATACACACCAGCCATGGGAATATCAGCAGAGAAAAACAGCAGCAAAACCTAGGCTGTAATTCCCAGTTAGCTGGTGTCAGGACCTCCTTCCATACGATAGGAAATGCTCTCACTGAGGGGTCTGGAAAACAAGTAACCCTCCCTCCCTGTGCCCCCCAGCTTCTCTAACTTACACAAAAAGATTTAAAGCCAGGTCTGTTCCTCTAGAATAAAAAGTGACTGAAACCACGGTACCTGATTGCTTATATCAGCTGCAGCTCTAAGTTTTCAAATGTATAGTCCTTGCTGTATTTTACATTTCACTGGTGATTCTGTTCTTAAACACAAAACAAAGGCATTGTGACGCCAGCAAACCTGCCCGCGTGTGCAGGAGAGCGGTGGGATGGTGGGATGCCCGCCGGCACTGAGCCGGGCCTGCAGAGCACGGCCCCGCACCACAGCAATGCCCGAACCAATTGGAGCAGGGCTGGTTCTCCTGCAGGAAACCACAACACACCAGCAGTTTGTCAAGCATCTTTGGTTTTTTATGAGGTTGCTTTTATGATGCTGTTTTACAGTTCGCCATCATCGCCTTGCCACCTGCCTGCAGAATCCCTTACTCTATTACAGCCCTGGCTGCTCACACATGACACAGCTCATGTCCTGTGCTGGTGAGCACCCGGTGACCCTTGCACGTCACCTCAGTTAAGCCCCAGAGGGTATCACTGCCAGCAGGGTGGGTACAAGGACGGGGCACCCCTCTGTGCTCCGTGCGCCGCTGGGGATGGGCACTGTGAGCATCACCCGTCTGCTACCGTGATCACAGGGAGAGCAAAGTCCTTACCGAAGACAAAACACTGAAGTTCTACATTCAAAAACTGAGGGAGATGAATCCCAGCTTTCTAATCTACCATGTTTTTAATCCTGCATGCTGTCCTAAAGTGCTCTCAGGAACACTTGTGTGGGAGAAGGCAGCTAACCCCAGCGCCTCCGGCCCCGCTCCCAGCCTCAGCACCAAATAGAGCCAGCCCTCGGGGTGCGCAACTCCTCATGCTACAGGCTTCCTACAGAAGAAGCTATGAACAGTACCAAAACCAACAGCACTGACTACAAATAAATATTCCACGGGATATGAAGTTTCAGTCTGCAGCAGTCCCAGCTTTCACCGTTAATCACCCAACCCCACAGCCTGGCTCCTTCACTGTATATAACAATTTATGATAATGTAGACATCAATACCTGTTTAAAATGGTTCAGTGAACTGGTAAAAAAAATACACCAACTTCCAGTTACCATTTATCTTGCTGGCTTTCAATCAGAGGCGATTTTGTCTGTGCAAGAGGTAATTACTTGTAAATTAAATACAAGGGTGTTTAAGTAATTCATATTTTATTCCAGAGGTATAAAGTCCACCCGTCCCTCCCCACCTGCAATGTCCCGTCCATCAGACTCAGGGATGTTGGCCAGCAGGAGCACAGCGCACTGCACCACACAAGGGCAGCCTCAAGGGGCCAGGTAGCACCCGCTAAGACAACACATGCATTCTTTGAGTAAACCCCAGTGCTGCTATTAATTTATTGTGGTGCAGTTCAAGATGTAGCGAGAACATTACCAGAGCGGAGGAAGACAAGGTCCCCGTGCACCTGTGGACTGGGTGTCAGCATCTGGGCAGGCGCGGGCTGAGAAGGGCTCATCCTGCTGGGTTCAACACCTGGAGCTGCACTTGGCTCTAGACACAAAATGAAATCTTGTGGCTTCAGTGTTTCAATCAAATAAAACATTTCATTCCACATGAGATCACTTCTTTTCCTCCTTTGTTTTCGGGTCAGTTAACTGTCACCATGCTCTCATTATAAAAATATAAGGCAGTATTTAGGAAGAAAAGCGCCACTTCAAAGCATCAAGGCAAGCAGTTCCTTGCTACAAATGTCAGCACCAAGGGTGTAACATTTTTAAAAAGTTGTTTCCATCAGTCTTCTGACTGAAATTCCATTTTTCATAGATTTCATGATTTGCCAGATGTCTGTCCTCCACCAACCGTGACAGCTCCTCAGAGGGTCAAACAGGCTCGGAAGGATGAGCCGGCTGCGGCACGGAAGCCAGCCCCTGCGAGACGGGAGGCAAGGGCTGCCCCCGACACCCCAGCTGCTGCCGGCCGGCGCAGGGGGTTTCTCACTTTGGAAGTCTCCCCTCTGCAGCTGGGCTTTCTGTCTCAGAGCTGGAGAAACATCTCCCCAGTTTCCTACAAGTTTTCTATGGCTCCACATGCTTGCAGAGGAAGAGGAGAGGTCACCTGCCCACTGCCTCTCACCACCACTCGCCTTGCCAAAAGATCCAGCAAGAACTTTTGGGTGTCAGCTACACCTAAAAACTATTTTATTTTAATTTTTTTTGTGAGAAGAGCTGCTCTGGGGACCACGAGGATCTGTAGCTGGGTATTCACCCCTTCTGGTGTGATTTTTAAAGAATGTCTTTTTCCAGATTCTGCCCAACGCCCAGGTAGCCAGTTACTATTAGAAAGCGGCACTGCCTTTTAAAATGCCAGAGCTTCATCTGTTTTCCTCCAAGCTCAATTTCACAAGCGTGAATTCAGTATGCAATTATAAATTCTCAAACCCAGCTCCTTCCATCACCACCCTGGCTGGGTTCAGTTCAGCATGCAATGATGTAAAAATAAAATTTCTATTGACTCTGGGGGCTTTGGAGCAGACCTATTGATTAGTTACTTCTCCCTGTGAATGTCCAGTTGACATTAAAAGAGCCAACTGTGCAGTATAGTTTTATTTCATGTAAATAAGATTGAGAGACTCTAGCCCAGTGCCTTAAAGACAACACCGAAGCGTAACACGGCTTGTTTAGCCAGAGAAAAGATGGCTCCAGGGGGAAATGTTTGTTCTTTGCAAACATACCAGGGATGAGCCCTGGGACAGTGGAAGAATCCTGTGACAATATTGGCTAAGAACGGGTAAATATAAATTGGCCCTGAGTACGTTTGGGCTGGAAGCACAGAGATTTCTAACAGATTTGGCTAGGGAACGCTTTTGGGAGCCAAGATGGAAATGTGTGCTTGATCAGTTTATTAAGGTGATCAGGCAGACTGGCTGCAGGCAGCATGTCACGCTCTGCCCCCTTCCCAGCCCAGGAACACATGGTACCACTTCTCAGCCCACATCTGCCATCACATTTTTTGCAGTCATTAAGGAAATACAACTCAGCAACACGATGGCCGAGGCTTCCCGCACAGCAGGGACACGCTCCACTGGCTGTACGTACAGCAACGCTCCTGTCCTACACACACACGTGGGGCTGCCCTGCAGTGCACACGTACCCCCACCCCCCTTCAGCTGCATGCAGGCACCTATTTTGTATTGCCTTTATATACAAACACACATACATGCAACTCAGAAAACTGAATCCCAATAGCCACGCTGGTCTGATTGTTTTTCCTCTGTAACAGTTTCATCTTGCCCCAGAGGGCAGAAATTAAACCCCTGACACTGCCTTTACTCCCAGCTCTGGAGGGCACAAACCTGCCACATGGCAGCACTTGTCCCTTCAAGCCTTGAGGAGTCCGCGCTGCAGGATGGATCAACGCTTACAGCTCTGCCTTCCACAACACGCCTGCAAGTTAATGGTTCTAAAACATGGAAAGGAAGAAAGGCAAGTGAAGGAAAATGTTTGGAAAACATTTCTGGTGGTGACTGATCACATCTCCTTGCCATCCCAGCCCACTGGCCAGGCAGCCCCTCTGTTTACTTGGCCACTGTTTTGCCTCCCAGTAGCATTTCAATATTGACATCTCCAGGTTTCAGCTGTTCTCTTCTCTTTTGATTCATGTGCAGCAGATGGTGCAAATGACACCCCTTTTATTTTCTGGATGAATTCATATCGCCTTGCCAAGATGCTAATTTTTGTTGCCAGTCATTGTACATTGTGTTACTGGTGATGAAGACTGGCTCTGCTTTGAAATTGAGCAAAACTGCAGTCACGGACAGGTTAAAGTTGTAATGAATTATTATTTATAGCAGGTTAAAAATTAAGAGATTTCACTAACTAGCCTTATTTTGATCCCTTGTTTTTGCTTGCGGTCCGTTGCTTTTCATTGCGGGCACTTACCCGTGTTTTGATGCTGCACATGGTACACAGCGGCAGATCTTCCCAAGGCTGATTTAGTTTATACAATGAAACTTTGTTGCAAACTTTTCAAGGATGGTAAATAAATCTCACCTTGTCCAGATGTCTAGTAAGTTAAACCGATCAAATGACTAAAGAGAAGACAACGTCTGCCCATCTCAGCTGCCTCCCCCCTCCCCAGAGCCAGGCTGGAATCACTGGGGGGGGCTGGGGGGGGGGGGGGGGGGGGGCGGGGCGGGCGGGGGCGGGCAGGATGACTTCCCGGGTTCCCCTCTCCCATGACCCTGTGGTTTAAACGCACTGCAGATACCAACAGTTTCCCTCCCTGACAAGAGCTCTGCACTTCATACTCATGCTTAATTTGTTGGCCACTCCAACGCCCCCAAGTCCTTTTCTGAATTCCCCACTCACTCCCCCCGTCTCTACACTGCTTCATATACTTTACTTCACTGCATTTCACCCTGGGGTTTTCAGAAGCGTGTCCTCAGTTTTTCAAATATTTTTTTATTTCAGTTCTGTCCCCCAGAGCTCCTGTGATCCCCCCTCTGCTCCATGTTATCTGCAAATGTTATCAGTTTTCCACCACACAAATCACCAATTAAAATAGAGAACAGACTCGAGAGCAGGACAGGTCCCTTGGGGACTCTCTCCCTTGTCTCCCAGATTTGCAGGCAAATAACGGTAGCTACTACCTAAAACAAGTCTCTCAAACAGCTATACGTGCATCTTACACTTAGACATGTCTCTCCAGCTTGCCTGGAAATACCAGAGTCAAAGTACATCATAACTATTTGTTCCCCTGCCACCCACCAGGTCAGTTTATTAGTCTAATCTGATAGGCTTTTCACAAATCCATGACAATTGTTTTGTTTCGATTTTGGTCACCTCTTCCAAGTGTTATGGATTGATTCTTTTCACTAATTAATTTCAGAGCCTTTCCAAAAACTCGTTAGGCTTTTTAGTCAATAATACACTAGACTGTATTTTTTCCTCTTATAGTTAGGATCTGTATTTGCATTTTGATAGTTTGGAGACCTCCTCTGAGCCCCACAAGCTGTTAAAAATAATTGCTCCTTGTTCAAAAATAGTTTTGATTAATTCTTTCTAATTCTAAGGAGAATTTCCTCATATACTGTGTCCTGACCTATCCAGCAGATCCAAGTAAACTCTTGCCCATTTCTTTTCTGTTCTGGCCCCTTATGCTACACTCTGGTCAAAATTAACCGTGTTATCAGGCCTTTTAGATACTTTTGTAAGCAGCTACTTCTCTGTCAAGCACTAGGTCCGTATTTCCTCTTCTATCTCCTTATTTCCAATGTATTTATAGCACTACTTCCTCCTGCTTTTTATCTCACTTGCTAAATGAAACACATTTTTTGCCTTAGGCTTTTCATTTTACCATTATATGCCTGTGCTATGCCTTCACCTTCATTTCTTTTCAAGTGTCTCTGCTCTTGTACCACTTCTTTAGATTTTGAATTCCTAAAGGAGCTCCTCATTCTGCTCTAATGGTTTTGATTGTGTTCCTACTACCCCTGTGCAGGAGGATGCTCAGCTGCTGTGTGTTTATTGGTTCTCTCTCTCAGAACCTGCCCTTTCCCATCCCTCAGACCACCATCCCAAGGGATCCCACCTCCCAGCAACTTGTGTCTGCTGAGGCCACCTTCTCCAGAGCTTATCTAATTTAAATTCCTGCCCAGGCTTCTTCCTTCCCTGCAGGAGCAACCTCTGTCATTTCATAGTCAGTCCCCCCCCCAAATTTCCCATCTACCTTCAATTCTCCACCAATTCTTCCCCAGCAATCAGAAGGAACCGCACACAGAGGCTTTCCTCTCCTCCTCTCCTCTCTGTGGTGAGAAACCCTTTGGGCAGCCACAGGGAAGGAGCAGTCACAGTGTCACTCTCCACATGTGCCAGCCCTCAGTGGCCTCAGGCAGCATGGACAGAAGGTGGTATTCAGATTCAGAGATATTCATACCCCACAAATGATGGCAGGGTGGTGTTTTCTGGTCCTAGGATCGTCTCTGTGTAGCAGAAGGCAGGAGGTCTTTCTGCACAGATCTGCTGGCCTCAGCACCGGCTGTAAGCAATGCACCAGGCATCACCGGGTGGCTTACGCGGGCCGTGGCATGCACCCCCTGCACGGGCTCCTGAGCTGCTCTAGTCCCCCTCTGCCACCCACCTGGGGCTCTTTGGTTTAAGAAGCCCTATGATTAAACCCTCCAGGCAAGGGCATCCCACAGCTCTTAAGAGTCAATCCAATGAGTGTGGAAAGGAGAAAAGTAGGGTAAGTGTAAGAGAGAACTTCTGAAAGTCCCAAAGAGTAGCACAGTATTTATTTTCCATTAAAAGTCAATGGCAGGCAAGTACCTAAACACCCTTCATAGCCTGGAGGAATCTCCTTCAGGTTGGATGCCAGTAAATATTTCTGCTCCTTCCCCCTCTGCTGGTATGCTGAGAATAACAACGACAATCGATAAAGATAACTTGAAGCTTTCAGGTAGTAATTCTGAATTACAAGCAGCCAGTTTCTTTTCCAAGCCCTACAAATCCTCTAACAAACAAAAGTTAACCTCCCAGACTCAGGGCTCTGAATGATTTGCTGCTGTTACTCTCCTGCATCCTTTGATCATCTCCCTTCCCTGCATGGGCTGTCAAAGTCAAAGTCTGAGATAAAGAACAATATACTTGAGAGTGATGAAGCAAGAAAAGAAGAAAAAGCACCTTGCAATTAAATATTTTAATAGACATTTTGAAGACTGCTTTGAAAGGATTTAAAATTAATGTTAACAATAGTATGCATCGAAGGGCTCAGGCTGAACAATGCCTATCACTTTTTCTACTTAAGAATAAAGCATAAAATTAATACCCTGTAATGTTTTATACCAGCACCCCTTTTTACTCTTCTAGGCTAGGCAGACACCTCTGAATAGCTGTGCACAGCATCTCTAAATCCTCCCCCCTCATAATCCTATCAAGCAAACAGTTCCCAACAGCTTTGGTGAACCTTCCTGATGCTGTGCATCTATCTGCAGACTGTCATCTCCCGGGAACGTGCCTGACGCCAGCTCCGCACCGCCTTCTTTCAGGTACAAAGGGACATCAGGCATTTGCCTCCTCCCAGCATGGCACTCCCAACTCATTTTTGATTTAATAAGCTGACAATTAGACAGGGAACCAAAGATAAATGGAGGTAGAGCACAAGGATCGAAGGCAATCCTAGCGCTACACATCACTCAGCACCTTGTGTGCTGCCTCTAGCATGTGACCACAGGGAAGGCTGGATTTATACTGTTGCTTTTCATCAGGTTTCAATGGAGAAGAGTCTCAGCAAGGAGCCCGAGGCCCTGCTTTATGACTGTAAACCCTAAGTTACGACTCCTTACTTGCACAGAATTGCGCATTACTCCTGAAGCAGTCCCAGTGAGGCAGTGAATGTTTTTCCTGGATGCAGATCTACTCGGCCAGTGCCACTGAGGTCTGTGGATGTCATCGGCACAACCACCTCAAGTCTCTTCAGCTCCTATTTGGCCCCCTTTTTCAGTGTTAATTAACACAGACAGCCCTTCACTGGTTCAAATTCAAAGGTGAATTTCAACAGGCATGAGTGGCTAAGAAGTTACAAACAGTCTCGTCACTGATCAAAAATAAGTATTAAATACAGTTACTCTTTATATTGGTTAGATAGATACAAGTAACAAAATTTTCATCAGTATAAATGCCCAGTTCAGTATACAGCTTTGTTTATAACTTCCCTCTGATTTTCATCTATATCTTTGCTCAAATTTAGGCAAGTGTTCATTACAACTTCTGCGGCAGAGGCATAACATCTGAAAAAGTCATGGCTGGCACTGGTACTGGCTGTCATGACTTTCAAACCATGTTGCACCAAGCTGCATGGCTTCTGCAACGTGACCTAAAGCAAAACTCTCACCAGTTCAATACCCCAGGAAAATCTGCCCCAGTGTGGCAAATGGAAGTGGAACACACACCGTGCCACCAGACCATCGCTGTATCTGAGACTAAGCAGATATTCTTTCTATTACAATTGGTGTAAACCCACTTATTTATAATTAAGTTACTGATCCATGCATTGGTGTGAAATGACTCTACAACATAAGTGCAACAATAACCTAGCACAAAATCTTTAAATAAAAATTGTCAAGTGAGAAGATCTATATAGAATATATCAAAATTAATAGTATTCATTCATCTTTCAAAACAAGTTGAATGTGCCTGTTCCTTCTCGAAGATCTGTGTAATGCTCATTGAACATTTTATTTTCATTACACTTGAACCTTTCAGCAGAAATAAAATACACAACCAAAGTAGGATGGTTGTTTTGATCAATTTTCAGACAATTATACATTAGAAGAAAAAGGAAATGCATTAAGATTCACACAGACGTTAGTACTGTTGACCACTGGGAAGGAAGCAATATAAACTAAGGGTAACGTGTCATCAGAAATGACAGCTCAAGCACAAATATTATTAAACAGATACTGTAGCACAGGCTTATAAGGAAACGAAGAAGTCCTAGAATTTGGGATATTTATACAAAGTTTAGGCAGAGTTTTATAAAATAGCATGCGGGGAGCAAGCTGTTTGAGCCACATGCCACATAAGAGTAAACATAGCAAAACCTTAAGTATTATGACTCATTCCTGAAATGTCACACAGTCTGCATCAAGAGCAGCTGACCTTGAAATCTGAACTATTTCCTCTTTGAATAAGCCTTACACAAGTTCAGAGTACTTTTCCTTAACAGTCATGGAATGCCCAACAAAATATTCTGACCTTGCATACATAGCCTCAAAGAGCTCAGTATTTAGTGAAGCTGGGATGAAACAGATCCTCAAGGTCTCACCCATCTCAAGCTGAAAGTCTGACACTTCGCACCAAAAACTACAGCACCCACATTACTTCAGCAGAACCGAACACAGAATTGATTGCATACTCAGCAACGCTGTACATGTATATTTTAAGAAATTCTGCACAAATTCACGCATCCCCATTGCCCTGCCGCAACTGTAAAACAGCCCCTTCCTCCAAACTTGTTCAGATGTGAATACAGACGTTTTGTGCTTAGAAAGGATGGACAGTGTTCAGCCGTTTATGCTGACCGTACCAGGGATGCTCTGCTTTCAACGGCCCAGCTTCGGGGAACGGATCGCCCAGGCTGACTCGCCTTTAACACCAACTGAACTCCTCTGACAGTTTACAGACCAGCCACACTTAAGACTGTTTCAGCTCCCTCAAAATCCCAGCTCCAATTCCCAAGCAAACAATAGAAAGCACCATCCTTTCCCACATGAGCTGCTCTGAGGGCAAGGAAGCTGCTAACGAGCAGAGTACCGTTAACCCAGCAGGGTGGCACCAGCGCAGGGCACGCAGGTGGGCTGGCTGCTCTAACAGTCCCACACCATCGGCAGCTCAGCATCGGGCCCCAGCAGACCCCACTGTGCAGCTCAGCACCCTCCCTGTCCCAGCAAGGTGACGGGAATAATGCAACAAATGGGAATATCAATGAACTCAGTATATAAAACTTGTTTGCCTTATCTTATCGGTACACCAGCACTCAACTACATATAGTCGTTCAAATCTCTGTTTGTGCACATGGTTTTCTGCACTTGTGATTCATCAGATATTTGAGCTTCAACTACCCAGTAAGGAAGAAAAAAAAAAACAGCTCTCTGGTTCCTCACCTGTACACACCCTTACTGTCAGGGACCCTGCGCAGTCAAACAGAAGCCAACACTGACAACTCGAAGTCTGGAAGGAATTAATTTCTTTAAAATACAGGGAATATGCCTGAAGATGACCATTCCTGGGTAACGTACAAGTGCTGATCCACCACTGGTGAAGTATTTTGAAAAACAGTTCAACCAACTTACCTGCCTCTCACAAACTGTAGAAACTTCTGGTCATCACTGGCAGCAGGAGACCTAAAAGAGGTTAACAAATTCAGTTGTTGAGAAAGCATATTAAATGCATTTTCCATAAGGAATTCTACAGGAAGCTGAATCGGTTGCTGCTTACTGTTCACTGCTTGACATAAATTCCAAACTACTATTTTATGCATCCAGTTCAGAATACTTCTGTGGCTAGGCAGGAGCATGTAGAGAATATCACAGCCATGATAGTCTGAAAAAGTGCTGCTCCTAAAGCAATTCATTATCTCCAATGACTCCAAGCCTTTGTGAACAGATCTAACCTCATAAAGAAACCATTACTCTCAAGTTCCTCAACACATTGTATTTTCAAAATCTTTGCTGACTACACCCTATTTCCTTTTGGATCCTTTAAAGACATCTCATTTATCTTTATTGGATTTTCTTTCACTTGGTTTCAAAGTTAAGCCATGCCAGAGAAGTTAAGCCATAGCAGAGAAGTAATCAGTGCATGAATTCTGAATCTTAAAGAAAGGGTGTCCTATCTTGCTGAAAATGCACAATATTGTGAAGAAAGATGTGCTAAAGAGGTTGCCTCCAAGAGGGCTATCAGTGTATGCTGTCACAGGTGAAAAAGCTGCAAGACTGACTTGCACTTCAGAAATGTGACCCTTAATGAAACCTCATCTCTAAGTTATTAGGCTTTGCCAGGCTCCCGTGACTCATCTTAATAGACAAAGTATAAAATGAGGAAAAACAGAAGAGTATTTGAAGCATCGGAATTGATAGCTGGTGCCAACAGGAACCATGGTGGTCACTGTTTGACATCAAGACTAGAGGTGACGTCAAAGCTGGGAGAGCAGAGCATGGAATCACAACTGGAATTAGAGCTCCAGATGTTGCCCACTCCAGACCCTATGGTATTTAGGTAACGTGGAGATTAAAAGAGAAACAATTAAATTTTTACCTTTTTGTCTCCCAGATTGTTTTGGTACTTTTCAGCAGGGAGAAGACAAAGACACTGGTTGCAGTAACCAAGGGATAGCGTAGTTACTCCAGAAGAAGTCAGCCATGACCTCATGATACTGTTGAGTTACTCCTCATTTTACCACCATAGAAGAAATTAAAGTCAACCACATCGTAGTTGTGTCAGATTTTACACCTTGCTTACTTTTTTTATGGCCAAGTATAAAATTATTTATTTATTACAGAATTTAACTGTATCTGATGAAGTAAACAATTATTTTTTAAAAACTGAATTACTATTAGGAAATTAATGTTAGCACATTTGGAGTCCAAATGAAAAGGTATGTCACTGAACTGTGCGCTTCATGAACAGAATGTTGTCTTCACATATTTCAAATACAGGAAAATACACAAGCACACATGTAAGGAACCAGTGTCCAGCTCCCAGAATCACAGCATGCACATACACCAGTTTGGAGTAAGCCATAAGTTAAAAAAAGACAAAGGCAGGCCCCCTCCTCACTGGATAATAATAAACAAGACAATGCCAGACTTTTAATCAATATTGATAAGCACAAATACATTATTTTGATTAATGTTCAGGGCCTTTGCTGTTAAATCATTATAAAGTTTCCTACTAGAAGGTGAACATAATCTAGTCTAGCCATAAATCAGAAAATGATTTATTTTTTCTTTTAGATCTTTCTCGTCAAATGGATTAATATAATAATAACAAACTACTCAGAAGTGTGACATAAGGACATCATCTAAACAAAAAGGTGATGTTCAAGTGCTCTTTGATATTACAATGCCTTTCACAAGGTGTTGTACCTTCCCTGACAGTTAGCCAGCTGGTTAATTCGATATCACAGTAAAACCCCTGACTCACTGCAAATAAAGGCAAAATACAATTGCAGTACACTTGGGTTTAATTTTTCTCCAAACAACCTCAGCAGTGGATCCACAGGAACCTTGCCAGGTTCCCTTCCCCGTTTGATGCTCTGGCATCAATACCTGTATGCTTTCAGGGCACAACGGTTTAAAATGCTTTTGTTTGACTGAACCAATTTTACAAGGGTCAAACTCACAGGGCAAGGTCTAATTAAATCCTAGTATATCATCGCAACCTCAAATCCTGCATACCTAACATCACTCTCCAAACCACCATCAGTTACTTGCCCGTTGTTGTTAACACTCTGTCATTACACCCTCCTTCAGATTTACTTACGCGCATGGACATGGGACTTTGATCCAGCCTGAGGTCTACAGAGCTTTGTGGAAGACTCCGAGTGAAGCCAAGCAGGATCCAACACCTTAAAAAAGCACAAGCCATTTTTTATCATCACTCTTCTCTTCTCATGCTTTTCCTCTACTCAGTACTGCCTGCCATGTCCTGTGCAATTTTGGATGCAGTCCTACAAGAAGATTCATCTCCACCTTTGCCTCATCTCACAACTCACCTTAAGTGCCCTCCTGTAGCTGCTGCTGCAAACACCCCCCTTCAACTGCAGGAAGCACAAAAACCAGAGTCATCAACCTCTGAATCCTATCGCAACTCCTTGTATGAGTAACACAAACTGACTCTGCCCAAAGAATCTACCATGCACAAGAGAAAATGGATTTGGTTGTGCTAAATCAAGTATTAGTATTGCTTGTGCGTCTCCGCTGTTAGTGCGGATACAGATTTGCAGGGCAGTGAATCAAATGCAGCCGGGAAATCATCCATGTTTTGCATTTTGATCTGCAAACAAGCTGTAGCTCATGACTCCACTCTGCCATTCTCACTGCTGAATCAGATTCATCAGAGGAACAACTGGTACGTGCTGGTTGCTCCCTGCTCTCCCTCTGTTGTAAATCTCTTCAGTGAATTATGGGAGACTTCACTTTTAAAGGAGCCAATTAGAAAATATGGACGTTCAAGGTAGACTAGGGCCATTTACCTAAAACTGATGAAAGACTGGGGCAAGTAACTCCTCCATCACTTGTCCCAGGGGTGCAAACATAAACACTGCCAAAATGTTTGTTTTTACTTCTACCACTAGATTAAAATAACATTGCTCATAAACAGCACTTTAGGGAATATGGGTTCAGTTGCAGGGATTTGAATCTTCCATGATATACAGAATTATTTGACGTTTATTGAGTTTCAAATATGATACGGTAAAAGGGGAAAAAAAGTGGTAGAACTTCCATTAAATGAGTTACATGTGCGGTGGCTTTAACACAAAACTGCAAAATCACACAGCTGCTCCACATGCTGCTTTGTAGAGTGCACTCTAACCTGTACTATGGCACTCCAAGAAAAAAAAGAAAATGGACCAAAACTCAAAATGAAAAAAAATCCCAAAAGGAGAAATGTCACCACCCTGTATTGTAATGCCTTTTAGAGCATCTCCTTGATGACTCTCACACTGCAGCAGCTCTTTTGATTCCATCATATTCATTTGCAAAGCCTTCTAATCTCAGTTACCCTTGTAAATCAGAAAAGCCAGCATAACTTCACTGAAATTACAGGGTAACTGCAGGTACCTGGCTGCAGCTGAAGGATCTGGCTGTAGGTTTCCTTCCCGATTGTTTGTCTTATCTCCTACCTGTGATCTGCTTGTGAGATATGAACCCATCTCATGCTACACACAGCTGCAATTTTTTATAACTGATACTGGACTTTGTTGTCACAGTTTCAATTTACACTTTGTTATCAGCAAGAAAGAGATCAAGGATGTCTTCTTCCTTGACCAGCATCTCAATTTTCCAGATTACAAAACTGAAGAACTCATGTTGCCCTGGTTTCAAGTAGAACTGGGCAAGGAAAAGATACTTTGGAACCATTGATCATTCTGAGAAGTGTTAAAACAAAAAAGAAAAAAGCCTAACTAAAAGAAATGTTAACATACTGATGAATCAAAGAGATCAAATATCTGGTTTGGGCTAAATTATTTTTTTCTCTTGGCAACGTTCAGTCTTACGCCTATCAGTGTAACACCATATATTTTTTTCAGGAGAAGAAGGCAATTAAAAATTCTAAAGATGACATCAAAATCTAAGCAAAATAATATAGTATTAAAGCATCCATGCTGTATAACTCAAAATGAATCTACTTTTCAAATAGTGCTGGGATTAAATTCATAATTTTGTTGAAAAACTTTTGTGTAAAAATGTTCTCCAGTTCCAAAATGAAATATTAGAACAAATACTAACAAGAAGTTCTCCAATCCTAACTTCTAACATAGTCCTTTAATGACATCTTTTCCTTCCCGATATCCTTAGGAATTTCACTTCCACGTACTTAAATGGCTAAATTGAGGCTCCTTGAATATGATCTTGATCCAAACTGGAAGGCATGCAGAGGAAACAGCTCCCTCCAGGAACTCTGGTTCTGTTCCAAAACCATATTTTACTTTTCAGCCAACATATTTCAGACTTGCACTCTTTCATCAAGGGCTTGGTTCACTAGCCAGCATGTCTCCGGTGGGAGAGGAACAGTTTGGCAGCATCTCACCAAGACAAAACCCAGGTAAGCCATGATAGCATGGTGCTTGAGGTCTACAGCAGCCTATTTAAAGGGCATAGGAAATTTTAGAAAATGAGGAAGATAAAACCCAAGAATGCAGTTATTAGCCAGGCTACGTGGGGACATCCCACAGAGACAAGCTGCAATAAAATAACGTTCATTGTGTTTATCACTGTTTGGCTTAACACCAGGGAAATCCATGAGAAGGCTGTAGCCAGGAGCAAGAACATGGGCACCACGCTTCCCAGCTTCTACCCGCCTTTTGTTCCTGGTGACCTGTTTCCAAAGAAATCAGTATCTGCTCAGTTTAAAAAAAAAAAATAAAATAAAAAAAATCAGGGAAGTGGTTACACAGGAAGAAAAGAAACCCAAACATGCCCAACAACTGCAGGAAATACTGGATAGAAGCTCAAATAACATGTATTTGATTCAGTTCTTGCTTAAGTGAAATGGAGAGAAGGCAGCTCTAGCATGCCAGAAAACACACATTCATCCTCACTGCTGCAGCAAATGCAAATTGTTATGAAACAGCTTATGAATTCCTTGGGAACTGGCTGACCTCCCCAGAAACCGAAGCTATTGATTTGCACCAGCCAAGACTCCGCTCTAGTAGTTTTGCACTGACTTCTGCAAGGAGCGGGCCAGGCTCTGAAATCAAGTTGCTTTTGATTGACGTAAGTTCACCTGGTTCGGATACCGCACACGGACTCCATTGTGAATCTCAAACACCAGCCTACTGTTTTACGGATATTGAAGAGCTAGCATTAAAATTGCTTTAAAAACAAAATTTAGCAAGGCCAGAAGGAAAATGCCGATATGTATCTCTCAGTCACTACTGAGTTAATCTTGGGTTTAAAGCACCATTTAAGCTGTCTAGGGGAAATAATTGAGAGGAAATCTGTTTTAAGTACTGCACTTTGATTTTATCTAAGAATACAGATAATCAAGTCTCTGGTCTGAAAGCTGTGGATTACAAAATGTACCAGAGCAAATAGGAATTGTATTGGCTCAGAAATACACACGAAGGGGCAAGAGTACAGATGACCTTGTGGTGGGTGGATGGATGGCAGCGAGGCAGGAAAGGCTGCTGGCACCGTTCTTTGATTACCCAACACACCTTCCCAAGGAGGAATCCCAGCTTCCAAAACGCCACCCAGCCACCTCTGGTGCTGAACACAAGGGGATGGGCTGAGGTTGCCAAGAAAAGAGAGGCTGGTGGCCACTGCCAGGAGACAGCTATGTACCACCTGGAAGGGCACAGCAGGAAAGACAGCAGTGGCCTTCCACCCTCGCAGGAAGGCTTGCTGACATGGTGTTTTCCAGTAAGCGATACAGGAGTAATGCTCCACCACAGCCTTCAGACCAGACTCAGATTCACACTACTCAACTCGTCTCCCTCTCCCAAAAGCTACTTACAAACCTAGGCAAGTCAGGGGTTTGGGTTTTTGGGGGGATTTTGTTGTTGGGTGGTTTTTTTGGTTTTGTTTTTGCGTGGGGTTTGTTTTTGGTTTTTTTCCTCCTTTCCCGCCTGTTCCATGTAGGTATTTTGGCCATGTTCATCACCAAAGTATTTGACCTTCCTCATAAAGCTTCAGAGAACATCTCACATACAAAAGCCATACCCAGTTCAAATCAGACATTGTGAAACGCAGCCTGAAAAAAGATCAGAATAGGGAAGTGGGCACCCAGTATGTATTCAGTGTGGTTCTGATGCTGCTGCCCTTCAACAAATGGTGCTGACCTCCCACCTTTGTCACCTACACACTATGCTGTCTCTCTGTGCATACTCCTTGACACATATTTCAAAACAGAAGATAAAGCAAAACTAGGTGTCTCTTAGAAAATAGATTGTCTCCTCAAAGCATTCTCATGCCTTTTTATCATGAGAAGGATGAAGTGACAAGGTGTGCAATTAAATGTTTTGAGTTTCCACACTCAGAGCATCTTTCCCACAGCATACAATTGATTCTTACTGCACTGCAAACATTCACACAAGAATGACCACAAGAAAGATCCTCCTGTGAGGAGCACCATGCAGGTGTATGACAGAAGTAGGACTAATGCCCCCAAGACTGATGTGCCACCAACACACAACACGCCAGGCACCTCTCTCGTGGTTGCTTTGTGAGATACCCCTCTCCAAGCAGCTCGGGGCTGTCCACCACCCACGCAGGCCAGCCATCATCACCTGTGCTGGTTTTCCCACTCAGATCCACAGGCTCAGAAGAAGGGATACTGGTGCTGTACGACTGCACCAGGGCAAAGCACTCCAACTGCTTTTGTGAACACACTTGTACAAAGACAGACTATCTCATTACAATGCTTTTGTGACCGAGCAGAATACAGAACATCTCAAGTTGGAAGGGACCCATAAGGATCACCGAGATATGCAGACATAATTACATACAACCCCCTTTCCTCTCTCCCCTGCTCCTGCTTCCCCTAAGGCCAGTTCCAATGGTGCAAAGTTGTAGTCAAAGCCATGTGCCAGGGTACGAGCTGGGGAGTGCTGTTTTCCAGCAACACGCTGATGCTCCACTCCTGCTCTCATGCCTCCCACCTTCTTCAGGTGCTGGTTGCCACCATCTATTGCAGCCGGCATGGGAAACACTCCCACACCCCACGAAGGGCACACAGCAAAACCACAACTGGCTCTAGGAGATTTTATTCTATCACGTACACATGTACACACTTCACACACACTGTGGCATATGATAAACTATTTGTGTACTTTAGCACTCAAATCTGTCTAATATTAAAAAGGCTTTTGAAAATCCTTCCCCTCAAAAAATTTTCTAAGCCACAGGGGGTGGGGTGGTGTTTGTGAAATAGCTTTTTCCTTCCTTTTCAATGTAATACAATATGTTATTCAAAAGCCAAAGAGTTGTCAGTTTTTATGTTATGATAATCTTCTCAAGCATCCAATTTTATTCTGCTTTTTCCCCCTCTGTGCCGCCACTCACATTCTAGCCTGTCACAAAAGAAAATGTCTGAATACATTAATTACAACTTGTTAGACTTCCATATAGTTAATGCTATTGAGGAAATCAAATCACTTGGAAAATAACTAAAAGAGAAACAGTTGCTGGTATTGCAGAATTTTTATGCATTGCGCTTCAAAGCTGGAGCTTTGCAAGACAACAAAAATTATTATTATAGAGAATGAGAAAAATCAAATACAACTTGATCCTCTACCCTTGGAATGTTTTCTGAATGCATTACAATATATATTTTCTATTCTGGTAAAAGCAGTTGAACTCTTCACATATTACCTTCTTTCATGGTGTAATTACAAATGCCAGTTCTGAAATTATAGTATAAAAACTTTCTGAAGCTAGGAAGAGATCCAATTCTCAGTCCCCACTCACACAAACATCACAGTCGACAATGACTGTTCCTTTAACGTGAATAAAAGATAATTATATTGGATCTGAGCAGACAAACAAGTTACCTTGGGATTAGTAAAGGGAGATATTCATATGGTTACCCTCAGTAAGGCCGGTCAGCCTGACTTCTAGGGCTCTGCAGGGCAGCAGAGCTAGGTTTTTAACTGTATAAGTCACACAGAGTTCAGCATACATATAATTGTTAGGCTTATAAATGAAGAATTCATTTCTGTAATCAGAGACCCTAAAATAACTGCAATAACTTGGATCATTGTTCAGCACAAGATACTTCAAGGACTGCCTACCCATCAGATTGCCATGGGAGTACAAACTAGCTAACACCAGTTTTGTATTTGGTTCACAGAGAGAGGCAGCTCTGCAGAAAACCCGACAAGCACATCCTTGAAGACTGTGCTGCCAACAAAGTGTGATTTCACTGAACAAAGGAAACATTATCAGGCTTATGCAAAAGCCTTACACACAGCAGCAGGTAAATGCTTCACAAATTTAAGCTCTCTTATCTTCCTACCTTAAAGACACTGAATTATTCTTACATTTAATTTCTCTTACTTACATTAAATCATAGTAATGGGAAAAAAGTGAAGTCTTTCTAGCTTTGAAGAAGTTATCTGAACAGGCAAGACAAAAACACCTTTGGATGATGATGATCTTGTCCACTTTCTCACAGAGGTTAAGATTTTGTTAGTCAGCCCTGTTGAGAGATGCACCCTAAAAATCTGGAAAAATAAGATACTTGTGCATTGATGTTAACAATACTGCTAACTGTGCCACATCGCCGCTAGAGCCCACAAATTGCAAGTATATCCCAGTGAACATTCTGCTACCAGGTGTTAAATATTTAACTTTTCATTGAAATGCCATTGGATGTGAGACATTTTTAAGTCACATATAGTCTTCATAAACTCCACAGTACTGGTACAATCCAAGTAAAAGGTTAAAATGCTCCATCCATCCCACAAGAGGGAAGAGCACTTGGTGCAAGCACCCCCCGAACTGCAGCAGGGCTCACCCTCCTGGCAGCAGCAGGCTGGCACCTGAGCCCCGCTGCCCGGCACGGGGGGCACTGCCAACCTTCACCCAGGCCCTGCCTCCAGCCATTCTAAGGCGAGGGTCTGAGCGCTGTGGCTATGTTAGAGAACAAACCCAGCAGTTCTATAGTTTCCTTAAACCATCACCTGCAATTCCGCTCCCAACATTCAAATCTCCTTTAATACTTTGCTTCTCATTTTGATAAAAATGGACCAAAGTTGAGTTTATGGGTTTCTTTACACATAAGGTTCACACACTGCTGGATTAAGAAATAACTGTCCTGCACACACAAAAAAATACTTTTCTTGAGGACTATGCTTGAGTTTCTCTTCAGTAGTGTCCCAAGTGGAAGAAAAGAGAGTCTAGGGAAGTGCTCAAGCTCAATTTGCTCTTCACAGCAAAATGTTTGAGAAGACTTAGAAAGAAATTCAATAAATATTCCTTGCCCTTAGAAGAGAACAACTTGACACTGTGAAGTCTTCTGTTTACACAGCAAGTAAGTGCCTTTGAAATCCACAGAACCAAGTGCTCAGGCAGATAAAACCTGCAGATCATTTCTTTTTACAGGTGAGAACACTCAGGTTGTGTATTTGAACCCATGCCAGAGCAGGTGTGATCATTCACAGCCCAAAGGCTCTGACCCATGAGCTCCAGTGAGCCAAGCCTTGGTGGTCTGCAAGAGCACAGTCCCCAGGTGCCTGTCCCCATTCAAAATCACCTGTGGGGTGGCAAAACGGGAGGAGTGGGCACAAGTCAAGTTGTTTTGGTCTTGCACAACAATACCTGGCTGACAGAGGGCCGTGGAAGAGAGCTGAAACTGCCCCAGCAGGAATCACCAGAGCTTACATAAGCTTTAAGAAGCCTACATCTTTTTAAGTGATTAGAGACTGAAAACCTCCACTTCAGAGCGCTCGCCCTGGCTGACAAAGATTTCTGAAACACAGAGTCCTTCGCCCGCCTGAGGCCGATACCTCCCTCCTTTTTGCTACAAGGCAGCAGTGAGGAACACTGAGACCGAGGCACGGTACTGACAGGGGCTGCGTGGTCAGTGCCGTGGGTGTGCTGTGTTGGTGGGACTGGTGGAGCTGGAGCTAGGTGGGCTTGTGGGCTGATGCCATGCCCAAGCGCTCCATGCAGCCAGGGTGAGCCCCGGCCATGCTCCAGCAGCCTGCTGGGTGTCTCCTGCAGATGAACGTTCTCGGAGGAGCCCTTGGGACAGAACCAATGCAACAGCGCAGAGACAATCCTAACATACTTCCACCAAAGTGCCCTTCCAGTAACAGCTTGCTCTCTCCTAACCGTAGCACTGCTGTACTTAGAGACAGGAGTGAGGAAGAAGGTGAGGAGTCCTATTACAGCACAGCCATCTCAGGATGATGAGAAACAAAAGCAGAATAATAATGAAGTGGAGAGCATTTTCTCAGAATCCTACTAGATCTGGGAGGTCCTTCACGCAGTTGTTGTTATTATGTAAAGAACAAAGACACAACAGTCTTCAAAGCCAAAAGTCTTTACTGAATAACTCACAAGCCAAGAACTTGCCAAAAGTCACCTAACAGGTCAATGACACAACCAAGGAGAAGCACTCAACTCTGCAAGAAAAATTACTTACTGTAAGTGTACAGAAAGGTTAACTGTAACCCAGATGAGATTTATCGGAAACATTAGCAGCTGCAAGAATTAAACAAGGAAACTACTCTCCATTACTAGTGCCCAATCCTTCACTGTGATCAAGAGCACTGCTCCTGGTGAACTGGGGGGGGGGGGGGGGGGGGGATTACCGAGTAAACTGGCACCAAAACATATTGCCCAATTTAACCGAACAGATGTCAAATAGCCATTAGCATTACAATGATTAGTAAACTGAAATTACATCTTATGGGTTTAGTGCCTTAGATTAAGCGTTAACCTGTCTTAATTAAATTGCATCTCAGTAATTGATTTCACAGCACTGAACTGTAAATAACAAATTGCAGATGATCTGGTTTTTTATCTAGCAAGATAATGTAAATCAGCCTTTACACATTGCATTACCTCCTTGTCTCTCTCACTTCTGATGAGGCTTGCTCACTCTGCTTCTTTTACCTAGACACATAACCTTCTCTGACTTTACAAGTACTTTAATCGCTGCTGATGTTTTTCTTATTGAACTGACGAAAGTCATAGCTGGTTGTCTGTAGGGTAGGTAGGACCCAACGTCTGATCTCTGTATCTGATGTCTTCTCCCCCCGTAGAGTTTCTTTCCATGTGCAGAACAAAATGTGTCACACAAACATGGCTTGCACAGCCATGTAGCTACTGTGTGTGCACAATACAATGGGACTGGGGCAGTGAACCAGCCTATGGCAAAGTAATGACTATAGCACATGGACTTCCCCTAGCTACTCCTGCACTGTGTAACAGCTTCCATTTAAGTAGAATAACAACATAATTATTATAAGAGTTTCATTTTCTTTTGATTACACTGTTCAATATAAACAATACATTCAATGAGAGCGATCAGGGTAAGCAAATTCTAATCAATTAAGTAACTCAATGCAAATTCAAGTTCTTCCTTACACAAGTGACTAACAGATGGCCTTTGCATCAATTACATCCTTTTGAAATAAGGATCAAGAGCAAAATCAGAAGCTTGGGGCTAGAGGGCAAGGAGGTATGAATGGCAGGATGAACTGCTCTCAGTCTGGATGTCAAAGTTAAATAGTTGCAGACCATCAAAATGAAAGCATGAAATGAGGGTGGAAGAAGGACCAATTGAAAAAAAAAAAAGTTAGGAGCTATGATGAGTAAGGGGTCTTGGGAAGCTGAAGGACAAACAGGAATTAAAATATTAGTACAGCTGCTGAATGTCAAAGTATCAAGCATTACACCAAAGATCGTCAGGAGTTACCTTCATCACTTGATAGTGATTCAAAGGAAAGGAAGGCCTGTCTGCCTTCTAAAGTTGGCCAAGGACACCCTCTCGACAGAGAATCAGACTTGTTTGTTCATTTGATGCTCACCTTATTCTGCTTTCCCCTTTCCTGAATTGTGCAGCCATGAGCATCTGAGATGAAAATAGAACATGAGGTCGAGCTGCAGAAGATGAAGATGACCATAAGGACAAATGGCCCAGAGAAGCCTGGAAATCAAAAACTATGGTATGTTGTATACAGCACACCAAAGGTCTCAGTGGGTACTGCAGAGACACCCCCACCCAGCTCTGCTTCCAACCCTGCCATTCTTCTAAGAAGTGTGGTGTACATGGGTTGCAGGCACTACACTGATGGTACATTTGATCATAACTTAGAGCTTGAAATTCAGTGATTCTAGAACCAATTTTAAGCAACACATCACATTTCAGGTTAGAGTCAAAAACTATCAAGCAGCTTTTAAGTCCCTCGTACAGCTATTTTATTCTATCTGCTATGGCTTTTCTGAGGCATCGCCTTCATCAAACGTGAACCACTTTAGTCACTACAGAGCTTACAGCTGTGTCTCATAACCAGGAGGGCCAGGCATCTGCATTCATAATTGCTTGTTCAAGTATGATTAAGACAGATTGGACTGATTTGGTCTAACGTGACTACTAGCCCTTCATACCAGATGTGTTGTAAAGTGTCACAGACACAATCATTAGACTGTGACTCAGAGGGCTTAGCAGACATTACCCAAGCCCAGCAAGCTGTATCACTGAAAAGATGATGACCCTGACAAGTAACTTCTGCCTTTAAAAGATGATAGCTGCTGCACAAATAATTTTCAGTAGGGTTACGGAATCCAAACAGCAGTCAGCTTGACCGTTACAGCCCAGCACACAAGCTTCTTTCAGTATATTCACTTCCATATGTCACCCTGCATTCATTGCAAAAACGCCAAATCGCATCAGCCAGTCTTCTTGCTCACGCTATGAAGCGGTACGCTGTTCAGAGGAGGTGGTGCAAAGCTGCATGGAGCCATCTTTTGCACCAACCTGACCTTGAGATGATCTTAATTACCCTGGGGGGAAGGGTGAATTAAGAAAGGTGAAAGAGTAATTTCACACCAGCTGTTGACAGTACCTGAAGATGACAGGAGGATACGAGTAGCCTGGCCACACATGCTCCACATTAGGAATAAGGCAATGCAGTCAAAAGGCCTGACCAAAGGACCAGTAGCCTGAAGGGAAAGGGGTGCTAGCTGCGGCCGGAAAGGAACAAGTAGAGATGCGCCCAAGTACAGATTCAGGATGCAGTCTGGCCCATGGTAATTAAGGAAATGTAATCAAATAAAACAATGAAACCTTCTGAAGGGGGTCCAGCGGAAAGCTAGAAAGATGATGATGGGACTGAGGCATGTCCCTGCTGAGAAAAGGCTTAGAGAGCCGGGTCTGTTCAGCTGGAGAAGGGAAGGCTGAGGGCGGACCTTGTCGGTACACGCAAACACTTAAGGGCGAGCACCAAGAGGACAGGGCCAGGCTCTTTTCAGCGGTGCCCAGCGACAGGGCACAGGGCAACGGCACAAACTGCAGCACAAGAAGTTGCTTCTGAATAAGAGGAAGAACTGCTTTCCCTTGAGGGTGGCAGAGCGCCGGCACGGGCTGCCCAGAGGTGCTGGAGTCTCTGGAGACATCCCGAAGCCAGCGCTGCGCAGCCTGCCTGGGAGAGCCTGCTCCGGCACGGGCTGGGCTGCGCCATCGGCAGGGCTCCCGCCCAGCCCCCACCGTGCTGCAACTCTGTGACCTCCCTTTTCAGCCTTCACTGGGCTTTGAGTTGTATGTCTAACTAAACTACCCATTTACTAGAGAAAGGCCTAGAAGAGAAACTCTGCCTCTGCAGAAGCCCAGGACACAACACCCACAGGCGGTGTGGCTGGGACGCCTGAACACAGGACACGTACAAAGCCCTTTCCCTGCAAACAGCCCTGGTCACTCTGCAGACCCTTGTCACCAGGCTGCTGACAGGACCACGCTCCTGCCACTCGCTCAGGCCACGTAGCCGTTTTTGGATCTTTCCTCACATTATTTCTGCTGGTTTTCTCCTGCAGCTTTTCTGTCCCACTCACTTTCACAGATGCACTGACCAGCAAAGCCCCTTCGCCCCAAGGGCACCATCTCCTTTCTTGAGTGGGCTGTACTTTGGTGAAGGTTTACCTGATCTTTACATTTTTCCTCCAGAGAAGCTGTCAGCCCTAGTACAGTTTAATGCAATCCATAACAACAGGTTGGAAAAATTGGTTAAAACACATTTTTACACTGTCTGCTTTGGTGCTGTCACCTGACAGGAGTATTTGTGAGATCCACTTATGCAAATGACCCCTTCTGCATCTGACCAAACCACTCTGCAAAAGCAGCTTACAACTGAAGTGCAAGCTGAAAGATGTACTGTGGGGGAAATGCATTTTTGCTGGGAGGATTGTGGCACTTTGAAAACATCTCATATGCCTACATTTGGCATGCAACTCATATCACTAAGTTTTATTTCTGAAAAGGTATTCTTCTAATGAGCAGTGTCAGGCAACCTTAGCAAGAGGTAATACTACCAGAGCTGCCATCTAATCTCTATGATAACACAGATATGCACTAACTGCATTAACCAAGAATATGAACTTAGAAAAACACAGTAATTATTCATATGCTATTAGTGTTCCTTTCCCTGCAGCATAAGACTCAAAGCTAAGTCTCAGAATCTCATTTTTCTACACGTGCAAATAACAGGAGCAGAATCTAGCAAATTGTTGCAAAAAGCACCTCTGTGGAGAAGACAGCACAAACAAAACTCCATTAGCAGCCCTTGAACCACATTCTCCTCATAATGCAAGAACAGTAAAAAGTACCTCCTGTCACAGACTGTTACAGAAAACAAGACATCATTTTCTTTTCTGTTCTTTTCCTTAAATGATTTACAGCTGCATTATTCCAAATCTTTACATTGTTTTTACTCTTGAACTTGTACTGAATTCCTCAAAAGTGGCGTATTTTCAGCAGCTGGCTTTCACACACCACCATAATGATTCACACTCAGGATGAGATAAAACAAGATAACTGATAGGGGTCAGAATATTAGACTAAGATGCTGCAGGGATCCCCCCCACTACAAACTAGAATCTAGCGCCAAATCCTGCTGTCTGGATGCTCCCCCTCTGGTGCTACCTGGACCCCACATCATTTTTTGGTTTTATCATACGAGTCACATCGTATCTGTACAGTTTGTCAGCAATTGTATTCAGCGGGGGGGGGGGGGGGGGGGGGGGGGGGGCGGGGGGGGGCTTCCCTCTTCTCCCAGTTATGCAATGGAACTCAGAGACCGTTTCCCCTCTTCACCTGCTTTACCAAGCAGGCCCTGTACCCCATGCAGCGCTGCAGTTTGGGGAGGGAAGTGCTGAGGAAATTAGGGAAAGAAAACAGTAAAGATAAGAATCAGATCCAAAGACTGGTCACTGCTTGCCAAGACCTACCCTGTGTGATAGCTGAAGCATGAGCTGGTGGCACGATCTGGCCCGCGTGGGTGCAGCAGGGCTTGGTCTATCACTGCCGTGCTTCTAGGAAACACCAGGTTCTTTTCATGCTCTCTCTTGTGCTCCGCTTTTGTTTCTCTTGGTAGAATAGCGAAGAGGGCTGTTGGAAGACTATCTCCATACTACAGTTGATCCTCAGACAGAATTTTCCTTCAGAAAATGAAGAGGCTTTCCAAGCTACTTAACGACCGATTTCCTGCGCACCACTGTACAACGTTTCTCCACACACCAGCCTCTTTACACCCCACAGAGATCTTCTATATATAAAGACAGGACCAAGCTCATTCCCAAATCAAGCATGCATGGTCAGACACAGCTGCCCACAAGGTGAAAAGGTCAGTGGGAGAAGATACTGTGATCTTAGCTTCACCTGGCATGTCAGTGAAACACCAAAGAGGTAGCCACTGAGAAACAGCTGCATGGCACTTTGAGATTATACCCTGCGATGAGCTACTCAGCCTCAGGAGTAGCAAGGCTCAACTATTTGCTTACAGTTGCAGAGTGCTGTGTTTGCCTTGTTATATTATCATAAGCATGATTAATGACTGTAAAGAATAAGCAACTGGTAATCTACTTAGTAAGAATCAAAGATCTGTTTTCTTCTTATCAGTTAGGTTGCTGGGTTGTGACAGCTTCTGTCCTGCAGGTTATTTCTAGGGCGCTTCTCCTGGATCCTGTCCTAAATCTCTTTTATGTGTTTTTAGTAGAATCAGTCCTCTTACCCCTGGGCCCTAGTATGCAAAATGAGTATTACACTTTGCTCAGCGACGGCATACTACTACCTAGAATTACTCCTGTTACTCAATAAAGTGATGTACAAAGTGATGTGAATTTCTGTTTTAATAGACTTCCATTGTCTAATGTCCATGTTAATAAAATATTTAAAAGTCACTTCCACTGTGCTGGTGCTGCAGGAAAACAAAAGGTGTGCACACAAGGGAGATCTCCATGCCCACATGCCATCACTACCGATTAAAAACACCAAGCTTACCTTCCCTCGGCCACCTTCAATCATTAAGTGGCTGTAACTTTCCTGTTTGCTTCAAAGAACACAGGTTTTGGACCTTGTTCTCAAAGGTGAAAATTTAGAAGCTGCTGAGCAGTGGTGAGCACACTGCACACTGGCTTCCCTGGGTGCGGATTACGATTTTATTAGCTCTGAGATGGCAAGGCCTGGTTATTTATACTGTCTGCGCAGCTCCTCTTAGCAATTAGGATTCTTCCCCAGCATAAATGTCTTTATCATCCCGCATTTCCCAACTGAGTACATGCACACAGCTCTGCATTGTTTATTCCGCTCTGAACTTTTGTACCATTATATTTTGTCCCACAATACACATTTCTTGTTATTTCTAATGAGTAAACATGGAATACAGCTTCTTGTAGAACAAACAAGGGCTGATCCTCAGGTGATGTGAGGCTAAATTCACTGACTACACCCATTTATATCCACTGACAATCTAGCAGATAACGCTGCAATGCCTTGTTCATCTTGGGTCTGATTCAAAGACCAGAGTTGATGCTGAGTCTCTTGAGTATTTAAAGGATGTGTATCTAGTACTAACAGTTTCAGTAGAAGGCTCAGGAGAGCAGAACAGTAATTGGGGAGCTGCCTGGGACAGCATAAAGCTTGATAACAGGTCTCTGATTAGACAGCACAAGCCCCAGAGGACAATTTGAAAATAAAAATCAGCAGGTAACCCACAGTATGGCTGGGCTGGGGGACTACTACGAGTGTGCAAATGCCACATCTCCAGCACCCCTCCATCCTCAGCCCCATTCCCAACAAAGCACTGGGGTCTACTAAGCAAAGACTGGAGTTCTGGTAACCCTGTACAGCAAAGCTCCATTCAGATTTGGAACTGGGAGCCAAAATAAGAAGTTAATTTTCAGTTGTGCACAGTGACACCATGACAGGCGTGCGAGGCCAGGCGCACCGATGTGGAAGGGCGGTGAACAGTGCTGGCAGCCAGCTCCTCACCCATGGGGGAAAGGCCAGAAGCAGGGGGGCAGGCAGCTGCAGGGAGGGAAGGGGCTGGAGGGGCACACCAGGGAGTTTCTACTGGCACGTTACGGGTATCTGATCCACGGGGGCATCTGCCAACTTCCCCCAGCCTCTGCTCTGAAACATGGTGCTGGATAAACAGCTCAAAGGAGCAAGAGCTGCCCAACTGTACAAACATGGTCCCTCACGGAGCAGCCTCGTGAGACCAGCACCAGGGACAAAAAGCATGCAGCGGTGTGCCTTACTCCGGCCACTCTACAGGAGAGAAGACCCAGGTAACCATGCTTTCCTCTGATGCCCACCTTTTATTGTCTTCTCTGAACAGGACCGAGACACACAAACACAGCTCAGACGGGCACTGCATTTCCGAGGGAGCAAACAGCAAAATTTTATCTTTCTCTAGATTCTTCCCACTGGAAAAACATGCATTTTAGGTGTCTATGATTACCTTGGCATCTTCTCAGAGGACTAAAAAGAAAGCAGGCACAACTGCCCATCCTCTCATAGCCCCATCTGCAAGACCCTCTGTTTTCGTGGAAAACCCTAAAATTACATGAATGTAATATGGGCAAACTGTGCCAATTTATTTTTGAAACAGCAGCGAGAAGCAACAGTGAAATCTTGCAGTCCATACTGGTGCCTTTGCAATGACAGGAGGGTATATTTTTTAAATCACTCAAGTCATTTTAAGACATACATCAAAGTTGCTTTTGTTTATATTTTCACATCAGTCATCTACAAAGCAGTATCTACCTGCCATTATATATGCAGATGTGGAGGATTAAGAGCTTCAAAAAATTAAACCTCCACAGATTAAACACTTCTGATTGTGAGAGTTCACATCACTTGTTTGGTTTTAATTAGGAATCTAGATCGTTAATGCATAATATCCTGTTGCTATCCCTTCACAGAATAATAAATACAGTCTCCTTGCTATGACTAAGCAAGCAAAACACCACGTGGACTACAACTGGTTATCTGAGCAGGCTAAAACCAAATCTGGATGTTCTTACTCTCACCCATTTTACCTCATCTATTATTCAGTCAAACTCCCACTGCAATCAATAATTGGTTTCACTTAAGGAGCAAAAGAAAACTAATAGTACTGATATCCATTCATGTATTTTCTTTCATCTCAGAAGATCCCACGACACTTTAAAATCTTCCCACTACTGTGGTGATGCTCCTGTTACAACTTATACCAGTCAGCAAGGACTGCAAAGTTGACTACAAAGCACAATTAAATCCGAAGGCCACTCTTCTAGCCTTGCTTCGAATTGGTGCAAACAATTATGAAGTTATAAGGTAATTACCTGCATAGAATTTAATAAAACTTGGCAGAGCTGATGTCAAGTAACTAAGCTGCTGCATGCCCAGCTATTGCTGGGTCCACCACCACCGGTCCACAGCCCAGGGAGCAACATCTCCTTGGAGATTTGGGTAGGAAGGAAGTTTGCCCTGCCCCAGCACAGGCTCATGCACAGCTGAGATCCCGCTGCTCTTGGGACAGTTTGTGAGGAAGATGTGACTCATCCCTTAGCAAAGCAGGTGCCGAGCTCAGAGACAACATCGCACTGGCAAAGGGAGAAGGCAGGCGAGGTGCTGCTCTCATCCTGTGCTGTGAGGTGTCCAGTGCATGTTCCCAAGGGGTGCCCACCTAAGACACTTCTTCTCATTCACCTCCTGCCCTCTCCAGAGAAGAGACTGCCCGTTAGTGCCAAACCTGCCAATTCATTCCAGCAAACTGATTGGGACCTCAATTGAAAACAAAAATAATAAATTGTTGGTATCTATCCAGCATCCAGTATGACAAGCAAATCATATCTCCAACCCAGGCTGACATTGCCACCTGTAAACTACTCTGCACTCCATCATAATTCATAATTTAGGATACCGGACATTTTTAATTAGCTCTTCTGTCTCTAAAGAGAAATTTCTACAAGTGAAAATCTTTATAATTATTGGTGAGTTAAAGAAAGGTAAAAAACCTCACTGGGAGGTTTTTCTTTCTTTTTCGCCAGTCATTAAATGATTGAGATGATAAAAGAACGAAGAATCTGACAGATTAAACAGTTCTTGAGAAGACATGTCAGCTTCAATAATTTTAAAGCATTAGAACTGTCAAGCTTTCAAAATAGGAAAGATTGTATCTTTAGAAAACAAGGTTCTACTAATTGGCATGCATGACAATCTAAATTGAGGCTATAACTCAGTGATTAAAGGCTTTCTGATTACGGATATTTGAAAGCGACTCCATCTGCAAAGCTGGGTCTCCCGCTCTGGAAGACAGTCAATTCTGACTACTCCACCGACTACTCCACCGACTACATGGGCAATTATAGCAGCCATACCTGATGATTTGCACCTAGGAGGGTTGGGGCTTTGGGTCTTTTTTTACCCAACTGAATGATGCCAGTATCTTCTAATTACCAATCTGTTAGGGAATACTTGAGCCCAAGAGAGATGCTCCACATATCTTCAAGACAATAAAGAACACGCTTGAAATGAAACCCAAAAAAGATGGCTTTGGTGGCTGCCCAAGTTCCCATCAGCTTTTTGGTGGTGCCCCTTGCCCAGAAAGATCCCATCAAAGTAATGGAGATTTTAGCAGAGTTTTAAAAGAAGCTAGCCATCCTAAAGGAAGGGTGCACAGGTCAGCTGTGTCTCCAGCTCTGACAATGATGGCAAGTAGGCACGTGTTACGGACCTGCAGGAACCCATCTCATCACCGCACAGTCACCCAGACAAACCACCATCACCGCACAACTGAACTTCAAAAGATACCAAGTGCAACCTGAACACCTCTAACATTTTCCTATCACTAGTTCTGAGAATTCATAAATCAGCTTGGAATATGCTAAATATGACAGTTAATATCTGGACTTAGCTCCTGTAATAATAGGTGTTTCTGGAAGTGAGATACAAGCCTGTCAGGCAATCTCACTATTCATTTGAAGAAAAAGCATGAACTTGGGTCCTTTTCTAAATCAACATCCAAGTTTTTTAAAAATAGCTGAGAAGGCAGACAAACTGGACATATTGTGCTTAAAAAAACAGCCCACAGGGAAAAACTAAATGTACCAAATCTTCAGCCAAGTGTAAAGTAACATAGAACTACTGAGGACAATTTAGAGATGATGCTACCTACCTACCACCTGAGCATGAGCCTTAAGATTTCCTACTTTGTAATGTAAGGAGAAGCTTAAGAAAATGCCAATTTAATAGCAATTGGAAATCTTCATTTTTTTTTCCTGCTGGATTCATCCAAATGCTAAGCAAATAATCTAACAGATTGATCTATCAAATGGGAATATCTGCATGAGTAAGTTTATTCAGATGCAGTAGGTATTAGTGACAATAAGTCTTAATTTGGGGTGAGGAAGGACTTGCTGAGCATCTGATAACCAGCCAAATTTTTTTTAAACCATATTTGTGCTAAGCCAGATTTCAAAGTAATTTGACATACTGTAAATTAATTCTTCTGTATATATAGCACTGATGAAGGCTCACTGGAACTGAATATTGGAAACTTTGTTCCCTGCTATAGCACATCAATAAATCACAAAATTTGGCATGAGAAACTGAGCCTGCATGGTATATTCCTGGCCATTTCTCAAAAAAAAAAAAACAACCTATTATTAGACAACAGGTTATATGGAAAATTGGTAACCACTAGCTGTTAGTTAAGAGCTACTAGTGAAACTACTGGTAAAATTAAATGTTTCTAAGAGCACAGTGAGGGAAATACCAGTTTGGACTAAAAATGCCCATGTTCTGCTGCCTGAGATAAGAATACATCTTACATTAGAACAATGTGTAAAAGATCAAATGGTCTTTCTTGACACCAATGTAAATCGGCAATCATTCCGGTAATTCCACCCACTGAATTCCTGACTGGCCCTGGCACACTTCAAGCATGTAGTACCCTCCCTTTTCCTTAAACATGCTTTGAACCATAATCTCCACTGTAGTTTTATTCACCAAATTTTAATTACAATTCCATCACACTGGTTTCATACCACTAACTCCACTGCAGTCAGGCTCATAATCCAGAGAGTATATTAAATTTCAGAGCTGTACATACATAGTTAAACACAAAGTGACTTGGCTTCAAAATATAAAGAAAGACCTGAGCAATAAAAATCCAAAGTAGCTTACTCTGTGATGCCGTTTCTCCTAAGATAACACCACTAGGTCAACTGAGCGCTAAAAGAGTAATTTCATTTGTCATTTCTGTACTTACCAAACCTGACTTTCATGGAGAAGCACATTTCACAATGCACGTCAGGCTTTATTAATCTGATTTTCCTGTTCCTCTCCAAAGATATTTAATGCTTTAGTAATGATCAATATACTTGCTCTGATGATAAACAAAGACAAATGAGCCTGTGCAGCCGGGATAGTATTTGTAATTACCACCTCTGTAGGCATTCAATTACATCTGATGAGAGGGTGACAAGAGTTGCCTTGTGTCTTTGACAGAGATGCATTTGCAGCAGGCACTTGGCATGCAGCTGTCACCGTGCTAATTTTCTCCACCACATTCAGTTCACTATTGCCAGCATAGTCCAGCATGTCTGTATTAAATATAAATGCCACAACATCCCTCCTAATGGAATTTCAGAGGAAATAGTTCAGAGCCCATTACACTGCCATCTCACCTAGCCACCAACCAGAGCTTCATTTAGCCAGTGAAGGTTTGTCTGAGACCACATTGGACAGATTCATCCAAAACAGGTGGCCTGTGGCAAAACAAAACAGTGCCAGTGGTTTGCTTCATTGCCAGCACCTTCCCTTGGGGCTGGACAGCCTCCAGATAGCAAAATGCACAGACCTTGGACCATTGTGCCCTTCCCGTTCTGCAAAGGTACCTGGACCTGGCTAGGAAAGTGAAAAACACTGCAGTCCTAGACATTGCTCAGTTCCCCTGCTGCAGATCTGCTGGGAACAGGAGACCCTGGAATGGGGGAGAAAACAAGACTCGGAAGACTCAGTTTCTCCAGGGAAAATATGACAGAGCCATGCCTCCACTGTATTAACGCTATTTGAACAGTATCACAAGTACTCCTGTTGCTCACCCTACCCCTAAGAAATCTTTCTCTTTTCGCTTGCATGGAAGTGCCCTGTTGTTTCTATTCACTGAGGCCAATGGGACTTCAGTTTCATTTGATTTCGATTAGACCCGAATCACATACTTGATTATTTAGATTACATTTACTCATTTCGAGATGTTAGATGTGTAACAATGAGTCCCCAAATATCAGCAGACCTAAATAATACATACTCTGCTTTCATTTAATTTCTCATACAAGTTCATTTTACTCAGTTTGTTACTCAATATCTGCCATCAGTTAAGGGAACAAATACAAAGAGTAAGTTGTCAGAAAAAGTGAAACCAAATGCAACACCACTAGAATTACACTTTGTATCTCCCAAAGATTCACATTTGCATCTCATGGCTGAGCTCAGACTAAAAAAATATTTTTAAAAATTAAAAATAAAAATCAAAAACATCTCTAAGGAAAACTGATCTCCAACTGTGCTCTCATTATTATTTGGCTTTACACTTAAACACACATGAGCACATGTAATATTGATATTGTTCCTGCACTTTTTACTCTTTAATCTGAAATGTTCCTATACTGTTCTCAATCCAAGTCTGAGAAGTAAGACTTGGGAGAAGACTGAAATAAAGAGGCTGAAAAAAATGCCCTTCTCTGAAAAATACTCATATTTATCACAGGAAAAAACCCAGAGAGCTACCCTTGTTCATATACTGTCCTAGTCATGGTCTCAGGTGTAAAATGTCATCAGTGCAGCTACTGTGTGTGTCTTCCCCACATTAGCAAAAAAGTCACACTTCAAAAAGCCCGCCAAAGTCAACTGCACTCCATGTTTGCAGAGAAAAATGTCTTGTGATTTGTATTCACTGTTCCTCTTTCCTCCCTGTCCAATTTTCAGGTGAAGCTTGCTCTGCAAGAGCTGTCAGCTGGGTAACTGAAATGCCTTTTGGCTGCAGACAGGGAGAGCGAGCAGCAGCCACTCTAACCACTCCTCTGCAAAGCCTCCCTGCTCCACAGTGCACAGATCCAAACACGCAGCTGAACCCACAGCGGCAAGGGGAAAGTTACAAGAGCTTGGAAGACACATTCTTCCTTAAGCCCACCGCCTACCACGCTCACAGTCACAGCCTTGCACTGTCACAAATGGACTTGGCCAAACCAAAACACGTTTGGTCAGACGCCTCAAGGTACGTGCATAATGACACTTTGCAATGCTCCTTCTCCACAATGGAAACTGTATTCCATAAAAAGCGTATAGCCATATAGCATTTGTTAAAACACAATTTACAGCCTGCTTTCCAGTTCAATATTCTAGTTGATTGGGGCCCGTTGGGAACAATTTCCATTCCATATCATGCAATCTCATTAAATAAACCCTATAAATTGTACAGAATTGTTAAAATCTCGGTTTATGAGCTTAAGTATGGCTTACCTTTCACTGCTCTCAGCTGTTCACAAAAATTTAACACAAAAAATAAATATGCATATTGTTTTCCACAGCTGCTCTTGACTGTGTAATTATTAAAAAATAACAAGGGAAATCTGACGTTCAAGAGTGAAAATGTACAGTATTGCTCTGAACTTTGACAGGAGGAATACACCTTATCTTTTCAAATTTAACTTGAACATGGGAGTAAAATTTACTGCATGTTACTGGGCAATGTCTGTAAACACCCACTTTCCTCTGGAGTGGCAAGATCAGTGTTAAAAGGCCTGAAAGCGTGGTGTTCACATAGTTTACCAGCAATCAATCCTCTACTCCATAACTTCCAGGATGTTCCAGAACCTGATCCAAACCTCACCACCCAGAATGCTCTCCCACCCCCAAAGGCACCTCAGGCGCCCAACAGCAAGTACACAGAGGGTGCTGCCCCTCCCTGCTCACAATGCGGATATGGGCTGTGCCAAGCCAGCCGCCGCTGAGGCTTACTTGGAGCGGCACTTGCCACCGGGGAAGAAGCCATGCTTAGAAGTCAACCTGCAGCTCCAAAGGGGCTACCTCCCAGCTCCCCACCACCATCACCACCGCTGCTCGGGACCATCAGCATGAATGGTATCCACTCCATGGCCACGCCAGCCCAGTTCAAAGCCCACCATCACCAGTAGCGCGTATTTCTGCTACCCACATCAGAAGTGAGAAATCCCTCTTATTTACCATTGCTGGGAGATTTCAAGAAAGAGACCTTTGCTTGCTGTATACACCAATGCACGTTTGTTATTGCAAGCGCTGCAGAAAATGTTACTGGATTTACTGTACTCATCCGTTAGTACTTTCCCTTTCAGCAAAATACACACACCACAGATAATCCAGGTTATCACAGCCCAATACTAATGTATAATTCAGACATCTGAGGTTTCTTTCAGCTACAACGTGCTCAACCGTTTGAAGTGTTTTAAGTGTATTTGTTTTCATTATTCTGATAAAACAAAGAGGAGAGGCTGACATCTTTTGATCTTGTTTAGGAGTGATCAAAATTCATCTTTTTTTATAAAGAAGAAAGCACCAGTATTAGTAGATTTTCACTAAAATTATCATTACTTTTTATATATGCATACTAGAAAGCAAACTGCAAAGGAATGCCACAAACTTAGAGCAGCTAAAGACACAGACTCTGATTTTTCTTTTATATTATGAAACAAATAGGACAGATAAAAGCTTTACTAACCTTGGGGCGCTCTTCCACACAGCGCCAGAAGCTCACTGAGGTACACAAAGGAGCCGCATCCAGCACACTAAGAACAAACAGAAGCTGACACTTTTCTCCCAAATTACATAAAAGAATCTGGTTGCAGTAAGTCCTTGTTTTGAATTTGAGCTTAAAGAAACTCAGAATTTTTGAACAGTGACAGAAAAAAACCCACACACATGTTCAAATAGCAGGAGCTGAGATACTTCTCTAATGTCAAATCTTGCCTGGGCTGGCTAAGGGAAGTTTAATATTGGTGGGCATGTCAATATATTGAAATAAGAGTTATTAATCTCTGTTGCTATGCAAGATTCTTAAGTGTAAGTACTGAACCACAAATCCAGCGCAACAGGAGAAGGTGCTGACTATGTGAAGAGGCAACCAGGAATACAAGTCAGATCGATTGCTGCAGTTTCATGCTACAAAAACGCCACATTGCCCCTGAAAAAAGGCTCATCCTAGGAGCACACTTATGCTCCATAAGACATTTCTTTCCATCATACATCAAAAGCATTCTGGTATTTGTGCTTCAGAGAGCTTCTTTCAGGCAAGCTCGTGAGATTTCTGTGGTGTACCCACAAAAGGTGTGCTATTTTAGGTTTCTGACTTCCTCTGCATGCTGAACAGACAGAAGTGAGAACTGGAAGGAATTTCTGTCAACCTGAACAGAAGAGACTTCCACAGCTGCAGCAAAGAGGGGCTGGCAAACTCTCCTCCACCCCAGGCCACTCTGAGCACACCTTTGCCAATCCTGATGGGTGCCTGCCTAACCTGTGCTCAAGGAGCTCCAGTGCTGGAGACCAAGAAATGCCTAGCCCTTTTGTTGTCTCCTATGAAGCCTACAACCCCTTGCCCTACTCACCCAGGGTGTGGGTAGGGTGGTGTTGTCCTTGAAGTATTTAGGCATCTGATCACCTTCACTTTGCTGAAACTCGCCTTCACTTTTTATAAAGAACTGATGCTAGTTTAATCTTCTTAAGTCATTTTTCCTAAGCTTATATTCCTCCCTGTTGCTTTTCTTTTGGTGCCCAAAACTATGGAAAGACATGTTGCAGGGCTTGCAGATTCAAGTGTCTCTCCTCAGCTAGTTTCCCAAGGCCACGCTACCCTGTTGTATACTTTGCCTGTGTGCCTGATGCTTTGAGTAGTGCCTCCCTACTGATTTCTCCCACAGCAGCTCAGATCGTTGCCTCTCATTTACTCATACCCCCTCACAGCCATAAGGCATGCTTCCACAGCCAGCTGCATCCAGGCTGCAGCTCCTCAGCCACACACTGGGGACCTCCCACAAACACAGCCTGCGGGGCTACACCCTCCTATCTTCAAATTTCCCCTCGATGCTTTGTAGATGGTGTAGCCTGAAATGTACCTGTGGAACTGGTGGGGAAGTAAGCCAGCAATAATCCTCTGGTCTATCCCCTAAGGCAGGAGGGGCAGATGGCACCTTGTGAGCCAGCGGGATTGGGAAAAACCACTGGCAAAGCTATATACTAAGTCTGGTCCCCAAGGCTGTGGCTTTCACATCCAAACCACATCTCTGCAAAGGACTGACACGCAGCAGATACAAGCAAATAAAAGTATCTCCCCAGAGAGGGAGAGATTTCACAGCAACTTTATATTTATATTTATAAAGCCTCAGGACAGAGACAGAGCCTTGGAGAAGGCAAGAAGCTTTTGAAAAGACATGTATTTTCTCCTCTTGAACATAAAGACAGCTTTTCCCCTCTGTCTAGGGGTAAACAGCAAACATGAACAGCTCAATGAAGATCAGGTTTTATATTTTTTGTGCATGTGGAGAACTACCTGCTGGTGTTTGGAAGACATCAGGCCTGATGCCCATGTTGGGCTGCCATGGTCTGCAGCTTGATGGATTGCTTTGAACCACTCCCCCCCCAAAAAAAATTATGTATGGGATTCATCTGACCAGACAGACATTTCTCCAGCAGTCATGCTAATGATGAGCTGGACTCCCTTTATGGGAGTTCATTGCTGTGTTGGTTTTGGCTGGGATAGAGCCAAACTGTGCTGCAAAAATGCCCACTGCATTCCATGTATACGTCTAAAAATGTATACATGGACGAGAGATTACTTCCAGGTTGGCAACAGCAGCCTGTGAGCAACAGCTCTGCAGAAGATAGCTCTTCCTGGGTTGAGTAAGAGTCATGAAAGCTTATCAATAGAGCAAGGCAAGTATTTCCAGTACTTTTTTTTTTTTTAGTGCAGAAGATACAAAGCAAATGCTTCCCGTACTAGCACTGGTTTATGAACTCCACTCTTCAAATAAAATTGTTAAATAGTTTCTATTTTTAGGAAGAAACACCTTTGCAGTCAAGATAGGTTTGACTACAGAAAACATCCATAAGCCTGCCATAAGGGAAGGGCACTGCCACGCAAGTGAAACCTGCTCTGAACTGCAAACTAGCCCACATTCCCTCATTCCATACGAAAAGCAGCACCGAGCCCTTTTCACATCTCCAGACAGACAACAGCACTTCTAACTTATTTCTTCGTTATTTACCTCACTTCACGTAAGAGCAGACTCCATCTGGCTCCCAGTTCCATCAGGTCTCACACCACACAGACCTCTCCAAGTGACCTGTTCTAATAGAGAAGGCATCCCACAGATTTATTCCTGGTGTCCTGCCAGGATTGCCGAAGGACCCCAAGCACAATGTGGGCTGCCCTGGGGAGGCCATTCAGGACAACAGGCAGGAAAACTGCTACTGAAATCTGTGGGAGACTTGCAGAGATTCCAGTGGGTCCTATTTCTTGACTTGCAAACCATATCCAGGCTCTGACCAACACAAGCCACAACCAGAACACTGCCTTAACCACTGCCACACAAAATGGCTCTGACAGAGGTTTTGGCACTGCTGTACGCACATTATCACCCTCCTGTCGAGGACTTCTAAGACTCAACCATGAGCTCCTGAAAGTTTTGCATACCTGCTAGCATGTATATTGTGCCTTCAGCTTTGTTAAATCAAAACATGCTAAAAAATCCAATACTTCCAAGTAAACAATGCATTTCCTGAGGAAAAAATTAAGAGATGAAATTTAGGTAATTATTCAATTAACAATTGTTATGTATACAAGACAATCTGATTTATGGACAGCTGTTTACACAGGCAACTGCCTTAATTTGACAGTGTGCTCCTGGCTTCCCCCCAGACCTTGCTGTTTAATTAAACAGTTCAATACCCATTTAACCTACCAGCATATGGAGAATTTAACTAATACTGAAGAGGGAGGAGAACTCTATTTATTTTTAATTGAACTGTAATAACATAAAGGAGGTCACTGAAGTGCAAAACAGAGGTGAAGTGGATTCAACACTAACAATATGCCTGGGATATCAAAAATACCGTAGCTTCAACTTTGCTCTCACAATTTGTGTCCAACCATCTCTTCCTTCCACAATTTCCAGACACAAGAAAGGGAAAGGTTAAGAGGGGAAAAAAACCCACCAATGTGCATCAAGATTGAAAGATGCCTGATCTTGTCATAATTAACCCAGGAAAATTGTGGCAGAATCAAGGATCAAATCCAGACTCGCTGCTTTCAACATACAAGACTAACTGCAAAAGTGGTCTTGTATACTTCTGACACAAAGGTATTCTGAAGTTATACTGCAGAGAATAAAAATTAATCCTGGTTCCATCTCCACAAAGCCAGCTAAGCGTAATTATCCCTACTGCACAGATCAAGGTGCAACCTGAAGTGTTAGGCACTGAAGTCACTTGTTCAAGGTCAGACAGCAGATCCATAGTTGCTCTCTTACATCCACTCTTCAATCCACTGGGATGCTTTTGAACCCAAATCTTATTTGAAATTCAAAGCTCAGAGTAGCATTTAATAACTCCACAAGGCATTTTGTTTCAACAGAGAATAAAGGTTTCAAAGGTACTTGCATTTGCTATGAATAAATTCTTAATGTCAAAATTTTTAAATATCGTCTTAACTAATATTCTTAGTAAGTGAAAATTAAACCTGACACTCAGCTCAAATACTCTGGTTTTCAGTTTCCCCATTGCTAAACCTTCAGAAAAGGGAACATTGTTTGAATTTGTATACGATTTGTGTCCAATATATGATTAATTATCATGGGATTTATTTACTTTGAATTATGTGTGACAGGCACTAGCTAGCAGACTCGCTGGGTCATGCAGCTAAGATATAAATAAAAGCAAATTTTATCTCATGACAACGGAGCCAGTACGTGAGCCTGTTTTCTGCAGAAAATGAAGATAATATGTCAGTGAAAACAGGTAGGTCTGTAAGGCGTTCATTTTGGTCATACTCCAAACTCCCTGGACAAGCCAATGCAGACTCTGAAACAGTACAGCCCCATTTACCACAGCTCTCTGCTTGACCTCGTAGGTTCTGCTAAGAAATTGAGATTATCAACTGCAAAAAAGGAAGGCAGCATTACTTTTTCATGGGAGCATGGGTCACATTAGCTCACTTGGGAGTTTAGGAAAAGTTTGCATCTGACTGCACTATGTGGAGGTACCTTATATTTCTAAGGCTTGTGGCATCTCAAGATAAGTAATAACAATATTTCTCTAAAAAAAAAACAAAACCCTATTCATAGTTTCAACTGAGGTAGCATCATTGCAGCTGCACTAATTTACACCAGTTTAGGATCCTATCTGGAGAATTAGTCAGAATGACAACAGCACGTATTCGTACAAGATAAAGTCTTGAACCCTCAAACCTAAAAATAATCTGCATCCAGGGGCTTTTCAGCCAGGATGCAGAAGGCTCAACACAAGATGCATCTCACAGCACAAGCACTGCAGAATAGTAGTACGTATCACAACCTTGCAACACCTTAAAAAAGTCTGGGTTCCTACTTAGACATTCATAAAAGTACTAACTAGACTACTGCTCTGAAACAACCTCCAAGAGAAGCAAGGCTTGGGAAGGAGAGGCGAGAGGTGATATTCAAACTGCTGAGACAGTTGGAAAAAAAGGACAAGCTTTCAGACTGATAGTCCCATCAGACCTAAGCCTGAAAGTGCATCTGTTTTTTGAACTATGTTGGTTCCACCTAATTAAAGATAATACATTTTCCTGCAGTTCTGCCTAGCATTAAAATAAGCAAAACTAAAACACTTGCATAGAGGATGCTGACTTCTTAGCTAGTCAAGTGCAATGGCTCAAACAAAGTCAGTCTACTGGCAAACCTTTGTAGTTTTTATTTGTTCAAGTACTGAAAGAACAATCATTTCCATCAGGGTAGCTCAAATGGGCAAACATGACTGAGCCAAATAGTAACACAACACAAAGGAATCAAAGATTTACTCTTCTGATATATGATAAACTTAACCATTAAAAGTCTTCCATCTCTGCATTTTCGTGTGCAACTGCACATAAGCACAAAAAAAAGAGATAACAAAGGAAATACACCATGTAAGACTTACTTTCCTCTCTCAAGCACCATCTTACTTTAAAAGACATTTTTGTAGATTGACAGAATCATTCTTTTGTTTGAACTAGAAGGGAACCCATCTCAGGGGGTGCCTTCAGCTGCTATTTCCATGTTTCAAAATATTATTTGCTACATGGATGATTCAGAATTGACTAATTCTACTTCATTATCTTAAATCTTGCTAGGGTTGTACACATCTAGACACATTTTTCATAAGACCAAGATACAAGTCTGCAACGCTTTTCTCTGGCATCTTATGATGTCTAATTTTTTGTTGCTCTTCTATGCCATTTTGGGATCAATCTTACAAATCCTGAACATGCTCAGTGACTGTAGGTTATAGGGCTGATCACAAAAGATTTTCAATATTTTAAATGATTTGGTGTTGGCTTCTGAAACACTTAATAGCAAGGGATTTTTTTTTTTTTTAAGCTCTTCCAATACTGACTTATTTACAGAAAGTAGATCCATTTATACTCAACCCATAGCAGCTAAGTTTCATGTTTCTGTTTTAAACTACTTGGCTCCCTCTAAGTCAAACAGACTCAGTCTGGCCACTTCCATTCAAGACTTTAAAAATGCTTTTTTCTCTGCAATTAATCATCTGTTTGTATCTTAAGCTTTTCAGAAGCAATATTTTAATGACAAATTTGGTATTTAGTTCTGCTAATCTTTGTATTTCACATATCGCTTCAAAGTGCCAACCAACTGGCTACAGAGTTACAGTCTTCATTTTCAGATGTCCCAACTGCTATTTATAATATTTTCAATGACCATAACCCACAAGTTATCTGGGAAAAAATTTAGCAGTGATGTAAATTACAGACATATGGGAAGTACAGAGGGGATTTACCCTACAGATCTCAACTTCACCATCTTCTCCCCTTCTGTAATTCCACATGGCCAGAGCTCTCTATCCAAAGATAGCCCTCCTGCCTCAGCGTTTGCTTCATGTTAATCAGCAATAACAGAGAGAAATGTGAAAGTTTAGGTTATGCATCAGTATTTCAAGAAGTAAAAAACATTATATCTCAAGTTGGAAGGGACCCATAAGGATCAAGCCCAACTCCCAGTAAATACTTAAACTGAAGTATCCCAAGGGTGATCCATCCTCAAAAAAAACCTGAGAAGATGCAACTATTTTCAGAATTGCTCCTCCAGGTTCTTCTGTCAGGTTCCCTATCCGCAAGCCTAATGGACAAAAAGTGCAACAACAGGAAAGTGAACTTTCACACCTACTGCTTTCTTACACATCAGTGCTTATGAAATATTTTATTCAACATGACACAAAATTGTTTGTCTTCTGTTTCAGGGTGAAAGAACATCCAAAGGTTTGAATTCAGCTCCATTTGAACATCATCTGCTGAACTGTCCTCTTCAGCAGCTGAAGCAAAAGACTGTTTACACCACCTCAGCAACAGGTCCCACAGGCACCAGCCTCCTTGGGCTTATTTAAGGCACTCTGGAACCAGCAGCATCCCCTGGAGCCCAAACACTCCTGGTCTGGGGGAAGAATCTCTTGTAATTGAGCAAACCGCTTACCCTCAGCAACCCACTCAAACCTTGCCTGTCACCTTCCTTGATCCCCTGATGCTCCAGACACCAGAGAACTATTCTGCCTGTTTCCCACGGAAATGCAGGCAATACCATCTCTCTGCACGTGTTTATTGCCTACAAGCATCCTCAGCTTTCCTGCCTATTCGCAGGCCAATTTCTGTGAAACACAGCAGAGGTTGCGTTATTACAGTCTGTTATTAGGTCTGGACAGGTCTGATATAAGAATCAGCCAGTTGGGAGCAGGAGCCTGCGTTAGTGCTCCCACTGAATTAAATTCTGCTCAGTATCTGAGGATCCACCTAGGCAATACCCTGAACGCAAAGTCCTTTTTAGATGACTCAACTTACAAAACAGCCCAAACCCAACCATGAAGGCAGGCAGGTGGGATTTGTCTGTTCCGCTCACATTTTGATATAGTGAAAATGGAAGAACTGTGTGAGGAAAATGAAAGAGAAGTGTTTTTTCCTATGTATATAAAGTTTGTGTCACACCTGCTGACATCTGTGAACAACAAATGTCCATAATATTGTGAATCTGAGAAGAAATTTCTTTTCAGCTATCTGCAAATGAGGTCAATTTCTTTCTTATGTGGTTTTGACAGGCTAATATTTACACTCAGCTTATGTGAAAGCTATGTATGTATAGCTTGTCAACAGCCCAGATTTTTCAGGTTTCTCACGCACTAGACTGAACCGCCAGGGAAGGCACCTTCCTCTCGTGGGCAGCCGAGCCCTGGCCCCTGCACCAACACACTGAACATGGGGAGGTGAGCAGAGAACCCACCCCCTGCCTGGGCCGCAGTGCTGACGGGAGCAATACCCCAGGTTGTGTCAAAGGCAACTTTCTGGCCTGGCACAGTGAGGGATCCCAGCCAGATGCACCAACTCTTACTCACGCCCATGCCCAGCAGCAAAACTGCCCTGCAGCTCTGACACACTAGTGAAAAGAACCGATTCCTCCCTCCTCTGTGCACCCATCAGGTATTTTATTTTACTTCTAGATGCATCCCTCCATAGCCAACACCAAGGTCACGTCAGCATTTCTAGTTTGCTTCCTCAGCTTGAGATACAAGTTTGCTTACAGCAGTTCACCTTTCACCTTTTCTAGCTCTTCCAACACCCTCAAAAAGTCATTTACATTTTCTTTATTTCCAGGCAGTAAAAGACAGACAAGTACACAAACCTGCCACTGTCAACAATTATGACTAACATATGCTTACAGTTGGTTTGGTACAATAGCCCCTACAGACATATTACAGCTTACAGACTCCTGTTTGTAGATTCTCTGAAGTTTTGTCAATGCAAACTGGGAAGTCAGCTTGCATTTTCAGGGTTTGCCTTCTGGTTTTTGGTTGGTTGGTTTTTAAAACTGTACCTTTTCCCCTTTCTCCAGATATCCCTTCCTCTCTTCTATCCTAATAGAAACATAATTAAATTTTATAAAGTATTTGCTGAATGCTATCTAATATTACATACAACAGGTACAAAGCAAGTTATCCCCTGCTATGCTTTTTAACATCATACTTCATCCTGTACACAGCAATGACACTGTCTTGCACACTATTGTTACAATTAAATTGACAGTTGACAATCAAACTCTCACCAACATTCTCCCAGATTTGTATAGCTACCTATATCAAACCTACTCAAAAATTACCACCTAAATAAGTTATGCCATTTTTTTTGTCTTCCTTTAGGAATGCTAGCTGCTATCCAAAAAAAAAAAAAAAAAAAAGGTTTTCCAGCAAAGACAACACTGATGTTAGAGACAGTGTAAGTTTTACCATTACCTACAGGATACGACCACAGAATGTTTGTGGAGCACACTGAAATCCTTTCTGACAGCTCAGCCTCCAGGGAGCATTTCTGCTGTAAAAACCTTACTTTAATCAGGCAGTAAGAGGCAATAGATTCCCCTGGTGCACAGCTAAGCTTCCTCTCCCACCACCTTCCACAACCTGCATGATAGCTCCGTCTCTTCAGTTGATAAATTCTTGCTTGTCAGCAAACCCACCGCACACAGCAGTGCCACACACCGAGTGCAGCCCCAAGGGCAGAGGCAGCACAGGGCACTGTCTTGCTCCCACACCCGCAGCGCCGCAGCTATCCCGCAGGCAGCTCACCCACCGGCCACAAAACCCGCATCATCCAGGACCAGCTCGGAGACCAAGCACTGCAGAAAGAACACTTCAAAAATAGACAGATTCACGGCTTTTAGGTATAATGGTATTACCTTCAATTAACCCATTCATCACAAGTAAGTTTTGAAGTAGCAATTTCCAGCAGCAATATAAACAGAGGAAACTGCCTAGAGAGAAAAGAAAGTAGCATTCTGTAAGATAAACAGATGTCCCTTTGGTGTAACACTTGGCCTACCATGCCTGCGTCTGTCAGAACAAATGTACATTAGTTTCAGATCAAAGCTCCAAAACTATTAAACATAAAAAATACTACTAGCTCCTCCAGCTCCGATACCTTAGGTCAGCTTGTTGCTTTCACTCCTTGGTATTGCCACACATGAACCACGCTACAAATATTTTTTTTGTAGAGTCAATAAATTATCGTTTTCCTATGCCACCCTCTTCCAAACAGTGTATGTGTGTTCTGTATGCCAGAGACATGACAAGGTCCATTAGACAGCAAGAGACTATTCTCATGTCTTTGAATATTCCGGACAGGGCCCGGTGGGAGGCTTACTGCAGACAAGACAAATAAGATTCCAACCAAATGACACCCCTGAGATGGCCAGGCCTCAGCCACTGCAGGAGGTAATGACGATGATGATGACAATATTGATGCTTGTCAGCTACAGTCTGCAAGTTTGTACAACATCAAAAACATGCCAACAGGAAAATTATGTATTGAGCTAAAAAAGCCTGTTACTCTTCAAGTGGAGCATGTGAAACAAGTAGAGGCTTTTACTGGCAATTCTACAGGAACTTTACCATTCACTTTGCTAGGTGCCTTTTGCTTCTGCTTCCTCTAAAGAGATATCCTGTTAATTTTTCTTTTTCCTAGTTAAGTACATCTCTTCAATAGGACTTTCCAAGACCTGTAGTTTTAAGTTATAGTCGTCTCAGTCTGTAGAAGAGGAAGATACAACCAGCTGGATTTCATAAACTGCTTAGAGCATTTTGAAATTAATTGCATGTTACCTTTTTTTATTGTTTATTGAAGGGGATCTTTCTAAAACCTCAGAGAGGGTGTTTCTTTTATCAAGATGCCAAAAAATTGCAGTACTTTTACGTGAACCTCTACCTCTCTGATCAAAAGGCATCTCATCATTTGGGAAAAAAATCAGGTGCCCACTCCTATTTAAAAACATAAAATAAAATGCAGGGAGTGGAATTTCTGCTAAGCTCTGACTCACTGATGGAAATGCAGCTACACCGCCTGAGAACACAGACCCATCATAACTTCACTTAAATTTAATTTCTATACATTCTGTCAGATCTCTATGGCAGAAATCCCAAATCTCTGGCAACTATTGAGCATTCCAGATGTATCAAACTCAGTACATAGATGAAAGAACAGGACATGGATGAACTTGGAAAGAACAGACTTCCACGTGTGGCAGCCTCATTGAGGTGTAGACCCTATGCGCATCCCCATGGCAGGCCTCAGGGAGGAGGACCTTAATAAATCCTGAAACTGCAACCGCGCTGAACTAACAAGCCATCTTGCCCTTCACCTTGTGGAAACAGGATTTAATGCCCAATCTCCCGGCTCGCAGCATTTTCAAGAAGCCCAACTCACCAAAAGACAAACCCAGAGAGCTGAAAACCAATTCTTATGGTTTGGTTGAACAGAAATGTTCCACAGCACCCCCGCATCCACCCAGTTCCCACCCCCAGGAAAGAATCTACATCACCAAGAGCCACCCTGGGCTTTCCAGCAAGGGATGAGGCCTGACTTCCCCTACGACACCCACGCTGTTAAAGTAAATAGGTCCTCCTTTTACATGCCAGCCACAAGGTTGTGATTTAAGGAGACCTCGCTGCTGTTCTTGCAGGAGGGGCAGCAGCCCAGGTGTGTAGCTGCAGCACACTGGCTGGTCATTTCAACACAGCTGTTTGCACAATGCACAAAGCTGGCAGTGGCAACATCTCAATTGCTTTCCCCCCCTCTCTGCTTAGCAAGTGCGCTTTGCTTTGCATTTCAGCTGTGCCAAGTGGGCACACTTGGCTAGTTACCCCAAATGAGCTGACAAACAGTAACACACTGAACTGTTTATTGCACTGCATTTGATCATGAGCTTGTACCAGTAATCTTTTGTTGGCTGCAAAAGGAGCAGCACTGCAAAACAAATCCAGCTCTCAAAAAAGCTGCTGCTGGAAAAAGGGGGGAAGAAATTGTTAGGAGGCTTTCTGCAGTGCCCTGATCCTTCGGAAAGTTGCCTTAGTATGAACAGCAGGACTTCAGGATCTGTCCTGTTCCCATCTACTCTGCCCAACATCAGGTGTTCACACAAGCTGCATTCAACTTTAGAGAAAAAGATACTTTCACACTACTATAACTGGCAGAACTCATGTTTCTCAGGTACATACACACAAGTTACCATAATACCGTAACAGTTTTAGTCTCACAAGTTAATAGTTCCTAAAAATTTTCCAGTTGGATACGAGATCCCACAGGTGTGTTCCTCAACTATTTTCTGCAGTTATCCTCAAAACTGTCTGCAGACTGCTGCTGAAAAACAGGGATGTGAAGCAGCAGTACAGTACACACAGGCTGCGCTCCTGATGCACAACTCACATCTTTTATTTCTACTCCAGAAACCAACTTCATTTCCGACAGCTCATGTCCTTACCCAGCAAATGGAACAACGTTACCTTACCTTTGCATTGAGCATTTATCAACTGCAGCAGGCATCAGAAATTAACATTACATAAATCACATCTTCAGAAAGGAAAAACCAAATGAAGCAACTGTTGCATTTTTAAACTTCCCATAAACCCAAATAAATATCTCAGTTAATGAGTGCCTGTGATAATGAAGAGATGGCAGGTTTGTTAGGAAATATTTAACTATCTTTAAAGGTTACAATTTGTAATTGTTTCAGGTCTGTACTTCTCTGTTCTCCCAAGTAACTGGTTTTGAAAGACAGGTATCCTCAACTTTTTCCTTTCTGCACACCACCACCCCCCAAAAAAAAAAAAAAAAAAAAATCAGCTTCACAATATAATTCCATGATGTTTTCATGTAGCTTTTGTGATTCTTTTTTCTCACTTCACCTTTTTCATTTACCATGAAAACAAGACAATAGACACTTCCAAATTTAGTATACATGTATATATGTGTGCTTGTTCAACTTTACATAATTTCATCCTCCCATCATCTTTATTTTGCTCTAAACCAAACCACTTTTCCACTTTCCATTCCAAGAAAATGTAAGCTCATCAACAAGAATACAGTGCTCATGACGGAATACAGCCCCAGGCACCAGCAGTGGGCAAGAAAAAGACCCATCTTTTAGAAGAAGGAAATGAGCAGACTTCAGGAACATTCCCACAGCATTTACAAATGCATACATCTTCCTGATGCACCAGCCATTAATTCAGAGCCTGCTGTACATAAACTGTCTGAAATTAAGAGGATCCAGCATTACAATTTCTTCTCCTCACTAAAAGAAAATGCACCAAAGAAAATTACTATTATCATAACACTGTGAAACCCAATGAAAATGCATGTATCTAGTATTATTGGAAACTTTTACATTCTTATAAAAATATTCTCCCCATTTTTATTTGACATTTTTTTATATTAAGGCATGAAGGGTAAGATTCTTCAGTTCTTAGGTATATTAAAGCCTGGGCAGGCAACACGGGCCCTGCACTATTTTGCTCATCTCATCTGTTACATATGGGCATAGAAGGAAAAGGCAGGCTTGACCTGCCTGAAAGAAAACAAATATGTAAAGTGAAATTGAGCACATTTTCTTTCATTCCTAGCATGGAATTCACTAGATCACACTGTACCTCTTGGTCATATGTTCTGCCTCTGATTTCTGTAATTAAACACGTGTAAGGGAACACAAGTGTAAATATTACGAGCCAGCTATTAACACCTAACCACACACTCTCTCTCACACCTTCCTCAAGAATGGAGAAACAGACTCTCCTGTTGCAAAGTATCTGCTTACACCAGTTTAGCCAAGGAAAAGTGTTTCACTGCCAATTAGCAAAGCAAACTGCTAGACAACGGAGGCTGCAAAGACACCTAAGTGCCCACCGACTTTTGTGTCAGAAGCATTGATTCTTCTCCCTCTTCCTCCTGCCAGTCTAGATTTCCAGCCTCTACCCAGGAGGTGCTTATTTCTTGTCCCCACAGCATTAACAACAATCCCTATGAAGAGCGGCAGAGTCTAGAAAGTACCCAAAATAAGGCCAGACAGGGAAGCACCAAACTGTGATCTGAGAAGTCAGAGAAAGGTTGAGAATCTCTGACAGCCACCTCTGCAGCCCTGCTCTGCTCTGATGGAGGATCTCCACACCGCTACGAGCTGGAAAAGCCTTTCGATGTGGTTTAAGGAGGCTGAAAGTAACAGCCTCAGCCAAATGTGACAGTGGACGTAAGCATGGTCACAGGAAGAAAAAGAAAGGAATAAAACCCTCTGTATCCCACTAATGACACCTTAAATCCCATACTGCAAATACACATGCAGAAGTTGAAAAGGAAAGAAAATAAAGCCCAGGCTGAGAGTCATCTTTAACAAACCCTAGGAATGTGAATAATCTGTTTGCACCACATTTCGTCACACTAATAAAGCCAGCTGGGTTATAGTATCTTCTACAGGCTGAAGATTTTCCTACCTTTTCCCAAGAGAACTGATGGCACCCAAATCCTTCTGGAGTTTTGAATGCTTCAATTTAAAGTAAATTGATCAACAAGAGACAGAAAGCATGCCAAGAACAAAGCAAATTCTTAATTATTCAAACACCACTTGTTTTGTTCTAATGAAATTATAGTTCAATAATTAGCTATTAAAAGTCTGCAACAGGTCCCAGTTCTCACAACTTGCCTCTAGCTTCAGCTCCCATTTGTATTACCATCTGATCACTCCTACCATCAGTTATATTTAAGTCTTTCCATAGTTCCATAAACATGCAAAGCTCTTTAGAAGAGAAACACTATGTTTTCAAAGACATGCTGAAGTAAGTTACATGTAAAAAGAAATCTAGGGGTAGAAAACTGTCCTATAAAACTAAGCACATGCTTGTTTTATAGCAATTCATTCCAGAATCCATTGCAACAACAAGACCAAGATCAATATCCCATCAGTGAAGATTTCCTGGGCACTTGGTGAAGGTTATAATCCTACACCGCTGCTGACACACTAGCACTGCCTGGGAGACTGCCTCACTGCGTCCCCAGGATCTGGCATAGAAAAACCACACCCCTGTAAAAGCCATCTCCAAATCAGTTAATTATCACACTTTATAGAGAATCTTACAACCATTCAGCACTTCACATGCTCAGTGTAATTCAAAATAAACTCAAGGATCTTTATGACTACAACATGACCCTTTTTCTTTCTTTTCTGTATTTAATCTTGCAGCTTCACTGTTGAAAAGCTGCCTATCTCACTGTGTTACACATGCATCTCAGAAGGTTTAAGTTTTCCATTCCAACCTATTCCCTTATAGCTCTACTCAGCAGCACCTGAAATCATAGCGCAGCAGTAAGGACCCTCTGCACAGAGCTGCGCCTCTCCACACCCCCTACGGTTTAAACAGACACAGGGAAAGGAAGAATTATTCCTGCTTTGCAGGTGTCAAACTGAAAGCAAAGTAAGAAGTCTTACATTTTAAGAAACGAGAGGAATGGTTAAGGAAACAATGGGAAACTTGCTTTCATTTAGCAAGTTATCTGCATGGTCCTGGCTAAGTCAAAGACCTGGAAACAAAATCAAAGCTGAGGATGCCACTGAGCTCCAGCCGCTCACCAGCAGCCATGCTCAGGGGCCCTGGGGCAGAACGTCCAGCACATATTCACTGCGCTGCAAAAATAAAGGCGAGCACACTACGGAATAACCAGTCTGAAATACAGTTAATATAAAACCAGGAAAAAATGCAAGATGCCTGTTAGAGGATTACAAGCCTGGCATTACTTTAGAAATAACACTGAAGTGAAAAGGCTAAGGAAGCCTAGAGGTGTAACAGAAATTTGGTCTTTGAACTGAGCAGTTATCAAGTCTCTACAATGTATCCCCATGTCCTCACATAAAAAACTGGGAAAGCTCTTTGGTACATGTGACCAAAGGATGGCAGTAATGTCAGACACCAGCAACACAAATTATAGGCCTGAAAGAGAAAGAACTACAGCAACACATGAGAACTCAATAGAACTCAATAGAGAAAAAACCTGTAGAAGGTTACAAACAAATTAACAGATAGTACAGAGGAAGAGAAGGGACTAGTGAGATTAAGATTTTAGCAAACATTTTCTAACTCATGACAAGACCTGGAATTTAACACACAACTAGGCAAAACAGCAGCAAGTGTACAGTAATTAAATAGTTAGCTAAGAAAGACAGACACTGATCAATCAAGTAAATCTTTCCATACTTTGTGACTTCTAAGGGCCAATTTCATCCCAAATGTTTCCTTTTGATCAAGTTGCACCAAGAATTAATTTGTCTCTGTAATTCTGTATGAGGCTTGAGGCTACGAGGCTCAGGAGTTATCGTTTGGGAATAGCAGGCAACAGCATTAAAAACCTCCATGCTATACATCACTGCTTGCGGGTGGCACATCTCTGGGCAAAGGCACCCACGCCTCACGCCGCTATGCCATCGCAAAGCAGAGCTACATGGGGAGCTGCCCTGGGGCAGCCAGCTCTCCATCCCCATCCTGCTACCCAGGAAGGAGCTGGTGGGAACCGCAGCGCCGACGCTCCAGATGAGCAGCAGCTCGGCCCATTCTTCCCAAAAGGCCAGGAGGAGCTGGGTGGCCAGGACGCTTGGAGGGGCAGGTGGGTCACACTGCCCTCCACGGGGGAGGGATGCAAAGCAGCATGGCACCCCGCGCGGAGCCAGCCCCTATCCAGCCCAAGCAGAGGCTGCAGCACAAGAGCATTTTCTGGCCCACAGGCTCTGCTGAAGCTATGCAGCTCCCCCTGTTGAAATCAAAGCTTATTCATTGGGATTATTTTTATTTGGGTTTTTGATGCTTCACGTCAAAGTTCAGAACTGGCTGGTCTTCCTTGCAGCACAGGAAACTCCCCAACTAATGCGGTGGTTCTCAAATTATGGGCTGTTCAAGTGACAGAGCTAGTGCTCAGCCCACTACTTGCTATGGAGATGCTCAACACGTTCCTTTAAAGAGATAAATAAAGCAGGTCACAGGAGAGGCATCCTTAGAATGATACAATCCACTTAAGAACATTTATTCCTTGAATCATTTCTTTCCTTGATATTTTCTTGAAAACTTCTTTCCCTGAATCATTTTCTTATTTGTAAGATTTTGTCCATTTCTCTGTGCTTTGGCAAAGAAATTAAATACTGAAAAGTTTCTCAGAAAATACCTATTGTTTAAAAAGATAGTTTTCAGCAATTTGTAACATCTTTGATCCAGAACAGTTACTGATCCTGGGTTGGTGAGGGTGGTGGTAAGGCATTACAAAACAGCATTTTGTCTGAAGTGCCATAGGAACAACCCTAAGCAGTAAGAACTTGGTCAGGTCTTATGCATAACACAGGCACCGCAAATTCAGTTTGTGCTGTAAACACAGTAATTCTGATTGAATTAGGTCAAGCACTTTAGAGATGGGGCAAAACAGAAGGAAGAGAGGAAAGACAAGAATTCCAACTAAACGTGATTTTAAAGTTGCCAATGATAACGCTAAAAGAAAAAAAAACTCAACTGCTCCTCTGGTTATTGACAATTACCAACATTTCAATTGTGAGAGATTCTGAAACAGAATTCAGCTAGACTTCTGATAACATTATACCATACCTTCTCTGATAAACTGTATGGATTAGACTTCTTGAGCCTCTCTGTATTCCACATTTTCCATTTTTAAATCACTTCTGTAATTATTCTCTAAGTACACTTCATCATTGTTTCTCAAGCAAATAGAAACAGAGGTATCATTCCTGTTCCAGACTCATGCATACACAGTTCTCATGTGTATGGGGCCTCTACACAGTATATACTTATTTCACTTTTAAAGGCAATTTCAGCCACATCACCACACCGAGAGCTCATGCTGAGCTCTCGCAATCTCTTTGATAAGTTCTTTTCTACAAGCACAGCCTCCGTTTCCCATTTTTTTGGAAAGTGAAAGATGTGTTCATTTATGCTTTTCTTCACAATTTAGATAATATTGCATATTAGCCATTTCTTCATTGTAACTACTCTTCAACTGCTATGTTAAAAAGTAAAAATGTTGTGCTTTAGTTTTCCCCAAATTTCCATTATATGAACCCTTTTACTTAAATCAATTAATAGCAACTCTTGAAAATGATGTCTGGTGAAATTCTTCTTTCATATATTACTCTAAATTCCTATTGTTACTACTGTACTGATGAGTCCTTGGGATGGAGGTAAGAAAGCTCCACACAAACTGAAAACAAAAGTTAGTGGCTTCCTCAGCCAGTTCACAGAGTTCTGTACCTTTGGGGCTGACGGGTAAAACAGCATATGGGTAAACAGACAGGGACAGATCTATACAAAGGCAAAAGAGTGGTTATCATGAGAGGCATTGATCTCAAGACACCAGCTGTTTCAGTACTGGTGCAGGAAAGGTTAATGGAAAGCCTCGAGAAAGAATAAAGACGACCTTTACCAGTAAAGGAACAGTTTGAAAGAAGACACCACACACCTTGGAAATTCAACAGTTAAAAAGCCAAAAGAGATTTCCAAGGAGAAGGCATCTGCCATTGCACACAGGCAGTGGTGAGGAGGGAGAGAATGCCCCACTGCAAGAGAAAACATTGAACTTGTTGGACCAGAGGAAGCATCTTTGCTTTCCTTCTGCATTTCTGATGTGAAATCCTGCCAGGCTGAGGTCACAGCCTCTGCAATACGGGAGAGAAGACAGAAGCAGCTAATCACATTGAAGAGGGAACAAGTATCAGCTGTGTACATGCATTTAGTGCTCCTCCTCAATCTGTGAAGTGTGTCAAGGCATGCATCCTGATTTTGGCTGGGATAGAGTTTATTTTCCTCCTAGTAGCTGATAGTGCTGTGTTTGGGATTTAGGATGAGATTAACGTCAATAACACACTGATGTTTTAGTTGCTGCTGAGCAGTGGTCAAAGACTGCAGCCTCTCATACTGCCCTGCCAGCAAGCAGGCTGGGGGGCACAATGAGGTGGGAGGGGACACAGCCAGGATAGCTGACCCAAGGGCCAAAGGGATGCCCCATACTATTTGACATCATGCTTATATATAAACCAGGGGAAAGCTGGCCAGAGGCCACTGCTCAGGAACCAGCTGGGCATCAGTCTGCAGGTGGTGAGCAACTGCACCATGCATCGCTTGTTTAGTATATTTAATTTTTATCATTACTTTCATATTCTATCCTATTAAATAGCCTTTATTTCAACCCACAAATTTCACTTTTTTCCCCCTCAATTCTCTCCCCCATCCTACAGAGTGAGGGAAGTGAGCGAGCAGCCGTGAGCTGTCTGCCGGGACGGTCTGTTTGGCACCCAACACAGGGCCTGAAGTGGTGAGACCAGATCTGACCACAGCATGTTAAAACAAGCTTGTTACAAGTTGCATTATGTAACACCTTACTCACTGTTTATGTTCTCTGTTGAGATGTTCATCACCTCCAGAGGCTGGGCTACCATTATCATTTTGTTGTAGTTTGTAACAGTGGCTTATGACATAATAAAATTGCTGTTTGTAAGACTAATCTGGTATTTGTACTCAAGCATTGCCATCATCTCTGTATTTCAGGAACAAACCCTCAAAAACTAGTAACAACACCTTTTACCTTTTCTCCTCAGAGAGCCAATCTGTGGGCGAGATCTTCCTCCACCTTTCCCTTCTCTATCCCAGCCAAAACCAGGGCAGCATGTCACTCTGTGAAGCACTGCTTCCCTCTGAGAAACAGGACCCAAATTCTGCCATATCACAAATTTTGAGACTGCTTAGTAGAGTTTTACTTTAGTCTCTTCAAATTTAAAGCTATTATCCTTGCTTTATCCTACTCTTTAGCAAAACTGTGTACTAAAGTGAAAGGGTATTTAAGCTCTGGTATTTGGATTTAATTACCCCTACTCCATCGTGACAATGAGCAAAGCTTTTTTCAGAGCTTTGTTTTTGGTCATCACAAAAATAGAAGACTAAGGGCCAAAACCAAAACAAACAAAAAAACAACGAACAGATGGATAGCAATATTGACAGCCCTGAACCCTGAAAAATCACCAGTCATTCTCTGTAAGGATCACAGTGTTTGAATTGCATTTTAATTGCTTTGCAAGCTTCTAAAGTCCCTTTAGGTCATAAAGGTTTTCTTACTGTCTGGTTACAAAAAGAAACACTAAATATCATAAGATCAGTGATAAAACTGAAAATATTGAAGTAGTTTGCATAATTAGTACATTATCTTCATGTTGGAGTCAAGAATCCTCCTTCCATCAGAATTTTAAAGTTTACATAACCTCACAGTTGTACTTTTAAACTTCCAACATTTAGATTAGAAATGACAAAACCTATTTTCTCCTCAATTATTAACTGAATGTAAGGAGTGCTGTCTGTTGAACTCAGGAGAGCAGATTTTCTCAAACTCCGACCCATTGTCAACCATTTTAAGCCGACAAAAATCTTTTCTGGAGCTTGATGTTACTTCCCCTTTTAGTAATATTTATGCTTAATTAGTATAATTAATATTTACTCATATAATTAATAAATTATTGCACAGCAAGTATGATAAAAGGTATTGGAATTAGGATCAGAGGCTAAAAATATAGAAGCTATATTAGACAGCCTGGGGCCCCAAAAGACAGCAACGTACTACAAAACCCTGAGAAAACTTGATGACAGACAAGAAAACCAGGAGAAACAGAATTAACACAGAAAAATCAGAGGCAGAAACAAATAGCAAAACCAAATAACTTGGACCCTGAAGTTCAGGAACGGTTTTCTTCTCCTCTGAGCCTGTCCTGCTCTTCGCTCCTCAGACTCTGCTCCTAGGAGCAGCTCCCAGCCCACACCCGCTCCGAGCAGGGCTCTGTCGTGGAAGCCAGCCTGCCCTCGGAGTGCAGCCTCCCTAGGGCTTCCCTCTGCTCTGCCTCTCCACGTTAGGCAAAATGTGCAAACCCAGTCCATCTTCCACACTAAATAATTAAGTACAGCATGAATAAAAACACGTTATCCCCCACCTATCAGGCTTCCAGAGATTTTATTGTTTCTTTTAAGTAGCCTTTCACGAGCTGTACTTCACAAAATAGAAATTCAAACTCAGAATTGCTTGAGGTCGTTTGGAAACCTTCAGCTCTGCAGATCTATTTGTGTAAGAAAGACTCCTGACATTAATAAGAAGGTAACAAATTATTAGTTACTCTTAAAGCCTTAAATTATTAGTATTAAATTGCTCTGGAAAAGATACGGGAAATTCAATTGTATGAGATACACAAGATAATTTTTAAAAATCGTAATACAAGGTCATAAAAAGGAAGGAATTACTATCTTCCCTTGAAATAAAACCAAATCCAACAACTTGATGACACATTCCAAAGAGAAAAGGTAAACATTTTCCATTTGCTCAAATTATTTTTCCATCTGCGAAGACGCAAAGATTTTTTTATTCCAACCTAATAAAAGTATTCAGACAGCTCCCAACTCCTTCTCAAGGTCTAAATAATCTCACTTTTGTGATTCAGAGGTAAATTCAATGTTTACAGTATTCAATTAATCTCCAGACAGGTGACAGAGCTAATAACATCTTGGTTGGGTAAATGGAAAAAAAAGATTAAGACCAGCCACAGTTGCCTGTGTAATCATCCTTTGTTGCCAAGACTGGGAGGTGGTTCCAGAGCAGCTTCTTACTTTGATGGCCATTTAGTCACATTGAGTAAGAAGAAATAAGCCCAGACAGCTGGAACAGCAGCACGGCTCACCCGCAGCCATCCTCTCCCTGCACTTCAGAGTGCGTCATCATCACAGAAATGTCACGAGTAACTTAAGAATTGACATCTCCAGCCAATTGAAAGTAAGAGTCAGTGATGTTACTGGGCTTGACGATTAAAATAGCAGTCACAGTGAGCAATCATCTAAAACCAAAAATTGTATGTTTAAATTAATGCTCAAAAAATCAAAGTATTCTATAAATCAAGCTTTTAATTGCTGACCTTTTGAAACCAGGCCTATATAGACTGTCTAGACTGGACAAAGGAAAGAGAAACTGTGCATCAAGAGCGTTTGGCTGGCTGGGTTACAGCAAAAAATAGTTGATGTCAGTCCATATCCACCACCCATCCACAGAACCCCGAGTCTTGCATAAACACTACCCAGTGGACGTGCTCCGGTAATCTCATACAGGTTATGAAACAAGCAGTATCTCGAATCAGACATTTGAAGAAACTCTGCAGAACAACAGGCTTTAACACATTTCCTAATCTTCTCTTCCAAAACTTAACAGAGCTAGATTTTCTGCAGATTCCCCAATATTTACGTATGGGTGCAGTTGTCCAAACAAGTTTACAACACTGTTGCAACACCTGTCTAAATACTGATAAAGGTTTATTTAACACAATATTTATTCTCCTTGTAACAGAGATAGCCATTTGAAATGCATTTAGAACATCAAACAAAGCACAGACAATAGAAAACAAAACACAAATTGCCATTACCCAAGTATCAAAATCATCTCAATCTGCTTCCTGCACCAAAGTTTTGACAGTAGTGATAGAAAAGGATATTAAATTAAACCAACAGATTTTGTTGCTACAGGTGAGAAAATGGAAAAAAGATGATACTTCAGTTGGACTTCAATTTTTCACCTCAAGCACACCAAAAAATAATTTATTTTTTTTAAACAATCAATTATAGATGATGCTTACAACTAAGGGAAGTTTATTTAAAGATCAATGACAGCATGGTATATGTTATTGGCCTGTCTCAGCCTCTATATCATTGTCAAACTTAATTGTGGTTACTTGAAGTGAAACAAACGCATTAAAACATGCTGCCATATTACGTTAACAGATCTGAAGTTGTACATGTCATTCCATTACACTGCATCTTAAACTGATTTAATACTGTGTAATACAACATGACAAATTAGTAAACAAAGAATAACAAGCCTGTCTACTTGATATCAAGTTACTTAGCAAGTTAAGATCATTTTATATAGAAGGAAAACCCATCCCCCTCTGCTGACTGTTTGAAAGGGTTTTTTTTCTATATACCTGGCCAAGGTATTGCCCTAGTATTTGCATTTCTCTTGACTTTCTAAGTAAAACATTCCTATAGCAGCCCTGTAAGGCAAGTAGAACCATTTCCCATTTCACAGACAAGAGGTTAAGCAACAGAGGAAGCCTAAAGGATATATCCAAAGTCAAACAAAAAGCCTTTGTGAGCACTGTTTCCCCAGCTGCTAGCCAAGCCTCTTTAACCACAGGACAATTCTGTATTAAGTCTTAGGACTGCAAAATCACAAGTTGGATTAGGAAAGAATTATGCTTGAAAGAATTAAAGTATCAAGTATGCAATAGTTGCTTTTTTGCACATGCCACTCAGCCACGCACACACATCCTTGGCCTCATGAGCAGTCAACCTCACTCTTCCCATCTGAGCCAGGCTGCTGCAGTCACACAGCAGACAAGATATCGAGCAACATGAGCAAAGACCACCACATGCTAGAGACTGTTTGGGGAAGGTATCACTATATACTTCTTCCATATCTATACCCTTCCTCAGGTATATGGTACTAGACACCGCACACAAAAAGATAAAACAGAAGAGACTGCAGACTAACAGACAGACCTTCGGCTTGAACCAACACTGCTACCCCTACAACGCAGAGAAAGAGCTTCAGAAGCCAAACATTAAGTCTAATGAGAGAGAATAACTTATGCTTTGAAGTGAGGCCAACAGCATACCTGGTAAAACAGTGTGTCACAGCGACAACGAATTCACAGTAGAAAAGCAGATACTAAAAGCTTGGTAATAAACCACCAGCGCTCACTGCCTGGTCCTCTGGTGCCAGCGGGGTCTCAGGGACCACTCTCACCTGGCACAGGCAGCACAACCACAGCAGAAGGCTGGGGTTCAAGATCCACAAGACCCTAAACTCAATCCCAGCTGACAGTGATCCTCCTGAGATGGTCCAGCACATGGGTTTTTCCAGAGGGGTAATGAACAAGGAAAGAGATAACTGCCAAATGCTCCTTCCCTGGCATTCTAAGAAGCACATCTCTGAAAACCCAGCAGAAAACCCAGAGTGGGATACGCTCCCTCCTGGAAAGAGGTTTTCACACCCTATTTGAACATACTCCTGACCCTAACCCCACACTAAACAGACCTGGCAGGTCTCCACGGCGCAGCGGAGGACTGAGCAGGCAGACACTGCTACAATCGAGCAGAAGGCTGCTTTATCTTAATCTGATTATGGGTGGAAAATAACGTGCAGGCTTCTGTGTGGCATAGACTCACCTCTGACTCCTACAGTGCAGGGCTGAGCAGTAGTGTAGCAGTATTCTGACAGCCTGATCCACTGCTTGGGAACAAGATCATCATAAGCAAGCACAAGCACAGTCCCGCCGAGTGTGGGAATCGATCCCGTTCTGCCTTTCTTTTAGCCCTTCGTTTGTAGCTGCCAGTCTTCTTCCATCTCCATTTTCTGTAGAGAAAGTCAGAGGAGTTCAATCAGTATACAGGGTAAGGAGACAAAGGCCAATCACCGTAATTCCCACTAGAAGCCAGGTAGGGAGACTTACAGCCTAACAATGAGGGAAAAAAATAGATTCTAAAGAAAAGCAAATCTCCCCAAACTGAAAGAACACCATGCTGCAGAAGGCCAAAACAAGTGCTCAAAGCTGCATTTCAAATCCATGGGTGGACATTATCTCGAACATTGTTTTGAGAACAGAAAAGACTCTCCTCAAATTATTAAACCGATTTCAGGTGAGATCCTTCTGCCAGACCCATGAGAAGATTCTGCACTCCACAGCAAATCTAGCCTCCCAGATGAGAAAGGAACAAGACCAGCACTCTTGACCCCAACAGCTTTTAATGCTTACTTCACCCCATGCCAAACCAGGCCTGGAATTCAAAATCCAACTTCCAGCAGCTTGGAAGCAAAAGCAGGAAAAGAGAGGGAAGGGCCAGCTGGGCAAGGACTTGCACTACTGGGAAACCATCGGTTTGCCTTAAACTCCGAGCAAGATGGTTTCTCCAGCTCAAGGCTGTGCTTGGTGGCTGCTGTTGGGTGGCTCTGCTGCCTGAGCAACTGATGCACCAAAGCTTGGCACACTTGAAGATGGGGCAATTACAGCATTGATTTGATAAGCTTCAGTAAGGAGAACACCATGTATTTCAAAGCCAAAAGGCAGCTCTAAGGCAAGTTCAGTCCCACCACTCCATTTTCATCTGGACTGGAGCTTTAGTCTGGCCTCATCCAATGACTCATGATCAGCATCTTTAAAATTCAACTAGAAACAAAGATAAAGCCATAAGATAAGTACAGACATACTCAAAGCTGCAGACTTTTCTATTTGCTTTTTTTCAGCTAACAGTTTGGTCACTATAGAGTCAGACTACTTAAATAGGTTTTAAATCTTGCAGACCTTTGAAGACTTTCTGTCACACAGAAAACAACTGTAGCAGACTGAAAGTTTTGGCAGTTTATAGTTATCTGTTGGGGTTTCTCTTACAGATAATTATAAGAGATTCTCTTTTACAGTTCAACTAATTACACAACTTCCTTTGTCCATTAATGTCACTGATACTCTGGCCTCAGCCCTGCAAGGGTGTCCTCATGGAGATGGAGAAACAGAAGAAACCAGAAGAGTCCTGTTATCTTTAAACACCTTGAAAAATCTAAGACTCCCGGTACTTTCATCACTGTTTTCCTAGTCATTTTGGTTCCAGGCAGAGAGAGCAATTAAGTGCACGCTGCTATTTAAAAGCACAGGGATAAACACACTGAAATTAAACAAAACAACTAATCTAGTAAGTATAAAAGCATAGTTTATATCTTTGACACAGCTACATTTCATCTCAGTGCAAAGAAACTGAATTTCATTTCCTAAAGATCAAATAGCTTTCAAATCTGGAAAAGTCTGAAGTCCAGATCTAGGAATGAACAGAAAGTGGAGATTTCTTTTTAGTTTCTATGGAAGCAATTCTTTCAGTTTTATTTGTAAAACTGGCTAAACTCATGAGTCAGACTTTTCTACTGGAAGACTTTGTAACATATGTAGATACTGTAGTCTAAGGAAAAGCACTATTCTGTGTTGAGTGGCCATGACAATCCATTAAATGAAGCAACTATATTAGGAAAATATGTCTGCTGTTTTATTAGCTGTTCTGAGGCAGACATGATGATCTGAGCCTAGAAGATTTATACAGACAGTATATTTTATTACATCAAGTACTGGAACCGGGGAGAAAAAAGAAAAAAAAAAAAAAGACAAGCTCTTAGACACATGAGCCATGCAGACAGTTGTCCCCATTACAACAGTCAGTCTAATAAAATATATTACTTCTTACTATAAACCTTCCTTCTCTGTAATTTTCATCATTGCTAATGCAAAAACTTTTTAAGTGACTCATACTTTTTTTTTAATTTTCTCCTTTTCTGAGAAGTTACAAATCAGCTACACAAGAACTCCAGTACACAGGAGACTTCTGGAGCACATCAGACACTTAAACCTGGCACCAGTGCTGCATTCGCTGTTCACAGTCACTGCTGCCTCCAGCTGCATCAGCAGGAGGATGCCACTGCCTCTGGGGCAGAAAGCATAAGGCTGCTCCTGTCCTTGTGACTCCCCACAGCTCAGTCTTTGCCACCAGGAAAACATGCAAAATCCCTATTGATTTTCAGAGTGCTACACCACAGTTTCTCTCATTGCAATTCCTGAATTTCTTGTTTGTTCCTTCCCAAACATGTACTGCCAAGATACTTTACCTTAGCAAGCAGTGTAATAACCTCTGCACTGACAGGAGATGGGTATCTTGCTCAGCTGTGTCGAAGGTTCACTTAAAAATACGCTCTGTGACCTTGATGCAGATTTAATCTGTCATTGTACACTCAGTTTAGCTCCAATCTCGCCTTTTTGCAGTCCTGTCCTAAAAAAGTCAACTAGATATCTTTTCATTCACTTGCAACATATTGAGTGACCTTGGCAATAGTCTAATCTATCTTGGCAGATTTAAGATAGAGAAAACAAGCAGTAGAGACAGACCTGCTGGTTTCTGCTATTGATCAGTGACTTGAGTGAAAGCTCATTATGAGCAGAAGGAACGTGTCGGGTACAAGTTCTCCTACAGAGCAGCAGCAAGCGAGATGAAGAAACTCCTAACCAAAGAAAGGGTGGTTGTGCTTTTGCTTTTGGCAGAGGGAAGGAAGAAAAGGGCAAGGCAAGAAAGGAGGAGCAGACAACACTTCAGGTCTACGTAGGCTGCACATCAGGAACTCCCAATTAAGTAAACTAAGTTTACTTAACTGAAAAGTAACAGAACATTTGTTTTCAAATTAGCAAGGTTACATTGTCAAACTTTACAAGAAGAGAACCAAACTCATAAGAAAATACTGTTTCTGTGTGTGTTTATATATATGCACATTAAGATAATACTAAGATGTATAATTATACACACACTTTAAGTAGTATACTATTTAGAGTATTCCTTCTGCCACTCATAGAAACTCAAAGAGAATACCTAAGAACACAAGAACAGTCAAACAAACCCTTATTATTGCACTTGCAATCAGCGCATAATGCAGAAACATATTGCTCTGTTTGAATAGTGCTGCCTTGCCTCAAGACAGGTCTTTTTACTCAAGACAGTTACTCCGTACTAGCTGCTGAAGCACATCTACCATGACCTGGTGCATCTCTTCCAGCCTCCCCAGAGCACAAGCTGGCAATCATGCCAGGCTGTTTGGCACTTCTATTATCCTCTTTGCTCAGACTACCTTTGTACCCCAGGACAAAGACAGCTACTTGCCTGTCTCTGAATTTTATGGGAGGAAGCATAATCAACACTCCTTTCACAAGATGCCCCAAACAAAATACTGCATGGTCACTGGGAGAGACAGCAGCAAAGTCTCACCCATCACCAAGACTAATAGGACACCAAGAGAAACATTTGCTGAGGGAGATGCTCCCAGGGCAGAGGCCAGAAGCAGTTCCTGGATTCCGGGGTGTCTCAGAACTCCTCACAGGAGGCAGCAGTTCAGATGACCAGCACTGCAGTCCAAGCTCTTACCTTGGCTTCAGCCTTGGAGTTAACAGCCATGCTCAGGTTTCTCACTGGTGCTGCACTCTTCCATTATGCCTTAATATCTGTAAGAAAATACAACCATGCTTCCTTTTACTGCAGCATGGCTTATCCTCCAACCTCCACAGGTCAAACCCATGTCAAAATTTCACATAAGTATCAGGTGTTAAACTGAGCTAGATGAGAAGGAGAATATCCAGCATCCAGCTGAGAAGAGAAATATCAGACACTGAGGGATGTTTACTGCTTACAGACTTCACACCAGGCAAAAACATAATGGGGGTGGGGGGAACAGACAATGGAATAATTGAAAACAAGCAGGAGTAGGTACACACAAGGAGGGAGAAACAACAGCACAGGACAAATCCTACACAGGAGACCTGATTTCTTTCTCGTTCCTCAGTTTTAGAAGTCTAACCCCAGCTCATTTTATTGTGCCTGCATGGTCTCCTTTAAAGGGTCTGTTAGGTCAAAGACACTCAGTTGCCATCCCTTCAATCAGACATTAAAAAGCAAAAAAAAAACTCTAGATAAAAATTAGGCAGAGCAAGACATCAAAAGGAGAAAAATCATGTAGCAGAACTCGGGAGAGATATCAAGCAAGCAAGCGAGCAGTCATGCACTGTGTGTGCAGCTGATCCACCCCAGTAAATGTCAGCTTCAGTAAAGGTCACCGGCTGTATTGATTCCTCAACACTTCAACGCAGGCGATTCTGTACAGCAACTCCTTTCATGATGGATCAGACTGTCGAACAATTTAGCATACTGATGGAGGGAGGGGAGAGGGACAGAGCGCAAAACGTGTGCTATTTAACTTGCTGCTAGTATGCATGGGTAGAAACATCATCAAACCATAAACACATTCATGTGTGGTGAAATAAAATGCATTACTGACTACCAAACAAATACCCTAACATATACATATATAGAGGTATTAAAATAGGATTATCTCCATCCTTGCAGATTTTCAAAACCAGACTGGATAATACCCTGAGCAACCTGGCCCAATCTCACAGCAGGACATTAGACTAGAGACATCGCAAGGTCCTTTTCAACCCGAGTTATCCTGTGATCCATGAAACTGAGGCACATACCATGAAGGTACAAGTATGGAAGCTATATGTGTGGAAGAACAACATGATGGGTCATATCCTAATTTCCGCACCAGTAGTTGATAACCTCAGTAAAAATATAACCTCAAATACAACGCAAGATTTTAGAGGTTTCTTATCTTTGAGGTCAAAGAAACTATCAGGGGAAGATTCTCAACCATTTTAATACTTAAAAGTTAGACACTATACTTTTAAAAATATTTGACCACCCACAATTTGCTGGTTCAGGTACAGAATTCACTAGGTGAATTCACATAACTTACATTGCATAGGAGAAACCTGTTATAATCTTAAAAGCTTCCTCTGGTCTCGCTCTATGAAACCAACCTGGTCTACATCACTGCCATTGTACCTTTAAATCTGCCAAAAGGCACCTCGCAGTAGATGCGAATTCAGAATCAGAGAAACTAATTGGAATTACAGCGAGGGCCAGGATCCAAAGTATCAGTGAACTTCTACCTCAGGATGCTCATCACCATCATAAAAAAATACTCTGCTATCAAAAGGTCTCACTGCCGTTCAATACAACAGGGGTTTTCACAGTGACGTAAAGGTTTTCAGCCTTTATTGCTCTTCAGTGCCTGCCAGTTTAGTACCTGAAGGCAACCAATACCACTTTTGATAACCAAATACCTTTTACCTCCCCATCAACAGTAGGTAATAAAATGCGTCCCAGTAAGTGTGCTAGAAATACAGCAGTAAATACAGATCATGAAGAACCTGCTAGACTAGCTAATCTCCTCAGAGGTCAACACTATAACAGCAATTAACTGTGGACATTAATACTTTCACAGACTAGTAGTGCTTTCAAGCTTTCCGGATGAAAAAAAAGTAGGTCACCAAGTTGTTCTTTGTGGTTGCAACTTTTGTTTTCCATTTGTCTAGAAAAAGACCTACTGACAAATCTAATTACTGAGCTACATTAGCTGGAAAAAAAAAATAAAAGTCATATGCATGTAAGTGCCTATTTTATATTTTAACTGCCAACTGCACAGCCCTAAATTCATCAGACATCCTTTTATTTAGAATAGGTACTATATTCCATATGAAATTAATTATCTCACTGTTGATGGACTGTTGGTTATTATGCTCCTTTGAGATGTAAAGTCTCAGTGGCACAACTTCCAAAAGGAGCAGTGGTTTGAATGTGCATGTACATTCCCCCCAGAATCTACACAAAAGGGCAAGTATTTACCACTAAGATAAACTTTACATTTAAGCTTAAAGCATAAGTCTTCAAGTTTTCAAAAGACAAATTCCAAATAATGGCTTCTTCTCAAATACGTATTAATGAATATTTGCTTGAAAAGTATGTAAAGGCACGGAAGTATAGGACAAAGTGACATACTGTGGGGCAGACCTCCAGCTGGTGTAAACTACCACAGCTAATGGACTTCCTTCGACTATGTATGTGAAACAACTGCATTGTTATTTCTACCAGATACTGGAAATTTATACCAACTGTGTGATCTTCAACAAACATGAAGAAATAGCTCCAAGCCTTCACCTCAGAAGGTTTTTTTCAGCATAGAGCCAGAAGAGAAAGGCTCCCCTCCAGGCTTGATGGTCCATATTACCACCATCCACCCACCCACAAATACCTGCATGCTTCACTCTTCATATCCACCATATGTATCTACTGCATTCATGGGCCAAGCAGAAGTACTCATCAGTGCTGGTACCACCAGAAGATGAATCAGGCCTTTTTGTCTTAATCTTAAGTGTAACTTAAAAAAAAAAATCTAACCCAACTAGTTCATTGCTATGTCGTACCTGGCAAGAGTGATTGAGAGGAGCAGTCACAGTAAAACAGCCTATGGCATTTCATGCAAGCTACATGTGGTTAATTACTAACTAGTTACTGACAATGGGGCCCAACCTAATGGCATGAGTAATGGGAAAGATTAGGAAATAAACATTTGAGTGACATATTTGTGTTTATATTGAATTAACACATTTCTACAGATTCATACCCTCACAGGCTATCCTTACCCAAAACAAAGAAAAAACAGCCACAGAGACCAGGCAACTAAGGGTTTGGTTTCTATAGATTTTTGCATTTAAACCACCTACTTCACAGCTACAGAATAAGTAAGTGAAAGTGGATGAACAGCTTATTTATGAACCGATCGGTGCACCAGAGGAACACTTTGATGATCCACAGGCAACAGCACATTTTCTGGCCTTGGCCAATTTACAGCATTTCATTTTTGTGGGGGTTTTGGGTTAGGGATTTAAAACTCTTCAGTTACAAAACAGAAAGTGTTCTTATTAAGAAAAAAAGTCTGGAAATGAATACTCTGCTTAATAACTTCCAGTAGCCTTAGCGACAAAAAAGCCCTATGGGTTTGTTCATGTCTTTCTACACACTCAATTCTTAGCTACATCCTTCTTCTAAAGCATCACTACTGCATAACCAATGAATAATTTAAAACCCCTAAACCAAACAGGATACTGTCTCCAGACCTGTGAGTAAGACACAGCAAAACAGTTTATCTGGAAGAATATGATCATAAAAGTGTGTTCTCAAGATACCAAGAGTCAAGTTACATCGACAGCTGTGCTTGAGACAAGAGTAATTGAATTTCCTGTAAAGGGTACATACTAGTGTTTGGCCTGTCTTGATTTAAGCTAGAGTTCATCAAACATTTCCAGAATCAGTGACAGAGACATAATACAGTGTCCTTAAAGCCACCTGATTGAAAATAGAACAGGGCATCTGTAACTGAACCGCTAAGAAAGTCTCATTGGCAGGTATGTTCCTTCCAGAAGGTAAGTAAGAAGACATTCAATAACACTGGCTTGCCTTTTTCCTCTTCTTCTTAGAAGTTTAAAAACAATAGTCAAGAAGTCTTGTTTTCTTCTTTTCTTTCCCTGCAGCTCAAGGCAGGGAGCAAAAGCACGGTCCAGGGCTGGGCAGAGCACCAGCAGACCTGCACTCGGCTCCTCATCCATCTCCTTGTCACGCTGCAGAAGCTGCTCAGCTCCCTGCTCGTATCAGGTGCCACTAACAGCCCTCTCCCCAATTCACCTCTAAGGCTGGAAATCATTAAAAGACATTATTATTTATTTGTTTTTGCTGTTGGGGGCAGAGGATTGATCCGAAACTAAAACAGATCAGTTGAATAAGAAAGTACTTACTGCTCCACACTGAGAAACTGGCCAGCCCTCACAACAAGACTTTTTTTTTTTGGAACGTAGTTCACTATCCAGCCATACTATTCCCAAATAATACCTTCCATTATGCCAGAATAGTCCTTCAGGCTTTGACAGCACAATACACTAAAGAACATCCTCAGTTTTAGCTTCATTTCATTGAGAACTTTAAGGTACCCCTGTTTCAGCAGGAACTGTGAATATACTCTATACGACAAACCTAGTAGGGAAAATTTATAACGTGTAGGAGGACTGAAAAAAAGCAATTCTTATGTGCCTGTTAAGAAAAGCTACAAAAGCTTTGCTTTGAAGTAAAGTGTTAATATTTTTCATAAAATATTTATAAAGTGGTACATGATATTTATAGAAGAATACAAGCATATTTTTATAGACAGCTTGGAAATTCTCAATACTAGGTTTAACAGAAAAAGTGAACCTTCGCTTTTGAGTACTTTGCATCCCTTTGCATAATTTCATTGACATGTTAGGTTTCTTATTAAATTTTATAGGATGATTTCAAAAGGCTTCCCAATGGTTATAAAATTATACTAAATTTGACGGAGCTTTTTCACAAAGACAATAGGGGCACATCTCTTATAAACCTATTAGAAAAAGATTCATTTTATTTTCTCATAAATAAGGTTTCATCAGAAACATTTACAATTTTATACAACAGTTTAAAACTGTTCACTGAATCCCCAATAACCTGCTCAAAAAGGAAGTACCGGCAAGAAAAGTCTGTGGTCTCAATATCCAGGTTTAATATCTCAACACTGCTGGATGAAGCACAACACAGCGGAGCCAGCACACGCTGTAGGTGCCACAGCCTCCAGAGCTCCCCGCTTCCCCACTCGCCTGTGCAGTACTCACACTGCTCTTTGGCCTTACTGCATCCACTGCAGCGATGCTGATTACTAATTTCATGCAGCCTAAACCCACCACATGTTGAACACCACACTCCATTCACAAAAGAGCCTTCACTGCACCCACAGCTTGAGGTAGCTCCATCCTGCATGGATCACTGCGAGGTGGGTCTTATCTTCAGAGAACGCTTTTGTGTCCACAACAGGTACAACACCACCCATGCTGTCATCTGAAATAAGGCCAACAACAGCTACAGAAGCGCTGTGTCACTTCAGCTCTGCCACAGAAACATGAACATAAGGTTTATCCCCAAAGGCTCCAACTTTAATTTATAAAATAGGAAAGACCCCTTGTCTGGAGGTCCTGTTCAGGTGCTGTGCCAAAGGCCACTGACACTTCTGACCAAAGTTGCCCAGAGAAAACTATATCAGGTGTCTACTGCAGAGGCAGCTTTTACTTATGCCTCAGTACTAACATGTCAGTTAATCAAAAACATCCTTATTATTATTGGATTAGCACAGTGGAAGTATTACAGCCCCTCAATCTTTTATTCCTGTAGGCTATATATCCTCTCCTGAAAAAAAAGTATGTCTCCTTTTGGAATTGTGGATTTTTCCATTAAACAGAAAAGGTCAGCTTTAAAATTAAAGCGATACTTTTACAGGGTTATTCCTGTTCAGTGAATATAGCCATATTTCTTCAGCACATTAGTAGTATTGGATTTCTAAACCACATTTTAGTAGCTGACAACACACATATGCAAAAAACCCATTATCAGTAACAATACAAACACTGAATGGAACAATTTAAAATGGGTCAACACTCCAGTAACATTTTATTTAAACATAGCACATGTAAAAGGATCACTCTGGATACTTATTAATTATGTGATAGGTATTAAACTGAAACATTTTAAGTCACTTCCCACAAAGATTTCCTAGGGGTCTCATATGCATAGAATTTTCATATCATGATAAAAAAATAGGTCTAAAATATTTCACCAGTCTACCGCACTGACACAAAGCAAAATCAGCTATACTTAAGGTACGCCAGCACAACCTGTTCTTAAAAAGAAAAAAACACACCATCACCCAAAAAAGTCCAGAGACAGGGAGATCCAGGGATTCTACGAAATTCAGTGACTATATGTGCCTCCTGCTTACAACGTTTTGGTTATAAGCGGATATAAACCTCCTTGCAACATATGCTTATGTTCTGTTCTATTCCTAGGGTACATAACAAATACTTAATTACCACCCTTATTGCCACACAAGTGCGCACACAAACATGAGAAACAATGAACAGCTGATTTAAATTCTGCATGTGCAACATTTAATGCAAGTTGTAAACTATAAAAGACCAAGCTGTGTAATGTTTACTTGCAATATAAACGACTTGAAAGATTCAAGTCAATAGGAACCCTGAGGATTAATATGCATGTATTCCCTACACTGCTGTCAAACCACAGCCTGTCTCATTTAAACACACTTATTTCTGTAGTTCTGCAGATTGCCTTAAAGTGAATTACAGAAAAAACACAGATATTAGTATAATATAGCCATCACCTCTGCAGCAATGGCATCTTCTTGAACAGGACCTCCCTCTAAACATCAGCTTTAATTTAGACTGCAAGCTCTCCATGAAGAATTTGGTTTCAATCATTTCTAGAAGGCACTTAGCAATGGACTATCATTATCATCACAGTGTTACCCATGATGATCACTGTCAGAGTTCCATACTGCAAAAAACTACACTACTTGATTCAGAAACTGTTGTCTAGTTTAGTTACTAAACCTATGGCTTGTGGAAGGTAGAGAAAGACGTTCCAGCAAAGGAAATACAATTAGCACAATGAGGATCATCAAGCTTCCAGTATGTTACAAATTTTTGTTACAAAAAATGTTACATGTAATGTTACAAAAAAATGACAATGTTACAAAGCTGTTTTACAAAAAGAAAACAAAGTGATTAGGGGGAAAAAACAAAACAACCAACAAAAAAAAAACAAAAAACACACAAACAAACCTTATGGGAAGTCTTATATGAGAACCCACCAATTGTGGAATACTCACCTGCACTTAAAAGGCAACTAAAACAAAACAGAACTAAAAGTCAGTTTCTACTTAGTTAGGCAGTTGCAACAGCCTAAATATTCAAAGGCATCACAAAACATTTATCACAGGCAGGATTTGCACGCTCCTGCACATAAGAGGGAAGAAAGCTGGCTAAATCTCTGCAAGACTGTCAGTAGAATGGCAGCCTACAAGCCATGTCGAAGTGAAAGCATCACCCAGGTCACAACCATATGGCTGTGCTAAACTACACAAAACTCTGCATCTAGCAGTACAGCCACTACTTACCTCTTCTTAAGTGCAGCTCTAAGAAATGCTTTGCTCTCCACTACCATGAGGTGATGAAATAAAAGATCTTCGCTATCCATCTCCTTTATAGGAGACAAGCACTTCCATCGTTAAAGGACTATTGTCACAAGTTGGATATTCCTGAGCACCTAAGCATTGCTACACTGTTTTGACAAGCCTACTGAGAGCTGTTGAAATATCATTAAAGTTTAACAAAACAGATTGCCCTTGAGCAGTAACACACACATGTTGCCCTAGTACCCTCCCAAGCAAAGGCTGGTAATAAATGGAAAGCCTACAATAATGAAAAGCTGTATTTTAAATGCTAATGTAGGCTTCAAAAAGGTGATATGGGAAAAGTGACAAAGGTAGTTTGTTTGCGAGGGGAGTGTGTGTGAACAAAAGATTAAAGGTAACTTGATCAAATGAATCTACCACATTAATACAACTAAAGTACTCTTTGAATCCTGTGTGCTACTCTGAAATAAGTTAGTGATTACAGACAAGCCAAAAAGGACCAGCCAGTTTTGGGACATAGACCTCTCCAAGTACGTACTGTTTTCTGAAACTGGTTGTTCAAAACTATTCAGTTTTTAGACTCAGCAAAAACAGTGAGGAGGATGCTACTTAAACTTAAAATTCATACATGAAACTGCAGTGCATTTCTAACCTGTCTTAGGGGGTTCTTCCATTCTCTAGATGACTCTCAACAAAAACTGCAGCTTTCACATCAGGTTACCCCGAGCTGCGTGATCTCCAGCATTGGAGAACCTCAAAGCTCAACTAGATGCAACCTTAGCAACCTGGCTGGCCCCCTCCAAGTGGGAGAATGGATCCAGACCGCCTCCAGAGCCATGTTCCAACCTGATACCACAGCTCTAAAAAGCTTTGTTTAGACAAAAATCCATTTTTGTTTCCAAAAGCAGTTCTCTGCACAAAAAATGGTAATAAATGATCATGTTGTATCAAAGTTGTAGGTGAGACAAGTACCACCAAAAGGAGGAATAAATGAAGCAAGAGAGAATAAAAGAGCATTCTAGCAGATATTCCCAAGCTATACCTTTAAATATCATCTCTGCACATGCACACACACGTGGCCTAACATGGAGCCTGTAAATTCTTCAAGTCTCGCTGCCTATGAGCTCATTTTGGCAGAGAAATGATTAAATAGAGCTGTAGTGATTATATCTCCATCTTACACCAATACTAGAGGAACTTAATTTGATACAGTCCTGGTTAATAAACAGAAAACAGATGAAACAATTTATCTCTATTTACTACAAATTCCATGGGGAAAAGAAGACTTTGTCAAATCTGTTTGTGTCTTTAATACTGCACTGAAGTCTCTAGTAACTACTTTGCAGATCCTAAGGCAGAAGAAAATTCAATCATATTTTGGCTTCTAAGAGTAACACAAAATAATTCCTTTTCTTTCTGCTTTGTTATCCTCATTAGAGATCACTCAAACGGTACCGAATGCTTACAGTAGCCTACATGCTTAAGGAACCATGCGGGTGGGTGACATCTGTAGACTCTGCCTTTAGATAATGTCAAACATTTTCACCCCAAAAATCTAGAGAACAGGCCAGTTTAGAGCACACAATACCCTTTCTGAGGTCTGGAACAGAAGCTTACCATAGGTGACAGGATCAGCTACATCATCTTAGTCATACGACACATTTTATAACAGTCTTAACACATTGGAGATATTAATTCAAAGCAGCTTTTCAAGGGGAGAAAGCCCACCCAGCATGTACGCAATGTTAACTTTCTCAAACACATTCTGTCAAACTGAAGTCAAAAAAATATAAAACCTCAAAACACACTTAGTGCGTCCATGCCTGGAGGTGTCAATGCAAGACAGCAAGCAGGTGCGTTATTTAGCCCAGTTTAGAACAGCACTTACCCACATGTGTAGTTTAAAGCACATATGTTTAATTCTGTAATTCTTAAAGTACTTGAAGACAGTGAGCTAATTTTGATTCCACATTATTCATCTTGCTTACATGCTATATTCCTCCCACTACCCCACATCCATCTCTGCCATTAAATTGTAGGTTTGCTCCAGAGCAAAGGACTACTCCTACTATGTCTGCATGCAGCCAGGCACACCAAGGTCCCACGATTAGAGGCTGTTAGGCACTAAAATAACACCAATTTTGTGTGACAAAAGGAATAAAAGGAAATCTTTGACTCTGCTTTAGAAAAGTGAGGTAGAAAACGGCATTCAAATGATAATTAGTTTGACCAGTATTTTCCAATCCACGTGGGCCAGAGCTGTTCTCAGTTGCTGAGAAAAAAATAGCCCATGGCCCACTAAGTTCAATAAACCCCCCCTTCTCCACAATTTACTGGAGCACCAGCACAGCACACTGCTCATGTTGAAGGTTTTAGGAAGGTGCATGGCAGAATTTCACCCCAGGTGAATTTACACATTGGATTCAACAGCAGAGCACACTGCTCTAACCAGGAGCCACCACTCAAGAGCTGGGAGCCAACAGCCGCTTCCTAGGCAGAAGGGATACAAGGGGCTATTTCCCCCTCGCAGCCCAACGCAGACCAAGCCCCTCCACCAGCTAAGAAACAGGCTTGTAGATTTATTCGCTGGACCCTGCAGAGCTGGATGGGGACACAGGAGCAAGGCCACGCCACCCTCTCCAAATGAGGGGCAAGTATCCCATCCCACGTGGTGGGGAAGGAGTTACTACCCCAAAGGGACCGAGGCCAAACATTCCCCACAACAGCCTGCCTTCCCTCCGTTAGCATCAGCTCCGAAGAAACAGCAAACCAGATTACAAGGATCAGAAACAACACAAGCTACTTCTGTGGCTGGCCTTGCTCAGAGGCACTCTCTTCGCCGTGACTGATGCGGCCCCACTGGTGTCACACCAGGCTACTTTATGTGCATCCATAAACTGCTATAATTCAGCACAAATTCATTCTGTTCTGTGGAGGATTTTGGAAAACAATGAAATTTTAGCATCCCTCAAAAAAAAAAAAGATGTCATCTCACTGGGTATGACAGAATTCTGAAGTATTTCAGCATTAGTAAGTGTTACACAATGCATCATCTGCATTAAAACACTGAACCAAGAAAAATCATACAGGAATTCTTCATCAGAGCAGTTCACTTTTCAGGCCTCCCACAAACACCCTTAATCTTTGTTCCTATAGATTCAACTTAACCTTTTGGAAACATTACAGCTAATAACCTTAAGGGAATAACAGGAAAACATTCCTTTTCTTGACATTTCTGCACCCAACTCCTCCAGCCTCTCCCTCCTGCCTTCCCATTGCTTTTGACACTCCCCCCTCACTGACATCTCATCTTCCTTGGGCTTCTGGGTGGTCTCTTAACTCACAATCCTGTTCAGTCAGGACACCAGAGTTTCTCCTCCTTGCTCACACCCACCAGGGGTCTTCAAACACACTAATCACGCTCCATTATCAGCTTACAGAAAAGACCTCTTACCCACTCATCTGAAGACAGCCTCAAGTTTTGCCCAAGTTTCAGGCAACAGCACACACCAACATTGGCAGAGATCGAAATCAGACACTAGGTTGAACTTTCAATCTCTGGCAGCCACATCTTCAATCAACTGAATGTCACACTCCTCCAGCTCTGAAGGGGCATCCTCTCTCATGAAAGTTATCATTACCCTGGGTCACCAACCAAAAAAGCCAATTACCCTCTGCAGCAGCACCCGGCATGGGGAACTCAGGTGGCAGCAGTGCAGCTCCTTCAATTGCCATCTGCTTGTTTATACAGTTGATCTAGTCAGTCTTCTCTCAGGGTTAAATGTTTAAATTTAAATTAATTATTGAATTAAATGCCAAGTTTTTACTTTCTTTTACTTCCCTCTTTCAAAACTCAGTTTACATTTTTGATCAGAGCCAGTTTATAATCACCTTGCAATACAGTTCAAATGCTTTTCTGTCATTTTCCTTAATGGAATGAAGCCGTCATGTAAGGAACCGGTCCTTCAAAACTGCCGGTGTGCACGTCTGTCACACTTTATTATGCTTTGTAAGGAAATTGAGGTAACGTCATTAAACAGTGCAATTGACTGTCCTAATGACAGAATTACACGTGTACCCTAACAACATGTAAAGCACAATTGTCAGAAAATTATATATAAAAATACAGGTGCTTATGATAGGAAAAATGATAGACACCCCAAACAAAAGCATAAAGGAAACAATATTTAGATATTGACTAAGTACCACTCCAAGCTCACTGACGACAACTCCAGTCAGTTTTGGGGAAGCAGCTGTAAGCAGCCAACTAACACACAGCACAAATGTGACCAGAAGTCACATTCGTCACACATCTCCAGGGACAGCCCTACTGTACATACAGCAAAAAATCACACATGATCAGAGACTCAAAAACAGGATCTGTTGCACAGTATGAGGGAAGTTTTTTTTTTCATGAAACAGACTGCACAGGTTAAAATTTAAAGCCATTAATAGGTCCTCTAGCATTTCTACAAAGGCGCATCCCAGTACTATCCCATCCATCTGGGACAGAAAATAAGCACTAGTATTATCTCTATAAGTGCTCATCACCCTTTCTCCCTTTATTTGGTGGCCAAGACCGCCCCAAGGAGTGGAAGCTCTTTAAACTGAAGTTATGCTCAAATAAACAGCATCTATCAGAGGATCATACCCATTTGGAAATAAACCACAAGTCTTTACTGTTCTGTGTGAACCACGCAGAAACTAGAAAAAACTTTTCCAGTTGTTCATCAGTCCAGAATTCTACAAAATAACACTCCCTCAAGCAAGGCTAACCTGTCTCAGATAAGAATTCAGCTGAATCTTCAGCCAAATAACTTTGAAAGCAGCTGCAGCAAGTGAACATTACTTACTCTGCTGGAGAGGCAGCATTTGGATGGTTGTTTTTACAAGCCAGCTGTACATTACTGCACTCACTCTGGTGTATGCTATCACTCAAGCAAAGCACACTTATCTCTAATTTTGTAAATTAATTTCCTCCCCGTGATTACTATTCTTTCTTGGTCATTTCATTCAAATAAACAAGGAATCCCTTTAAATTTTGTAACAATGTAACTGTAAAACAAGGTAACAACTCAGTACTATAAACAATGGCATGTCAGTTTCTGTAATTTTCCTAAATCCTTCTCTGGCATTTCTTGGTCTTACAGCATATGTTCCTGAAGACATGAAGAAATGTGACATCTTTATCTTTATTTAAACACTTAAACCATGCAATCCCACAGCTGACTGAGCCCAACAAAAAGAGACATCCTGCTGCAAAAGCAGTAGTCATTTTTCTGAACACTTTCAGAAACAGCTTAATGCAACTAGACACAGATTTTGATTAAATGTTTCAAAAAAAGCACAGAAGTCATGCAGAAAGAAGGAGCAAGAAAGGAACAATGCTTTCCTAGCGGGGTGGGGGGGTGGGGGGGGGGCAAATTACAAGCAAATACAAAACCTAAAAACCCTAAATGGTGCTTGAGGAAGAAGTGATCTATTAATCAGAAATTTTTTCACTGTTTTTCTTTGTAGCTTTTAAGGCTATCTTTCATGTTTTGAGTATGTTCCCAAACTTAAGTGCTGAAGATGCTTTGACATAAACAAATTTTACCTTATACCACATTAAATGCAGCACGAAGTATGCAGTGGGTCACAAAAAGCTGTCCAACTGCGTAATCTAGCTCCGAGTTAGTTTAATTCACAGATGCACAGACTTTTTGCACCAAACTAATAAAAACTTGAGTTGGCCGTCACAGAGGTACCCAACACAGGGCTCTAAGTCAGATTAACAGCAGTCACTCACCATGCCACATCCTTCACCTCTGCGTATCAGTGAAACTCCTCGTCACTGTTACTGTGCAAAGCCTGTGGCCTCTTCTCACCTATGCCCATTGCCCAGAGCAACAGAGCTCCACTTTGTCTAGGATGCCCCAGATCACTACTGCATACATACCCTTAACTAATTTTCCTATAATAATGCAAGAGTTAACATACCTATAATGTTTAATACATGATGAAAAAGTTGCTGAAGGACCTTCTGTATAAAAAGAAATTCAAGGATGTTGCTCTAGTAATAGATGGCATAAAAATATGGTATCCCAAAACTCAGTGAAATGAATCTTAGATTAACAATTGTTTAAAAGAAATCTACTTTTTACAAAAAAAGGATTGTGTTACACAAATATAAATCAGGTTGCCACTAAGAAATTATTTTTTTCTGAAGTGACATTTGTCAACTAAATGACTAAGTACTTTGACATTTGTAGAAACTGAAGCTGCTAAAGCTATACGCTACTGCTTAACATTATTTTTCCTTTGTATAAAGAGAGTCACAACTTGAGCATAAAAATTGCTCTTATTAGGCAGAGAATGTCAAGTCTCATTGCTAAATTTACTGTAGCGATTCACCATGAAAACAAGCATTGCCCTTTTGGCTTTCAGCACTTCCATTAAAGTGCCCATTCAATACTCACATTAACTTTACTACAATGGTATTACTTAGGCCAACAAAACCAGTATTTTATCCAAGTCTAGACAATGTTAAATTCCTTCTAGCACTGATACAAATTCATCATAACATCTGGCTTGTAACCAGCCCACAAAGCCTCAGACAAGCAGTAATTAAGCCCAGACTCAGGCGTACCTCTTGGGAGGCCATTTACCCATCCAAAAACTGGCCAAGGTCACCCCTGCCCCTCTAGTCATGGTGTCTGAACCAGCGGGCTGGAGGCTTGAGGGGACCACAGGCTCTAGAAGAAAACCCATGCGCCCAGCAGCCCTGCTAAGAAGCTGCAGGACTGAAATGAAGATCACTGAAGGGCAATTTGTTTGCGACATTTCCAAACATCTTGGACCAGCAATTGCAAATGTCATCCTTTCAAAAAATACAATGATCAGGGGAACTCAGATATATGCAAGCACTAATAAAATATCCATCGCCAATACATTTCCTGAAGCGTGGGCAGCCCGATGTACTCAACGCATGGCATACAGCACGGACGCCTCAAAGCACCTCCTGAACTGAAATACAGACACCCCCCCAATATTGAGAAGCGATAGCCAAGGACCAGTCCTCCAACAGCATAAATCACATAGCCAGGACACATAGAGCTCCCAAAGCACCAGTAACCAGCTGAGGCAAGCTGGTGTCCTGAAGCTAAAACGTTGAGCACGGGCAGGAGGCAGCCCCAGTCAGGGCTGGGGGACGGCGGGGAAAGCAGTCAGTGGAGGTTTGCCTGGCAGAGACCAAAACCTGAAGCATATTTAACATTGATGAAGAACAGATGACAAATAATGTTATCCACAAAAGATAAACCAAAAGACAAAAACAACCTTAGATCACTAAATATTCCAAACCAATGTTAAACTATCATAACTGCACAAATTTTGTTTCTGGAGGACAATGTGAAATGACTCTTCAAGACCATCCACAAAACCGCAAATGTTTGCCTAAACGTTTAAACAATTTAGAAGCTCACATACAAACTAATGCCCATTTAGAGACAAAAATCAAAGTAATATATTTTTCCACATGCTCTACTGGATTGCTTAAGCTGTAATGGCACACTTATAAGAAACTATAATAAAAAAGACAAAATGCTCATGCAATACAGCATGAACATAGCAAAAGAGCCATTAATATTGTTCTGCCAAAGAAAAATGTCTTACTAAATAGCCTGAAAGGACATCTGACATGCATCTTTCCCTGTTTTCAAGAAATATAACCATACATAAAACTGATATGATTACTTGCTAAATCTAATAAGTTTCTTTTTCTTTGATGGTTGTTTGCTCCTTAATGTGCTTTAAATGCATAATAAAAATATAATGAAAAACATACATTTATTCTATGTGGCAGCTACTGCATATTCCATAAAAAAGTAATCTTATAAAGTTTAATTTTACAGTGTTTCTTAAACCTATTTCTACTTATTCACTATATGCAGAGGGTATCTGCAAAGGAATTTAATACTCTAGCATAACCCTTTTCTTCACCGACATTAATGCCAAATTTTCTCTTTACAGCCATTGTCTTCTCCCTTCTGTAAGCCTAGAAGAGGAAACTAAAATGGATTTAAGGTTTCCAAAGAGTCTCATTAAAATGTAAAGTCCAAATATCCACATCATTTTTTCCACGATTGCTTTAGGACTGTTGTGGGATTTTTCTTGTCTGGGCATTAGTCTTCCATAACATTTTAATATCCTTGAGAAAACTCTGAACTGAGCTTAACTCATTGTCACTGGTGATATCAGTGCATCTGTTTTGCATTAAGGGAATGCAAATTTTAGTATATATGAATTAAAGACCACTTTTCAAAAAGCATCCATCAGGAGAAACACCAGCAAATAAAAGCCACTGACAGGAAACCCTGTGCAAATCTTTAGGATAAGACAGTCCAGAAAAACCTCTTGGGACAGTCTCCCTTGTTCCCCCTTGCAGTGGAATTTACTACTGAAAATCATGTTTGCAGTCAACAGTCAAAACATCTGCTATTTATAAAATAATCTTATGTTACACACATTTGTTTTACATGCCTTGCCATTCATTTAAAGCCAGAAAAAATCTGCCACAGAATTCTTTGTTATGTCAATTGACATAAGAGCTTTTGTTCACTTCAAGAGACAACAAGTAGTAAGGACTTGCAGATGCCATAACCTGTTCCTTTCACCAGACTCGGCATGTACTCCAGTTCTTGGGCTGGGCAGCATTAAGCCGCCCTCCCATTACAGTCACTTCAACTAGCCTTCATCTTACTTGATTTTATGAGGCTACTCATCCTTTTAACTGGAGCTATGCAGAAAACCACTTATCAGTGGTGCCAGAAATCCCGTGCCCCTAATTAGGATGTGTTCCCCCACAAAAATCAGGATGAGGAAATTCTCCATGGAAGGTCTAGTTCTTTCACAGACAAAAGGCTCTGCGTTCCCACAATCACCCTAACAGTCCTCCACTGCAGCTATCTCAATTTCCATTCACCTTTCCTGGGCATGCTTGCTCAGAACTTGGGTAGGAATCCTAATGACACAGAGATTTGACAGGTTTCCTGGGCACAGAGGTGCTTTCCTGGTCCTGAAGTAGACATGCACTGCATCTGTAACACAGAGTGGTCACTTCAGTGCTGGCAATGACCAAACCCTACCAGCCACAATTCACTTCTGTTCCCCACAACAGGTTGAAGTGCTCTGAACCCCAGCACACCACGGCTACAAATAACGCTGCCCATACCCACTCTTCATATGGAACACCCATGTGTAAGAGTGCAGCGGATCTCAGCGCTCTCAATACACCCAGTGCTTTCCAGGAACATCGGATGAGCTACTCTGCACCCACGCATGGCAGTTCCAATGAGGTGGGAGGGAAGAGGCACCTCATCTTTCCCAAGAATGACCCCTGTGGTAAAACCCCACACAGCTTCCACTGTTCGACTGCAGAGAAAACCGCAGGAAACAGGATCATTACTGCCTGCAAAGGAATCTGTTTGCACTAAGATGATTGTAGCTACAAAGGAAGGGAAGAAGGGGGGAGGGCACGCAGTATTAACTGCTGATTTCAAACAAAAGCCTAAACTTTCACAATATTCCTATATAAGTTTTCATCCACAGGCTCACGGTGTTTTGCAATACTTCAGCTCTGCACCAGTTGCGCTAATTGGTGTTTCAGCTGAGGATCCAGTAATAAAACCTTTTTCAAGAACGCCCCTTGCCAGAGCTGGTGATGTCAGACTTCACAAACGCAATGCAGTGGCAGGACTGAACCTTGCCAGGCTTCTATCACCTTTATTCGGTGTCAAAAACTCCAGAGGAAGTATTTGTGCAGCAAATAAAGTAGGGAAGCACATCTGAAACAACAAAAGATCTTACTTGAAGGCAGTTGAACTAAAACAATCTACTGGCACTTGCAGTTGTACAGCATCTACCTAAACAGCATTTTCAGTGTCAGGAGCTAGACACAACAGAATCTTCTGTTTCCACACAAATGGTATAAACATCCTCAAGAACGTAAGCAGCAGCTTCCAGATTCTGAGATTTAAATCAAAACTTTAAAAGTTAATCCTTTTAGACCTCACATGCGTATGTTAGAGTGATAGAAAAAAGCTAAAAGCTCAGAGATTGCAAAGAGCAGTGTGTACAGGAAAAGCAGATACACTCAGGTATTTTGTGACACAGGGAACACTTTCCCTCTGAAGCTGCTCATTTTTAAGACCACTAGACTAACTTTAGACCTTGCTAGAGCCAAAGGTTTGGCAAACATTCCCTAGCAGGGGACAGAAAGCCTGCTCTGGAAATGAATACTTTGAACCTCTCTCAAAGATCTGCAGCAAGTTGTTCTGCAAAGCACCTCACCTGTTCAGCAGCTGAACCAGGGGCTCCCAAGCCCTTCCACTGCATCACGTTTAGAATTACCACTAGAGCTGCATACAGTACCCTTCAACTACATTAGAGCCGGTTATACTCTCTGTCACCATAAAAATGCCACTTTACAATACACTCAGGCAGGATGCTTTACTGTTTACGACAGATGGCAGAACTAAATATGCTTTAAAATGGTTTAAATTGGGAAAAATCTTCCTCTCTCTGGCTATTGCACCATTCATTTTCTGGGTTAGCGTGCAGATAAAGCAGCAGCAGCTCCTCTAAGATGAGGCATCTGTTGAAGGGCAAGCTTTTCTTGAAAGTGCTGCACCTCAGTTCACAAAACTTAACATGCTGCTGCTGCTCAGCACAGCTGTCCTCATGAGGCAGCAGCAGACTGAACATCACTGCAGAGAAAGCACCCGAACAGGGAGGTCTGCAGCAGGAGGACCAGCCAGTCTGCCTGAAGCAGGGCTCAAGCAACAAGCTGCTGTGAGTGCCCAACTGCCTGCACCTGCCAGCTTGCCTTCTGCCCTCCCTGGCTACTCAACCATAAGCTGGATGAGTCAGCAGCACACAAGGATCACCAAGGCAATGATTAATTTCACTTTTTTGTTCTGAGACACTGCCAATCCAAAGATCAACTGGCTTATACATTTCATAGAATCATAGAACAGTTTGGGTCGGAAGAGACCTTGAAGATCCTCTAGTTCCAACCCCGTGCCATGGGCAGGGACACCCCCCCACCAGACCAGGTTGCTCCCAGCCCCATCCAGCCTGGCCCTGAGCCCTGCCAGGGATGGGGCACCCACAGCTGCTCTGGGCAACCTGATAAGACTTAATTAGATGCTGGGGATGCATTTAGAGTAGCTTAAACAGTAACTATATAGGGTAGTTGGGGGGGGGGGAGCTGCGGGGGTGGTGGTGATCCTTATTTCCAGTATGGAGAACAAGAATAACTTCTCTGGCTCAGATGGATCTTGGGTCTGGATTCAGCAGTCTGCTGACGCCCTCAAGGAGTCACAGTAGCCCATGACTATATCCGTAACACTCAAAGTGAGTTTGAAAGCACCAATGACCCTGCCCCGCTCCCCAGCCCAGCTGGCTCTCAAGCCGCCAGAGGCAGGCTCTTGGACCCACCTGGTGACACAGCGAGCAGCTGAGCCCATATAGCCCTGCAGAGCCTGGCATGCACCAGCAGGTGACCCGGGGCTGCTGCTGTAGGTTCGCTGTATTTACAAACAGCATAACTGGTCCTAAGGACAACCTCAGGGTACCCCCAGAAATCACACTTAGTGGGATTAACCCAAGGGCTTAAAGCTAGACATGCGCTTAAGCATTTTAATGAGTCACAATTCATCTTCTTCAATCCTCTTTCTTGCACTGATTTGGGTACCAGTTGCTTGATAATCTTACAGTGCTGCTTCTACTATGTATTCCCCCACCTCCATCTTTACCCTTAAATACAAAGTAAAAGAGCCATTTGCTCATCTGAGCAATATTGACATGTCAAATTTACTCAAGCAACAAGGATCAATAGCACGCAAAACTCAAGAGACCTTCCAGGACATAAAAAAATATAATAAAGATCAAGGTGACAGCAGGTTTTAATTATGTGAGAGGAGAAGGTATGTTCTGTAAGGTCTTTGCAATTTGAGACTATAATCAAAATGTCATCAGCCTGCCTCTTGTATTTTCAATCTCTTAGGAAAATGACTAAAACTGGTATAACATTTTCAGATTAATTTTGATGCTTCCATCAGAAAACCTGACATTTGGCTAATGTCAGACATCACCTGCATTGTCATTTGATTTCTCTCTTCCCCCCTGGGTGTCACTTCACTAATGACCTAGAGGTACTAACAAAACGCAATGAACAGATTAAAGACAGAACTTTAAAAAATGAAGCAATATATGCTGTGACATTAACATGCTACTCACAGAAATATTCAGAAACATATGTTATTTGCCAAGCCATAAAATACAGGTGTTTAGAAACTAAGTGTAAATATTCTAATCATTTATCCAATTAGATGATGAACCAATTCGCAAATTCTTACAGTACTTGAAGCATTGGAACACAAGATACCTGTGAGGAACACCACAAAGTCTCTGAAGTTTTACAGTTATATCATTGTCTCTGATGCAGGAAAATGCAGATTTTATCCTCCCTTTCACATGAAACAGCATGCAAATTAAAGTTTCTGTGCTCTCAGCCTACATATTCCCAATAAGATAATTAGCCCCCTTCCTTCCTCTGAATCTCTTGGGGGTTTGAGGTGAATTTACCTGCCAGAAAGTACATAACATTTTTCTCAGTCTCCTTCCATGAACTCCCACCTGGTTAGCAAAAATGTCATAGAAATGTAAGTGTAAGGAATTATTTAAGACCCTTGTGAGGAAACACGGTAAAACAAGTAGCATCATGGAAACACAGAAACATAAAGCTGAAAAGGACCTCAGGAAAACAGATGGGCAACACTGCTTCAGATGCCCCTGAGAGCACCACAGGGAATTACAGCTCAGCCCTGCAGCATCCCTGTGCAGCATTTGGCTCTGGCAGGTGCTGAGGGCGCTGCAGGCACAGGGAGCCTATCCTAAATACTGTTAGGAAAGCACCCCACTACCAAAATAACTACAGATAGCACGCTAAAACAAGGCAGGAAGGCCCACAGGAGCACATCAAACCAAGTGCTCCTCCCCTACATAACAACACTGCTGGGAACTGCAAGCCTGTTCAGAATAACACATCTAAAGTAACTCATCCTGGGGACCAATTTAGAAGACCCCAATACAAAAGAAGAGAAACAAGTTAAATAGCATTTACCACCTGCAACATACCATCATTCTTCAGCCATAGCAGAAGTCAGAACAGTACCTACTTTCTTTTGCTCTGCAAGCAAATTCAGCCTTACAGATTTTCAGTTTGTCCACATCAGCTCAATATAGCATATAAAACAGTTGTAATTAAGTTAAGATGGACAACAACCATCACAACACACCCATATCAATTAATTGCAACAGCTCACCTCTCACAGTGTTACAGAGTACAGATTCTCCTGCTTGTCTCAGCTACATTGGACACCAGTTGTTGTACTCAGAACCCAACTCAGTCAGCCTACAGGGCACCCACTATCACAGCACTATCAAAACTAGCCAGCCACAACAAAACCTTAGCTTCAAGCTCTCCCATCCATTCTGCTTCTCCTTCCTCCAAAGACCAACCCCCACCCAACCACCCCACTCCTCAGTGCTATTTAACTACTTAGCAGGAACGAGCTACAGCTGCACATCATCCCTGTCATCAACCCACTGCCTTCGAGGCAAGGCCACAGCTGCATGTTATCAATACTAATCAACCCTCTGCCTTCACTCCTCTACATAAAACCCTTCCTCCCATACCCAGCCACACTGTTACACACCTTTTTTCCCCTGCAGCAAATACTAGGACTTGTTACAATTCTTTCAGACTCCTCACTGATAACAGCACCTTGACTATTAACATGGAAGCTCTGCACCCTTGATGGAGACTGTTCCATGCTGTTTCTCCAAGAGGCAGAAATACTGCAGCAGCTTGCTATAATATTAGACACAACATTACATGCAAGAATAACATGATTATTTCCACTGAAAACAGAACCATTCCTAACTATTCTTTATTAGTATTTTTTTACACTCACCAAGCTTTTCCACACCAGTAAAGATTATTGCACTATAATTTTAAAAGAAAATGTGGCCATCTTATAACAATAAGATCTTAAGTATTTTCCAATTACTTCTGCCTGGGGCTTTTTCAAGCACTGGGAATGAGAACTCCAATATTTATGACTTTTTCCTACTTCTTGATTGTTTTTTTGAGGCTCATCAACAGGCCAGGACAGTATCAGGAAAAATTCTGCTGCTTGCCAACGTCTTTATTCAAATCACACAGCAGTTTCCCTTTGTCCTCTAACTTTGTAGGTGGAAGTACAAATTATACTTCCAAGTCATTGACTACCTCTTACAGAATTTAAAGTTTTGAGAAATTCACCTTCCCTCTTCCTCCAAAATGCATGTTACAAGAAATCCCAAGCTGCTCCTAGTTTCAAATGCAGCCAAAGTAAACCTCAAGGGAAGCCCTACAGTCAAGTCCTGCAGAAGCAGGGCATGCAGTTTAAGTAGGAGCAAAAATTACAGAGCACTGTTTTGGCTCTTGCTTTTGCAGATATACAACTGCGTGACATAGTAGTTTGGAAAAGGTGTGTATCTAGTATGAAATTCATGCCTATGAAAAAGACTATTCAATGTCTGCCAGTGCTAAAGCTTGGCAGTCACAGGAATTTTGCAGAGACGGTTGGCAAAGCACTGACCAGGTACCAACTCGAAAACCATAGATGTAACCTTCATTGAGCACACATCTCTTAGGCCAAACTCTCCGGATGAGCATAAGCAGATTTTGGCTCTATTTCTTTCCTTAATGGATAACAAAGACCCACTTTTCAAACTTAATCTTATAACCTTGAGCGGGGATGAGAAAAGTGGAAGTGCCACATACTCCCATTACAAGAAGTCAGAATCTGTTGTGGCTTCAAAGTGTCACCCAGAAATCTGACAAAACATGGTGACATTCCCTCTCATGCCATGCATCTGCTGAGTTACACACCTAGCCCTGTCAGTTTCACTAATATGGCAGAAACTACTGTTGAAATTAAATCATTCAAGCCAAATCGAAAACCGTTGGAGCTGACAAAAAATCTGAGATGCTTCCTATGGAACTATGGAACTCCGCTGGGTATTGCTGTGAAAAGCAACAGCGGCTACTGTGAGATGCACAAAAGACACATCTTTTAGATCTAACCTGCAGCTTTTCCACCTCTCACTTCACTGTAGCTTAGATTATAAATACTGGCCGAATTAAGCTTGTCAGGACATACAAGACCAAATACGATATGGACAGATGAACCAGACTTTTGCCACCACTTAATCATCAGCCCTGGCAATCTACATTTTGCTTCTAATTTAGGCCTTCTACAATAGGGATATCTTTTGAATGCTAGAGAACTACAGTGACCTAGAGCTATCAATATCCACGCACACATCGTTCTCTTGCCACATTGCTACTTTCCTGGTGAGAAAAAAAGAAAAGAAAAAAAAAAAACGTTTTAAAGAGCATCCCAGAAATACTTGCACAGATACCTGAAGGCCAGGAGAGAGCGGAGAGGCTATGGAAGTACCACGAACCATCACTCACTGACCTCTTTGAAACACATTTTCTCTGTGAGCTGTGTCTGTTTAACAGGTGTCCTTTGAGCAGAGCAGTTTCACCCCACAAAAGTGTAAGTCAGGCACGTAGATCTGACAGCAAAAGCAAACGCCCTGTGGAGCGGCGGGACTCAGCACCAGGAAAAAAGTAAAGCGGGCCTCGTGATTGCACAGCCTGTCCCTCCGACAGGCCGGCTGCCTTTTAGAGCTCTGCCCAGACAGTTCCACCTCCGAAAGAAAGGAAAAACGCCAACAACCCCACGCAGGACTTTGCCACCGCGCGCGATGTCCGGGCCCCCATGGTGGCTGGAGGGCTGCCCGGCCACCCGCACACTGGGGCACCCGCACTGCCGCCCCCCGCCCGCAGCAGCGCGCCCCCCGTCACGCCGGCCGTCACCCCTGGCTTCCACCCCCGGCTTCCACCCAGAGCTCTTCCCAGGCGAAGCCTTGTTGTATTTTTATAGCAGATGAACTCCAGGGGTTTGCATACAGTGCTTTACAAACGAGCACACGCCACATGCCTCACATTTGCTTTGTTCTCCCGTGGGCACAAACCCACCAGCTGTACCGCAACGGGGGGGGGGGGGGGGGGAACTGGCACCGCACGGCACCAATCCTGCTCCGGGGCCCGCGGGCCGCCCGCCTCAGCACCGGGGGGCTGCTTGCCCGGGGACACCCACCACTGGGTGGGACCACTGGGACCACGTGGCTGGCTGGAGGGGCACCCCACTAGGAAAAGAAAAAACAACTCGGTTTTTAAAGTTTTACACTCAAAGCCTGCGGCTGCCCCTCCGCGCCCCCCGGGCCAGGGCAGGCGCCCGCCGCCCCCCGCAGCCCAGGCGCCCCGAGGCCGCTGCGACACGTACCGGCTGCCCCGTCCGTCCGCCCGCTCGGCTCCTCCGCTACCAGCGGCCCGGGCAGCGCCGCCGGGCGGCACCGCGGGGCAGGAGCACCCGGCAGCACCGGGCAGCACCGCGGGGCAACGGCGCCGGGCGGCACCGGGCGAGCTTCCCCCGGGGGCGGCTGTCGGTGCCGGCGGGGGGGAGCCTCTGGCGGGGTGTCCCGGGGGTCCCGCCCGCCCGGCGCTGCCGCGGCCCCTCACCCGCCTGCGCCGGGGCCGGGCGGCGGGGCGCGGTGGGCACGGGGCACGCGGCGGGCCCGTTTCCCGCCCCCGGGCCGGCACGTGGCGCTGCACGGCCAGAGCGCGCACGGCCGCGGCTTCCCGGGCGCCGCTGCGGAGTCGCACGGCTGACTGTCGGTGCTGCGGAACACCGGGCCCTGGCGGAAACGAGCCGAAACCCTCCTGCTTGACCGGGCGGGCTCTGCGGAGTCACAGCTGGCGGTCACCCTGGGACGTAACCCTGGCGGTCACCCTGGCAGGCCCGGCGCTGGCGGGAGCGGAGGCAGGCACCCACCTTCCCCGTGCCCCAGGGCTGCGCGGGGCGCAGGTGGGGAGAACCCGCCAGAGGCAACTGAAGCCACTGCTGTGAGCCGTAAGTTAAAAAAAAAAATAAAAACAAAAAACACAACAAGAAACCCCAAACTAAACAAGCCATCATTGCAAATACTGGATTTTTTAAAAAATGCTTAAAATGTTTTAAAAAAAAGCTGCAAGAACTCAGATTTGCTAATGGATAACCCTTAGTTCCTTTGCTCTTGCTCTGCACAGTGATGTGCGGAATTAGACTATAACTCGAAAGTTATAAAGTAGGTATGTTTATTGCACGCAGATGCACGGGGGATCGCTCCTCCACAAGCGTGCATGCCCGTAGTGACGAACCATCTCACATTTATACAATAAAACAAATGAATATTCAATTAACGCCTATACATATTCGTTACCTAAACCCCGCTTCGTATGTTAATTAGCTTATCAGTCCTTTGCCTGGAATGTGGTGGTCTTGCAGGTTTGTAGGTGATTCATGTCCTTGTGACCATCTGATCTTCTCCAGCAAGGAGACTTAGCACTCCCTCCCTCTAGATAGCATTGGAATATCTCTCATCCTTTTCTCATTCTCTTTTTTAAATAGCCCCTTTGTTAGAGGAAGAAGGGCAGGCGTCTCCTCAAAACTGTAGTTGTCTCCCCAAGGCTGTGTGCCTATGTGACCAGACACCGCACCCATGACCAGTCACCATACCCACATTCCTTGAGCAGACATATACAATCACAATCCATGTCCATTGTCCCCATTTCACACTACTTCTCCATATCACAGAACAATTTGAAGCTAGGTTATCCAGAAATACAGTTGGACTAGATGATCCTAAGGGTCTTTTCTCATGAAAATGATTCTGTGAAGACAATGTTTATTTATCTTTTAATACAAATTTTAATATATAATCTTCTTATGTGACGGTAGCCATGGCATGAAGCTTTTTGCTCACACTGTGAAGCACAGTAATTTATTACCCTATTCTGGGGTTTAGATCATGGGTTCTTCCTCGGTGCCTGTCCCAGCAGAAGGCCAGTACCTCAGACATTACCATGATAAGTGAAATGTCAAAGACAAGCAAGAGAAAATAAAAGAACAGGGTAGTAATCTGGGGAGACAGATCTTGAAATCTCTGATGTTCTGCTGCAGACAACACTTCCCTAGCAGGGTGGGAAGCTTCTTTCTCTGCATGGGATGGTTTGACATTGTGAACTCAAGCAGAGTCGTTAAGCCTCAGGCGAACACAAATCTTAATATATAAATATGTATTATAAAATGGTCTCATAGGCCATACCACCAATCCATCAAAAAATTAAATGCCGGGGTGCAAGTGAGCTACTGTGTTGATAACAGGGAAGTCTCCAGAATGAGATCATTGCATCTAGTGACCTTAATGTTGAGAAAGAAGCTGGTGGGTCATGGTACAGTATTTAAGAAGAATCGATGGGTTTATGAAAAGAACAGAATAACATTGAAAAGTTCATACGCCCTTCAGTGTCAGCACACATTGCAGAGACAAACCCAGGTTTTCCTTGATTCACATATCTATGTTATATTTCATGCATACATGTTTGAATGTTAGAGAACTAGAAAGAAATGAGTAAACGTTCTCAAATTGTTCTTTGGGATCTGAACTTGAGGTTTCCACACATGAAAGAAAGAGTACAGAGAATGCAGAGTTCAAGAAACTTATTTTTATAGACAACATTCCTTTCCCCGTTCCCTGTAGGGCTCACGTGTGTCACACTTCATGCTAATGAAAATAAAATTTGAATTGATCAAGACAGGGACTGAATTTTGGCTGAATGCAAAGACTGACTCTTGAATTGATCGAGTTTCATATTCAGTATGTAAGTAAAGGAGTGAAATGTCTCTGAAATATGTTGCACTCAATACGTAGGGGATTCAGAGGAGGAGAGGAATGTTAAAAAGAAGAATCTGACAGATGTAACATTTTCCACTGAGTGACAACTGCACGGGCAGCTTTCTGATACAAACAATAATGCCAGACAACGAGCTCTCTGTTCAGAAGAGATACTGAGAGGCGTTTCAGTATCATCATTTCTGTTATTAGGGAAATCATTAGGCACCCACCTGGCACAGAAATCTGCAAAAGAATAAAAATGTGAAACAGGCATGAGAAGAGCAGCAGTACAGCACACAACAAGTGATAAAAGTGGATTTCTCGGGCCCTGAACAACTCGTAAGAAGTTCTCCAGGAAGATTATCTTTTCTTAAGGATTTCTTCTGCTTCATATTGAATATGCCAGCATGCGCTATGTTATGTGTGTGTGGAATGGTAATCGAACTGCAGCGTACTCTGAACACAGTATAAACACCTCGGCACACTAGTGATCATCGGTCTAACAAAACCAAAAAAGATTCCATAACAGCAACTCATCTAGATACTGGGTCTTTCTTCTCCTTACTTTTGTGAAGCCAAATGCTGCTATTGCAAGGACAAATCTAAAGACTAGGAACTCTTAATTAGTAGGAGTCATGAAAATATTTGTAGAAGAGTAGAAAGATTGTGTTTTGCTGGGGAAGAAGCATCTGCTTTTTAGTTCATGCATAATATAATCCCTGAAGGCAGTACCGTAAGTGTGACTCAGGTCTTACACAAAGGAACTGAGTCACGATAACGAAGAGACACTTCATTTTCTATGCCAGTCCAGTTTTTCCCTTCCATTCTGAGACTGCCAGTAAGAGTTAATCGGTGGCAACTCTGGTAGTAGCTGCTCTAGGATAGAAAATGTCTTCCGGGGACTCCACAAACGCCATCCATTCATTACTTTCCATAGGCTGCCTAGGAAAAGATGGATGAGTGTGCTTGGTCACTACTGACGCAGATCAGATTGAAAACAGTGACCTGCAGGTGCAACGTTAAATCTTTTATCACCGATTGACTCAAATAAAGAATGTGTTCTGGAGAAAGGATATTACTGTTATTGGTTCCAATACTTATTTCAAATAACTATCTACCTCCCTTTCAGAAAGAATGGGCGATTATCACAAGCAGTACGGTTGCAAAGCAATAAATGTATGAATTCTGAGTTGTCTGCAGCAAATGAAGTAATTTAATCATATTTTACATCCTTATACCTGTGAACTTGTTAGAATGTGCTGCCAACATGCTCCATTTGTGCCTGGTTACTAGACTCCAGAGCTTTGTGGAAGTAACGTATTTGCATGCAAAAAGCCTGTTTTCATCAAAAACTGATTTTACCCTTGCAAAGTATCTGCCACCAGCTGTAATAAGCATTGAATTGAATGTAAACTGGTTATTTCCCATCTGGTTTTGAATTAAAAAGAGTAGAAATTGTGAATTAAATAACTGGATAATTTATTGAGATAATTAAAATTAAAATTAATTTAATAATTAAAGTTTACTTTTCTTTCACACTCAGGCCTCATCAGAAAAACACACCATCTGCACCACTAAGAGGAGAACACTCCTATTGTTTTCTAAACACACAACCTGCCCATCATGAGAATTAAAACGCCCTTAGTACAAGGGGTTTCTGGATGCTTATGATGAAGTACGAGATGTATTTGTTCATGTCTTTGCCACGTAAGAATGAAACAAATAAGCCATTGTTACTGAGAGAACTACAGACCATCCAGGCATTCCACAGAGCAACACGAGCAGTGCTGAGCAATACAAATGACAGGAGAACTTGGACACCACAGTTCACTGTTCCTACCAGGAGGTAATGTAAAATGCTTAGGTATTAAAAATAGGTGATTTGTTTAGAATCTCCAGCAGTACTTCCTAAAATCAAATGTGGGGGGGTTTGCTTCTGTGGTAGAGGAATAAGGGTTTGTGTTCTAGGACTTCCTAATTGTTTGGGGTTTTTTTGTTTTCTGTAATTCAAAGCATTGAAAAAGGTAGGATGGCTTTGCTCACGTATACCTTTTGAGATACTGTCATTAGAGAAATTCATACTGCTGGCAGTGTGTAGCCATATGGGATAACAGAAGGCATTTTGCAAATCTAGAAACCAGATATATTTGGAGTTTTTATCAGGAGAGAACCTTTGTGCAAGGATGGAGAAAGAATCAGAACTGTTCAGTCCAGATTTATGTTGTCTTCCCATTACAGAACACACAATAGCACTCAGTATTTGACAGGACATAGTGGTCAGTGCTGCAGAAACTGTTCTGGGTTGTATTAGCTTTTGGACAAAATTCCAGATCAGCTGCCTTCAGCAAGAAGGCAGGTTTTCCATTGGTTTGAGATACTCACTCGGTGCATAAGGAATTGTGACATCTTACGTTAGTTTGGTTCTTGCATTCTGGTTATTTATGTGTGGAATATACCTGTGAAAGGCACTGGCCATTAATGAAACAGAAAATGACACAAGCAGCACAGACAGCATGGTCTGATGATTCATTGGGCTGAGAATCAGGAGAGGCAGGCTCAGTGACTGCAGGTAATGGCAGCAGCGTGAAGGGATGTTGTGTAATTTTTCAGGTGCTGTCAGAGGAGGGGCAGGTGGGCAGAGCCCAGGGCTGCCAGAGCAGGGTCCTGCTGCTGGTGAGATCAACCCCGCGCTGCTGTAGGACAAAGGGTCTAGTAGAATAACAAAGACTACCCTGTGCTAAGTTCCTTCCGCTAGTTACGAATGCATCTTTTGTCAAATACTTATGCCTTTTCACAGTTAAAAACAGTAAAAACTTCTTGAGGCAGGAAACATCCAGTAGATAAAGGAACCGGTCATGTTCTTCATCTTTCAGAAGGGAGAAAGAAAATTCCCATAATGAAATCCACCAGGTTTGCTGCATGGACGTCGTTAGCAAAACCAGATTCCTGGCTATCAAACAAATCTGCTCTTTCTAGCAGGATGCCCTACAGTATTGCTTCTGTAGCTGCGATGGAGTGGGGGTTTGGGGGCTTGATTTTTAATATGAAGATAAAAGAACCTTAGATTTTAAAAAATTAAATTTACAATTCAATGTTGTAGTTGAAGCAAACAGTAAATCTTATGGGAAAGGGATAACAGCTTCATGCTTCTGTGTGAAATGTCTGCATGCATGATGCGTAAATGCCATTACTCTACTCAAGTCTCTTGGAGACTCATTTCTCCGAAACAAGCTTTCAGACATTCTTTCCCCTGGACATATGTGTACTTCCCAGCCATCAGGGTCATAGTCTCTGCTTATGAAGTCCTTAACAGAAAAGAAGTAAGTCCTTCAAGAGAGGGGAGTTACATAACTGAGTATCTATAATTAAACTGAGCTGTGACACCAATAATCATACTGCACAAAACACAAGCAGAAACTACAAACTTGGCACAAAGGGCATAGTTCAGGGGACAGGGTGAAATCTAGAACTTCTCCCTGCATCTCTGGTTGAAACATGGCTCAAGTCAGAAATAGCTAAAGGTTATTTTTATCTTAGGGTTATTCATTCGATGGATCTTTGGACATAAATACTTTGTCCAAATCTCATTGTGGTCAGTAAGAGCTTTTCCATTTACTTGATGTGTCTTCGGAAGAAACTACTGGTAGTCAGACTCACATGCAGCTCAATTTATCCTGTACCAATTACCTCATTTGCTGGCAGTTTAAGCAGAAAGGTTACAAAGGCTGCCTCTCTCACCTGCAGAATTACTTGTTCAATCACAGCTTAGGGGTATTGAGATTGAAACTCAATATGCGGACCATTTTCATGCTTGTTCCGTGAACAAATGCTTCAGACTATGGACAGTCTCCAAACAGAGCTACAGCTCATCCCTGTGTTCACCAGACCCCTGTTCAACATGCACATGCTCTGCACTTTGCAGAGTTGCCATCTAAACAGGTGGGTCCTGTAATGGTAAAGGAATCATGTTCATATCTGGGAATCCTGGCAGTTGGATCTCTTTGATTTTGAGGTATCTTTATGATCCTAATGCTAAACTTGGAAGAGGCAAGGGAGAACCAGTGTGCTAGAAGGGGACAGAACAACGACAGTATTTGGAAAGAGGTTTGTGAGGCAGGATAGAAGCATACAGGATGTTCCACTTCAGATGTACCTGCTGTAATAGCATTTGCAAGGAGAAAGGTGTTATGAGTCAAATAACATCTAACATAATCTCACCAGACAGGCCTGTTTGTTATATTTTTTACTGATTAGCTTTTCTTCTTCCAAAAGCTGAAGAAATGCAGTGTGTGCAAATAAAGAATGGCTAACTGTAGTCAATTTTTACATTAAAAGTATCTATGGAAAGTTGCAGGAACATGTACAAAATGCACTGCATCAAGGTCAAAAAATCCCCAAACCATCAGACTCCTGATCTTACATTCCTTCTCTTCCCATGGTTCTCCCTGTCACAGAAGATGACTGGGAGGACAGCTGCGTGCGGCAGAATGACCTGTGGGTGATGAGATCTGCACTTTATTAGGCCACTTTGGGAAGTGAATTCTAGAGCAGGTTTGATGTGGGTGGCTCTGGCATTCACTTCTTCCCCTTTACGCTGTGACATCAGTGTTCATTCTAGTAACTGCATATCACAACTTCTCTGCTATGGCAGCGGAGGGAGGGGAATCTCTAAAGCAGAGAGCCTAAGTCATTCATTAACTCCTGAATTTTCCCATCAATGAAGTGGTGCTCAACATAGTTTGCAGGGATAGGAATGATGCAGGCTGTCCCCAAAACATTTCTCAAAATGCAGACACCTGAATATTACAATTTCAACCGGTCCTGAGGTATTGAGTATCAAACATTTTTTAACAATCCAGCTCATCTCCAGTGTGTGTACACCCATATTGTATAAAATAATAATGTGCAAATGTCTTAATGAACCAAAATTCATAAGCCCAGCACTGTTCACTTCAGGGAAAAGGTGTGAGGCTGTATCTTAACTCTGAACCTAACTTTGTCTTAGGTAAAAGAGTCAGGAAAGGACCCAGACCTTCAATGTCCTCCGTGCAGCTCGAGGTGTCCACTCCTGTGTATGCCTGCTGTGACTTTAAAGAGCTGTTGTATGCTTTTATGGACTACATGCTGCTAATGTTTCAATGGATTTCTCCATTGTAGATTTGAGTCATTCAGGTATAAATCAAATTGCATCCACTTTAATTCCTGGCTTATTTCTGTAAGTGCCTTTTCCAAAGCCAAAGGAAATTTTAAATGGAAATCTTCTTACTGATGCTGAAAGGCTCAGGGCCAGGCCTTGAAATACGCTCATCAATACAGCCGCTTTACTTTGGCAATGATATATCAAGAATTTAAAGTACAACTATATATCTTACTATTAATTTCTTACTTCGTTGGCACTAGGCCACCCGATCCCAGAATGGAGCTCTGCTCTTTACTGGAATGAAGATTAAAAGGGCATTTTCGGTACCACTTCTGATGCAGAAACTGAGAGGTTTGTATCTCCTGTAAGCAAGCAGGAGGAGGCTGGCCGAGCCCATGTCTATCTGGATTGAATTGTTTTTCCACAGCAGCCAGTTCCTCATGATGTCAGGACATTCAGCCAGTAGTGAATTATAAGGGTGCGGGATCAGTGTAGCTTCTGCCCCTCCTCTGCGGCAAGCGCTACTTCTAGATGAAAGTACCCGATAAGCTAAATTTCATCTAGATAACAAAATAAACCTGAATGATTTCTGGGTCTGAACATCAAATGGACAAGTTGCTAAAATCCCCCATCACTGAGAGCTGTGGCAGCTAATTGCTTCCATGGAGCCGAAGAGAATTCCCTGCATCTTTGCCATACTCAGCTATAGAAAATTGCAGCTCATCCAGCTGCAAGTATGTGACAGGCAGACAGACAGCACCTCGGGGACAGACGGTTTTAAAGCAAAGTTATAGCTATGTATCAGTGGCACGTTCATGAGAAAATTCACGATGTGCTGACACTCCAGATCTCCTAGTAGCATCACGTCGTCCAGATAATGTAAAAGCCCCAAATAAAAGGTGCCCCTGGGGTATGAAAAAGTTGCTTTGGAGGAAGAGATTAAAATATTCCTGGGTACAAACCTACCAGAGTCCAGCAAACACCACCAGATTCAGGGGGCAGTATTGGATGTACCACAAATTCACGTCAGCCCAAGGGGGTTTATGATCCACAAGGTCAAATGCAGCAGGTACTTTTAAATAGAAAAGGAGATAAAATGTAAAGACAAGTTCAAACTCTATTTGAATTCAAACACAGAAGGACTCAACAGCTACTGAATTTCAACAGGATTTATATGACTGCAGCCTTTAGACTCCTTTGAAAGTCTTATAAATAACCATCCCCCAAAAGTATGCTCACACACAAGTAACTTGCTTAAGTAAATGTCTTTAAATCAGGTCTATTCAGCTCTGCTCAGCAGGCACTTGTCCGGCGACAGAAAACTTCAGAACACAACTGAGTGTGCAGCTACAGAAGTGTTTTAATTAGAAGTAGTACAATGCTATCACATGAATGCTTTCTTTAAACCTTTCCAATATGTTTCTCTTGCACAGGTATACCAGTTCAGGCTATAGCTGCTTATTTTAAGTGCTTGTTCATATTCATATCAGGTGGATAGGGAATTGACAAGTGTAAGAAAAAGAAAAAAAAAAAGATGAAAAATTGCAGAACAAACCCAAACATATCTCATGAGTCTCTAACCCTTGGGTCTGAAAGCATGGTTAATATTTTTGATCTAATGGGATCTTTGGGAAGGTCTCTGGTCCTGCGCTCTAGCAGAGCTGTGCCTACCTGTGCTCCACAGCAAGCCCCTGCCCACACACAGGCTGCCCTGCCGCAGGGCTTCCCACCGCCCCCGGCACTGCCAGCGCGAACTGTGGTGAAGGGGACACAAGCATTTTTAACATACAAACCGCAGCTTCAAGGTGAAATGCTGCTACCAGTAAAATAAGTGGAGAAATTAGTTCTGCCATTGACTGCAACAGCAGCGGGATTTCTCCCAAGCCTTTAGTATCTCTTTGTAGCTATATATGTTCCTGTATATTATTGCTGCAATACAAGCATCTATTGTAATCCCTGATCTTCATGTCAAAGCTTCCTGGAAGGTTTTTCATCTAAATGTGGACACATATTTGATAGAAATTCACAGGAAGGCATTTTAAACCATTTGAAGATATTGGGGCTGACTAATTTATTCCCAGAAAGAGTGTCATGCTAGGATTTTCTCCCCTTCATGAATACCACAGAAATTCACAATTAAACTCAGCCTCTGATACGGAACATGATTTGAATGGCACTGCCAAGAAAAGTGTTGTATATGCTTTATATAAAATTAGAAGTAATTTTGAGGATAATTTCATGATAGTCCTTTAATAACCAGTAAGATTCTAGCAGAGTTAAGGGAAGTTTAATCCTTTAAGTGATACTGCTAGGAATTTGGATGAGTTAATATTTTGCTGCTGAGGTGGTCCTGCCTCTGACTTAAGACTTACATTCTCTGGCCACTGCTGGAGTGGTTTGCAGGAATGAGAGTCGAAATACCTCCCTCGAGAGTCCTCTAGCAAAATCCCCTGAAGCAGAATGAGGCGTTTCATCATTGACAACACAAAGGCAAAGAATATGCTGTCTCTAAATCAGTGCTGTGGAGACTCACGATCTACAAGATGTAAAAGGACACAAGGAAGATGACTTCTATATTGCCTCAAAATCACTGGTAGCAAAGGCAATGCAACTGAAGCAGCGCTTGCCCTCAGCAAACTCTGTGAATGGCCTCTAGCATTTTCAAAACAAGACGGTGAAGGAAAATGTCCAGAAAAGCAAAATTAATTTGGTTTACTGTCTGTAGGGATATAGCATTACTGCTTGAGGTATTAAAAGCAATCTGAAAAATTCTAGGGGGTGATACAGACGGTATCATTGAAAGTCATACACTGTCTGTTCCAGCTAGCTGTCCTGTCTGTCTGCATGACTGAAATCGCCTGTGGAAGGCAGAGGGGGTTACACTCGGTTCCGTGGGACAGATTCTCAGTTGAAGCAGTCAGGTGCCACTGGAGCTGTTCATTGTAGCTCATGGTTGTGAACCATGCGGAAGGATGGAGGGCTTTAGCATGCGTTTCATCTTTCACTTCAAAAATACATTCAAACAGAAACGCTTTGCAGCTCTAACAAAGTTTGCCAGCCTGTTCTTTGGTTTACTATTTTCATTTTCTGCCTTTTTTCCTTACATAAATCATATACTATCTTGCTCCCCACAATCCAGCTTCCTTTCTTCCCACTCCCATCCCTTCCTTGACAACTCTCTCCCCCTTATCCTCCATCTTCTTTCATATACATAGTGGCTTACAGCACAGAGTAATAAAGAAGTTTTCCTCAAAGACTTCAGAGATTTTTGTGCTTCTGACACAACTCTGTGCTCTTCTGCCCTTGTGTTACCCTAAAAAGCTGTTTACATCGTTTGACTGTAAAGTAGGAAGATTTAACTTGCACCTTTCAAGAAAACGCCTCAGTGTTGTCAAATAAAATGCCTAGGCTTTGAGCATCTCTTAGTGATGGTGAGAAAACAATTTATATCAACATTACTGTTTCTTCATCCTGGGGACTTCCAAGGGTTGCAATTCCATACTCTGCATTTCGGGGGGCAGGCAGCTTGAAAGCAGAGCTCCTCACCCCACCGTGCTGAACACGAGGACAAAGGCAGGAGCAGCATACAAATATCATCTGTCATTGTCCTGCTGAAAAGTGCTCCTGGCTGGATGTCTGAGGGGATGACACAGACCATGTAAGAAAGAAACCCTTTATCAGCAGGGCTCCATCCAGCTGGTATTTCTGGTTTAGAACAGCTGCACTGAAGCTGCCAGAGCAACCTTTCTATTTCAATTTTCCATGCTCCCATGTGTGCGGGTTTTATCTTGATGGAGTCCTACCTCCCCAGCCCTGCCATCCAGAGGCTGCAAGTCAGGACCGAAGCATCCTGGAAGTCTTCTCAACCTCAAACAGAGTGAAAAGTGGTGGAAACACAAAACAGAGCAGTGCGGTTACCCACCACAGGAGCAACGCTGAAGAGCTCTGGGGAGCCCAGGGGGGGCAGGTCTCAGCATCCCCAAGAGCTCCCAGCCCACAGCGATGGCACCAGCCCCACTCAGGCTCCAGCTATGGCACAAACCAGCACATAACACAAGCTGGAAATATACAAGATGCAGTGTTCAAAGTGCATCCCTGGCGGGTTAAAACCAGCCTGAGAAATCACATTCCTTCTATAGACACCTAGCTTGTTCCCAGCACTTGTCTCATGTTAACATTATGGCTTTTAAAACTGACATTTAAAAACAAGTGGTTCTGCTTTTAGTCACAAGAAGTACAGAACAATAACTCAACTAAAAAGGGGACCTACTGAAGTGTCTGTCCAAGGAAACAAAGCAGCTTGGGGTAATCTTTGAACTAATCCTCACACATTTACCCCTTCCACACATTTCCCCTTCCACGCCTGTGAACATGGCAGGTTTACATAACTCTGCCGGTACATAATTGCATGCGGTGCTGTGAGTTTCTAAATCAAGTTGTGTCCCAAGAATTCTAAATCATTGAGTAATGAGGTTTTATTCATAAATACTGTAGTCACCTTGGGGTTTCTTCATTAGCTGTAAAGCTTCAGATAGTTTTAAAATGTATATCAGCACTAAATGCACTTTTCAGAGTTGTAGTAACAGGCAAATCCTCTAAAATATCATTTACAGCAGACTCAGTTCCATTAGCGATCAATACTCTTCCCATAAATCCAACCTACTTTCCTAACTCTAAAGATCCCTTAAAATTTGGCATTTATGCTTATGCAGCCACTTGGTCAATATTTTCAGAGTTTTCTGAAATTAAGTGTTTTACCACAGTGCCACCCGGTGGGGGTCTAGAAATGAGAGCTCCTTCACTGGGAGGCTGGCTGGGCTTTAACAGACGTTTTGGAAGAAACAGGAGCACAAGCCCTACCTTCCCCGCAAGGAGGAAATGCAGACGTGCAAGGGATTTGGGTTCTTCAGTACTGCCTACAGTCTTAGCATATGGACAAAATAAACACAGTGTCACAAAGAAAGCGGTACAGCAGTAGCAGAGGGAATACTGGAAAAATACTGCACAGCAATTACAGGAAAGTAAAGAGGAAGAAGTGATACACAAGGTATATACATTAACAAGTGTTACAGCTTTAACAGGGTACCTCTATTCAGTTAAGATGTCCTTAAAACATAACATTTATACTGTGCTAACAGACATACAAGTCAAGCATGCAAGTTTAAATTGTTACTTGTAATGTTCTGTACTCCCCCTCAGGTTCTGGTGTGAGGAGGCTGGCATAGATACAGTGCCCATGGGGCTGGAAACTGCCCGGAGAATAGCTTGGATTATTCCTGGTTGTTCAGAGCTGGAACCCAAGATCACAACTGAACAGCAATAGGTGAGTGAAATCTCACTTTCATTCATATTGAGGTTTGGATGCAAAACCTGCAATGGTGTTGATGATTTGGGGTCTCAGCCCTTGGATGTTTCTCCTTTCTGACCATGGAATAAGTGCACCCATGTTTGCATTTTCATTCAAATTAGACCACCTCTGAACTGAGTCTCCCAGTCATTCTCACTTAATCCCTTTTGGTTTGCATCACAGAGCAGTTTCTGGAAGTCAACGTCAATTACTTTCCAATAAAACTAAACCAGAAGATGTGTTCCAGCAGCATCCTGTATGTGCCCCAGCTGCCAATGTGTTAGTCCATAGAGCATCTACTAGATGAGTCCAGCAAAAAAACCCAAATATGTTTCAAATGGATGTCACAGCCTCAGCACCCACTGTTTGACACCTATTGCACTGTGGTACTTCATAGTGTAGAAATAATCTAAATAACAATGCTTCTTTTTGTATTTCCAGGCTCCAGCATTGCATTATGATGAACAAACAGCATTGCTTGTTCTTACAAATCACAAAAGACACTTAGTTCATTACACCTACATTTGCAGCATGCCAGTGCTCACTGCCTACATTTTCTCAGCTATGCTTTTGAGGCAAAAAGAATGATTTTGTCACATATTCAATAATGGAAACTCTGTATATCTGTCCCACCTCACACGAAATTATTGTTCCTCTCATCTTTGCTATGAAAAATCATCCATCAAACAGATACTTTCGAGTCTTTTTTGTGTGATGCTGGCTCATACAGCAACAAGAAAAGTCAGTTTGTAGAAGGTTTTCTCCCATTTACTATTACTCTTTTCTGTAGAAATTATACTGAGAAGGATTACCTAAGAATGAAAACATTAGTCTAATATTGAGGATGTTGTGCTTCACTGTACAATCCTGTTATAGATGTTTTGTGCAACTTTGCCCAAATATGTCAGCATTTGCCTCAAATCCGTATGTGTAAAGTAGAAGTACTACTTTCATACCTCTCCAGAATGAATCTACTTGCGACTGAGGTGTTGGAAATACATCTGTAGCTGACTTGGGAGATCGCTTTGGTCCTCCCAAAGGCCTTTCAGATAAAAGCAAAAAGCCAAGTTCATGCATTCAGCTGGAGCACCTTCCTGAATTTATAGATCGATATAATTTCTGTTTCTTCTCAGCGGAACTCGGACTTGTCAGGAGGTGCACCCAAGCACTAGTTGACTGTTTTCCTTGGTTTCCTCTGCCACACAAAATAAAAGGGAAATTCTCATCTTGAATACAGACTCAGACACCCAGCTGTATTCTCACATACCCATCCCAGGAGCTGCCTACAAAATTGTGCTCCAGTGCTAGAAGATCTGTGGGCAGTCTGTGGAATGTGGGAGCCACTCCCTTTGAACACAGACCGGGACCATAAACCGCCCTGTTTCCTGCGACAGTGTTAGTATTTGTGGTCTAGACAGCAAAGTCGTTCTGGACATTAAGTTGATGCAATTTAATATCATCCCACTATTGGCTACTCATCTGAATATGGCTGTGCTTGCTCACAAAGGGCAATAAAGGCATATTAAATTGAATTTGGCTTCAGGAAATCTACATGTTCCAGTGAGGCAATAAAAATATTCACACTCATGCAAATTAGTTAAAAAACCTGAGTATCTGTGTGTTATCTGTGAACTATAAGAGGAGGCAACTGATCAGTATGAAAGAAAAGAACCTAACTGTACAGAGATTGATTTAAAAAAAAATAATCATACATTGTATCACTATCAGGCAACCTTTTCTAAGGAGCCAAGGAGGCAGTCTAAGTAGCCACTATAATAGGTGAAACATCTCAGCCTTCAGGCTGTAAGTCAACCTCTTAACCGTTGAAGACTAAGGAGAGGGTTTATGTAGAGATTACTTTAGGCTCAATTCTCTGGGAGTTTGCCTATTGATTTAAAAAGGACTCGTGTCAAGCTCTAGCTGCCTGCTCCAGGGTTTCCTCTATGAAACATCTGTGTTTGATCATTGCTGGGTAAAGAATAAAGAATTAATTTAGATAATGCCTAAGAGAAGGCATTGGAATGGGAGTAAGGAATAGGAAACAACAGAACCTGTCCTTAAGCTACCTGTTATTATCATTTAACATGTAGTGAGAATAAATAAACACAAAATATAACATTATAAATAAGTCCTGCCTGTAAGGGGCTGCAGCCTAATTAAGAGAGCAGCAATGAATAGAAGCTGTATGGCAGGGCCGGTGGGATCCCAGCGATGCCAGCTTGTTGCCTACTGGCAGCAGGAGCAGCCCTGTGGTACCTGCTTGGGGGGATGCCAGCCTGCCCGGCACAGTGCGGCAGGGCTCTGCCCCTGCCCCTGCCCCCTCCTTTGAAAATTATGACTGAAATGGAAGGCATGTCAAGGATGGAAGGTGGGAGCTCGCTAAAGTGGAAGCTCATCTCAGAGCTGTCCTGGAGGTAAAACCTTAATTTAATGGTGCCCTGAAGGTAAGGCGTGACCAAGCAGTGACCAAGAGTTAGGTCTGAATGCTCATCCTGGGCATTCACACTCTCCTTTTGGAATATGCAGTGCTTGATCCCTGGCTCAGCACAGGATCAATGCACCGTTTGAACCCTCCCAGTGTCTCCTGCTACTCAAGCCTGTACCCCAAGGTCTTAATGCACAGCAGCAAGCTCTTAGTGCCACCGAAAAACTCCTGTGCCTCTCCTGACACATGCCAGCCCTCCATCTGGCCCGTGCTGCTCAAATGGGGCTGGCCATTGCCAGCCTTTTTTTGTAGCGGGGTATGGGATAAAGAGCTGAAATACTTGTTTAAATATCCTAGCCCCTCGTTTTATAGACTCACCATACCCCTGGGCATGCAGCAGGACATGGATGTGCTTTCCCCATGACAGCTAATTCCCCAAATTTAGGCCTGGCCATCATGCATAAGAACAGATGTAGGAGCCAAGCTCTGAGCAGTCCCCACTGGCTGCCTGGCAGGAACAGGCTCTGATCTCCTCATTCACCCCTTTCATGTGTCTCAAATTAGTTAGAACCTATTTTTGGAGACAGATGGGTCTTGTCAAGATTCAATTATTGATAGATAAATTCAATAGAGAGTTCTAATAAAAGATAAGATTAACTCAGTTCAGGTATTCCAAACATAGATATCATCCCTACATTAGTCTGTCTGGCTCTCATCTCTTTAATGCCTGTTGCTATATATCTTAATAATCTTGCATATCTTTGCTCCTGCATTCTTCCTCCTATTATCTGGATATCAGCTTTTTTAGAAAGTCATAGCTTTGGGGACACTAATGCTTTGCTATATCCCTGCTTTTACACTTGTATGCTTCTCTGAGGAACAAGGATATTCCAAGTTGCAGTGTCAGGGTGGGATTCATCCTGTAAGGAAAGGATTTTACACCAGGAAAACTTCCACCACCAATTCAGGGGAGTAAACATCTCATCCCCTGTGAAGGGGAGCTGGGCGGACCAGGGACCAGCTTCAACCAAGATCTGGTATTATCACCGACGCTGGCAGGAGGGGATGCTGAAGACAGAAAAAAGACAGTGCCTGTCCTGAAGAGCCCGCTGGCTGACTGCGCAGGTCCAAACCCACAAAACTTTTTTCTTTTTTTTCTTCTTTGTAAGAACTAGTTAGTTTTTGGTCCAGTTTATCTATGTGTGATTACAGAAAGCTTTCAGTTTGAATCTTTTAACCATTGCTTGTACCTATTAACAACTTTTCAAAACCAAATCAGTAGACTCCACTAGTGGAAGCAAACTATTATAAACAGATCAGAAAGACTTTATAGTCACTGCTTTTTACTCCTTTTTTTCTGTAGTTCCTCTTTTTATGCTGGAGAGTAATGTTAGCTTTTCCATTACTGTACAGAGAAGCTAATTTTGTTCGCTGAGTGTTATTGGCCACTTCTCTTCTTGACCTACAAAATCACATGTTAAGAATACATGAATTAATATTACTAATAAAAATAACGTGACACAAAGATGTTAACAACGATATAATTAATTTGCGGTGAAAGGCCAAATAAGCCACAAATCCTAGAATGGCTGATGCCACTTCACTTTTGCAGGTGGCATATAAAAAGCCTAAGCAAATGTGTTTGCTTTTCAAAGGAACACAGAAAAAAAGTTTCCAGTGTCAGTATTATGCCCCCTTCTGCCCTTCCTTCCTTTAAAAGTTTCAAGCTTTAAATTTGTTGAGCAACTAGGAAAATACTTGAAAGCCCATTTTATATTTACAGATGTTTAGTGACAGGAATAGCAACTTCTTTTTACATTTCCCAGTGGATGCCTCATGCTTCATATTTCCCTGAGCCTGTCACAGTGAGTTACGTCACTCTGTGAAGCTGAAATAAAGATGAATCACTTGTGAAGCTCCTGTATCTCCTCTTGGTCAGCTTTTCCAATTGCATCAGAGTAAACTGATAAAGAAGCAGAAGGTTTCCCTATGATGAACAGCTAAGGTTTCAGATGTACGTCTGATGGGCCATTGTGCTGAGGAAAAGGACCAGCAAGGGACAGATATCCAGGAATCCCATCCTCACCCCCCCTGCCTTCCCCATCACTGTTACTGCAGCAGTGGTCACACGTCCCACCCAGGTGAGCACCTCCTGCTATGCCTGCCCAGCACAGCGCATGCAGGGATGCTGGAGGGCACCACGGAAGAGCACTGGCACAAGGCAGGCAGTGTGTGGCATGTGGCACATGGCAGGACCAGCACCAGCCCTGGCACCCGCACAGGGGCCCAGCTCTGCTGGCACTGACCCCAGGGACAGCCAACAGCCACCTTCTCACCTAGAGGATGCTGATGCTTCACCGAGCAGCTCCTGCTGAACTCCTACTCGGTGTTTAACATCTGGTGTGAGAAGAAAATGCGTTTCCCCCCACATGTGACAGTCTGCTGCATGTCTGCCCTGAACCTCCTGCTCCAGAGAGGCACAAATCCACATGAACCAGGTCAGCTCTGGCGGGAGGGGAAGCAGTGCTGCAATGGACACTGTGGAGTCATGGTGCAAGAAGTAAATAACATGCCCACTACCACCTGTGACAGAAGTAGTAGTTTCCATGCGTAACTCTTCAGCACTAGGTCGCAGCCTTCACCAAAGCAATCCCTCTGTCTCTCCAGATATATCACAGAAACTTTTTTCAGCACTACCTTCCATCAATAAAGCTTCAATCATATTCAGACCCATAAGCTTGCTTTCTTTCCTGTTCTCTTCAGAAATACTAGGCTCCTGTCTAAAATGCGTTTTAGCAGGAGAGAGAATGTTTGATATCCCTCCGGCTCTGCAGCCCCTAAGGCCATCATTGCCCTTCCAGCTGCCTGCGGTCCCACCGTCGCTTCTCCTCTGGTAGCCCAGACTTTGATGCGCTGTGCTCTGCAGTGTAAGGAAATATGAAGCTTCTCACCCATGGTACTGTGGATTTAGATATTGACTTTTGGGATCAAAAGATAGTTTTAGGCGATAATATCAGAGGACCTGCTGAATAGAAATGAGGACAAGGTTTGATCCCAAAGGTATGGCACAGCAGTAGCAGCTGGAAATATCAGCTCACAGCAAGTGTCAGCAGTATAAAGCCACAGAAATGAATGTCAGTTCAATAATTTATTGCGCTTAATGTTGTGTTTTGCTGTTTGTGTAAAGAGCTGCCTGACATCCAGCACATACAGGAGGTAGGTAATAAGTAAAAATCCCACATGTGAACCCACCGGAGTTTTGTTGCATCATGGCTACCACACCTTCCTTTAACCCTTTGCCTCGGAGATGTCTGAACTGAGAAACTCCTGGTTGTTTCTGCAGCACTATAATTGTAGATTGCTAGTGGGTTTTTATTCTTATGGCTGGCACTACCTCATTTTTTACGGTTGCTCTGACAGGTCCCAGAGTCGCTGTGTATTATTTATATTGCCCTCTCATGTCTTCACATCAGGACAGGGATGCTGCATCACTGCAAAGCTGAGCTTGCAGTTGGCGCAAGCCATCCTGATGGCCCCCGTGGGTCATTTTTCAGTGGAGAGAACAAAACATTTCAGCTCTACTTCCTTCAACAGCCAGCTCTCTGCCTAATCAGTCCCTCATATATCAGTCCCCTAGCCCTCAGCCCCAAAAGACGCAAGGGCTCTTTGCTCACAGGTCCTGCCTGACAGCCCCTGCTTCCTCACGGTAATTGGAAGATGCCCCAGCTTGAAGAGCTTCACCTTTCAGGGACTGCTGTAATTACAGAAGGTTACACTGCCAGCTCTCCTAGAGAGAAGCAATCAATCTTACAGCATAGGTGCTGTGGAACACCCCTATCTGTTTCTGAAGAGCGATGCCCATGATCTGGGGATGATTTGTATTTTGGCCCCTTTTTCCCAATTTCTAAACTGTTGATGCCAGTCAGTGGGTATTTCTGGTGAAAAGACCCGTATATACACGTGCTAATTACTGGGAGTATCAAAATGATCTCTGAATGGAGAAGAACACAGACATGAAAAATATTATTGGAGAACCTACATAGGCAACAGTCTTGTATGAGCGCAAGAAGTTTCTTGTGTGGTTATAACATTCCTTTCTAACCAATTTATTTTTCAGTACAAAATTAAAATTTCCTTTAATTCCAGAGATGAGTCTTTGTAAAAAACTATAGAAATGTCTCCGAATCAATGTTAAAAATGCACTCTGTTAAAAGAAAATAGTTACATTTTTCTTCCCCATAACACAAACAGCTTCTTTTGGTTTCATTTTGCGGTTTTCTTTTTCTTTAAAAGTAGCATGTACTTAATCATGGACAAGCATGAGTTGCTGAATTTTATCAAGACATTTGATTTATTTTGTCACTTTCTTAAAGGCAAAACTCTTTATATCTAATTATAGAAAAGGCTTATGCTATAAAATATGTGAATAAACTATATAAATCTGTAAAGTTAATAATATATGGGCTCATGTTTTGACATTGCCAATTTACGGCTTGAGCTAATTTCTGCTGAAGTCAGTGGACACTTTCTTTACCCACTGAAATCAATAGAATTACTGCAGCCTTCGCTGGACCAAGTGAAAACCTAGTTATGGAATATGCAATGACTCCTGCACATCAGGAACATCACAAGCTGGTGTGAAATCAGAGCAGTTGCACTGAAGCCATTCTCAATCCTGATGTGCAAGGCACAGGTCAGGAGCGGGTGAGGGTCTGCTTCCAGCTGGAGCTCTGCTCTGGGAACATTTCTCCCATTTCTCCTCTGTCTTCTGTTTTTAAGGGACAGAGATTATTCTCTAAGGAGTGAACAAGAAATATGTGAAGAATCACCCAGGCTCGCTTACAGGATGTTTTTTCATTACTATCTAAGGAGAAGTCTCTGTATTATGTTGTCAGATGGTCAGATTTTCCATTTTCAGAGCCAAACCTTTCAGTACTTTCTCAATCAACATTGCAATTGATCTGTCATTACTCATTTTAACTAAGTAGATACAATAGGATTAAGGCCAAGTTTAAAATATTAATGAAAGCTCTTCAGAGGATGAGCTATTATGTGAAATACTGGCCAGGTTTGACTGGAGAAATGTTGTTGCTGCTTGGCAAATCTGCTTTCTGAATATCACTGGTGTAATCACACGACAAACACAGCATTTCTCTGGGGTGCCCAATTCGCTGAACATGCCCCCTACCAAGTGCTTTACCGAGGGGGAAGAGGAGATTTATGGCCCCCCAGCCTCAGGCTGATGGGCTGCCCGTTCCCACGTGGGATGGCACAGCACCGGTGCTCCAAACATCAGGGCGGTGTCCGCTGCCTTGCAGTAATGTCACCGCTTCCCTGAATTCCCAAGTCGCTCTGGAACAAGCCTTGGCAGTTTTCTAGCCTTTACCATATTGCTTGATTCTTTCAGAAATTAGGGCAATACAAGCTCACACGAGTTCTCCTCCAGAAAATGTAATTTCTTTTGACACCTGTGGCACGACAGGGCAGTGTAAGGCCTTAACCTCCTCACAGAGCTGTTGGTTCTCTTCGATCTGGGATTATTTCTATGCAGTTTATTTTAATATATGTACCCCAAATGATAACAGATCTCCTGTAAGCTATTCTGCCTCAAGCAGAACTTGATGGAAGAGTTTCCAGGCTGCAGGACCCAGGTCTTCCAGACATGTTACCTGTTCCCCAGTGATCCTGGCACTCCCCCTTAATCTGGCCGCTGTTTTGTGTAACTGAAATTAAAGATGTGCGAGGAGTAGCCCTGGCATGAATGTTAATCTCCAGTATTTCATCCTCAGAAACATGCTGCAAATCCCTTTGAGCCCTGGCTGTTTCAAAGAATAAGAGAGGATTAGGGAGAGACTTGCTCAGCTGATTTTATTTTTACTGGAGCAAAGTTCCCCACCGGCTGCGGGCAGCCGGGGAAGCGCACATCGCATTTACATATACAGTCTTCCACGGGGACAAATCTCTGATATTGCAGCACGAAATCTTAATGAGCCAGATGGTATTTATTCCTGGCTGCACAGGCTATGCTGCCAGTTAAGGATAACATCAGCATGTCAGGGCTGAGGAGAGAAACTTTGGGAGCAGCAATGCAGGTACAGCACAGCCCGACTGGCCAGCACAGCCCTGCTCAGCTCGGCGGTCGCACTGAGGTTCGCTCCTCTCAGCCCGGGAGGATTCTCCAGCTCTGCTCAGGATGCGGGGTGAGCCCGCAGCCCCCGCAGCCCCCGCCAGTAGCTTGCGCCTGGGCTGGGCTCCCACCACCAGCCCCACCAGCCTTTACAAGAGGAGATGTCAGGTGCCCAAGCCATGTAGAAGCATTCCTACACAAACCTAGGCAAGGGCACTGGTGTTTCAACCTGAGGGTAGCTTCTGGGTTGCTTTCAAAGAGATGCAGATACAGCCAGCAACCCCTCATCGCCCAGAGCCAGTGTATTGACTCAGATCTTAATGAGAGCTCTGCCTTTGTCTTCAGGGGACAAAAGCTTCACCTGCAGGAGACAGCAGTGAAGGCTGTATCTTTTAAATAAGGCCTTTTATTTTCCGACAAACACAGAGCTCAGAGAAATCTGGCAAAGGCTCCAATAAAAATAACCCTGCTTTTGCTTCTGGCATCCCTACAGAAACATCAAACACATTTGTTCTCAATAGAGCCATGAAAAATATTATTGTCAAACACCTCCATGTTCTTGATCAAGAGATTATTGATTCTAGTTTTGAACTAAAAAAAAGTCAAGAAGGTTCAATACAGAGCCACTCATTAACTCACTGTTCATTTAACACAGAGTAGTCAACATCTCTGACAGAGTGGCTTAAAAAGTCAGTGTAGATTTTTATGAGAAACTGTAGATAAAATTAAAAGCATGTAAAAATGAGTCTGCTAAGAGACAATATGTAACCTAGAATGTTATTGGGAAAACAAAGGTAGGGAAGAGTGCTCACCAGCGCCAGAGCTTCAGCTGCTGCAGGCTGAAGCAGATTCCTTGGGCTGAACACAGCGATGGCATGACATGAGTCAAAGATGAAGCAAAGGAAACCCACAAAAAGAAACAATATGCCAGAAACCACAAAATCTTAGGTTTATGCAAAGCCCTGGAATTGTTCCATGGAAAGCCAGGGACGGGGGAGCCTGCTGACAGCAGGAGCAGCGAGCAGCTGCTACAGATGCACAGAGACCTCTCAGCTGCCAACCTTGCCTCCAGAGTCCCATTCCTGGGGCTAGGCAGTGAGAAAGCAGTGAGAAGAAAGACTTGGACCCAGCTGGCATCTCCTGCAGCCTACACACACCTCTCTTACCCAGAAGACAAAAGAATTTGTCTTCCCCCTCATTCACAAGGCTTCTAGTCAGCCTGCTTTCTCCGTGGTATGCCACTGAACTTAAACCAGTCACAGAGCAAGACTGCGAGGGGGAACCAGTGCACAGCCTTGAGCTCTTACATGTCTGATCCAGTGAACTGTGACCGTGTTATAATTAGGATGGAGGAATTATAAAGACAATTGAGGGAAGACCTAAAACCTGGAAGTTACCAGGCTGGAGGTAGCTGTGATGCTGACAGAGCAGTCCATCCCCGCGGGGTTCCCCTGGACAGGATGACTAATGGGGGGCCCTAGAGCCAGTTTGCCTTTTCTCCCAGCCAGAAATGGCTCCCCAGAATACTTGGCTAGCTGATTTCATATTTGCTCAGGGGTGGTTTATATCCCCTTCTCATGAATATTTAGCAATTTACCTGGACATTTTTGTAAATCAATTTTAACCAAGTGGGGAATATTTTCATAAAACCTATTTTGAACTTGCAAATGCAAGTTTTCATGCTGGAAGCCTTATTAGAAGAATTACAAGTAATATGCCATTAATGTGTCCAACAAAAAGAAATTAATTCTGAAGATGAACTACAAATGAACTTCAGATCAAGAATTGTCTGCAGAAATTACTTTGTGATGAACTGAATAGTGTGTACTGGCAATTTGTGACAAGAAAATGAGGCAGAATGTATTGAATAAATTACTTGTGGTTTTGCTGTAGTGGCGGTCAAGAGATTCTTGGGCTGAGTCTACCAGTAGGACTTGTGCTCTTGACCTGGCATTTTCAGTGATGACTGGTTTATTTTTCAAGATGGTAAGAAATGGACAGAGATAGATGGAGGGGGGGGGGGGGGGGGGGAAGAGTAACATCAGCTTAAAAACATCTAGCAAAAGTAAAGACTACTAACCAAAAAACGAGATCCAGCAGTGTATAACCTTGGAGGTGTATCTTGCTCAGGTGTGGTGGAACAGTCCCTGCCCTGCCTGCTATGTGGTTCTCCCAGCTGCCCCAGCCCATGCGGTGCCCATGGGTTTGAGCTGATGCCCATTCCTCATTCAGAGACTTCACATGATAGTCTCCATCTTCGTTGCTTTGCTCTATGAGTAGGTGAGGATCTTCTATTGAAACATTTGAAAACTAAGACAGCATGTGTGCATTGCTCCTAGAGAAGGGACCCAAGTACCAAAGCAGTGATCTCTGGTGGCTTCCAGTATACTGCTCTCCATGCAGCTGGTACTGCTGCCTGGACATCACTGGCAACATGTAAACACACATCCTGTTCAGTATAGAACACTTCTGTTCTCTTTCAATGTTAAAACCACCATATTCACCACAAAAAGAAAATTGAGGTGATGAGTTTTGGTGAGTTTTCTGTGGGAGGAAGGGTGGGCCATCAGCACAGAGATCATGGCAAGTGCAGGAGTACAGGGAAGGTCAAATGGGTATGAGCTGTCTGCACTTAAGAGGAAAATTGTATTTACATTTTTAATCGCTGAAGTGTTTCTCTGCATTTCTCACATGACGCCCTAGGTGGCGGATGGTACCTTACTGAATGGAGTTATTATTCAATCGTTATTTTCTTAATATTTGGGTGTGTGCTTCCTGATCCTAATTTACACCTGAAGGTTGAGTATGAGCATATGGCTAGATTTTGTCATTTAATCCATAGAGGAGTACATCGCCATCCAGTATTTCTTCTCCCTTTGACAGGACCCCTTGGACAAGAGGCACACTCCGAGCTGGAGTACAGCCAGCACAGCCAGGGCCGCGGATGGAGGCCGAGCCCGCGGGCTCCCTGGGATGCTGCTGAGGCTGGGTGAGTCTGTGTGTCCATCTTCAGCTCCTGACCACAGGATTATTTCACATCAGTGCCAAGTTTACCCTTCTGTGTCTGGGGAACTCTTTGCACTATGAATAAGTAACCAGATGTTGTCCTTTTATTAATACAGAAGAGAAGCTCTTGTTCAATAAGGAAAATGGTGAATAATAGATCTATTTAGAGTTAGCAGGGATCCTCCCTGCTTTACTCAGAGTTCTCCAGTCTACAAGCAGTTTAATGGATATCAGTAAAATGCAATTTACGTATTAAGAGTATTAATCAGATTCCCGTTTTCTCAAGATTTATACAAAGCCAGTAATTCTGAGATACTAAAACAAACCTGAAAATGGCTCTTAGCAGACTTGTGACCAAATCACAGAAGGCACTACCACGGTTTGTACTAAAAGCCCACTTTTTTGACAATCTCAGCAGAATTATTCGGAGATGAATGAACTGTACACCCATGGCTGGACTCACAGATTTATGGTCAATGCTTTCTGAAAGTGATGGAGGGATGCGGGGACATGTGTGGCAGTACAGGGACTTTTTCTGAATCAACTGGAATCAACTGTCTGGGTTTATTACTGAAGACTATCTCCTTGTACTGCCTGCTTTCATACAGCATCACGCAGACTTATCTGTGACCTTCACAGATGTCACATCAACAAAGAATAAGGTTCAGTTAAAAAAAAATGAATGTAGTAGTTTCAGATCTGGAGTAAATCAGTGTAGTTTCAGTAGAGTCAGCAGAGAGGTGCTGATTTACAGACACCAAGGAACTTGTCCTATGATTACAAATAGTTTAAGTGAATTGTTACTACCGTGCCAGTTCAGGAATCTGGTGATTATACAAGAAAAAGCTTGTGAATCATTGGAATAGATGAGCTTTCCCAGCACATGAAAATGCAGTGCCTGGAAATGGGCAATAGAATTAAAATACATTTTTTATTTTTTTTAAAGTGGTACATGATGATGTGCATTCTGAGACTACACAATTAAATGCACTCAAAGATCACAACAGTAATAAACAAATACCTACTTTGTTCTATGCCATCTGAAATTTCATAATATATAACGATTTACCTTTCTGTGCCTTAATCAAGGGCAGCCGGCCCTCCTGTGGGGCTTGTCTTGAAATCTGAAATCAAGCCCTGCCCATGGCTTTGTGGATGCACTAATCCTTGCAGCTCAGCTGCAGGACCAGGTCTTCCCGTGGCACGAGTGGACTGAATGTGCATGGCACGAGGGTCTGGGCCCCATTCGGGGGAGGGGGGGGAGCTGCCCCTGCCCGGGTTGACCAGCCAGCCCCCTCCAGCCAGCGTCAGTGCAGCAGGTTGTGAGATTGCTGGCTAAGGAGACTGTGTGCTTGGGTATGTCAAAAAGCAGGGGAAATCACAGAATCATAGAATCATTTATGCTGGAAAAGACCTTTAATATCATTGACTCCAGCCGTTAACCAGCACTGCCAAGACCACCACTAATCCATGTCCCTAAGCGCCACATCTACACGTCTTTTAAATACCTGCAGGGATGGTGACCCCACCACCTCCCTGGGCAGCCTGTGCCAGTGCTTGACCTTTTGTTACCAGCAATTAGACAGCAGGGAAATGTGAAATGGTCAAGAACATTTGTTTCAACCTCTCCACTTTTTTCCAAAAAAGAGTCTCAGTCTGTGTTTTTCTGACTGCAAATACAAACTGAGATTTATGAATGAGCAAATCTCAAACAACCCTTAGCTCATGTGTGACCATTTCATCTTCTGAGTACAACTGGTGCTTTGGCTTTCTCTGAGGAATCAAAATCTAGGAGTAGCTGCTGTTCTTCTCTTAGCCTATAAAATACTCAAAAAAGAATAATTTAATTTCTAGTTTAAGATCATGGCCTGTCTTCATATTTCTTATCTCTGAGTTTACTTTGCATTAAGACTACCAAAATAAAATCATCCACTGCACTTGAGATTTTTATTAGCTCCTAATCTAAGAGCCGACAAAAGAAAAGGGAGATTACTCCAGGCTGTGGGATCTGGAAGTGTGCTGAGCAGAACTGGTGTGACGCTCGGTATATTTTACATCAGTGAGAACTCATAGGTGCGTTTCCTGAATGCAGCAAGTAGTCTGCTCTTTTAGATTTCAGAATAAAACAGATAGGTCTGAAGACTCTCACTAACGCTCATGAGTCACTTCCACATGGAGCAAAATGCCCCTTCACACTGTGAGACAACACAGCTACGGCCATGCTCCACACAATGGGGAGATGCGCAGGTAAAGAAAATGCCCACAACAAAATAACCTCCGAACACCTGTCCCTGAAAGGCATCTGGGCCGAGTTTCATGCCATGCATGGTTCCAGTTTTAACCTATCAAATCCCCACCAGAAGTGGTAAAATATCAGATGTACTGATGCAATTGCAATTGCTCTGAAACAGAGCTGGGAAGCTTTATAAAATATATATACTGCTGTTATTATGTTTGTTATTTTCAGGGGACAGAAGACTTAAAAGTAGCAGCCAGTAAAATACATGTCAGCTTGGGGATTATCATCAGAGATCACAGCTAGCATAGCACTTGGTTTTGTCTTTTTATAGGCTAGTGTTCAGTTAAAAGTGGAACTGGACAGTAAGGATGCCGTCAGTGTATGACAGGAATTATCAGCAGGTTTCTTGGGCAGGTGACTTGGACTCAGTTCTACTGTATACTACCACCTTTTCGCATTTCTTGCCTTTTTTTTTTTTTAACCAACTTGTTTTCCTTACATTAATCAAGTGTTTTAAACCTTATGCAACCCTACACGCAATCATTTTAATTAAGACCAGCAGTGCACTTTGAAATCCTCAGATAAAAGGCAGTCTATAAATGCAACAAATTAAATTTCCAAGAGGAGTGAGGCAAGATAAGGAAAGTTCCAATCCCTGTATTTGCATTTTAAGAAAATCTGAAGAATCTGGGACCTCAGTATATTCCAGAATGTTTTTAGATCTAGCCATTTCACTTTTATTATTCAGGTCAAAGCAACACTCTGTGTACCCTTCACCTTTGAGGTATTCTGTCTCTACTTTTTTACTTGAGCTTTACAAGTTTGTTTTATAATTTAGGTAATTCATTGGGTAGTACGTAGGTATGTATCCACCTATATACATGTTTTCATGCCTAGTTTGACTTTAGAAATAAAGACAGTGGTGTTTCCAATGCTGCAAGCATACATAATTAATTCCATGGGGATTACTGAAGGAAAACAAAATGCATTCCTGAAGACGATGGGGACCATTCACTTACATTACCAAAGCAAGATTAAATAGAGATGTTTATCATATAAATGGTCAGCTGAGAAATCCCCAAGTAAGTAAACTCAGAATAAAAATTTCTATTTTTTCCAATGCCCATTTTGCTTTCTGCACAGGTTTGTTTATGGGATATTTTAGAGTCATTCTGGAATAGTCAGAGGCAAGGGGTAAAGTAAATGGAATTAAATAAACACAGGTTCCTGTGATTCTTGTGTCAAAACCATTTTTGGGTGGAACTCTGAAAATCTGGGGAGTCCAAACAGACACACACACCAAGGTCCTTCAAGTGGCTGCCTTACCCTTGTAGTGCTTGTTGTCTGCAAACAAGTACATTAATATTGCAGTGATTTATCTACTGGAGAATGAGGGTCTCGCTGGATTGCAGAATGCATCTGGACCAGCCTAATGAGCACATTCTTCACCATCAGAGAGGCTGTGGAGGGCTTGCAAATATTTTAGACATGATTCACAGAGCCAAAAGGTCCTGTTTACTGATATGCTATTTATACCTAGCTCAATTAAACCTCTTCGGGGAAAAAAAAAATCAAGAATACCAACACTGGCAGTGCTGTTGGAAGTGAGCATCTCCTCATTAAAAAGGTTAGAAAAACACCATTCATAATATTGAAAGTTTCTTTCAGGCATATTTATGCCCTAGTCTTTGTCCAACAGCATCAAGTGTCCTCCTACAAGGCGCGATTCTGGCAGCAGACAAGACCAGTCAGTTTAACTGTGCCCCGGTGGCAGCCAGTCTCATGTGCCGCATCCCTGGGGAAGTGCTTTGCCCCTGTCAGCCCCACTCTTCCCCCTGCCAGGAGCTGAGCTGCCAGCAGCGCCCAGCCTGCACCGGCCCCGTGGGTCTAGCACAGAGGATCTGGGGCAACTGCCCCAGATTTAGGGACATGTCTGGAGAATCTCCTGAAACCAAAGATGTGCAGCTCCCTCCTGGGAGCAATACTCTCACTCAAGGTGTTTCCTGAGCAGAATGGTTTCTGCTTGGTCCAGCTTCTTAGTAGCAACTGGTAGAAAAATAATTGCTAATTCTCAGTGCTCTTTAGTTGCAAAGCCTTTGGGGATGGAGACAGAGAACAGGGTGTTGTGAGCTGCAAGGTGCATGGCAAAAGCATGAAGAAGAAACACAGAGGGATGTGCAGGAAGCAAGTAGCTCTGCTAAGGTCAGATCAGTTCCTGCAGGTCCTGGCCTCATAAGCTAGAAAAGTAGTAAATTGCCAGAAGGTCCCATTCTTTCTGTTAGTTGCAGGCTCAGGGAGAGATATGCCCACTTAAAGGAGAAACCTTAAGAACAATTCACACCATTTGGATCTCAGTTTCTTCGAAATCCAGGTCTTTCAGACCTGATGGCTAAAAAAAGTCAAAGGTATATCCGTAAAGTTCAATGTACTGCAAAGTGCTCTTTCCTGGAGCCTTCACAGTGGAAGTAAATATCTGGCCTTGAAATTCACATTAATGTTTGTGGTTTCTTTCTGGCACGTGAACCACCTAGAGCTTTTGGAGGTGTGTTCTTGCACAGTGTAGGCATACCTTGTGCAACCCCTTGTGCAACAGAAGCCTGTGAGATAAGCATGAACGTTCATGTGGCAGTGAGCACTAGAAGCATTAACATAAAATATTGAGATGTAAATTAGTGTTGGAAAGTAAGCACAACAGCCTTTATATAACACTTTAAATGAGGTACCCATTAAATAACAAAGGTTTTGTTCACGTAATACACTATTAATAAATTTTGAGCCATCGTCTCTTTAAAAAAAATGTACTTCAGTCAAGTGGAAAGCAGACTAATGTGGATTTAGAAAGAGGTTGGGAGTGCAACAAATTATAAATGCTTTCTACTTTATCAGCATTACAGAGTACTATTAATTTTAAAAATAGCTTTTAAAAACATACATGGCATACCATAATGGAGATGGCTGTGTTTCAATACATCATCCTGATGACTCTTTCCACAGCAATGAGTTATGCAGACACGCCAAGCTCTGTTTTGCAAATGGTATGTACCATGCTGCAGCTGAAAGTTAAAAAAAGCAGGTTTGTCTTTTGATTCAGGATTGTCTCTGCTGGGACTTCCGAGTGCGAGTGCCTATGGACACGCTCAGTGTGTGTATCAACGGCCGGGATGCTCCTTCCCACTGCATATATCTCAAGGAAGCACCATCCCTGCAAAATTTCCATTGTTCATTATCCCCATAGAGGGCTGGAATCAGACCAGTAATGCATGTATTGAATGATTAAAAATAAAAATGTTAATGGAAAATGCTAATGTAACTGAGTAGCTCCTTTAAAAGACTTTGTCTATAAAAGTTTCAGTGCTAATTGGCATAAGCATCCCTAGAACGGTGCGTTGTGTCTGTCTAAATGATGAAAGAGGTAGTTGCCATAGCAAGGACTGGTTTTATTGACTGCTTAAAGGAAAGAGACACATAAAACCATAACTGAGGCCTGAAAATGAATTAGAAAAATCCCTGGGTAGCTCTAACATACTCATGCTTACTTGCCTTTTTTTTTTTTTTTTTCCTTAGACTGCACAGTTCTCTGCTCCTCATAAAATAGCAATTGCAAATATGACAGAGGTCAGTGACCCGTTACAGCAGCCCTCAAAGGCTTGGGCAAAGCTCTGCCTTCTCACAGGCTGGAAGGGCCCTCAGTCCCTAAACCTGATGTCCCAGGCTTTCTGCTCAGGCATGAGAGTGCCCCTGGGTGAGTGGCAGAGAGGGGAAGACCTCTGTTATGACTATAACTCTGACCAAGAGAACAGAGCCAGAGTTTGTATCGTTTAAGGCACTAGGAATATATACTGGGGTTTCTCTCGCGTGTGGCCTCTTTTGTAAGCACTGAGACATGAACTCTGGTTCAAGATTTGTCTTCAGCTGTGTCACTCCTCACTTTCCTTCCCCAGTATTTCTGCACAAGGCTACATTGCCACTTCCCTTGCAAATAAGAATATTACTTACAGAGCATGTATGTGCTGCATTAATGTGTTCCCTTATCCCATTTTATTTTATTTAGCAACAGAAAAATATCCCTAATTTAATCACCAGTTACTGATTACCTAACTCAACCCAAAAGACCAGAATTCACCAAAAGGCAGAAGATCTATTCTCTAAAAGCATTAGAATAATGATCAAACAGTAGCTCAAGCTGTAACACTAAGATTAGCAAAGTCATTTATTTTATTACTTTATCACTTATAAAAAATAAACTTGTCCTCTTAGGAATGGCAAACTCCATTTACCCATGTACTGGTCTACCCAACATTGTCCCTTCAGGCTTTCACTCTTGCCCTCCTACTCACATATGTCTGCTGAGCTGAAGTTTTTGTCGCCAGTTGGGAACTATGGTAATTGCATCTGTCTTGGTGCTCTTTTATGCAAATGTCCAGTTATGCAGGTTTGGAGCTGCATTATCATATTCTTAGTCAAATGAGTATCAGCTGCAAAACAATCTCTTTTCATAATGCTTACGTAGCACTACATTTCCTCTGCTGTTGATATGATTATACAGATAAAGAGTTCCACTGGAACCATGCTGTATAAAATCTTTATAATGACAGGTACAAGGAAATTCCTTTGCCTAGATTTACTTCCACATGCTGCTATGCAACTAGGAGCTATAAATCTGGCTTTATCAGCAGGCGATAGCCACATTCCAACATCCTGTTGTGAATGTGTGTGTGTGTCAGGCTGTGATGGATGGATACACACACAAAGGTCACAACTGACCACTGCCAGCAATTCACTCTCTTTCTTTCTCTGTTTCTTTCTTTCTTTCTTTCTTTTTTCCTTTCCTTATTTATTTATTTATTTATTTCTCTCCTTCCTTCCTTCCTTCCTTCCTTCCTTCCTTCCTTCCTTCCTTCCTTCCTTCCTTCCCAAATTTTCCCAGTACTTCATACATAATTTTAATATCCCACAGCACCTTCTCCAGATTATAACTCAGACCATCGTGTGATGCTTCTGTAAAGCCAGCTTTGGAGTTCCTAGTCCTAACATAAGCACCATGGGCACACAATACCCTCATCAACTACAAATACATTCAGCAGATTCAAATTTGTTGTGAAGGCTGTCCCCCCTCGCTCTCTGCCAGATCGTGCATTGTGTCCACGCTACGTCAGCTTTATAACAGATCAGGTATCGCCTGTTATCTCACATCCAGTAGAAAAACATCAACATTAGTATCAACTTAGCGTGCTGGCTAGAATACTAGGAGTTTAACTGGGTGATTCATCTGTGCTGTACATCAAATCTATACGTTTTGTCTGACTAAAGGACACAGACTTCGTAGTGATGGTTGCGGAGCCCCTGCCTGCAAAGCAGATTAAGTCTGTTTGTGTAGGATCCAGATATGCTGCAAGCTGTAACATCATTCTCTCATTTTTCCTAGTATGTTATGATCAGCTTCTATTATTCAAGAGTATTTCCGCTCCGTTCATGATGCACACACAGAAAAATGTTCTGCACCACCATTCTGAGAGTAAGCTGTCTAGCTCAAATGAAACACGATCGCTTCTGCTTCAAGCAAATGAGAAGAGACTTTCTATTTTGCACATCACTGAGTTCCACATTTTGGCATTGTTTATTTTACTGAGCCTACATTACAGAATTAAAATATTAATATACAGGCATTATTTTTTACAAAGGTATGTAGCGAGAGGACAACGAGTAATGGCTTTAAACTGAAGAAGGGTAGATTTAAGTTAGGTATTAGGAAGAAATGCTTTACTGTGAGGGTGATGAGACACTGGCACAGGCTGACCAGAGCAGCTGTGGATGCCCCATCCCTGGCAGTGCTCAAGGCCAGGCTGGATGGGGCTTGGAGTAACCAGGTCCAGTGGAAGGTGTCACTGCCCACAGCAGGGGGATGGAACTAGGTGGTCTTTAAGGTCCCTTCCAACCCAAACCATTCCAGGATTCTATTATTTAGATGGTGATTTGAGTATGTCTCTCATTTATATGAATTTCCCAGGAGGGAGATGTTTCAAAGACCCAATCAGAAAACAGAAATAACTTTATTGTTTAAAATCATGAAGTATCCTCTCCTTTACCCCTGATTACAGGTTTCACATCCCTCAGAAATCAGCAACAATGTGCTCAGCACACATCAGTCATCCCATGTCCTCTGTTCAGGACCTCTGGCCATCTCTCTCTGATCCATTTATAGTTTCCCAGTTTAGCACTCCCACCTTTCCCTGTTTCTGGGCTGTTTTTCCATCACCTTCCCAGTGTAAAGGAGAGACGGCGTTAGGGTGCAGACTTGTTCAGGTGGGTTTGTTAGGAAATGGTCTGCTGGGAGAACCTCAAAGGTGATTCATAGAGATCTCAAGAAGTAGTTTACACTTCCCAGAATACACAAAACTGTTTTGCTGTCTCGGTGAGATGCATTTGCTGGCTTCCAGCAGCACTCAGGTATGTGCATACACTTTGACCACAGAGAGATAACCACCCAAGAAGTCTCTGAGACAATCTAGATGGAGGGAAACGAATGCGTTGATGGGAAATAATGGCTTTACAGTATCCCCACATCTCGACTGGGGACTGGAAAAGGTCTGCTTTCCCCCTCCCACAACATTCTGAATTTTTGTGACCCTTCCCATGAGAGCAGGAGAGGAGTGTCTGACCCTGGTGTTTGTACGTCCCCACAGTAGTTGACCAAACTTGACTAAAGCCACAAGGGCTCTTGTTGGGAAGTGTTATTTTCAGATATGCTTCCCTCCCATCCTGATTCTTTGGACAGAGATGTGTTTTAATAACCCCTCCATCTTGATGCCGATTCAGACCACGAGTTTCTTAAAGCAGCTGTAAGCCAAAGGAGGGCATGTTTTCCAGTGACAGGTCGAAAGAGTTACAGCCCCTTAAATCAAATTAGTAGACAGCATCTGAGTGGGAGCCTCTGCGAGATGAATGAGCTGGCAGTTTTTAAAGAGTAACAACGAGGTAATAAACAAGATTAACACAAAACTAATGGCAGAATAGAGATAAATACAGGGAATGTCCATGTAATGTCAGGGAGGGTTGCATGCCAGACTTCTGGCAATGTGTTTGAGACAGGAGTAGGTAACTCATACCTACTAAATCACAGCCATAAATCTTATGCTGTGTTAACAGAACATGAATGATCTGCTCTGCAATGAATGGGAAAAAGAAAGGAAATTCACTGTTTGTGACAAAAAGAGCTGCTAACCTAAGCTGCTCCTTTTTGTTCGAGCCAGGTTTGGAAAAGGGCTTCAGCTGCCTGATGATGCAGGTAGGTGTGCACATGGCATTCAGTCCCCCAGCTTTATAAAGATGCCCCTGAAGAAGTCAGTGGGCTCAGGGTGCCACAAGAATAGCTCCCAAAGCTGTTGTTTTGAAAAAAAAAGGGGATATTTACACTGATGAGTTGGTTCTGAATTACATACGAAGACCAAAAGGAGATGGAAAATGTCCCATTCCTTCCCTGTCAGTCAGAGTGGATGCCTTTCTAAAGCTATGATAACCTACACCAACCCATGAACCTGCATCGTGGGTCCATAAATATTTCACATGGTCTGAAGTCATTATAATTTTTGGTTAAACATTAATTAAACAAAAGAGTTTATTGGTTAATAGGTGGACTTATTACTAAGAGAGTACAAAACCTCTCCAAAGGAAAAGATGATTTCTTGGCTACAGCACAAGACCAAACCCTTGCAGCTCTGATGCAGAATTTCCTTGTTAGTGTAAGCAGGTCTTGTGGAGTTCCTTGCCCTTCAAACTCTTTGGACAAAATCTGGATAAGGTAAAAGACAGTATCTTTTGTTATGTGACATGATACATTAGGAAAAAGGAGCCAAGCTTTTGAACTAACAGACTTCATCAGATCCCAGCTCTATCTGCTCCACAGGTTCCAGATATACTGATGGGTCTGGAGAGGTTTACCGTCTCTTCACAAACCCTTCTGCCTTCGGTCCCCAGACCATCAGGGCATAACCAGAGGGTTATTTCCCTGCTCCTCTGCAGCTATTGAGTGTGACTGTGCAAACACGTGGTTACAGTCCAGCACTTGTCAATTACATTTTTATTAGCATCCACTCCTGAAGAACAGCAAGAGAGGAGACATTAACAGGGTCTCGAAGGGCTGCGAAGTGGCAAAAAGCCTGTAGTGCACTGTTCAGAGCTCTGCCTGAGACCTGGAGAGCTACCAGAGCTCGTGTCACTGGCACAAATGCAGTAATTAGCAATGTGAGAGCAGAAATGGACACAGAGCTGATTACACAGGAGCCATGCTAGTGAATGGGCTTGCCAAGGTCTTGTTGCAAGGCAGAGTTTGTCATTTGGAGCTGGGCTGACGTTTTAGGCATGTAAGCTCATACTTGGACTGAAATCCTTTGGTGTCGCTTGGTGTCCTTACAACCGTTTGAGCAAATAATGGAAACTATTACATTTGTGATTTTGTCTGCCGCTGCTCAGAAACAGCCTGTATGGTACAGAGATGCCTTTCATTTTTAAGTGCTGCATGGTTTCAACTTGCAAGAACATTTGATAATGTAGCTAAACTATAGGGAAATAAATACTTTCTTTTAAATTCATAGTTCTTTTTTGAACTTGTGAGCAATGAGTTAAGCTAGACAGATTTAGAAAGGCCCTACAGTGTTTTTCTGTTGAAATACCAAATGATATACACCATTTTTCTTGTGTCCCTGCAAAAACAAGACTGCCCAGGGTAACATAAAATTTTCTTTTACTTCCAACAATGGCACATTTCTTCTTTTAGAGGCTGATTAATATTTATTACTATAGTAAATGGCAACTTAAATATATGCTAGCAGTTCTGCAGTATGTCATTAATTTAAGAAAACAGGACACATACTATCAAACTACAATGGGTCCTTCTACAGTGAATAATGGTGGTGATATGGCAATCTTTTAAAAGGAATTACTGAAGCATTGTGATACCGATTTAAATGGCAACATGTTACCATGCAGAAGCAGATCATTCCAACTGGTACATATAATTACATGGGAAATCGATAAGTGAGGCATCTTAGGTTATGCACTGTGAGCCGCAATGAAAAAATAAGAACATGGGAAAACAGTCATAACCTGAACATGAAAATCAGTGTTCTCCTTTTGAAGAATACTGAGAGAAGTCCTTCATCCTTTCTCCACCCTAGGGGTGTAGGGATGCATCTGGCAGGGTTGGTGGGCATTACTGAAGTTTCTAAAAGGCTACTTTTAAATTCTTCCAAGAGAGGGGTTGAAGCTGGAGCTAGGCAAGAGACTTTTGGGGCTGTGTTTCAAGTAAGAAGATAACTTGCACAGAAGGAACCTTTGTTTAACAGTATTTCTCTTTTTGAGATTCCTGAGTTGTTTTCAGATATGCCTTTTAAAAAGTTAAACGAGGACTCATAGTGTCAAAATGAAAAGGTATTTAATCCATAAAACTACGTACCAGAATCTAAAGAGTAGCATCAGATAAGATCAGTTCTGCTTTGTCAATGGTTCTATTTTTTAACTACAATGACCTGTAAAATTACTTTGTTACTTTTGTATTCTTGCACTTCTCACACCAGTGGTAAAGGTCATAATGCCATCACAAGTCAGTCCTCAAAGACAACTCAAACAGCCTGATACAGCCACATACAGATAGAGTGACAAAGATACGTGATGCAGGACCAAAACAGAAGGTCACTACTTTATTTACATGTGCTTATCATGTACAATAAGGAACGAGGGTTGCTGGATCGGTCTCTGCCATTTGTAGGCTAAAAGATTTACAGCCCTGAACTAAACTGCTCCAGCTCCAGGATGGCTTTGCCGTGGCTCAGGTACCACAACTGGCTCCCATGGGCATGGTCTCTAATGGCTGGTCTTTGTCTGCCCTCACCATCTCTACCGCCTGTCCAACCGCATGTCTGGCCAGTGCCCTCTGGATCCGTCTGCTGACCTTCTACAGCCACATACGTCAGCTAAATGCAGCCCTTGACTCTGAGACATCCTTTCTCGGACATTTCTTAGATACTTTGTGTACGCCCACGGCTTTCTCAAGGGGCTTTGCCTCATCTAGATTCAATTTTGTCCCTTCCCAGATTTGTCTTTCTATGAGGTGGGACAGAGCCACTCCTTCAGCAGCAGCGTGGCCACAGGGCAAAGGATGCTAACCGGGTGATAGAGGTGTGACACGGCAGCCCCGTAACACCCTCCGCTCTCAGCACTGGGCAAAGCTAATGCCACTGACGCAGCTCTGCCCATCATGGCGCTAGTCCCTCAAGAGCCCAGCAGCGGGTCCTGCAGCCCCTGAGCAGCAGATGGCCGGCAGCCTGCTGTGACCCTCGCCTCCAGCCGGGTCCTGGGACAGCGCAGGGCCAGCAGGACCCAGCTGCACTCACACGATGCCTTCTTAGTGTCTGCTTTGGATCAGCACAGAAGCTGGTTGTGCTGGACAGCCGCTTCTCAACAGGTCTGCCTGCACTGGAACAACTTCCCCTGAGCAGCATGGCCAAGGCATGAGTAAAAAAAGTCCTTGATTCAAAATAAAAGGGCAAAAAGAATGATTCATTTTCTTCATAAATGCTGTATGTAATTTCATACTTTATAGATAGGCTTACAGAATTCAGAGACTCAGACTGGTACATGATTTTAAGAGCCTTACTCACTACAAATAATCTTTTGATGATGAAGCTAACTACGTAAAGCTTTGGATTAAAGACCTTGCATGAATATAGCCAAATTAGGAAACCCATATGATAACAGCTGTGTTCACAACCACATGTATTGCTGTTTTATTTTTTAATCTACATTACTGGATCTATTTTTGACTACAAACTAGATGACTCATTTGATCACGACTAGTGAAAAAAACATAGTATGTTGTCACAAAATATGTCTTAGACTTTATGCAGTATTTTTTTTTTCTTCCCACTGCAACCATATATCTCCTTACAAACAACCATGGGCAAAATCAGCACATACAGGAATTTGGCTTGTTTTATTCAATAATAAATAGAAAAGGAGCTGCATGGATTTAATTGTCATTTGACTGCCTTTTTTATTAGTATCTTCCATTTATTTTCCTGTCATTTTTCTTTGATTGTTTTGCTGAGATTGAGAGTCCAGGAGATGATAATTTCTTCAAAAATATTTCAACCAAACCTTTAGTTTTACTATTATGCACATGGAAGAGGGGGGAAAACTTAACCAAAAGCAGCTGCGGAGCCATATTTTCTACTTCATTTATCCCTTTATGTTGTACAAAAGAGAAAAATTGAAAATTAGCCAGGACTGTAATACCACAAATTCTCTCACTAGAAAACACAGCATAGTTTGCAGTAATCCCTTTCACCACAGCATTAGCTTCTTGATCTACAGTGCACAAACTGCTCTCAAAGAGGTGAAAGACTTCACCAGCCCATGCAGACCCCTGTACCACCAAGGCTGCAGTGGTCCACACCAGCACATTGCAGTGTGCTGCCTGTGACTTCAGCTAGTTCATGGCATCACACATATTCATAGTTGTTGGCCATTTCTGTTATCTCTGGGCCAAATTTTCACTTGCATCAGTCAAGGAGCAACTCAAGCAGCTCTTTTAAATCAAGGTATCAGCATGGATCTGCCCTGGGGGGCAAAGCAGCATCGACTGCTCAGTGAGGCTCAGGTGAGCTCTCAGCCAACTGCATCAGCCTTCTGCTTAACAGCAAAATTCATTTTCAGCTCCAAGGTTTCATTCCCCTTTCTTCAAAACAAAGCAGATTAGCATCAACTCCAGGCAGAAATTTGGCCCTTTCCTCTGTGTGGGATTCCTGAAGAAATAAAGAAATTCTTAAGGAAATCTTTCTGCTCCCACAGAGCTGCCTCTATCCTGTGGCTGGGCTCCAGCCTTGTTCGTCTGCTTTGTACACACCTGGTCCCTTAAACCTCGATGCCACAGCCAGGCAGCTTCCAGCTGATCTTGCTCCATATCACCTCTCCACCTCCCTTGGGACATGTCCCTTTCCCCTGAGAAGGCCGAGCAGGGAGAGGGGCTGGGATCAGAGCAGGGCACCAGCACTCATCCCTGCACACATGCGAAGGCAGTGAAATGGAAGTTGTGACTCAGGTACCAGTCTCCCATCAGTCCTTATAGCTGATGTATATCGTGCATCCATAAAGTTCTGTGTGAGTGTGACAGCATCTGCAGCAGGACCCACCAGGCTGCTGGTGTCCAGGCAGGGCTCTCACTCCCCATGGGCAAGACCTCCAGGAGATGCACAGGCAGGAGCACATGGGCTTGTGCCTGCCATGACGGCAATCCAGATCCACAGTCTGGCCACTAAGGACCGCACCAAGCACATTGTAGCTCAGCTCGTGCCAAGGTCGGATCCTGTCAAGGTCTGTGCTGTGTGCCTCTCAGCATGCGGCAGGGATGGTACGTGGGTGGTGGTGAAGGAGGGGACAGGGAAGCCCAGCGAGCTGGTCTGGTAAATTATCCACCAGCTGCAACAACCCTGGGAGTTTGTCTTAATTCAGACAGTCCTGTCTGCACCTCAGCACCTGATGAGCTCCTCCTTTTTCATTCTCTGCTTCCCACATTTTAGTGGGTCTCTGCTACGTGAGGATAAAGCCTTTGAGCTAGGCTTGCCTGATGCACACATGAGAGAGCTGGGCTTGGCAAGCTTCTCCCTCTCTGCTGAGCAGAGCCTGGTGAGAGTGTGCAGGGTTGGGGAAGGGGCAGGGAGGACGTGGCCTTCATTCTCCACATTCAAAAGTCAGAAGGGCTGGAAAGCAGCTTGCTCCATTCTTCAAAGCCACAGCTGAAACAATACGAGTGGCAGGAAAATAAATGAGGAATAAAGCTGCAAACTCAACTGAGTTAGACCTTGCAAAATCCATCTTAGAAAGTACAGATTCTGACCTGAGAAATGGGTATTGCTAAAGATGCTTTAAATCATAGAGAGTGATGCACTAAGAGAGTCAGCTCTCCACAGATGACCTAATACGTCTTTTCCTCCCCTGCCCTCAGTGACTCCAATAAACTCCTGTCCTTGCAGACCAATAAAGAGGAACTCCAAGGAGACAGGAAGTCTGGCTTCACCTTCAGCATCTTGTCAGAAGAAGCAAGCAGCTCTGCTTGGTTCAGGAATGATTACCAATGCCAAACTCTTACTGCCATTATATCAGCTAGCAACTATTTTTTGGTCCATGGTACAAACTTCTGCCTTCAGAACTCAGCTGACCACCAAGGAAGCAATAGTCTGATGACACCTCTGCAAGGATGGTTTTGTCCTGATAAAAGCTGCCAGTGAATCAACAGGAAGCTGAAATCTCTGTTTCTCATAATTGAGCATCTTTCTCCTTTATTCATTTGTTGGCAATTTATGGGGAATGACTACTGCAGAGATTTAGCTGTGTTTAGTCATAGGATGGTTTTGTCTCTTCCTAGCAAAGAGCTAAGTATAGCACAGACTCATTATTCAGAGGCCGTCAGTGATAACTGGTGCTGGCATCATTCCCGAGGCACAGTTTGAGCAGCCGGGTCCACCTCAGAGCTGACTTTAACTTGCCTTTGCCTCTCCCTGACTGCACTTTGCTCTGCTTCCCAACCTGATGTGAGGCCGGAGCAGACCTCATCCTCAGAGACAATATTTATGGTTGTTTATTCCTGGTAACAGGCTAAAACCTAGAAACTAAAATAGCCACCACCCAGCTTGGCTGAGTTCCCCATCCCTGAGAGCCACCCACTATCAGGTGCTTCTCAAGGGATTTCTGAACATCAGAAATAATCTACGCTTCACTTGACTTCTTGCTCTGGCTACAGTTAGCTATTGCTTGCCATGATTTATTTGTGTTATCATTAATTACAACAATTCCAGATGTATTTTATTGCAAATATAAGCATCTAGGATGTTTTTAAGTCTTATTCTAGCCTTGGTTTTATTATCTTCCAATATTAAGAAATCACACAGCCTAATTACACACTGTGTCAGGCATTGTTTCCATGCTGATGAAAAGCCTTCGCTACATGGAGAGACCCTAGTCACTGCCCTGGCATGTGGAGCCTGCTAGTGCACAGCTTTACAACTGCTTTATTTAAATTTAAAAGTAACTAAATATATTTAAATTTAAAACTAAAATCCAGAAACAAAAATACTTCAAACCCAGCACTTTTACATGTACCATCTCCCTGCCACCCATAAACAGATTGCTTTCTCTCTATGCTTGCCCAAAGCACGGCTCTGGGCTCTAGGCTACCATGAGAGCTGACTGCAGCCAGGCGCCATTCTCCCTGGGGCCAGTCAGCAGTGGGACAGTCACTGCTTCCTGCTGGGTGCTGGCCCATCACCCCATGTCTCGTGGCTCCCAGAAATCCCTTCGTAAGTTCTTTCCTATTCCCCAGGTTGCTGTGTGTGTGCATTGGGAAAGTGAGATAATGTCACCCCACTGCCATGTCAAATGTTTCCTGGCGTTGCCAAGCCCTTCATGGCATGGGTTTGAAAAACAATATCCTTGTGCTGTTCCCCCTGCTTGCTCCCAAAATGCCTCTGGAAGGTCAAGTTCAAACACCCTCCCTAGAGGGACTTTATCTTTCCAGAATTTCTCTCCTGCTATTGCTTTTTAACCCAGATTTTTTTGCAGATGTTAAAATATCTCTCGTAGAAAAATGCAGACATTGGCTCTGCCATGTCAGGGCACATTCCTGCTCTCTGCAGGTGAGGGCTACCAGCTCCTGATGCCTCCGTCCTGTTTGCTCTATAAGGCCAGTATCACCTATGCCGCTCCAGCCCAATTATTTATCTTGAAAAGAGTGAATCCCTTCTCCCTGGGCTGGATCCTGGGAGGCATCGGCCACTCTGTCCTGTACTGTAGAGGGAGAGCTGCAAAGGAGATCTCAGTATTCACCAGCTGTAGCACGTAGTCATCACTATCTCTGGATCATTTGGAAGCACAATTGGAGAATTTAGCAACCCAGTTCCCCCTGAGGCACTGGGCAGATTTACCTCTCTTCTTTGCAAGGACTCAGGCAACTCATCCCACAGCTGGAAGCAGCAGAAAGTCCTTATCTTCTGAAAACTGAGGAACCACAGAGGAATCAAAGCAGAGCATGGCTGGACCATGAGCTGGGAAATACAGGCACCTGTGTTGAGTTCCCAGTTTCCTCCCAGTGAGGTACCAGCCCTTGCCACTGTTCACTCATTTTCCTCCCCACACAGCCACTTTAAATTGTATTCCTTAATTTTGGAAAAACATATCCAGGTGCTGGGGACAAAATGCAATGTGAGCTCTAATAAATCCTGTCAGGGCCAATGCAGGAGCAGATGGCTTCTGACACACTCTCAGAAACTGAATACAGGTCAAAATGAGCCTGGGGTATGCTTCCCTTCTCTGCAGGAATATATGCAAGAAACCTCAGAAAAATGTATATGTGAGATAATAAATCAACACGAGAGTTTATGATTTTTTTTTTTTTTCAAATTACAGCTGTAAAGAGACAGTTGAGTCCTGAGCTGTGGTTGTGTTCCCTGCTTCTGGCAACTCTCTTTTGATAACAGAATATCAGGAGGCAGTTGGATCCTGGTTTCTTTTTGCTGGAGTCAGGCACAATGCGGAAGGGAGAAAGGTGGGGGACAGCAGAAAGGGGGGAACCAGGAGCAGGAGGAGCCCTTCAGGCCTCACCTGCACAAACGGACTTTGTACTAGGCCTCAGGCCCAGCAGGAGCTGGCAGCAATGACTGTTGAAAGCTGTAGATTTTGCCACTTCATGGAAAAAAGAGCCCAAAAGGTGATAGATTGTCATTCAATGCTTGATATGCATTGAAATAACAGGAGAAACACAGTTTCAGAGTTTCTTCTGCTAAAAACATTTCACATCTGTCTGCTGTGATAAACTACCCAGCACATTCCTCTCTGATACGGGAAATCCGTTTTCCCTGCGCTTAGTGTCTAAGCTTGGGACAGAGGGACAGCCCCTGCTCAGCCAGGAGAGGCGACTTGGCTTGAGAGCTGCCAGCTCTCTTCCAGCCTGACCAGGCCAGGCCTGCATACCGTTCCCTACCCCCCAGGCCCCACGCCTGAGGCTCCATCCCCTCCACACTCCTCCCCAGCACCGCCGCTTTAGGACGGAAACGCTTAAAATCACTAATTTTTGTTTTTCTTTGCCCTCCCACCCCCCTTTTTTTTCTCCCAGAGCCCCGGGCGCCGTGGCGGGGTTGCGGTAAGAGAGAGCAGAGGAAACCACACGCGCGCGCTGCGCGCTTTACCCAGTGAGCCCCGCCCCGCCGCACGCCATTGGGCAGAAAAGTTTGTCTCCGGTGGCGGATTGGCTGAGGGCGCCTGGGGGCAGCAGCCGCCGCCAATGAAAGGCAGCGGTCGGGCAGCGCGCCCGGGCGAGCGGTGGGCGCGCAGCGTAGAGTGGAGCGCAGCATAGAGTTGGAGCTACAGCGGAGCGTAAGCAGCGTGAGAGACGGCGGCGTGCGAGGTGGGTGTGCGGCTGTGTCTCGACCGGCCGAGACCCCCCCCTTCCGCGCCTCCTATGTGCTCCCCGTCCGGGCAGGGCTCGGAGGAGCCCGGGGCGCGGTTGCGTGCTCGGGTAGACCGCGCTGGGCTGTGCGCGGGGGGGCGGTAGGCGCCACCTGCGAACCGCGGGCACAGGCAGGGCTCGAAAACTGTATTTTTTAATGGTTTTTCCCCCGTGTCCCGTGCTGTCCCGCAGGCTGGTGGGGACCGGCGTCAGTGCAGCTGCTCACCTCCAAAATTCTGCTTGTTCAGATACACCTGGGGGGCCGCCGGCCCCGCGGCTCCGGGCGGTGCGCGCCCCTGCAGCCCCGCGCCGCGGCAGCGCCGCGCTCCGCGCCTGCCTCCTGCGCGGCCCCACCGGACCCGCGGAGTCCCCGGCGCAGGGCGCCCCGCCACCGGCCCTCTGCCGGCTGGGGGCGAGCAGCTGTGGCAGCAGATGTGGAGCAAAGGCAAGTCACAGGGAAGCAATGTCACAGAACGTGACTGTTAAGCGAATTGTTAAGTGCTCGGGGTTAAGAGCAGGCAAAAGTGATCTCCGAAGTACTTACATTTTTCCTACCCCTTAGCGGAGCAAGCCTAGCTGTGTGTTGTGGCCGTGTGGCTGCAGTTGGGGTCTGCCCAGCCACAGCATCGCAATGTCCTGCGATGTATCTGGGTTTGTTCATATTTCTAGACCAGAAATCCACTTCAGCAAAGCTTTTGCTGGAAAACCAATGGTTGTTGTCTAAGGTCACTTCTGTGAGACTCGGGCCATCACTGCCCTGAGCTTGTGGCCTTGGAGGGAGTTGCTTGTCTCCATTTAGACCCTCTGGAAGGTGTTTGCGCCTCGTGCTCAGGCTGTTGGAGGGAGGCTTGCTTTCCCCAGGAGGTCCTGGGGCTCTGCCACAGTGTCTTCTCATGAGCAAAAGAACCAGAATAACTGAAAGGCCCTCTTGGCATGGCGTTAAGCTGAATAGGAGGGATTTTAACTGCTAAATAAAACATGTGGAATGGGTTGTCAGGGAGCAGCTGCTCTTACGACCTTATGTGTTCTACCTTTGTCGCTGCATAATTAGGAGATGAGTTAAACACCTAACATCAGCACTACTGGGTTTCAACATTGTTGTAATCCCATCTCTCCATGCCAGATGGCCCTGACCAGGCAGTGCCGAGTGCTGTGCCCCACGACTGGCCTCCATGGGTCTACCATGGCACAGGGGCACTCCCAGACCTTCCTGGTGGGGAATGGCAGGCACTCTTGTTGAGTGAGAAGTTTCTTGCCCATGCTGTGCTTGGGGATTCCTCCCTGAATGTCAGGATGGGGAGTTCAGCCCATCTGCTGTTGAGGCGGTAGCTCCCTCTGTCTCATTAGGTTTGGACTGTGCTAGTGCTGGATCCCAAAGAAAACTGCTGGGTTTTGTCGAAGACTGGATGCTCCTTGCAGGCTGTCCCAGGGACATGTTGGTGCTTGGCAGCAGGGCTTGCTGTGTTGTGGTGTGGGTGGTAGGGGCTGTGCCATGCACTCCCTGTGTCATGATGCTCTTGCTGTCAGTGTGTCCTGCCTGAAATACCTGATGCTTTGAGGTGGGATGGTGGGATTTCTTCTTCCTTTCCTCCCTCCATCTTTCCTGTCCCTGCTGACCCTGTCGGTGCTTGCTGGCAAGGGCAGGGTCCTGTGGGGTGACCCTGTCCCTGCAGGCATGTGGGGGGTGGCAATGGCTTGGCAAGGACCTGCCAGGAAGGTCTCCTCTGGTGTGTCATCCCTGGAGACTTGGAGCGATGTGTCCTCTGCCGGTGTGTCCCTGTTGCTGGGAACCCTTGGGCTTGTCCGTAGTGTCCTGGTTGCCATAGGTTCTGTGGGGGGAGCACCTTTGGGTGCCAGTTGGAGGCCCTTGGGAAGCTCTTGCCAGGCACTGAATGGAGATTGATCCCACAAGAGTGAAAAGTGATCCTTTTTCATGGCCAACTGCAGCTGCGGGCTGTGGTCAATCTGTTTTTATCAGACAGCAGCTCAATTCCTGCCATGTCCAGAGCACTGCTGGCAGGGTGTGTGGGGCCTGAGTGGAGCAGGGCCCCAGCCTGGGGGTCCCTGTGGGAGGAAGCAGAGAAGCAGGGCTAGACATGGACACCGAGGAGGGCTGAGCAAATCTGTGCTGTGGAGCAGAAATATGCCCTGGCAAAGCAGTCTCTGCTCTAGACCCATCTCTCAGGAGCTTCTCAAACATCATGCACAGGGGATGGAGCAGTGAGGCTGCACAGCGGTACATCAGAGGGCTTACAGTGCACCCTGAAAGACTTGCAAATGCAGAAACCATCCAAGCCTTTCCAAAATGTGTAGCTAAATGTGTAGCTCCTCTTGGAAAGGCAAAAGACAAGATGTCATTTTTAATTTCATTTAAATCTGTGAAGGGAATGGCACAGAGAGTCTGCAGTGGCAGGGTGTAGTTCTGCTGTGAGATCTTCTCATGGGCAGGCAGTGCAGAGCATAGCACCCCTGTGTGGGGCGAGGGAGGGGTGATGCCTTGTGTCCCCATGATTCTGGCAAGCTGCCTGTCACCTGAACTGGGCTTGGTAGTATAAAAAAGTTCCAGCTAGCTTGTACGTCAAAAGGGATATGGAATGACATAATAAAAACAAGAAATAAAAAAAATACAGACCCTGGATCACTGTCTGAATAATATATGTCCAAAGACAAATGGGCATCTTTGCAGTAGACGGCTGTTTAATTTCCTGAATCATAAGAAGGCCACTTTTTCTGGGCATGGGGTGGAATACTGTCAAATTTTAATTTGGCTTGGCAGTGTCGCACAACCAGTTTGAGCAAGTTGGGGAAGGCAAGTCTGGAACTCATTAGGGCTTGTTGCAAGGCCCTGAAAATTTGATTTTCAATCACTGTTGGTTTTAATTATTCTTGATGTCTTGCCTAGCGTATTATGGGATTCTTTCTGAGGAAATTAAAACAGCATGAGTGGGACAGCATTCTCTTTGGCAAATGAGTTGTTTAGATTAAATTCTAAATGGAGAGTTAAAACTCGAAACAAAGATAAAGCGTGATGGCTGGCATTTTGTGCGTTACTGGAGCTGGTTCAGCTGGACTGTGCAGACAGCAGGATTTGTGTACTGTTCTCACTAAATTCAGTCCATTTTTGTCAGGAGAAGAAAATAACCCACTAAGCTAAAAGCACCATTCAAAGCCAAGGTAAAGCTTACTGAGTTAATACAAATTTTGGTTCTTTAACTTCTTCGTTCTTCAGTTCTTTAAGATGTGTTTTTACAAACATCCAAAGTAGACTGTAGGACAGGAAAAAAAACATTGCTGCTGTGATAAATCAGTGTATGCAGGGGTCTGGGTGGCTCAGAGGCAGAAGCCTCCCTTTTCCATCAGGAAAGTGTCTGGACACTTTTGAAGATTCCCCCATATATATCTGTGGACATGCATGGGAATGCTATTAAGGATTGGGAACTTACTGTAAAGCCCAAAAATCTAGAGCTTTTTTAAAAACTTGAGGAGTACATTGGAGGCTCAGCTTTCTTGTAAACTGTATCCCCTGACTGACGTGACCAGGATACTTAGCTGAGCCCCTAGCTGTGTTCCCCTCAGCATGGCAAGTGCTTGGGCAGATGGCTGGCTTTGTGTGGAGAGACACTCAGCTCCTAAATAATGGGGTTATGCCCAGAAGTAGTCTCCTGCAGGACACATCTGTGAAATCTCTATTCTGTCCAAAAATACTTCTAAACAATTTGGCCATGCAGTGATGAAGACGGCAAGGGCTGTAATGGCAGTCAACATGCCTGCAAAGCCATTGCATTGGTCATTTAAAAGGTGCTAGTGCTCATGTTTGTAAACACTGTTGGTTAGCCTACAAGCAGTGGCATCTCTGCTGTTATTAATATTTTAATATTTTAAAATCTCAGCATTTTTAACAATTAGACCACTGAAAGTTATTTATCCCTTGCAGACTTCTTCCACATTCACCATTTCTGGTTATGGTCTCCACTAGCAGAAGCTCAGAGTTTTGCTATGAAAAGTTGGTGCCTTCTCTGTAAAGCCTCCTTTTGATGGACAAGGGGTTTGTCCTTGTGTTGGTGACAGGTTATATGTGGCTGGTGGTCTGGGGAGGTGGCTGGATCACCCCGTGTGCCCTTCTTAGAAAGCTGGTTTATACTTGTGGGTCTGAAACCCCTGTTCCAAGAAGAGCATCCTTGTGTTGGAGCCCAAGGGAGGAAGCTCTGCTGCAGCTGTCATGGGGAAACAGATGTTGATCTTGATGGAGAAACCTACTTAGCTCTGAACAAGTATTTATAGATATGAAATCATAAAGCAGCACATGGGTTAAAGAGCTGATTTTGGGACTTGGACTCAGAGCTAAATAGAGTCCCATAAAATACAATTTACAAGTTACAAAATCCCTCTCCTCCTGCAGGGAGGCAGTGTCTGGAGTATTTGTTTAGGCTGAGGATTTTTCTTTTTCTTTTTTTTTTTTTCTCAAAAAGGAAATATTGTATTTCAGCCATTCAGGAAAAGAGGTATTCAGATGTCCTAGCTTGCAACTATTGCTCCGTTTAAAGACGGGGCTCAGAGAAAGGGGAAGATTTCAGGGAGGCTATTTGCAATTTTTGGAGGAGTAAAAGCTTCCTGATGCTGGTTACCAGCCGGATTCCTCATGCTCTTACCACCTCACCTACTCCAAACTCTTCATCCAGTTACTGACAACTCTGAACTGCTCCAGAGCAGTTCTTTCCCTCTGCAATGGGGAACTCTTTCCTCTTGCTGGGTATGCTGGTTTTGTCTGTGTCCATGCTTTCATGAGTCAAATGCAAAATGTGTTAAAAGCAGTTGATAGCAACTGCAGTGAATAGCAGCTTTGACTTAACTGCTGACAGATATGGCATCATAAATTGTTAATGTTTAGCTTGCTATGCTCAGGAATAACTGTTCTCAGTTGCTCAGAGAGGCAAGGGCAAGGAGGGCCTGCTCTTCCTTGTCCCTGGCGGGTGGGTGATCTCAGTGAATTAAACCAGGCACTAGTGAGCAGGAGTGTGAGCTGGCTGGCTCACTTGAAGGTCAAATGGTGTAAATAAAAATAATAGGGAAATGGAGGAGGGTGGGTGAGTAGTAGAAAATACAGAAAATAGAAAGGTTTTTTGTGCTACTACTTAATTGTGGATGCTGTTTGCTGTATCTTTGACATGCAAAAATACATGCTTCTAGGAAAATAACTTTTGCTTGTGCCTGCAATGTTAAAGCCTTGGTTAAGAGAGGCACTAAAGCAGCTGGGTGGCTGTTGTATACAAACTGCTGTGCAAATCTCATTAATTTCTAGCGCAGCTGTATGTGTCTAGAAGCTTTAAATGCTGGGGGTTCATTGCCTTACCTGCCAAGAAAATGGGCTAAATTCTGTCAGAATTAGCTTTTACATAGTCTTTTGTAAATTATGCCAGATGGTGTTTCATTAGGAAGGAGCTTATCATAGGATGAAAAATCTACTGTTATCTTACCCGAGGAACAGAGGAAAGCAAATTTACCCAAAAGCATTGTGGCCGGTTACCTGTGCACTACCAGTATTTGAGGTGGCACAGCCCTTCAGCTTCTGTGTTAAGGTTCAGGGCATCACTAGCCACAAAATTAACTTGAACTTCATTTGCTCTTTCTGAACACCTGGGAATGCGTCACTCAAATCCACTTCAAGCCATTTTCCCCTCTATGTAAGAGGGTAGCTTTTGTGAAGATTATGAAGCTTCAGGCAAAAAAAAAAAATAAAATCCCCAGTGTTCCCATCACATGTGCTGCCAAGTCTGCTTGGACTTCCAAAGAGCATCTGCGGGTGCCAGCTACAACAGGGAGTCTACAGGAGGACAGCCAGCCAGCTCCTGCCAGCCACATGTCTTAATCCAGAGCATCAGGATATAACAACTGAGCAGTATTTCTCCTAGTTTAATGTACCTGTCGTGGACATTTAGGATGGGAACACAGGCCTACAGCCCCAGAGGCTGGTGTGACAACTTGTCTGAAGCTGTCAGGGCTGCTGATTCACTGTATGTTTTCTCTTAAACGCTCCATGCCCAAGCATGGATGGGCCTTCTGGGTTTTCGAGGGGTTTGTGATGGTGGCCAGATCCTATGGAAACCTTGGAGCTAATACAGTGAAGCTGCAGTGTGGGAAGGATGTGTTGAAGGAAAGGGATGGTGTCCCTGGCATGCCTCAGCCCTTGTTTGCTCTGCTGTTAAATGCCTTTGTGCTCTTGGGCACATCTTCAGTCTTGATCTCCTCAGCTGTACATCATGAATAGTAGAGCTGAGAAGATATTTAGGAGGACTAAATCAGTTGTGTTGTATAGAAATTTGGAAGCAGCTTCTGAAGTGCAATGTGTCAGTGTACCAAGGGACCCCCATTCCTGATGGTCACTCAGCACCTTCTCCTTGTGCCAGAGGTGGGAATGACAAAGCTGGCTTAGCGAAGGTAACTGGTGATTACAGTGAGACACTTACCTGAGCAGTCTGGAACTCGGCACCGCTGCTGTTTAATTAAAAATGGGTGGGTGCTCCCTATTCCATACACCTACTCACAGTTTGCTTTGGTTTTATAATTAAGACCCAGTGTCTAAAGCACTGTCTTGCTTGTGGAAAAATCTATTAATCTTATTTTTCAAAGTTTGCCCTTCTCTTATCATTAATTCACACATTGTTAGTGGAGAAAGGAATGCTGCCAACTATGTGCTCTTGGAAGAGCAAGATATTTGCAGAGGCTCTGGTTTGTTGTATCTCTGTCATCCTGTAGGTTGAGATCTGGCAGCTCCATTGAAAGTTTTCTCAGATACCGGTGCCTTTTCCTGGTCTTTATGTTGGTAAAATAAAAGGCAACAAACTTCTTGCTCTGCAAAGTTTAATATCAGTAAGTGCTTCCAATATTCCAGGTGATAGCAACTCATTCACTGGTGACTTAAATCCTGTAGAGAGAATTAGAAAGTCAGTCTACTGTAAGTGATTATTTATTTTTTTTCCTGTGTGTGGCAATTTGGGTAACTGTGCTTGCTCAGAATTTGGCAAGGAAACAAATTGCTTTCAGGTCACTATTACAATAGATGTTTTCTGTCTATGAAAATGAGAAGAAAATAAATCAAAACAAACCTTTGCTGTTCTCAGTCAAAATTATAGTAGCAAGTGTGTATATTGATTAATGCATTTCTAAGGGTAGTTGTTTGCCCTTGCACAAATTTATTCCACTTGCAGACACTGTCAAGGAGCCCCCTTCTAAAATCCAGGAGAGTTTGTCCAGCACAGCCCTGAGTTTCCCTCTAGAGGTAAGCCCTCCTCTCTGGCATTCAGCTGGTCCAAGGTATGTTTTGAACAGTTTTCTTCTGTGCCAGTACTGGGAGTTGACTCCTGAGCATACCTGAAACTGGACCTCACTGGACATCAGGTATAGCTAAGGAGGATGTTTGGTCATCAGCAGTAGGGAGGGTTGATGTGTTTCAGAAGTGGCAGTTATGCTGCTGTGGCTCTTCTGCTCTGGTGTGTCAGTGTCCTTAGTGCTTACACAGACCAAGTGAAAAGAAGAATCCACATCTCCAGGAGCACCTCTGGAGCTAATATTTAGCATACTTTAGCTGGTCTGAATGCTCTGGCTTTGCATGCAAACTCCCAGGCCATGTATGTTTGGGGTGAGGGACACTTGCACAGGCTGGGCGCAGAGCAGAGCTAATGTGTCAAACTGATGTCATCATAAGAGATGATATATCTTGTGATACAACTTGATAAGCAGAAGCAGCAAGCATCTTCCCTAATGAATGGCAGAAGGGTGAAACCAGACAGGGCTCTTGCATTTGAGACTTGTGGAGCATCTCTTCCAAAAGAGAGGATGAGCAAAAACAAACCCTGAGGTGACTCAGGCTGACCCTTGTGCCCTCCAGCTGGGACATGGGCATTTCATCCCACCCAGGGCTGATTGTTGGGTTCCTTCAGCATCTCAATTGTTGTTTTAATGTTAATTTAAGATGAGTTAAGTGGGATGGCATCACTGCCACCCAGGAGAGGATTCATTTGGATTCTTCTACATGGTAAAGGGACCTTGAGCGAGTATTTCAGGATCCAGAGTAATTGTTTAAATAGCTAAACAAAGCTGTGTCTTTTTTTCAGATATATACAGCTTTTACTACTGGGAAATTCAGGCAAAGTTTTTGGTGTCTTTTGTGTTTATCTGAAATTCTGGACAAGCATTTAGGTTACAGCAAAAATGTGGTTGGATTTTTTTTACATGCATTTCTACTGCACATTGTGAATAGAGAGCTTTAGTGGGTAGCTTATCAGCATTGGCATGCGGAAATGCAGGTAGTGATACACTGATATCCCAAGGAGTGTTAGTGCTAACTGCTCTTGCACTCGAATGTGTATACAAGAGCTAGCCAAATGATTAAAATAAAAGGGCCTCATTGAACCAAGCACTTGTGAGTTCAGATTTGTTGGACTGATGTGAACCTTTTGGCAGCATAGGAGCCACTGAAAAGAAAAACATGTTGGTAACTTGACCAGATAACTGAGAAAATTGTTTGGTGCATCTGCTTTTCATCCTGAATTAGGAAATTAAAGTAGGAGTGAGACTGTTTGACATAGGTTTCTGGTTAGTTCAAAGTGAGCGTTGTCTGGGTGCTGCCTTTACTATATATACATTGATACCTTATTTAAGACTCCCAATAGCGTACAGAGCAGTATGGGCTCAGAACTAGCTTAGTTCTAGGTATAGAAGATTTGGGGACAGCAGCAGGGGCTCTGTTCATTACTAGCACAAGTGTCCTGCCTTGCCTTAAACTGAGGGCAGTTTAATGATGTGCGTGCCCCAGGCTGTGTCCCTGCTGCTGGTGCCCCATGGATTTGTAGAGGTCACCGAGCCAAGTATTTGGCCTCGCTGCCCAAGTGAGGTGCTCTGAAGGAGGCTTTGGGCACGGCCAGGGCAGTGCCCCAGTTCAGCCCAGGGTTTCCATGGGACTGGGTGCTGCTTTGGATGACCAGCCCCACATCATCTAGCAGCCGGCAGGCTTGCCGGCTCTTCTTGCTGGGGACAGTTGTGCCACCATGTCCCTGCACATGCCAGAGAAGTTTTTTCTGGCCAGCAGCTGATGTTACATGCCACTGGTACTTTGTGGAGGGAGTTCAGAAGTCCCTAGCTTTGGTCAAAAGGCTGCTAGGTAGCTCGCCCTTTCTGGAGGAGAGGCAGCTCCACATATGCCGAGAAGGGACAGTTGGGTGCAACACATGGTTGTGTATAGTAAGACAATTATGGTAAATCTGCCCAGCCGGAGCCGGAATAGGAAAGAAAATACAACCAAAGAGGCTTTTCATGTGGATGGAGTCAGGCTTTATTCTGCTTTTATCTAAAACAGAACCCCATGGATGTATTAATATTTTGCTGTTGGGCTTGGCTGACTTTTCTCCTGCAGCCCATGTGAATATTGCTTAGCTTTAACTGATGGTGGTGTTCTCTTTCCAGAGCTTGCAGCATTCCCCATGCTGTGATACAGATACCTCTTCTGTTAGATGTAAATGCTTACACCCTCCAGTTACTGGAAATCCTGAAGAAAGTTTGAGTTGACTCCCTATTATTGTGCAAGCTTAGCTCTGTTATAGTCAAATAATGACAACAAATTAATTGCTATCCATCCGTATCCCTAAACTCCTCAACATTTGTGCTGAGCAAACTGGTCCCACCCATGTGAATATTGTATGACTTTCCGCTCTTTATTTTTCAGGGACTTTCTTAATGTTAGAGTTGTTAATCTCCAAAAATTGTTGCAGCTGGATGACCACCACCCAGAGTGTTCGTGTGGTCCCTTAGCTTCACTTAAGCTCTCTTCTGCCCTGGCTATGATTTATTGGGGTAGAGTATCAAATGCCGAGACTCCGTGGGGGTCTTCCAGAGGCTGCACAGAAGGGCTTGTATCGAACCTGCTGTGGGTGCTGGGGAGCACTCTGACTGTGAGGAGAGGTGAAATGAGGACCTCAGCTCTGAAGGGCTGTTGTGAACTTGTAACTTTTTGTAAACCAGCTTTTCTTCTTTCCTCCCTAAAAAGGAGGAAAAAACATACTTGAGGTAGTTACGTGTCTCCATCGCTGTTTTTAGTCTCCAAATAAGGTGTTGTGCAATAAGTGCTTTCAGGATCCAGAAACCTCTGCAGAAGCAGGAGGGCCTTGCTTTGCCAGGCCTTTCTGGAGCTGTGGCTGGGGCAGCTGGTGCCAAAAGCCCTTTCAGAGGCTGGAGAGCAGCAGGTGACTTGTGCAGCCATGTCAGGGAGCAATAACGCTCCCATGGGGTTACTCTTCAGCCTGCTCTGGTGGTACGCGTGATCCCTGGCATCGAGCACAGTGAGCTGGAGCGGGCCAAGCCCTGCCTCATGTCCCATCAGTCTGCGAAGTAGACTCTTGCAGGAGCATATATGTTCCTGGAAGCTTCGAGTCTTCAACACTCCTTGATTAACAGCCACATCGGCCAAACTTACCAAAATGCAACCTTATTTCAGGCACGAGGTCTTCTGAGGATGCAACTTTAGAGTAATCTGCCAGCCGGGCTCGTGCCCTACAGATCCATTCCCTGGCATGGTGGCCAGTGCTGTGGCAGACCAAAGGCATGTCTTCTGGCTGAAGCTGCCCTGTGTTTTCTTGTGGTACACGGTGTATATACTGCCAGTGGTGAAACTGTCCTGCTAGGAGATGCCTTGGCTTTTCAGGGTGTCTGTTTCCCATCAGCAGGACTATTAGGAACTTTCTGTGATTAGACCAAGGTCCCTGTTGAAATGCAGGAGAAAAGAGAACTAAAGGTCTTCCAAGGGAGTAGGTCTCATAAGATACCTCATAAGATAAGGATCTCCTTATTCAGTTATCATCCTTTTGTTACAGGGACTGATTTAGCAGCTGGAGCTGGCTCCACTTCCCTGTGTCCACCTTGTTTGTCACTTAAAGTCCCTGGTCTGTGCTGTGGTCTCATGACACGTAGCATGCTTCTGCTGGAGGTCAAAACTAATTTATCATCTGTCTTTACTCTGTACCTTGTGCGTAGTTAAGGAAAGATGGTATAAGGAGCAGCCTAATAGTAAAAGAAAAGGAAGAAAACTAAGCATAACCAAAAATCAAGTGTCAGGCTTGTGTCTGCATTTCTTTTATGCAGTGTCAGTAATAAGTTCTCCAGCAAAGGTGGGTGCCTCTGGCTGGGGCGGGCCAGGTGGTGAAACCACCCCAGAGGCACATGCTCAGCTGCATTAGATACTGGTCTGCTGTTACTTCCTTAATTTCCTCTCATATCAAACTCATTGAAGTCCTTAAAGGAAAGCAGAAAATTGCTATGGGTTCTTGTGGCACTCTGGGTTAATCTGTGTGCTACAGATGTTCAGTGGGACTTCCTAATTTGCAGTGACCAGAGATAAAACAGCCTCTCTGCAAAAGCAGCTATTAGTGGAGGATGTTAGGATGTTAGCTTTCCCCAACTAACCTTTTTCTAAGTTCTGTGAAAATTTTATATTAACATTAAATTTCTTCTACTCACTACTTCATAAAACAATTGGGTCTCATGAAATGAGAATCCCAGGAGCAGTGTGCTGGAGCCACCCTGTACTTCTGTGGCTCTACAAAGCAGAGATGTTAAATACATCCCAAGGCACTTTTTTTTTTCTCCTTACTGTATGGTACATCAGCCCACTCATCACCATCTGTGGGAGGATCTCTGCAGCCATACTGCTACTGATGCTTTTGACAGTGGCCTCTTTACTGCTACAGCTTCAGGCTGCATGTGGGGGGACCACAAAACAATGATGTCTCATGGGGCTCTGTGTCCGTATATAGCCAGTTATACCCAAGAGGAAGGTATTTGTGTAAGTGCAACTCTAGAAGGGAGGAGGCATTTGAGGGCCTTATGATAGTTGGTATGCCTGTTGAGCACTGGCAGATCTAAGTCCAGCCCATCTGCAGTCTAGAAGCTTGGGCCATGTTCCTGTAGCATTAGCCTGGTTGTTTCTAGAGGAGCCCTCACTGGGAAACACCTAAGTTTAGTCTGAAGCCTCCTCTCTTGGATGTACTAAATCTCTGGCACTGAACAGGTTGTGAGGAGGGTGGAAAGAAGCTACTTCTAATCAGAAGGATTTTCAAGTCATGTGGATGTGGAAACAGTTTCCTCCATGTGCCACTGAGGACAGTCCCCTTGCACCAAATTCAGTTGTCAAACTAGGTTCCAGTATGCCCTTTGGCGAAGGGGCATTGGCCAAGGTGTGCTGGGCTGGTCGGAGAATGATGGTACATAAAAACCGAAACTTCTGGAGTCTCAACAGAGCTGCAAATGGAGAAGGCTGGTGGAGCTGGACTCTGACTTGCTCATAATATCTAACAAGGGGTCCACCTCACCAGTCCTGCCTTGAAAGCTGAGTGCTCCTTTCCAAAGGAGTCGTCAAACCTGAAACCAAGATGGAGCCATGTTTGGGTTTTTTCCTTGTCATTTGTCGTTATAGGTTCTCTTATTTTCCAACCACTGAGTGAACTTACCAGTGTCTAGGATGGCCCTGCCTTTGGCCAGTATAATAGTGAACCATGGTATTACTGGCTTATTGCTGAGATTGTTCAGAGATGTTTTTGTGGGTAGAATGGCCTCAATTTCCTATCACTTCACTACCTAAGAATTTCCTCTGCACTGACTTGCTTTCTCTTTTAATAGCAAGAATGCTATAAGACACAAAAAGCCAAACCAGAAATCTTGCAGTGCATTGTATATCTAGTCATGGTAAGCAGAACTTGCTTTTCTTCCAAGCAGTTTGTTGACAAACTTGTTTTAAAGACATTACAAATATCTTCAAACTCTTATCTTAAACTTTAGTATCACCTCATTTAATACTGCTGTTCCCAAATGGCCTTGGACATAGGTGGAGTCTGATAGTGGGGGAGCATTTGCTTCACATTATCTTACTGGGTTCGGGTTTTTTAGTGTTGCATCTTTTTTTATTTATTTTAAGAAATCTCCTTTTATGCATAGTTGAGAAGCCAGAGTGGAGCTGTGAGGAGAAGCTCCATATCTGGGCAGAGAGTCCTGCTGACCAGGCAGCCCAAAGAACAGGCAGCACTGCCTGTTGTGTTTGGCCCCTGCACAGAGATGGAATTGAGTGGCTCAAGCCTCCCTCTGCTTATGACGGAGTGAGGAATAATGCTGTCCTCCAGATAGATGTGGCTGTGCTTTTGAGTAGCCATGAGGAAACGCTGCCCAGAGGGGTCTGAGCCTGTGGGACAAGGCAGTGCAGCAGCTGGTGGGTAACTGACCAGCCCCCATGAGTGTATTCACCCAGGCTGTTCCTGCTGCCCTGGCAAGGTCTGCCTATGCCGCAGGGATGTCCCTGAGACTTGGTGTCACCTTGAGCTGCCATCTCAGCACCTTCCCCTGCTGCTGAAGACCAATACCTCCAAAGGCAGAGAAACTCGAGCTGTCTCAGGAGCCACGTGTTGCCTTGAAGAGCCACTCAAATTTCACATGGTTTCCCCATATATTTTCCTATAGCTCCAGACTTGCAGCTAGCTTGCACAATAAGGAGCCTTATGCTACTGACATCTGCAAACAAGAGTTCCCAATGAGATCTGGAGCTCCTGGTTGCGAAGACATGTGATTCCATCTTGGCTAGAGCAGTGTACAAACAGGAGGGCTGGTAACAAGGTCTTCTGCTGATGTCTGAAGCTGTATGTGGCCAAAAATAATGGCTAGGACTTAAGTTGTGTCTTGAGGAAGTGGATTATCAGCTTTTGTTGTATAACCCAAAGGCAAGGATTGCCTGTCGATGCCAATGGGTTGATTCTTCAAGTAGAACAATACTGGTAGATGAGAGCTGAGGCTTTGCTGTATTAAATGTAATCCATTTTACTGTACTTGTTTGGGCTTAGTAAATGTGTAACTGCAACAAGACAACAGTGGAAGTTCAAAAGCAGTCCCTGGGGTGCCTGGTCAGTGGGTGGGAAGGTGCCGCCTGCCTCACTTTGGCTGGTCTGGTAAACCTTACAGTGGTGGCCTGTGCCACAGGGTGCCCCTTGGGTCTGAAGCACTTGCCTGGCTTGTGTGTCCATCCATGAGCTGGCTGCTCCGTCCGTGGCTGTGTGGGGCATGAAGTGTTTGATTCCAGCTCTGCCAGCTGGTAGGATTCAGGGTGCTCACCCTGCCCTTGGCAATGGACAGTCATGCCCAACCCATTGTGTGGCAGCATTTGGAGTTGGATGAGTGTCTGGAACAGATCCAGCAGCCTGGACACAGAAGTCCTCTGGCTAACTGGGGTGATGGGTAGTGCCAGCCTGCTCTGGAGCTGGTACAAGGGTGTTCTGGAGGGTGCTGAGTCAGGTGGTACTTCCATGGGGTTTAGATTAAGTAAAGAGCAGTTAACCTCTTGGTTACTGCTTGGACCTTGACATGAAGCAGAAGTCATGTTTGGACAAGTAGAATAAATTACCAAGTTGAATAAATTACTAAGAAATGGGCTTGCGAACACTGAGGTAGCCCAGCAAAACAGTGGGTTTGTGTGTCACTGGAGGTCACAGGCTGGTGATCACTCTCAAATGCCTGTGAGTTCCTGCACCAACGTTTCACTAGTTTCTGAAGTGCTGGGTTGTTTTGGGGGGGTTCATATACTGCTTCTTGTTACTAACAATGCTTTTCCCTTTGTATGCAACAAAACTTTTCCAAATGAGTTTATTTAATCCAGATGTTTGTATTTTAAATAAACAACCATGTGGAGTCCCTTGCCTATACTCAGCTTCTGTCTGACTCATTAAGATCAGAGTCAGTTAAAAAAATCCCATCAGTTAGTAGGCATCTAGCATGTGGTTCCAAAACTGGCAAGTTTGTAAGTGGGCTTAAATGTCTTCATCTGTTCTGGAGAGCTGGCACGCAGCTGAAGAATCAAAAATATCCTATTTTTCTGGATGTTAGAAGCAGGGTGGAGTATGTGTGCATTTTAAGACCATTTTCAAGATGTGTTTTTATGGGTTCCCAGGGTGAGAGGTCTTTTCACTGGCTTCAAAATATCTGAAAAAACTGTGGGTGAAAAATGAGGTGAAAGCTACGTGTGAAAGCAGACGCACGAATGAAATAGCAATCCCTTGGGCAAATTAGGCTGAAATGGGCCGTTCCGTACCCTTTGGGCTGTGTTTCTCAAGGATGAGCAGCTTTGTATGGAGACTTAACAGTTCTGTGCAAAAAAGCATGTAAAGGCTTGTCATCTGCCTTAAAATTGGCAAGTCAGCATTCAGCTGTTTCTAGAACTATCTGCTCATAAAAGCTTTTTTCCTTATTAGCAACACTAGGTTTCTCAAGTAAATTAAATGTCTTTCCTAACTGAGTGCCATCAGATAACCTTTTCTTTTTGAAGGCTATAGAATATGACTTTGAATGTCCAAGGAGACCTTGAGGTGCCCCAGGTCCATGCAGGAGCTTTGAGGAGCCCAGGAGCTGGTGCTGGAAGCAGGATGGGTGATTCCAGGTAGGGGTGGGAGGAAGGAGCAGCTGCCACCACCATCACTGGCTTGGCACTGGAGCTGAGCTGTGGAGTCCTGCACTGCTGGGCAGAGCTTAGGGCTGGTCACCAGCTAAGCTGCTGCCTGTAGTGCCCGGCCACACATGCAGGGTCCCTGCAGAGCATTCTCAAACAGGAATTTGTATTTTCTAACCACCCACAGCACTGCAGAGTGATGGAGCTGAGCACTTTCCCCTAAATGCATGCTTTTAAAATTACCTCTGTTCTTTTACTGCTGTTGATCCCTCTGTTTGCAAATCTGTTTTGGCAAGGATGGCCTCTGCCCATCCCCATGTAAAGCTGGGGAAGGCTGTCCCCTCGCTGCAGTCTAGGGGGCACAGGGCTGGCAGCCTGCATGGGCGAGGGATGAGGGCAGCAAGGAGGCATGACAAGTGCTGACTTTAAATCGTGTATGGTCTTGTAATGAAAGACTATCGCAGCACATGGCCTAGATCAATATTGCATAGGCAGGCAACACCCGTCTCCAGCATTAAAAACCTCTGCAGCCTTAACTGTTCTGATGGGCTCTAAATGTGTGTGTGCAAATGAATGAGCTTGAGAGGGATTAAAGGTCTTGCACAAAAACTTGATAGATGAGAGAGAGCACCAAAAAAGGTAGGTGGTGTGAGACCTCTGTGTTAAGCCTTAATGGAAAATGCAGACTGCAAGGTCCAAAGTGATCAGAAAATTGCAAGAGATTGACACTCCATAATGCTTCTTAAGGACTTACTAGGTTTTTGTGGAGGTGGATGACCACCCTGTAGCTTAGTCTCTGACTGCACAGGGTCAGATCCATTGAGATGGGGCAAAGCACCAGTGAAGCTGCCATTGCTTCTGCAGTGTGTTTGTGTCTTGGGGGGAGGGGACTGTCCTTGTTTTCCTGAGGTCCATTTTTACACAGAACAAATGTGCGTCTCAGACAGGAGTCTTGAGAGTTTCTGTAAAAACAACCAGGCTGAGAGAAATTCAGCATCCTGTGATGTCACTTCTCCCTGATGCTTCCAGCAGTACTTTGGTTTTGTCTCCCATTGTACCCTCCTGCATTCTTCACAGTCAAAAAGCCATGCTTGATAAATCCATGGCACAGACACTAAAATAGGTGGGGTTTTTCCAGTGTTACTGTCTCCTGTTGTGGATTTTTGCACTTCAGTCACCTGCTGGGAGGTTTTAGGACCCTGTGCAGCAGTGAGCACCCATGTGTGTAAGTGACTTTCTTGTGTTTTCGGTGAGTAGCAGAAAGTGCAGCCCTCTTTTCCCCCCACCTTTCCTCCCTAGGGCCTTTCCCCACAGAGTTTCCTGTTCATAGTGGAGACTACCCATAAATCTCAGTGCCAGAGGCGTGGAAACATGCCACATGCCTGAAATACACTTGAGCCCCTGTAGAAAGTCCAAGGAGGTCCAAGCTGCAGTAAAGAAAGTTTAGCATCAGGGTATGGCAACACATCTCCATGTCTCACTGCATGAAACTTATGACTTGCACAGATTTATACGCAATATATAAGCTGAATAAAACCAACCATTCAATGAGTCCTGAAGCCTCTGTGCATGTGATGGTGTGTGTGTGATCAGTGTTTGATGTGCCACCCTCTCATGCTGTTCCAGATATGCCATCTTACCTCACCTTAAGGTGAAAGCCTTCATCCCAAACATCCCTAAATAAACTCGTAGCAGGTCTGCGTGGACAGTGGTCAAGTGGCAGTTGGGAGATTAGAGGCTTTACAGCACATAAGGTGTGGCTGAAGAAACAAATGTCTGAAGGAATATTAGTCCTCAAGTCTCAGATAATCTTTGAGAATAAAGCCTTTCCAACTCCAGTGTCCTATTCTTTTCCAGATGTCAGTGAGCCAGCCACAGTCGGGAAGAGGTGTGCCTTGTTTACGTTGCAGAGGGACGTGCATGGGCTTTGAGCCACATTCTTGGAGGTAAGTAACATCTTGGCCTTGATTGGGCCCTGCCTTGACACTGTCCTTTTGGTTCTGCTGGTATTCAAACTTCAGTGACTTTGAGTGTAAAGAACTGCAGAGCATTTGAGTGGTATTGGGAGGTGTGGAGAGGACACGATGTCTGGCTAGGACAAGTACTGAGTTGAGAAGGTGCTCGTGCTCTCCATCTCCCTTCCCTCACTGGTACTGCTCTTCTTTTTTTTTTGAGTTGGTCTACTCCACAAGTGTTTAAACCAAGCTGAAGCTCTTATGTGGTAGGTTGTTTTTTCCACTTTTGCCAATGTTGCCTGCTCCCTGGGAGTTGAGACTATCTCTGCTAGGTTGGGTGCAGGTCTTGACGGCAAGGTGTGGCTTGAGAAGAGCAGAAAGCTGGGGTGGGAGATGGTGCAGCTTGCAGAAGAGTTTCACCTGCTACAGGACTGTCCCTGGCAGAATTTTGTGGTTGGTGCTGTTCAGTGGGATGTCAGGAGTGGGGCACGGTGCTGAAGCTGCTGCATGCTGTGCTTTGCACAAGCCACCTGATGTCCTGCACAGTGTGCATGCTGGAGCACGGATCCCCTGCATGCTGCATGCTGGCCTCCCAGTCTTTCAGATTGTTTGGAAATGAGTTGCTGAAAACAAATGCCCTTGCTTGCTTTGGAGGCAGGGAAATGCTGACCAAAAGGATGATTTCATGCAGTTAGTAGGAGTAGTGCCAAGTGCCTGTCTGTCACCCTTGTCCCTGAGGTGAGCGTGGGTGCAGAGCTAATGGAGTGAAACAAAGCTGTTGCTGAGGGCTTAGTGTTCAGTCTGGCTCAGCAGCACCACAGTGGCTGTGGCTGCTGGCTGTCCTGAGTATCCTGATGGCTGAAATGCTATGCTTGGTGCCAGAAGCGTCATGTTATTTGATACTTTATGTTCAGTTTTTCATCTTAAACACAAATTTAGGTAAATAGCCACCGGTATCAGTAGCTGGTGGGAGCTGACTTCTGGGCAGGGACAGTGGCTGCTGCCTTGCCCTGCCTGCATGCAGATCCAAAACAGGAGACGCAAAGGGGGCTTTGGAATGGGAGCTGTCCAGATGTTATTAATTATAAAGAATTGGTGCCCTCTGATGTTGTCTTGCAAAACTCTAGACTTTTTCTGTGAGCCTGAAGAACGCCTGCTTCCTGGGGACTGTGCAGCTGGGTCCTGTCCCAGCGGTGCCCAGGAGCTGGCGGTCTGCAGGTGTGTTGTCTGTGCTGCTGAAATGCTTCAGTGGGCTTCACGGTGGTGCCATGCAATTGTGCCTACAGCCTTTGGTTCCAAATTTCAGTACCTTGGCTGTGCGGAGATCCAAACTTTATAACACTCACTGGGTTGAATTGCTTTTGTTTTTTGACTCACTTAAAGGCTGGTTTGAATGATACTTGTTCCAGAATCCTGCTGAAGGACTTGGGGTTACATCAGAGCTAGTTTGTCCTTTCTGCTATTAGGATTTGATGGAAAAGCTGGCCAGCAGAGAGTGGCCTTATAGACTTATCTTTATGATTTCTAGCTAATGTAATTGAAATGATAGACACAAGTATCAATTCCTTTAGAGGTAATTTTTTCAGTGGCATGTAAAGCCTCATAAGAGGCAAGGCTAGTGCTTGGCTGGTCAGGATGGGTGATGTAGTGATGATGCTGTACAGGTTGTTCAGAGGAAGTGGCAGCTCCCTGCCATGGGTAGAAGGCAGCAGTCTGCTGGTGCTGCTGCAGCTGCTTTTGCCTGAGGACAGCACTTACAGGCTTGTAACATTCTGCTCTATGCCACTGCTGTTGTTCCCTCTGGGATGAAAAGCTGGACATGAGCCAGCAGTGCATGCTCGCAGCCCAGAAAGCCAACTGTATCCAGGGCTGCACCAAAAGAAGTGTGGCCAGCAGGTCAAGGGAGGTGACTCTGCCCCTCTGGTCCGTTCTGGTGAGATCCCACCTGCAGCACTGTATCCAGCTCTGGGGCCCCCTATATAAGGAGGACATAGACATGTTGGAGAAAGTCCAGAGGAGGCCACAAAGGTGACTGGGGGGCTGGAGCACCTCTCCTGTGAAGACAGGCTGGGAGTGTTGGGGTGGTTCAGCCTGGAGAAGAGAGAGGGCTCGGGAGACCTTTTTGTGGCCTTTCAGTACTTAAAGGGGCTTATGAGAAAGACGGGGACAGTTTTTTAGTAGGGCCTGTAGTGACAGGACAGGGGGTAATGGTTTTGAACTAAAAGAGGATAGATTTAAACTAGATACAAGGAAGAAATTTTTTACAGTGAGGGTGGTGGGGTACTAGCACAGGTTGCCCAGAGCAGCTGTGGGTGCCCCATTCTTGGCAGTGCTCAGGCCAGGCTGGACGGGGCTTGGAGCAAACTAGGCTTGTGGAAAGTGTCCCTGCCCATGGCAGAGGGTTGGAACTAGATGGTCTTTAAGGTCCCTTCCAACCCAAACTGTTCTATGATCCTATGAATTGTGCTGAATTCCTGTGTGTGGCGCAGGCCACATGAGCCTTTTATCTTATGCCATAACTCTGGTCTGCGTTTAACCTTTGGAAGAGGCTGATGCTCCATGGCTGAGCCATTGCATGGTCATGTGCCTCCCCCTGCCCAGTTTGCAGTGAAAGGATGATCGTGCTTCTCGCCCACAGGAAAATCTGTAAGTCATGCAAATGCAGCCAGGAGGATCACAGCCTGAGCTCAGACATGGAGGATGATCAGAAAATTGGGCGCCTGCTGTCAGACTCCAAGTATGCCACGCTCACTGCCCGGGTGAAAGGAGGTGATGGCATTCGCATTTACAAAAGAAACCGCATGATCATCACCAACCCCATTGTCTCTCGGAAAGACCCCACCTTCGACACCATCACGTATGAGTGGGCTCCACCAGGGCTCACCCAGAAGCTGGTAAGACAATCCATGGTGTGTTTGGTGGGTAGTTGCGTCACTTAATGGAGAACTTGACTTGGGTCTGGAGCGAAGTTTTTTGGATAAATAGCAAAACACTTGGTTTGCCTCAGAGAGCAAAAATGCACATAACACTTAGTATTTTGGAAAACCTCGTAAATAACCATAGTAGGTAGGAGGGGAATGGATTGCCTTTGCGTTTTTATAGGTTTGCTTGCCTTTCTAGGAGAAGTCTTAACAGGTTTACAACTAGAAAGATTGCTGCTTTACCAAAGTTCATGTCCAATAAAAACGTTGCTGAGAAGAGATCCCATCTCTGCTGTCCTGCCGGTTGTACAGTGCCTGTGCAGCCCACGCAGGTGTTTGCATGCTCCAAAAACCCAGGCTGGGTGTGGGAGTCATTTGTCCAGGCCTTCTCAGGGTGTCTGGGCTGGGATTTGGTCTGTTTTCCTAAACACCCCCAGGAGGCAGAAAGCTGTGCAAGCTGTGGGACCTGCATAAGGACAACAAATTAACTCTAGACACCCATCGCCATGCTTCTAAATCCATGCCAGGTCTTGACTGGGCTTCTGGGAGACAAGCTATTTGGGTGGTTTATTTGGGTAGGAGTTGTCCCTGGGCTTTGACCTCCCTGTTGGAGGGTGAGGTCCTGCCTTGCTTGTTGAGTCTGATCTCTTGCAAATCTGGGTGTGAGCTTGCCCCAAGAAGAGCCAGCACAGGTGGAGGTAGCTAGCTGGGAGACTTCCACTAACCTGGAGGGGGGGTTTCAGCAAACACTTCAGAAATTATGCTTCAGTCTGTCTCAAAAGCAGAGAAATTAAATCAACGTGGAAAGAAGTAATGCAGTACCTAAATTCAGTGATGTGTTTGTAAATTATTCTGTTACAGAAATGGGCTTTAATGATAATGGCAAAATGACTGTCATCTTTAATATAGTAATTATTTTCTTTGCTTGCTAAGATAGCAATTAAAATCTTGGTCTTAAAATAGGCCTGGCATCTCAGGTTTATTAACCAGGAGTGCAGCTAGTGCTCACTTGTGCTTCTCAGTCACAGAATGTCCCTGAGCCTCTCTAGAACACAGCCTGGTTTCCTGTTGAATGCTGCATCACCTCTGCCCCAGGCATGAGTGTCCCTAGGAATGCCATAACAGTGTGCTGACAGTGCTTACTTTGTGGCTTAACTTCTTTGTAATGCTGTTTTCTTTAATTTCAGCTCAGATTTGCCAGGCAAGCAGAGGAAAGGGGTTTAAATTCTCTTGGTGCTGGTGGGCAGCTGAGTGGCTGTGCCTCAGGGCTCCTATCTCCTGCTCGCAGAAGAGCATTGCTGCAGTGGAGAACATCCTCCAGCAGTGACCCAGGGCAACAGAGTGAAGCAGTGGGCTCGGAGCCCCTGTGCCCCAGGGTCCCTCCCACCACCTCTGCTGAAGTGCAGCAGCCACCTATGCATGTCCCCAGCAGGCTTGCAGAGCTTCCTTCCGCAGGGAGCAGTCACGGGAAAGCTGGGTGTGCCAAGGTGTGCTAGCCTGGAGGAAAGCTAAGCCCTGCTCTGTGGCTGAGAGCATCCTGCCTGTGTGGGCATGAACTCTGCCCCTTGCTGCTGCCTGAGGAACCCCTCCCAGATTCAGCACTGGAGCTGGGATTTTTTTGCCCTTACAGCTAAACATAGTCTGGTCCAAATCACAAAACCTAAACAGTAATATTTTTTTTTTTTAAGAGAACTCAAGGTATAAAGGGGAGGTGGGGAGCATTGTCCCATGCTGAGGGATGGATCCCAAAGCAAGCCCCCAGCCCCACCTTCCCTCCTGTGGCTGGTTTCCATCTGGGCAAGCAATGCTGCTGTGTGGGAATGCATGGAAGTGGTTTTGGCATGTGGAAGTGTTAGCCAGCAGAGCACTTTTTGAGGGAAAGCATTTAACTGGCTTTTAACTGTGTTGTGGTATTAAAACATTATATATTACACTGTCATTAGTGGACAGCTTTTGCTCTTCAAATTAAATAAATAGCTTAAAGTTGCTGAAAATTGCAACCAGATTTTTTTTAAAAACAATTGGAACAAATGTGAAATTGCAGCTGCAGACCCATGGGGCAGACTGATTGTTTCTTCTTAAAGCTCAGTTGCCCTCACCCCCCTGGAAGGGCTGACTGGGGGTGGCATGGAGTTTGTGCTGGGAATGCAGCTGGGGCCTGTGGTGCTAAATGAAGCAGATCACTAAGCTTTAATGAGGGACCGAGACCCCCACACACCCCAACTGCCCAGCCATTCCATCATAGCACAACTGCTCGCAGCCTCCTCTTCCTTTCTCTTTTCGTTGGTAGGAGCTGGCCCAGCAGGAATGTTTGTTTAACCAGTGTTTGCCTTCCACAGGTCCCCGGGGGAATCGGGGAGCTTGTGAGGGATGGAGAGAACAATGATGGCAGTCTTCCCACCCAGCCCGGCTCATTAAGCGTGCTGCCCAGCCTGGGATTTATCAGAAACCCAGGTTTCACAGCTCTGCAAGCTGGCTGCAGCATGACGCTGCCGGCACCTCAGGGCACAGTTGGCTCCTTGCTGTGAAGGATGCCTGAATTCTGAGGCTCCTGGGCTGCTTTCCTCTGTGAGCCTGAACCCTGACAGTGTACCCTTGTGAGTGCGTGTTTGGGGTGATGCTGCATGCAGCCCCCTGCACTGAGGGCCCAGTGGCTCTCCCACCCGCAGCAGCAGCCTTTGTTCCTGCAGTGCTGGCAAGGGGATGCCCAGGGGTTATGTGCCTCGTGAAATCTTTTGAGCCCTTTATAGCACCTGAACAGACTGGAAGATATCTTGGTTGCAGTAAACAACATGCAGGAGTTTTGAAGACAACCTTGATAAAATTCGGCTTGAAGATCAGCTTGACAAAACTTATAGGAGAAATGCTGGATGTCAGCCATTCTCAGGATAGTTTCAAAAGGATTTGGGCCAAAAAGCTTTTAGTGTGTAACTGGCTCACTCCAGCAATTTCCTTCTGAAGGCAGACTGGAAACTTGGGATTGTTTTTAATATTGTTGTCCTGAAGTGGATGGTCCAATAATAGGAGGAAGTTCAGAGCATGTTTTCATTAAGCTGTGCCTGGAGAAGTCATGAAGTAGATATTCAGGATCCTTGGGGAAAGGGAAAAAAACAGATCATAAAATATCTCCAAAATCCAGTAGTTAACATTGAAACCCTAAAATGTTCTTCCTCAATTATCTGTGCTAAGGCAACATAGTAAAGCATTTGACCATGATAATACATGGTAGCAGCAGAAGAAACAACTTTCTATTACCCTTCATGTCAGTTTTTGGTGTTGGGTTGAATTTTTTTCCCCTGACCTATTACCTGGACACATTTTATGACATCTGCAATTATAACTTTAAGCATTTCCTTGATCCCTTGATATTGAAACCTGCTGCTGAGCGGTCCAACTGTACTTTTAAGAAAGGCTTGAGACTCTGCTTGTCAGTGGTGAAAGCGGGAGAGAAATTTAGTATTGGCAATGGAGAGTCTGGTGCTGGCGTGGAACAAGACGCTTCAGATGCATGTGCTGGTGCGATGCTATTCTGTAGCTCTGGTATGAGTGTTCATTAGCGTTGGCACGTTTGTAATGGATTAAGAATTTCTTCCATTAAGATCCTACCATGTTACTGCTCTGCTAGAGCTCTTGCTGTGACTGAACCAAGCCAGCACAGTCTGTGTAGCATAATCTGCGTGGTCCTAATGTTTATGGTTGTACAGTGTTGAGGCTTTGGTTGCTTTTCTTTCCAGTTGTCAGGTACCACCGGCAGTGTCCTTATTTTGTGGGACAGTGCCTGTGTGAGGCCTGGGCCAATTCTTGTCTTTTGCTTCTGTAGTTCCTATTAGGATTTCTCACTTCTGCAAAAGCCATCTGTGCACCAGATCACTTCTACAGCATCCTGCAGCTCTCTAACGAGCTATTTCTGAGCAGCACCTTCTCCCACAGGGCAACAGCCCTCCCCAGTAAACTCCTGGGTATGAATCCTGCCATTGCACAAAGGCACAATATACTGAGTGTTGATGTGTAATATCATAATGTGCGGTGATGTTAACATCCAAGAAATGGGGAAGAAGCCCTGCCTCCATCAAGTCATTTATCTCTTGCTGTTGTGAATCTTCAGGCAGGAATCTTGCCCTGCAACGCTGCTATCTGGCTGAAAGTAGCTGAGGTAGAAAGTGGCTTTGAAGTTTTTAGAGACATGAGTTGTTCAGTGTTGTGCAAACCTTTCTGTATGTATAAGGCTATACTGAACCAGACTATGTACAGCAAACAGTTAATTGCTTCTCTATCTTTTTCAAAAATTCAGTTTTTGACTGCTGACCAAGTAAGAAACAAATCTAATGCAGCTGGATGCAGGTCTTTAAAATGGAATGGCAGAGAGCCAACTGGCTGCCCCTTAGCTCTTCACACTACAATAGGGAAACACACAGCCTTGAGTGGGAAACTCCCTTCCCCTTAGCAGCAGGCCAAAAGTTAACTGTGCAGACCCCACCATCCTGCAAATGCTGATTCATCATGGGACAGACTTCTTGCAAAATCAGTTTACTCTGCTTTTAAGATGTTGGGTAGTGACCAGTTGAGTAGGAGATCTTATTTTGGAGATTCTTGGCATTTACTTTCCATGTTGCAGGGCATCTGTGACCAGACACCTTCCCTTTAGTGTAAAAACAATAGTTGGGTGGAGTTGGTGGCTGACTTACCTATAGACTCAACTGCTATTTGACTACTTTTTCGTGTATTAAAACTAAAAGATCCCCTTTTATCAGTTAAACAATACTGTAAACTATGCTGCATGCAGCCCATGAGGGCTATGAGGGGTGCTCTTGGTTCAGCCTCCAACCCATTCCCCAGAGCTCTCCCCATCATGTCATGAGGCAGTAGGAAGCTGGTTGGTCTTGGGTTTTGATGTTTATGGGTTTCTGGTCGTTTCAGCAGCCTTCAAATTACTTGGAATATGGCATGCTAATGCTGGCTCAGAGTAACAGTCAGTTCTCTCTCTGTCCCAGGCCATGCAGTACATGGAGCTGATCCCAAAGGAGATGCAGCCAGTGGCAGGGACAGATGGGGCGTACTATCGCCGGCGGCAGCTAATGAGACAGCTCCCACTGTATGACCAGGACCCGTCCCAGTGCCGTGGCCTCGCTGAGGGCGAGCTGAAGCTGATGGAAGACTTTGTGAAGAAGTACAAAGCTGAAGCACTAGGCGTTGGGGAGGTGGCACTGCCAGGCCAGGGTGGCAGTGGAAAAGAGGAGGGGAAGCAGCAGGACAAGAGCATCACTGCCAGCAAACTCCCTGAGTCCACCAATGGGGCCCTCGAGAGTGTGCCAGCAGGAGGGCACTATGTAAGTGTGGGGCTCTGCGGTGATGGGGTGGGCTGGCAGGGGCATCCTGGTGCTGCTCTGAGTTTGGGCAGCTTTCAGGGAACAGATTGTCCCAGCTGGGGCTGGGGGGAAGTTGCACCAGTCAGGGTTATCTGTTCCTTGTTTACAATATTGCTCCTATGGGCTTCTGCAAGTCTGCTGCAGCGCTTTTTTGAACTGCCAGAGCAGTGCTGCAATGCTTAGTTGCATCATAGCATGCTTTGCTACAGCACTGTGAAATGTTCCAGTGGGACCCTCATGAGCTCCTGCCAGCCCTGCTGAGCACAAGTGTTGAAGAGGGGTGGCTTATCTCCTCTTCACCACCTCCCTCCCTCCACCGCAAAAGCTGTGCTGAACCACCAAGGTAAGTAAATTCTCTGCTAGCTGTTGGAGCTGGTGACCTCAGCTTTAGATTGTTGGCAGCTCTGAAGGATTGAGTGTGACATACCCCTGGATGATTGTGAATCAATACTCGGGATCAGAAACCTTTTTTACTGCGAGTTAGTGAGTATGTCTAGCTAGGCTTCCAGACCAGTGCGAGTGGAAAGACCACAAGTGACAGGAGGTGGTGGCTCAGTCTAGTTAATGCAAAGCTGTGAATATGGAGGTAGTGCTCCCAGGGCTGTGATCACTTTGGGGAACTTTGAACAGACCACATGTGTCTCGGGGCATAAAAATACATTTCCACAAGGAAATGATTGAGACTCCCTAACACCCTTTTAGATTTATATTCTTCCAGCACGTTCTGGAGCGGCCATTGTGGTTGCAGAATAAATGCTTATCATAAAATACAGTGAATGAATATATTTCATACTGGCACTTGTGAGTGAGTTGCAGCAGAGGATGTAAAGCTGCAAAAAAAATGGTGTCTGAGTTTTTACGGCAAGATTTTTCTTGCCATTACTGCACTGAGATTGTAACATGTTAAGAGCAGTTTTCATTTTCATTCCATATTGGGTAATGTCTCCCCTCCGCTATGGCCGCCTTCTCTATTAACATGCATCTGACTTTGAGTGCAGCACTACAGTAAAGGTTTTTCACTATTGCAATAAAATACTGAATTGGACAAAGAATTTTAAGCTAAAAAAATGGCCAAAAAAGGAAGATTTCCATTAAACATATTAATAAAAGTCATCGTAGTGATGAAGGTTTACTTAGACTGTGTTTGTCCTTCCAAATACATAACTGCAATGTTATTATCCTTAGTTTAAAGCATCATTTTTCTCATGGCGCTAGCTGAAAAATGGAACTGCTTCAAAAGCAGTTGCAGAAGATCCACTTTGACTGACACACTGGGCAGCTCAGCTCGCAGCAAGCTTATGAAGTACTGTGGTTTCTTGAAGTACTGAACACAGACCTCCTGTTTCCCCCTCTAATGAAGCACTGCCTGTTTTAATTTGATCTCATGCGCAGGAATTAGTGCAGCTGAGTTGATATGAATGGACTGTGTCCTAAGGTCTGGAATGTGCTTCCAGAATGTCTACTGGCTTTCACAAGACTGCCCTGGAAGAAAAATTCTGCCATAGAAAAATGAGATATAGCACTTTGCGATATGTGTGAGGCTGGAAGTAGATGTGAGCAAAATGAGCTATATGAAGACTGAGAGTAGATGTAGAGAGACTGACAATGGATGACATGCATGAAGCCAACAACACTGGAAGCTTTAATGTATATTGTTGATGTATTCAGGGTTGAAATGTAGTTCAGCATTCTCCAGATGTGGCGGTTTAGGTACTTCTGTATTGCTGTGACCATCTCCTACATGTCTACTAAAACTTGGGTTTTAAATATGATCCCTGATCGCAAGCCTGAGGAAGCTCCCCCGAGCCTCCCTGCACTGCTGCTCTCTGGGGTGCTGCAGGTGATCCCCATGAGTGCCACCAGCCTGCCCAGAGCCACTCCAGGGCATGCTGTCCTTGGCTGGGAGCATGTCTGTCCCAACCCTCAGACCTGCATGGCTGCTGTAATGAGGAAGGCTTTGGTTCAAGGGCATAGGGGGGAACATAGGGTGCTGAATAGCTTAGTTACATAGAGATCTTGATTCTTGAGCAGCTTGTGCAGCGTTTGAGTCAATCAGAAGTAGGACACAGACTTGAATCTGCTGAATACCAAGCCTCTTAATTGGCACCAGCAGCTTGGTTTCAGGCTATTTCAGATCAAGGTGTGAGTCTGAACTATAGCTTTATGAATCATAGAATCATTTAGGTGGGAAAAGACCCTTAAGATCATCAAGTCCTACTGAAGGTCTGATGGGGTTGGGCTGGAGGTGGGGACACAGCTAACAAAAGACCACTACCCTTGTTCTAGAAGAGAATGAACCCAGAAGGCACCAAAGCAGAATGATAGCCTTGGATGTTTGTGGTCCCTGTGCCAAGGCTGTTAAACCTTACTGCACACCTAGACCAGCTATGTTGAAATTGGCGTGTAAAAGAAAACATACAGGGCCTATCTAAATCACCATGAGCGAGGCATCTGAGCTCAAACAGCTTTTTGAACTCATCTTGGCTGCAGAAGGGGGCCCTATCACTGTAATAATTCTGTCCTACAAGCTGAATGTTCTCTACTGAACATAAAATCGTATTTAACCCCCTCAGAACTGGAAAAGTCCTCTGGTGTTGGAATCCCAAAGCAGTGATCAAAATTAGCCATTGTCCCAAAAAGCTTGAGGCCAGCAATGTAGTGAGCGCTCAGGAGAAGCCTTGTGGTGTCTGGGGAGCACCCTCTGTGAGAGCTGTCATGGGAAGATAGCAGCCCACGGAGAAAGCAAGTTTGAAACAGCTTAGGAGAAAGGGACACTTTCTTGGCCACCACCTCTGGTAACTCTGCTAATAAAGTCTTCGCTCCTCTCCCTACACGCTGGAGATACAAAATGAGTACTAACCTGAAGAGCCACTTCTGATTCAGTGTGTAAATGACAGGAGGATAGAAGTTATATGATGTTTAGGGAAAGCCCTGTGAATAATTGCCATAGAAAGAAACAGCAAAATAAGTTGTTCTTTTAACAGTTCTTATTGGCAAGAAACTTGAGCTCAGAGTTGGAAAGCTGCCCGTGTTTGTTCTTGCTGTTTAGATCTTGTAAGATAGGCTGGGATGGATGGATCTGGGGGTGACAGTGTGGAGGCAGCTGCAGCGTCGGGCTCTCTGGTGCCCTAAGTCATCCAAATCATAGAATGGTTTGTGTTGGAAGGGACCTTAAAGATCATCTTGGGGAGGTATCAGGGTGTAGGGAAAAATACAACCCTTGGGTCCTTTATGGTGGGTGCAGAATTTGTCAATGCCTGTCTGCTCTCACTGACAGCAGGGCCAGGGTGCTGGGAGTAATGCTCTGGCAGCCGCTCCACACAGAGCACAGCAGCTTCATGTACTTGTTTTTGTGTTCATACAGACCAGAAACCGAACAGCTTCTGCACTGCGCTGAGTTTACTCCTTCATTGGCATGGGTTTTGGGAGTGCTCAGAATGTGCCTGAAGCCCGTTGCGGCGGATGGAGCAGTGTAAGCAGACATATCCCCTTTCAGACTCACAGAAAAGCCAAGCCAGGAAACATTTTGTCTCTCCTCTTGTGCTTCCTTAGCCTGTCATACTAGATTTTCTGGTAAAATAGGAGATGCCTGTCAGCATGATGGAACCACTTCAGGGACTGCGGGGCAGTTACTGAAAATGCAGACTGAATGGAGGAGGAGGCAATAGCACACGGCATGGTGTGCTAGAAATAATAGTAATAAAATAAAGAAAATGCACTTGATGAGTGTAGATAAACCTGTAGCCTTCTGCTGTGTAAAGGGAAAAAGGAGTTTAAGAAAACTCTCAGGATGCAAAAGAGTCATCTTAGTGCTCGTGCCGTGAACTAGCAAAAGGGGCTGGACACAGTGGGGAGCTTGTCTTTAATGCTCATGGAGAAACCCTACTCCCTCTGCACCCCGGGGGGCCGTTTCTGCAGCTGCTTTATTGGGGTTGTGGCAGGGTCCTGTACTCCCAGTGCAGGGTTCCCAGGCTGTGGTGCCTCTAGGGCGGTGTTCCTCAGGACATGGACTACAGCTGTCCCATGGGAGGGCCCGCTCCTCAGTCCCTGCCCTGTTCCTAATGTCCTCCTGAGCTCAGGAACTGTTGGTTTACCTTCTAATGAAAAAAAATATTTCTGCCTCCTCTGTCCGCCTCTTAGAAGCTTGTTGACTTGAATTGGGGTGTTTGTAAGCAAAGTGGTTGTCCAAGCAGAGGGAAATTCCCAGCCCCCAGACCCTGTGCTGCCTGGAGGGGGGATGCCACTGTGCGCACACTCTGGCTGGGCACAGCGGCTTAAACCCCAACACGTGTGACACGCAAGCTGCCTCACGCCGCGTCTTGGTTTCATAAAAGCCTTAGCCAGACTGCTGCAGAGGTTCCTCGTAGACGTCTGCCCCTGCAGCCAAGGGCTCTGCTGGAAGAGACTCCAGCTGCTACTTAGGAGCACTTCTTTTAAGGAGTGACAAAGCACAGACGCAGAAGCTATTAGCCTGACTTGGACTATCCAGACCTAAATGGGAACTTAAATAACAGCCCGTCAGCTTCGGAGAGGAGAGCTTTAAAGCTTGCTCTTAAGTAATCATGGGATCACTCTGCAGGCACAGATAAAGAGTAAACCAAGTTGGTCTTGTGTGTAACATGCACAGATGCTAATTAATCTTCAGATTAGCCAAATTGATTCTGTCTGTTCAGACTGTTATAAATTGAAAGCGCTCTGCTGCAATCTGTAGACTGACATCTGTCTTATGCATGGACATGATATTCAAAAAACAGTGAGAAAAGAACCAGGTTCCTAATCTCTGTGCAAAATAACATCTTTGACGTGCTGCACTTCTGCAGTATGGGATGTCTTAACTCTTTCCCAGAGAACCTCTGGATTTTTGTAAAGGTTGGTTTTAGCTTGGGGGTGTCCCAAAGACCAGGCATTTAGCTGATGGTGGGTAGTGCCGTTCTTACCTGCCCGAGGACGTGGCTGGAAGAGAGTAAACAGTATTCCAGATGAAGACTGGTAAATACATATTTATAGTGACTTTTAATTAAACTTCAGCTTGACACCATCCATAGGTAGCATTTGTCCAGATGTTTGCATGGGATGTGGAGCAGTAGCCTGGGAGATGTTGGTTCTGTTGGCAGTGGGTGCCCTGTGATGCTCTCTGTGTTGTCAGAGTCCTACTACACCAGGGGTCCTCAAACTACAGCCCGCGGGCTGGATATGGCCCCCAGGGTCCTCAATCAGGCCCCTGGTGTTTACAGACCGCCCCGCCCCCGCCAGGGGTTGGGGGAACCGAGCAGCCACAGATGACTCCCTGCCACTTCATCCGCATGCTGGCCCCCTGGTTAAAAAGTTTGAGGACCCCTGTACTACACCACTGAGATGTTTTTTCCCTGCACTTTTCTCAAGTTGCAACCATTGCTTTCTCTGCCATTTAGTGTTTCCTTGCTCTTCTACCTCGCTGCGCTGTTTCTGTAGCTTCATTTCGGACTGCTGTGTTTGCTGGGCTGATACAGCTGGCTTTGTTATTCTGAAGTTTCCCTTCACAGAACAAGAGCTCAAACAAAACCAACCTAAGCCACGCAGCTTAGCAGTCCTGGAATTAAATGTTTTGTTTCCACTGTCTACCTTGGTGCTATGGGATGCCAAGCAGGAGCACAGCTGGTCCTTCGGACTGCATAGAAGTGGGAAGCGTTGAGGACATGCTTGGGGATTGTGTTGTTCCATTTGGCTAGCTGTGCTCCTTACCAGCTGCGTGGTTAGGAATGATGCATTGAAAAGATGCTGTGAATCGGTATGTCTGAGAAATAAATATCTGTCCCTTGTACTGAACATCATTTGTCCTGTCCCCACGCTCACTCGCCTGCCTTTCTGTTGCAGCGCTGCGAGACCTGCAAGCAGGTGGTGCCAGGGGACTGCCCGGTGGTCTATGCTGACAGGGCGGGCTACTCACGGCAGTGGCACCCGGCGTGTTTCGTGTGCTGCCAGTGCTCCGAGCCACTTGTCGACCTCATCTACTTCTGGAAGAGTGGGGCTGCCTGGTGCGGGCGCCACTACTGTGAGAGCCTCCGGCCACGCTGCGCCGGCTGCGATGAGGTAGGCACCAGCCGGCTTTCCTCTGCCCATGCGGGGTCCTGGCGCAGGCTAACTCAAGGCTTCCCTGGCGTGTGTCTGAACTTGCTCGCCCACCTGCATGCTTCCAGGGATGCTCTTTGGGAACAGCATCCTTCCGGTGCTGGTCACCAGGGCTGTGGCTGCCCCAGGGAGCTGGAGGTACCTAAAAAAAAAAAAAATGGGGTGAAGCAGCGTGATGTTAATTACAGCCTCAGCTAGCTATGTTGTATCTATCTCAGAGCAGCAATCCAGCTCTAGTTGCGTTTCAAACATGAGGGTTTTATAGTGCTTAACTGCAGCTCATGACTGGCTCAGTTGCTCAAGTGCATTCCGCACCTTTTATTAACCTATTCCCAAAGAATGGCCTCCATGGCTAATGGGCTTGGTGGGAGGCACGGGACTGGCTCTCCTTGCTCCTGCCATGTTCCAGCTTGGTGAGATGGTGGCAATAAGCAGTTGTCTGTCTGTCCCGTAGATCATCTTCTCGGAGGACTACCAGCAGGCAGAAGGGATGGCCTGGCACAAGAAGCACTTTGCCTGCCTGGAGTGTGAGACGCTGCTGACGGGCAAACCCTTCACTCTGGACAACACCAGCCTCCTGTGTGCAACCTGCAGCAAAAGCAAACGCCTCTGAGCAGGGAGCAGCCCGGGGGCGAAGCAGGCTCCCCAAGGTCCCACCAGAACGGGGGTCATTTGACAAGTACATGAGAATGAGAAGGTTAAAAAAAAAAATTAGAGCCTGGCTATTCACTTGCAAGCAACTAAGTGCCCCCTTTGCATCCAATACAGCTTGCAGGAGAATATTTTCTTGGGAAGGAAGCAGAGGAAGCTCATACGCCTGCAGGTGGGAGGTACATGGCGTATCTGACTAGGAGGGACTGAAAAGGAGGGTTTGTGTTGTGCTGTTTTTTTATTTTTATAAAGTCTCTCCAAGCTTTTTATGACTAAGATCTTGCAATAGTCTTTTGGAAACAACACATCTCAAAAGTAACTTTTGGCATACTAAACCTACAGTCAAAAACAGGGGTTGTTCCTACTTTTTGAAATCTATACTGGAAGTGTCCATTGCAGGCTGCTGACAACTGTGCTAAAGCAATGGGTTTGAAGAATTTGATTAACGCAGGTCATTACTTTCTGACAGCAAATGATATAAAATTGCAGCAACGTGTAGCTGTAGCTTTCTCCTCCCGAGTGTACAATAATGTAAAAGTAATGAGTTGGCACACAGGATGATTGGTTTAATCCTGGCAAGATGGGAAAGGTGTGCAGCTCTGCCCTGGGGCAGCCAACTGGCTCAGCCCATGTGAGCTTTAGCCCTGTAACTGGAATGCAAAAGCATTCCTGGTAGGTCCCAGCGACCAGGCTCCCTGGCCTCTCTCCTGCCTCTGACTGCCTGTTATTGCAGGCGAGTGTATTTCCACAGAGCAGCATTGTGTTCTGACCACCATGCTGGAGGTCGTTAAGCATTTAAAGTATGGGCCTTTATTTTGGCTGGGCTTGATGAGGAATTTTATGGAAAACAGCTTTCCAGCCTAAGCTCTCTTGTGGGGGGGAGGTTGTGCCTGTGAAGCTGTGATGCCAGTTTTTCCCTGCAATATGTCAGTGACCCCCTCGGAGTACTGGGGAACCGTACCTTCCCCTTGGAGCTGGCAGCACCCTTGCCCTGGGCTCTGCCCTGCCTCTTGTTCCGCAGCTCTCCTGGCCCTAGGGAAGGTCCCTGTCACCTCTTGGGTCTGGTAGGGGTGACACCATCCCAGGATCTGGTGGTGCGTCTCTGTGGACAGTGTTTGTTGCCTACATCAAGCGATGCTTCTGTTAGTCCCTGAAAATATCAGATAGTCCAGGCTGGCAGATGTCTCTGTGCTTGGTCTTTTTTCTTATATTAAATGTCTACATTATTTGCCAGAGAACTGGAATATTTTTTGCAGAGGGGAGTGTGCAAGGAGCTCACAATTGCTACATTTTCTTTCTGCTACAGAAGGCGCTGGTTTCTCTTTAAAGCGTGCTCCGTGCTGTGGATGTTTGCTTGCTTATGGTAAAATAATTTGCAGATAAGAGTGGGGAGAAACTGTACCTGTGACAGGGTCAGAGCATGTGAGCTGTGGGCTGGACTCTGCCACATGCATCGAGGGACGCCCCGCTCTGCTGTTGGGGAGGAGCAGGTCAGGGCCATCACTGTCTTTGAGTAGGTGAGACCCATGTGGTGCAAAGACATACCTGTATGTGGGATGTGAGTGCCTCTTATGCTTTGTCCAGACCTGTGCTGTTGTGTGGTTGATATTCATGGAAATGCTGGGGTATTTAAATGAAATGCTGCTACTGGAGCAGAGCAGGAAGATCCCAAGGTGGCAGCAGCAGCCAAAGCTGCAGGGGTGACAGAGGTGTGTTGCAGGGTATAGTGGTGGACATGCTCCTGGGGCTCTTTGTCCATCTCTCGAGTTAGTCAACGGATGTGTTGAGTGCCTCAGAGTGTTGTTTCTGTAAATTCGGTCAGATGCTGCAAGTGGAGAGAGGATGTGTAAACCTGAAGCTGTGCTAGGAATAATAGTTTCCTTGGTTCAGCCTTGGATACTGGCACTTTGGTTATAAGTAAAGTGGGAATGGGAATGAAAAGTCAAGACCACTGCTTAGCTTTATTGCCTCTTCTTCATTTTATTACAAGGGAAATGTCTTTGCATCTTTGTAATTATTTTTTTTAAGACACTTTGTTGTTCTAAACCCTGCAGTGTTAAGGCAGCCAAAAGTGCATACGCTCTGTGTAAGCAGTGATAAGAATAGTGTGAATCACCTATGAAACACTACTTCAGCACAGGCGTTAACATCCGAACAGCATTCCCTGACGGAAAGTCAGTGTCCAGCACGCAGCTGGTTACCTCTTGGAGTAATTTGCCTGTGAGGTAGGTGCACAGCCGTTGCACAGGTGTCTAGAAGAAAATTAAATGGGCGGAAGGAGCCCAGAATATCCACGTTTCTAAAAGTGAAACACTATTAACTAAACTGCTGCCATCACAGAGAACTCAACAGCAGCTGCAGTCTTCTCCCTCGGTGTTTTTGGTTTGCTTTGCCTTGGCTGGCTGTGTAGTCCTTGTGGGGTTTGCGATAAAATGAGCGCAGGGGAGGTGTGTGGGGAAAGGGGATCGCCCTTCACAAACAGCCAGGGTTAAAAACCAACAGAGACTCCAAGGGAGGCAGCGGAGAAGAGGTGGCTTTTGTTTTCTCTGCTGCAGAAGAATGTGCGTGGTGGGAGCTTGAGGAAATGTCGGAGTGGAGGCAGGGGGAGCGGACAGGGTTTTGGAGGGAGCGCTGGCACCACAGCTAACGCCGAGACCGGAGCCTGCCTCCACGTCCAGCACTGCGTCACTGTCCCCTGCCGTGGTGGGTGGCACTCCCTTTGTCCTTGCTCCCAGGGGCTTCAGGGCCAGAGCTGGGTCACCCCCAGCATCCCCCCTGTGGTGGTGCAGCCTCCAAATGAGAGCAAGCGAGTCTGCTTTACGTACAAGGGCTGTCCTTGGTGACATACTTCTGTTGGGCTTATTTTACTGAACTGTGACTGCAGCCTGCACATAGTAGCATCAACTTCTTGCACAGTCCATCTCCGTTAACATAGTCCTCCATCGCTAATGCCTTGATTTGGCTACTTGGAAAAAAAAGATGCCACTGTAGTGTGTTCTGGTTTGGGTTTTGATTTTGTGATCTATAAATTGTCATTCTCTTCTGAAGTCCCTGTTTCAGCATACACATGCTTGCTTCGGGCTTTTTGGACTGCTGGCATCCACTCAAACCTTTTGGGTATTTCTGCAGCTAGCAAAATACTGTCTGCTAAAAAATTTACTGCAATTAAACAGCTTAACGAAATCCTGTGCCTCTCAAGTGTCAGGAGCAAAAGCGTGAAATTAATGCATCTAACAGCTCAAAAGATATGCAAGTCTTCGGTTTTGATACTGAAATTCAGTGTAAGCATGAGACTCAACCCCAAGTGAAGACGTTACGCTGTGTTTCGTTATGGTTTATCATCTAGAATGAAGGAGGCTGCTGCAGCTGCCTTCTGCAGGTCACGAGCTCTGGTTTTCATGAAAGTTAAATTCACAGGGGTGTGCTGGCCTAGCGGAGAGCCAGCTGTGAGCGAGGAATGGAGGGGCTGCCCAGAAAATGGATAAAAATGGAAGTATTTCCCAGGGTGACTGTGTATCACAGGAACAGGCTAAGGGTAAAGACTGTGTTGTGTGACTATTTGAAAAGCATCTTGTGCCACAGCTGTGTCCAGTCCATTGTTTCAAATAAAAGCTCCTGTGCAAAGACCACTGTATGCTGTCTGGCTGCGTGCATGACCTTGAGCTGGTGCAGGCTGCCTTGGCAGCCCAGGTAAGAGCTGCCTGTATCACGGCTATTGTGAGATGAGGAGATGGTCTCATCTTACTATGCTGTGATTTTGAACATAAAGTCCCTTCTCATCAGATGGAGAGAGGCAGTAAAACCCAAAGAAGACGCAGGCAGCAGATGGGGGGCGATGGGATGCTCACACCCCGCCAGCGGCGAGTGGGCATCTTCCAGGCCGTGCTGCTGCCCACCGTGTGCCTGGCAGGCAGCTGGGGAAGGTTTGTGTGAAGCTCTGAGCGAGCAGCTCCTGTTGGCGTGTGCAGCTCTGATGTAAAAACTCTCGCCTGGCCCTGGCTGGGTGGCCGGGGTGATAGAGGCCTGAAAACACGGGTGGGTCTCCCTGCTTGGGATGCTGCGCGGAGGTTACACTTTCAGAGTGGCTTCAGTCTGAGGCGTGCTGTGCCCAGGCTCCACAGCCGGCCCCGTGTGCAGGGCATGCTGGCGCTGTGAGTTTGGTTTCTCCCCAGCTTTGCGCTGGGATTCTTGAACTGGAAAATCCAGGCATTTGGATGCTTCAAGCTGCTCATCCTGGCTGCACCAGGTTTGCTTTCTGCCAGGCAAGACAGCCGGGACAGGGCGAGGGATTTCCTAAGGGCTGTGGATGGGAACAGCACCAGTCAAGTGCCACAGTGTGCCAGGGACCTTCTGGGGGGTGACAGTGCCACAGGGCCAGTAATGTTTTCTGTGCTGCCCGCAGTGATGCTGCCGTGGAAGCTTGCTGTGGATGCTGCTCCCTTTAACGCTGCTGTGTGGCGCAGGCTCCTACCACGGCAGCGTGAGGCACTGCTGGTCAGAGCCGAACCCATGGGCTGAACTTCTCACCTGGTGAGTTTTTAACATTAATCTAGTCCTTTCATGAAAGCATAAAGATAGTTTGTCTAACAGTCAGTTTAGCACCATGTATTTCAGTAGTTGGTACCAGTGTTTTAACTCATGAATCTGCAAAGGACAAAACTTAATTCCTCCTGTCGATGGCCAGAGGTGGTGAGCACAAGGGCTTTGTGCCTCCTATGCGAACATTCAGCTCCAGTTTAAACTCAAATGCTCTGCATAGTTATTATCTTAAGTATGACTGACAATAAACACAAATGTTCCTAAAACTTTAAATTATTGGATATGAGTCTCCCAGGTCTGGCTTCAGCTCCCTCCCTGGTGCTGGGGCTGCCCGAGGGAAGGGCAGGGGCGCGGGAGCTGCGGTGGGGTGAGGGCTCCTGCCAGGAGGAGGGAAGGAGGAAGGTCCACAGTGCTACTGCTTTTCACAGGGCAGGACACGCTGCCATCCCTGCATCCCAGATGCTGGCTTGCATCGGTAAAATGGGCTGCAGTGGAGCCGAAGTAAGAGATGCTGGAAGAGCAGAGCAGGGGCCGAGGGAGAGATGCCACGAATGTGGAACCACTGAGCCTTTCCCAGCGAGGAGCCGGCTGCGGGGGAGCCTGGCTGACTGCAAAATCTGCTGAAGCTTAAGTATTTCTATCGGGATAAAATTGACTCATTGCCCAATGCAGTTACTTATTTCAGGTGAATTATTTAACAGGCTTAGTGAGTGCAATTACCCCCAGTTATTTACTTGAGACGGTCAAAGAGAGGAAGAGAGGAAGCACTTTGAAACTAAATTCTTTTAACGGAGGAGGAATGACTGTTGGAGTGTGGTGGCTGTGGCAGGGATGGGTGTCACACTGGAGTGTGGTGGCTGTGGCAGGGATGGGTGGCTGTGCCCAAGCCCTGGAACCCGCAGTCTGGCCACGCCAGCAGCTGAGGGGTGAGCCTCCAGCCCCAGCCGGGGTGCAAGGGGCTGTGCTGGGCACAGGGGCGTCCATCTGCTCCCCCCAACTGCAGACCCAGCCAGGAGCACGGGGTGGGTGGGAAGGAGCACAGGGCCCACTGGCAGACAGAAAATAACCATTGACTGGGGCAGAAACCACATTTCAGCTGAAGTTTTGCAAGCTGAAGTTTTTCAAAGCTTAACTGATCTGAATCTACAAATATTTGCAGTGCTGTTTCATTTGTGGTCCTTTTTTAAAAAAAAAATATTTGAGGAAGAAAAAGGGACCGTCTGTTTGTGATTTGAGAGGATTTCGCCAGAGGGAAGGCAGAGGATGTTTAAGGACAGCAGCTCTGTTCAGGTCACCGTCCTCTTCCCAGGTTTCTCACAGCATCCCCCCCCCCCTCCCCTGCCACCAGGGTCATCCCCTGCCCAGAGCCACACACCCCCTGGGCCAGAGGGGGAATTGGCCCCAGCTGCAGGGGGGCTCCTGTGTGCTGCCCTGCATGTAAGCCTGGGGAGCCTTCACTGCTGAGGTGGGGAGCAAAACAATAAAGAAGTGAGCAGTGGCTGGAGCAATGCCTTTATACACCTCAGCGAGGGGGTGGGCTTGAAGCCCTTTGCTTAAGTGAGCGCTGATTCTTTGTATAGATTTGCAAAATCTAGCCTGAGACATAAAATGGGGAATAACATTTCTCATCTCAGATTAATCAGAAAATTTGCTGTCCCTGTGACAGAAGGACAGTACCGCGCTGTTAATGGGTTATACCTTCAAGGCTCGATGTCTGTCACCCATCGGTGTTGAGGAGACACTAGGAAGCTGGCTGGCATCTGGCAGCAAGGCTTGCTCCCATCACCGGTTCCTGCAGGCAGAGCCAGAGGGAAGGCGGGTTGGGAGATATTTAACAGGTTTCCCTCAGAGCTCTGTGGGAAACACCTGGGTACTGTGATGTATTCATGGGCCCTGAGCCTGAGTCAGGGCGAGGACTGAATGAGCGGTAACGGGGTGAGAGCTGGGTGCTGTGGGGCACCCATGATGTGTGGGCCCAGGGCCAGCTCTACACTCCCGGGGCCATGCAGAAAAGGTAGGAAAATCCTTAAAAGAGGGGAAGAAATACACTGTTCTGACTTTTTCCTGCAGTGCTTTTGGGTGTGAGAGCAGCTCTGCTCTGCAGAACTCTTCCTTTCAACCTGGAAGAGGCTGCCCGGCTCTGGCCCCAGAGATGGAGGTTTGGGCTGGTGGTGATGGGCTGCATTTCACGTCATTCTGGGCAAGGAAAGCTAAGCAGTGTTCTCCTTTGCAGTGTAGTTCAAGAAAAAAAAAAAACGTTTGTTTGGATACTGCTCCAATGGATTGACTCGGTCCTGACTTGTTGGAGTTGATGAGATTCTTGTTGTTTACTTCTGTAGTAACAAACAGCCATAGAAAAGTAGTTGATCTTGAGTATAACTCAGTAAGGATCTGGTACCTGGGTGGAAGACAATTGCCTTAAACAGAAACTTTTAAGGAGTTTTATTAGTGCAGTCAATTCTTAAAAGAATGCGATTTCAGATACCTATAAGAAATAAAACTCAAAATTCAGTGGCTTCAGGTGAGAAAAACATAAACCAAAGGCAGAGTGAGGTGGCTATATAAACACTACAATAAAACTTGCTTAAAAGCTCCAGAGAGAAAAATTTAGAGGTGAAAAAACAAGCATTCATGAAGTGCTGGTGTGTTTCAGTGGAAACACTCTTCCAGAGACTTGCAACAGCTGCTGCTTTAGGACCAAGCTAAATAAAGTTCATATGGCTATGTGTTATTCTATAAAAAGTGAGGTTAATTATGTCTATATAAATCTAATTTGAGCTTTTATTTACTTTTTAACTCAACTTCTTCAGCCAAATAGCCAAAAAAGTAAACCTCTCCACAATGAGGTTTTTATGCATTGTTGCCTTATTTTGGGTGCAGGCGGGGGCCTCCAGCTGCCCTGGGCACGGCGCTGCCCCTGCCCTGCCCCGCACGTCTGCCGGAGCCCCCGCTGATGGCTGCGCCGCGTTGTATTGCTCACAAAGCTGGGGGGAAACAGGGTTTGTCTACCTGGAAAGCCAAGCGATAAGGAGATGATCTCATCTCATTGTGCTGCAATTTTGAACGCAGAAGTCCCTTCTCATCAAACAGGAAGAGGCAGTAACAACTAAGGAATAAATCGTGATGAACAGTGTTCAAATAGCCACTGGTACTTGTTTAAGCAACTTCTAGGTGTCAGCTCAAACCATCTTGCAGACAGGTAACCCCTGTTACAGAAGATATATATATATAGATATAGATTCTGTACCTTCGTAGAGAAATGAAGACTTCTGTAGCACACCCAGCGCCAGCTTCTGACGTGAGGGTGAGCCGCGGCCGTGCCTCATCGTCCCGCTGGCTGCAGGACCGGCACTGCAGCTGCTGAATATGCTTTTTTTTTAAATCAGGTTTGGTTTTGTTTTTTTTTTTTAATTGTGCAAAGTACTGATATATTTCACTGCTCCACTCGCTGGCAAGCATAATTCTCCCGTTGCCTTTCCACAGCCTTGCTAGAGACTTATCCCACTGAGCTGCCTGGGTACCCCATGCCCAGCCCTCACAACTGGGCTCGAAGCACGTAGCTAGTGCAGGTGAGAGCTGTGGGAAGGCGGCTACGGAGTGAGACAGGGCAGAACCTCCACAGTGGCAGCCCAGGTCTGCAGGTCCCAAACGCTACAGGCACACTTGGTCCTCTGGAGTTCCAGCTGCCCATGCTTCACTCCCATCCAGAGTGGGAAAAGGGCTCTCCCATGAAGTGGTTTCTATCCCAATGCCACTTCAGCAGACAAGCTGTAACAGATCCAGGGTAAGAAAGCATGCACGACAGGGTTGGTTGTTTTTTCCTGTGTGACGACTCAGCCCCTCTCACTGGCGCGTCGCCCAGCATGCTGCCTGTGCTGCCCATGCTGCCCGCTCCCTGCGTGCCCCCTGCAGCAGGCTGCACCGAGCCGCAGCATTAGTCGAGATGCCCGTGGTGCCGAGGGCTGCAGCACCTCACTGCCCAGGGTGGGAAGGCGTCGCGTGCAGCTGTGTTATTGTTGAGCCAGATGTTTCATTACGGGTTTAGCAAATTCCTCTGGAGCCCCACAACGGCGCTGAGGTATGGAAACTGTCAAAGACAGGCATTTTCTCTGCACATGAACTCAAAAAGCCAAACGAGACACAGGCCAACTTAAAGACCAGTGAATAAAGGTCTCTTTTATAAAAGAAACTATTAATGCTTTGCCAAGACCTTCCCTTGAGACTGCCTAAATAAATTTCCTTAGATTGACACGGCTTGAAAAGCAACCCTTTTAGTGAAACAGGACTCAAAAGCCATTCAGTTGGAAGGCACCAGCCTTCTGGTTTTGCAGCTCTGAATTTACTCGGAAAAGAAAGGTAGTTTTTCAAATCCAAGGAAAACTTGTTAAAGCAATTTTTCTTTTCTGGTGACTTTATAGGGACTAAAAAATCACATACTCTGGGAATCTCTAAATTAATAACAAGTCACCCTTAATTAACTAGTCCTGATACACTGACTGTGCCTAATATTGAGGGGTTTTCATAAATTCCCTGGGGTTTGGGATGGACCTTCCTGTGGCTGGAAGAGAGTGGAATTGTGACAAACTGTTTCGGGGGTGCCACCGAGCCGGGGAGAGGAGGGATGCTGGCCCACCTGGGATGCAGGAGACCAGACAATGAAAAGGGGTGGTGATTCAAGGAGATCCCTCTGCAAACACCACCAGCCAGTTTATGAACAGTGTAAGTACAGTGGTTTCCTTGTGTCTGTACTGGAGTTGTGCTTAATGTAGTCCCCTCGTGTTCCTGTGCTTCTCCACGACTAATGCACAGTTATTCCCTGGTTGCTGCATTACAGAGCTGCCGAGCCTGTTGTGCTCGTCCCTCTCTAGATGCCACACCATAGTTCCTGTGCCAACAGAAGACATTTTAAGCCATGTGATGAGAAGCTAAAGGAAAGACAAGAAGTGGCAGGTAAGGCCGGAAAAATCAAGGTGTTGCGTTCCTATCAACCAGGCTTGCAAACCCGGTGATGACAAACTGGGTTTGTTCGGTCATGCCTGGCCGCATGCCTGGTGCAGGCCGGGCGGCCATCCCACACCCTGCTCTCCGCCCATGGGATGTCACCTCCCCTGCACCCTGTGGGCACAGAGCCTTCGCTCCCCAGTGCAGGGGGGTGAGGTGCTTTCCCATGGTGGAGACCCCGCCGTTGGGTCCGGGCTGGTCTCTGTATTAGTGCGTCCCGGCTGTGCGACCCCTGGCAGTGCAGGGGGGCTTCCCTCCCCGTCCCTTCCAGCCCAGCGATGGGCAGCATCAGCAGTCGGTAGCACAGGGACCGCCGCATTCTTGGGTTGTTGGTCTCATTGAGCTGGGCAGTGGTCAGGAACTTCCTAAGAGCTGTTTTGTCTCGTATATGGTGCAAGGTGTCTGCATGGCCCTAAATGGACACGATGCTGGGGTTACATCTTCTGTTTCTGGGCAGAGGAAGCCACACCGAGCCCTCAGCACGCTGCATGCTGCCCTTGCACACGTGCACACGCCACAGACCAAAATCAGCTGTTTCGTTCCTCAGCCTTTAATTCACCAGCGCTTCCTCCAAGCGCAGAGGCCAGCAAACAGATGGCTGCTGTGCAAGCTGGGCTGCGGGAGAGACAGAGCCGAGCTGTTCTCCGTTGCTCTTTCCATGGGTGTTTCCACACCTCGTGGTGCCAAACCGCACCTCCCGGGCGAGTGCAGACAGTGAGCATCAGCAGAGGGTGGAGGCAGCCCAGCAAGGGGGGGCAGGACCTGCAGCGGCAGGGCAGCGTGCCCCCGGCCCTGCTGGGCGCTGGGTAGGGGAACACAGTGGGATGCAGCGTGGGCACTGCCCCTCCATCCCGGCTGCCAGCACCTACCAGGGGGACCAGGCGTGCCAGTAAGGGGGGGCCGTGGCTCTGCTCTTTGGGTCTGCAAACCAGTCTGCGCATTCAGTCATTCCCATTCCACACCAGCTTAGATTCGTAGTGAGCCACAGGAGACTATTCTGTTTCTACATGCCAGCTTATATTTCAGATCCCGCAGAAAATGAATATCTTCCCGTATTCCCACTTGTACCGCATGAGTAATTCTAGATCTGCATCATTTGGTGACTCAGTTTTCCATCTTTGAAGCAACAGCCACTTTGCAGTTTGATGTTTTGCTCTGGGGAGGAATCACTTGCTTCCAGCAGCACCATCCATACAGTACCAGCATCCGTCCTGCAACCATGCTGGTTACCAGACCCAAAGAAGAACCTGCAAATGATGGGGAAAGGGAGACGTGCCCAGTAAAGGGGGAGGCAGGCAGGCAGGCAGGCAGGAGAGCCTGAAGTGCTGGAAGGAAAGAGCCTAGTGAGAAAAAGTACCCTTCCCAAGTGGTCTACCTGAACCTAAAGGACTCAGGTTTTGTACCGAAGTGGATTTGCCTGCCAGTGACACAGTATGAAGGCAATGGGGTGCACATGCGCCCGAATGCCTGCGGGCTCAGTCAGCAGCTCCTTGCATCTAATTTTTAAATGGCTGAGTTTAATCTGGACAAGACGATGGAGTCAAAACAAACATGGCCCGAGCAGGACCTGATGCCCTCAAGGCTGGTCGGCATGTGGACCCATCATGTCGCCCCCCCCCCCCCCCCCCTCAGGAGGGTCACAGTGTTCATCCCGCGGGAGCACCCCCTGTGTCCAACAGCCCCCGAGCCCGGGTCTGTGGCTCCCCCTGCTCTGGCTGTAAGAAAAAGCTCCTCTTCTGCCCCCAGACTCAGGCCCAGGCTCCCTGTCCGTGGGCAAACAAGGCAGTGCAGCCTGATTCCACGCAGCGTTACCAGGACTAATACACCGTGACCACCACGTTCGGCTTTTTCCATAGCGTGCTAATGCAGGCAAGGACAGGCCAAATTGCAAAGGTTAACAACTGGTGGCCTCCCTTATCCTCAGTGCAAACGAGCGCTGCCTGAAGACCAGTGATACCCCATGAATATTCAAAGCACAGCTCCCAGCAACTTCAGGGTCCTTTATTTTTGAGAAAGAGGAAAAAAAGGTTATTTGCAGAGTTGCTTTCCTAATATTTTGGCTGATCAGCTTAATTGTTTTTCTCCACAGCCCTTAATCGCGTCTGTTCCTGCAGCTATTACTCAGGCGTTACTTCCACAGATATTAATGTGTATTTTGTTTAAATACCAAGTGCCAATGTCAAGCCCTAAGCCCTGTGTTGCTTGAGGAGTGGGAGGAAACCCAGGCAGTGTCTCGCAGGTTGGCAAGGACTGGGATGCAGCCAATGCATTAATCTAAACTAAGGAATGCTGGTTATGTTTTAACACTGTCCAAATATTAACACTGCCCAAAGGATGTGGAGGTGTTTTCGTGACATATCAGCATCCAGAATGCCACCTTCCATCACCAGATGTGAGATCTCTAAGACACCTCTTCCAATGCAGAGTTTGGCCACAAACTATCCAAAAGGCTGGGACCAAGCAGAAAGAAAAACCTGATGACCCTGGATGCCTTTATGAGACTGTGTCTCTTTCTGAGGGCTTCCATTGCGACTCATCTAAAACCACGGCCACACCAGCATCCTCCGGCTCCAGGAGCAGGTGAGCTCATCCCCGGGGCTGCGGCAGAGCTGCGCCGACCACGGGTCAGAGCCCCATATCTGTCCTTGCAGCAGCCTCCCACAATAATAATTTTTAAGAGCCACACTAGAAATATTTCCTGTTGTTCCTGGTTTGTTCTAGATGACGTTAGCAATTTTTGTAAGAAAAATCCTTACTTTTTTTAGGTTGAAAAATATGAATTTGTGACACTTAGAGACATTTACTCACTTTCCAGGGACTTTTCAAGGGAGATCAAGCACTCCAATGCCATGCCCTCATCTGTCCCACTCATGGCAGCAGCAGCCCAGGGGTTAAAGCCCCTGCTGCCTGGGTCTGGGTGGGATGCTAACCGAAGAGCTGAACGGCTTGCAGACAGCTGGGCTTGCTTGCTCCTGACACGTCTGCATTATTAAATACAGCTGGGAGAAAAGCTGGTAGGGGGAATCCTAAGCTTGGATTCAGTTTTTGGAAGCACTGCTGTTCCCCACCTGCTCCCCTGCCAGGTTTCCAGCCACTGCTGTTCCTCACCCCTCCCAAGCCACAGAGGCCATCCGCTGCCTCCCCAAAAAGCACACGGGCAGGGGCTCCCCGCAGCAGCATCGCTGTGGTCCCACACGGGTACGGGAGTTCCCCTACCCACGGACCTGCTTTTGGTCTGCTGGGGCGCCTGCTGCCTGCCCGGGTGCCAGCGAGCCGCCCGGGTGCCCTTGCGCTGGCGAGCCTGGCATCCCAGCCCCCTGCTCCGGGGAGCAGCCCCCGAGCGGTGCCACCCAGCCCGGACGCAGCCCCCGGCTGGCTGCCGTGCGCATCCCCGGGCTGAGCCTTTGTTTCAGTATGTCACGTTGGTTGAAGTAAAGGGATGCCGAGACCTCTCCCTGTCCCTTGCTCCTTGCCGTCCTGCTGCTGCAGCGCAGTGAGCAGCTGCCTGGGGAAATGCCAACGCACTTGATAAAGCTGGGTTATATCAGCAACTCGGCAAATCCCCAAGGCAAAGGCACCACTAAATACAAATAAAGAGGGAATATTCCAACGCCCAGGAAATCAGTGCCTAAGGAGAGGCCGCCTCAAGGAGTTCCAGGGTTTTGGAAGCTGCCCAAGCTCCAGCCTGGGTGACCGCGCTGCCTGGCACCCATGTTTGTTCTTCTCAGCATGCTAGGGACATGCTCATGGTCCTTCCAAAGAAGCGCCCTTTGATTTTTATTTTTTAGTACAAACAAACTGAAAAAGTTACAAATATCTTATCTTTAATGGTATTTTTTTTTAACCCCAACAGGACAAAAGTTTAGACAAATCGGATCCTGCTGTTCACAGATGAAAGCAACCAGCCGGGAAACGGCACCTTCCGCTTTGTTCCAAATGTACCAGAAGTTACTTGACCATCAGGCACAATATTTAAAGGATTAAAGCTCAACAAATGGTACGTGCTTTCGACTAGCTGTAGCAAATGCCACAGCACCGGCACACCAGCCGGCGGCATGCAAGCCCCGCTGGCTCTCACCCGCTCGCTCCTGTCCTCCAGCGTGGCAGCCGGCGATACTGACGCTGCCCTGCCCTGCTGCTTGGTGTTTGAAATGCCCAGCCCATAATATTGTGACAAAGACATTTGTTTAGGGTAGGAAGTAAGGCTGCTCCTAAAGAGGAACCTCCTTTTGGTATGTATGGAAATCAAGCCTGTGTCACAGGCAACACTCTTTCCCATCGGAAGGAGTAGGGTGCAGCATCGCTGGCCCCATGTTGTGTTGTTTTGCTTTGCTTTTTCCAGAAATCCTGCCCTTTTATCTTTCATACCCCGTGGGCAGTTTGAATGTAACTGATCTATCTGAGGCTGCAGCCTACTCTTAAATCTTCAATAGGAAACCTTTCTTTCCTTTTATATTACTGGTTTTTTTCTTGGTCTGGCTTTAAACACCTCAGCAAGACATGGCATTTAGATTTTGCATCAGATTTCTGGTTGTCGTGTCCCAGTCAATACTCCTCTGTGTGACTGACGTCTATGCTTTGAAAAAGCATGAAAGTACCCTTTGATTAAACTCGCTGGGTCACGTTCCCCTGTGGAAACTTGCTGCAGCCAGCTGAGTAGCAGCAGGGAAAACCTGGCCCACTGTGCCAGGAGAGAAGAATTCTGGCATCAGGTTTTGGAGGCTGGATAACAGCCTGGAGAGAGTCAGGGCTGTTGGAAGCACAAGTCCTGGAGAGATAGGGACTGTAGTCCACAATCTTCATGGCAAAGCACAGAGGATTCAGGGAAGAATATCTATTTACAGCACCAGAAAATGTGCCCCAGGGTCTTTCACCAAAAGAAAGCCAGGACTGCACAAGGGTTTTCCTACAAATGCTGTTGCCTGGGGGAAGTCCTCTTTTTTCTTTTTTTTTTTTTTTTTTTTTTTAATCAGGACAAATTTTGCAGTAGCTCTTGCAAAGCTCTGAGGCTGTTTCAACCAATTTTGATGAAAATGTTGTATCAGGATAAATGTGTCTTCCCTGAAGTAGCTGTTCTTTATGGGTTTTTAGTCACCAAAAATGTGACTCAGAAAGGTGATGAAAGTGAGTATCGATCTATTCAGCCTCTTCCAAGGAGTAAGCTCTCCGTCAGAACTAAGTTCTCAGATCACCTTTGGTTCTTGATTTCACTTAGCTTGAGAAAAAAATCCTGGCAGAGGTAAATCATTTTAAATTAGATAGCACAGAAATGGATGGGTTCATGGATTTCAAACGTGGGGTCAGGCCAGGGGTGGAGATGGCGGTCATGCGCCTTGTCCCCAGGTCCACAGTGCAGCCACTGCCCAGGGGACAGGGAGCTCGGGAGGCAGAGGGGCAGATCTCTGACTATGCATCTGGCCAGCAGGTTGACATTAAATACCTTGGACTGGTTTTGAACACCATCAGATTTTTAGCCCGTACCATCTGTTTCCAGCTAAGAAACAATGGGTTGGCAAAGCACCAGCCCCTCATGGCAGGGATCAAGGGATAAATCCGAAAACCCAAACCAGATGGGTTTGGTTGTAACAGGAAGCCCTTGCATCGCTTTGGGCCTCCAATAAAATATATTTTCAGAGGGCTGACTATGGCCTCAGGCAACGAGCCTCTTGGTATTAAATGCTAATTGCAGGCGCTAGGAGAGCCCACGCTTGCTCTCGCAGCCGCTCCCCTGGCACAAGGCAGAGTCTGCAGCAGCTGTGGAGGAACCAGCCCCTCGCTCCGGTACGGGATTTCTCATCTTTTGTGGTTTTGGCTGCTTTTAGCAAAACTTCACGTGAGGTGGCTGCAAATAGCTTTTCCTGGGGCTTCTGCCCGAGTCCCAGAGACCTCCAGCTCTACCGGCTCCTTCGGTGTCCCCAGCTGCCCCGCTCCAGGGCCGCCCCAGGTGCTGCAGGTGGGCTTGCCTCACCCCTGTGGTCTGGGGTCCCTGGTGGGTCCCGCAGGGGCATGGGAAGCCACCAGAGACTGGTTTGCCTTCCACCTTGATGTCCGTGGTACAGGGGGTGATGCTGGGAGGTCTCACCAGTGCCCTCTCACCTCCCCCTGCCCCTCACCGGAGGTTTAGGGCTGTGCTCGCTGTTTGCACATCAGCACTTTTTCCTGTAAGCCAGCACGGCCATGCTTCTGCTTTCCCTTGCGCGGCTGAAACGCTGCTTAATTTAAGCCTTTCCCCTGCCTCATAGCTCACATCCATATTTGCATGCAAAGATAATTCTGAGTGTACCTGCAGGGGCCACGCGTGCCCTCAGCAGATGAAAAGCGCTGGGTACCTGCACGACAGGAACGGGGAAAAGGAGAGGTGCTGTGCGTGGCGATCACAAAAAGCCCAGGAAGAGTCGGGGGGACAGTGGTGGAAAAGGAGAGCACAGCCAGCACCAGCCCCTCTGTCCTGAGCTGGGGGGCTGCCTTTGGCCACAGTGGAGTTCTTGGGGCTGCCAAGGGCAGCACCTGCCAGGCCCCGGTGCCCAGCCCTGGTGCGGCTGGCAGGGCTCTGCCCACGCTGCCCGGGCACGGTACAAGCTCCCTGTTGGTGATCACCGCAAACCCAGCGCCGCTGCACTGCGCTGGGGATTGCCGCGGAGTTCATGGGTACCATCGAGGGGGTCCAGCCTGCGTTTCATCAGATGTTATTATGTGATGCAGTTTATCCCCAGAGCACCGCTCGGGCAGCACGGTGTGCAGCTGCTGCTCCTGCACGCTTTGCAAGGAACAGCCCCGCGACCGCCCAGCCGTTAATAGCAGTTCCAGAGCTCCAGGTAACTTCCAGCTGGATTTCAGCTTTCTCATTTTTAACTGCAATATTTAATGTCTGCTGAGCAAATATGTCAGTAAGAGTGATGAAAGAATTTTTATTCTCATTTACTGCATAAACCAGAATTTGCAGCCTGCCAAGGCCTGCTCCAGAGGCAGGTTCCTCATTTTGCACTAACTTTATAGGAGTGTTGCTACACCGCATGCCTCCGAGGGTGAACGCAGCCGAGCATCTCCTTTGTTCTGTTTGCTTTAATGCAGAAAGGAGTTCTTTTCCTTCATGTGACTTAGAATAAAATAAAAAATTTCATTATTATTTCATACAGCTCGTAAATGTTTCCCTGGTAATGCCAGCAAGCGCACAAGCCACAGCTGGGACAGCAGGGCGCTCTGGAAGGAGCTGAGGCAGGAGCAGCCTGGAGCAGAGGAGCCACCAAAGGGCCCGACGCAGCTGCTGCTGCTGCTGCATGCCTCCAATCCGTCCTCCCCACGCTGCATGAGGCTGCAGAACCACTGCCAGCGCCTGCTGCAGAATGGGTGCTGCTGCCCACACACGGGACACCGGACACCTGGGTGCTATTATTTTCCTGTGAACATAAACAAAAGGAAGCAAAGAAATGGGAGCCACAGCTGCTGGATCAAAGGTATGGTGGTCCCAGCAGTCCAGATGCTGGTGCGTGCCCCCGGAGCCTCCCAAGATGGGCAGAAGCAGCACCCTGGGTGCTTCCAGCCCCGCACAGTGCCTGCAGCAGCCCCTGCAGCATCCACCCCCTGCGCCCAGGAGCCACGGTCAGGCGCTGGAGTGGGGTCTGCATCCCAGTCAGCACTGCCGCCAGGTTGTTCAGCTGGGAAAAAGCCAGCAGAGAACTGGAAAAGAAGAGAACGAGCCGAAAACCCCTGTAAAAATAGCACCCTGACAGTAATCTACATATCCTGGCACTGCATTAACTGCAGCTGGATGCAAAATTCCAGTTAGTTTTGAAGTATCAAATATAAAGTGATGTGTGATCCCTACTCATAGCTCTCTGTGAGGAATCCCGATTCTGGGAAAACATATTTCAAACAGTTAAGAAAAAAATGAGGTCGAAAGACTTCAATTAACTGCAACTATCATATTTTCTCAAATTTGTCTTGGAGCCTCCCTAGATTTTCCTCCTTAATCCCAAAATGAAATTCGATTTATTTCATATGTTCTTAGTGCCTGAACTAATTAATGTATTTTCTTGTCCTTAAAAACATACTCTTTTATGATAGCAAGCCCTGTAACTTATTCATAATAATTTTGAACCCAGTAACTACACAAAATAAAGAGTTAGAAACATTTGTTTGTCTGGGAAAGCAAGGAGCTCTACAGACGATCACACAACCTCTTTTGAGCTGCTGCCCAATTGCTAATTACTTTTCTATTGCAAGGGCAGCCCTGAAGGAGCAAAAACAGCAGAGAGCAAAAGATAAAATCGCTTCTCTGCTAGGCTGTGCTTTGACAATGATAAGACTGTGCAAGCTCCCAGCTACAGCTCAGGCAAATAAACATGTCATCTGTCTGGGGAAATGGAGTAACGCGGCCAGCGGGGAAAAAAAAAAGAAAAAATAGGCCTCATAATGCTGCATTTCAGTCAGTTACCACACGTGTCTAATCAGTGTTTTCCTTGCACAATACTAAAGGTTTGGTCTTTCTGTTGCTCGCCCCTGATTTAGCAGGCACGGTGGAGAAAGCCAGAAAGCCTGGTCACCTGGGTGCCTGCAGGGGATGCCTCTGCCCTCCCAGCCTAAGGGAGCCGGCTGGACAAGCCTCAGACGCCAGCACTCCCCAGCAACTGCAAGCCTACAACTCATGTTTTGCTACAAGGTCTTGAACTGCACAGCAGTGGGGCTTGGTATGTGTGTTTCCTAGACAGAGACCAGAGTCCAGCACCCTGCTGCATCCCCCAGCACGGAGCCCTTTGCCCGAGCAGCCTGCTGCAGCGGCTCGAGCACCCGTGCTGCTGTCCCCTGCCTGCGCCCACGTACTGCACAGGTGGCTGCCAAGTGTCCTCAGCATCGCCCCAGAGAGCCACCAGCCCAGGCGAGCTGCGGAACCCGCTGCAGAGCACGGCCGTTCTGGAGCAAGTTTCCGTGTGGAGGAGCTGCCCTGGCCATGTGCTGCTGCACGCTCTGCCTGGCTTTGAGCAGCCCACCCACCAGCCCTGCCACCAGCCCCAGCGCACATTTGCCCTCCTGGGGAACGGAGGTGGCAGTAGATTTTCCTGACCTTTGCATTCACTTGTAAGGGTTTTTTTTCCTTCCCTTCCCACATGGGAGAGGTACTTCCTTCTTTTTCATAAAACAAGGCAAGCACAGCTAGCTAATGTCTTCACCATCTGAGCTGTTTCACGTCAAAAATAGATGCAAGAAGTCAACAGGACTCCAACACCCATGGAGTCACCAAAGGGACTGCTACAATTTTTGCTGCTGCTTCATGAGTATTGCCTCAAATATGTTTGGGGGTTTTGGTATTTTTGTTTTTCCACTTTTTAGGTTCTCATTATAAATATATTGTCAAAGCAGTTTACACTAGAAAACGTGCTTTGTCTTTGTCATCTCCCTCATGCCCTGGTGCCAGGGGATGTGGATGGGTGCTCAGAGGAACATCCCCCACCACCTCCTGCATCAGCTCCTGCATCCTCACCTGAAACCTGACCCCAAGGCTGTCCTGCTTCCTTTGCCCTGGGATGCCTCCCCAAGCAGTTTCATCATCCACAAGGTACGTGGCACTGAAAAACTGGGTTTTCCTGAGGTGGGAGCGAAGGACCATCCATGAGGGGTGGGTACTGTGTGACCATGGCCCCAGCTGTCTGGTCCCAGGCAGTGGCAAAGGACATCCCAAACTGAACAGCCCTCGGCCATTTTATTGCAAGAAATACCAGCAGCATGAGCTGGCAAAACCACCTCCTGTAATAAGATGACTCAGATTAATTCTTAAATGTAGCAAAATAAATCTCTTTATCCCTTAGGAGTCATTAATATGTGAGTTTTGTTTTGTTTGGGTTTATGCAATCAGGAAATATCCCTAACCCTGTAATATCCCACTTCATCTGATTTTTCAAAATTAATCTTCTTTCGTTTCTAATTAGCTCTTGGCACAGTTTTTTTTATAGTGGGGTTTCCAGCCAAAAGAAGATTTATAGGGTTGGGCTGTGAATTTCTGACATGGCAAGAAGAAAGTTCCAGAGCAAGGAAATAAAGCCGGTTGTCCCAAGGTGTCCCAGGGAAATAAAGCCGGTTCTCCCATGCCGTCCAGGCTGTGCCATGTGGCACTGGGTCTGCCAGGTGGCAGAGCTGGGAGCACCCGCACGGAGAACAGCCCCACTGTTTGCAAACACGTGACAGCAGCACTTTGGTAGCAGTTTCTTAGCTTGTCCCATGGGACAACACCTCTTTCCCTGGGGTAAATAATTAAGATACTGGTCTCATCGTCACAGGTTTGGCAGGAGTGGCATTCCCCTTCCAGCTGGAGCTGCTGGGCCAGAACAACCCGCTGCTGAGCGGTCACAGGCTGCAATGCTTTGTGAGTGGGACAGCGACAGAAACCCCAGGGGGTGACGTTCTGGTGAGGCTGGAAATGCTCAGAGCCGTTCATGCGGGTTATTCGGTAAGCAGTGGCGTTTGGGGACGCAGGGGTCAGGGCAGAAACTGTCACCTGAGCTGCAGCTCTGCCAGGGGGAGCAGCACTCAGTGGCACCCGTGTCGCTGCCGTGCTCTGTAACACCGTGCGAGATGGAGATCTGTAAGGGGGGGCTCAGCGGGTGCCTTGGGGGTAGATTTTCACTTGGCCACCCCCAGAATCCGGCAGATGCCAGCAGCAGAGCCCCGGCGCATCCCAGGCTCTGAGTTGTGGAGGAAGGTTTAAAGCCTCACTCAAACACAGACTCCGCAGCTGCTTGGGCTGCCTTTGGGGCTCACGGCCATGCCATCCCCAGGTCCCTGGTGGGAGGGGACACCGGCCCCGCGCCCCCCACCTCCCCCTGGCACAGCGGCTCCCCTCTCCGCTGCACAGGGGATGGCTGGGGCAATAGCTGAATCGGCTGCTTGCTGGGTGATGGCACTGGAATCGTGGGGAGGAAAAGGCCAAATAAGGCAGCATTTTAGTGAAAATGTGGCCTAAAATGGGAGCTTGACTGATGATTAGCAAGCACAACAGCCAGATATGTTATTACCATGTTGAGAGCATGAGAGCCCTCACAGCCTCAGAAACTGGAAAAAAATGTCCAGGACCCAGTGAGATGAGAGAAAAAGCAGCTTAATTCAGAGTGGGTTTCTCCACAAAAGCAGGCTGTGTCAGGAGGTCAGTATGTGAGGAATCTTGGTGCTAAGACAGATGGACAGATCAATGCAGGGGAAAATTTTTTTCCTGGGAAGATACTGTTTTTTCAAGGGTTTCTTGAGTATGCTTTTGGCTTTTCGATGTAAAGCAATGAAGCTGCTCTAGCGGATAGAAGAAATGTTATTTTAAAGGTGCTAGAAGCAAAAGCACAAGGAGGAAGCTAAACTGAGATGAGGAAGGGGGAAAGAGGAGCACACAGCTCCTTCCCCTAGACCCCATGGTGCTGCCTGCAGCTCCCAGGGATGGAGAGTACCTGGTAGGCTTTGCTGCAAGAACTTCATCCCTCCTGGCATAGAGGAATTCAGATTATCCCAGTCTGCTCAGGGCCCTGAGACAGGATGGAGCTGTGGAGGGGGGCTGCAGGGGAGAGTCCACGTATGGTGCCCAGCCAAACCCACTGGGAATCCATCCCCCTCCTGTTTTATGCAGTGCTGCACTGCCCTGCCACCAAGAGCAGGAGAGGATGAGCTGAAAGCATGGTTGCTGCAACCAGTTTATCATATTTATTAGATGAAATTGCATTTAGAGGCTGTTGTGTCAAAAGACTGAACTTGACTGAACTTGTTTTGTAAACCTTCAGGGGGCAGGGGGGAGGTGGGAGACCTTGGACTCACCTGGCAGCATTTTTGCTGCTTTGGTCGCAGATGAGCCCTCCGCCAGGTTCCTCGGACACATGCTGCAGTGACTGAAGTAACAGTCAGCTCAAGCAACCCTAGAGCTGTGCTCAGGCTGCAGCCTGCCTTTGTTACCCCAGGCAGCTGCACAGGCACACAGGGCAGGTGTGCTCAGGAGCACGCTGGATGAATTCCTGGGCAGCAAGCCCATAAAGACAAATTAAGGAACTAGCCAAAGCCCCTGAGCATCCCTCGTTATGGTGCTGGGGAACATGAGGAGAGGAGATGGCAGAAAATGGCCACCCTTGGGTGCTGGTCCTAAACAGCATCTCTGATGGTCTGGCCAGGCCAGGGGGCCTCTGCTCCCACCTAGCAGGGACTTACAAAACTTTGTTTTTTTTAAAGCACAGGACAAGGGTTTCAGCATCATCAAGTTTCTTTCCTCGTTCCCATGCAGTGCTGATAATAAACACAGTAGTGCAGTTATTAATAACAGTAATGACCAGCCCTCCCTGCTGGTGAAGGCATTTGAGCACAGGCTGGCAGGCGGAACGAGCGTAGAACTCTGCTTCCCTTCACTCCAGCAGACGCAAGCCATCACCCCAGGAATTTTATAGTTTCCTGTGAAAGTGGTCCTGCTCATTCATCAGGCATTGAAAAGTGTGGCTTGAGAGCCAAGAATGTATTTATTTTTGATCTAAAAATAGTTAAAATTCTATTAATAAAATGCCAGGAATGGCAGGACTGCCACCCCGAGTCTGTCACAGGGGGGAGGTGGCACCTGGCTTTAGGTGTCAGTCCCCTGTGCCCACATGTGCCTTCATCCAGGATGCTCACCTTGTTGCCTGGGCAACACTTCAGCACTGGGACAGAAGCCCAGCAAGTGGGTGCAGGAGGGGCTAATGGTCCCAGTGCCCCCCTCCAGCAAGTGACCCCCGCCCCTGGTCCCACTGGGACAGGGCTGGAGCAGGAATATGGCAGACAGAGGATGTCTGAGCAGTCGTCCCTCTGCCCATCAGCTGCCACGGCAGCGTCCGGGCACTGTTTGGCCCTTTCCACCCTGGTGGCGGCAGCAGAGAGGATGAAGTTTGTCTCATGCTTCAAGAATGACTCGATGAGAGCAAAGTGGGGGTTGTATTTGTTTTTGAACAACCACTAGCAACTGCTCAGTCAAGAAGGAATCTGGTCCAATGACTATTTAGGCTGTTTGGATTGCTTCTAAAGCTTATCCAAACTGCCTGGTCCCTTTCTGTTGGTGGCTCAGCAGAAAAACACTTACCTTTCTTTCTTCTTTGCCCTGATGGTGTTAGGTGGTCTTTTCAACTGGCACGGTACCCTCTGACAGCCTCAGGTCCAGCGGGAACGGGCCTGCCTGTGGGATAGCTGCCGGCTGCATTTTCCTGCTAGCTAGGTTGCTGTAGGACAGGGCAGCTCCCCGGGGAGTCCCAGCCCTGGGTCCCACAGCACCCCGGGGCTGAGCACCCCTGCACCTCCCTTCTCCCCTGCCGGCCATTTCCATGTGCTTTGTGCTGTAGTTCTTCTCAACCGTTTGCTTTCTGCAGGTGCACCAAGTCATACCCATTCCTACGCCGATGCGCAGCAGTTTTGGTTTCCCTGCAGGTTCTGCTGCTCAGCCACAAGTGAAGGGGCTCTGGGGGTGCAGGAGCAGTGCTGGGGGAGCTGCAGCTCGGCTCTCACCCAGGTTTAACCCTTCCAACAAGCCAAACCCAAGCCCTGGCTTGGCTGCAGAGACTGCAATGAAGCTCCCGCACACAAGCCACGTGAGCTTTGCATGACCATGGCCAATGGTGCCTGGGGTCCTGCAGCTCTTTCCAGAGGACCCCAGCACCAATGCCAGCACCCACTGCCCAGCACTGCGTGGGCCACCCAGTACGATTAGCAGCAGGATCAGCTCCTCAGGTATTTTCCAGCCTTACACAGGCCAGGGACTAGTTTAACACAAGTAAGGCCAGACTAAAAATGCATTAGATGCATCTGCCGAAAACAATCTGTCACTTCCAGGCATTCTGCACCGTGGCTGACGCAGGGGCACATCCCTCTGTTCCAGGACAGCAGCTGCTGCCTGTGTCTCTCTCCCCACAGCAAAATCAGGAAAGCTCATCCTCTCTGCTTACACATTAGCAGAAATCGCATGTTTTTTTCATTATAGAAATAACATTAAAAAACACTTTCTTTACAAAGTAATTTTCAACTCGCTTGTTTAAAATCCATTGGCTGCTAAACATCTTTCCCCAGCCATTTTTTTCCTTACTCTCACCCCTTACAATGACCATTCAAGCCAGTATATGGGTCTTTACCTTTTAAAAATTCCCCAACCCCTCGAGGGGTGTTTCTGCCATGATTTGGCTGTGGCAGCCTGCTCACTCAGCTGGCACTCTCACCACAGACAAGAGCATCAGGCTGCAGACAAACACATCCCCAATGGATGCAGCAGTCTGCTGAGGGCAGCCAGTACCACCCATGCAAAACCCCGTCATTAGGCCCCAAAAAGCACAAGAACTATGTAAAAAAAAAAAAAAATATCACAGGAGAGGAGAGTTGTTAGGTTTGTTTTTAAATATGACTGTTGACATCTTTCTGTTTGCCTGCACATTTCTGAACTTTTGCGGGTCTGTTTGCTTCAGCTTCTCAAGTTCTACACTACAAACACAAGTGTTTGCACTTAAATCAAATTAGCCTTAAACCCAAAGTGAGCCAAGGTTCTCCTGCATTCTTTTCTGAGATAAATGTTGCAAGACCAGTGATAAAAAAGAAAAAAGAGGAAGATGTGGCAGAACTGCCTCCTGCAGGTACTGGAGCCAATGCCCCTTGTCTGGATGAGGCCCAGGAGTGGGTGCTGTCCCCAGGGGCACAGCTCATTCCCCCCCAGCCCACGCACACAGGGGTGACTCCATGTCCTCCCCCTCACACCCTCCTGCTCTCCCCATCCCTGTGGCTGCCAAGACATCGCCCGCAGCGCCTACCACTGCAGCCTTTTATTCTGAGACAGTAACTGTGTATTGGTACAACCACTCCTCAGACGTCGTTCCTGGGTATTTTAATATTAAATCCTTTAAAGTTAGGTTTGTTAATTGGATAGATTTTGAAATATATCATTATAGATTATGTAGTAATTTGGGAAAACTGACAAATAAAATGAGGAAAGGAAGGCAGCAGTCATAAGCTGCATAGCTGGACTGAAAATGTCTCTGTCAATATGCATCACCCTAGTGATGCAGCACTGTAACGAGAAAGGAAAACATCTACAGGGGGGAATATTTACCCAAATCCTGAACTCAGCGGGATACCTGGAGCTGGCCCCGGCTCAGAGACACAAGTGGTCTCGAGGGAGGGATGTCATGGCTTGCTTCCCCTTCTCCATTTTGTTTGCAGTGCTCCGCTGCAGATGCAAGCATACCTGGAGCAGTGGGAAAGGTCCTGGAGCATCCCTGTGGGTGCAGGGTCGCTGGGTGATCGCTGCCATAACGTGCTTTTCTGCCAGCACCGACTGTCAGACGATGGCGCAGCCACAGCAGCACCTCTCGGGGTAGTCCAGCACGTACACCTTGTTTTCCAGCCCATAGATGTAGCAGAGGTAAGGCTTCCCTGAGTACTGGTAGTGGACTTCTGTGATGGGGGTTAGCTCAATCGTTTGACGCCAGAAAAGGAAAGGAAAAGCTCAAATGAAACCTGCAGCTCAGAGCAGGTGCTGTGTCTTGCTTTAGACCAACATGTGCAGAGAGGAAAAAAGCCCCAGCTTTAGCCACAAGCCTCACAGGTCTGAAAGAGTTCCTGCTTTGTGAAGGGGAGAATGAAATCTGATGGGGATCCACCAGCCCATCACTACAGCCATCAGAAATTCCCCCAGCTGCAGCTAGCATGTTCCAGCCCTTGCACACTAGACCATTTTTACTGCATTTATACTTATTTAAGCTAATTCCTTAAACCCTGTAAGCCCTTGTTTCCAGTCCTCGGTGTGTTAGCATCTGCCCCCATCCCACTGGTGTGAACGCCACAGGGGTCTGGGTGCACACCAGCACACACAGGCGTTGGTGCTGAACTGTGGACACACATCACCTCTGTCCCTTGGAAGCAGGAAGGGACATCAGTGATGGGCTGCACTGTGCTGTGTTACTGCAGCAGGAATTGCTGCAGATTTAACCCCTGCTGCTCTGCTGCCTTCGCTGTCTGAGGGGGAAGGACACTGCTTTCATCTCCAATTACCTGGTAATTATCACTCATGGCTGAATTACAGGAGGCAGGCTGTCACCAGTGACGGGTGGCACCTGACCTCCTTGTGGAGGGCCCTGCTTTGCTCCTTGCTTATCTTTGCGGAACAAGCTGAGCAATTCCTGCCTCTCCCCAACACCAGCAAAACCCAAGCTTTGGTGAGTTTGCTACCTGAGATCAGCCAGGACTGCCACCAGCTCCAACCCAGTGACACACGCCAGCCCCGTGGGATGAGAGCGGGAGGGCACTGCGCCAGGGCAGCCCTGCACGGAGCCAAGGGGCGGGCGCCCACCCTGGCTCTCACCTCCTGCTGCCATTACGGGGGCAGAGGCTCAGTTTTAAAGAAAGCTCCATGAGCCCAGCAAAGCCTGCCAAGATCCAGCCCCCATAACCCAGGGGGTATCAATGGTCCTGACATTACCTCTGACACATGGCCAGCATCGCAAGAAGCCAGAATAACATCAGCCAAGCAACAAAGAAGAGATTTCCCTCCCTGGCTTTCTCCAAAAGATGCTGATTATTAAGTGGAAGAACTTCAGCCAACGACAAGCAGAGTGGATGAAAAATTCAATGGTGGGGAAAGCACCGGCAAAAGGCAGCCCGGATCGGCATAAATACTACGTGGTGCCGGCAATTTGGCAGGGCAGGAGGTTTTCGGCACCTGCTTTCCTATACAGCTAGAGGATGCTTTGGCTGCTGTGCAGCAATCTAGTGAACAAACTGCCTCTGATGCCAAGAAGTGGAAATTATAGGCTGGAATTAAGTTGGAGGACAGTATTTGCCAAAGAGCTGGTTTTGACAGACTGCATGGAAAAAGCAAACCATTTCCCTTTAAGTTTATTTTGGTCTTTGAGTTTACTTGCATTTTTAACATGAAACCTTCTCTTTCCTGTGGGTGAAAAGACAGTATGTTCTAGCTAAACGTTCACATTTGCAATCACATTTATAATAGCAACAGAGATTGCAACACTCTAGTGAGAATCAGATGGAGTGGAATCCTAATGTTTATTCAAAATTAGCTTCTAAGATAAAAATAGTGGTAATAGATAATGTTTGCCATGGCTTTGAAAAGGTAAAAGGAGCAATAATAACCACAGTTGCCTACATCTTTCAAAACATTTCTAAAAAATTATTTCCTTGGTATTTCACTTGATAATTAAGATTTCTGTGATAATTAGAATTTCTTTTTCATTTGCTAAAGATCACCTCTAAATAAAAAATTAGATTGGTTGCTATTCTTGACATCTGATTGTGTCTAACCAAGCTAACTAATCAATCGTTCGCTGACCTCCCCAGCTCAGGGGTGCGCAGCAGGCAGGGGGGACATGGGGGTGGCCCCGCTCCGAGCTCCCCTTTACCTGCCGGCGGATGCGAGAGGACATGGAAAAGGCTGCACTGTGCTCTGCGATGGCTCGCTGCGAGGCCAGGGAGATCTTGGGTTCAGGAAAGTCGATGGTGGGGTACACCTGCAAGAAATAAACCCAGCTGCTCAAAAGAGACTCTATTTGTCTGGCACAAATATATTCATTCCACCTGTTACCAGCACACACAAGGAAAGACCTGCGCATATAATGGAAATATGCAGAACAAATGCTGAGCTCAAAGTCCCAAAGACCTCCATCCCACCCAGCAAAATGTAGAAGTGTCCAAAACGGGGACCGTGCCTCTCCAGGCGGAGGCTAGTGCTGCCCAGCACAGCGCGGGGGGAGGCTGCCGTTCCTGGGCTGGTTAAAAACTGGCACCAGGTGACTCTGTGCCCCAATAAGATTCACTGTCACCATCCTCCAGCAGCACAGCACTGTTAAATCTGAAAGGTCTTTTAAACCTCTCTGTTTCCCCCAGCATGTGGACAATTTACAGAAGAAATACTGGGCTTGTGGGCAAAGCAGAACTGGTCATGAATGCAGCTACTTCTCACATAGCCAGGAGTGATAGCTGTTTATGTGAGAAGCCCACTGATTTTAATGCATTTGTTGGAGAGTGACTCAGATGCTAAAGCATCATTCAAATCCCAAAGGAATTCTGCAACACCAGATGCAGAATCTTCACTACAGGTGCATGACACTGAGTAATAGCTCTCTGGGGGAGAGCTGGTCTGTTCTTGCGTGGTGCCATCTCCCAGTCCTGGTACGTGGCTGAAGTTTCTACAGGTTACTTCAAAACAACTAATAAGTAACAAAAAGGTACAGTTGAATCCTCACTCAGTTGCAATAAGAAAAAAGCCCAACCAACCTCAAGCTGAAGACTGGGCAGAACTGAAATGACACTGGTTGTGGGAGAGCGCTGTGCTTCAGCCGTTTTCAGACTGTTTTGCCCAGACTTTTGCAGGCACCCAGAGGTCCTGGTGCCACACCATCAGACTGCACAGGTCACCTGCAGGTACCCCTGCTCTGGCCAAAGCATCTCTGTTCCAGCCTGAGAGCTCCCTGACCCCAGTGCCCTCACAGGGAGGAGCACAGACACCATCTCCCAGTGGCTGCAGATGAAAAAAGACCCACTTTTGCTGGATTCCATAATCCCATTGCTCCCTAAGTTTCTCCTGACTGTAGAAATGGGAGAAGCTGTGTCCCACAAATGTGAACTGGGAACTTCACATTCCCGCTTTTTTACAGCTGTGCAGGGGGGATCCCCTCCAGCCCCAAGAGCCACACTCACCACCACATTTTCATCTTTAAATATATTCTCTCCACTGACTTTACTGAGCAGCTCCCCTGGGAAGTTCAGATGATGCTCAGAAACAAATTCAAATATGTTGTTCTTCCTGCAAGAGAGAGGGAAAGCAACTGAACGATCTGAGGCTGGTTGTAGGGCACTGAGCTATTTCCAGGCTCTTTCTAAGTGACCAAGTAATAATAGAATCATAGAATCATTTATGCTGGAAAAAAAACCTTTAAGATCAACTCCAGCTGTTAACCCAGCACTGCCAAGGCCACCACTAACTCATGTCCTTAAGCACTGCATCTATGTGTCTTTTAAATACCCCCAGGGACGGTGATGCCACCGCTTCCCTGGGCAGCCTGTGCCAGTGCTTGACAGCCCTCTCAGTGAAGAAATTCTTCCTAATATCCAGTCTGCACCTCCCTTGGTGCAACTTGAGGCTTGGGTGCTCCCTGATTTCCGAGGACAGTAATCATGTCTGCCTAGCCTTTGTGCACTCCCACATTAGTTTCTTAATAACTTTGTATATGCAACAACCATGGATGACTCTTGCATCCTGAAACCAGACCACCATGGTGATCACCTTGCCTTATGGCTTTCAGAGCCCCCTACAACTATTAAGTCCTTGCAGCAGGAGAAGTCTCACGTTCCCTTTCCAAAGCCACAGCTCCTATTTCAGTGACCCGTTTTGCTCTATTACCTGGGGGACATGGACCTTGTTAGTGCCTGATGATGGTCTCCAAAGGAGCTGCCGGTCTGGCAGAGCTGTGCTTGTCCGGGGCAGCACAGCCCTGGGGCTGGGGCCCCCCAGCAGTCCCACCAGTGTGATTGGCATGGCTGGGGCCATTTCCAGCCTCTCAGTGTGGACGGAGACAGTGTTTTCAAAGATTAAGGTCTTCACACAGGGTAATTGAAGACATTTTGTACAAAAATGGGAAAGTGCTCAGGAAGCACCCAGCAGGGCAGGTAGTGGCTTTTTCCTAAACCTCACAAGTTAAGACCTTTTTCATCCCCATCTGTTCTCTCTGGCACTAGAGCTCCCAAATGGGAAGCCCCTTATCAGCACAGCCAGCAGCCTTAGACCATCGCTGAAGCCCCAGCCAGGAGCCCAGCCACTGCCCCATGTCACCCCGGCGGCCAGGGGCTTCGGGCTGGGGCTGCGCCAGCATGTACCAGGCAGGGGCTCAGCCTGTCCATCTCCACTCCTGACTTGGGTGACCTTGGACCATCCTTTACCTCTATGAGCTTCAGCTCCCACCACACCCCATGGACAAGCGTGCCTTACTAAGGACTGAAGCTGCCCCCTCCAAGCCCCTGTTTCTGCCTGAGAAAAAGCAACAAATACTCTCCCAGCTTCGCTCCCGAGCCTTGCAGTAAAACCAGGAACAGAAGCTCTGAACTTTACCCGTGCTGCTTACCAGGTTATCACCAGCTGCTTGAAATGTTGTAGCTTCTTCCCTCCCTGACAGGTTGTACAGGTCTTGCTGCCCCAGCCAGAACAGGTATTGCACCTTTGCATGCAACAAAAGGGATCTAAACCAAGATTTTAAACACTGCCCACTTCCAGGGGCCTGCAGACCTGAGGGTGGGATTTGTTTCAGACTGTTTGTGTAGATCGGCTGGGTCAGCAGCTACAGGAGTCAATGACAGCACATGCACCACACATACATTTTCCCCCCGGTCTGTGACTCAAGGGATATAACATATTTGCCGGGGAAAACAAATGACTAATGCCAGCTTCAAAACTATTTGTAAATGTGGAATTAGTCAAAGAATGTATTTGTACATCTAATTAAGGATAATCACAATTTCCCCACACAACGGTAGGAAGGCGAGTGTCACTTTGAAGATGCTGCTGCCTGTGCTTCTAGCAGATGCAGGAGGCATATGCTTATGCATGGAGCATTTTGATTGCATCAATGCAACACAGATTAGCAGCAGTTAACAACTGATTCATTAAGGCTCTTCAAGACATCATTAGCCCCAGTGGATTCATGCTTTAAAATGACTGCCATGATTATGCACAATACCATCTCTGTTATTTTAAACTTAATGGAGCCACATAAACAGAACAGTTTTAGAACAGTACCTTATTTTTTTGTCACTTAAATATCATTTTTAAGCCTGTTAAGTTTGATGTTTGCAAAAAACCAAGGTGGTAATAATTGTCCAGGCTGGGCTGGCCATGAAACCTGCCAAACCCCACCCGGGCACTGCGGAACTGGACCTCAGAGCAATCCTGAAACTTGCTGCTGTCATCGCAGGCTGGCTCATTCCAGCCCCACCACCCTGCCCCAGGCTCTGAGCCCAGCAGAGCCCACCGAGACCTGGGATGGACGGTTGAGCATGGACCTGGAGAGACTCGAAGCCTCCTTCCTGCTGCAGCTGCTGAAGGTCCAAGAAACTCTGCTTTCACCAGAAAACCCAAAGCTTTCTCCAGTTTCCCAGAGAAGCTGGGAAATGCAACAGTCTTGTAACAGAAAGGTGAAAGAGATGGAAGAAAGCCAAGCCAAAAAATTATTTTCTTTGTGGGTTTTTTTTTTCCCATTTCTATTCTATTTTCCATTTCCAAATGCTTAAGAGCTTCTTTCACAAGTCTGGGATACCAACCTGGGTTCTGAATGCTGAGGGTGGGCCACACAGAATGAGCAATATATGTTACAAATGAAAGTTCATTTAAAAATCAGAGTGGGGAAAAGGCTATTTCTGACCATTTTTCCTGAACAATAAAGCTACTGCTGTACTGCTTTATTTGTTGGGTGATCTTCATGGTAGAAAATAAAAAAAGCACACAGGCATGCAAAAGCATGCCCCAGCTCGGCACCGTACCCTCTGCCAGAAGCAAGTCAAGTAATTTTGGCTTAGACATACTGGATGAAGGGCTTTTCCTTCCCCTACCAACCTTCCAGTATTTTCCTCCTACCAGCAGACCATCAGCTGACAAGCTCCACCAGGCCAGCAGGACTGGGATGACTGGTTTCTACTAACCACTCTGTTGTGTGGGTGCATGTGGGCTAAGGGAAGCAATAGGCTCCGAGCAGAGCCACACCAAGTGATGTGCAGAGGAGCCCACCGTACCTTCTGCGACCTGTACCTGAACAAAGCTGGCATCTCTTTTGCTGCTTTAGCCTCCATCAGGATCCCTTGCACGTTACACACCTCATCTACAAATACACAAAGAATTAAAATAGATGGTGACTGCTAGAATAAAAGCATGTCAGGTTTATAAATCAAAACCTTTGATGCATGTTATCAAAATAATTGCTAACTGAGGCTTGCAGAGAAAGGCATATGCCAATTACATACATTGCCAGTGAAGAGTGTACAAAATAGCTTATAAATTGTGACCCAGGATTAATTAGGTGTTCTGGTCAAACAGTGATGCAAACTAGACACACAATCTAGGTAGAAATGCCTTTTTTTCTTGTGTGTGTGTTTTTCCAATGTAATTTATTCTTGTAGTTAGTACTATACATTTATTTAAGCATTCATATTTAATCAGATTAACTTTAATTAAGCAACAAATTTGTGCAATAACAATACATCTTTTGGCTGTCTGGGAATATCTGTGCAGAAGAACAAATAAAGACAGGAGGCCAGATTTACAGCTGCACTCACATCCCTGGGTTAAGCCTCCTCTCCCTCTCAGAGACCCCAAACACAGAACTGAGCATATCTGAAAGACAGCAATAGTTTGCCGTAATTCATGCTTAAGATCTGACCTCATTTCAACAGCGCAGAAATTTTTCCTTTTCCTCTCACCACCATAACACATAGGCTATCGATTGAGGACAGGGTAAGACACCTTTTCAACCTGGGCAGGATTTTGACAACCCCATCCAGCATCTCTGCAGGACCTGGGAACATCAGCTGGAAGCTGGACGGAACATGAGTGGGTTTGGGATACAGGGTGGCAAAGGGGCAATAAAACAGAACTCACTCTCAGACATCCAGCCCTCGTGATAAGTACAGTGATAAGATGATAGTGTGCGCTGTAGTTTTGCAAATGGACCGCAGGTTAGAGGAACAGGAACCGCAGGCTGCTGGTGGGAAGTTTCCCAGCTCCTTACCCAACCTGCCCCATGGTACACCCCGCACTTGGACCGGCCGTGACCATGGCATCTGTGACAGTCCTGAAATCAGAAGATTATTCCTGCACACAGCTGCCCAGGGATTTCTGATATCTTGTATTATGCACATGCACTCTTCCTTCATCTAAATTCAGTTATACAGTTCTGGTGCTAACAGGACAGGATCCAACACCATAAAATTGTGGTCTACAACCATTAAAGGAGTCATAAGTAATAATTACTTAACAAAGGCAAATGTCTATGCAGTGCTGGCAAAAGAAAGTAATTTTTTTTTTTATTCATCATTTCACTTAAAAAGTAAAATAAATTGACCAGCTATAGAGCTCGACAAGCTAAATGGGAACTGTCATGCAAACAAATGTTCTGCTAACATTGAAAAAAAAAGAATTAACAAAAGAGGAAAGACTATCCAGTGCTCTTTCTTGAACAGCTGCAGCAAGGTCGGTCCTTAAACTTCTAGAGGAAGAAAACACCAGGAAGAAGGGGTGTCTGATATTTCCCTTAGCATTTAATAAAGAACAACCCAAGAAAGTGAGAACTGCCGTGAAGTGCCCATCCCCATCCCAAGGAGCTGAGGGTACCGAGGAAGGGACCCTGCCCCACCTGGGGGCTGCCCCCTGAGCCATGACAAGCCCATGGGCCAGGGAAAGGGGTCGCACGAGCAGGCAGCGGCGAGGGAGGACTCACCCTGACCAGTGCTGAGCGGGACACCCGGCAGTGCCGTGTCTGGCCCTGGAAGAGCTGGGAGGGGCCGACCTCCACGTCCCAGGCGTCCAGGGGGGCATCCCTGGGGGGTCCAGCAGCTCCATGCTCTACAGGAGGAGATGGTGTCTTACCCACCTTGCTGGCAGTGGTGTTTGGATGCTGGCCGGCTCCTGGTGCTGCTGGGGACCAGCTGATGTTGCTCCCCATCACCAGACAGGCATCGCACCAGGGACTGACACGACGTGGTCCATGCCACCCCTGAAGGTACCCAACAACCCTCCTGCCACCATGGCACAGCCCCTGTCTCCCCCCACTATGGGCACCGGGAGTCAGCTGTCACCCCAAAACCAGAAGTAGGGGTCCCCCGCGCTCCTCCGCAGGTCAATAAAGAGCCCCACTGCACACAGGTGCTCATCTCGGATCTTGGCCAGCATCAAGTATCCACGGCCCCCAGTAGGAAACTGCTGCTGCAGAGGCAGGGATCTAACAGCCTCTGCTCCCAGGGCATGCCACAAAACCTCCCCGAACACGAGGAAAACAAACTAAGCTTGTCAAGGAAAGAAGTTTGCTGCAGCTTCACAGGCCCTGCAGAGTCCCAATGGCCACAAGGGATCAGATAAACCCGACGCACATTAAACCAGGCTCAAGCCATTGGCAGGAGCCACACCAGCCCTGGACAGTGAGCACTGCCACAGCTCCAAGGTGTGGGGCACATCCCACGAGAGCTATTCCAGTGGGATTCAGGGAATCACTTACTGGTGAAGGGCTCAAACACCCACTCACTTAACCTTACTCCAGTCGATACTAGAAGAGAAAAATCATGCACTTGCCACAAAGACACCTTGCACAAAGCCCCCATTTAAATTTGAACTGCAACTTGCTAATAATGGGCCTTGGGAGCATTCCCAGGCTCTTCTGTCTCCAAGTACAGTTTGCCTAAGAAAAACTGGCTGGCACTTTCACAGCAAAAGGTAGTTTTGCCATTATTTAGAGAATCCTGTTGCTTATTTTTTAGGAAAGACCCAGATAACATTTGTGAGTAATCTGAATAATTGCAGAAGTGGAACAAATGCTACTGTAAAGGAGCACCTGCCCCCCAGCGTCTATCAAAGAGCACTCCCAGCACCCTGCTCCTCAGCATCCTTGCATTATCCCCTCCGAGAAGCCCCAGGGAGGGACCAGGGGCACAGCAGCAAACCCCGAGATGCCTGCCCTGGCAGGACCCCTCCCAAAGCCTAGCACAGAACCCTCCAGTTTGGTTTTTTGGGTGGTCCCCAACAGGCAGTGATTCCCGGAACCGGGACTGGCTCAGGAGCCAGCTACTAACCATAGCAAGCAGCAAATGTGCAACAGCTATTTTCAGTAAGAGGAGTGATAATAGGGAATCAAAGCCCACAAATTTTCTGTGAAATTAAACATTACCAAAGTAGATTCACAGCCTGGGGAGATGAATGGCATTACAGGTCACCCTGTGCTTGCCTGAGCCCAAAATACCAAGTTGCAGGGCAGGTTCCTGCGGTTTGGGTAAGGAAAGGGCTCTTTTGCCAAAGTCAGGCTGTCAGAGGCAGCTTCCAGGGGCTCTGCAGTAGAGGAGGATGGACGCTCCAGCTATAAAAGCCTGTAGTCAGCTCTTAGGTGGGCTTTCCTTGGAAAGCACTTGTACGTCTGCAATAAAGTAGGATGAAAGCCATTTAATGTAATGAATGGGTGGTTCTTCATGGCCCAATGTCACTATGTAATTGGAAATTATTCCAGCCTCTCAGAAGAGGTGCCCAAGGCGCCAGGTTGGAGGGTACTCACCAGGTACGTGCCCAGCTGCCACAGCCACTGGACGGCCAGCTCTTCTGCTTCTCTGCTCCCGTAGCAGCACTGGGAGGCCATGAAGCTCAGGAGGGCTTGCCTAGCCACCGCCTCTGTCACCGGGGGCACGCTGGGAGGCAACAGAAGCAAAACAGGTTTATACTCTTCTAAAGAATTCACTGGAAACTTTCTGTGTATTTAACCTACTACAAAAAAAATGAAGTACAGCCCATTTGGGAGCACTCACCTCTTCCACAGAAATGTAGCTGGTATCTTCCTTGTTAACAAAAAAAAAAAAAAAAAAAAAAAGAGAGAGATTTGCATTCTAAAAAAATATCTTCGTGCAATATCAGTAAGGTCAGTATTAAAGGATGATGAGTGGTGATGATGGCAGGAGATGGCACAAGGATTATGCCAGTGCTGTGGGTGCCACAGGGGTCTGCATCTGCCCCCAGGTCCAGCCATGGGCATGCTGCAAGTTGTTGATGCCTGTCGCAGGGGCAGCCTTTTTGCCATCTCTGGCATGCTGGGACCCCAGTTGGCATAGGGGGCTGGTGCAAGGGCTCACCTCTTGCCTCGGGGTTGCACCGAGCTGCTTTCAAGGGAAATGCATTACACACACACTCCCTAAAGCTGTTTACCTGTGCTGCATGAAGAGGGACCTGCTCCTCAGTTCCCTGGGCTGGCCCACCAGGTGGCAGGGGCTTCGCTCCTGTGGGAAAGGGCAACTGAGGAGTTCAAGCCCAATTTAAAACCCAAGGCAGATTTTTCTCACAAATGCAGGAAGATTCATAGCTGTAGCAGCTAAAGCTGCTCACAGGTGAGTGGTTTGCTTCACACCAATCACTACACACATGCCAGCCAGAAGTTTCTGACAGTTCAGCTCATCCCAGTGGCATTCCAGCAAGGTGCTGGGACAGCTCCCAGGTGAGTCAGGCAGCCGTGCCCACAGCTCTGGCCACTGCTGTCTCAGAGCAGCACAGCCGCCCCAGCTCCCCACTCCGCAGAGGTCCTGATGACTTTCCAAGTAGGGAGAAGCACAGCCAGAGGTCAAAGCCAACCGTTTTCCAAAATATATCTGTTTGCAAAAGAAGCGGGCCAAAAACAGCAGCCCAGGAGGTAACAGGAGCTGGACAGGCATGCACCCGTTCCAGTGGCTGTGATGTACAAGGGGGAGGGTTGCACGGGACCGCAGGTTAGGCAGCTGCTGTTGTTTCCCTACTGTCAGAAGATAAGTCACAGGAGTGCAAACTGTCAGAAACACAAGCAGCCAGTGCCACGCACGTACCTCTGCCCTGGATGATCCGCTTGCAGCCAGCCAGCCCGCCCGGGCGTGCAGAAGGCGCCAGGGGACGTTCCAGCTTGGGGTCCAGGTCACCTGTGGCCCTTGGAAACACGGGGAAGCCTCGAGGCTGGACAGCGCATCTGGAGACCAAACGGATGTCACAGGACGACAAGCGCTCGGAGGATTTGCTGTCCTTTCCCAGCGCCTTGCTTTCCAGGAGCTCAGTGCCTGCGCTGAAGTGGAGCAACACCGACACCCTGTGTAGGCGACAAAGCCCTGCAGGTCCCAGGCTCCCGCTGTGGCCCGCCAGTGCCCGTTAGAGCCCTGCCGAGCGGCCCAGCCCGGGGCACCGGGACACCGCCGGGGGCACCGGCACCAGCCCAGCCTGGCCGGAGCGCACAGGGCAGGAGAAGGGCACCGGGAACTTCCCAACGGCCCCGAGACATTCTCTGGTAAGCAGGTGAGAAAGCCGCAGTTGAAGAGCTCTCTCTAAATTGGCCATATTTGCATCTTGGACGGGACGTGACGGGACATGACCGTGGGGTTAAGGGCAGCACCTCCTGGCCGCCTCTGAAACAGCCCTTAGTCTGGCCAGCAGTGACTCTGCTCTCCAAGCAACTGCCTTTTCTGAAAGTTCCCAACTTATTTTAGTTCTGCTCATGGGATATCAGTTGTTTCTTTCCTTAGGTACCTCTCTAAAAATAACCACTGGTAGCAACTAGTCCTCCTGACGCCTAACACAGAAACAATTATTTTTATTAAGCTTTTTATCCAGTGACCTTTCACATCACAGCAGCTGATTATGAAAACTCAGCCTGTGCGAGGAGCAAGCATGCGGAGGAGCCAGGAAACACCAGCCTGGCACCGGGATGCCGCCTGGCCGGCACGGAGGGACACTGAGGGCAGTCATCCATCCACTTGATTTACTAGGCTTTTCCTCTGAGAGCACATGCCTTTCTTCTGGGAAGCTAAATTAATCTCTCCATCATTTCTGCTGATGAAAATAAGAAACTACATGCTTCATGTGAAATGTCGCATCCCTCGTGCAGGAGAAGACAAAACTGTCCTTGAGTTGAAGGAGCACAGGTTTCCAAGTAATGGTGAGCGATAAACACTTCGGAGAACTTCCTTATGAAAAAATGAATCGGTAAGATGCCTTCAGCGCAATTATCTTGGTCATGTCTAGACCAAAAAGAAATACCTTCCTCAAGTGGTGTGTGAAGTGTATCTCAAACAATTTTGGATTCACTGGCCAGTTAGCTCACTGACAATGGAGCTGCCTGGGGCTTCAGTCATGATGAAGCTCCAGCTTCTTCTGTGCCCCGGGGTGGGGAACCCGCGGGAGAGGTGCTTTGCCTTCCCTCCATTTCGGTGCTGCACTGCTGGTTTTTGTCCGTCTGTATGCACTGCATACTCATAAGGAGCAGGACACACGGCTATGCCTGAAAACATTGTGAGTTTCCTCGTTCAGAAAATGCAGTTACAAACCCAAAGGGACCGACAGGACGGTGCACACCTTTGGTCAGGGCTCCCTTTTCCTCAGCTCACTGAGCCTCGAGCAGCCCCACCGGGTGGGCAGGTGCCATGCTTGGCGCGTGGTGGGAGAGAAGGGCAGGGGGAGGATGGGATGTGTGCCTTTCCTTAGTGTGCTGCAGAGAAATATTCCAGGAGCACCAACTCCCAGGTTCTTATTCTAACTATTCTATCACAGTAAATCTATTTTCATTACAAAATATAATGGATTTCTGTACAAGTTACCAAGAAAACCCAAACACCTACTTTTAATCACAGGATGGTTTGGGCTGGAAGGAACCTTAAAGACCACCTAGTTCCAACGTGCCACAGGCAGGGACACCTTCCACCGGACCAGGTTGGTCCGAGCCCCGTCCAGCCTGGCCCTGAGCACTGCCAGGGATGGGGCATCCACAGCTGCTCTGGGCAGCCTGTGCCAGTGTCTCACCACACTTACAGTAAAGGATTGCTCCCCAGTATCTAATCTTAATCTGCCTTCTTTTGGTTTAAAGCCATTACCCCTTGTCTATCACTACATGCCCTTGTGAGATGTTCCTCTCCAGTTTTCTCCAGCTTAATGTACAAACGTTACACAAAAACTTGTTTAAAACAAAAGATAGAGATAAGAACACAAGTACCAAATTCGTCCCATGGAAATGGTTTAAATGACCAGGTTAAAAATGTTGCTGATTTGGAGTAAATAGATCAGCTGCACAGCTGTTGCTACAGTGATATTGTTGGAAATCACAATAGTCTATAAACATGAACACATTGCTCCATTTTAAAACAACAATAAGTCTGAGACAGACTTTGACCAAAGCCAGGAAATTCAGAGTTTAGGCTGTTACTTACCTGGTATTTCAGGGTTCATTCTGTATCATCGGGATCCAGCTCTAAACAAACCAAAACAGCCAGCAAAATTCCCACAGCATGCAGCAGTGGAGGAGCAAGCTCCAGCCTCAGACTCGAAGCTCTGTTTATTAGTCTTGTGCACAACCCAACATCACAGCATCTCTTAAAACCCTGGGCACCGAGCACACAACCTGCACGGCTCCTGCAGGGCAGCCCAGCATCCCACTGGGCTCATCCGAGCTGGCACTAAAACCTGGTTTCACCTTTGGTTGAAACCAAACCAAATCAGAGGTTTGGCCTTTTAGTAACATATAGTTGTTAAAATATGACCAAACCTCTCTGGGCAATGCTGTGCACTGCCATGTTCCTGTCCTTCCTGCATGGGGACACCAACAGCTTTGAGCATCTTCCACAGAAGGGCTCCCTGCCTGCTAAGGACCACTGGGACACCATCATCTCTCCCTGCTGCTGCCTGTTGCATGCTGTTGCATGATCCACTGCAACCAGGGTGAGAGGCCAAAAGCTGAGTGAAGACATGCAGGGGTGGAAGCCTCTGTTCACTTTCCTGAGGTGCCCAAGAGCCACACGGCACATCTGCACTTAGCATTTACATTCCTCAGGTGTCTAAAATTAGACTTTTATGCACATGCTGAAAAAAATCAGGGTGACAGTTCTATGCACTCAGAGCCCATGTCTCAGCTGGAAGATCCCTTGCCTCTCACCCAAGGGTGCTGTCTGCTAAGCACTCGTGATGTCCAGGTGCAACACCACGTAGAGCATGGGCACTGGTCAGCTACAAAGACCAGATAAAGGAGGGGAAGGTGGCATGAACGCATCTCTGTATGCGAACCAGGAATGGAGTCCACCTGCCAGAGCAGTAACCGTGTTTTATCATTTGGGGAAATTCCTCTGCAGGGAGGGACAAGTCTGGGACAGGTATAAACCAAGGCCAAACGCTGTTCTCCCCACACACACACCCAGGCAGCCCACGGGGACAGCAAACACCGCAGCTCACAAGCAGTAACTGAGCAAGAGCCCATCGATGCCAGCAGGAAGGCGCCCACTTTCAGTGCATTTAGGATTGTACTCATAGCCAAAGTTTGGGAGAGTGTCCGTCTGTGGCAAGCCCTGGCAGTTAACCTGCAGCTCTGGTCCCCATCAACCACTTCCCCTGCTGCCTCACTGCTGCCTGCTTGAGCTGGGTGTCAGCACTCTGCGCAGCACCTCCAGGACCACAAACCTTTTTTTCCCCCCCTCATCTGATTAAACAAACTTCCTGTAGCATCATTATTTCTTCTTAAGCTAATCAAAGCTTTTCCCATTTATAAATCAAGGAAACTCAGAACTCAATTACTTTTCAGTAACATCAGTAACAGCAATACCTCACTGGAGCCCCACATAATTAGAGTTTCTTCAGGTACCATATTAACATCTAATGAAAATGACATAGTCAAGGGCTTAAAATTAAAGCTCTGTCGTGACAGATATTTTGATTAAGCAGCATTTTGTTAAAAGCTAACCCCCCATTTAATCTCTAACCCATGCCAGGCAGCTTACAGTGGACTCCAGGAATCCCACCTTAAAGACAAAACTAGGAAGCATCCCAGGAGCAGAAGTTCAGGGACTAAGCTCACACTTTAAGGGTTAAGTCCTGGCTCCACTGGAACCAGTGGACTTTGCATTGTGCAACACCTTTAGGTCACAGACATGGCACAACCAACCTGCCGACCCTTTCCACTCCTTCCACAAACATCGACCTGAGAAGCACATATGCTGATGTTTGGTGGAAAAGAGTTTCCTTCTGGAAACAGTTATTTTTAATGTATTACTTGAAAACACAGTTTATGAATACCTTAATCAAGAAGTGCAACAGCATAAAAATAGTAAAGAAACTCATCAGCATAGCATGCAACATATTTCTTTTGGGTTTACTTACTGTCTGTGTTCATTTCTTGTTCCATTTGCATAGGGTAGTAGCAGAGATGACCCTGTTCCAGCAACCTTCTCTTGGAATATGTTGTTTTCTGCAAATTCTGTGCTCACAGCAATGAAACCCAGCCCCCACGAGCCACTCCCCTGTGCCAAACAATGAAGATGTTGGAAATTAATGAACCGATGTCAAAGCTGGACTTAGAAGAAGCTTGCTGGGAAGGAAAGTGCCAGACAGCCCATGCATACCGTGCTGGCTTCCTAAAGGTAAGCCCCACTGGAGAGGAAGCTGTTCAGAAGTCACAGAGACTGCGTGTAGAGCCACATTACAGCCAGCATAATTATTGAATACCTGCTAACTTCAGCGCAGATGCTGGAGAAGACATGAGTGATGCTTTGTTCAGTGCCGTTCAGTGCCAGGCTGGGTACCCAGGCCAGCCCTGTCCATCACTGAAGCCAAGCCGGTGGGGAACACAGTAGCTGTGCAATGAGCTGGTGACTGCATGGCAGCAGAGTTAGTTACCCTCGGCATTTCTACTTGCCTCTTGGGCTTCTCATGCTTGTGCTTTCTCTGTTTGGTCTCCTCAAGCCCCTTGCCAGCCCATGGACACAGAGAGGGAGCGGCGTGGTGCTGTTAAGCTTATGAGACAATGACTATGGCCTCAGAAATCAGGTAACAAGAGGATGTGTCCAATGAAAAGACAATCATAAATTATTGTTTTTCAGAGCTATCCCTACTCACCAGACCCTAGGAGTCTCCCATAGCCGTTCTCGTAGCCAAAAATCTGCTGTCCACCTGAATAATCAGAAGAGGTTTGCTGCACCAACATATTGGGGTGCCACACAAGAACCTGTGAAAACGTAGGCAATTTCCTTAGAGTATGCTGCATTTTCCACCAAAAGGACCAACTTTTGACCCACCAAAGGTCTGTAAAGGCCTGACCTTTCACTCCAAAGTTTTGTGTGCATAGGCTCTGGGAGGGGGAGAAGGATTTGCTTCTCTGCAGAGTTTTGTCCACCTTAGTTGCTGCCTAAATAACTCGGTCAATGCTGCAGGAGTGCACAGGTGCCATTAGCAGCATGCTGGGGTCCTGTGACATGGAGAGGGGTGCTTTGTTTTGGCAAGGGCAAAGATAATGAGGCCAAGCTAAGCACTGCCACGACCACAGATTTCTGGAGACAGCTGTTGCTCCATTACAGACATCAGCTGGAGGAGCTGCTGTCCCTTTGGGTCCTGCCAAATCAAATTGTGCAGCTATTGATAATAACATTTCTTATTTCATTTTTTCTTAGAGCTTAAATCAATGGCTTAAGCATCCCAAATACATGCATAGGTTCCAACTACACCATGCTACTTGCAAGCATAGAGCCTTGCTGCATCTGCTGGGGCTTGAGCCTGCTAGGGGAGCCAGCAGGGCCAAGATGTGGAGTTTCACAGCGTGCTCACTCACCGCAGCTCCCCCCCCCCCCCCCCCCCCCAGCCCCCACGCTGCTCCAGACAGCAGAATGTGCAGGACCTGGCCACGGCTGTTAACATCAGATTATCCTTTCTTCATCTAAGTCCAAAACTGTCTTGCTAAGTGCCTAATTGGATTTTACATTAATAAAGCCCATTAGTCACATACATCTGGAGGGGCTCTGCTCTTTGCTACTGTGTCTGTGCATTATCACAGGCAGCGTTAATCACATTAACAGGGTGTTGCTGCCGCCCAGCACCAGAGCCAGGGGCTGGCAGGTGGGCCAGTTTCTTAAGAATATGAAGGAAAGTGATAGGGGCAGTGCAGGGGAGAGCTGCCCTCCAGAGCAACTCCAGAGACCTGCACAAACTCCCTTCCTACCACAGCACCAGGGGACTTAACCACCTCAGTCCTCTGAAGAGCACCTGAGGTGTGACATTAACTCCAAGCGTTGAAGCCTTTTGTAATGACAGCCAGGTGAGATTTGCTTTGCCATTCACCGTGGCATGCTAAAAACTTGGACAGCAGAGAGTGGCAGGTTCATTTGGGGATATAATTAATGTACCTAAGACCATCAACATCACAAACACAAGCTGGTTTTAATTATGTTCAGACAGCCTATGCAATGACAGCCACCAACACAGCTATGTTTAGCAGTGGGAATGACACCGGAGAACAGAAATTTATGATCCAGCTGGACAGGGGTCTGGATAGGCGAGTCAAGATGCGGGTGCTCCCATTCCCCAGGTCAGTACCTGTCCTGTTACCCATCAGCAGAGCTTCTCTGCACAGCTGTCACAGTGTGAACACTGAGACAGAAAGGAAAATTAATTCCATTTAGCAAGTAAGTGTGCAGAGCTAACCCTGGCATGGACGTTGCTGTCATCTTCCCTGAGCCATCCAGCATCACTGAGCTTTGCTGTCTTCCAAGAGCCTGACATCCCAGCGCGAGCTCCAGCCTCACAGCCCCATCATACAGTGTTTACCATTGCACGTTGTCTTACCTCACAGCTACATACACACAACCTGGTCCCTGTTCCGTCAAATGCCTGGAGAACATCTGACAAGCACCTTTATGATGGCTGCACCAGCTGTGTAGCTATAAAGCATTATTTACAGATGTGCTAGGTGATTACTGCTGGTGCTCACGCTTGGCTGGAGACACACTTTTGGAAAGTGCTTCTTTTCTATTTTTGCATATTGTATCAGAGGCTCTGAAATGTGTCAACAGTTAAAAACTACACAGAAGAATTCTAAAGAGCTCAAAAACATAACTTCTTAGGAGTGTTCACACCCTTAAATGCATGTGAATAACATGATGCAAAGGAAGACAAAGCGGTACCAAACAGCCTGTTGGATCATGATAACATTGTTCCTGAATTGTCCGCTTTCACTGGAAAAAAAAAAGCTACAACAAAACAAACAAACAAAAAAAAAAAGCAAAGGAAAATCTTGATTCTGTGGAATAGGATAATGGGTTATGCTTAACTGCATTAAACAATGGGATTTGGGGATTATCATATGCAATTAGAAATGTGACTTGGCTGTAGCTATCCATGAACAAGCTGTCATCTCTCCCAGCACTTACAACCAAGGATCAGAGCAGAGGGTACGTGCCAATGCTGTTTCTGAAAGGCAGGCAACTTACAGAAGATTTCAGTGAATTTAAAAAGAGTTGTTAGAGCTTGGAGGAGTCAGTGGCCTAGCAGGCAAGCAGCAGCTCCGGACTGAGCCTACAAGCAAGCCCATAGACACGTGTGTCAGCGCTGGTGCCAGCACACAGGACTTTGATCAATAAAATTCAGCAGCAGCAGCTAGCATCCTTTTGATGGTCAAAAGACCTGCGTGGTCTTTTGAACGTGTACCCCCAACTACTAACGAAAGCTCAAACTTCCCTCAAAAAAAGACTTAAGCTGTGCTTTTGCCTAGTGGAAAACATGAGGGACGTGGGAAGGAAAGGGGTCACGACAAGGCTGGGTCAGGGATGCTGACAGCGTCTCCTTTGCTTGAGAAGGGGAGTACAGAGCCGCGGGCACCTGCTGTTCTGTGCTTACAAGACCAAACGTATAAACCCTCAGCAGGAGCAAAACACACAGAGCTGCTTCACCCACCATGTGCTAAAATTCCCTTTTATTAGGTTTCCAAAAGGGCTGACTGACCTGAGCAGCCCTGCTCCCTGCCTTCCAGCAGGCAGCCCCAGCTACCTCACTGCTTTGCACAGTGCCCAGCCTCCCCACTTCGGGGGGGGGGGGGACCCCCTGCCACACAGCCAGTACACCGCCCACCCAGGGAGGCTGCAGTCTGCCTGCAGCCCTGCCATGGAACACATTTCCAATTCCTATGGCTGCACAGGGGGCACAGGGAACCACTGGGGGAATTGTGCAGGTTATTTACCATGGGGCTGGGGGGATCCCAGCAGTGGGCTGGGCGGACCATGGCCACCCATCACTCCTCAGCACTGCAGGGTGGCTTGGGTTTGTGTCTCAGATTACAGCAGTAGAACTGATGCTTCCTGAGCCACAGGCTGGATTAAGTCAGTTCTGGCCCATTGTAAACTGACAGCTGACAAAAGCTCCTGGGCGGGTGGGAAGGTGCCCCTGGCCCAGAGGGCAGCCCAGGGAGGCGGTAGAATCACAGTCTCTGGAAGTGTTCAAAAAACACAGAGATGCAGTGCTTAGGGACAGGGGTTAGTAGTGGACTTGGCATTACTGAGTTAATGGTTGGACTTTATGACCTTAAAGATTTTTTCCAACCTAAATTCTGTGATTCTCAAGCAGCCTCAGTGCCTGCCAACAGCAGTAGATCTATCTGGCAGTTTGTGCCCAGGTCCTACAAAGAGTTAAAACCACACAATATTAGCTATGGTTTCAAAAATCCTGGCAGAGAGACTTTCTAAAGGTAAGGGGAAATCCTCGGAAAGATGCAACACATATGCATTAATTCCTGTTCATCACAAGAACTATCGCTATCCTGTGTCCTCTTTGGCATAAACTGTCTGCACAAGCTTTGCTCATTTCACCCATCGGCGCTGCAGTGGCTCGTCCGCAGGACTGTGCACAGCAGCAGCTGAGCGCAGGGGCAGCCCTCGGCCGGGAGGGATGCTCCCCATTCAGCACGCTGGTGCGTGTTCTTCCTCTAGCTGGGCTGGCAGGTAGCATCTATTTGTTCACCTCCAGAGAAAGAATGAGATCCCAGCAACCAAGCTGCCACTTGGACTGGTATTTGAGTATTTCTTACCTCATCTGTCCTGAAGCTTTATAATGTGGGCAACCACTGTAAATATCATCATCATGAGCCTATCGACTTTCTCCTCCACAGAAAATACAGGTACTCTACACGCAGAAAACAAAGAATAAAAAGATACTTATAAAAAATAGTTCTTTCATTTATGATTGCTGAGGCTGCTTTCCTGAGCACCCCCTGTTCAAAGGGTCCCGGAGCCCGGCTGCGCTCGTGGTCACGCACAGAAGCGGCACTCAGCAGGGGCTGTTTATCCCCGTGCAGGGAGCACACACGCTGCACTTCAGGACTTCACATTCAGCAGTTCAGGCGCTTCCCCCGCTGGCTCTCTGCCCCTACATCGATTTCATGCCTCAGTTTCACCTTCACAACAAGCCTCCTATACCCAGTCAAGTACTTAATGGCTGGAAGTGGAGAGCAGCGCGCAGCTTGTCCGAATGCCACTGCCATCGCTCCGCAGGACTTTTGGAAACTCCATTAGCAGGAAGAGGCTGTTTATAATGCGGTGCCTTCTGCAGCCGGCTTCCCCGTGCTGTGTGCTCCCTTCCATCCCCCATTTGCTCATGCCGCAGCTTGGCCGGCTACCTGTTCTGCTGCTCCGATGCTGGGGTCTGGCAGTGCAGGGACTGCAGCACTGGGCAAAACCTCCTCCTCTGGCAGCTGGTGCTTGGCAGGGCTCCTGGGACCGAGCACCCTGCTGGCCCTCAGCACCAGCAAGGGCAATTTCTCTTGTATTATTTGACCCAGAGAATCAAATCTCATGCTGCCCAGAGGCTGTGTTTGGGCAAGCTCGGATAGCTCTCCAGGAGGAATGAGACCAAGCCCACCCTGCCACCAGGGTGATGGATCACCCATCATATCACAGTGCCTGTTCAGGCACACTTTGTTCAAAACCAACTAGCCCAATGAGCATTTCAGCATTACTGATCCCACGGACAGATTATTCGGACAGATCTCCCAAGACAACACCTGGCCAGGAACCACGCACACAGCTGGGATGAGGTGCTGGAACCATCTCCCTGGCCCATTTGCCCCAAAGATAAGTCATTCCCATCACAGATGTCACCTCCTCACTTGCACCAACACCTGCCCCTCCAAACTGCTGAAAAACAGCTCCTCATCCAAACCCAGCACTAAAAATACTTGGGATGACCTTTCTGGATGCTTTGTTTGCACTAAAAAACTAAAAACTGAGCTGACCGCAGATGGACAGTTAGCTAAAATAATATTTACAGATACAAGAGAAGCACTTTCAGTGGGAAACTGGTTCATATAAGCCCTTATCAACACCTCAGCATCACATTCATATGATGGACCCTCAGGCACGTCCTGACACTACCCCAGCCACAAGCACTAAAAGCTCACTATTGACACTGGAGCTTTATCTTTCCATCTCCACGCAACCTGTACGAAGGGACACTGGCACAGCAATCAGCCTGTCCAAAACCTGCAGGAAAGCCTCGCTGCACCTCAATACAGTCAGAAATGCCTTTATTTAATGTTTCCAGATGTTCTGTTTCCTTCAGTAGCCATGTGGAATGCTTTTACTACATGACCAGGTTTTCATTTTAAGGTGTTAGCCATTTTGACCCAATTCAGTATCAACTGGGTCTTGTTTTTCTCAAAAAAGATGGGGCCCAACTGAACACCAGCTGTCAAAGTTTTCCAGAGATTTATAGGTTTTGATTCAGCCCCATATTCTTCAGTTCTTACACTGCTGTACAGTGATTTATGTCTCTTCCCTCACACTTTCCTCTTCCTTCTGAGAAACCCCTCAGAAACAGCAGCTTTCTCCTCTCAAGAAGCAGAAACTTTTTTCATCATCCCATATTAAACTCCCTGTTTCGTATATCCCCTCCGCCTCGGAGAAAAACTGCAAAGGCCAAATCCAAAAGACCCAGAGGAGAGATCCTGCCTTTGTTGGGTGAAGGCAGCAGGCCCCTCGGGTACAGGCGCGTGCTGGGATGCCTGCCCAGGGATGCTCTGGCCCATGGCAAACCCGCGCTGAACGTGAACAGCAGGAGCTAGCCAGGCGTTCTCGCCAGACTGTGTTCACCCAAACCCCAGGCAGGCTAGGGTTTTCTGCCTGAAGGGGTTTTTTTGTTTTGTTTCATCCCAGGAGCAAAAATAGTTGGGCCTTGTTCTTTTGGGTGGGTACGAATAACTTTTAACAGCAACTTGCCCATTCAAAATGCACACTCCAGACTATTTCAAGCAGTAAAAGGAGTTCCTTGCCAAAATCAAGTGCTAATCCTTTATCTGAAGCTATTTAAAATACTATCATTAGTTCAAGCAGGAAAACAATGTTTCTTGCCAGAACCAGAGTTATCTTTTCTTATCGTTAAATCATGAAAGGAAGAAGCAATAAATATAACTGTACACCGAAAAATGTTTGTTCTAATGAATAAAAATAACTCTGTCAAAACAGGTACACGTAGCAGATACTTATCCAAAAATACAGAACCTCATAGAACAGTCGAGTGGGTTTAAAATTAATGTGTGCTGTGGCATTTGCAGCTGGAATACCAGGATGCTGCCAGACTTTGGTCCCACGGGAGGGTCAGCAGGGCCCACGGGCTGCAGCTGGTGCAGCGTCTGGCCACGAAGGCTTGGAGGTTCTCACTGCTGGAGTGGGCACTAGCCCAACCCTCAGGTGCAGCCCCTCGCAGGGCAGCTTTCCAGGCAGATCAGGGACACCATATGGGTGTCGTTGCCCACTGCAATCCTGCAGAGCAGGATGCTGTGAAAAAGCAGCCGTGGGCAGCTCACCAGGACCCTGTAGGTGTGAGGCACTGGCAGGTGCATCTCACAGTCAGCAGAGGAGAGGTCCACAGCCATATCCTGGGGGCACCACCATCTCCAGAGAGTCCACAAAACTGCCTGGGGTGGGGGAGCAAGGCAGGAGGACATACAAAGTGATAGAGACACCGGAAACCTGCCTGGGTGCCCTTCAGTATCAGGGCCCTCCGCTGCTGGCAGGGATGCTGAATAAAAACCTGTAAATCTCCGGAAAACTGCTGCAGTGCCCAGTGCCAGCACTGGGACCACCTCGGCTCTACAGCCATCATTTTGCTTTCCATAGGAGTCAGAAAATGCCTTGTCTTATCTTTGAAAATGTATCAAAGAAGAACAGAGACAGAGCAACAACCGTGGGGCAATGCAGAGCTGGGGAAGCCGCTGCACCAAAATCCCCAAACTTTGAGTTAACAGAGCTCAGCAACATTGGAAAAAAAAGAGAAAAAAAGAAAAAGAAAACAAACAAACAAACAAACAAAAGCAGCACAGTAACCCTTCCATTCTGAGCCAAGAAACACTAACCAGGCCATCCTCAGCTGGGCTGACCCTGGCAGCACGGAGCACGGGGCGGCTGCAGCATTTCAGGCTGGCGGGCAGGATCAAACGAAGGGGAAGGCGGCTGGGAAGCAGCGCACAGCCACGGCAGAGAACAAAGGCACGTCCCAGGCTCCCTGCCTTCTCACTCAGCTTTTTCATCTTACCCACTGCTTTGAAATATTGGATAGACAAGAAAAAGAAATGGATCTGAAAATCATCTTCCAGGGGAATTTGTTCAAGCAGACTTGCTCAGTACTCTTTTACCAAAATTAGTTGCCAAAATAAGTTGAGATTGCTCACCACCAAAATAACTTAGTTTGGCAACTAATTTTGATATGATATGAAGCTCAATCAGAAAACAGTCTGCTGTGAATCAGCCCACTCCTTATCTTCTGGAATAAAGTCACCACTATCCTGTGTCCTGCTTTGCCTCCCAGCTTGCCTTGCATCACAGCATCCTTTGCTCCAGTGCGACAGGGCAGAGCTCAGGGCCAGCGGCCCACCCCGCACTGGTGGGAAACACCAGCTCTGAAAACTCTTGCTTTTAGAAGAAACATTTAGTTTACACAATGTCTGCAACACCCACCCAGAAAACTGATTCACTTGAGCCTCAGAAACTCAAAAATACTTTTATAATTAATTAAACAATATATCAATCCTACATCTCTAAATACACCAATTCTGCCTATAGAGGAAAAACTATTTGATTAAGCAGAAGTATTTGAAATGTTCAAAGGTCAAGCTGAATGATTTTATCCAGTACGCAGACATGTGTTTGTACTGTGTTCAAGCATCCCTCAAAGCAAAACACAGCATTATTCCATGAAAAGGGTGGGGAGCGCTGTAGGAACAGTGTTCTTAGCTGCAGCTTTTACATGAATTATGTTTTACAAATTTTTTGAATGAAGTGGCTTGCTATACAAGTCACAAAATTCCTTATTTAAAAACACATGATTTTGTAGGTTTGCTATTGAAAACTGGGGCAACAGTTTCATTCAAGTGAAAACATAACCTTCCCCAAAAGTGAGTATTTTACAGGCAACACCTTCAACCATATTTGAAGTTATGGCCATCACTTTACAGAGCTACTCTCTTCTCATACCTCAGAAAATAAATCTGTCATATTTAACCCAAAATAGATTTTATTTTCCCAAGGAATAAAATCCATGAAAATAGGACATGTGGGTGAAAACACCTTGGAAGTGACTCATAAGCACACAATGTGGAAAGAAAGCATCTTTAAATGCCATAATAAATATGCATAATAAATGCAATAAAGAACATTATTAACGTTCCCAATTGCTGTAGCTGCTCCTCTCAGCTTTTAAAAAACGAAGGGAACAGTATTTTCTCCATTTTTAACCCCAGCTATGAAATATTAATAAATATTCCCCAAGTGTTTTGTTGAAATAAACCTCCTGGTTGCCCTCCAACACAGCCGCCCTCTCTGCCCACGCTCCGGAAACCCACATCGGTCTGCCCTTGGTATTTTGAGCCCTGGACTTTTCTCAAAAGATAAATTCTTACATCTTAAAGCCTCACCTGATCAACTCTTCTGTCCTCCATCACTGTTCAGGGACACAGCTGACACTGGCTTGGGGAATGAATGTCTCATGTCAATGCCTGGGGCTGGAAACACCACGCCAGCAGGGAGGGTTGTGTCCGTGAAGGTTTCCAGGCTCCCACGGGCTCGGCTGCGCTGCTGTGGTTTCGGGTCCACGAAGCATATTTACTCACACCCTGTTTGTGGAGAGTGAGGGAACAAAAAGGCACACGTGCAAACAGGGCATCAGGCCTCCGAACGGAGCATCCTTACCAAAGTCAGTCGTAAACTCTCCTCTGCTTCAAACTCCAGCGCTCAGGCCCCCTGTGCCAGTCTGCAAACACACCTGCAGGAGGTGTAATGTAAAGACTGACGTTATTGCCGTTCAGAGAATTGCTCGCTCCCTTTCCAGGGCCCGCAGACCTTCACGCCGCCCCGTACCCAAGGGACGAAGCCCCGCGCGCCCCAGCCCACCGCCCGCTGCCCAGGCGGGCAGGAGCAGGGACGCCCCCCTGCCTGCTCGCAGGAAAACCTGTCCGTGCCGAGCGTGAGGAAGGCCCGGCACCGCCTGTCCCTTTCCTTTAGGAGGCAAATCCACCGGACCCAGTTTTCCCCAGGACGAGCGGCGCGGGGCGCGGGCATCGCTAGGTGGTGCTGCGGGAGCGGGCACGGCTCAGCACCGCGCGCCACCGTCCCGGGCATCCTCCTCCTCCTCCCCGGTGCTCATTGTCATAAACCATATAGACTAACCCCCTACACCACACACACACACACTTCGTGGCTCTCCGGAGCTATTTGTTTCCCTACAGTGCAATCTCGATGCCGTGAAATTATCATGGAAAAAGTAACTATGAGCATAAACCTGCCCCGTGCTTCAGAGCATGGCACTGAACCGCTCCTGATTTTAAAACATTGCGGTGCCGCCCACCAGCCGCACTGCCTGCCCCGGGGCCAGCCCCTGCCGGGGCTCGGGTAAGGCTGGCGGCACGGCTCAGGGCTGCGGGGACAGCCAGGTGGCAGGCACAGAGGATGCGAGGCCCTCCCGACCTCTAGAGTCCCCGTGTCTATTTTGAAAAACATGATGAAAGACTTGAAAATTTTGCTTCCTTCTGAACCAAAACAAGCCCGCTAGATTCCAGTGAAAATGTCATTCAAATATTTAGGCTTTTCACTTTGTGTTATTTGCTACATAAAGTACAAAATACTGTACACTTTGAAGTGGAAAATCATTTTCAAAGTTTGAAATATTTTGACAGCATCAAAATCCCCAATGTCCAGTTCCTACAGTCTCCCATACTATATTGATCCAAAACAAAATTCTAGTTAAATGATTGCAGTTTAATAAAAAAAAAAAATGAAGGCTGGCGCATCTATTACCACATCTATATTTATTTAAAGCTCCTAGGAGCACATCTATTCTTCAGTCACCTTTATAAAATATTCCTGTCACCTACTTTAAAAGATTTAAAAATCTTTTAAAATAAAATCTTTAAAAATAAAGACTATTTCATACGAGTTCTACACAGGAGAAAGTTTAAACTCTCTGTCCTTACTCTGCACACACTCAAAGAGATTTTCTAGAGCTCCTGCACTGACCACCATGGCACCGAAACTGTTCAAAATAAAGTCAGAAGTGCTTACACCTGTTGTCTGCCCTCCCCCTCCTCTGTTTTCTATACCAAGTAGAAAATGCCGAAACATTAATTTCAGGAGGGATATAACACTGCGGCCAGCATCAGTTCATTGGTAATACATCATAATTCATTAATGACATTTTAAAGAAAGAAAAGTTGTAGCCTTGTCCATGCAACGGTTCACAGGGAACGTGAAACATGCTCTGAACACTGGGGATTGATGGTGCTGAGGATGCCCGAAGACTTCCCTGGAAGGCAGCAGTGATGCAGCCCAGCTCTGTAAGGTGCAAACCGTCATCACTTCTCCCTTCTCTGGTCAAGATGCGATAGCCCAGCAGCTCTGGCAGCTGTGCCAACTATCTAGATTGACACACAAAAAAAAGCAGCATTTGGCCCCGAGTCCCTCCAATATTTGTTTTTACTATAAAAGGAGAATTGGACTGTAGATGACACATGGGTTAGCTGATTTTAGTTACACAAGTAACTGGAAAAGCAGAGTGTTGTTTTCAAATGCCCTTTTCTGCTTTTGACAGTTCAAATTCTTTTTAAGCTTCACCTCGGGCTACACAAGTTACTCTGTCTCCAGACCTGTCGCTATGCTATTTTAAGCGCTAATAAGCACAGTCCCACTACCAGGCGCGCTCAGCTTGGAGCATCTCCCTCCAATGATCACCTTGAAGAGTTTATCAATAAACTCAGCTCTTTGGTCTTCTGCATATTTAAAAATATTATTCTTCCCTTTAGGAAGACAGCCACGCTTCTGGCCACCTAGGTTTGGAAAGGAAACCCAGTGGGATCCAGCTGAGGATTTCCCTTATCAGCCTCATGCTGCAAGCACACCACCCACCCCAGTGACCCAGGTTAGCACCTCTCCCCTCCTCCTCTCCTGGACTTCCTAGGGTAGGCACTTTCCCACTGTAAGTTTCTGCTTCCTAATAACAACCTAGAGGCAGGCAGGGCTGGAAAGCAAACCATGACCTATTGCAGCAGACTCCAGCAGGTGTTAGGCTCAGATCCTCAGAGGGTTACCGTTATTATTTTCATTTTACAGCAACTACCAAACAAAACAAAACAGAAAAAAAAAATACAGCCTCAAAAACAGTAACAGTAAAGAAGGATAGCCGAGAGTTCAATCCAAAGCAGCACAGAGCAATCTGGGAGCTTTGCCTCAACTCCAGCTTCTTCACAAACTGCAGACTACACATTTTGTAGTTTGGCTCTAATGTGGATTCCCAAACCAGAAACCTGGAGCTACCCAGAGCCGCAGAGGTTGTTTGAGACCATCTCTAATGGCAGGACGACTAACAAATATCCTTGCTATCATAAAAGAAACGTGAGGGCAGGGTAGAATCATGCGGAGTGAAGATTCTGGAACGAAGGTTCTCCGCAGCAGCCCCAGGCTGCAGCAAACCCTGCGCAGGGGCACTCACCAGCGCGGGTCTCAGCAGCCCAGCTCTGCCATGGCTGCACTTCTAACAACCATGCCCCGTCCCCTAAGGGACGCCAACATTTCATGCTCCTCTGCTGCTTGCCAGTGTATCTGACAACATATTCGCCATGAAAAGGAGGGATTTTCTGCCCATGTAAGACTCACCTGAGATTTAACAGCTGTTGTTAGCCTTGCCTTTGTACTGGCAAGTTGGTGCAGCTCACAGCTGCCCTCATTGCAGACATTGTTCCCTTGTCCAAAACAGGAGCTGTGGCTGTTGTCAAAGAAAGTAACTTCAGGGTACAGCGAGAAAGCCTCAGATGCAGTTTCACATGTGTGTTTTGTACCTGTGTTTCACCTCACTTAGCATCAGGAGAAGGCTCCCCCTCAGCTCTACGAGCGTGCTGTACATTGCCATCTCTGCTCAGCCATAAGAGTTAAACCCATAACAGGGAGAACTGTCACCACTTCACCACCGGACACGTTCCTCCTAACACCCAATTCTTCCCTAGCACATTTAAGCCCATTATGTTCTGCCCTGTTCATAAAAGACGTGCAAACGGACAAAGCAATCCTTTTCTCCATGCACGAGTCCTCAAAGCGTTTGCACAATATCATTGGAAAAAGTTGAGCTGAAAATGTCAAAATGGGAATTTCTGTTGCTCTGATTAGGTGGGGGAAGGACATGTGCAACCAAAAACACGGCAAAAGACATCAGCACACAAAATAATCATGTGTATTTATATTTTTCTGGGAAAAAAATACTGTTGGAAAATGTTGCCCTTCTGCTTATAACCACTCTGTCCTGAGGATGAATAGTTCTGGCTTTTTCCAAGAAAGGGCTCCAAGTCAACAATAACAGCAAGGCTTCAGGCTACTTCTTATCATCAAGGGATAGGGTTGGTTGATCTTGCCACTTACTCCTATCGACACTTCTTCAGGAAGGGCAGATCAGCCATGGATGCAACTGTGTGCACCCATGGACTTCTCAGCTCTCCACCTCCACTGCCAAGATGAATTGTCAAATCCAGCTCATCTCCCTGCAGCACAGGCGAGCAGAGGCACAGGAGCCCTGGCTCAGAGGCTCGAGCTGCCTTTGCAGGGTCTCCACCAGCTGCATCACAGCACTTTGGAGGCTCCGGCATGCTTTGCTTGTTTTCTATAGGGATGTGTAACTTTCCACTTTCCCCTCTCCATATCTAATAGTAAGGCTTGAATGATTGAAGATGTCAGTCTTCAAAGTGATAAAGCTTTCTCACCAAATTCTGTTCCTTATTATAAAAACAAGGGAAAGAATAACATTTATTCAATCACATGGCTATTACAGTATCTATTTTCTGGACTCTGGAACCGCTTGCCCTAAAGACTGAGCATTTTCTTCATGAAATACCAGCGAGTCTTGGGGCATGACTTTAGAGAGCACCAGAAATAGTGTGTGGAAGGAGAAAAGCAGTATTGTTTTCTTCCACATATGGATACCAGTTCCAATGAGGGACAAATAAATGCACAAATAAAATCCCTTTTGATTCTGACATAACATTCTTGTTAGACCCTCTTCTACTTTTCCCTTCCACCTATTATGTTGTTAATTCATTTTTTTGTACTCTATTTTTGACAGTCTTCTCCCTTCATTGTGGCTCAGTCACAGCTTCTCCTTCAATGCTCACAAGCACCCAGTCGCTTCTTCCTCACCCAGTGCAGACAGGGCCATCAGGACATTGCCTTCACCCCAGATCTGCAGCCCAAGGATAAGGTAGACACATCTCCATGTCCCTGCAACCCAGCCACATCCAGGTGTCACAGCTCCTCTTGGACAGCCCCATGAAGCAATGGCTCTTTTGCCTTGGACTTGGACCTGCCACATGCATGCCCCTGTCCTGCTCACACCCACCCTGAGCACTACAGTGAAGGTAAATAACACCATCCTTTGCTTTCGTTGCTGCCAGCCTTCTCCTTGAATCCTTTGTCACCTCAGAGGTGGTCAGCCCTATTATAGCTCAGGCAGGGTCTTGGTGGCAATTCCTACCTGCCCCACTGTGCTCAGGTAGGGCCATGCCACTGCTGTGCCAGCATACTCTTGTACAGTTTTACAATACATATGTTCATGCCGCTTCCCATAATGTCCTTCAGATCTGAAATCAATCTGCAAAGCAATGTTGTGATGCTTGGAAAGCCACTCAGATCCAGCTCTGGATTCAATAGCCCAGAAGCCTCTTGTCCATTGGTACACTCCCGCAGCCCAGGTGCCACCACAGCTCAAGGGATGAAGGGTGACCTTAATTACCAAGGTGTGCTCCAAGGACTGCATGACTGTGACCAGCACACGCTTGCTCTTGCACTCCTGAAGGCAACAACAGATCTCTTGCAAGAAAGCTTAAATTTGTGCACAAAGACAGACCAGCTACATCTAAGCAGCTGCCATGCTGTGGCTTGAGCAAGGGCCCATTGTCACAACCCTTCATGATTTATATGGTATAGTCAGGGGCAGTCAATGAATATTAATTCATATAGTTCCGCCATAGATAGCCTTAGTCAGCCAACACCCATCAAAGTAAATTAGCTCAGTGTTACATCTTGGAAAACTCCAGCATAAAACTGGAACAGGCTCATGGATCACCAGCGTGGGCCAAACCCCAGCTGGGGTTACTGACTGAAAGGGGCTTTAACCATGGCAGTTACACCAGCACCTCACAGGATTTGGCTCTTTCATACTCAAAGGTGAAGAAAAACCTATTAGTTTTTCCAGACTTCAATATCTTGTCTTGCAGCTAAAATGTTTCTTTCCATAGAGCACAGCTTGCTGTATAGAGCAGCTATCCATCTCGGAGACCTAGGAGAGCATGCCAGGCTCTGAAGCAAAATTAAAACTTAGACACAGAAATGTCATAGACGAAACAACCATATCAGCCTGGGTACACCACCCGCTCCATGCCCCAATCCCACCAAGGCAGGACGCTGTGCAGGAGACCCCTGCCCAGCCAAGCATCTTATGTAAAACCAGTGGGACTGGGGGAAAGTGCCCCAGTCTGCACTATCAGTATACTGGGAGGGACGAGGCTCCAGCGGCAGCCTCCCCTCCAAATCTGACACGTGCTTCCCTGCGGGTTTTGTTCTATGGATGTGGACAGTCCAAGCTGAAATCCCAAAAAGCTGCCTGTAAGATAAAGGCAATGGAACAAAATAAAGAGTATTTCTTTTTTTTCTTCCTTTTATCCTAAGCATAGTAAACAGTTTTATGCACTGAAAAAAATGTTTACCTTAAACAGAATTTCCCTTCTCCATTTAAAGATCAGAAACACACCTTCCACTTTCTAGCTCTTCTTAGACACTGGTGAAATCACCTGGTTTCTATAACATGTTACAAACGGTCTTGGGTGCCCTGTCTACATTAAACCAACACAAATTAGGTACTGGCTATGCTCCAGTGGACATGAGAGCATCCACATTCCTGCCGAGTTAGAATGCTTCCTCCAAAGACTGGATTTATACCCACATCCAAGCTAAATAAATCATGTACCACAGTCCCTAAAACAGCTCACTTACCATGCTTAGTGTGAATAATGAAACGTTATAATTTTTGTCCAAGACACTTTATTTATTTTGCTTTTAATAAATAAGGTCGGGGGTGGGGAGCAGAATGGAGGTAATGCTTCCTCTCAGCATTATTTGGTACCTGCTAGGGGAAGAAGACTTTGTGTTGATGGGGGCTGCAGAGGGGGAAGGCACCTGGCACTTCCCTGGGGCAGGATCCAGCTTGGCCCTGTAAGGCACCATCGTCTGCTCAGCAGACCCGGGCTCGGCGCAGCTCGCCAGGTGATGCTGCAAAATTAAAGCCAAGCCTCAGAGCAGGCAGCCCAGGAGCAGCACTCTGCACTCAACCCAGCCAGGGAGCTCACAGTTCGCATCAGCCAGAACCAGTGGTCACTTCAGGGGCAGCCTTGGGAATTACCTGTTGGGACACGTTCTGGAGCCCAAGTCTCATCTTCCATACTGTGCAAATGCATCTCTGGCTGCGCCTTTGGAAGCAGCATCTCACTGCCAGCAACAGCCATGAGGAAAGAAAATGCCAGCAGGTTTTAGACAGTCTCCAAAGCTGGAGGGGGGCTAGTACTAGAAATATCCATGCTTTCCCCATTGGAAAACAACCCACCATGGAGTGCTTGCCCATGGAGGCTTTGCCCACTTGCCTTACCACCCCAGTAACACCTGGCAAAGCCCAGCTCTCACAGAGCTGTGGAGCATCTCCAGCCTTGGGGCCACATCCTGACCTGTCCCCTGCTCCACCTGCACTCACACAGCAATCGGCCTCCGGGTGCACTGCCACAGGAATACCAGCAAGGGTTAATTCCCCTGTTATAATTTTTTCTAGCACAAAAGCCTCTCAGAGCACCTGCACAACTCCCATGCTAACCATCGCCAAGACACAAGGAATATCCATTGGCATGGCCAAGAGCAGCTGCAGACACGGACCTGCTGCTCCCATGGCGAGAGCCGGAGGCTCCAGCACACAGTAACAGCCCCTGCCCTCCTGCTGCACACCGCAGCCCCTGCCTGCCCCCCACGTACCTGCCCCCGCTCCACTGCACCTGCCATCCCCACACGCGGGGAGTCAGGGCACATCGGCCATTACTGCTTCAATGGCATGACCATGGGCAGGCTGCAGGACATACAACACATTTAGACTGATGCATAAAATGGCAAATTCAGAAGAAAATGCCTGTAACACTGTCATTTATCAAGGGAAAAAGATCAGAACAAAATTGGCACAAAGTTCTATCAATAACCACCGAGTTTCCATTTCTGCTCTCAAACCCACCTTCCCAAGCCGTACATCACTGAAAGTCATGAAACCTATTGATGCTCTGAAAACTCTGTCTCTCAGCAGGATAAGGTCTGTGCCCGGGTCTCTGGCCACAGAGTCCGTACCTTTGCAGTGCAGCAGAAGATGCTCAGGTTTAGAATTTTTCCCAGTAGCTGCAGCCTGTGGCCAGGGCCCCTGGTGAGCAGCAGAACACCGCGGGAGGTACCCATATTGAAGAAAACCCACCACACATTACCCTGCTAAAGCCCAGGAGGGAACAGCAAAGTGGCTTGAGCCAGAGCACAAACAGCAACCCGCTCCTGACACTCTGGTCTTTCATGGAATAGAAAGACTTTTCCATGTTTAGCAAAGACTTCAAGGGTTGAGAGATGACTATGGCTTTACACTGGGCCACATTTTTTATATATAATTTACCTGAGCAGACTGTATTTTCCCAGTTGCACATTGCCACGTGCAGTGCTATAGATGAAACATTGACCCGGAGGAGCGGGAGATGGGAAACTCTTTTCATGTTACTATATTTGCCCGTCTCTTTCACACTGCTTTTTAGCAGCTGTCAGCATGCTAAGCTGGGATATTAGGTGCTCACAAGCTTGTCGTCTTTTCTTTTGGCTTAAAGTAACCCCACTGCCACTTAAGGGCTTATGCTACCTGTGGGGACCCCACACCGAGCCCTGCCAGCCCACCAGTGCCACAGGAACACTGCTTGGCCATCAACTGTAGTTCTAAAATTGCTATTTTGAGGGGGAAATGGGGTCAGCAGTTAAATTGGAGCCTGAGTCCACCCCAATATTTAGCTTTTATGCAGCCACTGCCAGACAGAGGAGCACCACAATAAGTCAGAGCAAGAACAGGACATGGAAGAGCAGCTGAAACCTTTCACGTGTAAAGCTCCTAGTGCTAGAAATAGGCATATATATTCTGCACTGGGTTATTAAGAAACAAAACCCCCTGCCAGGGCTTGAAAGGATTTTATATGCAGGCACTAGGAGCCTCATGGACGTGCCACAGCCAAGCAATATTGATCAACCGTGCAGAAATCCCCCTGCACATCTTTGCCATGACATCATCCAAAGAACAGCATCTTTTCTTATTTGTGAGTGGCAACAGGCATTGCTTTCTGCACTTCAGCTCTGGCTGCCTCACACAAACACTTCACGCAGTGCTTTACTCAGACAAAGCCCAGTGGAGCCTAGCTGCTTTCAAAGGAGGAGTGGGCTTCTGACCCTGGCTTTTTAAACAGTGTTAACTCTCTACTACGCTGGGGTACATAGCCAGAGCGCACTGTAAAACCTCCCAAGTGGGAAAGGGGAAAACCCATCAGCCACTCCTTGTGGGGAAGCAACGGGCTTTCCAGGTGCTAGAGCAACCCCCCTAGATGACCAGGTCAGAGATCTAGTGATTCCAAACCCACGTGCCCTGCTCGCATCATTGTGCCAGGGTGATTTTTTTTCCCTGATCTCCCTTGGGTGATATCCTCCACCTCGAAGAAAGGAAAGAGCTTTGCTTCCTCAAATCTGTTGTCAGCAAATGCCCGTTTGGAGGAGGAAAGGGGAGTACTGAAACAGTAAGACCTTCCTCTTAACAGCACGAAGTTTGCTGCACGGAGACATGCTGCAGTTCTGCTCTCCCAGCCTCCTCCACTGAGCCCAGAACTATCAGTGTGGTCCTGCTGCTGCAGCGCTGTCAGGGCAGCTCAAGGCAAGTGGGGGCCTGAGGGGCAGCACAGCAGGGCCAGGGGGTCTGCTCCCCCGCTCCAAGGCATGCCTCACCTCTCCTAGGGCACACACAAACAGCCAGTTTCTCCTCACCTTAAACCTGTGTTGCAAAGCCCCCATTTGGGCTCATCCTGCTGGCAAGAAAATGGTTTTAACTGCCTGATTTCCCATTGCATTCACCGTAGCTTGATGCAAAACACTCCTCTGAGCCATGAGTGCAATCCTCTGCATGCTGGCAGTGCCTCTCCTCATTACCTGGCTCCTGGTCTTGCAGCTTGGAGCAGTCTTTGCTGGAAGGGAAAGCATCGTTCTACTGTTGCATGTTTTTTTTGATTAAACAAAAACACCTAATAAGACCAGGACAAATAGTAGCCAGAGGCAAGTTTGGACCCTAGTTCTAATCAGCAGCACATCAACTAGTTAAATCTGATTATCAGACTACCCAATTGGTTATGTCAGAAGTGATAAATCAAGAAGAAACTCTCGCTTGATAAGGAAAAGCCAAGTTGAGGCTATTTTAAAATTAAAATCCAAAGGAATGTAGAGTGCTGGTGTGAGAGAAAAGAGTGAGATTAAGAGGAGATGTAAACACAAGCTGAAAGGGGCTGCTCCAAAGCTGTCCTCCTGTGCCTTCAGCGGAGGAGGAACAACATCACACGAGTTACTCAAAGCTGGTTTTCTGGGAGCAGGCTTGGCACCCTCCAGCAGCACCACTGCAAAGAGTCTGGCTCAGTGGGGGCTAGCGAGACCCCCAGCCCTGCTTGGCCGGGCCAAGCCACCAGCCAGGGCTCGCTTCAGACACTGGCCAGGCCAGGGCTGCAGGCAGCCCGCAGCAGCGTGCAAAGTCATTGCAGAAGGGCAGCTGCTCTGCTGAAACGTCCCAGCTACCCCAGCACCTCACACGCTTCCCCCCGCCCCCCCATGTGATACTGGACACAGTCATTTGTTAACATTTTAAGTGTAGCTTTGCCCACAGCCATAAGAATGTGATTAAGAGGGAACTGGGAAACAGCAGTTACTTACAGGCTCAATTAGTGCCTGATGAGCTGCGTAACAAGAAATGCAGTCATAGATGGTTTGTGCAATACCCAGTGCACTGGTATCATTAAACATAGCATTAAAAGCAAAAATTCTTCAGTACCTGGGGTGTCTTAATGTGATACCATCTCCCTGAGACTCCCACCGACCTGCTAGGTGCCTGCTCGTGGGCAGACCCGCCTCCCCCAGCCATCAGGGACCATCACACCACACCAACAGCCCAGACCCAGCTCTGAGCACAGCTGCCGCACCTTCTGCGTCAAGAGCACCTCCGAGACTCAGGACAAACATGACCAAGGCAAAGAGAAGCTCATAACTCAAATTAGACAAAAGGAAGGATTGTTGATTGCGGACATAGGACAAAATGCAGCTTTACATGCTTTGCGCCACAGCTGAGTGCTCCCTCCCTACTCCACACTGAGGGGCTCTGCTACAAGTAAGGAAAAGGGTTTCCAGCAGGACAGCCCTACTTCTGCTCTGTGACCCAAAACCTGCCCCGTCCTGCTCACCTCTGCAAGAGTGGCAGCACCTGCCTGCCCTAAGCACTCGCTCCCCTGCCCCCAGAGCATCCAGAGCCTGCTGTGTCCTGCTGGGAAGAAGGTCGTAGGCTCCTATTCCAGCATTTACAACAGAGACAAGAATGCAAAAAGATTAGGTGGTTGCGTATCCACAGGGACATGAATCTGGTATTCGTAGACCTTCTCTCTCAAAGGGCAAAACACTTTGAATTGAAACAAAGATGATGACCTGGATGATAAATGAATGTTTTTCTCTACTTCCTCAGTGAAATTTAATTTTAATCGATATTAAATATGACAGAGCTTCTACTCAAACTTTTATTTGCCAGTCACCTATTTCAGCTGCCTCTGAATTGGTAATGCCATTAAATCCCTACCCTCTCCATCTCCTGTACTCATTAGCACTTGACCAAAGAGAGGACTAGCTAAACACAAGGGACCCTGTGCCACTCGCAGGGAGGCAGGGCACTGGTCTCCGGGCACGTCCTACGAGGGCAAAGCTTTTCATCTGAGGGCCCTGGCACGAATAGCTCCAGCGAGACTAGATTCCTTTCTCATACCAACAGAGACGAGATCCAGGCAGGAAAAGGGCAAGGTGCCGTTGCGATCAAGGAGAGTTCTGGCTTGCAGTCCCTGTGAGAGAGGGAATTTGAGGCAGATGGAGAAGACCTGATCCCATTCACTTGGAAGCACACAATTCCCTCAAGTGTTCTCAAGCTGACCAGCAAAAGTGTGCATTAGTTTCCTTACCTTGGGCTTTTGCTCCTCCTGTGCCTTTCAATCCAACCTGTTTAATAACATGTGATTTCTGTACATGAAACAAGGTGCTGCATGGTGCAAACCCCACGCAGCACGAAGTCATTGCCCACTGCTCATTCTGGTGCTCTTTCAAGCCAGCAAAGGAAGAGGAGAGACTCGGGTGTCTGCAGATCCATTGGCCAGGTTTGCAGATTTGTACCCAAAAGAAACTCATCCCCACTGCTCCCAAGCCTGCACACTCCTTCTCCTGCCAGCAGAGGAACCCAGCCTCTAGCTTCTGCCATCTGACATGTCACGGTGGCAACACGCAAGAGAAACCAAAGACAGGATCACACAGCGCTGCGGCTTGCAGGCTCCTGTTTTCAGGGAGAAGTAACACTAGGGAATGGTTCATTAAAATTGAGCTTTAACCTGCAACAGATAGTCAGAGGAGCTAAAATGTTCGTGGGAAGGAGACATGAAAGGACGTTTTGTTTTACTTTTTAGAAAAAGATGAAAGGGGAGCTCTGCTCCAAGCACTGAGGGCAGAACTGATCCCTTACTTTTATTCCCATCTAGCAGCACCTTCCACTTGCTTAAGTACTCATTCATTTGCTTTCCTTGTTACACACGCTAAACTGAGCTGAAGGATTAAAAGCCCCTGAGGTCAAGGCTTAATGTACAGTCTCGTTCCTCCTGCTTTAACCTAAGACTTAATTTACCAGCATCACTTTGTACCTGGCTCTCTTCTCTCCCACAGCATATAGCACGCTTGCAGAGCACTCAATAGCCAACTCTCCCAATTTCTTCTTCTTTTATTATTCCTTCACTGCAGTTCTGGTCTATTTATTTTCATAGGAGCTTTGATTTCTGCAAGCTTTATTTCTGCTTTGTTCTTCTCTGCTCGAGTGAAATACATTGTACTTGCTGGGGCCAGGCAGCAGGTTATTTATCTCACCTCTAGAAGGCTTCCACATCCACAGCGCCCGTCCTTCTAGCCCACAGCCGGCCCAGGTTTTGGTCATCTGTTTACCAGAAGCCATACTCCCCACTGAGATCACCTGTAAGGCTGGGAGGGGAAGGGGGGCAACGGTGACTATTTGTGTCTGCAGAGGGAAATTTGTCACAAGGTTTCCTAACAAATGTTCTCCAAATGAAAGATGTGAATTTCAGCGCAGCTGGGCTTCAACTCCCAGCGGTGCCCAGACACTGGCTCATGCAGGGAGCAGCACCTTGTTGCAAGCAGCATGGGCAAAGCAAGAATTTTATGGCATCCCTTTTGGAGAAGGTTTGTCCAGCAGGGAACAAGTGACCTGAGCAGGTGTGTCCTGCACTTCCACTGCGAGCCCTGCCCTGCTGCTGCTGGATCACTTCTCCTACCTGTGCCAAGTATGCAACTCTTCCCATTTTCCTAGGAGAAAAAAAAAGGCTTTAAAGACTTGACATACAGGGAGCATAGGAAAAACACTGCAATCTAAACAGAAGCAGTGGAGTCTCCTTCATGTCCTAAGCAATGCCTGACAGTATGAGAAGGTTTCAGCATGAGGACCAGGCTGCTTGCCCAAGCCCTGCTTCTCTAGTGAGCTCCAGGCCCAGATGGTGAGCCCAGCAGCAGCCGAGCTCCATCTTCTCCTCTGTCGGTGCTGTGGCACAAAGTTGCCAGAGGAGCTGCTCACAGAATGGGAAAGCAAGCATGACAGCAGTGGAGCGCTGAACAGGGCGCACACAGATCCTGCACCAGGATGGGGAGCTGAGTTTTAAAACACTCAAGGCGTGCAGGAACACCATCTGCACAGCCTTTTGCATGAACCCGAATCCCCTTCCTCTACACTCAGAGCTGGACAGACACATAGGCAAGGGCCAGCTGAGGACCTGCTGAAGCTTAGGACTTGTCTGGAGCCTGGGTAGGCTGGTGCAAGAAAGCTTCTGCAAAGAGAAGCCCCCGATTTGGAAAGAGGAATGCATTTGCTGTATGAAAAGTTGAATAAATATCAAAAGCCGTGATGGTTTTATTGCTGTGCAGTTGAAGTGTGACTTGGTACAGGTGAAGGGCACTGCCAAGAAATTAAAGGCTGAGACTCTTGCATGGCCAGGCTGGGAGAGGGTCCCCACAAGACAAATCACAGCCAGTGAGTTCCTTCAATGCATCTCTCATCTATATCCATCCTCAGGGGAGCATTAATATTTGCTACAACTGCTATTGTTGTATCACCTAGACTTAGCAATTAAACTTCTGGTTGTCATTAGTTACTAACAAACTAATACTACTGTTGGTCCACTGTAGCCTCTGCACACCAGAAGGTTTTACACAGCATCCCATTCACAGTCTTAAAGTACTCGGAAATAGATTTATTTATAGCATCTACAGTGCAACAGAATATTCCTCTTCTCTCTCCTTGCTACTCGAGACGCTGCCTGCACACTACCCACTACACAGGTTCACATTTTCCTACTCCCACGACTGGGACACCAAAGCCGGGTGCCCGAGTGCCGGCAGCAAGGACCACCCCAAGCCTAAAGACAGCAAGTGACTCACGCTGTCAGAAATCCTGTGTGAAAGGTGGGGCAGGGCCCAGCAAAGCAGGGGTGAGCCTGTGCTGTGCCCCAGGACCGCGCTGCCACCCCCCCACCCCCCCAGCCCCGGGGCTCGGGGCAGCCGGCCAAGCCCCCCTGTACCGCAGGGAGGTCCAGTCAGCAAACCCCCCCAGTTCCTGGTGTAAGGTTTTCTACATGGGATGGGTCGAGGAAAATGCAGCAGAGCAAATACCTTGTGTCGCACTGCTCCGTCTGTCAGGGACGGCACTGCCAGGAGCAGCTGTGCCTCCTAAATTCGGCACTGGTTCCCGGCCAAGCGAGCATTGCTCTTCCATCAGACGGAGGTTACTCACGCACACCACCTCCGCCCACAGCCCCCTCAGCAGCAACGGGTTCCTTCAGCTCAGAGTAAGGGCAAAACGACTCACTTTGCAAAGACACCCTTCACAATCCATTTTGAAGCACTCAGCCATTTCAGCAGTGGTGCTACAAAACTTTGTCAGAGAATTCAGCTGTGAGGGAGCAGGTCTGGCCTTAAAGGGGGTGCCCAAAGCTGTGGAGCGTGGAGGGATTTTTTCCTGCAGTGCCAGCCCCTGCTGGGTTTGGGCTCTCCCAGCTGCTGCTGTGGAGGCACCGATGCTGGCATGGCAGGCAGGGGGCCAGGCCGCCAACCAGGCACGGGTCCAAAAGCCTTGCCAAAGGGCAGAGACCAGCAGGCAGCTTGTCTCAAGCCACGGTCAGTGTACTCCCACCCCTGACCAGATCTGGGCACATTTTAGCCCCAGCAGCTCACTGCCTCCCCAGTGCGTTATAATGCTGCCGCTGTGCCTGCTGCTCTGCTCATCCTGCAGGAAGGCAAAGGAACGGAGCCAGGACAGACCCCTGCCAGCCAGAGCTCCGGGGACATGGAACTGGTGCCGCTGAAGGGTTTTCCAGCATCCCTTCACACAGCCAGGACAGGGTCACGGATGGGCACTACTCTCCAGAAGCAACCTGCCCAGATTTAACCTACACTTGTAAACTTGTACAGAGCTTGTCCCTTCTCCATAGGTGCTTCCTTTAATTTTGCAACACCCCATGGGTTTGCACGGTTACTTTCCCACCTCTGCTTCTGCCCTTTCGCTCCCTGCAGCAGTCATCGCAGCTCTAGCCATGGGTATGTCACACTCCAGGGCATCACTACATCTGCTTTCACTAGAGCACAAATCAAGAAAATTGGTTTCCAGACTGAGGTACCACCCTGACTCCAGAAAAGATCCTGAACACACACCAGGGGCAGCAGGAGGAGTTAGAGAAGCCTGGTAGCCCTCAGCCTGTGGTAAGGCTCAGCCAGGCTCTCACTGCCACAAGTTCTCAGGGAAAAATTAACATGCCTGAGAGACTTGTGATGCCTCAGCCAAGCAAAAGAGCACAATCCCATTTTTGCACTGTATTATATCAGCTCAAAGGGCTGGAAAAAAACATTGCAGCGTTGAAAGCTCCAGGCACCAAGCCACGTGGGTTTGATAAAGAAGCACTGCACAGGCATTGATGTTTTTGGAAGGCAGCAGCCTTCTGCCATTAAAATAAGTCTCCCCCCATGCCAGCCAAGAACATTACTCTGAAGTGGCCACTTCCACGCTCAGCCATTGTGCAGACACCTCCAGGACACTGATCCTTCCTCCTTAATCAGTCCTACCATCCTCCCCTCTCCACCACTTCCCACTTTTGCTGTTATATCAGCACAAAAGGTGTGCAGACAGGCTGACTGCACTGCCCGTGGCACCAAACTTGGGTGTTGCCCATGGGCCAGCAGCAGGGCTCGTTGGGGAGCATCCCTGCCTGCTCCACTCCGGGCAGATGGGAGCATCCCTGCCAGACTTTGCCAGAGGCAATGTTTCACCTCAACAGTGAAACCCAAAGCAATTCCTACCCAGAGGTACCACACACCTTTGCTATTGCATACGTGACACAGAAGATGGGGAAACAGGGCTCCAGAACAGCTCAGAGCCACGCATCTCGTGAACACTTTGCATTAACAGGGCTTAACATGCAGCCGCTTCCTCGAGAGGTCTCACCTCCAAACACTGCAGTGTGCAGTGCCAACACACGGGGCTTGCTGGGGCTGTCACAACACCTGCTGTGTCACCCTCACAGCACAGCCAGTCATCAAGGGCATCCCCAGTGCTTCAGAGACCTCAGTGCAGCTGTAAGGTAGCCTTTACCAAAGGGACACATGATGGGAGAACAGTTATCCCCACGCTACCTCAAATCAAAGTGTCTATAAACAAGGATTCAATAGAAGCTTTGGGTGGGTGGCTTGTTGGGTTTTTCTTTTTTTCACAAAACCATTAGTTTTAAAGAAATCTTCAGTTCACAAAAACCAAGAGAGCACTAAAGAAATTGATGAAGATTACCAAAATACAGCACAAATTAAATAAATCTTCATTAATATGCTAAATGTCACTGCACCTGGTGTTCATGAAGGTGATATCCCCATCTGTGGGTTGGCATGTTGGGTTTCCTCTGCTTTCTCTGTATGAAAAATTGGAATTAAAGGAATCCAAGCTGATACAGTGAGCCTCCTTCTAGGCTCCCAGAGGGACCCTGAGGGTTGCTGACCAGCCCAGAACAATATTTGTAGACAATTCCTGTCTCCCCTGAGCCACTTCCCTTTACAGACCCATAAACAACAATTTCCCTCATAAAAAGTTATTTCTCTCAGGCTTTTGAGGACTTTCACCCCAGTTTGGGCATTATTTCTCCCATGCTGTGAGGGGAAAAATCCTACCTGCAGAGCTGGGCTGGGGGGCTGCACACACCCCTCCCACACCCCATGCCGCCCCCGCCCCAGCTCGAGGGCCACCACTACCACACACATGCCCCACACACACCCCGCAGAGGTGATACTGCAGGGGCTGTTCCCAGCAAAGCCCCTTTAAGGGACACTTCAGGGCAGCCACGGGAGGCACGGTATTAATTTTAGCCTGGAGCAGTGCCAGGGGCGCAGGGCAGCTGCTGCGGGCAGCGGGGGGGCCGGTGCCTCCACACCCTGCCCTCCTCCAGCAAAGCCCCAGCTCCCGGCTCTCCCACCACCCGGAGCCAAGCTGGCAGCGGAGCAGCCATGGCAGAGGAACAGACCGAGCTGGAGGAGAGGATCATCATCAAGGACCAGCACATCAAGGAGATCGACCTGGTGAACCGAGACCCAAAGCACATAAACGAGGATGTTGTAAAGGTAGGACTGGCTCAGTGCTGTGTTTCAGGAGCATCACTACCTCCCTCACACCATCGGTGCATCGGCATTGCCACTGTGCTCGGCTTGGCCTCAGCCAGGGCTGTAAGCGCCTGCCCCGTGTGCCTCAAGAGGTGGCATTCCCTCGGGCTGTGGGAGGTGACCGGCTACAAGCCACAGCCCTGTGGCCAGGGGTGTCCGGAGGCTGGCTGTGTGGTGTGCATGGCTCCGGTTAATGCAGCATTTCCCGTTCCTTGAATGCACTCCCCAACTTCATGGGCTGTAGCCTGAAAATTTATGGAGGCGCCCTCCTTCGTACCAGTAAGCGGGGAGCCAAAAATAAAACCGGGTCAGTCCCATCACTGATTTAAAGGGAACCTTGGTAAAAGCCTGCTAATCCTCAAGACCTGGCAATACAAGCACCAGAAAGTTTAGATAAGTGTTGTCCTGTCTGGAAGGAGGTGGTTTCTCCCACATGGCAGCAGGAGGGTGCAGCAAAACCTCCTCTGTCTATTTTTGCTCATGAGGAGCTCTCAGTCTAGCTGAACAGGGAAACATTTTCCTGAATGCTGACCACTGAAATACGGTCACCATAAGGTTTGTTAGCAATATGACAAGGATAATTTTGGCTCAAAGGAGAACAGGAGGCAATGGGATGGTTTTGTTAGAACTGTATTTGAGAGATCAAAGATGACATGCCAGAAGGGACGGCACGCACTGAGCCTGCTCACAAAGGCTTTAGCAACAGGCATGACATGGGTGACACGGGTGATATGCAAGCCTACGTTTCTGTGTTAAAACACTATTACAGCTAAACCCGTGGCATGGTCATATTAAAAGCTCCCCAGATGAGCCGCAGCAGCCATAGATGGACACCCTTCTGGCACAGTGAGACATGCCCATGACAGTTGTCAGGCACCTCGGTATCTCGAGCATGTTCCCAGCAGCACATCCCACATCTGTGCCACACCATGCCAACACGGCTCAGCACCCTCAGCCCAGGGCTCGGAAAGGTGCTGGGCCATGGGCAGCGCCATGCTGCTATTGGCCACCCTGCCAGCACAGCAAGGACCAGGGCAGCCTTCAGCCTGCACACCCCCGGTGCCAGGCGGCACTGCAGGGCACACCTACCCGCTCCTCAGCTTGCGGACATCACCAGCCACTGCTGGGGGTAATGCCAGTGCCTTTGGCACCCTAAGCCTTCACACCAGCCCCATTCCCCCATCCCTGCCTTCTCCCACTCAGGGATCACCAAAAGCCTGTAAGAGGATTTTCCAGCTCACCCACTTACATGGCCATGCTGCTGCCTCATCAGCTGTGGAAGTTTTCAGAGCGTTTGCTGAAGCTACCTAGCATTCCTGCCCTCTTAAAAATAGCCCAGCTGATAAGGCTGGGGAGGAGGAGCAGAGCCAGCCCGGGACAGGGAGCACAGCTCAGCTCACCTCACTGCTGCTCCACAGCATCCCAAAGGAAAAGCCAAAGCCTCCCCACTCGCTGGTGGGCAGCAACACAGTCAATCAAGCCCTGGGCATCGAAGCATGCAATACTCTTAAAGCAGAGCAGGTAGAGAGGCATCCAGCAGAGGGGAAGCTGGGAAGCAGAGTGTTTTGCAGGCTGAAAGGCTCATATGGCCATAGATAAACCCATCCTGAGCATTACAATGCAGCAGCCAGAATTTGGGAACACATGACAGCAGTGGCACCAGCCACAGGGGCTTTACAAAGCTTTAAAAGCCTCCTCCCAGGCAAAGCAACCAAGGAACTGAGCTGTACCTGCATTCACTGGTCCCTGAACACATCAGGGCAGCACCCAGGCTCAGCTCAGGAGTCAGCCCCTGCCTCCACCACTCTTCCAGACCCACTTCTGACATGCCATTAACAGAGGAAGCAGTAAGGCAGACTCTTCTCTTATAGCCTGCTGCTCCCTTCACTAATTGATCCCCTGATTAGCTCATCAAGCAGCTGTGCAGTGGGTGCTGCTCGGCTCCCAGCCCACCTGGGCAGCAGGGCTTCCCTGGGAGCTGCTGGCAGGTGCCCCAGGAGCAGCGAGCTCTGCTGTTGCCTAGTCCTCTCAGAACTCCCCCCAGCACCTCCTCCTCACGCCAGGAAATTAAAGATGATGCAGAATGATTTTCAGAGTGAACAAAGTGCTTCCAAAACCAGAATGGATATTGCAATTTAACATAAATGTACAAACAGGCAGCTTCCCAAGCAAAGACCATGCTATTTTTCAAGACAAATAGCTTGGCTCACATATTCCCTAGAAATGAGTTACACCACAATGAGATCGCTATGCATAGTTCAGCGGCCTTTGAGAGTATTTGTCATTCAGACATGTTCCCAACACCTGCACATAACAGCACTGTCCCTGTAAGGGCATCGCTGAGCCAACCTCTCTCCCTCTTCAGAAAGAAAACACAAACAGAATTGAGCACTTTGCCTCCGCACATATAAATAAATAAATCAATCATAAATCAAGGGGGTTGTTGGATTTTTATTAGCACAAAACACTTTCTTGCTGAGCAGGCAGCCCACATCCCTGAATGCTAAAAAAAGGTAGGACTGGGCTCTGGTGTCCTCTGGCGTACACAGCGCTGGGCAGCACTCCTGTTCGGAGGGCTCCTGCCTGGCTGCAGCCCTAGAAGTGCCATCCCCAGCTCGGGGTCTGCGAGTGGGGGACGTGCCCCAGGACAGCCCAACCTGGGCTCTGGCACCACGGGTGAAGCCTGCGCTGCCTGCAGGCTGAGGCCAGGCAGTGCCCCGAGCCCTGCGCCATCCTCATCTGGCCCTTTGCAAGGGCAGGGGCTCTCCTGCTGCACCAGGGCTTGCTCAGCGGGGGCAGGGGGTCCGGACCCCCAGCACAGCCCTTGCCCTCCCCAGCTCCCTCATTCGGGCTCTCCTCTCACATTGCAGCAGATCCTTGTCCTTGCACTGGAGCCCTGGTTAATGCCCCCAAACCCCCCTCACCTCCACCTTCTCCCCTCCCAGGTGGATTTTGAGGATGTGATAGCTGAGCCTGTGGGAACATACAGCTTTGACGGCGTCTGGAAAACCAGCTACACCACCTTCACCGTCAGCAAGTACTGGTGCTACCGGCTGCTCTCTGCCATCCTGGGCATCCCCCTGGCAGTTGTCTGGGGCTTCCTCTTTGCCCTCATCTCCTTCTGCCACATCTGGGCAGTGGTGCCCTGCATCAAGAGCTACCTGATAGAGATCCAGTGTGTCAGCCGAATCTACTCCCTCTGCATCCACACCTTCTGTGACCCACTCTTTGAGGCACTTTCCAAGATCTGCAGCAACATCAGAGTTGCTCTCCGAAGGGAGATCTAGGTCCCTACAGCCACTCCAAGCAGCCCTCATGCAACCACCCCTCTGCGCAGGTTCCCCTGGCTCCTGCAGCGTGCCCTGCCCTGGGGCACAGGGACAACCGTGCACAGGGACGTGCGCAGTGTGGTGGGACTCTGTGGCAAAGCTGGCTGGGGGGATGCTCCCTGCAGACCAAGGCATGCGGGGCTGCCCCTTGCTCCATCTCAAAGCCAGCAGCTTTAGGAGAAGCCCATCAAGGCTTGGTGAGCATCCCAGGGAGAGCCCTCTGCCCTCCAGGACCCCCAGCATTGTGCCCTGCTCCCATGGGAGGGACAGCAGCATCTCCTGGACCACGCCCTCAGCCATGGCCTGCAGCTGCAGAGCAAGAAGCAAGGGTGCGGAGATGCTGCTGGACAACAGACCAAACCCCACCCGCTTCGCTATGTCTCTGGTCTAGCATGACACTAAGATAAATACTTGCATTTGAATTATTACTTGCTGCAAATAATTGTTGTTGTGGAAGCTTCTGTATTAAATCACATTGCACAAAAGTTTTATGGATAGAATAGTGAAAACAAATTTTTTCCATGTGTGTTTGCATTTCAGCAAAGCTTTGAAATCCAGATCAATTATTGCATGAAATATTGTCTGCCTTCTGGGAGGATGTACTGACTCTGGGCCATCAGCCACTGCAAAACCTTTTGTGGCAGTTTGACACTCACTACTTAATTAGGGGCATCGCTATGCTTTGTGCTCAGGATTCGAGGGGCAGTACAGCACGGGTGGGCAGCTGCCCTGCGCATCGCCCGTGGGTGCACTGCAGCTGCAGGGACGGCAGCTGGGCAGCACCATAGGGGGCAACAAGAACAAACGGCTTTTGGTAACTTCGCGTGAGCAATCACAAGCTTGGCTTTAAGTAAAGCTTTGGTTTATTTCTCAGGGAGAATATCTACTATGTGCTTGCTCCTCGGTGCTGGGTAAGCTCTAGCCTGCAGCAATGCCTTTATCCTACACAGCGAGGGCTGTCCCTCTGCTCAGTGCCCTGCCCTGCTGAGACAGAGTGGCGGAGGCAGTGGGGGGGCAGGACCACCCTGACCCCTCGGGCTCTGCCCCCAGGGAGGAGACCCGCATCCGAGGCGCTGCCTCGCACCCTTCCCCAGCCAGGCCCCCTCCCACAGCATCCCGCGGGGCTCGCCCAGATGTGCGGGGGAGAGCGGAGGAAGGAGCCTCCTCCGGGACACTGCCCGCTTCCAGCCACTCCGGCTCCAGTGAAAACACAAGGACGAGGGGGAAAAGTTCAATTTGGAGCTATTTCATCCCCTGTATTGTCAATTAATTTGTTTAGTCCATCTTCTGTGAAGTGGTACTTTAATTTTGAGGCACTTCAACGCCTTTTTGGCTCTGGCCTTAAGCACTTTGCTGAATCAGGGCCCAGAAGGTCTCGTTCAGAGGTTACTCTCAATTGTATTCAATTTGTGCTTTTTTCCCTTGGCTTCCAACAAAGACTTGGAGCCAAAGTCTCTTCTAGTGCCATGCCAAGGACAAGAAAGAGCCAGATTTTCTGTTGGTGTTCTTCCAGTGGCTTGGGATTGGGGAATTCCATCATCCATAGCAATGTAGCACCCGTGCTCTAGCAACACCAGGCCTTGAGATGGATGGAGTGATAAAAAAAAAAAACCAAAAACCAACTAAAGGTATTTAGATATTTGTAGGGAAAAACTTTTCCAAAAACACTTTATCATAAGAATTTTTTAAAGCTTTTTGTGGGAATAAAATTAATTTAAAACAATAATTGAGATTACATTCTTTTTAATTTTTTTGTTGGTACTGCTCTAGTAGTTCACAGCCTGAACCCAAAAAGACCTCCAAAATTCCAATCTCCCCACCACAGCGATCTATGGGGTCCCCGCACACGGAGCACACACCACTCACATCTCAGCATCCCTATTTCACTTTTAACCCTTATGAAACATATTTTATCAGTGCATTCAACATCCTTCCACTGCAACAGACCTGGAGCTCCTCCTCCCATCCCCATTTCACTGCAGCCCGGGCACGGGAGCTTGGACATGGGCTGCAGCATCACTCAGCTGGAGAACAGCACCCCCATGCTTGGGGGCACAGCCCTGCCTGCCTGACCCTGTAACCACAGCCAGCACTGCAACCAGGGCTTGCAAGGCAATGCCTGCCTCTCCCGAAACTTCCATAAAGCTTCCATCAGTCCCAGTAAAATCTATTGCCACATAGCATTTCTTTCCTGGCAGATGGAGGGTGCGCCAGGGCCCCAGGTTCACAATAAAATGGGGGGGGACACTCCTTGTTGTGTGCAGGAGCTAATTACTCTTAAGGAGAAAGAGGGTGAACGTGGGAGGAAAATGCTGTAGGCTTTCCTCAGGGTTTAAACCAGCCTGGCAAAACATGCTGAGATGGAACATGCTGTGTCATATTCAGCAAATGTGCTGAGCACTCACTTGAAGCTACTACCAAAAAACCAAAGGAATGCCAGGTTATGAAAGGTGAAAATGTGCCTGTTGATAACAGTGAAAAAATAAAGTACACACTTAAATGCATTTTTCATATTCATTCCCAACATGTAAGGCCAAACCATATAACCGTTCGCATGCAGGTCTTGCTTTTGCACATCCCTCCTGGCTGCAGATACAGGAGGTGTTGGGAGCAAAGGTAGGAGCATCCCTCTGCAGTCACCAGACCCCACTGCCACCGAATTCACAGGAAAGCTCCCACTGCCTTCAGCCAGAGCTGCACATCACCCCAGATGTCCCACACTCCACAGCAAGCTACAGAATAAAGCAGTGTGCACATCGGAAGTGCTTGGTGCAGTACTCTATCAACAAAAGCATCCTTACGCCTGGGTCTTGTGCTTAAAGCGCTGCTTCCCATTGGTTTCCTTCATTTTCTTAGGCTAGTGCTCCTGCACTTCCCCTCCCGCTTTCCATCAAGACACAGTCAGAAAACTTTATTTACAGGTATTTCTTAACAATAAAAAAATCCATGCCATGAGCATGACCTTGTGTGTTACAGAGCAAGAAAAATTGCATTGGTGTAAAAGACTAAATACAATCTGCGGTAAACCCAAAGCAAAAGCTCGGCCTCGGGGGACTCAGAAGGAGTTTCCCTGTTAAAGCCCATGGAGTCCAGCTGTAATCCCACATGCCTGCCTTTGGAGAAGCTTTTCAGCACACTCAGCAAACCTGTTATTGCACAGATCCCCTGGCCCTGCAGTTGTGTCCGCTCCCCAGGCTGACCCATGCACACAGCCTCACACAGACACAGAGCACAGCTGGGGGGGGACACACCCAGGCATCAGCATTGTCCCCTCGGAGGTTTGTCCCCAGCCCTGTCCCTGCTGCCCTCCCAGCCTCTGGCAGCAGGACTGCCCCACTCTGTGCCACCAGCGCTGCCACTGGCCCAGGCTGTGAGAAGCAGGGCTGGCACTGTGCAGGGATGCGGGGACGGGGCTAAAAGACGTAGCGCATCCACTCCTGCAGTGCAGGACTGTTGGGGGTAAAACCTGTCCCTCCCAGTGGTATCTAAAAGCCACTGATGTCAGTGGTTTGGGGGCTCAGAAGCAGGTTCCTGCTGTCCAGTCCCAGGCAGCAGTGAAACTTGGACCAAAGGAGTCCTCCCCCCACTCCCGCCTCAGTTCAATAATAACCGCTGGACATGCTTGCACACGCACAGACATATATACACCTATTTATATAGACCCCCTCCTTGCTTGTCCGAACCCTAGCTCTTCACAGGGAAGTGCTGGAGGCAGCACGGCGGTGGCGCAAGGTCCCAGCTGGCACTTCTCTCACGTCATGGACGGATGCATGAAGCTCCTCTGGCTCGTGCTCTTGCAGCTGAGGATGAAGGAGGAGGAGTTGCTCTTCTTGCTGACGCTCAGGTCGCATGCCGGCCGCGACTTCAGGTAGCGTGTGGAGCAGCAGAGGAAGCGCTGCATCAGGTCGTGGAAGAGGTGCCCCGTGTACAGCATGTAGATCCAGGGGTTGCAGCAGCTGTTGAGGCTGGCCAGGAGCATGGCGATGATGAAGGGGGAGGCTGCAAGGCAGAAAAAGCACGGCAGCATCAGGGCACAGCACAGGTGGCGAGAACCACCACCCTGGGGAGGTGGGCACCGGGCACACACCACGGTGGGCTCTGCTGAGAGCCCCGAGCTCTGCCAGCACTGCAACACTTCCTCCCACACCAGGAATGGGCTGCCCTGCCTGCTGGTCAGTACATCAGTAGAGAAGAGCTGGTAAACAAAAAGGGGGAAAGTGAGTCTTGGTTCAAGCAACTTGGGTTTAGGTTTTTCCTCTCAGAAAAGCTGCATTTCCCCTGCTCGCCTCCTGCGCTGTTGCCTGCTCAGCATTACCCTAGAAATGCCTCACCAAGAGGCAGAGCTGCCCACAGCATCATCTGCACAATTCGCCTTTATAGTGCCCAAAGCAGGGAGAAGGGAGTGTGGCTTTTTGGAGTTGCCATGGCAAAGAGCAAGAGTGGCAACAAAAAGAATCAGGTGGCTCATTTTTCCCCACCAAGTAGCCGATTTGGGGCAGATTAGTGGCTTTCATCTGCTTTCAGTCACTAAAATCCAGCCAACTGGACAGTGCCCACCAGCCCAGCCCCATCCATGCCTCCTCGCCCGGCGCTCTCCCAGCCCTGGGGAGTGATGGCATTTTTCTTTCCCCCTGAATTATTTTTTCACACAGGACACGCACTTTGCCAGGGGGAATGACAGCCATCCCCATTCCAGTAATGAAGTCTGGGAGCCTGGCAATAGCTCCCAGCTGCAAGCGTGATGCTGAGGACGGGAGGTGATGGTGACGGCATACTGCCAAGATGACAGGTCTCCGGCTGCTGCTCCCCACGCCCAGAGCACGAAGCACCCGCCTGTCCCACCTGAGAGGTCAGATCGGTGCCTTTTGGTGAGAAGGGGCCAGTGGCACTTGCCCTGCCATGGCAGCCAGCATAAGGAGGGGCAGCCTGCCCCCCCCCAAGACAGCACCTCTGCGAAGCGGCTGCAGGTCAGGGACAGAGCTTTTATTCTGCTCCCCGTGTTTTCTGCCCATCTTCTCATCTCCTTGTGCTCTCAGGGGATGCACCAGCAGCAAGGATGTGTACGTGTGATTGGCTGTTTCTGGTCCCTTTCTGCCTCTGCAAAAATCCACTCGTGGTTTTTAAACTAGAAAAGAAGTGTAAATAATGAATACTAGTCTCTGAATTCACCCTTAGCCAACTCATGCATAATTACTGCTCCAGTGATATCTGGCCCAACCACTTTTAATTTTAAGCATATGCTATAAGAAATCCATGGGGAATGGCTTACAAAGCCTAGGTGCAAGACCTGAAATACATCATAGTATTTCTATTCATTAAAAAAATCCAGCCATGGCTGACTCAGCTCTTACTCTCTCTGCGGGACATAAATTGAATTTCAAGGAGCTTACTGCAGGGCAGGTCTTAAGCGTGGATCTCTCCCCTCTCTGGCAGGACTGCCAGAGATCCCCAAAAGGTGCTGCAAAGAGCAAGCTCTGCCCCTCACAGGTGTCCCCTCTCCCCAGGCTCCGAACATCCACTGCAGCAGGGCCAGGGATGTTGTGCTGTCAGGAGGGATCGGCAGAGGCAGGAGGCTGTGCCCGGGGAAGGGCTGAGGCATCTCTGCTGCAAATGCTGCTACAGAAGTGAAATGAAATGAGGACTGTTCACTAATTCCCACACACAGAGAGATGCCATCAGTCACAGCCCACATTTCAGGGCACCAGCTCCCAAGATTAAGGGACCAATATAACAGTTATGCTGCTTCACAGCCTCACTATTCTCTTCAGAGGAGCTTTATGCCAACTTTGACTCAAAGCTCAAAATGCCACACATGACGTGTCTTACCTGTAAGGTGTGTGCAGCAGAAACCTCATTCTAACCCACAGCCTCTGAAGGATCCCCGGTGCTTACGCCAGCACCTGAGTCCTAACCTGTAGCTCCAACCCGCGCTTACAGAGGCTGTAGGTTTGCATACGAGCAAAGGTGGGGATCACCGCTGCCCAGCCCAGGGCGGGTTACCAGGCTGATACCCCAGCCCCTCCACAGGCACAGCAGCAGGGCTCCGGAGTGTTCATCCCTCACACTTGGGCACCTCCATCTGCCACATGGCAGCCACGGGGAAGGGGCACAAATGGGGGGGCACAAATGGGGCTGCCTGGCCCTGCGGTTCCACGGGGCAGGGCGATAGTGGGGCTGGGGGAGCAGGGCCAGGCAGGTGGGCAGCAGCATGGGACCCCAGCCCTGCTCTGCCACTCCACCCGGCACTGCTCAGGGCAGGGGTGCAGCTTCCACACCTCGCTTTCCTTATGTTACTGAAGTTGGTTTATGAAGCGAGGAAGGCTGGTGTATAAAGCTACTGAAATGGATCAGTAATCACAGGGCGCAACCTCTCTGATTATTACTTTGCTAACTAAGAAAGAAGGGCTTCAATTTGTTTTCTTTACAGCCTTTTTACCTTGATGCATGCCAAACCGCAGCAGACTGCATCCTGCACAGGTGAAAGCACAACCCTGAGCAGTATCGGAGACTGACCCACGGCAGACCAAGCGCTGCACATCCCTCTGCTAACGCCCAAGGCCTGCGTCTCACACGCTGCGGGATGCAATGTGTGGGCACAAAACTGTAGGGGCCCTGCTCAGCATGAATTAGGATTCAGTTAGGTATTAACAGACTTTCCCTTGTCAGGGACACTCTTTATGATATCCTATGCCAAATTCCCTTTCTGCTGTAGGGTATGCCTCTGCCAGGCACCCGGCAATGCTGCCCAGCCAAGGCAGCCCAAGCCTCAGTACAAAGGGAATGACGCAGGCCAACACTGTTGGGAGCGCAGCAGGCAAAGTCCATTCCTTCTGCAGAGAGGACTGACCCTGCCACCCTTCTTGTGCCTCTGGGCACCCAGCGAGGAGGAGGGTGGGCCTGGGAGGAAGGGCTGGGGTCTCCGGGCATTTGCTATCCACAATAACCTGCCTGAGGCTTTTCCTCCCTATGCCACGAAAGCCTCCAGCAAATGCTCTGGCAAAACTCCCACCCTTTACTGCAGACACGGGCTCCCGAGCAACAGAAACGTGAGGGGAAGGGGAGTTTGTTACAGCTCGGCGCGGCTGGAGCTTTCCTTGCTACCTAAAAGCAAAGCAGAACAGGAAGTTTGTCGCAGGGCTGGTTGCACAGGGTGAGCAAGGCAGAGTTTCCCGGAGCAGCAGGCAGGGTGCGACCTGCGAACAGCCCGGCCATCCCCCCGCTCCACAACGCAGGAATCAGCAGAGCGGCAGAGGTTTGTTTGCTGATGAGTCAGACGGAAGCCCTCGAGACTGTGGGTTTAAAATACAGCAAAAGGGAGAGACACTGCTTCATGCCAGGGTGCATCTGAAAACCAGAAGTTTTGAGCAGCCTAGATCAGGTGGAAAACCAAGAGACAGCTGCCTGGAGCACCTCGGGAAGTTTAAAGGCCTGTGTTTCACTTCCCCACCTGAAATAAAAGGAGTGGAGAGAAGCAAGAAAGGCAAAGGTGAGCCTGCCTGGCTCCAGCTCTTCTGTCAGCTTCAACTGACATGAGAACAGTCATCCACGGGCTGCCGGAGACCTCAGGTTTTCCCCAGAGCAATGTATAGCTGGAGCAGGGTTAAAGAAGGGAAAAGCATGCACGGTGTAAGCAAGCTGTGCCCTCTGCTGCGAAGCCCTTTGCTGCAACAGGCTGCGAGGGGAGCCGGGAGGGGGTCGCAGCTCCTCACCGGTCTTCGGCATCCCCAGACTCAGCATTCCTGTTGAGCTTGGGTCAGTCTGTCCAAGGAGCTGTCATCCCTGGATGCATCTTTTTGCCCTTTCTCCCACCTCACAAAGTTGTGCAGTTTTTTCTTTTAAGCTTTCCCAGCGGGTTCTCCTTGCAGGTGCAGAGGGACCATCAGATGCCTCCGCCCGGGGACAGCACAGAGCACAGCTACAAGAGTATGAGACTAAGGAGGATAATATATTTTGCTCTGTTTGCAACTTCTGTGATGACAGGAGCAGCCAGCACCAAGAATAAAAAGTGGCAAATCAGTGATATCGTGTCCTTTAGGAGAGCCTTTGCTCATAAATCAGCGGCTCTCTGCAGGAACCATGACCCAGTCAGAGATAAAATAACAGCAGCACAGGGTGGATGGAAGTGGGAGGAGAGGGAAAAGAGGGGAGAAGAGGAGAAAGCAAAGCAGTCACTGAGTTAAAAACAGCAGAGCAAAAGAAAAGAAGTCGGGCACTAACACTGTGCAGTTTCTCCTGCAGCTGGCGTGGGGCTGAACTCGCACACAGCCCTAGCATACCCCAGCACCCAGGGTGGGCAATCGACCCACCAGAGACCCAGAACAGCCCCGGGAGGGATGAATTCACACACCTGGGGACAGTGAAAACCTCCCCAGCCACTCCCAGCCACACAGCCCAGCCCGGAGCTGCGGTAACACTGAATTTGCCGGGATCTAAGCTAGCCCTCGCCTGCACCAGGGCAGCTCAGGCACAGCCTCTGCTGCCCATCGGGTGGTTTTCCCATGCTCAGGACTTTTTTCCACCTCCCTCCCAGCCCCCTGAGACTCAGCTCAGAGCACAGTTTCTGGCTGTTGCTCACAGCCCATGAGCCTGTGTCAGTGCCCCTGCAGCCACTGAGCTAAGCAGTCCACGCAGACACAGGGCTATGGGAGGGGAGAGGACATACCTTCCTGCGGAGCATTCGTATCCCACACAGACCACATCTGCACAAAGAAAAAGGGAGTCCAGCACACTATGAAAGCTAACACTATGATGAAAGTCATTTTGACTGTCCGGATCTTGGCTTTGGAGATGAGCCTGATGCTGCTGACCCTGGTAAACGCTGTTCCGCTGCGGGAGCTGGAGCTCAGAGCCACGTTGGGCCCATGAGCTGTCTTAAGCTTCACATTCTGCCAGATTTTGAAGCTGATTAAGCCATAGCAGATGCTCAGCATCAACACAGGGATGATGTAGACCATGAGGGTTATCCAAGTGACATAGGCTTTAGGTCCCCAGGGCTGGATGAAATCTGCCCAACAGTCATAAACCCCATTCCCCACATCCCTCAGAGAAAATATGTGGATCTGAGGAATGCTGACCAGCAGGCACAGCAGCCAGGTGAGGAGGACAGAGACGCGGTCCGCTCTCCTGTGCAGAGACCTCAGTGGCTGACAGATGGCCAAGCACCGATCCAGGGACATCAGCAAGAGCATGTAGGTCGAAGCAAACATCCCCACTACCTGCAAGTACTTGATCAACCGGCAAAGGAAATCTGGCCCGTAAAACCTGAAGGTGATGTCCCAGATGAGCTGGGGCAGCACCTGGAAGATGGCCACCACCAGGTCAGCGATGCTCAGGTGCTTCATGAAGAAGTACATGCGGGAGTGCTTCTGCCGGGTGGTGTGGATGGCCAGCAGCACACACAGGTTGCCGGTCAGGGCGAGGAACAGGATGAGGCAGAGGACGGTCACCTCCACCTTGGCCATGTCCTCGTTCCTCTTCAGGGGGTCGGCGGTGCTGTTCCTGCCGGCGCTCTGGTTCTCCAGGCGCAGGCTGCCGTTCCCCAGGGAGCCGTTGACGGTCCACACGCCGCTCCCCGCGAAGTACAACTTCTCCATGGCCGGCGCGGTCCCGCATGGAGCCTGGCGGCGGAGAGGCTGGGGCAGATCCTGGGGCCGCCTCCCCGTTGGCGTCCCCGCTGCGGCGCCCACCCGCCCGCGGGGCCGGCCCCCGCTGCCCCCCGCGGCAGCCCGGCCCTCCCGGCCCGGGGGCTGCGGCGGCTCCGCCCCGGCCCCTCCCGAGCACCGGCGTCCCCGCGGGCTCCTGCCCCCGGGCAAAACCGGCGGGCGGGAGGACGACGAGGGGCAGGGGCCGGCAGAGACGCGCGGTGCCCGTCCCAGCGCCGCCAGCTCCTCGGGGGCCCTCCCGAACTGCCCCCCCCAGCACCGGTTCAGCACCTTCTCCCGCCTCCGCAGAGCGGCCGCCCACGCACCCGCGGGCAGCCCCGCCGCCCCGCTCCCACCCGCGACGGCGCCCGGGCACAGCAGCGCGGCCGGGTCCCCGGGCAGGTCCCCGCTCCTACCTCCGGCCCAGGCCCCCCCCGCTCTCCCGCGCCCCGCTGCCGGCAGCGGCCCCGGCGGGGCGGGGGCCGGATCGGGCCCGCCGGCGCTGGGCTGCGCTCGGGGCGGCCGCCGCGAGAGGGAGCGGCAGACCGGAGGCTGCCGGCGGCCCCACGGTGATGGGCGGGGGCTGGCGGGGCTGCAAACCCCCGATGGCCACCGGCCTCCGTCAGCCCGAAGCCCCCCGGTGCCCGTCGGCTAGACCCCGTGTAAAAGGCGGAGGGGTGGAAGAGCCCCCGCGCCGGCCTCACCTCTCTCAAGCACAGCCCCGGCCCCCGGTGCTCGCAGCCCCCCGTGCCCGCAGCCCCCCGTGCCCGCAGCCCCCCGGCCGGGCTCGCGGGGCTGGGAAGAGCATAGACAGGCGGGCAGGCGCGGCCTGGCAAGCCACAATGGGATGATGCTGGGGTGCAGTGGGGTTCGGCAGCAAGATGCGGGAGACACCCCAGCGCTGCAGGCTGGCCACACTTCTTGGCTGGCAGCAGCTCAGAGAGGGGCCAGGCGGCCGTGAGACAGGGCCTGTGGAGCCAGGGGCTCTGCTCCCCTAGCATCAGGTGCCCACTCTGCCCCCCAGGTTTTGAGGGCCTCGGGGGAGCTGGGTTTCACCAGCATAGTCATTGAGGTGCCCACCATGCCGGCCGGCACAGCCCCACGCAGCTGGGAGGCTTGCGCTTCTGTTAGCGGCAGTTAAAACAACCACCAAGGGCTCTTTTTATTTCTTTCAGGAGGATTATTTTCAAGTATTATTAAAGCATTTCTACAAAAGAAGAAAAAGTGGCCATGTTTGACATCGTCTGTCATCACTGCCACTAGCTCAGCAGCACATCTCGCTGTTTTCCTGGGACTCAGGCCCCCTACAAGAGGGAAGCAGGGACCCAAGTGCCAGTGGGAGCATTCAGGAGAGCATCCAACAACCTCAGCACCTTGAGCTGAGCCCCACTGCACCCGCCGCTGCATCACTCCCAGGCCTTCTAACCAAGAAGGGGGCCACAGCGGGAGCCTGCCTGGCCTGGCCGCTGCAGCCCCCAACTCCAGGCAAAAGCCAGCACGCTGGTGCTCACTCCCTGTGCTGTCTTCCCTGGAAAGCCACATCTCAAATTCTACTTAACGTAGACATAAGCCTTGAATAAACATCTCTGCAGTTATTTTTAAAGATTTTTTGGGAACCTTTAGCTCCATGCAAGATGTAGAAATGTTAAATACTTTGGCAAGTTCTTCCCTCCAGGGTTCACGTTCTTCCTCCTTCAGGCAATAAAACTGCTGTGGGAATCGCTGAGCATAACAACTCACCATGTGCAATGCTTTTCTTTTTTTTTCATTGTTCTGCCTTTTTCGGGAGAGTTCTGTAGGAGGAGGTGACCGGGGGGTGAAATCCTGGCTCCAGTAGAGTCAAGAAGTTTGCCCACGGCTTCTGCGTGGCTTCTTTAGCATCTTGCAGTGCACCAAGAAATGCTAAATCTGCTTCTGGGCCCAGGTGGGACGGCAGCGCTGGTGAGACTGTCACCTCAGGTGAGACAGAGCAGCCACTGATCCTCCTTGCCCTCAGAGGAGGCGTCATTCATCACCGCACAGACACTGATTCCTTCACAGACTACAACTGAACCGCTTCTAATGCAGAAAAGAGCCTTACGCCGATTGTGTTGCTTAGGCGTGCAGCAGCTGAACGCCTGAAAGAGTGGTGTGTAATTGCAGAATACGTTTTATTTCAACAGTGAATCATAAATGCTAAGCTGTGAAAGAGCTCTCCTAGGAATCAGCCTGTTTGTCCCCTTGCCAATGCCAAACTGGTCCCAGGGCTGCGTTTTCTAACGCTCTGCCTGCTCTGATTCAGAAGAGCAGCAGTGGCTTAGTGAGCCGCTCGCAGTCGAGGTGAAGGATCATACGCCTTGAGGACTGAACTTTGGATTTAAAAGGCTAAGTCATGGAAGGTTTTCATTAGTTTTACTTTAAGTGTCTTGGCTACAGCCTAGGCTCTTTGCTCACGTCGCATTTGCAGAGGCAGCAGAGCCTGGACAGGAGCACTGCAGCTGCAGCAGGGAGCCAGGGGCTGCTTACACGAGGCGCGGCCAAGCCCCGCAGTGAGAACGGTGAGAAGGAACATCTCTGCTTTCTCATAAAAGGGGGCTGCAGTGTTACCCCCTCCCCACGCAAAGAAGGGACTGAATTTCAGGAGGTGCAGATGCACCCACCAGCCCCAGGCCCCACACTGCTCTCAGCTCGCAGGCAACTCCCCACGGCCATCGCTTTCCTCTCCTGTCTCCTACCCTGCCTGTGACCTCCCCAGCAGCCATTTCCCTCAGATTTGTGGCCAGACGAGCTTCAGTCAGAGCTTTGTGCGCAGCTTCAACTGATTTGCCACTTGGCCAAGACAGTCCAAGTGCTCCCGCTGCCTGGTCATGAAGACATACCCAGGGAAACCAGGACCGACAGCTTCGCTGTCTGCACAAAGTTCTGCTTCGCTCCTGGGCAGCTTGGAGACAGAAATCGTTCACTGGGGTTTGACACTGACCTCGCCAGTTACACAACATCCGACCCTTTCATGTATTTTCTCATCTATGACCCCGGTTTTTGGCTGCCACACTTTGGCAGTTACTAAAACACACACTTTGTTTGTTTTAGTAAGCCCAAAAGATTCTGCACGAAGGGGAGAAATAAAAAGAAATCTCTTTGGTTGAAAACAAATTCAGTAGCAGGTTCCTGCCCTGCCCTGGGCTGCCAGCCCTGGGCTGCTTCGTCCCTGCATGCCACTGCTGGGCTGCTCCCCACACAATGCTGGCTGCAAGATGGAGTGGTCCCAGAAATCCCCCCCTGCGCCATTCCCAGCCCAGCTCCCAGGGAGCACTGCCTGGCTTAATTCATCCCAGATCCCAAAACTGCTAAATGGCTTGAACCAGCCCTGGGACACATGCATGCCTGTCACCTGGGCTGGCAGGGGACATCGCGGCTGACACACCGCTAACACTTTGATAGAAAGCCAAAAAGCCCAAACCGAGCCCAAAACAGGTGCCCGCACCACAGCAGCCACTGCCTGTGCAGGCACCCTCATGTTCACCACATGGCTCTGGTTTTGGCCCTCAGCCTTTGACAGCATCCCAATGACAACTGGCAAGTGCCGGGTGAGAGCAAGGCTTTTAGAGGAAATTACTGTTTTACTAGACCAACAAACAAGCTTCTCAGCAGCTCCAGGAGACCAGATTCAAGCTCCCAGGGCAGCCCAGCAGTGCTCCAGCCTGCAGCACTGCTCTCCAGGGCTGCTGCTGCACTCATGGTCACACCTTGCATGGAAACTGCCCAATTTTGAGCCCTGTCTTGGAGCCCAAGCCTGCACAGGAGGCATGGGAACTTGTCCAGGCTCCCTTGGGGTGTCCCCAGGAGCTGCCAAGGAAACCTTCCCTCTTTCTGACCTTCCTGGAGCTCCCCATGCCGCTGGCCCCATGCAGCACCCAGCCCTGTGTGTGGTGCACAGGTGATGCACACAGCTGCTGAGGGTCACCTTCAAATCGTGCTCAGGGCACAGGGAGCAAAAGGTGCCATAAGCAGAAAACTCAGGTATTGGGTTTTGTTTTTTTTCTTTTAAACCTTCCCTTGCTTATTTTAGTTTTCTCCGTTTCTGTTAAAGGAAAATTTCAAAACTCGTAAGTCCAGTCAAAATAAACTCACCCTGCCACTGCTAGCTGCCATAGGAGTCCACATCATTGCACCTATAAATGTTAATTTGAGCAAATAATGACAGCAGCAAACAGCCACACAGGTGGTGCCTGCAGACACAGCCAGCGGTACCGGTGCAGAGGGAGAAGGACCCTCCTGCCGCACATACCTGGATCAGGCCCACCACAGTGGCTGCGGCCTGTGGAGCTGGGCAGCAAGTTCAACCTCCCAACCTGTGAAGACAGTAACATTGTCACTGTGTGAAATTAAAATGCTTTACTCTTAATTGTGTGGGGTTGCTGCCTGCTCCATATCTGTGCTGTGGAGGAACAGCCTTGGTTCTGCAACTGGAAAGTGTATTACCGGGACGGCTGCTGGGGGTTTCCCTTCACAGGGGCATGAGAGTCAGACAAGATTTCATCATTCTACCCATACGTCAGTTTTCTCACATAAATTACCAAGTATGAAATCCCACAAGGGCCTCAGTAAAGAGGCACTTGCTGAAAACAAGTTGTTGCTGCACTGGCACAGCCCTGCGCCCCATGGCTGGAGCTGAGCCCCACAGACCTTCCCCGTGGGCTTTCAGGGGTAACGCTGGGGTCTAGTCACCGTCAGATTGAAGATCCAGCCATAAGGTTTTAATTGGCACTGCCTTTGTCTGTGGTGGGAAGAAAGTGAAGGGAACTAGCATAGCAAAATGTCTCACCTGTGCTGAAGGGGACACTGGGGGCTTGGGACAACATCCAGCAGGATGGATGCAGCGGGAGATGCTGATAGCCCTGCAGCAGCGGGAGATGCTCACAGCCCCTCGGTCCTTATTCAGGCAAAGCTGCTGCTGCTCTGCAATTAAAAACCAAACACACGTGATTTTAAAGCAAAGAGTCCTGTGAGAATGGAAGGGTTTTCTGAGTCACCCCAGCTCCTTCCAGCTTTAAAAATTCAATGATGCCATAGAATTGGAAACATTTTTATTTTAAAAATACATGCTTTGGAATAATCAAAAGCACAAATGCTACATAAAGCTAAATTTAATTGCATTTCAGTTTACTGCTGCATCTGAAATAGCTGTTTTTCCAATAGCTATCTTGAATCCCAACTTTACAGTCCCCCTGATACAAGAGGTCTGGCAAAACTTCAAGTGCAGGCCACTGTTCTACAGATGGAGTTGCAGCTGCTCATGAACTCTCGTGTATGGATATGCCCAACAGCAGGCACTGCAAGCTAGAAAGCCAGGGTATTTTATCTGGCTGCTTTTGCATGGGAAATTGTCTTTATCCTAGAATTATTTCCTGGTCCTCGGCCCCTGCACTCAGTCTGCAAGAGGCTCAACTTTGTAAATTCACTAAAAATACAGAGATGTACAGTCCCATGCACATCCCTGAAAAAAAGTATATTAGTGCTTCAATAAAAAGCTGCTGTATGTTGTGGGCTTTAGATAAGGCTTGGGAATATACTAGGGGTAGAGAAAATTACGAATGTTTCCCAGTGTTTCTTAAGTGTGCACATGAGTAAATCCCTAAGTATGATATAAAATTCCTATGTGGCTATCCATCTGGTATACTGATTTTCAGAGGAATACACACTGACAGTAAATATTGTAAAATGTACTGTACTGAAGTCAACAAGTCTTTGGAGATAAAACATGGAAATCAAAGCAACACACAAAATTATTTTGTCCTGAACACTTATTCAAAGTTCATTGTGTTAATGAGTTTTCTGATTAGTGGTAAAAAATAACATAGGGCTACACATCATTTTAAGATGCAGGTAAAATACTGTTACAGTCTTAAGTAACGTTGTACCACCAGTTACATCACGTGACAGCCTAAACCATGCTCCTGGCCATGGTATTTCACTTCAGTAGTTATCTAAAAAAAAAAAAACAACAAAACCAGCCAAAAACTAATCCTCAGATTGATTATAGTAAACAAACTCATGGAAAAATACAGCTGAAGCCCACTGTCATCTCAAGCATTCCTGCTCCAGCACACAAAACGGCTTGTTGCTGGGCCTTTGGCAGAGCCGCTCTGATAGCTCTTGCTTTGTTTTGGAAACTACATCATCAAAGCATTACCAGGAGGGAAAAAAGAGCCAGAAAAGCCGGCTTGCACACAGGCAAACGAAGAAAGGAGGAACAACTTGGATACTGCAGTCTCAAGCTTTAGAAAGCATTCGCAGCAGAATAAGAGAATTTCCATGAGTTCATGCCATGTATCAAGACCATTTCATCTTTGCCCTTCTTTTTGTTTATCTAGGAACACTGAACTTAACTCAAAGAACTCAGTGTTGAGATCCTTCTACATCATGATGCTGTAAGGTTGATGGGATTCAAACTATTTCTTTCCAAGAAATCCTCTACTTACTGAAAACTGTCAGCCTCTGCTCCTGTGGCCTTCTGCGTATACTGGTGCAGAAGCCCAAGCCATGCTCATTCAACTTTTGAAGATAAAGTCTTGAACAAGAGCCTGAGTTTCTTGGCATTAAATCATCACCCATTTCCATAATCATTAACATTAACACTGCAAGTAAGAACTCCCACCAGAGTCTCTGAAGCTGCACTAGTTTTTTGCTTGGTGCCAGGGAACACAGAAGAATGCCATCTCCCGCTCCAGGGCCTGATTCCCCCCCGGGATACAACAGCAATGCTGCATTCAAATCAATGAGCTTAAACCTATCTAAACTAGAGCGGGCTGCAGATCATGCTGATCCTATAATCCAGGCTGATCCTATAATCCAAAAAGTCCTGCTTAGGCTCTGGCAGACCTTTGCGAGGTAGACGTCCATGGTTTCTATAGAGAAACCCACATGCTCCGATCTTCTGCCCATCACGTCCAGGCTCAGGGGTACCTGCTGCAGGTGCAGGGGGGACAGGGGACTGGGGCAGCAACGGCTGCACCGGATCACTGGGGGCTGCTGTGCTGCATAGCGTTGAGGAGCTCAGTATGGGCAGAGGGCTGCCCACCGTGCATCACAGCCTCCATCACTGCCGCCCGGGGTCCCTCCCCAGCTGGAGGGGCCACAGGGCATTTCACCCGCAGAGAGAAGGTGGCTGGCAGGGGGTTACATGGTATATGCCCAACGTATACAACCTCTGCAAAGGGTAACAAACACCCTCCCCATGCACTTCCCTGTGGGAACTGAACCTGCCTGACTGAGTTTTGTACGTGGCTCCATAATGACGTTGTTCATTATAAAATGTTTCTCACCTCATCTCATTATGGCCTCAAAGTCCATAAAAATCAATGGAGCCTGCAAAGACCCTGGGAATAGCAAGCTGGCCTCATACAGGATGGTGGAAATATATATATATACACACACATGCTTTTTAACAAAGATACTTCAATTTCAAGCTGTTGGGAGATTATATAAGAATTTTACAAATTTTTTTGTTTGTCTTTTACTGTACTTCTGTGTAACTTCATGGTATTTGTTTCAGTTGCCCTGAACACACGCTAGTCAACAAGCAGAACTAAAAAGCCAACGTAACACAGCAACACAGCCGCACGGTGGGACAGGGCTGCTACCCATAGCTGCACCGCACAGGCGATGCGACGCTGACCCAGCCACGCACAGATGAACAGCCATCAGAAAAATGCATGTGCATCAATACAGATTCTATGGCACCCACAAAAGAAAGGTAGGAAGCCACATATTCCTGAGCATCACCTCCTGGCATCTCAGATATTAACTAAATATTTCCATTCACGTAGGTACGAATCTTTTATTAAAGCCATGTACCCGATGTGCAGGCACTGGCCCTGTACTACAGGCTTCAGTTCATGCACACAAGCAGCCACAGAAGAATGTCTTTGGCCACCAAAGTGAGGCACATCTCTATTTGAGCATAACGTCTTACCTTGTTACGGTAAAGATGGAGGAGCCAGAACAAAACCAAAATATATACATCTGCCTATTTTAATACATATTCATATGCAAATTATACAATTAATACATGCACATATGTAAAGGAAAGTAAATCAGCTTTGCTGCTCATCACTTCTTCAACAAAATCTATGCTGAGTGATATGAAAGGGACTGCAACCCTTCTCAGGTTAATTAAGTATATATATGTGTGTGTGTATATGCGTGTGTGCGAGCATATAAGTAGGCATATGTCTAGGAATGTCCATACAGGTGTGTGTGAGTGGGTATTTATATATACATCCCCCCTCCCCACTGTGACTCATACACCATTTCTCTTGTACCGAATACCTGCCGTGCAACCACCAGTGCAGGCTCCAGGAATGCACCTGTGGGGCCAAATAATTAACCAGGGGAGCGAGCTTTCACTCTGAAAATGAAAACCAGCTACTTTATACAAACATTTCCATTTGCAGTAATGTGTTCACTTTCCCCTTCCCGAAGTCAATGATTTGTCCTTCTCTTTAATTTCAGGTGGTTGATTTTGAGCCAACTCACAGATTTGTTAGAATCATTTTGAATTCAGTCTTCTTCAGAGCACTCGCAGTGACTCCTCCACCGCTGGGGTGTGAAAAAAAAAACATGTTCAGTTTCAGTCTTTGTTCTGAGCAGGTGACTGGTGTTAGGCTTGCCCAACAGGCAACGGTGATGATTTAGCTTAAATTCCTGCAGCTGGGTAAGGCATTCAAATTCCAAAATATCTGTTCTTCTATCAAAATGGACTCTCCTCAAAGCAAAGGATCATTTATTATAAATTCCTGCTAGGGAGGACACCACCCTTGGAGAAGCAGCCTCAAGGTACCACAGACCCTGCATGTCCCCTGCCCACCTCCAGCCTGTGCAGGTACATTTCAGGGGTGCGCAGCCCACCAGCCACATTCTGGGCTCCGATCCCCTCCGTCAGCGCTGTGGTGAAGACCTTTCAAATTCAGAGGTCCAGGTGGAGATAGGCAGCCTGCTGCTTACGTGTCAACATTGTGTGAACATGCACACTCATGGCCCCGCTCAGTGCAGGTGGTCCGGGTGCCCCAAATACAGCTGCTGGATGCAGGACGCAGGATGCTGGATGCAGGATGCGGGACGCAGGATGCTGGACGCTTTTTGGCCGGCTGGTGGAAGCGGCTCTGCAGCTGCTTCACACGCCTGCGCCCAGTGCCGGCTCTGCGGGACGGGGCTTGGCAGCTCCAGGGAAACATTGCAAAGCCAGGACGGTGCCTGCAAGACTTGAACAGAACTCAAACCTCCTGGGAATAAGCACAGAACTGTGGGCTACCTTTACTCAGCCTGTGTTACTCCAGGCAGGCACTGTTCGATACTTCTGCTGTGTCTAAACTAACCAGGACAAAATAATTTATTATGAAACTTTCAGCCGAATCCTTGCATGAAGAAATGTGTAAACCACTTATGCAAAAACACAAAAAAACCCCCACAAAACCACAGCAGGCACTGAACAGACAGATTTAAATGCATTTTTCAGGATTATTGCATTAATTTTCAAGATGACATGTGTTTCTCTGCACCCCACCCCCCCATCCCCCCAGTTACTGCAGGCCGCATGCTCTGTGTGTTTGCACAGTTTTACACTCCATATTCCCAACTCACACCTCGGTTCCCTCACTAGCTCCTGGTCTTTGCCTCCATCAGCATGGTTGATTCCTGCTTCGTGAGGCTGTATGCAGTGTTGTATGCACATGCTTTTGCATTCAAACAATTGCATTGAATACGGCAAAATTGAAAGATGACACTGAAACGCCTACCACCATGGACAGCTTTCACCCAGATGCTTTTTTAACATTAGACATTAAATAGCTGCTTTATAAAGAAAGGCATCAACTGGGAAAATTCCTAACATCAAAAATACTACTACTGCTGATTAAACATTTCAATTAAACCATGTGTTGGTGCCAGGCAAAAGTTACACACCATGCTCCAGCTCTGCAGCCAGCGGGACTCTCCTTGTGGATTCCCACAGAGCTACACCAGCTAGTACAGAGAGGTTCAGTAGCAATGGTCCTTCAAGCAGATCAAGCTATGTAATCATAAAAGTTTTTCACTCTGTTTCATGCGTTTGTTGTTTTTTGTTAAAATCTCAAATTAAATTCTCACGTATGACCAACATTTTAAAAGTCAACACAATGGAATACAAGATAGGAGCAATTTTTCTAAAAAGCCCTAATGTTACATACACAGCAGTTTCCACTTATGCAAACTATGTCCAAATGAAGTAAATATTTTTTTTTATATCGATGATTCCTCACACATCTAGACATATTCAGCCGTCTTTTAAATGGCACCCTTTCCGTCAGGGTCAGCAATGGGGTTGTCCTCAGGTGAATCCAGCTCATCACTGGTACAAGGAGCTAGCCCCCAAAGATGTCTTAATAGGCACGAATGAAAACTAAACAAACAAACATAGCAATTAATGAGCAAATCAGAAAGCCAAGCTGTGATTTGTCACCCATTATCAAGGTAAAGAGAAATCAGCCAGCTCATTAATTAATTGTCACTAAGTGTGAACAGGAGCACAGCATGTTGCAGTCCCCTGCCAAAGGCTTTGCAGCGCACAGGGGATGTGGAATGGCCGATCTGCCATGAAACGCGGAAACCAGGAGCCTGACAGGCATGGACAGACCCTGGGGGAGAGCCACGCATGGGTTTGCCATGCAGACCCAAGCCACAGAAGTCCTCACTGGTGGGGACAGCAGGGCCTTCAAGACCCAATTGAAGCCCCAGTCAAACTTCAATTTTTGTTGCAAGTGGTGAGGATGTAGCATCCTAGAAGACACAACTGTGCAGTATGTCATGTTGCTGCCTTTTCTTGGCCATCGGCAGGGAAGCTGCAGCCCCTGGCACGGGCGCAGCATGGCACAGCACAGCATGGGCTCAAGACCAGCACATGCGCTGGCTAGTGCAGCCCTGCAAGTCAGAGCCCATCTCCAGCCAGCAGCAAGGGCTGCTTGTAGGATCCCGTTGGGAGAGCAGAGCCAGCACACAGAGACCATCCCCTGAGAGAGGCTCGCTTTTCTGGGAAATGAACAAAATATGTTCTCTTGTGCCCCGCATGACGATGGTCGTTAACCCAAGCAGGCGCTGGGTTCGGGCTGGGAGCTGCAATCAGCAGCCCAACTGCCTGGCTATAAAAAGAGACATGATTCAGATGTCAACCTAAAAAAAAAGGTTCTTTCTAACCACAGTCAGCCACAACTCGCTCACTGAGCTCACAACGTTACCAGCGTATTTCCAGATCCCCGCAGTGATGGGATGGGACGGGGCTGGCGTGCCCCTGACCTGCCGGACACAGATCCCTGTCCCATCAGCAGCCAAGACCCAGCCGGGCTCTCTGCACCCTGGGGACACTGCAGCCTCTGGCCTGGGACATCCACATTCCACCTGCAGATCCTGGTGTGCCCACTTCTGCCTGTGCCCAGGTGGATTGACTGGGATCATGATCTGGTTTAGGGAGGCTGGCACACTTATAGCCTCCCACCTCCTCAAAGCGCCTCTGCCTCCGCTGCCCCCGAGGCATGTACCAGTGACCCACCTGCCCCGCAGATGACAGAGAATCAAAAAAAAGATTTTTGTTGCTACATTTATAATGGAAAATTTCTTACTAACAAAGATGCTTCACTGAAGTTTCACCACACCACTTCATAGAAGTAACACCACACATAGAAGTAACTGCCCACCACATATGGCCAAAGGGGAAGTCACCCAGAACGGGATGAACCAGGGGCAAAGAGACCATGTCTGTTGAAATCCCAAGTGCAGGTCCTCAGCGCTGCCCTGCTACTGCCCTTTCCCCAGTTACAGCACTGGGGGAACCAAAGGTTTTGCCCAGAAGCCTTCCTCTGTGCACAGCTTCACCCATCGCATCGCTGTCAAGTGCCCTGCCAGGATGTTCCCTTCTGCACCAAAAACGTCCCGCTGGGCTTCACCTGCTTCCTGCACAAGACGTTGCTCTAAGGGCGAAGCCTCTCGCACAGGACAGGCATGCTGCCTGACCACACGGCTACAGCCACACCATAGAGCTACCCAGTCAGGACTGGGCTCTCCCACCCAAACTGGGGCTTTTCCCACTGCATCTGCCCTCTGCTCACCTTCTCCACAGCAGCCTTACTGGTGCCATAGCTTGCTGCTCTGGGGATCAGGCCGGGTGTTTCTTTGCTGCCTTTGCTTCATGCCCTCCCCATTACTGGTGCTCCCACACCAGCTTTCCTGCAGAAACCAGTGCAGAATGGCATGTGTTGATTCAAAATACTTTTTTTTTTTTTGTAAGAGCTTGTTTGTTTGCTGAATTTGATATAACGCAAGCCATGTTGTATTTAACGTTAGAATTTATCTAGTTGATTTCTTCATTAGCATTTCAATGTAATTCTATTGCTTTCAGCTATTTCATCTGAGGCGCGAGAAAGGAGCCGTATCCGCACACCAACACACATTTGCCTCTTTGCAGTTCCTCTTCTCTTCAGTGCATGTGGCTGCCCCCCCTAGCACTGGTGAATAAATATGCTTTTGCTACAGAAAATATTGCCTTTTTGTCTTAAAAAATATGAACCACCAAAAAGTAAAAATATTCAACCAGACCTTAGAGCTGGAAAGTCAATGAAAAAAAAAAATATAGCATTAGTGAAAGAAAGCAAATACTTTCTGTAAGAGCTTTCATTAGCTGGGAAAATGAACTTTCCTCTGTGATAAAAGTTGAGATAGAAAACTTTCAAGTCTCCTGATCCTATACCAATTTTCAGAAAATTAAACCATTTTGCATCTTGTTCAGTCTCTAAATTACCTACAAAACATAGCTGCTGTCCTATTATTTCTGAGGCAGAACATCAGAACATCAAAGTTGCGAGGAGGCTGACGGGGGTCGGGTGCCCTTTCGGAGCCCGACCTTCCAGGGCAGCGGCTGCTCTGGGAAACAGCGAGCCACAGGCAGGGCGCCGGATTCCCTGTGATTTCCTCCAAAACACTGGCGTTCCCGGGGGCTGAGAGCAGTATTGGAATAACCTCATCACTCTTTTCAGCAAGTACAGCAGATGCAAATGGAACACGTGCATTTTCCCCAGGTCAGCTGGTGCCGGAGCATTTCTAGCCGGGATGCTTTCCCGGGATGTCTGGCCCCTGGCCGCTCATTGTGCCTGGGAAGGGGTTTAGGTAACAGCTATGGGTGCCACAGCCTGTGGTGGCTCCTTTTGTTCCCACAGACATTCCTGCCCGAGGAAAATAATCTGACAGCAGCTCCCTGTCACCTGCCATGCACAGCAAAACCCAATCACTGCTGCCCTCCAAAACCCTCCCGACCCTCTGCAGACACTGGGGTTTGGGAGGGACACGCAGCGGGAGCAAGTGGGGAGCCTGTGCCCCTCTGAGGTGACCTCCGTCACTGCTGCCCCACATCCCGGGCGCTGCCGCCTTGTCCCACGGCTCCCACGGACGGGCCGGAGCAGGGATGCATTTTTACAGTGTCTGTGATTATTTTGTTTCAAGTTTTGCCCTCCTGCCCTGGCCTGAGGGACTGCTCCGTGACTAAATTAATTTCCTCCTGGCTGCATTTTCTGCCCAAAGCAGCCGTTCCCAAAACGTTCTGGTCGTGACCCCCCACATAGCCCAGCATCGCCCCCGGCCCAGCTGCCAGCAGCAATAGACTCCCTGGCAGCTCCTGTCCCACTTGCAATTCGCCCATGGCCCCAGCAAGCCACAGCACCCGGGCTCTGGCCCAGAGTCACTGACGTGGGCATGTCTGAAGAGGGTCTGGCTCTGCAGCGGGGCAGGGGGGCCCAGGACCCCGCATCCCCCTGCACTAACAAGCCCAGCACAAGGCATTAGCTGTAGGTGGTTACAAGATATGACTAACTTCATTTAAAATCAACCCAGTGAAAAGGGGAGAAGAGAATGAAGTAGCCCACTTTATGATTACTTGCTTCAACAACCCGATTACGGGTGTTTTTCTGCCTTCACCACCCACGTTCGGGCCGAGGGCTGGGACACAGCTGGGCTCTGCTGAGGCGAGGGTGATACTCAGCAAGCACAGCTCAGGCAGGAGGAAGCGTATCAACATCTTGCTGCACGTCACCACTTTGAAGCGCTGCCTTTGCTCCTCGCTGTGACTTTTGTCCCCAGCCTGGCTGTTCACAAGTCCCTGACTGCTCCCAGTTGCCCCTTGCCTTGGTGACGGAGGAGCGGAGCTGCCCAAGGGAGTGAGGGGACAGGACAGCATGGTGAGGACACTGCGTATCCTTCGCTGTTGTTGTTTTTTCCCTTACGTTATCCAATTTATGTGAATTTAGGGCTGATGAGAGATGTGCAGCAAACAGCCCTGGAGGAGTCATTTATAGCACCCAGGGGACCAGCGGACACCCGTGGCAACAGCCGCAGCCAGCAGCACTTGCCCATGGCCAGCAGCATGCAGGCAGGGCTGCCACAGCTTCTGCCCACAGCCACAGGTCCTGCCCAGAATCCCGCTCCATCGGGAAGGGGATGAGAGGCACTGGGCCATAAAATCCATGTGTTTTTCCTAAACCTCACATTGTCAGGGGTGTCGGCTCCGTGCAGCCTCCACTCGCACCTCCACAGCCACTTCACGCATCCCAACATCATGCTCAGGTTTGTCACATGTACAAACAAAAACTGCCCACCTTTGACATCACCTCACAACTCATCACCAAAGGGAAGAAAAAAACCACCCCTGTCTCAGGCCCCATGCTGGTGTTCCACTTACCTCTGCTCGTCGTGTTCATCATCGCACAGGAGCCGGGACCACAGCTCTGTACTGGGGCTGGCCCTGCCCCACCTGCCACACACCTCCAGTGGGACGACCCCTCAGGGTTTCAGAAAGCTTTTCACCCCCTGAAAAACCATGGGAAGAGGTGACACAGCCATGGGAGGAGGTGACACAGTCACACAGCTGTGGGAGGAGGTGATGCACCAGCTGCCTGTGAAAGATCCCTAAACAGTTTCTAAAACTCCAAGTTTGTATGTACATCAGTGAAGACACAACAGGTACATGAAGTGAATACAAAATCTCTATCTTCATCAAAGATAAAGTCTGAAAAGGTAAAATGGTGACTTCAACAATAAGTGATATACAAAAATGAATCTCAACAGAATGACAACAAACCGGTTTGATTTATGTCTGTATTTAACATGTCATAGCTGTTCTGTCTCTCTTCTGTTACACCAAGTAATTGCTTCATTATCTTAATGTTCCAATTATTGTGGCAACATGGCTCTTTAGGTTATTTTCAATGGAAATGTAATTATCTGCAGCCACACCAATTCACTGATCAAAGATGCTGCAGAACAGATGACCTGCTTCATCTCTGCATACAAATGTCTTTCCAAGTGGCCACACAGCAGCAACCCGGCCTGTTTGCCATCGCTCAGAGAAAGCTCTTTACAGTATTATTGCTCCTCTGACATAACAGTTTACCCAGCGGCGCATGGCAAGGGGTCAGCACAGCTGAATTTGCATGAAAGGATCGCTAATGCGATGCCAGCACATGGAGCCTGCAGGCTCAGGGTTTGGAGATGCTCCTGTGGCATGGGAAAACTCCCCGCGGAAGAAACTTGTCTTTCCAGGACAGCAGCTGCCGGCAGAGCAAGGCAGAGATGCTCGCTGCCCGTGGGGCTGGCTCAGAGCTTGGCGTGCCGAGACCCACACTACCTGGTAGCACCGGTGGTTCACAGCAGGTGAGCACCTCTCCCAGGGATGTCACCTTAATGCTCAGGCTCCTGACACACCGTCAGGCTTCAAATGAGCTGCAGGAATTACCCAGGCCCATGGTCGCTCCCTGAAACAAACACATCTGATCTGCACCTTTGTTTGCAGGTTTAATTGCCTGACACTGGCACTGAGTGAGCTCATGTTTGCTGGGATCTCTGCTTTGAGTTAAAACTGCTTCAGGAAGCAGAAAAAAATATTCATGTTAGTCTCTACCAAATTATTTTAAAGCCCAAAGCAGTTCAGGGTTGGTTGGTTGCAAGGCAGGAACAAAAGCTCACGTGAGAGCCGATTCTGACTCACTTCTTAACCCCACAGTACTCGGACACCTGGTGTCAGAGCTAAAACCTCAGGAGTGGGGATTTCTGCTTCTGCAGAGAGCAGGCTGAGCATCTCCTCTGTGCAAAGTCCTCCCTAGAGAAGCTGTGGGTGTCAGCATAAAGATTAACATGGGGCAGAGACTCTCTAGCAGGGTGAGTTTAAAGCTGGGTAACACCTGCTTAAGCATAAGAGGGCAATGAGGATAATAGTAGTAGTAGTAATAGTAATAATAATAGTAATCATCATAATCATTACCTGCAGCTGCTGCAGGACACACAGAACTGTGCCAAGCCCTGTTTCAGAGCTGTTGGCCATGCTGACATTGGAGGGCTGCACAGAGCAAGCGTGGAGAGGGACGGTGGGAGGCACAGCCCTGGCATGGAGCAGTGCTGCCATCCACCCTGGGCTGCTTCACCAACCTGCATCATTAGGCTTTTAAAAGAGAAAGGGGAAAAACAGGCTGATGTTATTCCAGCCTTTGAAAACACTCTCTGGTTTTGCTGGATTGGGAGAATGGTGCCTTGGAAGCTCAGCAGGTACAGGAGGTATGTGCACAAGCCCCCTTCAGCTTTGCAGCAATTACCACCCAATTAATTTTTGTTTTTGAGTAATTACTCCTAATGGTCAGATTAGTTTCATTTTCCCTCATTTCACCACTGAACACAATAAACCAGGTCTCTGGTTGGTAAAAGTCAGAGTAATGCAGTTCACCCCTGATGGAATTAACCTGACCTTGCTTCACTTGCAAAAAAAGCCCCAGCCGCCCTCATGCCCCAGTGCTTTAGTCATGTTCTCACGTGTTTTTATGGACCACCTCCTGCTCTCCAGTGCCCCCATGCACTCACCTGGACCCTCCCTGGGGGTTCATCTACCTCTTCCCCCTGGGATTCGCTTGGCCTGCAGAGCTGATGGAGGCGAGGGGCTGTGCCCTGGGCAGCCCCGCCACTAGCACAGAGCTTCTGCCTTGCTTTGGAAAGAAGCATTTGAAGGCTTTGCAGAATTAGAAATTACTCCTTATTTTCTGAGTTCCCAGCAGCTGTCCTTCACTACTCCTTCGCTATCTTTTTCCGTATCTAGACACCCCACCCCCCCGCCCATGTTACCTGCATTTATTTGCAATAAAAAAGGGACCTTTCTCCCTCCTTCTGCCCCCCTTCACAACTCCCTGTGTTGCCGCTGGCCAGCCCTAGTTTGGCACGACTGGCACGATGCCCCAGCCTCTGCGGACAAGGGTCAGCCAAAGTGGAGAGGGGTCTGCAGAGGCAGGGAGAGGGGCAGGCAGCAGCCCAACTGTGTCCACCATCGGCAGGAAAATAATGAGAGCAAGTCTTTTTAGATGGAAAATAATTAGAGCAAGTACAAGATCTTATGGCATGTCCCTAAGTGTACCTTTAACTCTGAGAATACTGATTAAATAATCCCTGTGTGCTACAAATCTTTCCAAACCTTCTGCTGTTGCTCTCCACTTCATCTCCTGTTTGCATGGTCTGTAAATACCGCAGCCCTAAGGCTGGTGGCAAGGGAGTCCCTTGGCAGGAACGGGTCCATCGCCATCCAAGGCATCCCAGGGTGTTCCAGAATAACGTAAGTGACCTGCTGGGGCTGAGCCGGTTTGACCTACACCAACCTTTAATGCAGCAGGGAGTGAGCAAGGCAAGCAAAGCCCCCAGACCCTGTGCTGGGCATCCAGGCGTGGTGGTGGCTGCCACTGCCCCCCATAGCCCTGCAAGGCTGGCAGCTCCCTGCACGCCGCAGCCCTCCTTCCTTGCCCCACAGACAGTGCAAGTCCTGGGTGTCCACCGGGCCCCGGCCGTCGGTGCAAGAGGAGAACCAGGCTGGGAGGAAAAAGGGCACAAGAGCCCCTTAACACCCACAAGAACTGCTTGCTGGGCACTGATTTGCAAAACCCTGAAAAAGCTCTTTAAAAAAAAAAAAAACACAAAAAACAAACAGTGTCCATACCTGAGGTAATCCTGACATAAAAAAGGCAAAACAAACATTTGAAAATGGGAGTCCCAGCCGAAACTTGCTGCTTACAGAACAGTTATAAACTGACAGCAGCACAGTTTGGGATAGCAACGGAGATCCCTTCTCTTGCTGGATGGCTCATGGTACTTTAAAAACTGCCGTTTCCACAGTGTGATCCTGCTGTTCGTCACCAAGCTCTCCGGCAGGGTGGACATTGAGAGGGGGCCTGACTCACAGGGGTGAAAAATTCCTCCTTGTGCCCCCGACTTTGACTTGCAGCAGCAAAACTGAAATTCACCCTTCACAAAATCCTTTCCCAAGTTATATGGGAAAATTGGTTCAAACTCAGGCAAGAAGCTTCTGGGGAGCTGAGTCACCAGAGCCAAACAGGCTTGCAGGGGGCTCTCCACAGCCTGGTAAATGTGTTACGCGATGCTTTTAGGGGAAATGAAACATTTTGAGAATTACCTCAGTTTTAACACGTGCACAAGAGAGAACAGTCATTTTCCAACAGCAGCAAAATCTTCCTTCCTTCTGCACCTTTCCGCGGCTCCAAAGCCTGCCAAAGCTGAGCCTGCCTGCGGGGATGGCGGTGGGGTGACCCACGCAGACCCTGGCCCCTGCAAGGCACGGGACACCAGCAGGAGTTGCAGGGACTGGCAGCTGGCCTGGCCAGCTTCTGTCCCTGTCTGTGGCCACCGTGAGCAGAGGCTGGCAGCGGGCTCAGGGCACCGGCCACCAGCCGTGACACCGCTCCTCCAGCCTGCAGAAGAAAGGAACTGCCAGGCTGTGTTCCTCACCCAAGGAAAAGAGCGCGGAGGGGAGGAATCAGCCTTTCGGAAGCTGCTGCGGTGCCGGGGCAGGCAGAACCGGGCTCTGCCACCCCAGGCTGCCCTCCACCACCCCAGGAGAGCCCAGCGGGCAGAGGCTGAGCTGCGGTGGGCGAAGCCAGGTGCGAGCATCCCCCCCACCGAGGGCGCACCTTCTCCTGGGGCACCCACTGCACCTTCCCCGTCGGCAAAGCCTGGTGACATGGGCTGGAACCAGGGAGCCCAAAGCTGCAGCCGCCCCAGCCAAAGCCACAAGCTCTACCACGTGTAAGCTCACACATGCTGCAGGGGCACCCCTGCCCGGTCCAGCCCCCCGAGCACAGAGCAAACCCTGAAGGGAAACAGTACCTGCAGAGAAAAAACCTTACATGGGTCCTGCCGTAGTCTGCAAAGGCTGACCTGATAGGAACGTTGCATTTCTGGCACACAGGTACTTGGATGCAGCATCTTCCAGACTAGAGATTGTAGAGTTTATAAATTGGGATAAACCTCCAAGATTTTGTTCAAAGCAGAGCCGGTATCTATGAGCCACCTACACAACATACTTCTACTACAGAGAAATAATTTGCTTTCCTGGGGGACGCTCCTAGAATGCAGATGGGTTTACTTTTGGTACCTGTGTGCTCAGATCAAACACACTGCTGTGAGATTTCTGTTTATTTAGACTAGCACCATTCAGAAGCTGTGCTGTAGCTAAATCATCTGCGTTGTGAGCCAAGGTCCAATGCGAATTGCAAATAAACTCTTGTCTGCAGGGCTACTCCAGCAAGGGATTTAAAAAGAAAGGCTTTCACTAGAGAATACAAAGCAGTAGTTAATTGATTTTGATTATACCTGGAGAGGCAGGGGTGATCTCCTCACTGGAAATCAACAGCACATTGAAAATTGGTCCAGCTGAGGGGCCTTAGCAGAAGAGAAGAAATAAAATACTAATCAGATCAGTCCTTTGCAATTCAGAACCACCACATAGTTCCATCCCACAGACCTCCACCCCATTATGTCCTCTGCCCCTCAGGACCCCCCAGCACTCCACAGCCACATCCCGCTGGGGCATCCCCCGAGGTGGGGCATCCCCTGAGCTGCTGTCAGCCCAGTCAGGGTCCCTGCACTGGCTCCCATCGCCCTCACTGGATCTGTGCCCGGGCTCAGTGCGCTCCACTCCTGGGAGGGATGAGCAGAAATCCAGAAAAATGCAAAGAGGACAGAGGCACCCAAGAAGGTCCATATCCAAGCCTCTCCCCTACCGGTGGGTCTGCCCTCTCACTAGTCCTCAGTTCATTGCAAAATGCCTAAAAACGTGCCTTCATGTTTCATTTTAAAAACCCAGTCACCTTGAGGAAGGGGTACAGTGGTGCTGCACCCCTCTCCGTGCCTGCTGCACAGGGCATCCTGGGGAGCATGGTGGGAGCAGCACCCCCAGCTGGGGCTGTGTGCCGGCAGCTGCCCCAGCAGCATCTCTGGTCACTGTGGGAGGGCACGGGGCAGGAGGAAAAGCATCAGCCTCAGGCTTGCTGCTGCAGAACCTCCGGAGAGCCATGGCTGCACAGTGCACCCCTCCCCCTCCGAGCCCTGCAGCCCAGCGACAGCAGGTCCTCAAGGTGCAACGTTATGGCCTGAGATGGAAAACGCTTCATCAGTTTTATGAGCCGCTTCCCACGGTAATCCTCCCTTTTGTCTCTTCAGAGCCAAAATACCAAGCCCTGCCCAGAATAGCAAACCACAGGCCCAGCAAGCCTCCGCTCTGCGTGCTCAGATTAAACGCTGTTTGTTATTCTAACCAGGACATAATGCAGGGCAAGGAGTGCGGCCGAAAAACAAATTTTCTGGAGCTTCCACTGGGCACAGTCATAGCACAGGGCACGGAGAAGGAAAGGTGGCTCTGGGCACTTCTCCCTCCTCCGTCGGCCAAAGGCAGGAAGAAGGAAACGTCCGGCCACGCACAGGGAAACCTCCATCCTCGCCTTGTAATTGCCATCAAGTGTGTTTTCTGGAAATTTATTTCCACGTTGGGTGTGCATGATTAACTGTAGCTAATTAGGAGCCATTCTCCCGAATGCTTCCACAAAACAAATGTCCCCACATTTAGGGTGTGGCCCACAGGCAACACGTCTGTACGGAGATGCTCCCTCACAGTGTAACAGCCCAAGTGCTGCCTAACCCACGCCTTTGACACGGCCCGGACACCACATCAGGTGGGTGCACACAACTGCTGAAACCATTTTAAGGATTTAGGCGGTCAGCCCCTGAAAACCATCACAGCCCTACCTGCCTACACAGGCAGCCACAGCCCCATCCCGCAGCTGGTTTCTGCCTCCTGGCCGGGTCACCACCACTCCTGGTGCTCACCTTGTGCCCCTTCCAGAGATCTCAACCGTATTTTCATTCTTTTAAAAAATTTTTTTAAACCCATTTATTTGGGTTTCCACCGATTTCATTTTGCACTTCACTTTTACGTTTGCTCTCACCTCTTTTGTCTCGTAAGACACCTGCTCTTGAAAGCAGGTAGCAGTGCCCATCACACCCCCTGCTTCTGGGGAGGACACAAGGACAAGGTCCTGACCTGCTGCAGTTCCCACGGCCCTGCTCACTATGTGACCCCAGCTGTCCTCACCAAATTCCAGCCTGGGCAGGTGCCTTCTGCCAGGCTGGACCTCACATGCCACATCCACCGTGCCGATCCCAGGCCCCTCACCATCAAACCGCCACCACGTGCTGCCGGCACCGCGTGGCTGCACTTGGGACGAGGCTGAATGCACACAGCACAAGTGCCCGCCGCGGTGCTTGGACCCCCAGCACTCACGCAGGGATGCAGCAGCAGCGTGGTTCAGATCATCTTGTGGTAACGATGACACCGGTCATTGCTGCCATCCACACTTCCCTTGCTCATCACAATGTTTCCAGTTACCATCACCGCTTCCAGCCTGGGAATGCATGGGGAGATGCTCCGGATCTCTCAGGAGGAGCCAGGTGCCGTCCTCATCACCTGGCTGCGGTGGGCAGCTGCTCGGCACTTCTGTCCCTCTAGGCGGCCTGATCTTAAAAGCATGATATCACCTTCACCCTTAGAAACCTGTTGGCAATATCTGGCAATAGTAAGAGGAAAAAGTTGTATGGTGAAAGGGTAAACACTAAATCAATTTTGAGACGTGGATGTAAAAAACTTTATCCAAATATTGAAGATCATGGGATTTGAGGCATTCAGATCGCTTAGCAAGGTCCAGACATCTGAATAACGCTGGTCTCCCTCATTTGGAAATCAGGTTTGTGGGTACTTTCAGCTTGGTTTGTGGGTGTGTTTTCCCAGTCACTAAATCATGTTCTTGCTTTAATAAAATGGGAGCTTAGTAACTTCTGAAACAAAACAACTTTCCACACCACCACACGTATTTAGCAATGACAGAGAAACAGCAGCATTGATAAAACAGCTGCCTGCCAAAGCGACAGCCACCAGGTAACACACATTTGTCACAGGTAAGACAGATTGCTGGATGCAAAGGAGTTTTAATAATCAAACTTACTTTCTGCCCGCACACACTGAGTGCTCGGATTGTGCACATGGGTTGAGGGAAAGACAATTTCCACATTCAGAGGTTTTCAACCAGAAACCCTGTTGCTCCAGTATTTATTTTGCAAGCATATGGATTAAAAGCAAGGCATCTCAATGTCTGAGAATTTTAGTTAATTTAAATCTTAAGCTAAACATAATGTGACAGCCTCTCTTTTGAATAGGGTAATATTTCTCACTGCCAATTACTATTTCATAGACTTAAACATCACCCCAAAGATATGCTGGATCTATAAATATGTTTGACATGTTTTTCTAATTTCACTGGTATGCTAAAACTTCATTTAAGCCTGCAAAAGCCATTCAAAACAGCCTTGTTTAAGTTTCTATAAACTAAATTTTGTAAAAAAATATTTCTAGGAAACCTTTTCTCAGGCAGATCCTCTATTTATTTGTGATCGCACACACCAAACTGGAGGCCCTGGAGAAGGATGAGTGCCAGGAAGGACTGCCCACACGGAGCCCACCAAGGGCTGGGATTTGGTAGCAGAAGCCACCGATGCTGAGAGAGAACGTGAACCCCTCGCTGCTCCGCTCACCTCTCGCTCAGGAACAAGCTCCCTGCCCTGCCTCACTAGACAACAAGTGCTAAACAAAATAAAAACATCTTGATTTTGTTCTGTCTGCGAGGCTGGAGTCGTGCCTTGAAAGCTCCAGTTTCCCACAGAGCAGCTGCAGGCACTGCAAAGAGAGACGGAGAACAGGCTCCTCGCTGCGGGGTGTCCCCTGGCCCTGGGCTGGCGCGAGGAGCAGGACAGGCTGTCACCCTGCTCTGCCCACAGCCCCGTGGCACTGGGAGGTGCGGCGCAGGCAGCACGGCCGTGCCGTCCAACCGCTTGGAGATGATGCGATGAGCTCTGGTGCCTCGCACCTACCACCCCATACTTGTGAGCCGCTGCCACGCGGCTGCCCCTCGCCTGGAAATGGGGCTTGTCGGGTCTGTCAACGCGGCAACCTGATGGGCACATTTGCTGACAAACGGTTTCCTTCGCAGCCGTCCCCCACAGCCGGCAGGACCCAGCTCCTCCTGCCGCCACGACACCCTGGCCGTGGGCTCCCACCGGAGCCAGGCTGCGGCGAGGGCAGAGCAGGCCCCGGCACCACGCAGGTCTCCTGACCGGCGGCATCTTGTAAGAAATCTTTGAGGAACAGGATGACATTTCCATGAGAAAAACTATCATCTCTCAGCAGCAAATGAATCTATGAAACATCTTCAGCTTTACAGCTATTTACTATTACTTGTGAGTCACTTGCTTTCCAGTCAGTGAGAGCTTCACTGAAATACATACCCTCCGTTCAGCTGCCGTTATGAATGGCACCAAATAAAGCTGTCAAGCATTTTTTCCAGCAGCACTAAAAAAATAAAAATCACACACACACAAAAAAAACCCACAAATCCATACTGGATACAGTGGTGCTGTTGCTGAAATACTGATGATTAACAAAGTTTTGTAAGAAACAGATGTAGGAAACACAGCTCACCACGAACAGCCCATCGGTTCACCCCCGTGGCATTTCTGCTGCCATACTCTGGTCTCCATCCTGCTGCTGTTATTGAAGCCCTTCACAGTGGCCTCGGGTGCTGGTGGAGCGTGGCTTCGTTTCGTGTTTGCTTTCTGGTCCATTCCTGCCACCGCCAGCCCCTCTTCTGCTGTTACCGCTCTCCTCGTGGAGACAGAGATCTCCCCACAAGGATGCTCGGGGACAGTTTCTGTGCTGGGACAGCTGTTCCAGCTGTGCTCTCCATACCAGAGAATCCAGTGGGTCGCCGCTCCCTCAGTGGCACTCACTTGACCCAGGGAAGAGATGACAGCCAGCTCTGTTACTTGAACCTCAGGTGAGCGTTCTCTTGTTCACCAGGCCGCTGGCTCTTCTGCTTGTACTTTGAACAGCCGTTCTGCTGTCGCTTGGTGGATGGTGGCCAGGAGAAGTCAAGCCACGGAGGATTGCAAAGGTGGCAACACATATCACACCGGGTATTTGATGGAGGAGATGAGCGTAGTGAGGGAGGGAAGGAGGCAGGGGAGGCAAGCACGGAAGGGACTCTCAGAGCAATAACCCTGTGAAGTTATTTTCTCATCAGCACGCGGGATACCTGAGCACGGATGGGTTGCTTCTGTTCAGGCTGGTGCAAAAGAGATTTGCTAAAGAATTTGCTTACTATACTCCAAGAGAAAACTGACTTCTTGGACCAGCTTCCAGATGGCTCAAAGGAGCTTCCACAAGAAGTTGGGGGCAAACCCCAATCTTTTAAGTCCTCTCTTCATGCCATGCATGGGCACAGCTAGCTGCCAGGGCCAGGGCTGGGCTCACCTCTCCCAGTCCCACCCGGTCAAGCAAAGCCCCCCGGCCAGTGCAGCCCAGGGCACAGCCCCTGGCACCTCCTGCCTCTCTCCAGAGAGCTTTCTCACTGCACCAGATGGACCTTCTCGGTGCGTTCATTCACTTGCAGGGAGCAGACTATGCTATGAAAAACAGATCATACCCAGGTGGCTGGGGGAAAAATCAAATCTATGCAACCTTATAGCACTGATGTTTGCCATATTGACAAGGAAATAAATCCACATGCACGCGCGACTCTGCCCCCAGAGGTGACGGCATACCTCCTGCTCGGATCACAGTATCATCCCACTTGGACAGGTCAGAGACGTGATTCACGTGATGCCAAGCTGGGGGCTTTGCCCCAGCTCAGCTTTGTCTTACTACTGACACACAACAGCATCCCCCCACCTTCCTCACCGGTACCAAAGCACCAGATTTTGGCAGGAGCCAGAGGTGTGGATATAGGTCCGGGAACGCAGACAACATCCTCTGTGAGCAGACAGTGTCCCCAGAGCGGCGCACTCCGAATGCCTGTTAGGTGAAGGCAGCACGAGGAAGGTTGGAATGAGCCACTGCAGCTCCATTTGCTTCTCGCAGCACCCACAGGAATGACACCCGTGGCCCTGGCAGCTTTGAAGGGTTTAAATTACTCATGGCAGAAACAACCTGCTCTGGTTTCAACTCTGACCCATGCCCAGCTACTCTAATTTGGCCTTTTTTCTGTAATTTTTAGTAATTTGTATTACGATTTGCACTGTCTGCAGCAATGAAAGCACAATGCACCTCTTCTGATGCCTGAGAGGATGTCTGACACGTAAAAGCCATAATTATCACTGCTCATCACTGGGGCCCTGCCAGCCCCCTGAAATGCAGATCCTTGGGAGTGATAGGATGCATTTTCTCCCCTGTGTTTTCTCCTTCCTCCCGAGCAGTTGCTGTTGCACAAGGGCAGCGGAAGCCTCACCAGCAATACCTGCTGCTGTCAGCCACGCTCGCCCATAGCAGAGAGCAGACGGGAAATCCCCCGGGTCATTCTTCAGCACTCCTGCCACATTTCAGGATCCACTGAAACCGCTTCAGCTGCAATTGGGGTCTTTCTTTTATTTCGGAAGAGCACAGGAGGGAGAGCAGAGGGCTCCAGTCACAGAGAGCAAATATTTCCAGCAGATAAATTTTAAATTCGCTGTCAATAGTATCAGCAGGCAGCAGTGCCAGAGCACAAAAGCAGAGCTCATTTCAGTATCACAGAGAACTGGTTTCAAGGACCTACCAAAGGACTGATTATCACAGCAAAAACTAATACAACATCTAAAAACCCAGTGAACCAACTTGAACAATAAATGTTAATTACTTATGGGGCAGACATTGAAGTTCTGTGAGAAAAAATCACAGTTAAATGTCCATAAATACTCTGGGAATTGTTTGCTCAGCTGTAATCTGGAGATGCATTAAGTATTTAATGACATAATTATTTGAAAAAGATTTTGAAAGGCTTTGTGAAGATTTATCACATAATCAGGGATCACAGCGGTCAGAGGAGGGTTCTGTGCCATTTGGGGCAAACACTATCTTTAACGAAGCTGCTTTATGACTGCAGCGCTCTCCATTGCTGACACGGAAGGGCTTCCCTCGCAGCCCGTGCCGGTGACCAAACCCCCCAGGACAAGGAAACATCTTCTTTTCCCTCTCAAGTGCCCGGGCCGCGCAATGACTGCCCAAACGCCTGTCACCACAGCAGAGATGCTGCAGGTTACCTGGCTGGCTGCAGCAGCGGGGAAGCCCTACTCGCCCTTGCCTGGGGCAGCTGGTGGTCCCGGAGCCCTCTGCACAGCACCACCACTGTGGGGACTCCGGGCACCCCTGCAGCCCCCCAAACCATCCCAGCGTGATTTGTTTCCACACCTCCCCAGCAGTGCCAAAGCAGCAGGCAGTTAGAAATGTGGCCAACAACGCAACTGCCTGCAAGGGACCGGCCCCGGGCACACGTCTGTGCTCGCACACAGACACGGGATTACCCTGGCAGGAGAAACTCCTGAAGGCTTTGCCATGGATGCCCTGCTTCCAAGTCACTTCAGCTGTGTAAAGCAGTGGCATAAAGCACCCCTTTACATAAAAAAACCCAACAACTTGCCTTGCATTTACCCATCTTCATACAGCTACTAAACCTCATCCTTCAAACAAAGGCAAGGCAGAGCGGATGCTGGCGGGAGCAGTACTCAAGATCTGGTGAAAATGGCAATGGGTTGGTTTTAGAGGCACTGTTTGCCTATTAGCATTTCAGAAGTGATCTCTATCTGGCTGCACAGAGTATCAAAACAATGATTTAAAAATCATTTACAATAGCTCAGTTATTGACAGAGGCTTTCCTTCAGAAGGCCACTGAAGGGTGGCCAGCATGCACCTGCAAGGAGCAACAGCGACACGAGCGCTGGCAGGGACTGAGGCCCCATCCTGAACCCCACTTGCTGCAACCGCGTTCCACATGCGTTAACGCAAAGCTCCGCTACAGCCCCATAACCCAGGCCGAGCCTTGGAATTCTGCCTCTGGCTTAGCGCAGAACTGTACAAGTGATTTATAATTATGGAGTAAATCAAGAGCCTTACACAGCTGTTCATCTGAAGCCAACACACGTGCAAACACAGTTGGCAGCAAGAGAAATCACAAGGTAAAATTAAGAAACCAATTGTCAATTAGGAGCTCGTTTAATCTCACACTCCAACTTGAAAGAAAAGATTCCTCAGGGCCCTTCTGGGTGTGTGTGCTCATATGTGCCTATAAATAGTATTGCTCACTGAAATGGTAGCTCTATTCATTTGTTATTATAGTAAAGCAAGTAGACTGTGCTGTAGCTGGAGACCTTTGCATTTATCCAATGCTCACCTTGACCATCACTTTCTTCCTACCGCCTGAAAATTTAATTTCACTTAACAACTCCCTGATTTTTTTTTCCGTTTTGTTTTGTGTTTTAGTTTTCCTCACGTATCTGCCTTCACACAATTCTGTGCAAAGAACTTTTCCTGTTAGCAGTGTTGCCAATAACAGACTATTATTTACTGGAAATGTCAACTTTTAAATCTGCCAGTGATAAAAAACTGTGGCACAAATGAAGGATGCAGAGATTTCCCCAGGAAGACTCAAATCTGTATCTTGTATCAAGGGATGCCCTAAAGAGAGAGATTTCAAACTCATTTGAAGCATTTCCCCTGTCTGCAGTGACTTCCAGCTGTGCAAATACCCTGGAAAGGGAGCAGCAGCAAGACTTGATATGGTCTTTGAGCTGCAGGATCAATTCAGGATGTAATTTTCTATTTGAATAGGCTGGGCAAATTGTTAATAATTGTTAATGTATGTTAATTGTTAATAATTGTTACTAATACCTGAACATGAGGAGCCATTGATGGAAACCTCACATGCTCCACATAAGCCAGCAGCCCTTGCCATCAAGTTCCCAGCAGCTCCCATTTAGAACACGATGTGCTCATTAGCAAAGCATTTTGCTGTACCCAAAACGGGGCTGAGTTATGGAAACAGAGTCATTGGGCAAAACTGGGCTTTACGTAAAGCCTGTTTTGGGGGTGGGGGTGGTAAAGGGAAACAGACAGCAAAACATTTGGAACTTGTTGGCAGCAGAGATGAGAAGGTATCCAAATACTCACCTAAACGTATCATTGCAATAATTTAAAGAATTATGAACTGCCCCAGAGCTGGATCGCTTCAGCAGCAGCGGCACCATTCCCAGCACTACCCCAGTGATGCTATCCCGGCTCTGCATGCACGGAGGAACAGGCAGAACAAATAACACCAGAAAATAAACACATTCCTTTTGCGATGCATCAACCACAACTTTCACACTTCAATCTTCCCCCTGAAAAGATGGCAGCTTTCAGCTCAGCCACCCCATTCTCACACAAATCTGTACTTTTCTTAAGAGAAATTACAAGGTTGGTAGAAAACCTGATAATGCCCGTGCAACTAGTTGTGGCACAAGATCATCTTTTAGGCAGCACTTGCCCTCTCAGGCTCACTAAGCGACTGCTCATCCCCAAAACCACCAGAGCGCTCCTGCCTGCGCACTGGGTTTCAAGCGCAGCATTGCAAACACTTTCCCAACAAGAGGCCTATTCAGCATTGATGGGTACGCAGCCGAGGCGGCGCGCGGTGACATGGCTGCTGCGTCAGAGGCTGGAAATGATAAATGATGCTCCCAGAGGGTTTCAGAGAAGCTGCGGGCATCCTGGGGAGATTCCTCCAGAGCCCAAGCGGATTCAGCGTTTCCAGGGGAGAGGGAGCAGGGCTGCTTCCCTTGCTCACTGCAGGGCAGGGGTGTGATGCCCAGCAGAGCAACAGGGACGGGCGAGACATGGCAGCGAGCGCAGCTGCCCTCCTGTCCCTGTCCCTCAGCAACCCGGGCTACGCCAGCAGCCAAAGGCAAGGCTGGGGAGCGTGCCTGAGCCGGAGGTGTATTTGCATGTGTTTCTGCCTCATGGCTGTCATATAGGCTCCAAAAGCTTCAGGGAGTTATTAAAAAGGTCCAACTTTGACAAATAAATCAGGCTTTTTTAAAAAAAAAATTCCCTTTACACACACCTTTTGAGCTGGTTTGGAAGGAGGCTGGGTTTCAAGGTTTCATTTTGCTGAGCTGTATTCTAGCAGGCACAAAATAATCCAATGAAAATCAAGCATTTTTTAATAGATGCACGGAAAGGTCACCTTCCAGAAACCAGGATGTGGCCAAATCTGGTTGTCCATCAGAGCCCAAACACACGGCGCAGACACAGGCTGTGACTTGCCAAACCATAGGCTGAAATCAGTAACAGCTTTCTGCAAACAGAACGGCAAACACACCAAGGAGGCAGTACTCGGGAGCTTGCTAAACCCAGACAACAATCCCATCATCGTGCCTCAGTACCCCATTACCCGCCGCGATCCAGACGTGGAACCACGCCAACGGCTTTGCTGCAATGGCGAGACCCCCAGCACAGCTGCCGGGACAGGTGGCACCGGGCTGCAGCCGCCCCCACGGCTGCCCTGCCACAAACCAGCCCCACAGCGGCTGGTCCGAACCCCCCAGCGCCACAGCAGCCCCACTCCCGAAGGAGCCGCTGGCAGCACCTTCCAGCCTTGCTTGTTCCAGGCGAGCCGGCACGTCAGCCACGCTGCACCCGTGTCCTGGTGCCGGTGCCGGGGGGGCTTTGCGCAGGGCAGAGGCAGACCCGGGTCTGCCACACCAGCTAGTGGATGGCACTGTGAGTGCAAAGCAGCACATGTTAAATGGAGACAAAAAACCCGCTTGGGTTTGTGGTGGAGAGGTCAACAGAAGCCCAGAGATGGTTCTTACTCCTCTATGACCCCAACACACATCTAAAATAACAGAATTCGGGGGGGGGGAGGAAATCAGACTTGCAGGATCATCTCACAATGGAGTCTTTTGCTCATCAAAGGCAATATCCTGTAATTATGTATGATACTGTATTTTATCTGATCATTAAAATAATTGATTTAAAGCCATCTATACCAGAAAGTTAATTTTTCTTAAGGAAAGGAACACTGCCTTATAGTGTTTTCTCTGAATAGTAAGTTTTGACAAATAAAACGGTTAAAGAAAGTGAAATCTTAAATTCTGCTTATTGCAAGCAGGAGACTGCACTCATTAGTTTCATTCAATTTATTACACTGTCCCGCTCTCAATGGCAGGATGGAAATCCCAGCCAGGCATCCCCCCCAGCAGAGGGGTCGGGATCTGCTCCAACCCTCCCCGGCCCCCTCCCATCCAAACTCACCGTGTCTCCAGCGCCCATGGAGATCCTGCTGTAGCTTCTTCAGAAGGCAGAGTGCTGTGGACTCTAACACCTCTGTCCCCACACTGCTCCCAAGGAACAGCAAAGCCAGTGTGAAGACCTCTCCAGAATCCCGCCCGTGCCTGCGGAGCCCTTGCTCCCTCAGCATCCTTCCCAAGCCAAGCTCTAAGGCGCTGGCGGGGGTGAGGGCCGTGATTCGTGCTTGGTGCTATTTGTCCTCTCCAGGCTTTGCTCCTTGAGTAAAGGAGAGCGTGTGCCCTCTGAATTCCTCCTTCCCAGCTGTCCTTCCCAACGTGCAGCCCCCAGCTGCCACTGCACCCTCGCAGGAGGAAGGGGCAGAAGCTTTACACTTGACCCAGACACTTCATTACGTGAAAACAAACACAAGAAAAATATAAAAACAGTAAAGCCGACACAGCCTTGGAAACGGTTTCCTTAGAGTCCCTGTATCTACTGAACACGGCCAGGAACACATTCCCACCGCGGAGAAGCAGCTACCAACAGGGCTGCCCTGGTCAGCTGCTGCCTCAGCCCACGCGACCCATGGCAGCCCATCTGAAGGCGCAGGGATTTGCTCCATCCCACCTCCGTGGGTGCCCCGAGGCCACGGGCGATGGCCTGGTGTGTGGCCGCAGATGCAGTTTGCAGGTTTGGCACCCCGCGTCGTACAGTGCACCGCAGGCACCAGCCGAACGGCAGCTCCAAATGCCAACAATCAATAAAAATATAAACACCTGAGGCTTATGTTTGCAGAAAATAAAGTAGATGCATATAGGAAATAAACATTTTGGGGTTTATTTTAACTGAAAGCCCAACACAGACCCAAGATAGCAGTGAACCGAGTGACCTGCAAATGTCCACGGAAAGGTTTCTATTCAAAATATTTGCAAGATTAAAATGTTAGGAAAGTTAATATCTCCTCGCATTCTGCCCAGGCTGACAGGGAGGAAATCCTTCGAAATGCACGCCAGGAGGGACCAAGTTCTGGCTTTCTGCTTGCAGAAATAATTACTTGATTGAATGAATGGAAGGAAAAGAGTAATTTTCAAAGTCGTTGGCTTTTTATACATTAAGGAGTATAGCTTCAAGGGCAACACTTTTCCTTGCATTCTTCAAGCATCAGGGGACGTATTCTGCACTCACCATGACAGTCAGGACTGCACCGCTGCTGCCCGGCACCTCCTTGACTCCAAGAGCAGTTCCTCTGCTTGCTCTGCTCCAGAGGGTTAGGAAATCCCTTGCCAGCCCCCAGATGCCTGGGACAACACTCACAGCACCAGCCTTTTCTGCACTAATACAGAATGCATACTTCATGTTTCATCGGTTTTTATTCATCTTCTGTATTGATTTTTTTTAAAGTACTTTCTAGCCCATGTTTAATAAATTGGACTATTTCTCCTTATTGTGTGTTGAAATACCTTTTCATTTTGCATCAGTAGCTGTCATTAACTACAAATTTCACTCTGCCAGGGGCCCCTGGTTCCAAAGCTACACAGGAAGCATCTGCTACTGATACAACACATTTATAGCCCACGTACTGTATGAAAAAGGAAAGCTCCCAGACAGCTAAATATCACAGGATCCCAATTTTCCCTGATGATCTGGCATAGCTAAGGATGTCATGCAGTACACGGCTTCAGGCTGACCTTTAGCAAGCTGGCTATCATGCACTGAATCAGCTGCCAAGGGCTGCCAGCCTTACAGCTCCATACTTAAACGTGTAATGATGCTTTAAAGCCAAGACAGTATCCTGCGCTTCCAGACACCTGCAGCTGCCCAGAGGATGGTTTGCGACTTGCCCCAAGCCATCGCGCAGCAAGGCTGCTCCGTCACAACTGGGGTAACCTAACCGCAGTGAAACAGAATGGGCACCTCCTCGAGCTTTGTTAGAGGTATAGTCACATTCCTCTCCACAGCTAGATCTCCTGTTTCAGGTTCTAACAGTACTGACAAGAGGGTTTTTGAGGCTATCTTCTGTGTACGACAGTGGATATCATGACCATACTACAGAAAATGAAGTGCTGCTAACACGTATAATTAAAACATAACAACAAAAGACTCCAAGGGATGCTCAGCAGCTGATGCAAACCACTCTACATGAATTTCATCAACCATGACGCACACAAAGATTTTAATTCTTCTTTGGCTAACTGCACAAAACTTAAAATCTGTCTTGTATTAATTGCTATGATCAAAAGGCAGACCTAAAAGCAGAAGTCAATAATTACTCTTTCAAAAGGTTTGCTTTTAGTAAAAAACAAACAAAATCAGCTTCCCATTTTTCCTCTGTATCTACTTACCTCAATGGAGCTGTTAGTTTACATTTGCCACAGATTTAGCTTGTTCTAAACAGAAATATTGCTGGGAACCACAGTTTGAGGATGAATATTTTGGAAAGCAAAATGTCCAGTGCCAATTACAGCTATAGTCTAAAGTCAAAAGACACGCAATACTCCATCTTAGATTTTGTACTTTCTTTGCAAAGTCCCCAGTGAAAGGCTATGGCCAAAGCTTCAGGGCTCAGTAAGAACACCTTTGAATATTTTGTATGGTATGTCTTTTGCTTCCAAGCTGTATTTTTAAAAACTTACCCTGTTGTTCAGGTTTACTTTAATTTTCTTGCATTATATCATTACAAAACTACATCACCTTCTAAGACAGACAAGAATTTTTAATATCAGTATTTATTTTAAAGCCAGAATACTTAATGTGCGACGACCTTCCAATTTCTTTCAAATTTAATTACTTTAAACTGGAATAGTGACACACACTAATCAGTTTACATGGACATTGAAAAAAAGCCAGCATATTTCTGTACAACAGAAGTCCACCCTGTCCCTCAGCTCCCCCCACAGCTCTCCCCCCAGCCAAGCCAATAACCAGAGCATCAGCACCTGCCAGACCCCAAGCAAAACACTGTCCTGCAATTACTTCCAAGAGGGCAGAGCAAGCTTCTATGGGATGCGAGCAGTAACAGCAGCAACGTGCAGACCCTCATCCCTCCGTGGCAAGGCTGGGGCTCTGGCACTTTATGCCCAACCCTAAAGTTAAATGGCCCACAGTGCCGTAAACAAAACACCTCAGCACACCGATCTGGCTATTTTAAGGCAGTATGAATGATAGTTGTGTGAAAATTCAGCATTTTATTAAGTACCCAGATACACTGAAAATGAAAAAACTAACAAGTATTTTCTCAGTCTTAAGCCTTCCGCACAGTTTTAGGCTTCACATCACTGCAGGGTTACCTCTTCTTCCGCTTACTCTTGGGAAGCAGTTGATCGTTTCCTGACATTTGGAGCTGACGTGACTTACTTTTGTTAACTCTCAGACCCAGAAAACTGCTGCTGAAAAAAAGAGAAAAGACAAAACAGGGTTCTGAAAATACTCCAAACACAGCAAATACCGAAGGCTGTATTAAAGTGCTGTAAGCAGCACGCAGGCGCACACACAGGTATGTGTTACTGATGATGGTGAAGAGAAATACTGCTCTGCTGTGTTCGAAGCAGGTGACAGCACCCACAAACCACCCCATTCACCCTGAGCCTGCAGGGACAGGGGAGTCACGGTGCCTCTCTTCCTGTCACCAGACACCAGTTTGGAAGAGGAAGGAGCAGCAGCAACCTTTCAAATTCCTTGTCCATAAATGAGAAGAGCCCCTGAGGCTGAAGAAACCATGATTACATTAAATCATAAAAGGTCGACTTGAAACGAAGTCATCCTTGGTGGCACAGCCACCAAGCAAAAGGACAAGTGGCTTTGGCCATGGTTACCCAAGAAGGAAAGCACATGGGACTCCCATCCCTAAACAGGCTCTTTGCCAGACGCTCTTCTTGTTTATGGACAAAGAATTTTCCACTGGAAACTCAAAGAAGTGTTTTCTTTTTAGTCACAGAGTTAATTTTAAAGAAAAAGTTAAACTAGCCATAGTTAAATTAGCCAGCTAATTTCCATCATTCAGCCTCAGCACTTAAAGTTCCACATGGTGTTGACATGAAGGATACCATTCATCCATCAATAGCCATTACTAATTAAACACTCCTTATAAATACACTTTTTTTTAAATATACCATTTTTTAGGATGAATCCATCCTGCACGGACTATTCTTGTGGCTTAAATTGGGAATTCACAACTGAAAATAACAATGGAAAACTCTCAAAAGCCAGTCCACGTCTCTGTTGACTGCCACAAGATATATACTAAAAGAGATTAAAAAGAACAACTTGTATTTCAGAGCTCAGTTCAGCACCATGATAGAAACTGAGCTCCTGCATCTGTGTGAGTGTTAACCATGTCGAGGAAGATCAGCACGAATCCCAGCACAACCAGTTTAATCTGTACCTCTGAAGATGCAGCGTTATTAACTGCACATATGCAGAGAGCACAGACTATGCATACGCGTAACCCAGTCCGACTCTCCCCCAATCCTCAACACTACAAACCTTACCAGGGTGATTTCTACAACGTATGATGACAAAAGGCAAAGGCCCTTCCCTCCCAGCTGGTCCCTCCACTACCCTATTTCCATTCACTGCATTGGTTCAGTAGAGAGGATCACTCATGTTAACCTAGAAGCAGTAGATTTTTAAAAGTTTGTGAAATTAGACGTTAACAAAGCCTCTTTCTATATGTCACCTTTTTCTCTTGTTGCAGTTCACAATTTTGCATTATTTAATGCAAAATTCAATGCAAACGCTAAGGCTGGGTTTTGTGAAACCAGAGTACAGTAACACATTGCCAAAGACAGTCCTGCGCCAAGCCAACACACACAGGCTAACTGATCGAAGGATTCCCAAGGGGATACACAGATGTTTTAAGAGTGCCATGATACAATTTCCCCCCCCCTTTAAATTAAGCTCTGAAGCAGCTATTTTCAACCCAATCCAAGGGAGCGGTTGTTCTTTATATCCACCATACCCCAGCCCTTGTGCGCGGGCCATACCCTCCATCCCAGGCCCGGGAGAACCTGCCTGTCCCCACGCAGCTCCGCAGCTGTGAGACAGAGCAGGTAACTAACCTCGGCGGTGAGGTGGCTACAAGCCTCTGAGGGATGACGCTGGAGAAACATGCTCTTTAGAGTAAGATGTGGAAGCAATACACTAACACTGCTCCTGAGCACGCTGCTTTGGTCGCTGATGGATAAGGGATGCCAAGCTGGAGGGATGGCTTGCCCCACGCAGCGCACTGCCTCTTCACCACCCCGGGCTGTCCCACCACAGGGCACTTTGCTAGCTCATGGGCACACAGCAGCCCTACAGCTCTCCAAGCCAGATGGAGCCTTTCAGCTGCACCCATCTGGTACCGAACAGACACGGCCTCGACACGGAGTTTCCTACGAGGAAGACTACCTCCCCGGCCCCAGCGGCTGGCCGTACCACTCCCAGGAGCCCCAGATGGTGAATGAACTGGTGAATAAAATTAACTCCTGATCGTGTGCAAAACACTTCCCAATGGTGAGACCAGTCTGGCAAAACAACTTAAGGGTTCTTCTCCAAAACTACCTGCATTAAATAAAGCTAAAAATACATAAAACATTTAATGTTTTGTTCCCTAAAAGTAATTGCTGCACTTGACCAGAGAAATTATTTAGCTATAAAGAACAGAAATACATACACAGACAAGGCTGTGAAAAAGGGGGCTTTCTTGCCAATTTTTATTTATTTGAGATCCTCTTGTCGGATACAATTAGCGCACCTTAGAGACCATCTAGTTCCAACCCCCTGGGCAGGGACACCTTCCACTAGACCAGGTTGCTCCAACCCCATCCAGCTCAGCCTTGAGCACTGCCAGGGATGGGGCATCCACAGCTGCCCTGCTCAACCTGTGCCAGGGTCTCAGAAGTTTGGAAGGTCTGAGCATCAACAAGCAGAGGAAGGTACTTGGTGGTACTTGGTACCTGCTGCAGAGAGACTGGTACTGCACAGTGAGTGACCAGGACGCTCATGTGCAAGGGGAAGGCATCAGCTGCAGAGCTGCATGGCAAGAAGCCACCGCAGCAAGGTGCTCTGCAAGTCAGGAAGCTTCTGGGAGCCCCCTGGCCTCCCATGCACATCTCCGTGTGCATTAAGGACATAAGACTGATTACTACAGGGGTTTTAAAATAGATTCAACTTTGGGTTACATTCATTTTAATTAGGGTAAGAACATTTTTGTACTCCTAGACTTTCATCCACTGGTTGCATGGCACAGTGCCACCAATATTAAAAACACAAAGTAAATGTACTTGACCTTCTCCAGAAATGTGCAAATGTTAGTACTCTGGTAAGTCAGATCCCTCCCTGTATCTTACGGTGCATTTTGGAATAATGAGGTTTGCTTGTCCAGGGACAAGAAGATCCAGACTACCTACTACACAGTCATTTATCTCCATCTCAGGTCAAGTCAGGTACAGACAGGTTGCAATGACATTTCTAGCACCCTACCTTACCTTAGGGATGAGGTGAACTTGTTTCTCACGGCACCAAGGTACACTCTGAGGTAGGCACGGATCTTGAATTACAGCAGTGCACAATTAATGACAGATTGTTCTTTTTGTTCTTTTTTTATTATTATTTTCTCCACAGCACAAAGTTATATAGGAAATATATCCACCAGGTATCATTTTTGAAATTTCATTAAAAGCTCTATGGAAAAGCTGCAGCTGTATTTAGGAGTGAATCTGAGCTACGACTGAACAGCAAAGTCACTATAAAAGCCTTTCACCAAACCCCACATTAACTTTCAGGCATTCGGACCTGATACAGGCCAAATAACTGACCCAAACCTGCAGTTAAGTTGGCATCATCGATGGCCTGTTTGACACCCACATCAGAGAACCCTGAGACTTTCAGTAAGTGCTCACCAAGAGGTTACAGAGAGCCTGAAATGCTGCCCCAATTTAACCAGATACAAAGCAATATGAACTGAAGTTGTCCCAATTATATGACTCCACAGTCATTTGTTACTTAACAGCTGAGAAAAGCAAGGAAACAAAAATGTTTTTGAAGGCTCAGAGAACATGAAATTGTGCTTAAGTAAGTTTCAGGAAAGGAATGAGGTCTCGCTAAAAATACACTCCAAACTGCCACTAAAATATCCCTACACTGCTCCATTTGTGCACTATTACAAATAAATTGCAAGGATGTCATATACAATTTCATTAAAAGCTTAAAAAAAAAAAAAGACTATTTATTCTAAATGCAGAATATGAATGTTTAGTGCTTCTTTATTAGATCAGTCACATAAACGTAAAAGCTCAACAAATCTCTGTTCCCACCAAAAAAGGTACAATATCCTGGTTCAGGACTTTGTCTGTTCACACGAGTTTCTCGCTGTCTGCAAACACCTCACTGCACCTCGAGAAGCTGTTACAGTCAGACCAACTTCAGCTTAACACCTGAACAGACAAGAAGCAGCTTTCAGAAACCAAAGCTATAGATTTCAGTTGAGACCCAGCCATGCCATCTCACTTTTGCCATTTTTTCATCCATGCAGGAAAAATAAAGGGTCAGCATGAGTTTTAAGCTTGTTTTACATTGTCTAATTCTTTCAGAGGCCCTCAGTCTGAAATTGTACAAACCCTGTAACTCTCCTACTAAGAACACTGGCAAATACTAGAAAGAAAAAGCTCACAAAATGGGTAGTGGAAAGATCCAGCCCAGCTTGTGCTGCCCTCACACAGCACCACAGAGACCACCATGGGTTACAGGCAGGAATACCGAACCGAGTTTTCCCACTGCAAGTCCCCTACCACGTGCCTGGCATCCATGCATCGTCTGGACACGCTGCAGAGGACACTAGGTCACTGTTCCTGCTGGGGAGTGAGGAGGGGAGTTAAAAAGCACAGCTCTTTCCCACTCCTAGGAATGTACTCCCTGAATGAAACAAATTAAAAATTACTTAGCTGCGCTTCCACCACCGAACAAAGAGCAGCCTGTTCCTATTTCTTTTCCACTGAAGCTTTAGCTTGAATTTAACCCTTCCAGAGACACAAGAAACCCCAAACCCAAACTGTGGAAAAGCATAAAATGGAGGATATTTTTTAGGAGGACTGAAAATCACATTTGACAAAAATGAGTCATTTACACAAAGTAAAATATTTCAGCTAACAAAATGATCCTGCTTTTAAGGATCATACTCTGAAGCGATTCTGGCTTATCTTTTAGCATGTAAAGCTAAGGGCAATAATAAGGATTTGCATCTAAAATACTAAGAAACCATAAAGAAATGTATTCTCCATTATGTCCATGACCCTTTTCCTTTAGTCTTGCCCTGCAGAGAGCCTCAGCAAGTTTCATAACTAGACCTGTCACCAACAGAGTGGGTACATACCTCAAAAGCGAGATTCTGTAGGGCAGCATTCAGTAACGTTTTGAAATGGTCAGTCCTCGTGCTCTAATATCAAATAATGTCATTTAGGATTTCCAGATATTACAAGATGTAAAAGCCTGAATACGTATTACTTAAAAGTATTCTCACCAGTACAAAATGAGCATTTGAGCCTAAGCTACACACAGACCATCACTACATCTTTCAAGTTTCAGCAAGAAACTTCAAACAGCTAGCAAAAAGGCATATCTAGTACAGGAAGTCCTGGCCATTAGCTACAGAGTTTTGTCCTACATGGAAAAACCTCACTTCTGATAATAGCCACCCACTGAATAACAGTTAATATACTTCAGAGGCAGGACAGCAACACAACACAAAGCCAATTATTTAGGCATCTGGAAGGCTGAACTATTAACATAGCATACAGCAAAGACAAGCAACATTCAAACTACCGATATTTCTAATGTCTCACTTTACAAAGAGCACCCGTTAGCAGTTGCGCCTTCCTCTGTTTTTGGCTTTTTGTTTGTTTTCAAGAATTTGGAAAATACGACTACCCTTGCAAGAAGAAATTACTTAGGACACAGAATGACGCAGAAATCTCATTTAGTTTAAGGCTAGCTTTACTGTTTTATATTCTGCCCATTTCTAGCTTTGATAACTACATTTTTTCCACAGCAGAATGGTAATTACCTTATGTTCAAAAGTGTATTAAAACCAAAGCCAAAACCTGGAGCTTCTTTGTCACTCGGTTCTCTTATTTTGCAAATATCCAATTATTAACTCTTATAACAATACAGTAAGAGAGATGATATCTTTCTGGTATAACTCAACTTTTATGAAGTCTCAGCTGGTTATGGGAACACACCATCTGCCTGCTCTTTGGTATGCTGGCCCGTGCCCTCCCATGCAAACCTGCCAAAGCAAAGCCTCATCTGACCTTCCATGCCACTCGACATCCCACAGGATACAGTTCTGTGATGAACAGGAAGAGTAACTTTCACCACAGTTGTAGATCTGCTTTACTTAACATTCCTTTGCACTTATCAACCTGGTCACACGCTATTAACACTCAAACCCTCCAAAGGACTGGGAGGTTTCCTAGGTGAAGGGAATTATCAAAGGCACAAATGATTTTGCTATGGATACATATTATAACTGATGTTAACATCCATTACTGCTAGGTAGAAATGCTCCAGTAACAAGTTCTAGTACTGTTTTCATTATTGACATTCCCATTCCTTCTTCCACTAAGGAACATGTTTTTCCAACTCAAGCAAGAAGCCACAGATGCCAAACCCGTAACTCACAGCATATTATCTCCTGTACTGCAGAAAAAAATTCTGCCAGCTGGCATCTCTGGAATGGATTTCAGGGAGCACAAAAAAAGAACAGCAAGTAATTTGATTGTACCATCACCAATATGAACTGCAAGTCACTATCTGCTGATAAAGAAACTAAAGTCCCCCATCTGCAAGTTTGGAGCTGGCGGTCTTCGAAGATACAGAAAATGCAACTGGGAAGGTAAAGACTCCTTGCCATTCACTTTTACAAAGTTCCTAAAAAAATACTTTTAAACAGGTTGTTTTAACATGTATGGTAGACTAGCTACTACCTACAAAATTAAAGCTAAAAGTTATAAATTAGAAGCCATATACTCCAGGCACTACACGGCCAATTAAAATCTCATCAGAAGTATGTTAAATACCCTACAGAAAGCACAGAATCCTCAAAACCTACATTTTTCCTCAATGAAACAGGCTGCAATGAATTCTTGCAGAAAATACTGAAGAAGTACACAGTTCCCCGTGGTAGTTACAGTTCTACCATTAAGTGCAAGTTTGTTCTAAAAAATATATACCTCTTGTTACCATTCTTCATGCTGGTACTGTTGCAGAACGATTCACCCCGTGGCTGTTACCTCTTGGCCTGCTCCTGAGCCCTCACACAAACAGAGCCACCATACTCACTGGGTACGGCCTCCAGCCCCACCACCACCAGAGCAGACACTAAACATACTCAGAACCTGAACTGATTGGGTCTGTTTTTATGCCAATGCCTGCACCCTGGTAAAGGTCACTAGCTTTAAAAGCAAAAGCACACAAGCTCATCACACCAGCCAGCACTGGACACCCTCACATCTTCATTCACATCAGGTGAAGTAATTTTAACAGGTACAGTTTGAGAAACTGGAAGTGGCTCCAGCCAGACATTTTTAGATTGCTATGAAGTCCTGGTTTGTCAGGATAAAGCAGGATGCTGCTACAGCAGCCACGGGAACACAGGCATTCATGTGGTGCTCCGCCACCAGCCTCATGAACTGCCTCTCCGCGCAGCGTACCACTGCAGACAGACAAGTTCTCCCTGCCAGGTTCCTTTTCCGAAGGCCAGCCAACAAAACTGCTTCTGGCAGTATATGCCACAGGCCATTCTTCCACATAATCAGAAAAACGTGTCTTTGACGTCTGCAGGAGCGGGCTGCAAACTAGGACCATGCGTGGCAATCAGTTAGCTGAGGGGGATGAGCTCAAGCTTGTCTAGACAACAATTAACATGATGAGGCATGTTTACAGAGCACAGGGGAGTGGGAGACGGATGGCGCCAAGGAAAGATAACACCTTGTTGTTAATTGCTGGCAGTTAACCACCAATCAGGGATTGCCTAGTATGCAAGGCTTAGCTTCAAGAACCAATCTGTTTAAAACGCGCAGCTTCTGAAAGTCTATAAAAACTCGTGCTTCTGTACAATAAATTGACATTTGCTTGCATCAAGCTGCGTCCCGTCTCTTCATTCGCCGCAAATTGGTGACCCCGACGTGATGCGTTTAAGGATCTAACGTGAAGGGCTCTCGAATCGCTTATCTGAGCGACATGCAGCGAATCCCGCAGAACTTTGAATGATCTGCTGAAAGGAAGCAGGAGCCGGCCAGAAATCCCTCCGGAGTTGAGAGGTGAGCTGTGGGAAATCTGTAATGGGGAATCAGGCTTCGTCCCCAGAAAGAGACGTATATGGACTCATGAAGGGTCTTCTAGTCAGATCAGGGAGTCCGTGCCTTAGTCCCCTCAAATGGTGACCCCTCTGGTGGTGTTCCGAAGCCTTGGAAGAATAAGGACGGGAAAAAGACAGCTCGTGGAAGAGGGCTGCGTTCCGGAGGAGACGGCTTGGCTGAACTTGCTGTCTGGACCAGGCGGACAACCTAAACCCCGAGGATAACACCTGTATTCATCGAGACAGGTGAGCAGCCAAGAAACTTTAGAGACTTTGAAAGAATGAAAGTGTGCACATACAGCAGCCAATTGTATGATGCTGCCGCGGAGGGGAACTCCGTGTCGGGAATGCATTTAGCATCTTGGTGGCAAATTCTGACTACTCTTTGCCAAGTGTGGACTAATTCTACTAACGGTGCTAAACCAGAGGAAGCTGTAAATTCCACCGACAGCACGACTCTTCTCAAGACACAGTCAGCGATGGCGATTCCGTCCACACCTCCTCTGCCCCCAAAGCTTCTGTCACTGACTGCAGCGACCCTCACAACACAGGACCAAGCACGGGAACAGGGCAACTCGGACAATGATTTTATTGACACTGATAAACCTTTTGATCCAGGTCCTATAGATCTGGAAAAGGAGCTAGACATTTCCACCACCCCCTCGTCTCTCCTGATGCACTGATTGTATTTTTGGGGAGGGTGAAAGGGAGTCTGAGGGACTGGTGGCAGGAATGCAAGTGGGAAACACTTCAGTGATGGGTTTTGGGAGTCGCTATGGCATGTTCAGTATTTTATCAGACAGATCAACCTCGAGAGTGGCAGCCTGTGCAATACGAGGCTGTTAAAGAGTTAAGCAAAGCAGTGCGGGAAGGGAGGATTCATAATGAGAGAACAACCAGGTATTGTGAAGGAGAACAGGAAAGATAAACACGGTTATCTAGTGTTTAATAGGTGTCTGCATGCTTGTAGAGATATATAGCTACGTAACTACATGAATGATTTCTGCCCTGAGCCTGGTGGAGCATACAGCTGCGGTTTGTGTCCGGGCTCAGAGATGTAAATAGGGGCTTCTCTGTTATGGTAAAGTATTTCTCTTTGCATAAAAAAGAGAGGGAATGAAGGGAATGACCCCAGAGGTATGTTCAGAGAAGGCATGCTATGTTTCGAACTTTTTGACTGAACCAGTTCTTGTTTGGTGTGCCCTTCCACCTATGTATAATGTTAATCCAAAAGATGATATTGTTTACACTTTGAATGTCGATAATTGTCTTTCTGTAGATGCTAATGTAGTAGGAGGCTATGATGGGAACGTGTCGCAGCGGTTCTTATCTTACCCAGAGTAACAGCAGGGAAAGCATTAAAGAGTTAAATCACCTTGTTTGGTAGGCAGTTAAGAATGTGAGTCAAAACTTCCACTGCTTTTTGTTGTTGGTTCAAGGACATGGCTGTGTGGATTTTGATGGTATGTGCTGAATGGATTTTAGGCGCCCCATTGCAGCAACATGTTATCAAAATCTGAGAAAATGTCAGCCTTTTTGGCATTCATTCAATCAATTGGCAGTATTGTTTGTTTGCTATTACCTTGGTTGCTGTCATGTTTGCAAGGGCCCTGCAGAACATGGCAAACCTGGTACTAGCTGTTCAAAAACAAAAAAGGGGAAATTGTATAATTGTACGGAACAGAGACAGTGGGTTATTTTGACATTGATAAAATGTCTCAGTTGGGTTTTTATTTGTTCTATTACTTATACATTGTTTTTACTTGTTCGGTTTCAAAGGTTCTTTTTGTGCAACAGGAAGGGGGAGATGCAGGAGCGGGCTGCAAACTAGGACCATGCATGGCAATCAGTTAGCTGAGGGGGATGAGCTCGAGCTTGTCTAGACAACAATTAACATGATGAGGCATGTTTACAGAGCACAGGGGAGTGGGAGACGGATGGCGCCAAGGAAAGATAACACCTTGTTGTTAATTGCTGGCAGTTAACCACCAATCAGGGATTGCCTAGTATGCAAGGCTTAGCTTCAAGAACCAATCTGTTTAAAACGCGCAGCTTCTGAAAGTCTATAAAAACTCGTGCTTCTGTACAATAAATTGACATTTGCTTGCATCAAGCTGCGTCCCGTCTCTTCATTCGCCGCAGACGTCCACCCACAAGCGCATGCAGGAATCAAGTCCTTCAACAGACTTTAACCTTCTCTATCCTCAGGGCTTCCAGCCCAGTCCTAACAAAGGAAGCACCTGTAATTTCCATTACAGTTTCGGTTGATTATTGTTCTTCCTAAATCTAACCTCCCCCAAAAAATAAAGCAGGTGTATTAATTCTACAATACTCATGTGCTATTTCCTCCCAAATCATCTAACAAAAGCCTGTGTTTCTCAATAGCTTCTTAGGCCAGTGTTCTGAATGTCATCACAGCTGCAGTTCTAGTTTCTTTGCTTGAGGCCCTAAAATTTACAGCTCACAAGCTTTTACAGTGCTGTTTCTTCCATTTTTTTTTGATCCAAACTGATTTTAACAAAAAGCCTGGAGACCTAACCAGGTGGATTCTTCCCATTCAAACAAAAAGTCAAGCAGACAAGCAACACAGATTGAATTACAATTTTAGAAAAATATACACATTTAACATCCTAACTCACGGCCGGTACAAAAGTACAATGAAGCTAAAGCATTTATTTAAAAAATGAAAAATATTCCATTGGATAGCCAGGAACAGCAATGCCATCCATTCCCTGCCAGGCAAACACCCGCTGGCCCCACGGAAGGAGCCACGTTGCTTGCTCCTGCAGCACATCCAGCTGCGGCCAGCCCTGGCCAGGCTAGCGAGGAGTCACAGCACAATCTTCCTCAGCAGGAGTCAGCACAGACATCACCAGCAAGGACCAAAGGAAACATGGCAAAAAGCACCTGTCTCGCAATCTACATGTAGCCTCAAAGTGTTAGTAGGCTGCGAGAAGTAAGAATGCTCAGAATGCGTTCAGGGGAAGCACTAGCAGCAACTGAGAACAACGGACACTACCAAGCTCATAAATGCAGTAAGATCCCAACTGCGGCCAAGAGGAAATCAAGACACTTCTAACCTCTTATGTCTCCATCCTCTTCGCCTCACTGCTGTCCAGCTGCTATCCCTCCCTACCCTGGTTTCCCCCCAAGTAAGTCAGAGACAGCTGCGGCACAGCAGCAGCTTCACGACATGCATACTGCCCGGGACAGAGATGCCCTGAACTGCTCCCCTGCAGCTGGCAGGGGCAGCTCTCAGCTGGCTGGGCTTCTCCGCTCACCTCCCACCCTGTCCAAACAGAAGATGCACTCAGAGGGACAGACACCTGTTTTTGCCATGTCTTGCTGGGCCTTTTCATGCCTCAAGCACCTAGTCAAGGCAACACAGGGAGCTGCAAGCTGCTGGCTCCCTCGCTCATGAGTCCTCCAGCTTTAGCAAACACAGTTCCACCTTTCCCATTTTGATCACAATTCCTTATGGATTGGCTTTTACTCAGAAGCCCAGTTCCCAGCAATACAACTCACTGAGAAATAGCGAGCTGAGAGTTAATGCTTCACAGGTAATGGATAACACCACAATGAGGTGGTTACCAAGGACTTTAGGTGATCCCTGATCTCGTGATCCCTGACCCTTGCTTGTCAGGGTCACGCATAAGTCTTGGAGCAGATCTAAAAACATCTGCGAAAGATAGCTGTGGCTGCTTGCTCTATGATACGTGGCAGCAGCACCAGAAGAGCAGCACCAGGGGAACAGAGACTAGCATCTGCAATACGCACAACCCAGAATATTTTACTTTACTGCCCATCTCAAGGAGTCACTTGCAGGTACTACAAAATAAAGTGCTTTGTGAGTGTCCTTCCAGCAAACACCGCTCACCTTCACAAAGTGATGCCTCCCACTACAAGAAAGGATCTATGATTACTTTGTTTTTCCAGTGGTACACTCTGCCATTGACCTGTTACACCATTGTAATCAAGACCTTATCTGTGCTTCCATTAAAGATCCTTAAAATCCATTAGGCTATCTAAACACACATTTTAACAGAGTTTCAAATTTAACTTCTGCCATTAATCAGGAATTTTAGGAGCTGTACCAATCTATTGACCACATATGTATGTAATGGATAATAGAGAAAATTATGTCATAAATACACTTTAAAAAGCAGACTATCAGAATTAAATGCAATATGGTTCTCATCACACCCCTAAGATCAGCTGCCAAAGCAGATGTGATATTTGAAGAGTGACCCCAGATCAAGCCAGTTTCAGCTGCAAGGGTAAACTGTACTACTTTTGCAGACTCCATCAGTCTTCATTTGTATTTCTTTGAATAACAACACAGCTTTTCAGTTCATCTAACACTACGGTATTCCAAATGTCACTATAACTGCACATCTTCAGCACCTGCATAGATCCCTGTATTTCCTCTCCATCTTCATCTATTTCATTTGGATACTTCAAGAATCCTTGGATGGTTCCTTAGTATTTCTTTGAACAACAACTTGCACAACCAGACCCCAATTTAAAATATTACCACTATATAACAGAAGGGGATTTTTTGTTTTAAAAAATAAGATTTTAAAAACAAGAAAGTGCTCTTCTCTCTTTGAACAGGAGTAAATTGAAACAGATGTTGCAATTCCAGCATGGTCAACTTGACAGAGATGTAGCTGAGACTGACAACAACATAGCTTTAAATACAAAAGATCAAATTACTTCATTTTCCATAAAAATCAGTTCCCTTTTTTCTTTTTTTTTAAATATATCCATATTCAAATATACCTCAAAACAATGATTTTCCGCTGGTCATATGTGGACCCTAGCAGCACCCAGGTATTATTTTCCAAGGATCCAAAAAATGCTGACCAAATTGTGTGTCTCGCAACTGTGGAGATTCTCCAAGAGCCTGACTTTTCAGAGGCATTTCCTTCTCCTGTAGAAAACATGTAGGATTCCAAAAACTGGAAACTACTTATCTAAATCACTCGCAAGGACTTTACCATTCATAGACTCTACTTACTTGGCAGAGGCTGCTGAACACATCTCAGGCCCTTGTGGATCTCTCAGAATGTCTGAACTGGAGCTGAAGGGGAAAATAAAATGGATGTAAGTCATTTCAGCAATACTTACAGCGCAGTAGGGCTCTACTTACAAAGGCAGTAGAATCTGTAGATGAGACAGACCCTTCCACACAGCACTGGCAACAAGAAGTACTTTCAACCAACAGTCTAGAAAGTTCTGTCTCTACATCACACAATTTTCAGAGTTATTACTAGGTATCATATTCATTATTTAACATACAAGACCATTTTCTCTGTTCATGTTTGCTTGTTGGTAACTACAATAGCTTCCAATTCACAGGCACCAGACAATTTCTCCAGAGAGAACTTGCAAGTTATTTTGGTGGGTAAAGTACAACATTTCAAAGAGTAAAGGTGCTTTCAACCTCAAAACTCAAGACTTAAGTGTAAGCTTACATTTTGAACATAACAACATAATAAAAAAAAGAATCAACATCAAAGAAAAAAAACCTTAACATTGAAATTCAGTGAGAAAAATCCAAACTGCCAAGACTGTCAGCAGACCCAGACAGACGCCAAAATACATTTGTATGTGTTTTACAGTAGCCACAGAGGCAACATAAAATCAGGGTGTTATTAAATTCAACTATGACTATTACACCAACATTGGAAGAATTCACATGTGTGTAGATATTCATGCATACGTACATCACACACATATTTAACTACAAGTATGAGCTCAGACACATCATTCAGACCTCTCATGCTCAAAGTTAAAAAAACCCAAACAGCTACACAGGCTATTTCAGCTTGTATTTTAAATAAGAATATTTTGTCAAATTTCAATAAAATCTGAATTAATTGAACACAATAATCTGGTCAATTATTGATAAATAACTTTTATTGCATGTTCAGGCTCTGTGATATAAACTACAGTGAAGTTCTCAAACATATGCCAAATTGCAGGGTTGCAGAAATCAACTAACAAGTTGGAAAATGTTGTTTTCTGGAAACTATCTTTCAAAAAGAAGCCTGTCAGCTCAGTCTGTACGTTATTGCAGAAATTACATAACAAACTATGTAATGTAAACAGTCGGGAGATTTTAGTGTAAACCACAGGACAGCAGTTGGATACCAGTTCTCTTGGATCTACTTTAAAGGTTTTACAACAAAATTCATCCCCTGTTTGGTAGAAAACAGCAGACATAAACTGTAAAAATACAACCCCCAAGTCATAACTATATACACAGATATCAGTGCATTTATACGTTTGTTCAAAACATATTAAGGAAAACAGCCCAAAAATACTTGTTCTCACAGGACAGATTCCAGCATGGCAAAGCAAGGTCCTGACAATACAGACAATGAAGTTTACAAATGGTATTTCTGCAAAAAAAAATAATGTTTTAACAAACAACATGTCTCATACTAGAGGGGCTGTCTTTGTATAGAAGACACACACCGTGATTTTACAGGGCACTTTTCCCAGATGGATCCATATTTCCAGTCCTGGGATGCCTGCTTCAGCCCCAGCACCCCCCCCCAGTGCAGGTACCACACTCTGCTGCCCACCTCCACCACTTCAGTACCATTTTTACTGCATGGAGACCACGGTGCAAATATATGGCAAACAGCACTCCTTACCAAGAACTACCTTACTCCTTACCAAGAACAGATGACTGTCTCTGGACTCTCTCTGTTGGAGAGTTACAAATTAAAAAGCAAGAACCATTTTGCACACAACTTCATACCCCAGGTGCAGGACAGAAGTCTTGGCTCATTACCTGGTTCACAGATTTTTTTTTAAGAAGTCAGCAGTTCACCAAAACACTTAATATTCATAACATACTGCACCATTAGAGAGAAGATAACAAATCAAACAGGAGAAGCAATTTAAACCCAAATAATGTCATCAGGCAGCTGACAAAGCTCAGGGCATGTTAAGAACGATGTGGACACACCATGATCATTCGGAGCCCATGGGGTACAACACCTATTCCAGGCAGTCAGCAGATGAGCGCGTTGTGGGGCTGCTGCTGCTCAGCCAGTTTGTCACCATCACCCTGGGCTCTCCAGACCACACACACGCTTTCAGTGGCTGCCAGTCCTCCTGTCCCAGCTTAACAGCAGCCAGCATGTCCTCACAGTGGGAACGCAGAGCATCACTTCCACCACCTGAACATCGAGCTAGGATTCAGCTGCAGAGGCCTCCACCCCATCAGTGTAATGCATTAGAAAACACCAGCTCCTAAGACACACTGGGAGTCACATGCAAACATACATTTTTTTCTTTTTTTTTTAAAAAACCTTCTCTTAAAATAAATCAATAAATGGCATGCAACCTTTATAATGTGGCAGGATTTTTTTCATCCACTGCCATTTTGTCTCCTCCTGTTGCCTTTCTCCCCTCTGAAGTGAGATTCATCAGAAGTTACTGTGGCAATAACTATAGAACCACCAACGGGATTTCAAGGGAGAAAATCACCACCAGATGAGTTTAGAGAAACCTTTAACATATGCACATTTAGTCATAAGGATGAAAAGGAAAAAGATACCAAAAATACACAAAAAGCATTGGTGCCATATGGAGAAAATTATTTTGAAACAGAATGGATTGCAAAGTTTTGCATGCTATTTTAGAAACTCTTCAATGATTCCCCAGGAACTTTCATGAACTGCAGAATAAATCTGTTGAATTACGAACATTGCCCGACCAAGCAGTTTTAATATGGAAACAAAGTCACCTGAAATTAAAAGCACTCCTCAGTTACCAAGCTTGCCTCCTCCCATAGCCCAGGCTGAGACAACCATTTAATGTCTTAATTCAGCACCAAATCTAATATGAAATGTTCACATGAGAACCATAGTAAAACAGGCTGTAAAAACAAAGGTGGATAGGGAAAGTCCAGCTTTTTTTTTTTTAACTCTCAAAATTGTAAATCTGTCAAAAACTCATTTTTAGTACACAAACTGGATGCCCAAGGAATGAGCCGTTACCATATCTCCAAATCCTACTCCATTTTAAAAAAAAATTTAAAAAAACAAAACAAAACCAAGAGGGGGATGACAAGGGTTTATTTGTGTGCTTTTAGCCCCCTAAAAAAGAAAAAGAACAGGTTTGATGCCTGAACACAATGTACTTCCTTGCCTTGACAAATGTAGCATTATTATGATTTATCACCAACTGTTTGTCACCAGCAAAACAATAAAAGTGAAAAAAACTGGCTAACACCCAAAACAATAATGAGAGTTCATAATTTACATGTGTAATTCACAGTCTATGCCTACCAAATTATTTTAAACCGAGCACAAAAAGTCCTGGAGTGAGCTACCACCTTAGCCCGTATGTGTAGATGTGAATGGGCTACGAAACCAAGAATAATCAGAGTCTCCCAATGAACCAAATTAACTCTTACACTGTAACTGCACTGAGAGACCAGGGATATATGTATGTAACTGTACAAAACCAAGCTGCAGGGTTATGAACTTTCCAGCTGTAGCTAAAAAGCCCTTTGTTTCAGAATTTCTTCATACAACCCATTGTCCCAAGCCAGTCACTCAATGAAATCGTTCTCTTCATCTAGTCTCTCTTAAACATCAATTTCTTTTACAAAGACTGAGCAATTGCTTGATTTTGAGTTGAAGTAACTACACCCTTCTTCCACATGCAGGGGAAAAAAAATTGCAAAGGATAAAACCCCTCCTTAAATATGCCAGACAGCTGACAAACTATAAAAAAAAACAAAAAACAACCAAAACAATTTCAACCCAGGAAAAGAAATTTTGACCACCAACTGAATTAATATTTTAAAATAATTATTTTTTTCCCCTTGAATAAAACTCCTAAGCTCTTATTACCCTGAACGCACCCTGAATGCCTAGCCCTTAAACTGAAAAAAATGAACTAAATAAAAAAGAAACAGCTACCTCATTATGTGTGTTGTTTCTATAAATTTTAGCCTAGGGAGCCCAAAGAGATCACAGAATTTATAACAGTTTTGTACATTCCTTCAATATTTTCTGCCTGCTCAATACCTCAGAGATAACCACCTATGCTGAGGCCAGACAAAGCAAACTCATTGTCAGACTTCATTCACACTCCAGTCCAAGACAATTTCTCACAAAAGAAATTCTGTCCTTTTAATATAGGTCATTAATCTATCCTAAGATTTTACATATCTGTTCCAGAGGAGTAAGTTTTATAGCAAAACCATTAACGTTCTGAAACTTAACTGCTCAAGATGCAAAGGCTGACAGACAAGGTGACAGCCTGCAAAGGTTTCATCTCCTGGACTTACTCATGTCCCCACACCGAGGCGTGCCCACAAAAGGGCAGCTCCAGTGACTCAGGCAATTCCCCAACTCTGCCTCACTTCTGTGCAGGATTAGTTTCTTCTGAGCACTTACAGACAACAAACCATGAGTAAATTATTCCCTTCTTGACCATCATTTGGATATGACTTCCACCACCACCTTTATTTATTTTTTTTTAGATAAACACACCACCTTAAAATAGAGTAAAAAGCTGATGTAAGTGTGAACAACATGTCTCGTTCTAAAAATGAAAGGTGCGAATGTCTCTTTGATTTTGTTTCTTTTAAAGCGGATTAAGTTCCTTCTTGGCTTCACAGTGAACAGCCAGTGTCCCTTTCATCAGTTCATGCCATGCATTACGTACTTAGCTCTGGCACATGCACTGTGCCTTTTTCCCCTCAACGCTGGTGTGAGAAATGGCCTGTCTCATTTCACCAATGTCATTTGAAGGTGAATACGCAGTTGCAAGGAGTGAGGGAAAATGGCTTTCTGCACCTTGCTATCCCGCTTCCAGGATTTGACCTGCCTGTGATAAACAGTATGAGCTTGCTGCTGGAGTGGCTGTAAGTCCTGTGCAGCACCCAAGATTAACTGCTTACCCGAGTGTCTTCCCTGGCTTCCCAGTACCTCCTCATCAAACCAGACACTGAGCATGGCTCCATCTTCCCACCTCTGGGCGACAGCAGGTTTGCCAGCCTTGCACCTTCCCCAGGACTCCCCATGGAAGGATCTCATCTATGCTAAGCTTTACAGAGGTTCCACTGTTTCACTGTTTTTCTTGACTCTTTCTAGGCTTTCTTGACTTTCAGCGGCCACCTCTGCAGCCCAAGAGCATGCCTTTGAGGCTGTGCCTTTAGAAATGGAAAGGATCTACTGGATCTATCTTAACTGCTTTCCTTAGGAGTCTAGCCAACAGTTGGGACATCTAGGCTAAAGCACTAGAGAGCACTGGCATACTACCACTTCCATTTTCAGGGCTCCGAGATGTCTAAACCCCATGGCTCCAGACTGGGACTGACATCCTTCTGGATACATGCCACGTATCTTTCCCCCCATACCTGTCGGAGGTCATCAGCTGTTACTGTTCACAGTGACTTCTCCAGGACTCTCTCCACCATGCCTCACAGCTCCTGGCCATTTGTTACAGCTCACCGTTTTTGGAAAAAAGGTATGAATCGAAAACATAGCAGCGAAATATAATCACCCTTCCATAATAAGCCCATATTTGAGGCCAAAAATAAAATATAAAACACTCCTATCTAACTCTGTAATATACATCATCTCTGAGCCAAAGTAGTTCAAGATTTATTAAGTCCAAAATGTATTAAAGAACTGGAAAAGGCAGTTATTCCCCTGATCAACACATTTTTATATACTTCTCTCATTTGACAGTGATAGCCAGCCTAGAGATCAAGACAACGCTTTCTTTAAACTCAGACTGAAGCAACTGCCAGGGAAGAGCTCACACAGCTTTTCCAACCATTCCACCCTGCCAGCAGTCTCTGACAAACTGATGTCTACCGAGAGCTTTTCAGAGGACTGCTGCTATCCATTGAACTCCAGACTAACTGAAGCACAGCTCCCTATTTCTACGCCTTTTTCCGCTGACGAACTAAAGCCCAAATTCTGCAAAGCATATAAATCCAAGAAGTGACCCACTAAATCCAGATCTTAGATCCTGATCCATAGCTGCTGAACTCAATGCCAAAAAGCCCCACTTATTGCAAATGAGGCCCCTTACTCGGGCATGAATCTCACCTGGCAGACGCTGCAGTCGCTGTGTGTATTCCAATGGCAGAGAGATTTATAGAGGCTGCAGATATTATAGCACTTTTCTACCAAGAGTTCAAAATCAAGACACTGTGTTTCAGTGCACACCTTAATATCTCAGACAAGGCCAACAACATATATCATTTACTCTTGCAAGTCTTTCACTCTAGACAACAGGAACTGACATTTTCTTCTAACGCAAAAGTTTTACAGAGAAGTAATTTGTTTAAAACAATGAGTTACCCCATTACATAAGATACTTTTAATAGAATATTTCCTCTACTAGTTCATTAACTGGCTTATCATTGTCCCTCCCAGTTTCTTTTCTAATTTTCCTATTGTTTAAGCAGTTGCATAAAATTTGGCTTCAGCCCCAGAAAGTAAAAAAACACACTGGGACTACTTATATGGAGACTAAAGCTCTATGAAAGCTTTACGTATGACTCCACAGCTTTGAAAAATTATCCTTTAAAAGTCATGGTTTTGTTTTGGTATTTATCCATTATGCACATTTTGTTCTCTTGGTGGGATCATCAATTTATGGAGAGACCAAACATGTTTGGGTCAATGCTATAACCTTCATGCACTGCCTGCACCTTTTTTGCAGCAGGTGTAAAAATCTCATTTTCTCAATTAAAGTATCAACTCTCAACTAATATCAGTACATCAGTGATTACTGTACAATGTCTGAATTTCTAATATTGACCAACTGCTCCCTTAGCAAATATTGATATAAGATTGATGAAAGACAGAACATCTTATGAAGGAGAAAACATAAGAATCATTAACTTACTTGCAGCATCCTTTTACATAGCAAACATTTCAACTCTCCGACTTCAAGACTGCTTTGTTATATTCCATATGCTGCGCAAAATCCTAATTTTCTTTTAATCTATCATAACACCAGCTCTCCATTTAGAAATGCTCTCTTCATAAAAGACAGCATGTAGCTTTGGACTTCCAAATGCATTTCAAGTTCTGACATTTCAATGTGAAAAATATTTACCCTTCTCAAAGGATATCCTCTTATTATCAGAAATAAAATACAAGCATCAGAAAATCATTACTTAGTACAATAGCACAATGCTACTTAAAGCCTCAAAATCTAAATAATTCTTTTTTGATTTGTGCTATATTTATTTCACTACAATTAACAAAGCATTAACCCCACGGCAACCACAGACTGACAAAATACATCTCTTTCATGCAGTTTAGATGACTACACCTACTTTTTACAATCCCTGAAAATCTTGCCATAATTTGAGTCCGTTTTGATTATACCAGCATTGCATGAGGAGCATACTGGGAGTATGAGCCACAGTTCAACAACAGAACGCTGCGGTCCAAAGCTGATCTGCAGACCTGGCAGAACCTGGCATGTCTCAAAGGGCCAAATAAAGGGCTGGGTATTGCACTGGGACATCCAGAGTAGCTATTACAAACACACAGTACAGACAAAAAGCACATTTAATTCTTTTTCATAAGCACTTCCCCCACATCAGTATTTGGAGAGGGAGTGATCCCTGTAACCTTTGTTTCCCAGAAAACACAGGAAAACGCTTCAGAGTGTTCTTCAGAAAAGTACAGTTTGGCACAAGGAACACTGTGGTCAAACAAAAGGAAAGGGGCCTTCCATGCATCACAAGGCATCATATGTCAATTCAGCTAAGCCTTCACTGTGTTATTATTGCCGTTTACACTGCTTTTTGAGCGGAGTATAAAAGCAGGGGGTTGGATGTAAAGGACGACAATCTACAGCATGTAACGCCCCAAGGCACACTCAGAGCCCAACTGCCAGTCAGTTGGGTTTAATACATGATACAACGGCGGGGAGGGCAGACAAAAAGAACAAAAAAACCCCAATCGAACAACAAAACCCACTACTTCGTTGAACTTCTTGACCAGTGCAGTAGCTAGCTTTTAAGGTTAAACAAACTGCCCTATATTTAAAGAAAAATAAAAAAAAAAAACACAGGACACATACAAACCAGGAGATATGCACAAAGTAGGAACATAAAGAGAAAAATCCCAGAGAGATTCTGAAAAAAATAATTCTGTGCAGACTCTAGTAATTCTGTTCCTTTCCACAGGAGCCAAATTTAAGAGTAAACCACAGCGAGCTATTAAGCATGGTTTTTTTTAGAAGGAAGTCCAAATATCTGTGACGTATACCCACTGGTCTGTACAACTCGGAGATTCTGTTTGATTCAAGAAGTCTAAGGAAACATTTGGAGGGAGTGAATGCGTAAAAAGAAGGAATAAACAATTCTGTCTTGAGCCAGACATAACACAAACTAATGCGCGCTGACCAACAAAACCTGCCAACTTGGTTCATGAAAGCCCATTCCGATCGTTAGTAACTGCCACACGCTAACATCCTTTAGCAACTTTCTTACAGTCTCTTAGACACTTTCACCCAGACTTTAAGTTGATACACACAAGTCTGCAGACAGAATAAGGTAAAGAATAGAAGTTTAACTTCAATGTCAAAGGCCATGGGAGAATCATTCGTAACATCATTCACACACAAAACTGGCAGTGAAACAGAGATTTAATGATACTTTGGATGAGCTAATACAAGCCCTTTCTACCTCCCAAGAACTCACTCCAGAATTTTAATCTTATAAATTTTCCAAGGTCCTTAATGCCAAAAGGTTAACCTGCAATCAAAAAAGAAAGTTACATAAAATAGAGAAGAATAGGAACACCTCAGCTCTTCAGGAAGAATATAAACAAGCTGAAGGCATTTATTTTGTGGAAGTAAAATAACAATTCGAGCTGTAGGGCAGCCACAACAGAAGGCACAGTGAGGATGAAGCAACTCCATCCGTCACCTGCGCACCTGTCAAATATGACATCTCGTACAAACCTGCAGGAGCTGGCCTTGCATTAGTCCCGGGGGAAAGCTGCTGCCCAGGCTCCTGTCTGCCGGCGCAACACAAACCAAACGTCAGGACCCTCCTGCTGCCCATGTCCCCAGAGCTGCCCAGGTCCCCAGAGCTGCCCGTCAGCAGCGGAGCCACCACAGCCCAAGCTGCAAACCAGAAAGCTGAGGTTTCGGGCACATAAAATCGGTCTCTGGAACAAAGCCACACAGGCAGCTACTTCCCTTTCTAAGCAAGCACTGAAGAGTTGTTTTCCCTGCAAAGAGTGTCTTCTCCTCTCATTCCTGTTATCAACAAGATAACAAGATTATTTTCATGATTAGCTCTCTTGCTTTTAGACACGTATCAAAACCCAGTTATTCCTGTATTTGTTTTCAACAACTTTTTCACTTTTCCTCCAGAAACTGGGGCCACAGTCACCGGTACTGCAATAGGATGTTTATCTAAGTATTCATCATTGTCTTCTTTTGACTACTGATCAGGAGTAGACAGCAAATTATGATCCATGAAGTATCTTAAACAGAGACAAACACTACTTTCAAAAACTAGAGAGATCTTATCAGCAGTAACAGCTGAGCCTTTTTCCAATAAAATTATAATTGAACTATCAAAAGCATAAAATCTTACATTATTTATAAAGCTTTCCCTGATCCTTCATTTTCTGAAGCCAAATAAGGCAACTTCAGGAAGCAAATCTAAATGCATGACGAAAGAAAAGTGAGTGGCTGTCAGGACTTCAAGGTTCAGTGGCATTCTACCATGGACTGTAACTAATCAGTCTTTTAAACTCTGTTTCTTTAAGCAATATTCAACTTAAAGAGCTATTAAAAGACTTAGGCTATATCAATTTTTGGACCTCTCTAAAAAAAAAAACTTCAAACATAACGGAAGGTGATGAAATGAAACAGAAACACCAAACGTTCTGGTTCCACAGACATTCCACTCGCTGTTTCCATATCAAGAGGAACATTTACACTATCACCCCTCTAACAAGTCATTACAAAACTATCAAGTAAATTCTGAATGTGTTTCAGCTCCATCCCTCAAGCAACTGAACAGCCAGAAATACGAAGAAAAATGAATCAGTAACCACAGCTTAGGAACCCATCCTATGAAGCAGGATAGATATATATATACATATATTTTACTGAAGGTTACTGGCGAAGTTTTTCCATGTTTGGTCTGATTTGGTATAAACCAGGGAGAAGTGACTCTTCTTCACTAACCTGCTTGTTGATCCAGATGACAGTGAGAACACAGGAGAGACTGATCTCTGGCTTTCCTCCAAGGAAGAAGATTCATTTCTTTTGCCATCAGGAGTTTCTGGTTTGATTATCTGGGCTTTTCCGAGGACAACAGCCGTGTGATTCTCTTCCCTATGTTCTACCAAGAAGAACGACAGAGATAAGCAAGAATGACAAATCAAAATATTATTGTTTAAATTTTTTCAGCCTGGAGATAAAAAGTTATAAATATTTAAGTACCAACACCTCATTCCCACTTACTTGCTTCCCAAAACTCTCAGTTTCAAAGGTTTAATTTATTTTCCTGCCCAGTAAAAAAAACTAACCACCACACCCCACCCTCTAAGAACCAGAGACTAAACCAAAAACATTTAATTGTTTTGAGTTTCAAACACAAACAAAGGAAAGAAATAAAGGGTAAGGGTATTTGTCACATTTCATAAACAATTTTATTTCAGAAACCAACAAATGCTTAAGGAGACAGCACTGTTCACTGCTTCTTGCTACCAATTCACTTCATCCACTGCATGAGACGACTGCTTTAAAGTTTTACAGATCTATTTAATAGGCTGCTTTTCAATAAGAGAAGCACTATGATTTATTTCCCTATGCATCTAAGAAAAACAATGTCAATCTAGATAACTGACATTTCCATTTTTAATAGGAAAAATCATTTCGAGACAACACTTAGTCACAAACTGTAAAACTACTCCATTACGTTTGTCAAGTGTTTTTATCTATAAAGAGATGAAGTATCTCTGAAAAGATACCTTCTACCTCTCCAAAGAGAAAACAAATGCAGACTAGTAAGTATGGTATGTAAAGACAAACTACTCTTATGCCATACTCACAAATATTTTCAGATGAGTTATTTAACTAGAAATTTGCAGGGGACATTAAAGCCACACCGAGACTCATCTCATTAATAACCCTTATTACGGCCATTCACAGAAGCGTTCTGTCCACCCTCAAGAACCAAGCTATACTCCCACTCAAACCACTTTGACTTTTCTACCCCTCCAGAAATTATTTTGACAGAAATGACCAAACAGAACTGTAATTACAGTGTGGAGGAGCTATACAATCTTTGAGTTCAGCTACAGCTTGCCCTTTCCTTTCCATTAAAAAGCGTAATTAAATACCAGGAGCATCTTTCTGTCTGTTGAAAACAACCAGCAGATTACAGTGAGTCAGTTGTCCAACTAATGAAATTGAACTCTGAAATTAACAGGTTAAAAATAGCAATGGTCCTGTGCAATAACGCAACCCAGAAGAGGTGTATCACAAATGTTTATCAGACTCCTATGGTGCTTCCCCTTAAGCAAAACAAGGCCCTATGTTTAAAAGCTATAAAATATAAAGGCTCGAAATAGAACATTTTAAGTTTAAAGATGCAAAACAAGATGATGTAAATCAGGAATGGATAACTCAACATCACCAAAATCAGAGTGAGATTTTCAGAGAGGTTTAAGTTACATCACACAATACTACAGTAGAGGGCAATGGGAGATATGGTTTAAAAAACCAAAACCCGCACACACACACAAAACAAAAAAAAACAAACTAAAAGAAAAAAATGCAACCAAAAAAAAAATGTTTTAAGTCTTTACAATTCCACTACTTCCATATGAATCTGAATAAAGTGGGTAAGGAATGCATGCAAAGCCTTTGCTCTTCTCAGCAGTTATGCTTTCAAATGGCAAATCATCAGACCACTGATGGCTTTCTTCCTTTCACGTACTACAATTTCCAGTTTAACAAAAAGGCAATTGCTGTTACTAAAGAACAGTGATGAAACAGACTTTAGGCATCTGTTCCTTCACCCATAAATCATCTTTTTGTTTTGTTTTTTAAGTGGTTTACAGTCAACCAGGTGCAGATGTTTGGCATAAAACTAGAAACTGAAATTTCAAAGGTTATTGAAAGCTCAGTGCACAAAAAGCATAATGAAAATTTTGCAGGTTTGTCAGACCAGGTGGTATCATGTACTTAAGTCAACACAATACAGGATGATCCACCTGATACAAGTTATTTTCTACCAGAGCAGTCTTTTGGAAAAACTATATGGCTTTACTTCAGCTTCTCAAAGGCTGCAGTTTAGCACACAAAGAAAAAGCTTAAACAGAAGATAGAAACCCAGTAATTTATAGTAGCTGATCTCTCCACAGAGCACAGCTAGAAATTAATATCTTAAAGTCTGTGATCCTGTTATCTAATATCACATTGCTTTTGTTTCTGCTATAGAACATCACCATAAATTAGGTCAAACAAGGTAAAGTTTATCCTTGAGATTCCTTGATTTTTACCCTTCACATGGAAAGGACTATGTATTGCACCAAGGTCTGCATGAAACTGTAACAACAAAATTCATACTATTATATTGGTACTTTATTTTTGAGAGCTCTGCTAGAAGAGACAGCACAGAGGACAGACAAAGATCAGTTCAGCTCAACTCAAAAAGCAGGGATTTCTGAGAGCTGATGCAAACAAAAATGCCAGATTTTCCCAAGAACAGACACAGGAGTGCATCCATCCAATTCTCCAAAATGGAATTTTCTCCAAAATTCTGTATTTTGAATAGATTATAACTCCACAAGTTATATTAGGTTGAGGAATGCTCTTTTAAATCACACATTCATATATGTACACCGCCAAAACAACCAGTAACACAAAACAAATGAGACTGAACAAGCTTATAGGGAACAAGTTAAAAGCACACATGGGTATTTCTTTGATCATATGGTACTCAGGTTAACAAACATATGCTAATTTTGTTCCTAACGCATAAAGGACCGACTAACTGAAGTTGTGCATTCCAACTTTTCATTGTGTTGAAGTATATAAACACAAAATGAAGAGACTTAAAAAAACAGAGGCAGCATACTGTATAAACAGTCTAAAAGAAGCCAAAGTATTTCATTGCTTCAACCTCAGAACAAGTAAATTTTTGTTCTAATCCACACAAATATCTTTGCAGTTCCCAATTACTGATGCCCTATCATATTAATGAAAGGGAAAAGCTGAAACCCAGCAATACCCATGATCACTTTCATTTCAAAGACGCAGAGCATCACATGCCCGCTCTCAGCAGCTTCAGTAGATGCGGATCAGAACCTAAGATCCCATTTCAACCAGCTGATTAAAAGATGCACCTAAATGAAACACATCTATACATAATCCCACTAAAAATCAAACAAATATTTTTTAATGGGTTGTGCTTACATGCCACACTAAAATCAATGGTTGTCAATCTTTTTAGGTTCTGTTTGATCTTTGTGCTTTTTTCCCCCTTAAGGACTACAGCAGAAGAACAGTGGGAGGAAAGAACATTCCTTTGAGAAACTTCCCACTTATTAGCATGGCTCAAATAGGGGGACTATATTAAACAATGTTACTAACCTGTGGCTGCTGGCGATTCTTTGTCAGTGACTTCTTTGTTTTGAGCACTTCCTGTTTTCCTCTTACCACTTTTCTTCCACCGACTATTTACTTGATCCACCAAAAATTTAAATTCTTTTCTGTGCTTTTTTCCTGAAATGTAAGTGCATTACTGATCACTGCCACAGGACTTTTCAGGTATGCCGTTAAAAGTGAAAAGGATGTGAACAGAAATAAACACAAAACACTGAATTAAAAACAATTGTTACAGCAAATGAAAATGAACTCATCACTACAATACGTTCCATATTCTATAAATGATCCAAATCTGTGCCTATGTTCTTACAGTTACTCAGTAGTCAGGACACTTGCACAGATGAAAACTTAATTTTTACACGGAACTGTGGTTTCTTCTTTATATTATCCATCTATTTTTTCCCCTAAACTCGTTAAGTATTGCAGTTCCCGTTGTGACAACATTTAACATTTTTGTCATGGCACCAAGTCTGTCAGAGCTCAAGGAGTGTCTGGATGATGCCCTTAGTCACACCGTTGAGTTCCAGGCAGTCCTGCGAGGAGCACTTTGCTAGAGAGAGAAAGAGTAAAACCTCATGACTATTGTGCAAATTGCTTTAAAGTTGCTTGGGGTTTTTACCCTGTTCCTGCAGTAAGGCAACGTCGAAAGCTTTTGTGTCATGCATATGATACTATTTTGATTCAGATCCTCCAAATCACAGTTAATATTGCTAACACTCTTTGCACTTTCAATCACTTAGTATGTTTTAAGCAATCCTCTGGTATTCAGTCAGAGCAATGTTGGTTTTTAATCTAGATGCTTCAATTTCTTCACTCGGAGGCTGGGAAAATACCCTGCATCCTCAGACAGACGGCATGAAGGGAACACTTTGTTTTCCCTACAGAACGCACCAACTTCTAGTGCAACGGTGTATTTGACTGTAGCTACCCACCGCTAATACAGCATAAAAGTCTCAGTCCACACACAGGGCTTTATACTGGTATGTTACAGGGAAGGCAGCAAACATGAATTTCCTTTATTTGGAAAACCTTTGAACAAGAAGTCACTCTGAGAAACAGATTTGTCCTTTTGAGACAAAGAATTTCATCTAAAACCTTTAGCCTAATTTTTAGCCTACGGAAAAAGCATTCAAAGATTTCTGATAGCTGATGGTTAATGATTCAAGTTTTACTTTATTTTCTAAGGTTTAGGGAATTAATCAGTACAGTGATTAAATAAAGGAGTTGGAGAAGAGTCACGGACTGGCAATGATAGGAGATGGCTTCATATACTCTCTAGAAATCCTTTCCCATGGTGCTTCACAGGCTGAGAGATCCCACTCACCAAAACATGGGCTTCAAAAATGCCCCTCCTCTTACATTCTCCGTGTCAGAGGTAGTAAGGCCCCATGTGCACCCAAAACGTCCTTGGGGCAAAGCAACTGTCTGTAACAGCATGAGAAGGTGAAGCAGACACAGCCCTTCCTCTGGGCTCTGTCCTGCCTCACCCAACGGTGTCGGGACAGCCAGCTCGTGCACACACCGGGGGTCCAACACTCAATAAAATCCCAGTGTTCCCGCCTATCCCCCCCGAGTATTTTCCAATCTGTCCTTGCAGGGAGCAGGACTCGGCACAGCAGCAAGGGACCACCATACTCGCTCCTCTACCAGCAGGAGAAGGCTGGCAGCACACGTGTGCCATCTGCAAGGGAAGTTTCATAGAATCACAGAACAGTTTGGGTTGGAAGGGACCTTAAAGACCATCTAGTTCCAATCCCCCTGCCATGGGCAGGGACACTTTCCACAAGCCTAGTTTGCTCCAAGCCCCGTCCAGCCTCCTGATGGCACCGCTTGGTCTCAGCATCTTGCTCAGCACAGCCAGCACCTCAAGGAGCTGACACCCCTCACTGAGCACTGGATGGAGCATAGCACGTACAAGTAATTGCTGCATCTAACCTAGATCTGTGTCCTGCTGTGGTGACAGGAGTAGGGAAAAGCCAAGATAAAATCATTATCAAGTTCTTCCCCACAGAAGGAAACAGATTTAAAACTGACTCCCTCTCCCTGCACAGCTGAAAACACCACATAAGGTCAACAACTCCTTTAATAAAAAAAAAAGTTCTTGTCCCAGATGCTTGTGTTTGAACCGCTGCATATTCATTACGCAATTCCTTTGGTGCTTCAGTTTTTCCAGTATTACTATTTTTTGTTGTTTTGTTTTATGGTGTAACTACAAAGCTTTTATAGTAAAAAAGAAATGTCCTGGCAAAACAAGGCACTATTCAGATGCACTGTAAATCACCACTGTGCTGAAACAACATACCACGCACTTTTCCTAAAAACTACAGGCATTTCAATAATAAAACAACTGCAGATATAATTACAAATATTTAAGACATAAACCAGTAAGACACTGAATTAACACTGCAAATTAAAAGATTTATAAGCAGAAAAGGCAACAGAATCTTTTTTTCTTTTTTAACAAATGTATTTCTTTTCCTGTAGGTTTTTTGACCATGAAATGAACAGAATGATGGTGTCACTGAGCTCCTGAGGAGCAGAAGGAAGCTACTGCAGGGGACAACAGCATATTTAATTGTACCTTCCAGGCACGGACTCTGGCATTCCTGCAAGCAGAGCCTCCAGCTAGCATATAAACCATTCTCAGGTTCATCAAGCCAAAATATTAACTGATATTTTAAAAACACTTCACACACATAAGATAAAAAAAGTGTAATTTGCAATTTGCCAAGAGCCTGGGAAATTGTAAAAAAGGTAAAAAAAAAAGTCTTATCACAGCCCTTTTATCTTGCTTTTCAACAAGACTGTTAGACGGCTCCAGTGTCTTCTGTGCTGCATATGGAAATACAGAACAAAAAGTATATGGTTGGGTTTGGTTTTATTTTATTCAGAACTTATGCCAGAGTTAATTAATTCATTAATTCAGCTGTGAATTAGGGACCTAGGGCACAAATGTTGTAAATTAAGAGAAAAACCCCATTCATTGCATAATAAAGCTTTTTAAAGTCCATCCATGCTACAGTGAAAAAATAGCATTTGATGAAAGTTCTTTTTATCTCTGTCCTCTAATTTTTATGTACAGATCTTTTTTCATGCTTAAGATTTCTTGCCTGTTGCTTTTATGAGAAATGATTTGCTGACACTAGTTAACATTCACCTCTTTGGTCATCACTCCTTACTAATTTTAAAACTATATGTTCCAATTAAAATATTTTTCTGTCTTTTTCCCCCCTTTTTCTTTTTTTAAGACTTTTAAATGTTTAATTAAGCCACCTGAGCCTAATTTATACCCTTGGAAATCTTGATAACTTCAAAGCCATATCTTTTTAACAATATGACCTCAATAAAGTACGTGATTTCGGAAAATAAAGATGACACTTAGCATCTTCTTGTTCTAAAATGTACAACAGGTCAAGAAAATAAAAGGAAGGATGGGCAGTTCGAGTCCCCAGTGGGCACTGCCAGCAGCGCACAACAGCCTGGTGCAGAACTGGGCAATGGGCTCCTGTCTCCACACCCCACCCCAGTCATGCAATACAACTGTTTGCAAGGCTGCAACACGAATGCAACCAGGGATCACATAATCACTTAGGCTGGAAAATACCTTTAAGGTCACCAAGTCCAACTGTAAACAATGCAGCTTTACAAGGAATTTCTGCACATCCGAAATTTACAAAAAGGAGTGAAGTGGGTTTCTTGTATAGAACCAGTTCTCTGGTGACAGCACCACCCTACGAAGAGCCGCACGGGCACCGCACCAGGGCAGCACATCTTCTCGGCAGCTCCTTTGTTCCTGGGTTGCTCCACACCAGCCCTTCCACCCCCAAACATTCCCCACCTGCAGGGAGAAGGATCAGGGCAAACCCGCTCGCAGCTGACTGAATTCCAGCACCTTCCTTGGACAGCTTTTGTTCAGACTCAGCTTCCACACTTTGCAGAATGTGAACACACAGAGCAGTAAACAGCTAGTTACAGGGGATGTGCTCTGCCTGGGGGGCCTCCTGCAGTCACTGAACTTCAAATTTGTTCTTTACAGCTACTAAAGCCTTCTGGGAAAAATACCCGATTTGGGATTAATACTTTATAAATTACTTTTTTTAAAAAAAATGTTATTGCTATAGATTTCTACATGCCAAGAAAATAATTATTAACCACTTACTTGGAATTAGAGGTGAATGCTTAAGACTAAAACCCACAAACGCTGTATGTACACTTAAAAAAAATACATATTCTCAGGAACAGCAACAAAAAGCAAGGGAAAAATTTGCTAAAGACTTAGGCCCTTATTTAGCCTTCATAGAAACCCAACTAAAATCAACAATGCTAAATCCAGCTGCATTATGGAATAATTTATACGCCTGAAGCGATGCAAGGAAACACAGGAAATATGACCATATTGCAGATTTAAATACACCCTTAAATATAATCAGAACAAGTTGTCCCTTCATTGTTTTGCTCCTCTGTGGCTGAAAGCAGAGAAGTTTAATGTTCAGTGAAAATTGTTTTAACATTACATGGCCAACTACCATGTTTGAGGATGGAAGCAGAGCGCAGGTGAAGCAAAATGAATGGGAAACAGGAACAAAATTATGAATAACAAAACACCACTAAGAAGGTAAGTACAAAGTAACGCTATTTAAAACCTGATGTAAAAACACACAAAGGGTCAGAAAATCATCTGTAAAAATCAGTTTACATTAGCTATTTCTGCACTAAATTACTACAACATGATACAAGTCAAGTCCTGCAACCTTTAACTCTCACAAGAACATTTGCTTCTAAACTAACAACCATAAAGACGGTTAGATGGTTCCATGGAGAGAAAAAACACTATTCTCAAGTTTAAGCACATGGTAAGAAGAAAGACAGCATAAAATACTGTACTTTTTCAGGGTCAAGTTAAGCAGGAATTGGTTCTCTGTCCGGGGGGTGGTGGGGAGGCAAATCCCCACAGAAAAAAAACAAAAAACCACCAAAATAAACCAAACAAAACTATACGACTGAATCATAGCTCTCCCCATTATATTTTTCTTATTTTTTTGTCTCTTCTCTTCTTTTCCTTAAGTATTATTTATTCCAGTTACACTTCCCAAAACAAATGCTATTACTCTGACAGGGCAAAAGCAGGTTTAATAAATAACACAGGCATTGGTCTCTTGCACAGAGGGGACACAGTCTGAAAAATGAAACAGAAAGCAACAACAAAACCAGAAGGGAGGCGGCGGGGGGGGGGGGAAATCACCCGGTTTGCACTGAATCCCAGTTGCCTGCACAGGATGGGGGGGAAGAGGACAACCAAAGCAGTGGAACATTCCTTCCAAGAGATTGCTTCAAAATCACCGGGCTGGATGGGAGGGAAAAGCAGAAAAGGATGCAGGAAGCACAGAAGAGTGCACGAGTGCTTGTGGAGACGGGTATAAAGGAATGGAGCGAATGTGAGGAGCACTGTGAAACCCTGAATGATTTGAGAATCACAGTATACAAATAAAATATGGAAAAAGTATTTTTGCCTCAGCTAAAACATACTTTTTAGCAGTAAAGGCCACCTTGACAATCGTAGAAGTGTAAAAAACACACAGTTGAGGAAACACGCAGCCATAGAGTATTTCAGAAATGTCATATTAAATATAAACTACTGTGACTACATTGCTTGTCTATTAATGCCACTCTGCACTGGACAGCAAACCTAGAAAAGTGAGGTATAAAAAAAAGAGTAAATTTATACAAACTTCACTGCTACAGGATGAGTTGGAAGACTCAGGAAGACCAAAAACCACCCAGAATACAGGCACATTTTAAATAAAGTCAGTGTCTGACTATTAGAGTGTAGGGGAGGAGGGAATATGCTGAGCAATGGGAAAACCCGTATCTGTGCTACGGGGTACACTGGTGAGTGCAGGGCCAAGACAGTCAGCATTCACCCCATCTTCTAGGTCAGCACCCTCCTTGTCAGCAGAGATGCCTCCCACCGCAGCAGCCCAGCTATGCCTGAGCCAGGCTGGTGCTCCTGGAGGGTTCGCAGCCAGCAGAACTGCTGGCACACCAGCACTCACACAGTGCCCAGAACCTCAAAAAAGGGAAAAAATAATATCAAACCTGAAACTGAGAAAATTCTGTATGTAAAAACACTCAGAAGCACATGCCATTGTTCACAGGGACACAACTGTAGGTAATAAGCTCCCCCCCCCCCCCCAATCAGTGAGTGACTTGATACACACACATCCATATGCTGCAAGCCCAAGTTCTCACGAAGTATAGAACTGGCAAATTAATCAACCAATCCACATGAACCTCTGAGCAATTCAGATTATTCTCAGATAATGTGCCAAAAATCTGGGGCAAGGAAGGGTGAAATCTCACAAAGCAAGCACAATCAGCCTTCACCACAGTCACAACTGCTGTTCTGTTCTTCAAAACTGGAATCACAAGAATTGCAGGGAGTCTCACACAGAGCAGGACACTGAAACAGAGCTCCCCCTTCACCTGACAGCCCGGGCAGCTTGACGGGGACATGGTCAGCATGTACACTCAGCCACTGCCAGCATCTTAGGGAGTCCCTTCAGAGAAGTTCTGTTCCTTATTTCTGCTGGAGGGTTCCTAGTGAAACCATACAACTAGGCATCACACATCCAATGCAGGAGAGCGAAAATCTCTGCTGTTCTTTATGTCCAACAAACATAGGAGGACCATTAAGAAGGTAAGTAGAAAGTGCATAAATGGAGATGCACTAAATTGCACTAAAGGAGGCAATCACCTTCCATCTCACTCTTATCCAGCCCTGGCAGTGAATTTTGTCAAACATCAGTACTTAGTAGACACTGAGCTTCAAACAGAAACTTTCAGCCCAAACTGAGAACTTCCAGCTTTGATCCATTAAATGGGGAGCGGGGGAAGCACACACACATGAAAAGCATCACTTTCATGTGTGTATTTTAGTACAAAGGGAAAGGAGGTGAATTCAAAAGCAAAATGAAGTGAAAATTGTGTATCACTTACGATAATCACTGTGGATCTCATCTATTTCTTGCTCTGTCTGGTCCTTTGTGAAGGTCAAGCTCTACAGAATCACAAACATGATAAAGCTGCATACTTTAAAACTAGAGAATTAGAACTGGAAAAAGGATTGGCTCTTGTTCTTCCCCCCAGCTCTTACCATATCATCCGCAGATAGTAATACATATTTAAGGTATGTATACATGCTGTTTTGCTTTGCTGTCATGAAGTCAACGGGACTAAGCCAAGCCACCCCATATAACACCCAGCATGTGTGGACCATAAAATATTTCCTAATACTGTGCAATAAACATGCTCCAAAAGTCACAAAAGTATCATATGTCATGGGAAAAGAACAGGCGCTGTTGCTGATACGGAAGCAAGGAATTTGCTAGCTAAATCCTAGAGAATTCTAGGAAGCAAAATATTCCCCACACTGCCATGGAGGGTCAAAATCATCGAAAATGACCAAGGGGAATATTTCTCAAGAATGTTTATTGTAATTAAAAAAAAAATGCTCCTACTGACATGGTTTGGGCAGTACACAGACCACGACAAATGAGTGGTATGAGAAAATCATGTTGATTATAAGATGGTATATGCGAATTCCAACATGCAACCTGGGAATTCCCATAATAAAGCGACAGGCAAACTTGTTCAGTGCCCAGTCTGTAACTTCTCCTAGCCATCCCCCACTCTGAGAACAAAGATGATTAGCTTACTTTTTCACCAGTTTTGTTAAATTCAAACTGAATCCGAATCTTCTCATTCTTTTCCAGCTGTTTAACAACCTCTGCAACTGTTTGAAAATACAATAAATTAATCAATAAACCAGAAGCTGTTAAATAAAAAGATGTAACAGCACTGAATGAAACTACCATGAATTTGAACCATAAAGAGACAAACTGGCATTATCTCTCCAACAGTGAAAACTCAACAGGCAAATCCAAATGGCATGGTTTTACACCAGTGCTCACTCAGCAGGCATTTGTTCACGCAGAGGAACCACTCCCACCTGCGGCAGCTGAGCAGCAGAAGCAGTGCCCAAGACTGGGGGCCAGGAGGCAAGGTCTGGAGCCGTGGGCCTTGCAGCAAGTGCCGTGGTGCTGGCCGGCAGCTGGCTCTCAGCCGCCTCCTGGGCCACTGCTTGTATTTTCCCATTAATTTAATACAAGGGAAATGAGGACTTTTCAAATCATATTTGACTCTTACCTTAGAATACTATAATGTTTCTGTGGTGCACAGGCATGGCTTTTATGAAAAGAGTTTTCATTTTATAATGTATCTTTCAACAGAAGATAAAAAAAGTGACATCTACCATGTATCTTACTTTTACCTCCAAGGACTACCTTCCAAAGCAATGCAAAACTGTCTGCAGGTGTATGTCCAAAACCTGTAGTCCAAAAATTAATTACAACCTACTCTAACAATTAAGGCAGACACCTCAAAAGCATATGAACAGACCTAAGTGTGTTTAAGTTTTAACTAAACCTACAGTTATGCAGGACCTGCATGATTTATTTTGACATTTACTTTTACAAATCTGTTTCTATACTTTATCATTTTCAGAGGTACTAGGTGGCTATGGCATTTATTAAAACAAACACTTTCACTAGACAGTAAAGTAGCCAGAGAACAAAAGCTTATTAAGCTGTGAAGGAATAAAAACCTGGTCAAAACTACTTTAAGCAAAATCCAGGAATGTGGCACCTGTGCTTCCTCAGAGGCTTAGCTGTTTGTATTATACAGCGACCTTAGGTTCACTGCTACCACTGAAAATGCATGTCTGCACCTTAAGTTCAAGTTTAATAATACAGCCTTTATAAACAGGTATTGAGCCAGAACTCAGTAAAAGTTTGGCATTATTTGGGGCACACTACTTAAAGTACATTGTCACACACTGTGAAACCCCTCGCATTTTTGGGAGTCTTAAGCACAAACTAAGCAGCGACACGTGGCACCTAAATCACTTAGGCACTTAACCTTCCTCGTCAAGTTCTTAAAATGGTGTAAGGAGCAAAATGGAAAAACAAATAGCGTTGGTTACAAACTCACTTTTCTCATCTACTTGCTCACATAATCCAAGTCAAGAGCTGGCAAGTGAAATCAAGATTTCAAAAAGCAGGAGCCTAAAGTTTGGCTGCTAAACTTGCATTTATAATCCTCAGTGACTGACTGTATTTCAAAAAGCACCACAACTGGCAGCTGTGCCTGTTTAATAAAGGAGTTGAACACCAAAATCATGATTTATTTTTGAAATTCCACAGTAAAAGTTGTGGATATTTGGCACTTCCGACTATCTGATCATATATAAAACCAAATGTGTATGGAGTTAACTTAAGAGTTTTTAGTATTTACTGGATAGTATAGTGGAGTATTTACTTCAAATTTGTTATATGGTAACCGATGAATTAAGTAGGTTTTACTGTGTTTAAATTTGGCAGCCTTCTCAAAGGCTACTTCTCACTGCTGGCCACAAATCATTCCTGTTACAGGTAAGCAACAAATAGCAAATGTAAAGTTTAGCTGTGCACCTGCAGTGGTATGCAATCTGACCCATGGAGGTGCTGAACCCAGCTGTGCACGAGCAGCTCCCTGCCCTGTCTGCTTTGCAGTGCTTGCTCATGCAGTTCCTGACAGTTCCACTGACAGCAAGACCACAAATTTATCTGGTCAAAATAGTTTCCGAGCCCTTCAATACACACCTAAACATTCAGAATGTCAGGACTTAAGTCTCTGTAAATATGAGAATCAGAGATCAAACTGAGGGTGGGGAACAGTATTTCTCATCTCTCTACCTCTGAAGTAACTGAGACCAGCTCTTGCCGGCAGCAGGACTGACCTACGCTACAGAGGCAGCCAACAGCAGCCTACCTCCTGAAACCAGTGCAGAACAGGCAATACCAGCTATATGAGAATTTCCAGGACACTCAACAGCTGTGCAGCTCCCAGAAGAGTAATATCTGAACATGATCCTGTTAGGAATTCCTTTAAAAAGAGTTTGCCATAAGCTTCTAATCAAATAAAAAGTAATGTAGCTATAAATCTGATGTCTCTCTCACCCACACATGGCAGTGTGTTTGTACTGTTACTTTTATCACTTGCAGGACTGAACTGAGAGATGACAAATGACACATCTTTCAAAAAGATTTATGTTCACATCTTGTATAAAATAGAGTGTAACAAGATGAGCTGGGACAATTCTCCCTCTACTTCATACAAGGTAGTCAAAATTTTCAAAATGGCCACACTGCCTACAAAACCAGGCAGCACAAAAACCCTGCTCAGATCTCATCCTCCCTGTTCCAGCCCTGGCATTTTTCAAGCATTAAGCCTGAGCATATGGAAATAACAAACTGCTGTTTAAAGGAAGTTTATATTGCACCCACATCACGAGACTAAAACACATTCTCCTTATCCCATACAGATGTTTAATGTGTACATAGTCTGAGTTTAATTATAGAAAGTTGCTGCCAAACAACTAAATTGATATAAACTCCATCTATCTATACCTATCATCTAAAAAAAAAAATCTGATTTTGAAATGAAATCAAATTAAAAAAATACAAAAGTCTCAGTGTATAGGAGGAAGAGAACAAATTAGAACAAGAGATAAATTAGTAATCCATTCACTTACTAAGAACCTTGGGTACACTTTCTTTTTTTGACTAAAAACCTTGGAGTCTAATTTGGAAGCACTCATTAAAATACAAAGTCAATGAAAACACAGAACATTTTTCAGAACAGAGTTAGTAAACCAGGAAGTATAAAATAATTTCAACACAAATTTACATCCTTGCTGGATACTTCTAGAGTATTGCAACGTATTTTTGGTTTTCATTAAATTTCCTTTTTTTGCATTAATCTTGATTTATATGAGATAAATTCTTCCAGCTCCAGTTTTGCCAAGTATTACTCAGCCTTATTCCTACCCTGAGAACTAAGAGAGGAAATGCATACCAACAGCTTGCAACGGTAACAATTTTCCTAGAATTTCTAACTTACCAGATTTGGGATTTAGAGAATCACATTGAGCATTATACATGTGCACAAATTCCTGGTGTCTTTTAATGAGCTGTTGTCGGGTCCCATTGGTTGACAGACCATGTTCCTTTAGTTTCTTCTTCAGTTCACGATCAGAGAGCAAGTTGTAAACAACTTTTGACATAGGCTTCCTTTTGTGAGCAGAACTGCAAAAGGAAAAGGAAACAAACATTTCTTAGTTAATTCTCCTATGAAAATCCAAATACTGATTTATATTTTTACAGAGTATTTCACCCACTCTGGGTAAGAAATACCCGAAAGAATCGTTTCAGCTATGGCAGACATACAACAAATTATGCAGTGTATCGCAGATGCAACAGCAGTGGCTCTAGGAAGCCAGAACACTTTTCCATCTACCACAAAGAAAATTTCAAACATACAGAAAGCAATAGGTCTGGTCCGATTTTCTTCAGGAAACAATGCGAACACTACTCCTGTAACAAGTACTGTGGCTCAGTTGTTGATATCTACAGCGAAGACTTTAGAATCACATCAGCAAACACAGTATTGTTTGTCTTCATTAGGATCAAGCCTCACGTTTGCTCTGAATTCAAAAGGAAGCGTACTGAATTCAGATTGCCAAAACACAGGTTTTCCACCCACGTACTGTCCATGTCTTACCTGAATCAGTTGGCAAAGTTTTAAAAGCATTAAAACTGCACGCCAAAACTTGAATTGGGAGATTTTTCAGCTTTCTGGGAATGTAACTTCAAGAAAGATAGTCATGTACCTGCAAGCTATCTGTAGTTCCCATCTAACAGAAGGGTTGTTTGGTAATACAGAGAAGTGACATTAAAGAGAATTAATAGCGCTCTCAGATGAATAATATCTGAAACCAAAATTTACTCCTTCACACTGCCTTATGTCAGAAGAAATCAATGTTCCTGGCATAGCTAGGGAAAACATCTTACACACAGGAAACTGTCATAGAAAATTCAAGTCCTACTACAACTTCTGTCATCTAAGATGAGCAGAACAGTTTCTTTCTGCACAAATTAGCTTAGTCTTCCCTATACCTCCTGGTGAAATAACACTCAAACTAGCCAAAAAAAGTACCGAAATCCATCTACTGCCTCACTCACCTTCTTCAACTTAAATTATTTATTAGTTACACAAGAACAGCATTTATTTAGATACTTTTCTTCCTGCAGCAAAATGAAGTTCAGCTGTGCTGCTCTGAATTATGGAGAAATTAACGGCTTTCCATTGTGAAAGCAAGAAACTTATCTGAAAACTGTATTCAGCAATTTCAACTCATCGCATTGAAAATAAATTTCAAAGCTTTTAAAAAAAATGCTCATGCAAAAATCATCATTAATTCATTTACTTTCATACAGCCCCTGTAGCATAGCTGGCAGAAAAAAAAAAAAAAAAAAGATGACAATACACTCTTCAGGAAATTACTGTTTTTAGATTCTTTGGGGAAATAAAAAAGAAATCATTGAATAATTAAATCTTTTGAAAGTCCTGAAAAAGCTTTGTATGTATTATAACGCACCAGCATCACGTCTTAGAAGAGTGATGACAGCTTTGTGAGCAGACAGCTATGAGAAAACAGCTCACAACAGTTTTGAATCTTAATGTTGGTGGGATTTTTCCCCATCCTCGAGAAATGCAGTGTTCTTTGTGAACGTAGACTTACCTGTTGTAATTACTTCTGTGCAGGTTTTGGGGACTAAATTATCAGTTCCGCTGAAATACTGCTCAACTGTTAACATAGCATGCCATGTGCTCCTAATTTGAGAATAAACAGAGCTAAAATTCCTCACAGAAGAACTAGAGATCTGCTGTTACTGAAACCCGAACAACACTGCCATAAAATAAATACATTGCCTAAAAGCCAGCATTTGACACACAACAGCCAGTCCCTAGGGAGAAGTATCTTGCATGATATTTTCTTAAGATCCAAGCAGTCTAGATAAAATAAGCAAAATTTAAAATTCTGTTAGGGACATGGGCTTGACACCAAAGAAAGATCTGGCTTTTATTTCCATTCATTAAGAACAGAAAAAACACTAAAAACATCCCAAGTGAAAATATAACATCAGATTTCAATATTCATTTACCATTTACTCATCTTCAAAGTCCTTTAGCTTATAGATTGCATTCTAAGCATGACTGGACAAAATAAGAGGTTTAACATAAAATTACTTTCTAATTCAAGGTTCAGAGGAACTGGAAATACAAGCATGCAGTAAAACCACATGCAGTAAAAGTCCCTCACAGTTCTTTAGTCTGAGCAGTTAGAAATAATGATGGCCTAAATTTATGCTAGTAAGTAAAACAAACTGAAATCTACACTTCTGATGTGAATGTGGTGACCATGACAAATTCTAGGGTGGAGGCATAAAATCCGAGGCATCCATTAACCTTATGGGAATTCACATCTTAAATAAACAAACTTGACTGGGGCAACTTGAAAAGAACCAGTGAGTGGAGTAAGGTGCCATTTTTATTTTTTACCTTGACAGCTAGTGAAATAACTGTCTTTTAGCCCACCTGAACTGAGGGAAGCAATTCATTTACCAAGTGGAAAATGGCAATAAGTGTTGTCTGAATAGAATTTTAATGCTAGTGAGCAGAAACATGATGAGAATAACATACAGACTATGTTTTACTCCCTGTGTTCAATTTTTTGAAACATTGTCCCATGTTTCTTGCCACTAAAAGCCAAAAAGTAATTCTGCTGGTGATCCACATGGTTTCTTCAGAGAGGAAAATCACCACTAACATATTTATACAGAAATTTCAGAACTATCTATACAGCACGCAACCAAGAACCAAACACAGTCCTCTGTACTACAACCCACCAAATAATATTCCTTATTCAGCAGTGCAGAAAAACAGCTACATGCATGTAAAAGTTCTTAAAGTTGTTTCTTACCTTCTGAGGCTGTCCTTCTTCTCTTCTCTTACCAAGCAGCTATCCAGATGTTGGTTTATATATTGCTCTGGAATAGCAACCTCACAAACAGGACAATCCACTGAAAGCAAGGGAGAAGGAATTTACTAGCATGTGTATTACAGCAAAAAGCAAATGTTTTAATTTAAAAAACTAGTCATTGACTGAAGAAAACTAAACTCCAGAATTCCAGATTTAATTTTTTTAAGATCTGGCATGTCTATCCAGAACCTTCGTTTTTAGCTCTAATTTTCATTCCAAAACACTTATTTCTCTTTCTATGTAGTATTAGAATGGCTCTCATCTTCCAAACAGTCAGAAGGAATAACAACTATAATAAAAATCTAGAGTAACATACACACTACACAGAAACCTTGGAGCTAATATAAACATAGACATATTTCCATGCTAATCTTTTTCACTTTTGCAGTATTTTACTCATAAATAAAGGAAACTGCTTCTTTTGATAACACAGTAGAGCACAAACGTTATTCATATTAACATAATGTTCCCAATCTATGGCTCTCATCAGGACTGTCAATACATGAGTTTACTCAGCCTCACAGGAATCCTATGATCCAACCATGCCTCATACTCATTGCTTAGTACAGATAACTTGATTCCATGTGTTGGGCTCAGAGGCTCACAAATGCCCTACAGTATGGTCCCACCCAACTCAGAATTCTTCTTGCATCATATTTTAAAGAAGCAACTATAAACATTACCTTTAAAGACAGTAAAAAACCACAGACTTAAAATAATCACCTGTTGCAGTCACAATATATCAAAAACAAAGGACTAACTTCAAATGAACAGTATGAGGAAGGAATTCTTTAGCTGACATCCTCAGTATGAAGGAAGCAGATTTTGATTTAAAAGATAAAACAAAAACGACCCATGAAAAACACTGTGAAAAGTTGTGGGAATTGAGAGTGTTACCCAGTAACACTCCTTTGCAATTCCTAACTGCTGTGACATCATGTTCTAGTTAAAAGTTTTTTAAAAAACAAGCTGGGACAGTAACATAACATAATAGTTCTGAGCAGTCTATTATTGTATTGGAAGTTACATCTGAATTCTTAACACAGGAACAAATAATACTTACTAAAACCACTCCAGCATTACCTCATTTCAAATCTTTCACTTATATTGTTTGACCAACTACTTTGCATTGTTGGAAATAATTTCAATGTAATGCATGCTCAGGTCATGAGCATTTAATAAGGTCATGAAATGGTAAGTAAGAGAAAATTTTAAATGCTTGAAAATAAATGAGCAGCAAAATTTCATATGAGTTTTACATTACGAATACAAGCAACTCTGATGCATAAAACTAGAAAATTTAACTTCTGGCTAAGTGGACGTCATTTTCATATGGCTACTTTTCTGGCTGTATTACATCTTTAAGCAGTATTTTCCTGGCTAATAAATAAATATGAACTTCAGAGTTCCAGTTGAATAAATTGTTCGACAAAAGAATGGATAAATACAAACTAGTAAGAATGAGTGTTATACTCCTACACTGTCTTTAATTTAGGCTTTTAATTGGGTCAATGGGATGGCTGCCATCATGTCAAAACTAGGAGGATTCTGTCGTTTTATTGTAGTTGATTAGTATAAATGGGTATTTTAATGCTTCAAAATAAATTAATCTTAACATTGTAGAGTTACAGAAGAATAAAGCAGATTACTTTCTTCTGGAGAGTGTATGAATAGGAACATCAACAAACTAAAGCCATGATCGTTTTGACTTTGGGTGCACCCCTCAAATAAACACATTATAAAATACCTTGCTTCTGGTTACTTAAGAATACAAAAGCAGAATGAATGTCGATGTTGCCTGTCTAGTCATTAAGGGGAAGGATTAAATGACTTAATTTTTACTGAGTAAGTCTGTTAGAGTTGTTACTCAAAGCAAAGGAATCTGTAAGCATTGAACTCCATTTAATTACTTGGCATCAGCCCAGGCTTCCTCTTCAAGAATATGCTTGTAGCTGTCCCACATAAGCAGTAATCTGAATGAAGCACAGTCCAGTTAAATGGGAAGCATCTGAACATGCCAATGCAGATGAGAACAATGCAGAGAAGTGAGGAAAATGCCACGTACTGAAGGCACTCCAACGCATACAACCAGCCACAGCCACCAGCTTGGGGAAGAGAACAAGACAAAACCAAAAATTAAGCGCATCTCACCTTTCTTGGCTACTTTTACCTCAGATGTAGAAGGCTCTTCATGACTTTTGGTGGTCTCAGGACTCTCTCGTGATCCCACTTCATTGTCTTTACCATCAACATCTGCAGAACTGCTGTAAAGGTTATCATGCTCTTCAGTTTTGAAAATCTTCTGATCTGTTCCTGCCAGGCCGTCTGCCTTTGTTGAGGTGCAGACTTTTTCCTTTCTCAAGAAACTGTCAACCACTGGCATCTCCTCTTTCAAACCTGGCCAAGAAACAGGACTGCTGACATGTTTTTTGCCAGCTGAATGCCTGCTATGGGCCAATGGGGATGAAATCGGTGGAGTATCCAAGACCAACTGGAACAGCTGTCGTCTAGAAGCATCCAGAAGACAACATGCAGTTAGCTTCATTGGAAAGCATTAGTTTTTTCTTTGAGAAGAAACCAGAACACAAAGAAACAGAGCTTTTCCTCCATTCCTTCCTTCCTCTCCCTCTTGCTTGCATGCAGCACTCGGGAATCAGCTAGCCCACACAAACCAGGAGCAGGAACACACCAAATGAGCCTCACCGTGCTCTATAGAATCTAAGAATTCTCTTCCAAATGTTTGAAGACAATAAACTACATCTTGCAAATGTAATAAAATGCCTCTCAAAACATCACACAGAACACAGTAAAGAACAAAAAGTTTTCCCCCCTGACTTGAAGTTGGTAGATGACCATTTTCAAGTCAGAGTACTTCAAGCACTGTGTCACACAGCTGTGACAGAGGCTCCTGAAACCAAAGAGCTTAGCAGAAGCATTGCTATATTCCTTCTGTCCCCCCTTACAGCCAGTCTCCGCTTACTGCCCACCCAGCTGAACAGAACCCCACCAAGAGACAACTGCGTGCTTGTCAGGTCTTGAGATTTAATGTCAGGTAAACCAAACTGGTTTGGTCACAATTTCATCAATGATGAGCCACAGAGCACAAACCCTCCATCCTTTCCTCATATAAAGTAAGAGGACAAACATAACTGCCCTCAAGAACAGCCCATTTCAGCCTCTTACCACCCACCTACGCATGCTTTACCTCCCACTTGTACAACCTGTCCTCCTCAGGGCTGTTAAATGTCAAGATGCAAGTTAAACACAGAAGTCTCTTTTCAAAGAAATAAACTTTTATTTTATCGGTAGGAACATGGTGGCAGCAGAAGGCTCACTCTCCTGTCTGTCTCAGTAGTACTTTTAGCTTTGAGGTAAAACAAAGAATTAAAAAGTCACAGTTGTCCTACTCAGGCAATCACATAAGATCTTAAAGACATGTTTTATTCCTACACCTGCCCCAGGGTTTTTTGCAGAATCCTGTTTATTTTACACAGCTCAATCTAAGATAAATAAAGCCAGAGACTGCATCCTTAGCAGGCAGACAGCATAGCAATGCAGCTGTCTAGCCTGCCCACATACCTTGTGATTCAATCTCACGACTCAATCTCTCTGCCTCATCACAGGCAGAGAGAAGGTTTTCCCAGCTAACATCAGCAATGGACAAACACATGTCACTGTTACCCACTACTGCTTTGAGTCTTCCACATCCCAAGGGTCACAATGAAGTTCGGATCATCCAGCCAAAAACAGCCAGCATGCAGTCATCGATCTATTCACCTTTAATTCACTGCTCCATCATCCCCTGGCAACCTGCACAATATTCACCCCTGGAGCTCTCCCAGAGTGCAAAGCCTGCACAGCTGCCCACGGGCTCATTAGCTTTCTCCCCACCTTGCTGCCTTTCTCACAACCACCACCGGCCAAGCCCGAGCCTGCTGCATCCTCAGAAGTCCTACCAAAAAAAAAAAATAAAAAAAAGGCAATTGCAAAAAAACCTTTACCATCTACAAGCTCTGACAAACTGCCAACAGCTTACAAAAAAATTTGAAAATCTTAAAGGAAAGGCAGCATCTCTCTAACAACAAATGGAGGAGACGGGTTAACAACTAAGAGATACTCTGTCCCTGCCGCCTAAGTGGAATAGGGAGGACCTTCCCTTCACCTCTCTTTATAGCAGGATAACACAAAAGGGAGGGACAGCAACAGAAACAGCTTTTGAGGATGCCGAGTTACCTTAGAGCCTCTACAGAGAAAGGCAAGCTGTACCTCACAGGTCCACGTGCCTTCCCCTCTGACCCACGAATAGCTGCACTACTCGCGGCAGCTGCTGCGGAACTGCAGGCCCAGAGCTCTGCACTCAGGATGATGTTGACTTTGTCCAAGAGACAAGCCCTGTGCACTGCTAATTACAACTGCACAAGACACCTGGGATCCCTCAGAGGTGAACACATGGCCCCAAAAGACCACAAACAAGTCTGTAACACCAGTCCTCTTCCTTCCCATCTGTAACACATTAACTTTTTCAAGCACTAGAACCTTTATTACTACCATTGCTCAGCAAGTACATGCTCTTTATTTAAATGTCATGGCTCTACAGCTTTGATTGTGGCAATTCACTGCACCTGAGGTGACAGTCTGTGAAAGTAGGCCAGCTGTGGGTCCTCACCTTGCAAAATTTTTAACTCAGGAAGATTAAATAACAGTTGAAATAATTTGGATTACTATTCCTTTTGTGTAAAAAAAAAAATTAAAAAAACAAAAAAAGAGGGGGTAGGGGTCTGTGGGTGATATAACTGCAGAATATGCACGGCCATGAAATTATTCCTTACAATACTTCCATGAAGACACAAGGCCTATTAGAGGTTTGAAATGCAACTATGCTCTCAGATTTTACAGTTAAAGACATTTCAGTATTGGGTGACTACTTAAAAAATTGTTCAGTCTTCTAAGGTAAAGTTTTTTCAGGTCTAAGAAGAACAACTAATTAAGAACTGTCTGTACATATACCCTTTAAAAACAAGTTCATATAAGTCACCAGGTAACACCACAATTATACAAGTTTAAGTTAAGTTCCTGGAGAACAACCACAGCAACAAGGTCAGCACGCCAAACACACTGCAGTAGTGATATTCCAGCCAGATTCAGAAGCCTGCAGTGCAAACACGTGCAATAAAGTGTGGCAGCAAAACTATGTTTTTCTGTCTCCTCATGCCTAGATATGGACTGGAAGTTTTTGAGGTTAATTCCTCGGCTGACACAGACACGGAGCTGTCTAGCTACTGTTGGCATAGGATCAGCTTCACGGGCAACTCAGGAGCTAGCTAATGGGAACACAGAGTGTCTTCACACAGCCCTGTCCCACTCCTGCCCCACACTTGTCATTTACAAAGGGTACACTCCATCCAGAAGCATCAGAAAGTTATCAGCATATCGCTGCTCAGCATGGCCACGACTGGCAATAATTGGCAGACAAAGTCACTCATTTTACTGCAGATAAATGCACAGTATTCTTCAACATAAAGGTAACAAACTATAACCTCAGAAAATTTCTCATATCACAGATGGTTATACTCTACAGTCAGGTTCAAAAGCAAATAAATTAGTTGCCTTTTATTCCTAATACACTTAGGCAAAGTTTAAGCCTCAAAAGGATTCAGCTGGGTGTTTTACCAATGATGTACTCTTTAAAAAAAAAAAAAAAACAACAAAAAACACAAAACTTTTTTTCCCCTTTCTAAACAAAGAATTAATCTTTTGGTTATTAAAAAAGATCTATTTAGTCAGACTCCCCCAGGTTTTCACACAGGTAGCCTACCATTAAAGTAGCTAATCAAAGTCAACACATAGTCTTATATTATTCTTCTGGCTGTTAAGCAACCATTTTCACACAAAAGCCCAGCATCCTATGCTACAGCAAGCCAAATTCTGCATGGCTCAGATAACATAAAACAGATCCATAAATGCAATCAATTGGCATCATATCAGTTCAGTTTGCCCATAAAATAAAGAATGACACAGCCAAAAAAGGCAAAAATATCTAAACAATTAGCCAGTTGCCTATATTCATTGTCTTCATCTAGAGAACACAATTGATCCCCCTCATCTTTTCAGTGTATTTTCTATTGCTTTTGAGAGCTCCTCCTCTTGTCAAAGTAACGCATCCTACTATCTGTAACCGCCAATTATTTCTGTTTATTTTTCCACAACATGCATTCACTAGCCAAAACATATTTCCCAGTGTGTTCACACTAGCTGACAACACTCCTAAAATTCAACTTCACACCAGTTTATCTTTTCACCAGACTTAAGAATGATTCAGGTATCTTTTTCTCAACATCTCCTTCTCAGGAAGTATCACAATAATACATCTTATAGTACCTCAAATTCTCTGAAACAGAGACCTTAGCAGTCTGCTCTGTCCCTCAGAAGGCTACCAGGCCAAGACATGAATGGAGGTGGGCCTGGACTCCAACAGACTGCAAACCCGAGCACGGGGCAGCTGCGCAATTCTGATTAAGGCTGGAGGGAGGAAGGCAGCTCCGTGGCCGGCAGATGCAGGCAGCAGATAGCAAAAGGCTCAAAGCGCAAAGCTTGACATTTCTGTAACATGTCCTGTATGAAAGGGTAAGAGTTCTGAACTCAGGAGACTTGCCCCAGAGCCGACAGGACGGACTACCCAAACAGAAGACCATCTCACTTCAAATGCAAGTTGTTAACATTTGTGTGAAGGCACCCAGAATAGAGAAGTCTTCTGAACTGAAAACCATAGTAATAATTGTCTCAATAAAATATAAACAAAAAGAGAAAGAAACTGGAAAAAACAATACAAAACCCAAAATATATCCTAAAAATATAGGTTGCTTTAATTACACCATTAGTCTACAAATAATCATACAGAGTTTTTCCTCTTATTGAAGGATAAAGACATAAAGCAGACTTTCCGAAGGGATCTGATCTTAGCACAGAATCAATGGAAAGAACACTTGGATAAGAATATGAAAACTTGTTTGCCAAAACACACATGAAATCTCTGTATGCCTTTTTTATTATTATTATTTTTTCCTGGTGGGAAAATACAGAAAATGCTAGTACTAAACTCAAAAGAGGAGAGAAAAGTCCTAGACTGGCTTTTCCCAGAATTGGTATTTTGGGCCCACCGAGCAGCTTCACTGGCTGTGTGATGGCATCTAGTGGCCCTGACGTACCAGCCCTGGCCCTGGCACCTCAGGGATTCCAACAGCCCTGGGCTCTCCAACAGTACCTCGATCAACTGCCACTCCCCTCCCTCACCACCAGAGTGAATTATTCTAATTTCTCATTAGTCACAGAAATTCCAACAGCTGCTGCTGGAGTGATTCAGACAAGCATGACCAGACTGGGATTCATCCGTCATTCAGAGACGGATCACAGAGTCAAGAGAAATCACGCAGTTGATGGAGAAGTCCACCCTCTACCATCACCAGGCTGTCCAGCTCACCTAGAAAATGATTCTCTCAGTAAACCACAGGACAGCACAATTTTCAAGTTCTGCATTTTGCATGCAGTTTTCAATGTTATCTATTATACTCCTAACAATTTAACACAGGCTACTATCAGTTCTGAAAGGTTTTAGCACATACAATTTTACCACCCTGGCACAAAAACAAGAAATGCATCACTCCTGACAAATCTCAGTTTAAGAGCACAAGCAGCAAGGCTGAAAGATGAATCAACAAGATGCAACAATTAGCAAGTCCTAACATGTACTGTTATAACCACTACCCAAATCCTCCTCGAAGACTCATCTTCTTTAATTGCTGGCTTGGGTTAGGACACGGAGGTTATGCTTCTTTTAGTTTAAAATGGACAGTCATCTTAATACACTGTGTACAGCATGCTCTCTGCCAGGCATGTTTTAGTAACAGTATAAACATCTTGAAAAAATTTTTTTCTTCAGATCTGCAAGACCCGCAAAAAAAATTTCAGTGTCCTCCTCCATGGAGATCCTGGTTCCTTTTTTACGCTCTGTTTACTTCTCCCTTGCTGAAGCAGCTATGAAGCAGAGAAAAAAGGTGGGAATCTAGAGCTTTCAAATAAACTCTCGGGAAAAGATGGAGTTGTGAATATTCTTAGGAACAGCTCACACAGGATAGTCTTAACGGTACTGAAGGATAATTTCTGTCCTTGAAATTCCTTCTGCACTGCTCCTGGAAGTTTAATCGGAGTATCAGAAATGACAGTACCTGCCCCCTCAAATGCTCAGAGTAGATATGTTTATTCCTCTGACTCACTAGCTGTCAGATAAACCCAATTAGAAAACCAAGATAGAAACTTGAACATAAAAACATATTTTCCTTCTCTAGGTATGAAAAAAACCACAAACCATTTTCAGCAAGGACTACTTTTCTCCTTATGCAAGCATAACTCTAATTTCTGTGGCTAAATTTTCTAACTAGGTGATCGATAAACAGACAATTTTTATCAAAACAGTCTCTTTAGAGGACAATGAAATTGATTTCAAAACAATCCCAAAACTTTACCCTTATTATTTTTGAAGACACGAGCCTCATTGCAACTGATAACTATATTGTTCATCAAGGAAAGATGGCACAAAGAGCACTTGCCATCTTGCTCTCCTGACCTGGTCAGAGTGATGAATTCTGCCTGCAAAGCACAGCACAAGCAGCAAAGAGAAAGCTGAGCAAAGGTTGCTCTCACCCTGGCAGTATAGCCTATGGGTGTAATTGATGAGAGTAATGCTTAACTCCTTCGCTGCTCAGGATCTGTGTGTACCTGAACACAAGGGCAGGGCAAGGTGAATTCAGACCGACTGAAGCTTGCTCAAAACTGCTCCTCTACCCTTCACACAGAACATAACATTAATGGGCCATAGTGAAAACACAGCATCTTCACCTTCCCTAGGAAACATCAGAGTTCACCACTTCTACAGAGAGGAAGCAGGACTCCCAAGACAACACTCACTGAGCACAAATGATCATCAAGGCTCTAATTTTGCAAACGCTTGAGCATAAGCTAAATGTTGAGCAGAAATATAAATGGGATCAGCACTCAGGTCTATTTAGAACAATTTCCATTCCATGCACACACTGACCTTGGTGCACAGCTTTTACTTTGCTAAGTACTACCAACATTAACATTTTCTTTCCCTACAGGCCTGACTTAAGAAATGTGTTTGCATTTTGTGAAATACTGAAAAGATTTAAGGCCTAATTTTCATAAATGCTAAACCACCTGAGGCTCAAAGTCAGGGCAGGATAGACTTGAAGAACTTAGCACATTTCAAAAAATCAACCCCCGGACCTTAGATTTGTTTTGGAGGGGGCCAAAAGGAAACAAAGCAGATGGGGAAGGAGGAGGGGAGACAAAAGTTTAGTCCTGTACCAACATCGCCGGGGCAGAAACCAACATGATGATTTAATGGTACTCATATTCCGTAACACTTTCCAGGCAAGCAGCATTCCCCTCAAACTCAGGACCATCTGTAGAGTAAATGCAAACCCAGGCTGAGAGGCACAAACGTGGGGTGCCCAGCATCTGAAGTGACATGAGATTTACTCACTACCTATATTCCTTGTAAGAGTCTGTCTTATTAAACTAGTCGTGCTAGTAAGCCATTTGTTGTTGGGTCTTTCTTACCGAGATCCAGAAAACACCCTGCACTGGCTCTCTCCCACCTCACCCTCCACCCGGTACAGAACAGGAAACTACAGGTTTTGTCTTATTGATCTGTCTTTACGTCGAGAGATTGATTGAACTCTGAATCACAAAAGGCAAGATTATTAAACTACCCTGACTGGTAAGATTTATACTGATCCATTAAAGCAGTCAAAAAAATTAACGTTTAAGATTCAATATCATAATGGATCCAAGTCAGCACTACTTGTTCCCTACAAAATTAGGCATTACCAAAAAAATAAGAATAATAATAATCCAGTTATCACTAAGAAACACCAAAGAGAGTTCAAGCTAAAATAACGGAACTGTAGAATTCCAATTCTTCAAATAAAACCAGTTCAACCTAATAGTGGTCACACAGAAGACTAGATCTTCACCACAGAGAAACCCTCTCAAGAAACAAAGCCATAAACCGAACTATGCTGCCTATCACTCACGAAGCCAAGAACGTCATCGACTTCAAGCTCCCAAGTTCATTTCGGAGAAAAAGATGATAGTCTGTTTCTCTCCCACAGACACAGGGATACCTACAAAATACCTAGCAAATCACTGAGCTGCTGCTTATCACAAGAAAACAGGGATAACACAAGAAATCTCATGTATCTACTGTGGTAAGCGTTTACCAAGTCATGCTTATTCTGTTGCTCCTGTCTTTCAAAGGCATGAGGAGATCAAAAATTAATTAAAAAACAGAAAAGTAGGTAAGAAATCCAGGTAAAAGCACAATACTCCATTACTACTCTTATCCAGGAAAACTCACACTTGTGGTCCCTCAATACCTATGTTTTTCCCATCCAATGACTTCACCAAGATAATTCTCTTGCAAGCTGACCATTCCCACTAGATAAAATCTTTCTATTCAGAATTTCCGCTGCACACATAGGAAGGATCTTAGAAGAAAATCTTTATTACCATTATTTTCCCTGTAGAATCCTGACACATCTGCTTGACTTCACATAATGGAAGAGACTGTAAACTACAGGGCAGCTAACCAGAAGCAAAAACAAAATAAGCTTACACAACCTACACACATTATCTGAGTGGACAGTAACCTTCAGCCAGAAAACTGAAGGATTTTTCCAAAGGCTTAAACATTAGTCTTTGACAACATTTCTGTGACACTGCAATATTTTCACTCAGTCCTCACACTGCTCCTTGCTCTGCTCCTCTACAAGGACTCCTAGCCTGGTCACACAAAGTGAGTCACACCTGCCTTTCCAGCTGCCAAACCAGAGAGATTATTCATAAAATTACAGTATACCTTGCAGAATTAAAGCTCTTTACTAGTTCATCTAATGTCCGGTTATTTTTCAGGTCCGATTCTGAGACTGCCTATTAAAAAAAGAAAGAAAGAAAAGGGAGAAAAAAGAAACAACATTCAAATGCAGTGAAAACAAGAAGTACCCAGAAAACGTTCAAGTGATCAATCATTTGTTTCTTGGATAAATGCCTCAACTACCCTGCTAAAATGTTATGTGAATGAAAATGCATAAATTGTAAACTTTTTTTCCTGAAAAATAGCTCAGGCTAAAATAACTGCCTGAGAACTGTAAGTCTGGGAAATTATAGGTAATAGATAAAAATGAACCATAAAGCTAAAGCAGCAAAATCCAGTCTACTCAGCCTCCAACAATGCTTTATTGTAGCCCGGTTCTAATTATTTTGAAAACCAAACCAAAGATCCCATGAACATGATAAGAACCTTAATCAACAAGACATGAAAACTGATGAAGGGAAGTGTTAATCTTCTAATTACAGAATTAGAATATGAATTATGAGATGGCTTTGTGTATTCAATTCATTCTTTTTAAGCAATTTCTGATTTTTATCGCCCTGGCTGTCTCTCTCTGCTCTTCTTTTACAAAGCTTTTATTTGTCTTGCTCATATCAATACCTGTGATTTTTAAGAAGCGAGTAGTAAAATATACTTCATCAAGTAGTCTGCACTTGTCTGAAAGTTTAAAAACTGGCAAAGCGACAAATAGATCTGTTTCCCAGTCTTGAAAACTCTAGCCTGGGTCATGCTTTAGAAACACAGAAGAAAATTACTTCTATTTCGCCAATATTCCTGAAGTGTCATTCATTGTTTCTAGGCAGCCTACCATTTTTAGGAGTTCAATAAAGCCCAGCTGGCTTATTTAAAATGAAAACTTATATTAAGACCTAGTATAAACTGCATTGTGTGTTCTTTAATCAAAAAAGGCCTTCAAGTCAGATCATAATAATCACTCACCTGCAGAGCAGACTGAACCTGCCTCTAGTGCTTTTCACATTTAACCTAACTCTCATGGCAAACTCCTCCTTGTCCTGGTGCGTAACATAGTCCTCTGATCCCCAAAAAGGTACACTGTACACTCACAGAGTTTTAGGACTAGATGGTCTGTGGACACTTCTGAAGATGCCTTGAAAGATGAAGTGAGGCCACTCAATGATGGAAAATTGAAGAGCTTAAATTTCAGCACTCATATTTTAAATGATGGTGTATTTTAACAAATTAGGAGGCAATGCTAAATGTTTTGCAACAGATTGCATACAGAGCTCTGAGCCAAAACCCAGGTTTGATGCTCCATCTACTTCTGCCTATGCATAAAAAAAAAAAAAAAAAAAAAAAAAAGAGCAGCTCTGAAACAGGACAATTCCAGTTACAAGACCACCACATGTTGTCCAAATTGCTGCTCACAAAGAGCTGCTCACCAAAAGGAATCGTGGTAACATGCGACCAGAATTAATTATTTAGCACAGTCCAAAGGGAAAAGCTCCTGAGATTTGCCAAAATATACACAAAAAAGCAAGCCGAGAAAAACACTTACCACACAGCATGTTGGACATTGAGTTTTGTAGGACAAAAACTTGCGTATACAAAGGGAACAATCTGGAAAAAGGAAATACATGATTTTTTAACAGGCATTCTTCCAAATGCAGTTCAACATCCTTATTAGTATATTTTATTTTCGTACAATACATGCAAGAATTAAGATCACTATTGTAGCAAAAAAAAAGCCACCAACATATTTTATGCAAGCATCTTTCAACATTTCATCTCAGTCCCTCTGTCAAAAGCAGAGTTTAACACGTTACTCTGCTACCACCACTAAGAGCAGTGTGTTTGCACTGCTCACTCTACCACTGCTTTTTTTTGTTTTTTTTTTTTTTGGGGGGGGGGGTTGTTGGGGTTTTTTTTGACATGACTAATGTTGGATCACTTTCATCTTCCTGCATAGCCCCAGACAAACCATCCCCTTTTTTCCCAGGTGTTTCTTCCCCTTTCCAAAACAATACTAACTTGTTGAGGGAAAAAACTAAAAATTATAGGAAACAGCACTGGAACGCTGAGAGACAGCTTAAATGTTTCCCAGGAAAAGCAAGTCATAGATCATCACAGGATGTTTCAATAGACTCTTTGGTGAAATATGCCATAAGCTTCATTTTGGCATACATCTTCAGATGCTTTTATTACGTGAAAAAAATATGAATGGTACATCTATTCTGTCACTAAAGGTACAATCCAAAGCACTGTGAAAGTTAAACAACTGCTGTTAAGAGAGCTACTGAATGCTACCAGTCACCCAAGAATGAGCAGAGGAGGAATTTTAAGTGGCTATAGTTGCAAACAGATTAGAGAGTTATCTAGAAGCCCTGTAACACATCATTAAGAAAAAAAGAAACAGAAAAAAATTTTGCAAGTAAATTTATTTCATTTTCATCTACTCACAAATAATTATTCATTAATGGCAGAGAGCTTTTTACTCCAATTGTACAATCTCTGTTGCCTGAAGAGATTACATAAAGACAACCAAATAGAAAATACTTCAAGAAAACTTGATTTACTGTAGGAAACTTAGGCCTTCTGCAGTTTGCAAGGGGAAATGAAATGCACGATCTGTTAAGAAACAGAAAGTAGGTGGATTCTTTTCAAAGGGCCTCTGAACCCAGCTGTGTCACAGGCAGGCTGTTATACCAGCTACTGCAGAAAATTTCAAGTGCTCCCTACCATAAATATACTGTTTTCAGTGGTGACAGTTTTGCCAAGCTGAACTTCATTGCCAAACTACAACGTCCTCCTTCACGTAAGGAAGAGGAAGTGCTATAGTTTCTCAAGAAATCAGTTACAAGCATTTATTTTAAGGTGAGAAAAGGCAACATACTATCCCCTAATCTGACTTTCACTAAACTGCTTCACTACCATGTTCCAGAAGATACCAGCCTGAGGCAGATAGAGCAGCATGGAAAATTTTAGTTTGTAACACTTAATGCTCTCTGCCATACAGCTTTCCATTTTGTTCCACCCTCAAGAAGTTACAAAAGATATTTAAATGAAGAATTGTAGGAATAGGTGGTGTTTACATGCATTAATCCAGACCACACGTATTTGCGCTGTCTAGAAGGCTACAACCGTAACTGCATGAGGAAAAGTTGCTGGCTGCTTCACAGCTTTCATCCAAAAGAGCTCCTCAGAGGCAAATGTCCTTGCTGGCTAAGCCACAAGCAGAAGAGCTGCATGGTTTATAAAGGAAATAAAAGGCCAGTAATCCCTGCTCTATGTGCCTGTAAATGATAAATAGTCAAATGATAACTTCTCTCTGAAACGCTAAAGGACTAAACTCTTTTCTGAGGACATTTTTCAATAGTTTTCTGTCATTCGGCCAAGGTACAACAGGATTTTGCCAGCCCACAGGGTCCACAAGGTAATTCTCCAGTCCTGTGTTTCCCAGGAAAGACGTATGAAGACCAAACCGTTCACTCAAAATTTCTTTGAGTACAGCTTTTTCACTCCTACCTGTCTGCCTTAATCCATAAACTGAACGACAAGTCAGGCTTATATGGAGTCACAGGGCCAAGACACACTCCCACCACAGCCACCCCGGTACTCCCCGGAATGCACAGCAGCATGCATTTACGTGAAACACACCAATTCTAAATTCCACAAGGTCACAGGATAGAGGGAAGAACAATCTCACCACCTCTTTAGTGACCTGTCACAAACACACCACGTTTACCTCGGCTCCTACTCAAGCAATTTTTTATCAAAACTGCTGTTTCTGTGCAATTTTTATTACAACTCAAGTAAATTTAAACTGCAACCACCAAATCAATAGTGATGTATTAGCTCAACCTCCATAAAATACATTAACCCCAAGACAGGAGGCACAGAGTTACAATGAAAAGCAAGTAAGAGTTCTGCGTTGACTCCTACGCAGCTGGCACCCACGGAGTCTGACCCGGGCCAGCAGGCCGGGCCGGGCCGCAGGAGCCGGGGCCCACGGCGGGCGCTCAGCGGAAGCAGCCAGGCGCTCCCCGGCCGTACTTACAGTTGTGCGAGCACTGTGGAATGATCATCGCAATGCTGAAGTAGTCGAAGCATATCCCGCACCGCAGCAAGTCATCCACGGCCTGCAACGGGAAGCCAGGTTACCCCACCGCGCGCCTCCAGCCGGCCCCGTGCCCCACGGCCCCGCACGGCGCGGAGCGCGGCGAGAGGCCGGCACCAGGCCCTCGGTGCCGGGGGCCGCCCAGGCCCTAGCCCGCCGCCGGCGACGGCCACGGAGGGCCGGCCCGCCCCGCCGCCAGCCCGCCCGCCGCGCCTCACGCACCTTCAGCGAGGACAGGCGCTCCGGCCACGGCGGCTCGGGCACCAGGGCCATGGCGGCCCGGCCCGCGCCCCACGGCCTCGCCGCCCGGCCGGCACCAAGTCCAAATCCCCCGCGCTGCGGCCTGCGCGCCGCGACCGGCCCGCGCTTCCGGCGGCGCCGCGGCTGCCGGGAGCTGTAGTCCGGGGCCGGGCCGGGCCCGCTGGAGCCGCGGGCCCGCTGGAGCCGCAGCCCCGCGGCCGGCCGCTCTCCACCGCGCAGCGTGGCGCGCTCCGTCCCCGGCTGCCAGCAGGCCCTGCCGCGGCTGCCCCCGCACGGCTGTGCGAGCCGCCGGGCGCGGGGAGGCCGGGCCCTGAGCCCGCTGGGCCCGCCGGGCCCGCGCCGCCGCCCCGGGGCCCGGGAGGAGAAGGCCGGCGCCGAGGCAAACCGGCGGGCGTGAGGCGCTGGCGGCCGCCCCGGATGACCCCGCCGCCGTCCCCGGGCTCGGCAGGGGCTGGCCCCCGCCCGGCGCGGCTGGAGCCCTGTCCCGGCCCCGCGAACCCCGAGTTCCCCTCCGGCTGCAGGACCTGCCCTTCCCGGGGGACGCCAATTAAACACCGGCTCGGGGAATGTTAAAATCCAAGGGATGAACGTTTACTCGTTTCAGCACCAAACGCGTCCTCCACTGGGCAGTTTCCGTACCGGCCTCTCCTCTCCCTAACGCACACGTGGAGGTCACCTCGCAACAGGCACCCCGGAGGGGCTAAAGGAAAGGCACCGGCTCCTGCGCACCCATCGTCTTCATCAAACTCCCTCGCACATCTTATGGATGCAATGCAGTTCTCAGCCACTGTGATCAGTCGTTTAATCGGGTGACAAATGAGATGTGTCACTGAGCAACCCCGCCATCTAGTAAGCTAGGTGTGAGAGTCTTCACCACCTGTACCTTCCAGGAGATGTTAATTTGAAAAATCCCTCAGGCACTGTGTCAATGAGATTTGGAAAAACGGCCCCCTGCCTAACATCCCTTCTGCGACTAACCCGCTCCGCCACCTCCCAACCAGCCCTGTTTTCTGTTTACACTTCCCCATACAGGTGCATGTCAGCCTTTGCTATGGGAACGACCTTCTCCATAGACATGTACAGGGCTGTGCGGGGTTGCCATGGAAATGGGCATCATCACGGTCACCTCTGTCCTGGGCATGGCCAGATCTGGCTCTCTGAATTCCACAAGAGGGGACATTGCAGAACCCAGGCTAAAAATACATGGGCCTTACGGATGAAAAACAAAGAAATAGTAGGTAGCAATGATCATGACTGAGTACTGCTGCTGTGGCTTCAGAAGGTTTAATAATTGCCGAGGAGTTTAGGGAAACTTGGCACGTAGCCAAAGTCAGGCGGGATAACATTGCAAACAAATTGCACCGTGTCGGTGCAATTCAAATTTCAGAAGCCGGCCATTTGCTGCAGCCTGCACCAAGGCTGTGCTGCCCCTCGCACTGGGTGCTTGCTGAAGGGGGACGATGTCGGTCCCCTCGCAGATACTCTGCTGCAATACATTGACACACTTTGCTCCAGGCTGCACACTGTTACAAGTATCCCTGGTGATTAACATGTCTTGTAGCAGAGGTTTTTACGCACACACACAATACATATTTACCTATTTTATATATTAGCCTGCGGAACAGTAATGCCTCCCTTTGCTTCCTTCATTTCACAGATTTGTTTTAAGCACTTTTGTAGCTGCTGGTGACTCAGATGTGCTGTTATCTGAAAACCATGTGTGCCCATACCTGATTTTTCCTGTAAGATGAGTTTTTGTAGCAGTTTGCATGGTCCTACTCCTGATTTGTGCTAGTCTGATTTTTTAATCAGATAAAATAAAGTCAAGCTCCATAAACTAGCACTCAATAATGCATATTTATATTTATATATAAAAAAGGTACTCCATGACCTACCTGATAGGGAACATCTGAAGAAATTATCATAATGGTCCCTGCTGGCCTTAGGCTTTATGAATCTCTGAATTTATATATATGAATGGAGCTGATTACTGTCTGACACTTGCCAAAAGTGCTAGAATTTACAAATAATTTCATTGACATTTAAGTGCCCTTTCTTTTCACCTTAAGGAATCCATTTCTTCTGCTTTCTCTGCAAGCTGTGAAAAATTAATGTATCAATCTCTTATGGTTCTTTTTCAATTTTCTGTTCTTTCTCTTCCCTCACGCACACTGCAGATCTCGTTCCAGGTTCACACACTTTCTGACATGAGCTTGTTGGTTGGCAAGTAAGTCATCCTTCCCAGGAATGGACACAAGGGTTTCATCACTAAATCAACATGTTTATTATTTGTTTTGGTAGAATAGCAAAGGGCAATGAGTTTATAGCCAAGCACCATCCACACAGGCTGCTGCTGCATAAAAAGTGACTTAAACTAGTTTGACAGGAAAAGCACCGTATCAAAAAATCTGGAAAACCTGTGTTTTCACCTGAATCCTGTATGACTCAGAAGTTAGAGAGCCTCCGCCTTAGGCAGCATGGCCAAATTATCCTTGTAGCGTGCAGTGAGGGGGTGAGCTCAGGGCTGCAGGTTGCTCCATCTGACAGGCAGTGTTTAGCAGTGCCTCTGGTTTGCGGTGGCTCTGTGCCAGGGCCCTGGAGAGACACGAGTGAGGTGGCAGGGACAGAACTGGGTGCCATTATCACCTGGGGGCCTCACCCCACGGAGGGGCAGTCATTCAGAAGCAGCAAAGGACATTCCAGTTGGAGCTCTGTCTGGCAGAGCCGTGGATGCCCCCGCAGCCTCGGCGGCTAAAAGAGCACGGTTGGTTGTGAGCATTTCCCCCGCAGGGTGCAGTCCCACGGGCTGTCCCGCAGCAGCTGTTCCACCACAATGAGAGGCACTAGGAGGCCCTTCACACCCCTCCAGCCATACCGGACAGCTGGGAGAATCTGGTCAGGCAAAACACTCACGCTGACTCAGTTGGAGCCTGCTTGAGCATGATGAGTCCCAGGAAGTAGATTTAAACCCAAGGACTCCTACAGAGTGAGGACACTTATCTTCCTCTATAGGAATGCTCCCCAGTGTTTTATTGGCTCTTTGGACTTTGGTGTAGCAGTACTAAACTGGTTTATTTTGCTGGACTACCAAGTTACAACTTGTTATTATCCACAGAACATCAAAACAGAGACCATATACCCTCCTCCCAACCCCATGCAACATTCATTTAAATTAAAATGCCAGTAGGTACCAACCAGCATTTCTCTAAGCTTATTGCCCTGTTCTGTTAGCAGTGAGAAATGGATATAAAAGCTTTGTAGGAGATGGAGTAGCCTGACACAAAGCAAATCTCCAAGAGCTACTTATTTTCATATGCGCTGTTGAGACAAAGAAAATATTTAAGTGGAGTTCTACATAGTTGCACACAACTTAATGTAAAAATTGTTTACTCCCAAATAGGGTTCCAGCATCAGCGCTGCTTACAGAACTGTTGTTTTTCTCTGTGCTCTGACAGACAAATGGCTCATCTTCAGCTGCCCTTAGTAGATTGTTCTTAAAATTAATACTCCACCAAGATCTGCCTTTTATATGTGTCGCTAGACATACTCTATGATAGAAATACCAATGCGCCATGGAAACAAGCCTGTGGGACATGAGCATGTAGATTGGATGAAAATCTGCAGAAGAACATACTGTACTTCACAAAAAAGAAAAATCAAAACCCAAACCATAGAACATTTTAAGTTGATTGTTTCTAAATATTTTCAGAGATTCCTTAATGTTTAAAGCAGTGGAAAGTTTCTCGTCATGTCATTCCCAACTGAAGAGGAGAAGAGCCTGAATACCATGAGCAAGATTGTTCAAAAACATTTAACATTGACCTAACTCTGCCCTTATGTTAAAGTTGGCAGTAATTTATTGATTTCTACATGACTAAATTTAGTCTGATGTTGAGAATTTTAGGACAAAAAAATCCCACCATGAAGTACTAACTCTTGAGACAGGAATACACAAAGTCCCTGTCAAAGCAATCCTTTCAATAGCAATCTGAATTAAATGTTCACCATGCCAAACAAAACAACAGCATTTCAGATCTAACATCTGCCAGCGCAGATAGCTTGAACAGCCCATCAGACCAACACCAGTTAACCAAGACAAGGTTTGGCCCAGAAATGTAGCTAAGAACTACTGCCCATCCAAAGAGCTTTACTCATTCTTTCCTGGACTGAACCGAATGCACGGCATCAATCAAAAGCCTGCAGCAACACGGCAAAGACATAGCATGTAACAGCCTTTGCATAAGTCATGGCCATGCAAGAAAGCTCAGCACCACAGCATGAGCTTACTATTTATTGTCAAGAGTCACTTACATGATAGCTACCACATCAACCAGCATCATCTTTTTGTAATAAATAGTTTTAGCTAAAAATAAAAATACCACCTGAACATATCAGTAATTTTTATTTTCTCGTTTCTACTTTCGAAGTTTTGTAAGCCATCGAGATTATGAGCTATAAATATACATATATGTATTTTAATCAATACATACCACCTTTGTCATTTAGCAAGTCACAAGGGTTCAAACACAGGGGCTTTAAATCAAGTCATTGTTGGAAGTAGAGGGCTGTATTTTCGATGTTCACTAAGGCGTTTCTACCCTAGTTTTATGCTTCAAGTACAACATAATCTAGCTATGACGTTTATTGCCTTAGTAACTGGTAGCACCAAACACTTTGGGTTTTTTTTCTTCAGGAATCTGTTTGCCATCTGTTTCCCTCTAAATCAGACCTTTCAGGACAAGAGAAGCAAAAGGAACAACATTGTTTCCCACTCCTCTATCAAATGCTCTGGGCAGCCTTCTGAAGCAAGGAGACAAGAGAGTCTGTCCAGCTGGGGTTCAGGTGCAGAGTGGATCCCTTCCTCGGGACAAAGGGCAGGATGAGGAGCTGCAGGAAAGCTCCTAGGAGCCAGCTCAGGGTGAACCAAGCATGGGAGGGACTTGCCGCTCATCTCATTTTTTATGGTATTTCGGGAGAACCTGTCTACTTGCACTACAGCATCAGAATCAGAAGGAGTTAGCGGGGTAACTCTGGCTGAGAGCTGCAGTGGTATTTCAGACACCCCCCCTTTTTGAAGCACACTACCAGCGCTTCTTAAAAGGTCTGCTGTTAGAGTTTTATATGGAAAGAAGTGCGTAAAGCTGGAATCAAAAGTCTCTCTAGAGTGTACTCAATTTGGCTGCCTTAATCTTCTAATAATAGTCACTATTACCCAGATTGTCATTTATGAACTCTTATTGACTATTAGAAAAAAACACAGACAGACTTCTCAGGCATGAAGCTGAAAAGAAGAGTTTAAACAAGATATATAAATTACTTTACTGAAAAGTTCAATCTGGAAGTATGGTATTATCGTACAAAGCTAAATCTCTCTCTTCTTTCACATACCAGAGTAGGGTACTCAGCACCAGGACTGGCCTGGGGTGGGGTAAGAACAAAATTCCCACAAACATGGCGTTCTTTCATTCTTTTTTCGCGCGTCCCTGAGGAGTACAAACACTATTCTGTGACCTTCCCAGGATCTGGTGCAGACCGCAGCCTGTTAACACCTTGCAAGACCAGCGCATACATATTTGAAGTATCAATGTATTCATCCACTTAATATTCCTGCAACAGAGACAGCATTTTCTGTTTTCACAGGCAGGAGAACTGGGACATTCCGATGGTCACTGTCGGCATCTAATTCCTAGCACATGTCTAGTGCTTGTGCCAGAGTTCTCCTTTCTGAGATGGAAAGAGCTATAAAACCAGGAAATTTTACCCTTTCCCTCCTTCTTACTTCAAGGCAAAATCTGAAATGGTTCACTAAAAATAATAGCATTAGTTTAACCAGATTATGCAGAATTGTTTTCTGTCATGTCCTTTTCAGAGACAGGAGGTACTGAAGAAATTTAACATTCCTGCTTCCAGAATTTTTCATGGCAGTGAGATGATGCAGTCTCAGTATTTGGAGCAGACGTCAGCCAGCCATGCTAAGTGCTGCTTGGCCGCTAGCAGCTCGTAGGGTCAATGAACAGAACAGGCGTGAAACGGGTCAGCTTGGGAGGGTGGGCAGCCTTGGCTGCCAGCACAGTAAGAAAAGGACCTGCTGTCCAGTGCGTGTGCTGCTTAATTGTTGAGTATTTTAGCTGAGAACAGCATGAAGGGAAGAACAGCATGGAATAAAATGTTCCTACATTGGTATAAAAGACCCTGCTCATTCTTTTTAGTTTAAGGGAAGCAAAGGAAAAAAGAAAAAAAAAAAAAAAAAAGTAAGGAATACATAAATAGCAAATCCGGAGGTTGATGGACCTAACCATGAATTTGAGGTGCTTTGGCCCTGGCAAACATAAAATAAGCTCGTGTGATACTTTTCATCTGGGAAAGAGCACCGGTTTGTAGCACAACAGTGGCACGAGCAGCCAAATCCGGGGCCGGCTGAGCAGCATCGGGGAGTCAGACCTGTGGTGGTGGTGGTTCATCTCAGAGGAGTTGGTTGTGCTGGAGAGGAGAAAGCCAGGAACATTTTCCATTAACAGCATTTCTGGCAGCCCAGCAAAGGACAAAGGAATGAAACACACAGAACACAGAAAGGCCTCCAGCTCTGCAGGCATCTCTCAGATATGGATCTCCTTGGGTTTTATACAAGCAGTATATTAAATGCCTCCTGAAATTAATAGACTTGTAATGAGTTAATATATTAGACCAAAATTTACAAGCCCTTTCACTAAATTTTTACAGCCTCTAAGCTTTGATTAAACAATTTAGTTCTTCCTATACAGTCCGCTCGGCAAAGGGGACATTGACCAAACAAGCAGAGACAGAGAAGGGGCTGTTCTGCTGGGTAAGCTAATGCTGCTGTCTGCTCCTACCATCGATCTGATGTCCTCTAAATGGTGTAATTAAGGTTTGAAGTATTGGGGCAGAATGAAAAGTTAAACTTTGTGAATGCTACTTATTTGTTTCCTTGCAGTGGCTGTCAGGAAATACTTCTGTCCTACGTCTTTGATGCTGTTTGCTTCAGCATACTAACCTGACCAAAAAAAAAAAAAAAAAGACAAAAAAAAAACCCCAAAGACTGTTCTGTCTGCTTCACCCTTAGAGGACTGCACAAGTGCAGCCCAGGCACCCCTGACACCTGGGCATTTTATTGTGTTCCCATCACCTCCTTGGAGAGCTGGGAACTGGGCAAGTCAGAGCATCACAAGCAAAGAGAATCACCAGATAGCAATGATCCACAGCGCTTTTTCTGACGCACACAGTATTGGGGGCGTTTTGCACAAGGCACTTTATAAAGGAAATAGCATTGCATGGCAAGATGTTTTATGGCTGCTTTTACAAAATCCAATTTAAACTGCAATTCATCTTTAGTGGCAGTTTACAAATCGATGATCAGCATTTCCAGCTGACACTGGGGCCCTGTAAGATTCATGCACTTTGTAGCCTCTTCCCCTTCCTCAGGGTTTTTGGGCAGCTCTTGGCAGCAATGACCCTGCTCTGCTGCTTGAGCTGCAGGTGGTGCAGCGACCAACGCGCTGGTGCATTAGCGTCTCTTGGCCCTCCCCGTGGCTGGCAGCGCAGGCATCCCACGCATGCACCAGCTCAGACTCATCTGCCAACACTGGGACCTTCTGCTTCCCACTGCTATTTCAACACATTGGACGCTCAGCTCGAAGTACGCACCTGATCAGCTGCTGCTGAAGCATCACTGCTGCTGTTTGTTGCTTAGCTCCTTGTCCCTGGGCAGACAACAGCACTGGCTCTGTTCGGCGTTGGCTCTCAGGAGAGTTTGGGTCTGTTCCCAGCTCTAAAACTTGTTCAATTTCAGACAAGGATGAGCCCTGTGCCCCTCGCTTTCCTCATCTGTTAGGCTGATCAGGAGCTTCACATGACTGCCATAAAGCTTTTGACATCTACAGCTGTGAATGGGAATGATTGCTTTAGTATTTACAATTTAAATTGCCATTTTTGCCATGCCTGAACATGCAAGCAGAACAAATCCATCACGTTATACAACATTTCATACATTGCCCTCACAGGAGAAGTTCTCTTGGTGTGTATTTCTCATTTTCAAAAGGGATAAAATTTGTTGTAATGCTGTAACATCTCTTTGAGAGGTCAAAAACATGATCTTCACAGTCCAGATAAGAAACAAATTACATATTTGAATTATGATCCATATCATAGTCCACTCACACAGAATCCCTTCTCTGCATAGGACACCAAGGCCCAAAATCTAATTATACATCACCTTTTCTTTGCAGGACAGGCAGACAAATTTGATAACAATGCAATGACAAATTCTTTTGCAGCCCACACAGAGCAGGAGCGGGCGGTGTTTTCAGGCTGACCTCGCTGCACTAGCTGGGGAGATGGAGGGGAGCAGGCGCCTGTGGCAGGGCTTTGAAAAGGTCAGGAGCCGCAGCGATCCACGCGCTCGCGAGGCTTGCTCCTCTCTCCACAGCAGGCTTTCCTTCAGCTGCTCTGGGGAAGGGACCTGCCCACAGCGGAGCCCAGGCAGGCGTCTGTAAATACCAGCAGGATCCTTCCTTGAGTAAATGTGCTAGTGCAAATGTCCTCACACGGGGAGAAGCACGTGCAGTGGTTTGGATGTGTTGGGGGGAGCGAGGTGAAGGTGTGAGAGCTGCGGGGGGCAGGCTGACCCTGCTGCAGGCTGCAGGAGCAGGACCTCACCCTCTCGGCATTGTGTCCCGCTGGGCTGCCATCACCTCTGCCCACCCTGGGCTGCCCTCAGCAAAGCCAGCGGGCGCAGCCAAAGTGCTGCAGCCCCCTGCTCCCTCCAGCCAGGGCTCTGCCAACACAAGGGACAGCAGTTTTCTGACAGTCCACATTTCCACCCTGGCCTTTCCCTCCCTGCCTGCCTGTTCAGCAGTCCCCCTGGCTCTCCTTCTTTCTTTCTTCTCTCCTAAAAGATCCTCGATCCCACTGGAGCTGCTGCTACACAAGGACCCTCAGGCTCAGTCCTCCCCAAACTGGGTGAGCACATCCCGCTTACCTCAGCACAGCATCGAACCTCCCTGAACTTCATCAAGCCAAGCATCCATTACCCAGTGGGATTTAAATGCACTGTTAATTAGGTTCTGGTGTTTGCAGCCTACACTCTTACCTTTGCTTTGATGAACAAGGGAAGCTTGCTGTGCTGAACAGGGCAACCAGGAACTTTTTGAAGAGCCATTACAAAAGCAGACCTCAGTAGCCATGAAATAAGCTTTCATGAGACAAAGAGTACCTTCCACTGAAAGGCCTGGGCTTAACTTTTACGTCTTAATCAGTCTCCACCATTAGGCTAATTGTGCCATCAAGAAAGACGCCGATGCACTCAGCAGCAGGGTGCTGTGGAGGATGCAGGAACAGCACCCCACTCGGGAAGGGTGGGAGGCTGTGCCGGCTCTGCACCAGCCCTGTTGGGTGAAGAGATGGCCCTGGGAGGTGGCGGGGCTGAACGAGCTGGAGGCCTGAGCTCTCTTCCCGGCTGCTGTCGGCACTCCTCTGCCAGGCACGGGATCAAAGCAGCCAGCAGAGGATTCCACAGGGGTGGAGTACCAGAGCATCTATAAGGGGGTGCAGGGTCAGTCCTGCAATGTCTGTGGTTTTTCTGAACATATATAAATCACTTTGAGATTCAAAGACAGCAGAAGCTGATTTCGCGGTGCTATTTTTTTTCCCCCATGTCATTAGCTGTTGGCTAAAAGCCTGCAGTTCAGTGATGGTCCCACCGTCCCACTACCGGTTTCTTGGCGAGCAAAGTGCAGCAGCCTCGTGCACAGCGGTGCAGCCAGTGACACCAAGAGCTTTGGTCACTGCCTTCCAAGCACAAAAGACAACAGCGAAATGCTAATAAACCTTCATTAGTCAAAACGTTCACAGCCCACATGCTGAAACATATTTATCACCCCCAGCGGAGATTATACTGGCAGGTAACACCGCACTAAACTGCACTCAGCTCCCTTCTGCCGCTATTTATCTGCGCCACAGGTCCATGTGTTTCTGGTCCTTTCACACAGAAATGCCTTGAAAGCACAAATGGAATAATTTTTTTATTTTATTTTTTTTTTATGTCTACTTCAGTGGGTTTAGACCAATGTGTGGAATCAGTGAGGAAAAATCTTACCGTTTTACAGAGCAGCATGGAAACTTCCACAAAAAAGCTGTTACGGTTAGTGGCTGAAGGAGCCAGAAATAATATTTAAACTTTATCTTGAATTGTTTTGAGACAGACACAATGAGTATAATCACTCTGGGCATTTCATAATAAACCGATGCTGATTGAGTTGGACCTGGCCTAAGGGCTGCATGAAATGCCAGTGGTTGCTTGACAGGCAGCTCAGGGAGAAGAGGAGGCAGACAAATCTGTTGCAGCCCTGACTCGGGACAGCGACACAAATTCAAATAATAAGCCATCAATGAATTAGCTGTTGCTGACTTTGGTCTTCTGCCACAGCAGATGCTTGTTGACGTTAGAGAGCCATTGTTCTAGCACATGCAGATACCTCCCATTTGGAGACCAATGCTGATCCAATAAATGTTGTGAAAATCATGAGTAATATCACTAGCTCTGAGTTATTCCAACATAAGAACCATCAAACTGATAAGCTGTGCACAGTTAGATGCATTGGTAGGTTTGTAATATTTTCCATTCTATTTGGTCATCTCCAGCAGCTTATTCTTTTGCCATCCTTTTGGTTTAGAGTCTCAGTTTGGCTGCTGGTTCTCAGCCTGGGTGCAATTCCTTTCACATACACACAAAAAAGCTGATTAAAATTAATTCAGCTACTGAAAGAAAAGCAAGGATGCTGCGTGTTTTTCAGAACTAGTAGCAGCAAAAAGACCTTATAATTAGCATCCAAACACCAGGAAAGGCAGCACTAAGACCCTTTGTTTCTCAGCATGGAATTACTTTGTTTTCTAGTGCTAAATTTCTTTTAGTGATTTCCTATGCAGTTATTCCATGTCTCTGGGTGTGCACAACATTTAGTGCTCTATATTCATCCCCCAGTGAGAGCTGCAATTAAGGTAACAGGCAGTAACTATCAAATAGGAAACAACATTTTGCAATCCCAAGCAGAGGCAAAATGGGTAAAATAAGTGAAATACAAAAGTAAAAATGTCAATGCATTAATTGAAGTGTTTCTCAGTTGGTATTTCATCTTTCCTGCATGGATTTAGCCTTTTTCAGCTGAAGGACTTGGGAGCAGAGTTTGGATACAAATTGTTCCTAGCCTCTTGCGCTATACATCTGCTGATTTGCCACCAAAACGCTCATCACTGGGACCATTTTCTTTTGCTCAAGCTTATAATTGGTTTGTTCTGCTGCTGTATTTGTCATTTCATTGATGCTTTTCCCTGTTCCTGAACATTAAGCAGTTCTTCGCAGGGCTGGGGTAGCACAGCTCCCTCTACTCCCTCACCAGTGCCAGGGGGGCTGCTCCCCAGCCAAGGGCAGCACCGGGCAGGGGTGGGCAACAAGCACCATGGTGCACTGTGCTATGACTGGGAGGTGGGAACTGTGCCCAGGGGTCAACTTTACTGAAGATCCTGTAAATCCCTAAGGTAAGATCCACAGAAATCGATCTCTACCGTGCAGCTGTGCTTTAAATACTTACAGCAACCACAGAACACCTGCTCTGCCTTGGAAACACAGCACGTATTGTAGCAGAGCAGTATTTCACCTAGCTCAGTCCTATAGCAGCCAAAATAGAATCATAGAATCACTTAAATTGGAAATGACCTTTAAGATCATCAAGTCCAATATATACAAGGTGCTCTGGAGGAAGATAAGACAGTACCTTTAAAATGCTGTATTGGGTGAAGAACATACCAGAGGAAGAGAGAATCTTATTTCCTGCATTTGTCCTCAGCAAAAGCCAGGATTTACGCTCCACTGAAGGTGCTGGCTGTAGCCAGCATGGGCTCTGTGTAATTCTATGTGGACCTGGAGGGAGAAGCTAAAGGGCTGCAGAGCTCACACCCAGGGATGCAGGCGCACAGTGGCATCACCAGCGCCTGCTTAAAAAGAGCTTACCTAGGAAGAAAGGAAAAAAAGCAAATCAATCAACTTTTTTTATTTCTACAAGACTTACCTTGTAATCTTCCGGGGCAATGTTCTCTTGAGCTCTGGAGCTGCTCATCACCCAGCAAACCTCTAAATGGATCAAGTAATGGTAGCCACACGCCTGACGCCACACTGAAAGTCAGGAGGTCCTATCTGCAAATCAGTCTGCATACACCTTTTACAGGCTGCTCTAGCTTTTTTGGCTTCTATGTCCCTTTTCCTGAAGGCAGTCTGAAGAACACTGGGAGGCAGTCAAAGGAGCCAAGCAGTAGGAAGGAGTTGACAGCAAGGCCACTTTGAGGAAGACATCATTCCCCAAACCTGCCACTGCTCCAAAACACATCCATTTATTTTCCCAGCATTATCTTTTCACTGGGCTCTGGCCCCCTCAAGCACTTTCCAGCTTTGGTTTGGTGAGGAATACATTTGTCACCATCAAGCCCTACAGCTGATGGCAAAGTTTCTGCCCGGAGCTCCCTGAGAGCACGGATCCATCCTGCCTCCGTCAGCCCTTGTTGCCACCAGGAGCTTTGTCCCAGCAAGCCGGCTTCCTATAAGTGCCAGCAGTCCCCAGCGCTTTCAGCATCGTCTCACCAAGATGCTGATGAGCCTCCAGCAGCCGCTGAAGACCTATTTCCCTGAATCACAGCTTTGCTTACTGTGCCTCAGCAGAGACTCTCGCTGCTCCTCATGCTGCTGTGTGTGTCACCTACAATGCATTCATCTCTTCATTTTACTGGGTTAACTGCCGCTCATCAAATAAACGGGTTGTAAAATAGCTAGAACAAGAGAACTATGAACAGGCAATTTTGGCTCCCAGTCAATTTAGCCTTTTTAGGCCTGGATTTATGTATTAGCAGTGAAACTAAACAGGGAAAGAAAGAGCAATTCATAACTAAAGCACCTGCAGAAAAAACAGCTCCAGCCACCCTGTGGCACTTGCAGTGCTGAAGCAAGCCGGCTTTCCGGAGGCAAGAGATCGCTGTCAGTAACTCAGCCTGCAAAGAAAACTCTTTTCCCACCCAGGATAGAGCTGAGATTCCAAGACTGCTTCCAGACCCAGATGCAATGGGACTGAAATGTACAACTAGGGGGGAAAAATCTACAATTTTTAAAAAGGATTGATTCAGATTAACCAGACATTGCATTGCCACAATAATTTAAAGCACTTCTACTACTGCTGCTTCGGGTTTGCCTTCTTCCCTTCCTATAATTCAGTCATCCAAGTAATGGCTCTTGCAACAAAAAGTGAGGACATTTCATTTTGATAAATTCAAAAGAAAGTGTTTTTTTAATTCAGTGTCCAATGAGAGCGTCTCATTCCTATAAAACATGATAGATGTTTAATACTCACTTCCCCATGGACAATGTCACTGGAATTTTTCAGTCAGCTTTATCTGCAAAATCAGGACACATGAACTCATATGAAATTTGCTCTTTTAAAATTTGCAATTTAATCAGACATCTCTGCTAATTAATTATCTATGAATGAACAAGCAGCAGCAAATATACTCATACACTAATTTATGACCTAATTGGGAAGTGCTATAACTGACATCGATGTCCCCTGGCTTTTACGTGCTGCTATCTAATTGTAGGAAAAAACTCTTCCATACATTGTTACATTTATTAACTGTAGGTCCTGGGTGGCCCTGGTATTTCTGCTCTGCTCTGGCAAGGGCAGCTGTGCCCAGCCAGCCATTAGACGGAGCACCCCTCAACCTGGGATCGCTGAGTCCTGCTGGCCTTCCTGGGAGAAAGAGGGGTTAAAAATAGGAAAAAAAAAAAAAGAGAGAGAGAAATTGTAGGAAGTTTATATCTCTGAGCCTCAGGAAGTGTTATAAACAGACAGAATGAAAGAAAAATTATTTTTACATAGCCTTTAAAGCAGCTGCTGTACAGGCAGCTGCAGCAGGTCGTTCCGGGATGCTGCCCCACCGGGTGGTGGGCAGAGGGGCTGTGCTGTCCCCCGCAGCCTCCCCAGCACACAGACACGTGTGAGATGGGACACAGCATCGAGCACACGCTACGGGCACCCAGCATTGACATGGCTGCAATCAACATTTCCTTTTTGCTTGGAAGCTGCTCCTGGAGACCAGAATCCCATACAAGCTCCCCTGCTGGACACCGGTCCTGCCAGGGGCACAAGCAAAGAGAATTGCATTGTCCCTCTTTGGCAAAGAGACAGTAAACTTCTTAATGGCACCATACACCGGCGCTCGCTCCGTGATACCTTGTGCATCGTCTGGGCAACTGGATGGACAAGAGCCTTTGTCACCACTTTTCCCATCACAACCCTAGCCAGATCATTTTAAATGAAGTCTCCCAGTACAAATTCCCAGAACCATCTGTTTTCTCCTCTGGTCTCCTACTGTCTGGGACTCTCAGAAATCATTTAAAAGGCAAAAAGAGCTTGTCATCATTGCCAGCCACAAAGCACAGCTAGCTCTTGCATTACTTCTCTCTCATTATTACCTTTCTCATCCGTAAACCCTAAACTGCTCCCCAGCCCAGAGCTGCGCTCGCTGGGCTGTGCGGCTGCTCCCGCAGCCCTGGCACTCGCAGTGCATTCTGCCAGCCGATGCTCTGTTAGAATTACTGAAGAATCAAGAAAGAAAATAATGGTATTAATTGAAAACCTATTGACAGGTGAATCAGTGGAAGTTTGCTGTGGCAGATGGTCTCTGAGGTTGTGCCCAAGTTTTCTTCTTTTGTAAATAATTTCACCATAAATTTGCACCTGCTAAACTGCATTTCCTTCTCTGCATGAATACGAGGTAAGAAAAAAACCCACATTTTTTATTTACGTCAGTTTTCTCCATACTGCTCAGAGCTTGTCACTAAAAGGAAAGGCTACTCCCGTGATTGCTCCACAACAGACAACTGTTCCAGCCCCCAGAGCAGCATTCAGTTCCTCCCTGCAGAGCAGACCCGAAGCACGCAGCTCCTGCGTTACTGCCGGGTATCGCTTACATTCAGCCTTCCTTGCTGAATCGAACTGGCTATGGAAACTTCACGCAGGAGTCGTCCTTCTCCCAGGTCTGAAATTCAACTGACTCTGAGGAGAAATAAAGTAACTGCTTAAAAACGGTGTACAAGTATAGAATAGCTTGGGATGAATGGGAAGAGCGGTGACAACTGGGATGCAAAAAGCTCTTCTCCAGTCAACTGCCAACCAACGGCACACAAAAAGGAGCAAGAGGCATGAATCTGGCTTAAACCAGGAGTAGAAAAAGCTCTGGAGGGTTTGCTTTGCTGGGCACAAACCAACTGGGCACCATCAGCAGCTTGCATCATTTATTGTGGCTAATCCCCCCCAATGCTGGTGCTTCTTTTCGTACATCAGCTCCCCAGTAGCAGTCAGAAAATGGGTGGGTGGGTGAAGCTCTGCTGCCCAAGGAGCACCCTGGAGTCACAGGTGCCTCCCAGCACGGCACCGGGAGGAGGAGGAGGAGGGCCTGGCAGCCCCAGGAAGGGCAGGGAGCCAAGCACGGTGTCCAGCGCTGCGTGAGAAGCCTCTGAAACTGAATCAGCAGGGATCATCCCCACAGACTGTTTCACAATTATTTTTTTCCCAAGCAGTGCCATCTGGGTCATTAGAAATGAATTCACAAATAATTTGGGGCTGATAAAAACTGATTCTGGGTGAAGTTATTATTTGCTAAAGGGACCCAAGCCCAGAAAACCCACATATGTTTTTTTTATACATTTCTTCCCTAAGTACTTGAAACTGGCTGTAAATTGTACCGGGTCACTGCCAATGCCGGAGTCCACAGAACTGAGGAAAAAACAGGTGGTTTCCTCCAGTCTGTTAGCCCCAGCTCTAGAGGAGAGGAACTGCCATCACCGCACAGAAAATTTCTGCATCATCTTCTGCAGAAAACCATTTCTGTTGTTGTTGGCCCCTGTGGCTCCACTCAGCCCGGCTCTGCAGAGGGCTGGCTGTGCCGAGGGGTTCAGATCCAAGCCCCACGCTGTGGGATGTCACGGCCACCAGCCTGAATTTCCCATTGAGAAAGTAACACTGTCTTCAAGTGCAAGGCCCCAGCCTGTGACATCTTTTATAGTGAAACAGGCTCTACTTTCACATTTGCAACCAGATGTAAACAGCTTGTGTTTCCGACAGCTTGGCCTTTCATCTTGGCTAATTTGCACATTTGTATTTTGAATAAAGCGGCGCGGGGCCGCTCTCCCCGGCTCAGTAATGAGATTTTCTGCCCATCAGACATCCGGCTCGCTCAGTGGCTGACGTTTGCTAGATTGCATAATTTATTGTGGCTAATCAGCCTCACTGCTGCCACTTCTTTTTTCAGCCATCAGTTCACTGGTAGCAGTCAGAAAATATTCTTTGCTATAAAATACTTTGTTATCACACTGAAACTCTCTTTGGCAAAGCAAGCTACTAAGACAAAAAAACAAAAATAATGGGAAAGCAGATTCCTAGCCCTTAGCAATGCTTACTGAGGTTCTCTTTTTCCATTTAACTTCAAAATGGTGCATTTGACTGGTTTTGTGGAAACCTCCTGTCTTTAAGCTGTTCCAGAAAATGCTGAAAGTCTCTTTCCCACCACACTCCCGCCATCGGGGGGGTTCAGCCCACCCCGTGCTCCCAGTCTCCAAGCCCCCGGCTCAGCAATGGCCTGGCACCGAGAGCAGCAGGTGCCGCCGGGGTGCGGAACTGGCGGCGGGGGATGCTGTGGGGGCTGCTGTGGGGGGGCTGCTGTCAAGGCAGGGAAAGCTTCAGACCGACCTGGCCAGCACCGCTGACCCACAGGGCTGTCCTTCGCTTTACGGTATGTGGCAAGGTTTATGCTATCTTACACTATCCACACCTGCAGTGAACAACTTTGTCAAGAAATGCAGGTGAGTAACTGCGGAGAGGACTAAAAGCCGAATTAACCGCAGCCCAGTATTGCTCGCTGTCCTGCTTTCAAAGGAAAAAACAATTAGAGTGAGCGTATTCTTATTACTGCAGAAATCTCATTTGGAGTGGATCACAGGTCTCTGGCAAACATCTGACGGGATAAGGGCAGAGGGGTGGCAGGCAGCAGCCGCCCAAGAAAAACGGAGACTCACTGCAGTTCGCCCTGAGGAGGCAGGGGACGATGGAGTCCCTTCTGCACAGATGGATTTGCACTGCTGGCCAGTAGGATACATCCCGCGGCCCCTTTTCTGGCACGGGAAGCCGCCGAGAGTCTCGTCGCCTGCACACAGGTGATCACTTCTGCTCTGCTCTCTGCAGAGCCATTCGCTTGCCTCTGGTTTTCACAGGCGTGCAAGCTGAAAGGCAAACGCTTTAGTAAGACCAACATGAGCCGGCTTGCAGAGGTGCATCTCAAGAGCCAGTTCTGGTAAGAAACAGAGAAAAGAGCAGCAGGACAGTATGACATGTACCCACTTACGATACATCTTACTGAGCAGAAGGGACTTATTTCTCCAGGGTCCTGTCTCGCAGCCCATGCAAACCCAATGCAGCGTGATCTTCCCGCAGCCACAGCACAACAGCCATTCCCCCTCCCTGAAACAACCTCTGGTTCCCCACCGCGGGCACCAGCAAAGCCATGGGTACAGACCATCACCGCTGTCACCAGCTGCCCCCAGCCCCAGCCCCTGCACTGGGAACAGACACAGGCAGCAAACAGAACTCGCTGCTCCCCGGCTCCGAGCTGCTGCCCTTCCCACCCACCAGCACCCACCAGTGACATCCACCACAGCACCGCTTTCCCCTTTTCGCAGAAGAAAAATGCCATTGAAAGTAATCAAAGCTGTACCAACCAAACCCTGAATTTGCTACTGCTTTGTGCTGAGACCGTAGCTTGTAATTTGAAAACATTTTCTCAATTATCTTCAATCTGCTAATCCCCCTTTAAATGTTATTCCCATAAAATTACATCTATTTAATTCTCCAGATAATTTGGAGGTTAGTCTAGTTTTCACTAAACAATTACAAAAATTAAAACTCTCAAAATCTTCAGGCCTTCTAGTTTGTCTGTATTTATCAGCTCATATAATAAAACAAATTTAAAAACCTGATAAGACAGCGACTTGGAAATACTGCCAGAACATAAAGGAGACCTATCAAAAGATCACATCATATTCACAGAAATGCGTATATCAGCAATAAATTATAAAGAGAAACTGATGGATGGATATAAGTTTTAAGGATCAACTTCCAAAGGAGAAAGGCTTTCTAGGGCACTCACCTGGGGTTCGCAAGGTAATACTTTCTCCAGTTCTGCTGCATCTTCCATGACTCTGGTTGAAAGGTGTCAACTCGCCGTGACATCAGTCTCTGCCTGGAAAGAGGATGACAATAGTTTACTGCCCACAGGAATGCTGCGAAAGTGAGCTAATCAGACCTATCTTAATTTTAACAAAGCGATATTAGTTCTCAAGGCTCCATGACCCAAACTTTTTCCTATGAAGCTGCTTTGCAAAGGAAAAGCTTTACATTAAACCACAGAAACACGGTCATATTCTGATAACCAGTATCCCCAAAGATCAATATTCAAGGACATGGAACAGAAAGCTGGAGACAGAAAATGGAAAATATTTATACAAAACTGTAAAAAAAAAAAGGCAGGTGTCATTTCTCACTGAAAAAATAAAATAAAAATATCAATGTGACAAATTTTCAATACAAACACTCTGGTTGAAATCAGGGGAATTAATTCAAAATTATTAAGAAAACATGAGATGAATAAGTCTGAAGTCAAATAAAATCCGAATGTTTCAAAAAAACCCAAATGTCAAGATTCCAAAGTTGTGGTTTGCCTTTTATCCTCATTAATTCCACAGAACATATTTAATGCAGAGAAGTTGAAAGGAATATGTGCAAGAGAAATTGATTTTCTTTTATCACAACTATTAGCTGGAGCAGCACAACGATTTGGTGGTCCTGAACCACACGATCCTTCCACAAGCTCACAAAAGCGAAGGAACCCACTGCTGCTGCTGCCCGGGCTGGGCTGCAGCCCCTGCCCCACGTGCCAGCAGAGCCCCCAGCCCATGCCCTGGCACCGCTGGGGCTGGCAATGCCCCCCTGCTGCCGGAGACCACCGAGCAGCGGCACGGGAGCGTGGGGAGCCCCAGCAGCCGGCACCTGAGCTGCGACCTGGTCCCCTTGCAGGCGCTGACGCTGCAGGGCCACGTACCCAATGGCCTGAAACCACCCCAGAGGGGTTTCACAGTCCTGTGGGTGCACCTCGGGCAGGCATGGGGAGTGATATTGCTTCCCAAAAGGCAGAGGTGTACCCAGGGCTGTAATCAACCCCCACCAGTGCCGAGTTGCGTCTCACGTTAAACAGCCCCCGTGTGCGGAGCGGGCAGCGTTCGCTGGCTGCTCCTCTCCCAGGAGATACAAACCAGCCTTGTTACAGGATTTTTTACACTGCAGGTACCCAGCACCAGCTGCAGCTGAAGGAGGTAGATTGGTGCTCTGCAGATAATTTTTCTCTTCTGAAAGATGAAAAACTGTTAACAACATGGCAATAGAAAGCCCCTGTGCTTCAGCAACAGTCACACACTGACATAAGCCCAGTTATCAGCAAGAACCAGTTTATCCCCCACTTCGTTGAGTGGCTCCCAGCACAGTCCGGCAGCCTGTCGGGGAGGTCAGGTAGCAGAGGAAGAGAAACCCCTGCAGTAGGACTCAGGCACAGGTGATTTTCCACGAATCAGATCAAAAGCTGCGTGTCTGTCCCACGCGTGCAATGCTGTCCCACGCGTGGCTGAGTGCCACACAGGGCAGAGCCCGCTCGGGAAATCCCCACGCCGCTGAAGGTATTTCATCATTTGTACAGAATGGGCTTTTACAGGCAGAATAAATTACTCCTCAGCTGAGGAATCCTCACCAGCGCTTGCAGTAAATATTTCACTAAATGATGTAAGCAAGCTGAATTCTGGACCTCCTGCAGACAGATGTTCATCCCATTTTTCCCTGAATAAACTCGGGAGCACGATCTCTGGCATGAGACAGACCCTGCTTATTTGCTGGGGAGGATCACTGAAGGGCCATGTATGTGCATGTGCTCGCCTGGTTTGCACGCAGATCAAAAGCTTCTTTCAGTAATTTTGGGGGTTTGTTTTGTTTTTCAAAATAAATAACTTCCTTCAGCATGCTCCATTGGTTTGGAGCTGCTCCCCAATGTTTTCCCAAGTCACCTTCCTACTTCAGCACTGCCAACACCACCACTACCGCTTCCCCTGCAACTCCCTGAAGGGCTGTGACCGCTCACTTGCCAGCTCCGGTCACCAAGAGATCCAGCTGTTTGCGGTCGAGTTTAGGAGGAACAGGGAGCTCTGGGTTTGGACAGAAACTGTCCCAAAACCATCTGCTGGGAGGTGGTCCTGGCATGCTGGTGAACAGAGCCTCCTCACCAGGACGAGGCCAGCTCCGCAGCTGGGATCCAGGAGACAAGCCAGCACATCGGCTGGGTCACGAGATGATGGCTTCTGCCAGCACTGGGGAGACTCGGGACATCAACATTTTTCTATGGAGAGAAAATAAAACCATTAAACCAGTTTTGTTCCTAAGGCAGGGAAACATTTCCCTTTGGAGAACCTCAAACACATGACAATAGTTTGAAAGTAAAGGCTGCAGCAAAGCGAGCTAGATCCCTGTGGGGTTTGTGCTCCGGGCTCTGCAGTGCTGGCTGGGATGTGGATGCTCCAGCAGTAGAGGCAGGTCCTGCACACAGTGAAATGCTTTCAGCCAGAGGTACAAACTATTCATAGCATGCTAGAAAATGTACTCTGACCAATGTTTCCAAAGTGTAATCTACCACTGGGATTTCTAAAGCCTTCCCACAAGTTCCTGCCCTGTGCAGACAGCGCTTTGTGTTGCCTTTCCCAGGGGCTGGCCATGCTTCATATGTGCAGCACTGCCCGGGCACCATGAATCTGCATGTGCTACCTGCATGGCAGAGATGGCAAACCCAGTGACAGCCAGCCAGGATCCACCCTGACGTCTGCTTCTGGTCTTCTCCCTCCTCCTGGCCCACCCAGCACAAAGATGCCCATGGCACAGCTCCACAGTGATGCATCTGTCCTGTCAAGAAAGTGCCAAAGCATCAGCAGCCTTGGGACTCGCAGCTCACGTTCACGATGCTGAGGGACTCAGTCAGAGCTGCACCTTGACGAGCTGTGGCCTGTCACAGTGATGAAATACACCCATTCTTCTGAAAAGTCCAAAAGTTGACTAAACTATTAAGTCCTCCTGGCCAGCACAACAGCACGGCTCTGCCACCCAAAGGATCACACTCTGTGCCAGCAGTGAGCACAGCCCTGGCTGTGCCAAGTCTCACTGGGTCAGAAAGTGCCAGGACAGGGACAGGCTGGGTGCCGGTGGTGACCTCTGCAGTGCCCTGTGCCACCCCCGAAGCCCAGCTGCCAGGGAGGGCACGCTCCCAAGGGTGGGAGGCTGCCCCAGCGCCACACAGGGCAGAGCAGTTTGGACAAATTATCACTGATGAGTCTGGAGGAAGGCACAGGAAGGGTTTGACGCCAACAGTAAAAACCAAAAAGCCTCGTATGCTGGCAGCTGAAACACCAGGTAATTACTTAATTGACTGCATGATTTCTACCTTGGTAGAGAAGCCTGCGGCACTCAGGATAAAAGCAGAAGTCCATTAGTAACTCCAGCAGCAGTTTACCTCCCAGACCACAGAACAGCAGGAACCTGGAGCACATCCTGCAGCGGTGAACATTTGGAAGCCTGAGACACACACTGCATCCACCCATCCGCTCCAGCTATGGCCAAGGGAAGACATGCACTCAAGGGAAAGGCGTCAGCTGCAAGAAGCAAGCCGAGCCTGTTTCCCCAGCCCTGGCCATACCTGGCCGCAGGGGCAGCCCCATCTCCCCCCAGGACCCAGGATGGGCACCGGCTCCTCCTGCCAGCAGCACACAGCCCCAGAGCCGTGCCGGCATGCCTCGTGCTGCGGCTGGGCAGGACGGTCTGACCCTCGCTCAGCTGAGCACAGATTTGCAGAGTCGCTCTCGGAAAGGTCGGCGGCCAGCACATACACACCCCTCCTTCTGCAGCCTTTTGTGCCAAGCAGCTCATTTTCAGAACAGACCCTGAAACCTCAGGCCAAGGGATCCCTGCAGGCACCCCCGGCCTTTCTGCCGCAGACCCGTGAACTTGCACTAGAGACACAGACCCAAAACTCCAGAACTGAGAGATCCATGCATGAAAACAAGTACAAAACTCAAGCAAGACAGAATTAAAGACTCAGCACAGAAGTGATTTAGCCCAGTTCCCCACAGGGTGGTACTGGGCAGACAGCAGCACTGGTCCTGCCGGGACGTGGAGGGGAGGTCAGCAGCCTTGGGCTGGGCACGGGGCACCTGCCCCACACGAGGTGCTGCGGGTTCCCCATGCAGAGCTGGGTGCCACGGCTGCTCCCAGCAGCAGCAGAAGGGCAGGGAGCCCCTCACCCCCTCCCGGTCACTGCCCACCTGCTCCAGCCAGCTGGAGCCGTCAAAGGTTTAAAGCAGCGAGAGGCGAGCAAGTGAGCAAAGAAGTTAGAAGGGTATCGCACTGCCGGAACAGGAAAGGACGGCTTGGATGCAATAACGTCTCAAGGCTGGGTTAGCTGTCAGGTCATCAAAACATTCCCTTGTACTTTTCATAAGACAAATGAACCCTAACATAATATCCCAGGAGCTTGCCAATGCCTTAAACAAAAAAGATGCATATCCTCAGTTCTGTCACTGCACTTGGTGCCAGTCAGCGCTTCCCTGCAGGAGGCACCGGCACGCTGGCCAGTGGGCACGGCGGGCAGGGAGGGCACGGGGGGCAGGGAGGGCACAGTGGGCAGGGAGGGCACGGCGGGCAGGGAGGGCACGGCGGGCAGGGAGGGCACGGCCAGTGCCACCTTGAGGCTGCCGCGCCAGGCACGCCGATGGGCACAGCGCCGTTACGGAGCCCCACTAATTCACCTGTCAGCGCCATGCAGCAATAACCTCTGCTTTAAAGCATAGACGATTATCCCAGTTAAGCTGCCTTTGGCAGGAATAAAGCTCCACACACACCAGCCAGGCCGGGAACAATAGGTTTGGACTTTGCTGTTATCGGCTCATTTCAGAACTGCAGCGGGGCAGCAGAAAATGTTCGTCAGTTGGATCCAAAGATATTAGTAAATGCTGCAAGGGAATGGAGGGCTGAACGTGAGGTTTGTCCCCAAAAGACCTATGAACAATGTATAACTTTTTACAGGAAACAATCATTTATATAATTCCCGTGAACTTCTGTGACCACGCCAGGGGAGGAGGGAGAAGGGAGGGCATTAGTCATGCACTAGCAGATGTTTTGACTTATGTAAGACCTTTTTTTTAAAAAAAAAACCAGGCTGCATCTCACCCTGGAGGCTTCTTGTGAGCCTCCTCACCCTCCGTCATTCCAGTGGTAGGGCAGTTAGGAGATCTGGGACCGCAGAGGAAGCTGCAGAGCTGGGGCTCTGCTGCAGCAAGGAGTAATTCAGCTTCTTTTGCTGAGCAGCACAGTGAGCTGCTACGCAGGGAATGTGCAGAGCTCTCTAAACTGCAGCCAAGGAGCACAAGCCAGTGTTTCAGTGACCAAGCACGCTTGGCTCCCAGGACCCATGTGAGCCTCTCCCCAGTGAGGCACACGTTGCAGACAAGCCGAGACCTGCTGTGGTTTGGGCTCAGGAGGCGAGGGACGTGTTCAGAGGCACAGGGCACCCCGCTGGGGTTCCCTGCAGCTGCACACCAGGGATGTTCACAGAACACATTCACGATTCAAAGCGGTGAGGAGAGCAGAACGGAGGTGACTTCCACCTCAGCACACAAGAGCTCATGTTCACACCCCAGTAGACATAAACACATCCTCGTGTGCCCTTCCATTCTGTCACACCAAGATGAAACAGCCATCCCTGCCTCCACATCCCTGCTGCTATCCCCCTCACAGCACGGTCCTCTGCCTTTAACACCACATCCCGGCCCCGTTCATCATTCCTCACAGCCTGTGCTGAAACACGTTTGCTGACCAACAGCCCTCAGCCCCTCTCCTCCTGCCCCCAGGGTCAGCGAGCACGCAGAGAGCCCATGCCCATCACCACCTCTCCGGGAGGGACAGGCAGGAGGGCTCTGCCTGCGGCTCCTGCCCACAGCCCAGGCGCTGCCTGCAGCATGCCGCCCCAGCCCCAGCCCCACGCCAGCTCCCACCTCCCTGCACAAAGACTTGGGAGAAACACCAAGCCTCAGGGACAGGCTGCTTCCATCCCAAGAGCCCAGCGCACTCATCTTTGCCAGCCCCGTGGAGTGCCCAAGAGCCAAGTCACAAACCAGAAGCCCCCAGTCCCGTTAGCACTGGCTCTGCGCTGTTGTGCTTTGCTGGCGTGTCCCCCCGCCTGGCGGGCTCTGCACAGGCCCAGCTGGTCCCACCTCGGAGGGGCTCTGGCCTCCAGTGCTTGGCTTCTGCCTTTGAGCCGCCCAGCAGTGGCAATGCCGCTGCCCCGGCCCCTCGCCAGCCCAGCACCGTCCCAGCTCCATGGCACAGCTTCGGCACGCTGCAGCACCTGCCTAGTCATTACTAAAAATACAAATTTTAATAAGGCTTTTATGAAGGGGGTGAAAAAATGAATGCAACAACAGCTTGAGGACAGAAAGTCATCACGTTTTGTCAGCCTTCACCGGCGAGGTGCTCTGTCAAGAAGAGTTACTGCTTGCCGGCTGAGATGGGTCCGGGTGGGCAACGAGCACGTTTGCTTTGAGCCGGTGCGTGAAGGCTTAGGCTGGTGGCCAGCACCAGTGACACCCTGCCACGTACCACAGGGCCCTTGAAAAAGCCGCAGAGCCACATCCTGCCACGGTCACCAGAGATTGCCCGAGTTCTCTGGGAAAGCAGACAAAGCATCTGCACCAAGCTCTCACTGTGGAGCTCATACTCATCTAATTTTCAAAATCCTCCAGGCAGTTGGTTATCTTTAATTAAGATATTTATCTTTGTTAAATAGAACCAAACACATTTGCATGTCCACAGAGACATGTCTTATTCATACTGATGGCTACTCAGGGTAGAATTAGTTGCTGTCAGGAGGGTGCCTGACCTTTGGATGCTGACAACGGGCATTATTAGATTTAAAGAGCTGGGATAAGTTTTGCTCCAGCACTGGAGCTTCATTTCCAAGACATAAAACACCGTTGATTTTATAGCATCAAGTACTCCAGGCTTAAGTCCCTGAAAGATTTCTGGGGAGAGAAGACACGTCTCTGTGGTATAGAGCAATACTGGCTTACCTGCAACACTTACTCTGATCTTGATATGTGAAATGTATTTAAAATTCAGCAAATTCCATTTCCTGCACTTTGTTCTCATGAAACACTTAAACCAAAACACTGCAACAGCTGTTGTCTTCCAACCAGCTGACAAGTGAAGTGATCTTGAAGCGCACCAGGAACGTGGCACTGTTTTTCAGCTGAGCTGCAATCACAGAAAGGTTTCCAACTCCACACAGATCTGCAGCTTTTAGGGAAGATGGCTGATGCTGCAGTCCCTAAGGCCTGCTAAAATCCGGTTTCCAAGGTTTCTATAGAGCGTGAGCCTGTAGGTGTATGTTAAGGGGGAAGGAAAAAAAAAGTTAACAAAAGTTGGGGAAGCACTCTTATTTTTCCCTCTGCTACAGTGGCCACCGTAGGCACAGGACACGGTGCAGCTTCCTCAGCAGAGCGGGCAAGCTCAGACCTGGCTGCAAGGGCTTCAGCAGATGCACTCCAGCCTGTCCTGTAGGCATCTTGGGCATGTGGACACTGTGCTGGGGGCTGGCTCTGCAAAAGCCCCTCCTGCTTTGCAGACACCCCTGTGGAGGAGGATTTCAGAGCCACCTGAGATGTGTTGCTCAGGCTGGGAGCATGGACAGCCAACCCCCCCCCCCGCCCCGAGCAGGCACCCCAGCTCTGCTGCCGTGTCCTGCTGGAGGCCAGCCGGTGGGCAGGGAGGCTGGAGGCGGCCGGGGGTCTCCACCACTGGCACCAGGAGCACCACCGTGCAGATGGGCTCCCCAGCACACCCACCACCCGCAGCGACCACACGTCAGCACTGAAGAACCAAGGGAAGGGCTGCAGCCCCAGGGAGGTGGGGGATATTGCTCTGGTTACGTGCTGGAGTAGGAAGGGAGACATTCAAAGGAAAATATTAGAATTAAAACTAAAACCAAAATGCAGAAATCCAGCATGTACCGCAGCGGCATGGTGCCAGTTTCCCCCCACGCTGGCTAGCTATCACCAGGCAGACCCAGGGGAATTTACTTTTTAAAATATGCTTTGCCAGTTTCAAGAATCAATCTCAGCTAGCAAATCCTTTCCCCTCTCCACAGGAAATTAAACACATGCTCGCAGGGAATGCCTCCAAAACTCATGCGCATCCACTCAGGAAAAGCTCTGCCACGTGGCTGGGCTGTGCGTGCTCCCACAGCTCTGCCCGACAGCAGCGAGCACCTCTGAGCCCATAGCCCTTGGGCAGCCCTGGATGCTGAGCGTGCCCCAGACACAGGGCATCAGGGAGGAAAAAAAGCACTAAATGGCCCAAGGTGGATGTGGTCTGGCCACAAGTGGTGAAGGTGTAATTCATACATCCCCTTAGCAATTAATGTATACCCTTATCAGCAAAGTCAATGCAATAGGGTGTCTGCCAGCTGCTAGCAAGGCAGGGCAGCTCCAGGCAGGTCAGAGCAGAGACCAGCAGCTCATCAGCCTGAGCTGAAGGCAGCACCAGGGTCTGTAAAGTCCCCCTGAACTGGGATGCCCAGGGTGAGCCACTGCCCCCAGACCATCCCACGGGGACCTAGCTCTCACCAGGAGGGGATGCTGCTCTCTCCAAAGATGGACACCCACCCCAGGTTCAACATCAGCTCCACAGCACCAGCCGCAGCTGCGTGCAGGTGACCACTGCCACCAGCAGCACCAATGGAGCCATTTGCAGGGCAGTCAGACCACGGTGCCACGGGAGAGGCTGCGTGGGGGATGGTACGGCCACCACCGCCCATGCCACGAGCTTCCCGCAGGCTTTGGGCATGCCACAGCACAGTGCTCCATTTTTGTTTTAAACATGGATGGAAAAATCTTTACATCATTTGCTAAAAGCACTTTAATGTCTTTACGCAGGGAAAACAAAATTAAAACATATTACTAATTTGGATTATTTCATTCAGTCAGCAAGCCTGAAAGCACTTGCTGCACTTCAAGTCCAGGTTCAAAGCATTAATCACTCTAAATTCTGCTACCGTTTTCTTTGGGTTTCATTTCTATGTCATTTTTTCATTCATTAGCTATGACCATGACAAGTGACAGACTGCCCTTAGATGCACCTTCAAAGCACATACAGTGAATGATTGTTAGATCCATCTAAGTATTGAATTATTGGATCCACCTAAATAAAAGGCAAATTACCCTTTGAGCATTTCTTGACAATTAATTACCTGAAAGATGATTGGAGGAGGCCAAGGTTTCATGTCAGCACTTCAGAGCAGTCTTGTGTTCAACTATCAGGTCCTTGGTGAGGCTGAGATGTGAAGTCGGGGCACTGCCACATGCTCAGCACCAGCGTACGCTTTCCAGAAGCGTTCACAAAGTTAAAAATAAGTGCTGTGCTGTTTCTCTTCCCCAGTGAAGAGCAGGACCGGTTACTTCAGTGTTTTCCCCCCAGTCCTCTCTTTGTCTTCTGGCTTTGCACTTACACAAGTTTTCATTAGAAAAGATCATCTTCCCTCAGCCCAATAAAAAGCAGGACTGCAGAACGAAGGAGCTCGTTCACTGTTCAGTCTGAGATGCTGCTGCAGTGCCGCCAGCATCTCTGCCTTGTGCATCGCACCAGCATCCCCTGCAGTGCAGGGCCCTGCTGGGTACATTGCTCGGGGACAGGCAAGCCTGGCTCCCACAGGGACAGGCACAAACAGCAGGTAAATTGTGAGCACAGGAGAAGGTGCTGCTGAAGGTGGGCTGAGATGTCCAGCTGTATTTCACCAGTGCTGACATCCAGCTGTGCTGGTCCTGGACCACACCGAGCAGCCACATCGTCTGCTGCTCCCCAACACTCAGCCTTGGCCAGGCACCCTCTGGCACCTCTGCTGCTCTGGCAGCTCCCTTGTCCAGCAGAGAAACACCTTTTATTGTACTGGAATGCTGGAGGGAGTACTGGACCACAGGGGACCCAAACAGCACCCAAACTGGCACAAGAAAAGCCAGAGACACTAACAGGGCGCAGGGAGGGGAAGGAGTGGGAAGATGATTTGGACACTGAACAAGGGGTCAAGGCCAAAGTTCCAGAAGATGAAAAAGATATTTTTTTCCTGGTTTTCTCAAAGAAAAGATTGGCTCAGAAATAATGGCAGAAAGCAGCCCTAGGGGGTTACCACAGACCCGACAGGCAGAGGGAAGTCACAGGCCACCCCAGCCAAAGACTTTAAATGGCAGCAAGGACACCGAGATTTGGCATTTGAGGGGCACAGAAAGCAGCAGCAGATGCTGCCAGCTCCTACCTGCTGTAGACCCAAGTGCTTCGTAGGCGAGACGTTATCCACATCCCCTCGCAAATTACTCTCACCCCGTTATTGCACGTGCTGTTAATTCAATGTGATGAGCACTGGGTTTTTTCCCCCTGGCATTTGGCAATTTATCTCCTAGGCTAAAACACGCTGTGTTGGAGAGTGCCAGGGGCTGCGCTGGGCACGTCTCAGCCATGGTGGGTGCTGCAGGTCCCACCAGACCCAGGCAGGGAGGCCAGGTCGACCCCCAGTCCAGGCAGGGAGCCTGGGGGAAGGCCAGGCACCCCCTCCCAACACCAACCCTATTCCTCACTGCCAAAAGGGCCTGAAAGCAAAATGCTGCATCACAAGGTAGGGCTGCTCTGGGTGCTGGGAAGAAGCTTCCCTGCTTGTATATGAGGAGGTATGATTATGATGATGGGGGATGAATGCTAGAGGCAAATGAAAGCCAGCAGCATCAATTGCAACAACTGGAGGAAGACAGAAGGAGATGCTCCTGGGCACAAATTCATCTGTGTTTCTTCTACTGTGCAATTGAAATCTCCTGCTCCTTTCATCAACTTTGTTGTTGATGGTGGATAATCCTATCAAAGGTAAGGACATAATAATGGGGCAGGCACAAAGGGAAGTAAAGTAGCAGAACAAAACCAAACACAGGCCTGTCTGCCCTGCCTCTCCCGCTGCTGACCGGCTTTGGGGCCATCCTGCTCTTCCCAGCCTCCCTGCGAGAACACGGCATCTCAAAAAAGTAACAATGAGCTTGTACTCATCACATTTAGATGTAATTAAGACCTTGTTCCTTGATGCTGTCGGACTGAACACAAGTTCAGCACACGCCTATTACCAGAAACACTTCCCAGGAGTGCACGGTTCTGCTCCCAGCCAGGTGCTGGGTTCTTTGCTGCAGCCCCCGCTGGGTCTGCAGCTCTGAAGGGCTGGGGTCCCTGGTCTCTGGCAATGAGGGGGAGTTGGGCTTTAGGAGTACTACCCGCAAGTAGGGAATTGACCTCTCTTTCCTCAACCAGCTGGTCACCTAATCACACATCCAACAGCTTGCTTGTATGTTGGCTGGTCTGACAGAAGACACGTGTCTCCTGACACCCTTTGGTGCGCTTCTGTCCTGAGACCCTCCCCAGCACAACCCTGCAGTCAGGCAACTGCTGTGCCATCCTGGCTTTGTAAGGATAAAAACTGCACGGAAGCGCTACATCATCACCACTAACACCGTGTACCTCTCCATCTCAAGATGCCTCACGGTAACAAGACATGCCCTCGGCACCTGTACAGGAGATGCTGCTGCTGCTGCACTCAGGGACTGGGGGGACAGGGAGCTAGGGGCAGCATGTGGGGTGACAGCTACGGGCCCTCCAGTGGAGCCGGCACTACATCTGCGTGCCGCTTTGTTAGCTGCAGATGGAAACATCTTAATTAATCCTGTTGTTTGCCACCTCAGGTAGGTCTATTTTATCTCAGGAAAAGTTGGTGCTTTTACAAGGAAACACCATTTATTGAAAAGGAGAAAACAAAAGAGTCCTCGAGGAGGAATCGATGGAAGCTGCCTTCCCAGTCAATATTGTCTGAAAAACAAATGGGTCCCACTGCAAATCAAAGGCACTGCCACATGTGCTCCATAAAACACTGCATTTGTTCCTGCTCAGCCAAGCAACAATCCCTGGCCCCTCTTCACATCATTGCTCAAGAGTAATGTTGCCATCAAATTTTCTATGAAAAAAAATAGCAGAGATGATATGCTATGATGCACATATTTCACAAAAGACAGGCTGCTCCAGTTAGGGCAACCTATTTAAAAAGAGAAAAAAACGTATTAATTTCCCCTCCCAGATTACAGATCAGCTTCATCCCTCCACTGACACTATTGTTGGAGCCTGTTCCACTGAAAATGCACCCGATTTCCAATCCTGGGGAAAAGGACAGGGAGTTTCACCTGTACTGAATCAGATAAGATTAAGAGTCAAGCTCGAGGAAAAACTATTTAGAAATCATTTGTTTGCTATTGTGCTCTTTGTATCTTTACCGATTTTCCTTTCTAATAAAATACCCAAATCTCAGTATTAAGAAATGCTGAGAAAAAATGTTCTGGAGAAAGTTCCTGTGCAATGTAGTAACTCTCCCTGGCATCAGGACAAAAAACACAAAATACTCGGAAATAGTCAAGCTAGATATTTTTTTAGCGCACAATTACTTTGTATGTAAAATCTCAGGCAGGTGCAGCAACAAGGCATTACCCTGTGCCAGGGTCATGGCGGCGAAGCCCCCCAGCACACCCTGGAGCAGCGAGGTGCCCGCGCAAGGCCCCGGAGCCAGGCCATGGCCAGCTGCTCGTGCAGCTCACCAGCGGCACGGGGAGCAACGGATCTACGTGGATCTCATCCATCTCTGAGTCAAGCAGTCTGCATCCAGAAACAGAACTGTACACGCACATGCAAATCATCATGCACATCAACTCTCCTTTGATTTGCATAGGCTGTTAGATTCACAAGGCGGTGCCCAAGCGAACCTGGCAGATAATTGCAGTGCAATGCAGAGGCCATGAATATACACTTCAATGTCCTTTTTGGTAACTAGCGAGGTTAACCAAGTTAAAGGCACAATAGGATAATAAACCTAATACCAAGGCTCTAAATACCCCACTCTCCATACCAAGAGTCAAGTGGTATTTAACAGCCAAATGGCAAGTTTGCCTCCAATGTCCCCCTCCCTTTGCTTTTCTGGCAGAAATCTAGGTGGAGAAAAATCTCTTACAGCACTTTTGTACATATGCCAGCAACGGGAACCCTTGAATGGTTCTACAATATAGTGCAGACAAAAGTATCAGTCTTTCAAGAAACAGCTTTAGCTCATTTCTAAAGCACTTTGAAACCTTTATCTAAAGCCTTGCCTTTCTCAGATAAAAGCGTCACCAGCTTCAGACAAGAGCAAGATTGAAGGATGAGTTCCCAAAATACAGGGAATTCTTCCTTAATAGTCCTCGATGATTCAACCAACTTCAAGTTTGGAAATGCTACCTGGAAATACTGCAGTGGTTTCCAAGGGATAAACTCCCACCTGTACAAATGCCCTTCTCAGGGGCCAGAGGAACCTCCTGCCCCGCAGAGCGCTGAGGCAGGGCAGGGGGGAGAGAAAAAAGAAAACAAGAAACAGAGCCCACCCGCAGCATGCCCACAGGAATAGCTTTGCTCTGGGGTTTGCCTTCTCTTGCTCACAAACCACCAGCAAACCCTGCTGGAGCACTCGGCACGCCCCGACCTGCCCAGCACCCGAGTCTGCTGCCAGGGCACCACAGGCACCTTCAAGCCGTAGGTCCCCGCGGGCCCAAAGCCCATGTTGTTCTGATGGGCTTCACCATCCCAGAGCTCTGTGCTCCTGTGGGGTGAGGAGTGTTGCAGCTTTGTCTGGTAATCGTTCCGATACGCCAGACTGGGAAGTACTTACATATATACATGTGCATTTTTAACTTCAGAGGGAAATCAACACATATGTTAGCGTGCAGTAGTGTGGAAAGTTAATTTAAATGCAAATGCTGCATTTGGCCCATAGAAATTAAGAAATACCCTCAATTTATTGTTCATACTTAAAGTTAATGATTATTACCACTTCAGCCAAGTAACTAGACCTGCTGGAGAGAAATGATTCAGGTCTTGATTTTCAGCTAAACAGAAATATGCTCAGATACGGCCACTTGGCCTTTTAGGCAGACTCCTCACGCTTAAGCCCAGGGCAGGTGTCCGGGGTGCGCATGCAAACACCCATAAGCACATCCCAGCCACGCACACACGAGCTGTGGGCAAGGGACACATGGGTCCCCTCCGCCCGCCTCAGCATCAGCCCTCCTGCAAACCCAATGCTGGCTGGAGCTCACTGTGCAGCTACGAGCGCACACTACTCTGAGACAGCAGCCTCACGTGGCAGCTGCAAACAAAATACCTGTGCTCGTTATCCAGCCAGAAACGAGTCTGTTCCTCCAGCTGAACAGTGTCCTACCCAAGAAGCACTTAGCATCACACATGTATTATTAAAGAGACTGACCGAAGGTACATTATGCGGATAAGAACATAAACCTGTGTGCCCAGGGATGTTGTCCTACCACCAATTATATAGCTATTTTATATATAGGACTTTTCCTGAAGGCAGACGGCTCCATAGCCAGCAGTTATCGGCACCTCTTGCAGCAACTGGCCCTCAGTGCAGGAGGCGAACGGTTGGAGCCCCCGGGCTCAGCCCGGCTGCCCACGAGCTCAGAGGGGACAGCACAGCTCCAGCACCCAGGGCTGCAATTTCGGGAGTTCCTCAGTCCCAAGGCAAAGCCCCAGGGGCTCTCTGGCCCAGGGGGCTGTCGGCATTGCTGGCGATGGGCACTGCAGCCCACAGGGGTGTGTGGCTGTTCACTCGGTCTGGGGCAAACACTCACCCAAAGAAGCAGTGAAGCAGTGGCAGAGTGGTCTTCACCCAGCTTGTGCCTTCAGGCACAGACGATGCGCTCTCACCCAGCAATGCTGTGGAGCACACGAGGAGCGTGCCCACCTCACACGCCTTGCACCTTCACACGTGCCCGACCTGCCCCAGTGCCCCGCCAGGGCCCACCCCCTGCACCCAGCCGCTGCCTGGGGCTGCCCCGCTGCTGAAGCCCCCAGGGACTTTCTCCCCAGGACCTCCCCCAGCGCAGGGTGCCCCTTCAGTGGGTGTTGGGCTGTGCCAACACTGCACCCTGCTGCTTGCGGCTGCTGCCGGTGCAGGGGGAGAGGGTGGGCGCGCAGCTACGGAGCGGGGTGGCACTGGCAGCCTGGAGCCACCCTGTGCTGCCCCAGCTGCGGCTGTGCCCAAAGCTGCCTGCACGGGAGGGGAAGGGGTCTGCTGTCCTCTGGGGATGTGGGGGAGCCCCACCTGAGCCGAAAGAGCCCACCCCCCCGGCGAGGCCCCACACAAGCCGTAGCTGACGGCGCCAGCCCCGCTCCTGCAGCTGCTGCGCATCAGGATCGGATTGAAGCAACCAGGGAGGTCTCTGGCCCCCCCCAGGGTCGGGAGCGGGGTGAGTCCCCGAACCAGCAGCAGGAAAAGACGGGCAGGTAAGGCGGGCACCTCCCGGCTCCCCCGTTTGTCCAGCGCCGGAGTTTTTTGCCCACCCAGCAGCTGGAAATGCCACTCAGCGCCCCGGCTCCTAGGGTGGGACAGCGCCTGCTCCCGCGCCCTGGCCGCGCAGGGGGCTTTGTCCCTCGACCGCCGCGCTGGGGGCCCGGGGGGACCGCGGGGAGCGGCAGGGGCCGGGGCCACCATCGCCCCGGGCTGCGGTGGGGGCCTGGCGCCGGAGCTCAGCGCCTGCCGCCGCGGCAAATCGTCGCTCCGTCGGGAAGAGCGAGGGCGGTGTTAAGAACGCGCCGGGATGGGGAGAAATTAACCGTTAACGGCCGCCGGTCGCTCAGGCCCAGCGCGCCCGGCCGGGGCCACGCAAGGCGCTGCCGGGCTGCGCCGCCCTGTGCCCGCGCCGGGAGCGGCCGCTGCCGCCCGGCTCCGCAGCGGCAGCACCGGGGTGGGGGCGGCACCGGGGAGAGGGGGAAGTCACGGGCGGGGTGGGAGGCACCGGGGGCGAGCCCCGGCTGCCAGCCCCGGCTCGGGGGCGGCGTGCAGCGGGCCCCCGCGCAGGTTTGTCGCCCCAAACCGCCCCGCGAAGGCGGGTCTGTGCAGCCGCCCGGCGCCGCACCGGGAGCCCTGATGGGGAAGGTCCCCCCGGCAGCCCATCGCCGGCACCGGGACACCGGGCCGGCCCCGGCGCCCCAGGGCCAGCGCGGCACAGCCGCAGCTCCCGGCTGCCCCCAGCCCCTCCGCCGTTGCCGTTCGGCGGGGCCCTGGCAGCCGGCGGCCCCGCACAGCGGCTTCCCCGGGGTCCCGCCTGGCTCCGGCAGCGCTCCGGGGGGCGGGTGAAGCGAGGGGCGACGGCGATCCCGGGCGGGGAACGTCCCGCTGCTGCCCCGCTCCCGCCGGTTTACAGCCTCTTCCCTTCTAAGCGTAGCCAGAATTGGGCCCAGGTGGCCACCCTAGGCGTGACGAGGCAGAGCTGTGTCCTCCTGCCCTGCCCGTTCTCCCCTGGACCATCTTTAGGGATGTTGCCCGCTGTCTCCCAGTAAAACCACGGCGAGCCCCGGCGCAGTCTGGTGCACAGTGCCACATGTGCGGCCGCACATGCCCTGGCCCTGGGGTCAGCTCCTGCCACCGGGCCAAGTGACAAAGGACACGGCTCCCAGGGCCCGTTCAGTATCCCAGTTATGGCACGAAAAGCCTTGTTGTCAAGAGAAGAAAGGATAAATAGCTTAACACGAGCCTGTATGAATTAGGAGTACTGGGGAACAGGGACTTTTAATTGGAAATCAATTCTCAATTTACGGATAACGTTGACACTTTCTCTCAGAGGCTTCATTTGGCTCATTAAATACCGGTGTAACTGCGGGGACCTCCTCAGCTCCGAGCCCAGCAGAAGAACGATTTGGATGCAGATGCAGCATAGGCCTTTGATGAAACCAGCAGCACATGTGCGTTAGGAAAACCGTTTAATTACACTGCTTTATCCGGTAATAAGTCTCATAGGTTAAAGCTGCTGTGCCTTGAGGTGCCGCACATAAAGAGCGGAGCCCCAGCTGAAGGGTGACGGGCACTGGGGGCTATGGGCAAAGGGTGCCTGATGCTGGGGGCTGGGCCGGGCACCTCCATGGCAGGATGCCGGCTGTGCCGTGGCAGCGGGGCCGAACACACAGCAGGCTGCCAGGGACAATGTCCCCCTGCACTTGCCACGGTTTTCATATCCACTTAGCTGGCTCCAGTTAATGTTCAAAAGCAAACGCAGGCCGGTCCCCACGGCCGTGGTGCCTGGCAGGATCAGCTGCCGCTGCAGGAAGAGCTTTTGTTCATCTCCTTGGCTTGCACGTCCCCCTAAGCCCCCTCCTCCTTCCCTTTGGTGGGTGGGATAATCGCTCTTGTCCTGTTTGCCATAGAGCAAGCACTAAATCATCTTTGTTTTAAGCTCGTTTTGACAGCTGCTTTTGTCTGATACCACTTGTGCATTGCAGGCACGTATCCCCTTCCTGGAGCCGAGTGCGACACATCCTCAGTGGCAGGGCGGGGGGGACACTTGGATTTGGTTTTCCAGCAGCAGGGCTATCATGGACCAGGTGAAGGAGCTTTGGCTGCCCAGCAGCTGACAGCGGGTGTTTGTGGGGAGGGGGCAGTTGTCGGTAACAGCAGTGGGCAGAGGGTGGAGGCACAGGGCCCCCAGTCCTGGAGAGGCTGTGCCAGGGAGCCCCAGCTGCAGGCAGCAGGTAGACCCCTCCAAGGCAGAGCTGCCTGGGGGGACCAGTGATGGAGGAGGGGAACAACCCATACCCCCACCCTTTGATGTGAGGCCGAGGGAGCTGCCACAGATCTCCATCCCTGGGAAGCCCGCAGGCATGAAGGGGCTCTCAAGTGTCTGGAGGGACATGAGAGCACCACGTCGTGGTCCCCCTCTCTGCTCCTCCAGTGATAATTAGTGCTGTGTAATCAGCTTTCAAAAAAGAAAGCAAGCCTACTCTTTCAAGGCTTCACTACCAAAGCTGCCTTCTGCATTTCGAGAGCAATGCTGATGTGATGCTGCTGCACAGGCGAGCACTGCTGCGCCGAGCACCTGAGGGGCTCACAGCGTGAAGGGGGGGAAGTTGTGGCAGCAGCGACAGGAGATCGACTCTCGATGCCCCCCAAACACAGAGGGCGAGCAGGGAGGGTAGTGGGGACGCGCAACCCAGCTCTCCTTGGGCATCCACCCTGACCCACCATGGGAAGGCTGCTCACGATGGGGAGCATGTCCCTGCCCCTGGCGCCAGCCCCCGCGGTAGTGCCGTCCCGCTGCCTTCATTCAGCATCACCCCAGCCTCACAGAGCTGATGTTCCTCCCGAGGTGCAGGGACGCCAAGGTCCCGGGATGCTCATGCAGGCAGAGGGGAAGGTGAGGCCTCTCCTGAGCATTCTCAGCTGGCCCAGCTCCCCACCTGAGACAGCCTTCCCTGTGCGCGAGCAATCAACGGCCCAATGGCACTCTCGCCTGGCAGGAGCTTTGCAAAGGGATCCATGTGCCTGAAGATGGGTGCAGGCACCCAGGGCTGGCAGCGGTCCCTGCGCTGGGAGCTGGAGGTGCACAGAGTGGTCCTTCCCTCGCCCCAGGAGTTTAGCAAGACTCCTACAGCATCTTCCTCAGCCTTTAAGTACTGCAGTTTCAGTCCAGTGAGCTTCTAGGCAAAGATTTGTTGGAAATAAAATAGAAGAACATTCCTGTTGTTTTTACCTAAATGCATTTTAAGTAAAATTTAAAAGAAGACACCTGAAGCGTGGGGTACATCTTGGCTGGTGTAGCTCAGCACAGGTCCTTCCGCACCAACACAAATGGGCAGATTTACATCCCCTTGGAGGTGGTGGTTTGTTGTTTTGTTGGCCTACATCTCTCTTTCCTGCGTATTTTCACCGTATGCCCAGGGCTGAGAGGAAAGAACCCATCTGTGATCTCAGCGGTTCATCTAAACACACACAGCGGAACACACAGTCAGCCAGGGCGAGCGACCACGGGCCTGGCTCGCGGCTATGGGGCATCGGCACGGGGATGCTGCGGCAGGGGTGCTGCAGGGCCACCGCCTCTGGCCACAGGGGACCAGCACGGAGAAACAGCAGGCGTGGGTGTGGGTGCAGGCAGGGGTGCTGGCCCACTGGCTCCCAGAGGCAGCAAATATTCTGAAACCACAGCGGGTGTTTTTGAGAAAAGTTAAGCAGTTTTATTCAACGGGATGAGTCCACACCCAACCAGCGGCTTCATCTACATGGCATCATCAGCATACATGACAGAGGACCCACTCAGACACTCTAGCTGAACGGCATCTCACCATACGTTACAGAGACAACACCAGAGGAGGACGACGACCGTTACAAAGGGCAGCCAGCCAGCGGTTTCCTAGGCTTCCCAGCATAACCAAACCCATCCCCACCAGACTCTGCAACCCAGCCACTCGGAAGCAGATGAGGCTCGGGACATCTACTGCCGCACTGCGAAAACCACAACACTGCTAGTTAAATAACACAGTCCAGGGTTTACAAAAATGACCTACCAGGGGTACTTCAGCCTACGGAAGAAAGTGCACTGTCGTCACTGCCCAGGACCGACACGCCTGCACATGTTGCTGAGTCTGTACACAGAAGAGCATGCCACAGGTGCCGCCGCTTTTGAGTCAGCACCATCAAAGGCAATGCTGAGGGCCGGGGAGGGTGGGTGAGGACCAAGCTGCCCCTCCCCGAGGCGGGTACAGCACCACGGGACAGGATGGATGGGGCAGGTCATGGGGATGCGGTGGGGTCTGCAGGAGCCGAGCCGGAGGTCGGCACTCGCTCTGCACAGCAGAGAAACAACTGCTCCATGAAGACACCCTCCTCTCCCTGCCCCGTGCCCGAGGAGGGGCTGTGCCGGGCCCTGCGGGGAGGGTGCTCCCGCTGCCCGCTACGCAGCCCCGAGTCTTCACAGTGAAAGCCCTGTGAACTCTCCGAAGCCTACAGTCTTCACACCTTTAGAGAGGTATCAAGGATCGGGGTGAAGTTACTCACAAAACATGAGCAGGTTCCAGTTATGATTCTCCTACAATGTATGCGTTTCCATTTTGTACCGAGTTAGCTTACAGAAAAATACATTTCTTCCCTTAAATTTACAGTAGTTAAAACTACAACTTGAATACCTTGTTAAAAAGGGGTAGTTTATTCTTCAACAAAAGTCTTGGTTTTCTTTTCTTTAAAAAAAAGAAAAAAAAAAGAAAAAATTAAAAAGGACTTTAAAAGCAATCACCCCCAGCACAACGCAACTGTACAAAGGAAATCAGGATGTGTACAGCTCCTAGGACATTAACTCCAAGCATTTGTTCTGGTGCTCAAAAAGGCACTTAAAGATATTAAAAACCCACAACAAAACAAAACAAAGGAAAACAAAAGGCAATAATTTAATAGAAAGACACTGGAACTCGTACCGTATCTTCAAAAGTAAGAAGGGAGGAGAAAAAACCCCGAAACCCTAATAAACATGGGTTTGCTATCAAGTCATCTTTAAAAGTATATATAAAAAAACCAGAAGACTGGCAAAGTGAATGTTCTCCAGGAACTAAATGGAAAAAAAAAAAAAAAAAAAATTACTGGCAACGAATACACAGCTCTTGTGCCAAATGGGTTTCTTCCCTCCCCCTAAAAGCACATTTGCTGGTTCATTACTAGACCAGACTGACAGACTGTTTGAACATCTGCTGCCCGTAATGACAGAGGCATTGACCTCAGGGTTAGCCTAACTTAGGAAAGGGGGGAAAAATTATGAAGAAAAATAAACATCAGTATGAACCAATTTGGGTAATTACAAATGTCAACAATGTTAATAGACAAGTACATAAACACCATTTCCCCTTACAGCATTATACGGAGAACAATGACAGAATCACTACATACAGTACTTCTCCCCCACTGTACACTGAAAGGTTAGCTTTGCGGCTTCACTTTTAATTATTATTATTATTGGGTTTTATTTTTACATTGAGCTACCTACTAAGTGCAAAGATTTGGTGAGTGGCATTGGCTTTCATCTAACCTTAGCCTATTTTTTGTACAGTTTACATGTTAACAGTTACTTCCCAGCATTGAAGCAAGTACAGCAATATATACAGGACTGGCAGGGGCAGCAGCCAGGCTCGGGAGCAACACGTGCCCATGCTCTGGGCACGGGAACAAACACCGGGCCAGCCCCCGGGGTCACGGTGCCAGGTCTGTGCCCGGCACGGAGGCACCAGCAGCCTCGCAGGGGCTGGGGGCAGCTGGCTGCGGGCGAGCTCCCCAGCCCAGGGGCGAGCTGTGCAGGACTGAGGGGCTCAGCCACCCCTGCTGCCTTCGGGCGTCAGGCTGCTCCTCCAGCCCCGCACGAGCCGCGGTCCGCGCTGCGGAGGGAAAAGGAAGATGAAGGGTGGAATAAAAAAAAATTAAAATAATCCCTGGGCAGGTGACTGCTGGATGAGGCAGGAGGGCTCGCTAGCTTCTCTGCCCAGGGACAGACAGAACTGCAGAAATCAGAGCAGGAGGGAAGGACGAACATTAAGGAGCCATCAGAGCGGCTTCTCTATGCAGCCGAGAGACTGAGGATGGCCCGTTTCAGGCTGGGGTTGTATGTGATCATGCGAAGTGACCAAATTAAACCATGGGTCATTGCATGGAAATCTGTACAAGGAGGAAAAAAAACGTGCAGGAGAAGCACAGAGTGTCTTGAATTCAGCACTTACAGAAAAGACTTGATTATCAGACAAAGTACCATGCAATCCCCAGCTCTTTCTGCATATTTTTTCTCTGGGTTAAATGTTCAAGAGGAAAAAAGAAAATGTAGATTCTTTTGCATAAACTCAAAATGTTGTATTATATAGTACAGTACAGAAAGTGCAAAATATCACCCCATCAGATCGGTTCCGCATCTGATATGGTCAAATATGGCTCATGCTTTTCATGCAAGACAATGCAATCTGAATCAAGACCCTCACGTACTGCTGTGCAACTTCAAATAAAGGAACGCTGTTGTAACAAAGCCTCCTCACCCATTTAGTCCCATCTGTCGAGATACCACTAGGATTTAACACAAAAAGGAAAGGAAGAAAAAGAAAAAGAAAGTGTGTGGGGAAAGGGAAGTGAAGCATCTCAAAACTGTGTAAGTTACTCTATGCTTTACCACAGGTTTGTCACTAGTCCTTGTTCATTCTGAAATCTTCAAGAAAAATCAGAGTTCTGCAGATCCTGCAGCGCAGGCAGGGCAGCACCACGCCTCGGTGCAGCAGCAGTGTCCTCCTCCCTGCACCACGCCGATGGAGCACGTCTCCTTTTCCAGGTGTCTCGCGATTCAGCTTGAAAAGACATTCCAGCCAGCCTATGCCATCATTTATGCATTTCCAGCTCTTCTCCATAGGCCAGGACTGAACAACCCCCCCTGTATCTCCCCCCACCCCCCTTTTCTTTTTCTAAGTGCCAAGAGGTGCAGAAAATGGCCTTGTATTGCTGGATGCACTGCTGCTATGGACCTCCACGCACACACACGCACACAAATAGCCTGGAAAAAAACCCACATGAACCCAGCATCTCTAGAGAGGAGATTTCAGAGCCAGTTTCTGAGGTAAATCTACTTTTTAAAAAAAGTCACCAAATTCTGTACACTTTTTTTTTTAATACATACTTCTACACAGAGCTTGTATTCTCCAGTGCCAACACACAGACCCACCATCTCCTCCTGCCATAGGACTGCAAGCTTGGGAAGTGTTTCTGCACGGATGGAGGTGTGTGTGGACACATATGTACATACACACACACACACACGTATGTACAATCAACCACTGGGCCTAGGTTACGCACTTGTTCGCCTTTTGGAGAGGTTCCTCTTGAGCACGGTTCAGACTTGCCGCTTGGCCAAGCGGGGCTTTGCCAAGCTGCTGGCCCTGCTCCCGCCATCCAGGTGCTGGCTCTCCCCGCGCCCCAGCCTACATGGTGCCAGATTTATCCGCCGAGCTGCTGGGGAAGAGCTTCTCAGTGGGGGTGACGGCGGGGCTGCCCACCCCTGAACTGCTGCTGCTGCTGGAGCGGTGCTGCACCACCGGTCGCACCGGCCGCATCGGCGGGGGCCGCAGCTGAGCCCCGGCCAGCCGGGCCGACAGCGCGGGCTTGAAGGTGGTCATCATCTCTGCAGTGGAGCTGCTGCTGCGCCGCATGGCAGCATCGGGGTCCCGGATCAGGATCGTATGGAGGGGGCTGGCAGGCTCTGAGTTGGCAGCACCCATTGGGGGGTTTTTCATGGGCTCTAGCGTGTCCAGGACCACATCGGGGGCCTGCTTGGCCGTGTTCTGCCTCTCCAGCTCCCGCAGCTCGTTCAGCGCTGTGCTCATGGTCTTCTCGATGTCCTGCAAATGCCACCACCAAAGGGACGTCAGCACCGTGCCACAACATCACCCCACTCTCCTGCATCCCACCCTGGGGAGAGGCCCCCCCATCCTGGTGTGCCCCAGTGTGCAGGGGGTCTCTGACCTAAGACAGAGCCTCCAGGCAAAGTGGGAGCTTTGGGGGAAGATGTAAAGCCCAACCTGGCCACACAAAGGCACCCTACATCTCCCGGGTCAGCAGGGGTTGGGTCACCAGCTCCAAAGGGAGAAAACCCCGAGCACTACAAGCAATGGGGTGAACACCAGCCTGTCCACACCTCCACCCCCCCACAGCACTGAGGGTGGGCTTTCCCCAAAGGAGGAGGCCCTGAAGACGTGCAGGAGCTCTGCCATCCCTGTGCCTACAGGGCAATGGCACACATGGGGTGGACACGCAGAGGGCTGTAGGTGGAGCGAGCAGCAGATGGGAGCTCACCACACACAAAAGGGAGGTGGCAGAGGTGAGATGGGCCCCAGTCCCTCACCGCACGGCCTCCATGGTTCTGCACACACAGACCCTCCAGCAGGTGAACCCAGTTCAGCCAGACATGCAGACTGAAAGCAAACTGGCTGAACTGCCTACAGCTGTAGTTCTGATGGTCTCGTTTGGAAATAGAGGGGCCCTAGTTCAGCTTCACTTAAATCCACCTCAACTGAATGAGGGAACTCAGAAAGAGACCATCCGAAAAGGGACTTAAGGCAACTGAATCAATCATTTACAAAGTAGCTCTAGTGGCTACTTTCTCCTCCTGTCTCCTCCCTGTCCTTGCGTAGAAGAGTCCTTAATTTTATAATGCATACAAGATACTCGATGAGCCTCAGGTAACATTCAGAGCATCAGCAGAAGGCAAATAATTATCAGCTTAGCTCCTATTCTATTAAGCTGTTCAGATAATGAGTGAAAATATTCTCCCAGAGCTAAGCCTCAGCACTACCAAGCCCAGCAGTCCTACAGACTTCCAGGGAAGTATTTATTTACACCAGCTGAGTGAGAATCTTTTACAAGGTTTAAAAAAAACAAAAAACAAAAAAAAACAAAAAAAAACCACAAAAGCCAAGGAAAATTGTCCAAATCGTGCTCTGCCCTCAGCATTCACCCATCCCTCTGAAGGCTCTGGACCCCACAGCCCTGCACGACACCTGGCGAATACGGCCCTGGGCATCGCTGCCCATCAGCCGAACCTGGGGACTCCGTGCATGCCGTTATCCCGTCCCAGGGTGGGCGCGGTACCCCAGCTCGAGCCATCGCTCAGGGTACGTGCTGCGCTATGGCTGTAACTTCGTAAATTGATCACACCACAAGCAAGCTCTTAATGGACAGAGAAGCTGGGCAGCGTGCTGCAGAGCAAGAGAACAAGGAGCATGGCTGGTGGAAAAGCAAACAGGACAGTAAGAGTTCTTCCTTTCTGCAATCATCATTCATTATCCCACTGAAAGCAGCTGATTCTAAGTAAAAGAGCCTGCCAAACCCCGTGGCACAGCAGCTGCTGCCAGTGGTGGGCAGCAGCACCCCCCCAGCAGCTGCACCCCTCTGCCTGGGCATCACCAACTGTCCTACAGCTGCTGCTCCTGCCTGAGGGTGGCATGAAGCAAGCTGCCGGGTAACTGCTGAAATAGGGGATTCCGAACAGCCGGTCCCCACAGCATCCCAGGCCCCGAACGGGCCCAACCCACAGCCGCTGGGACACGTTGGCAGGGACTGTGCCTGAGCTAGGGGGTCCCTGAGAGGCTGGAGGATTGTGCAGCCTGCTCCATGGAAGGACCATTCTCCGAGGTGTTAACAGGCTTGGTAAAACGGTAAAACCTGCCTGAAACCTGGCTGGGAGCCTCCCACCAGCAGTGGAGAGACCTGCAGGCTATGCTGGAGGCAACATGAATTTAACAGGTTCTGCGGAACTGATGGTCTAATGTGACACCGAATGGTGCATGGCTGGAGGTATCACACTGGCATTAGACTAACATATCGAGGTCCTAGCTACAAACAGCCAGTAACAAACCTGAAACACTTTTCTCCAAACACTGAGCATCAGTCAAATTCTGATTTGGCAAATCCAGTTTTCTCCTCCTAAGCTCCTTATGGAGCATCAGATGAAGATAATGCGCTTCCCTCCCTGTGGGAGGCAAGTGCTGCCAGCACATTTCCGTGATGGACTGAATTTTTCTGCCTATTTTTTTTGAAGAAACAAGGTTTGCGGAAGGAGGCAGTATCTTTTATTAGACCAACCAGTACAGTTGGAAAAGCAGGCAAGCTGTTGGCTGCTCATTTTTATCTTTAAACCATCACAGCTACAACAGCACTGTATATTCTGAAGTGTGTTGAGATGGAAGGGGCTCTGCGGCGCTACCCCAGTGACGTTTATTTTAAAGTCTCGATCCCTGGGCACCAAGAGCCACTTCACAACCCTCTTACCTCAGCAAGCGCTTCTGCTTCTAGAGATTTCTGATCTCCGAGACTACTGTGTCTAGTCGATCCACAGGTCGATCTCAGCGGGTGGCCATCAGACAAGGCCTTCCTGTCTGGGAAATTGATGCTGCCTGCACTGCCGAATGTCGCCATTCTGCGCTTTTCAGGACTCTCAATCCTGCCCCTGTTAAGAGGTATTTTGTGGGGGCTGCTAGGGCAGGCCGCTGCTCGAGGAGGAGTGTCTATGCCAGGACCCATCCCTCGGGGTGGGCTGTGGGTGTCCCCCCCGCTTCGACGGCGAGGGATAGCTGCACCGTCAGACCTCAATCTCACTCTGCAAAGAATCCATCACAAGACTAGGTCACCGTCCATCAGATCGAAAGCATCTGGTTGCATGTTGTAAGACAATCGCTCAGCAATGAGAGTTCAGATCAAACCAAACTCGAGCCTTTCAGCTCCAGAAGACTAAGGCAAGAGGGCAGACAGACATTTTAGCCAGTGCAAAGAAAGGGACAGCATTGCACCTTCTTCACTTGTTAAGATCTACGTCAGCAACACACATTAAAACCCCCTCCACGCTCGCATTACTCTGCAGTGCTTACTGGAGCCTTCCCTTCTGTCTTGCCCTACACACACACTGACTCTCGCCACACGTGACAGCGACCACCTGTGTGTTCACAGGAAAACAAGGGTTTCCTTACCGGCCCATCACTCCCCCAAAGCCATAGTCCACAATGTGATCTGTGGGAGACTGGATATCGTTCTTGGAGGAGCCTTTATCATCCAGCAGCGGTCCACTGCTTGCCTCGCTGTCTGCCTTCTGGCTCAGGCTGTCAGAGAACGCATCATCCCTAGGAAAAGGAGACCCCGATCAGTAACAGGGCTCTGCCCCCGGAGTGAGGACAGGGCCCAGCCACAATGCAGGCCTGAGCATCACCACTCCAGCAGCTCCAGACTTTGCTAACAAAGGGCTAGACTAAGGCCACCACTTCAGACAGTACCTGGAACTTGGAAAATGCAAACATCACATTTTCGTATCCCCCTGCGCTGTAGTTGCCATTTTAATGACTCCAGGTATGGTACTTCAACAGAAGCAGCATGTGCAAAGGACCCCGAGACCTGTCTATAGGCCAGGTGGGCACTCAACAATGCCAGGTCAACATACATGGGGGCAAGGCCAACATTAAGCCTGGGTCAGGACGATCGATGGGGTTCAGGCACACTGAAGTACAGTGTGCAGTGCTCAGCTTTATCAGCCTGAACAAGAAACAGTCTGAGGCAACACATGGAGAGGCAGATGTGAACAGGTCCAGAATTCCCACCAAAATCATTAAACCTTGGAAAACCTGGCCACCGATTTTAGATGGCTGAAGTGGACCTTGTGTAGTTACATGATTTTAACATCCTGGATCAACACTTCACTCACATGTCTTGCACCACAATGTACTGGTGGGGTATGAGGCCATCCACACCATTGTGTCTCCCTTCCCACCAGTCTTCTGACGCCCGATGGTACAGGAGAAGCGAGGCCCCTTTCTTAAAGGAGAGCTCTCGTGGAGATCGTCCAATATAGTCAAACTTTGCTATGGCTTCAATCTGCTCCACTTCTGCAAAGGAGAGCAGCATACATAGAGAAAATCTTAGTTCAACAACCACAAAGGCACAATAAATCCAAGAGAGAGAGACATTGCACCAGAACAGCAGTAATGCTGCTGCCCTAGCTTCCCCAGGGCACCTTACACCGAGTACGAGCCATCTTATTTTTAGACTGATCAAGTCTTTTTGTTCTTCCAGCCTTCCTGGAATTTCTCACAGACTCAAACTACCAGCAATTACAAAAACTACAAACCAGATGGGGACTAGTTGAAAATTCCCTATGTGCATATGGCACCATCACCCACACTCCCATTTTCTGCAAAGTGATTTCTTTGGTTACAGAACCCCATTATCCTCCAGACTAGGATCTTGTCAAGCTGTGTCAGATACTGTGATCAAAGCCCTGCTTACCTTCTCCTTCCTTTCCTTAACCTGGAGACAGTTTGGCCTGAATTATTGATGAGTAACGAATCCTCCTTTGGGGATCCCCACAGAAACAATGATACTGGCTCTGGCCAGGCAGCTGCTCTGCATCACACCCCCACATCTGCAGACCTTTCAGCACTCTTCTACTGCACCACTTCTCCACTTTTTCTAATTTAAGCTCTACCAAGCACCAGAGATTCACAAACTGGCAGCTCAGGGCCTGAAATCCAAGAGGGCTGAAGCAAGACTTGACTTTAGGAGGTCAAGAGCACACCAGGAGCCTTTGAGCCCCTGGCCAAGGGCATCACAGCAGCAGCTGCTGGTGCACGCAAAGATGAGCCTGCTCAGCGCTGAGAAGCCCAGCTCTGCTGCAGATCTGTTTCCAGCTGGGAACACTGAATCCCAGAGAAACCGCTGCAGCAACTGCAGATCAGTGACAGCATTTCTCTCTGCAGAAGCAACTCTGAGACGGGTGAAAAGGCAGGTTGCCATCACCTGCCTACCTCTAGCCACTATGAGAGCCAGCAAGCAGGCAGTTAATGTACTCTGATTACTTGAGACACCCGATCATTTTAAACCCCACCTGGAGACTGGCAGACAGGTGATGACAAAGTTAAACAGGGAAAATCCTCCCAGTTCCTCCAGATCTGTCACATTCTCATTAAAATACAGACGCCTGCTCTGCTCCATCTGCCTTGTCACTAACCAGAGGCTTGGCGTCAGCAGCCATCAGGACGTGACTCATCACTCTGCTCAGTGACCAAACCCATACAGAGGAGAAGACACCGGAGGAGGACATGGGAGATGCTGCACCAGACCCCTGCCCCACGTGGGACAGGACAGGTCACTTCAGCAGGCTGATTTTCCCCAACTCAAAATACACATCCACACCAATACCAGCAGGAGGGTGTTTTGGGAGCACTGCACCAGGATCACCAGGGAATGCTCTGGAAGGAACATTGCAGGGGATGCAACCTGGAGGACTCTCACAACCCTGATAAAATGAGATTCCCAGAAGGAAGGGTGCACGGGGCAAGGGAGAGGGTAAGAAGGAACATGTAAATTCACAAAATAAAGCTGCTCCTCTTCTCTACACTTGCACCACAGTTAATCACCCGGAAACTCCAATCAGAGCTATTAATGTGACTATCCAAGCATAAAATTGGCTAAATGGCAGCTTGCTCTCCTTCATCTTCTAGTCCTGTCGGCTCCTGCCTGTAGCCAAGAGCAGGTCCTGAGCCGTCCAGCCCTGCTGTGGCCTCCCCTGTCCCACAGTGCCTGCCAGCCAGGCACTCCTCCCACCACCCCTCCGGTGGCTGGTGGCAGCAGCGCTTTGTCGGGGCAGGACACATCCAAGGCATCAGAAGCAGTCGCGAGAGCAGAAGAGGTGTCCAGCTCCCTGGTGTCCTTCCAATGCAGCAAAGCCCTGCCATTAAACGGCATCATGGGGCAGCACACCTACCGTCCCCGCCAGTGCCAGCAGGGTCTCCAGGAGTCTCCCCCAGGCCGAGCTGCCAGTGCCACTGGGGCGTGGGAAGCACAGTGCCTCCCCCTGCACTGGCACCTCGTCCCGGAGCCAACAGGCTTCCTGACCAACTCTGCCACCACCCACCTTTCCACACTCGCCTCTGTGATCGCTATGAGCTTTACAGCTCTCACTGAGAGCCCACACATGAAACCCTGAGCTGGTTTACACCGATGTGCAGGCAAGCAGGAGCTCACAGAATGCTGGACCTGAGCCCCCTCCAGAGCGTTATGGAACACGGATGATCCCAGCTGCAAGGGATTCCTGGCTGCACGGTCCTGGCTCACAACACAGCCTGCTTTGCCCTCCAAAGGGCCTGACACGAGCAGGAACGAGCAGGCAGGTATTTTGTCACCAAAGGAAAGAGAACTGACTGCAGGGAACACCAGGCTGCAGCTCGCTTGAATACAGGGGCATTTACTTTCTGCCAAGGAGACACCTGCTCCACAGGGGATGATCCAGAGCCTAATGAAATCAGCTGAAAGACCCTCACACTTCAGAGGGCCCCCAGTGGGGCCACTCAAGTTCACTGTTTTCTGCACAGTGCACCCAAGGGCACAGATTAATGGAATCTCATAGAACAGCTCTGGAAAAACCACCCCTGTATCCTGCCATGGAAGCAGACCACTGCAAAGGTCCACACACATCCTATGGTGAAAACTTATATGCAATATTTATTAATATGCATATTCATTACTAAGCACACCAAAACATTGTCCCTCACTACATGCCAGACACTGGTCCAGCCTCTATTCTGCTTAGGAGTGAAGGACACGTGGCTTTCCTGCATGCACAGCTCTTCTAACAAGACCCAATTTTCTGCCGCTCACATCTGTGCTCACCATCATCACTGGTGTGTGGCTCTGTGCCGTTGTCATGGTCAACTTCATCGATGGTGCCTGGCTCACTGTGTGGGCTGTCACTGAAATGAAATACACCGTGCTTTCAAGGAATGAAGGAGATTCTGTTCCTAAGGCACTCAGGATATCTGAAACAGTTACATTTTTACTTTTCATAGGACTGAGATGGTCATTTTAAATCACAGCAGATCTCTGAGCTTGCTTTGAGAACAGCAGACACTCGCACCACAATCTTCAGGCCCAGAACATCATGTTCCGTTCCTCTTATGTCTTACTTGTATTTGGCAAAACAAGCGTAAAGTGGTATCAAGTTAAAATGTTCCATTCACTCACTCACAATGAGTTACAGCATTTTATCCTCTGCTTGCATCGGTAGGAATGACGGCAGGTAATCAGTGTCAGGGAAGATTAGGTCTCGGAAACGTATAAAACTTACACAGAAATCACTTCAAGTCTGTTACAAATACTGGTTTGCTGAAACTCAGATCTGAATGTTGGTTTAGAATTCCAGCATCTTCCGAACAAGCATCTAATATCACTTACACTTCTCACGTGGGAGTTTGTTTACAGAGTTTTCCTACCCCAGGTATAACAAGTAGGGCAAACTGTACACCAGAAAGACATGATGCAATGGAACCGCACACAGCTGATCCTGTCCACAGCTAATGCAACCTCATCTGTCTTCCAGCACTGACAGAACAAAAGGAACTGGAAGGTTCAGGTTAACATTGGGCTAAGGGATTTCATCCAGCTAGCAAATTGTGATGAAACTATGGGACTTTACTCAAAAATCCCAGCCTAGGAGAAATTTGGTTAGAATCGACCTAAAATTCTGGTTCTGTTCTGAACACACTTCTGCAAATATGCAGCTAAAAGAATCTTCACAAATATTAATATTCATACTAGAAAAAAGTTTTTCCTGAAGTTTTTACTAAGGTTTATAATGCTGAGTCAGCATGAAAAAAGTAAATACTTGTTGAAACTGCTTACCCGGCACAGCTAAAATCAAAAGCAAAACTGATGTATTTACGTAGATACTAATTAGTTAGCTGTGCAAAATCCTCTTAGTTTTATGAAAGTATTTATAGCTAGGAACCATGTAGACAGCCTGGTATGGAGTAAGATTCTCAACCAGTGTAAAACAGCACAAGCATATCAAATATGTATCACTTGTACACCTTCTTCATAACATTTAACAGGAATAAGTGCAAAAGGGCATGCCCCTTCTGCAGAGGGGCAAATCCACCCCAGTGCTGTGCTCGGCTGCCCTGAATATTAAGTCTGAATTTCCTCAAAGCCCTCCTCATACCCCATCCTCCTGGGGGTCTGCTCCCGAGATACCTTCTCCTACACTCAGGTGAGCTGGGGTCAACTTCTGCCTGCCAGGGATCAAGCCAAAGCTCTGCATTTTGTCACAGGTTCGCAATGTACAGTGCCAGAGGGGAACCCTCACACAGGCCCGGCTGTAAGCTCTGCAAACAATGAAATCCTGCCCCCACTCCTTACCAGTACTCCTCCCCTCCAGTCATGCACTTCTCGTAGACAGGTCCTTCCAGCTCTCTGTGGCTGGGGAAGATGCCCTCGTGGTTAATGATGATGGTTTTGATGACCTCATTGACATGGGCCTGGCAGGACACCGGATCCTGCCCATCCGGAATGTGCATCAGAGTGGGCCCGAAGCAGATGGCCAGGTTGTAGGGATCCATCATGTTCTCATCACTGTACTGCGACAAGCTGCAAGCACAAGTGTTAGCGAGGTGCAGTGCCAACCTTCCCCGTTTGCTCAGAAAAATCTTCCACCAACAACGCCCCACCACCCAAGAAAGCAGTCATCGCTGAGCTGTCCATCTTCCCCACACACAGCCATGGCTGGGCAAGGCCGAGGAAGAAGCAAAATACAGCTCTTCATGGCCATACCAAAAAGGACTCATGCAGCAAAGTCAGGGACTGTCTGACAAAAACAGCAGGGCAAGGAGAAACTCAGTGAAAGAGGGAAAAAAAAAGACTCACTGATTAAGGAAAGCAAAAAGGTATCTCATGACAACGATGACAGCCCGAGGCAGAGTGATGATGATCTGCTGGATCTGGTGCACTCTCTCGGTGGGGTTCTCGATTTCTGGAACACATGGATAGAAAGTGCATCTTTAAACCTTCTCAGGACCAGACAACACAGCACCAGAGGGACTTGTTCCAGTTCTAGCAGCCTACTACGCAAGGAAAACAACAGCCTGTTTCTAGATTCAATCCACTGGTTTGGCACTAAGGTGTGAGCAGAGAATCAGGCACGGTGCTCTTCCATGGGTGAATTCATGCATACATTCAGATTCAGCAAATAAAGACATTTCCATGGTTTTATTTTTAAAATAACTGTTCATGCGTTATTTAGTTCATTCCCCAACAACCGCTCTATTCCTCAAAAGCTTGAGTCAACGTGGCACTGGAAAATGGAGCACTGAAGGGAGCACTGCTTGGTTTTCTAGTGCAGGTTTTTTTTCATGTTACTCTTATGTGTTAACCATCAAGTTGTTCTGAGCCCTTCTGCTCCACTCTCCCACTGGCCTTAACAGGAATTTAATCTGAACTGATTCTGAGTCAGCACTTTAAGACTCACTTCTCCACACAGCAGTGCACAAAGCCCACAGCTGCTCTCAGAAACCAGCTGCTTTCTGTAGGAAGGAGGGTGACTCCAGCGATCTTGCTCTCTGTGCCAGCTGACTCAGCCGGGGACCCCAGTACTGCCCCTCATCCTTCTGCAGCCCCATGCCAGGATGGTGCTGAACCCCCGTGCAGCAGCTTCCTCCACCTGCAGAGCTACAAGAGCCCTGCTGCAGCACTGACCCGCTGAGGGGCTCAGCACTGTCCCACAGCAGCTGGCAGCACATTCCAGCCCCCAAGGCTACTGGGTTTTTTACACTAGTATCTGCTCAATGTATTATGTAGATAGTTAATCCTGCGACTTTTATTTTACAGAAAGCAGACAAGGAGTACCAAAGCTTTTGTGAAAGCAGTCAGCCTCAGATGCATGGAAGAGACGCTTACTTTACTGTGCTGACACAAACATTTGCTAACCATAATAAAATTCACTGACAACATGTAGATGGACTGCAGGCTGATGGAAACCTTTATAGTATTTCATTTTGGAAATTTTTCCTTTTGAGGAATGTATTTACCCTGTTACTGCTTACTGAGTTCTCTATTTCTTTGGTTTGGTTTAACTTGAGGACTTTTATAAAACAAAAAAATAAATCAATAGATCTACCACAATAGATATCTGTTCTGAAACCCAGAGGAACAAGTTGTCTTGAAGAACTTGCCTTTTCACTTAACAAAATGTTTCAACTGGCTGTAATTCAGAGGAATTAATGGAGTAATCATCAATCACTCTACAATACAGGCACACTCCTGAATGAACCTTTGCAAACAAAGTGACTTCCGTGTAAACTCTCCGTCCCCCATAAGCAAAAGCAAAACTCAGCATTTCATCTGCCACCAGGAAGCCCGGCTTCCCCATCACATCGGCAGGGAACAATGCGGCTCTGCAGCTTCCAGGGCAGGCAGAGGCCCTGCGACATGCGCAGCAGCACGTGCTGCGAAAAACTCGCTCGGAATACCTTTCCAGGAGCCAAGGGAAATCAAGGTGGCTTTGTGATGCACTGCGGTGGAAAGCCCAAACCACTCGGCTGCATTTAACCTTTCCAGCATAATTACAAAACGAGACAGAATATCTTACAGCAAGGGTGGCATTTTAATGAGCAGTGGTTCTCAAAGAAAGGTTTCTTCAATCTGCTCCGGCTGGGACACCTATCACACACCCTGTATTTATGTGGCAGAAAGTCAGACGCAATTAAGGTCAGATTTTTAATGGGCACAAGGCACTTTAATTCATTTAAACTATACTTAATTGACAGGTAGCAGCAGGAAAAGAAAGGAAAGATGAGGAAAAGGAAGATTCTTGCTAAAATGAGGAGAAAAAAAAAAAGAGGAGAGAATACTATGCAGAAAATTAACAGATGATGTTTGCAACAAAAACTCCCAAAAGCTTAATAAATTGTGCAAACTGGCATTAATTAGGGATGGTGCCAAAGCATAAGCCTATCTGCAAGCACAGACAGTCACATCACCAGGCGCCAGGCACATTTCCTGGCACTGAAGAGGACCCTTCCCCGCAGGCTGTGCCCTCTCCGGCTCCCCACTCTGCCTGCTGCAAGCCCCCCCTCCACCCCCCACCCCCCCCCAGGGGAGGGCAGCCAGAGTGAGTGCTGCAAGCCAGGCTACAAATCCCTGTCTGGGGATGAAACTGGTGCAGAAACAGCTTCCTTCATCTGCCGTGCTACAGGTGTGCTGTGCTGTTTCATGCATCAAAACTGAAAGGCTACAGTGAATTTCCTAAAGCGACTGTATAAAGCAACTGTTCTTGAAAAATAAGAGCACATTCTTCTCTTCCTGGAACAAGCCCATCCCTGCATCATTCCCCTCTAGATATCATTTGTCTTTCTTGACATCACTAAATCTCTTATCAGTTATGCACATTAACATTAAGAAGAGAGGAAGGAGCTATGAGCAGCAAAAGCCAAACGAAGGACTTTAGCACACATTCCCCAGTCAATCCCCCTGAAGCTACCCACGTTCCAAGAGACTTGAACCCCCAAACCACCCCAATGCCTCTCCTGTGAAATGAAGTCATCCTGCGGCCAAAGTCTGCAGCACGCTCCTCCATCATCTCTGAAACATCAAACTCATTCTGCCTTCTTCCCTCCCCTCAAGGGAGTAATTTCCATGACTTGCCAATAAATAAATGTCATCACTACAAGGTACTGAGAGAAATGAACCCCAGCTGGGCTATCTGTTTCTTCAGTTGCAGAGAAGCAAGTGGAGTTGGGAGAATTCAGGACAGAACAAGAAGAAACCAGGCTCTCCCCACCATTAATTCCAGATCTTCATGATTATAACCCCTGAGCTTCTACCTCTGCTCACATCCCAAAGAACTTTCTGGTCTTCCTTGGGACGGGAAATGCACATGGCAAACACCTGGAGAACGGTTGATGGAGTAAGGCTGAAACCACACCTGCACAGTCGAGAGTGGGCGAAGCTTTGTGAGTAGCCAAGAGTTACTGACTTTCGCTACGTTTAGTAGAAGCCACAGCAAGATGTTTTACCTCTCCCCTGCCTCCAGCACTGCCAACACGCACTCTTAATTTCTTTTCCTAACAATTTCCACTGCAGACCTATAGCCCTTCTTACAGCATAAGGTGCTATTTGCAAAACTCCAGTGTACTTGCCCCCTGTTCATTGCTTCTCTTGTCCCACCCTGTTCTCTGAGAAGAGCTGTCACATGTACTTACTTATAGTAGATATCAAATCTTGAAACCTTTCCTTAGGAAAGAGGGGGTTTTCCAGTCCTCGGAAATACAGCTTCAAGACTCCAGCCACTGAATTAATGTCACGTTCATTTTGATCATCAGCGAGGGGATCTTCACCTGCCCAGAGAAGAGTTTTTTATTTCCAACATTACTATCAAGTTGGACTAACACAGCAAGTATTTTCCTAACTCAGTGGAAACCCAGTTCCCCCACAGTTCAGAAACCCCTCCTCTGTGTGGAATGCTAATGCTGTGCGTTTTCCCAGCAAGAGGAGAGTTTAACAAGGTACTCTGACATAGCATCATACTGAGGCATGCTATAGCCCTACCTACTAAAAAACAGTTTACTGTGGAGATTTTAAACCTTTCCTGAAGATGAGGATGTTACTAATCAGCCCTCCATTACAGTTTCCAGCCCAGTGCATTTTTGCATTTAAAGCAACAGCACAGAGAGCTGAGCAGATCTGAGCAATAGTAGGTGAAAGCCTGAGAAGACAGGCTTGGCTGGAGGATGCAATTATACCTCTGGAATAGACTGAATGGTTATGGATGGCATTGTACTGACTTAAATCTATATAAGGCTTTCAATGCCTAAGGGATTTGGATACCAATTCCTCTTAAATTGGATGCGCAAATCCTCCAGCCTTTGACAACCCCACCACTGCCTCATTCATTGGCCTGGCCACCTTCGCCCTCATCCTTCTGAAGTTGCTCAAAGATTAAAGCCGTGGAAGCCGTTACCTCCACCTGGACTGATCCCTGCACAGCTTCACCTTCCCTCAGCAGTAGCAGCATGGCTCTGTCCTGACAGCCTGTCCTGACAGTCCTGCACCTTCAAGGTGCTTTTCTCAACAGAATCACTGGCAACTCCACAACCAACGCTGCCAGCGGGCACACATGGCAATGCTGCTCCTCCCTTGGCAAACTGCTGCAGGGAGGAGGAAAACAGATCCCGAGAGAACTATTTTATGGCTCTCATCCGAGGCTTTCATGCTCTTAATGACTGTGGAAAAGATCTCCACACCTACCCCTACTTCTCATACTCTTTCCCCAGGTGAGTCTTCGCTATGGCTGGAGATACAACACTGAGATACCTAGAAGGGGATAAAACCTCCTCGTATCTTGTAGCAGAAAGACCTTTAGCACAGGCTTTACCCAGTGTCTAATGCACCCAGCACACACTGGAACGCCCATCAATGGTCTCTGCTCAGACACAGCTGCACACCCCAGCAACACACCTCTCTCAAACGAGTTCTTGATGTCGTTGACTTCCACCTGGGAGCCAGGGACTCTGAAAATGCCCTGCTGCTGCAGGCCTGGAAGAGAACGAAGTTTTAGAAAAGATTTCTGTAGCTGTTAGGCAGTACGTCCTGGGAAAGAACAGCAGAAACTAGGAGTCGATGTGCCCCAAGAGGCTCAGAAGGGGACAGCCTGCTACGATTCATTCCTGCTGATATACTCCCACCAAGCCCCCCCAGATTGGAGTGTTCAAAGGGCTCCCGCTGGCCTGGGGCCAGAGCGAGCAGTTTGACCTGAGTAAGTGCTAGCCAGACCAAAGTATCTGCCAGTCATTCAATGCTACATCACAGTCAGTACCACTGTAGTTATAACCTGAGCCCGCATAGCAAAGGCTGCAGGTTTTTCTGCTTATATTCCACTGCTAACAACAAGTACTTAAGTTCCTTTGCAGAAAGTTTCTGTTGATATTACTGAATTAACTTACCATACAAATTGATGTAACGAATGCAGCTTTCTACTACAAGCGGAATAGCCTGTCCTGAATCCTTCATGAAAGGAAAGGAAAAAGTGAAAAATTACTGGTTTATTGATAACAAAGCACGGGAAATCCATTAAAGACTGTAAAAACAGAGATTTGAAAATGAGTGCCATTGAGTTTAGTAAGAGGACAGGCAAGAAAAGGAGGCGTTACACACATCAAGCCATCAAAAAGTGCTGAGTATACTATATGCGGTCAATTATGCACAAAAATAGCTTTCACTAAAGTGAAAGATTGCTGCTTGCTATCTGGTTGAGACAGGGGACTGATGCAACAGAATCACAGCTACTCCATTTCCAAGGTGTAATGCTGAGCCAAAATAAAACTTGTGCTATACCTGTCTGATGAAATAAGCCTCCAGTAACAGAGCTTACAACAGTATTTCCACCTAAAGAAAGAGCCACTGTCAGCAGACGCTAAAAAAACAAAAAAACATACTGAAACACCACAGTGTATGAAATAAACTGCCTGGATCTGAACCTGCGATGAGTTCTGGCTTTTGTTTCAAAGCTGCTTCTCTCCAGGCTGCTCGTGGAAGGAGCTCAAGGGGGAATGTGAGCCATGTCTGACTGCTTAAGTGGACATTTATTTTCCTTAGGGGGCTTGCTTTGGTTTGGTTTTTTTCCCCAGTAGAGTACAGTTGCATCTCTCTGGTTAATTTACTCCGTCTCGTAGACGGGCCTCCAGTAAATACCTGATTTCTTGTTCGCGCATTCCTCCTTCCTCTGAGAACACAAAAAAGCAGCAGAGCGGGAAAAAAAGAAAAGATTAAGCAAGGGTAAGTTCAGTTAGAGGTAAGCATCTCTTTCGGAGGCCATGAACGCTCAAATGCAATGGCAGCTTAGCAAGGTCCAACCCAGGTCTTCAGGCTGTCCACCCTCCCTCCCCACCCGGTCTGCACGCTGCACCCCAGCCTCAGTGCCCTGCAGAGCCTGCCTCTCGGATTTCTTCCCTCCTTGCCCCTGCGGCACTCACAGCAGCCCAAGGCCAGTGCAGGCCCCGCTGCGGGCCACACGGCTCCCCTGGACCAAGGGCAGCCCTGGCAGCACAGCACTGGCCCCCCAGGAGTCCTCACGGGCATGGGATGCCGGCCGCTCAGACAGATTTCCACTGCAGATAATTCCTCCTACACAGGGTTGAACAGGCTGGACTTTAATGAGCATTACGTTTTTAAAAATCAATTTCATAAGGAATAATTACAAGTATTAAAGAGATTACCGGCTTTGTCAGTCAGGCCTGTGTATCACCTGTGACAGTGCACGGTTTATAAATGCTGCCCTTAGGCTCATGGTTGCACGAAGGGAGCCTAAGAGAGCAAATCAGAGCCAGGCAATGACTACTGGTTTACCTAATCCAACAGGTTATCACTGCCGCTTCCTACAGCATTTTCACTAAAGCTTTCTTCAGTGCAGGATTAAACACTCTAACTGGAACAGCACCTTCAGAAATCCTTCCAGCAGCCAGGCGATCGCAAAGTGCAGGATTTTGGAGGATCTGCAGCTAGATAGCTGGAGGCATCCTTTGGGACAAATTCCACATATGCATTTCCTCATTATTCTCCTCAAATCTTTCCTTCTGGGTAATATTCTGGGACAAGCAGGGCCAAATGCCCCCTTCCACTGGGACTGCACTGGCATTAATCAAGTTCATCTGAGTTCACCCCAGCTTAAAGGAAGAAAAAACTCTAGCCCGCACTTCGGAGGGGCGCCTGTTGCATGTTATCCGCAGTGGTTTGCAGGAGACGGCCCAGCCGCCCTTTGGGAACCACGCTGCTCAGCGCTGGCCGCCAAGCGGGGATGGGCACCGGCATGGGTGGCAGGCGAGCTGCCATGTCTCCTCTCTGGGGGCATTTGGAGGCAACAGTCTCCCATGGGAGAGGCTGGCGGCTCTTGCCTGCCCTCCCTCCTCGTCGGGATGCAGGAAGGGGCCCTCGGACTCACCATGCCCTGCGTGATGGCATCAGCCACCCATCAGCAGCTGGCACAGAGATGAGCCAGCCAGGCTGTTACCATTAACATATTCCAAGGACGAGGATAGCATGTCTACCCTCCCACACAGCCATCCATACACGCAGCGTTTCAGTTCAGGGCTGTCCGTCCTTACAACTGGGAGACATTTTCTGGGAGCTTACAAGTCATTTTCCTCCCCAGCCACGGGGGAAGATGACCACCAAAAATACATAGAAAAAGGGAAGATGGGAGGAACTGTTGATCCTTTGAGGGTGCCGGGCTGGCCTGTCCTTGCTGCCTGATCTTCCTTGCCAGGAAGGAAGCGGTGCCAGCCGAGGGGATGCGGCTGAGTGCCGCATAGCGTGGCCAGCGGCCATGAGAGCCCTTGCTGCTGCCCTGGCCACAAGGCGCGCGGGCAGCCATGGTCCAGGTAACGCAAGGAACGTGCGAGGGGCAAGGACAGCTATGGGGAGAAACCGCCACCGAGGCAAAGCACGTGCTGGCCACGTCAGCTGGGTGCAGGGCAGACCCAAGAGACCCCGCCAAGGAAGGAAAGCAGCCAGCAGTTAGGACAGGAAAGCCACCATTACATTCACAGCGTTCATAAACTCTTACTGTCAGCCAGCGAGTACCTTAATGAACGTTTCCATATTCCCGTTAAAGAGTTTATGATTATAGACTGAGAGAGGCCTAGGTCTCCTCATTTTCTGTGGCTTAGGGGGAAGACATGGGGGCCTGGGAGAAAATGGAACAAAATAAATCAACAGAACACCAAACATAAATGCAATGACAGGGTGAGATCTCAAAGCTTATGACCATGAATAAGAAATAAAAAACAGAAAAATCCCTCTGTAAGGACTCAACATGCGGCTCCACACACTCGGCAGCTGCCCACGCCTCAGCATCCCACCACAGACACCACTCCCCCTGTGGCCGGGGACCTGCAAAGAGCTCAGCTCCACTCCTCTACATCGCGCACAGTGCCCGTGGCTCCTGGGGACGTGCCCTCTGCTTGCTCCAAAGCCCTTTTTCCAGCAGCCTGGAGCAGGCTACCCTAGCACTAACTTGGCTAACTCATTTTGGAGCCAGTGCGGCAACGGCCTCACTCCTGTGTGTCCCCAAGCCTGGCTGAGCCCGGGTGCAGCTGGCAGGTGTCAGAACAGGCAGCAGAGCTAACCTGTAGGCAGCCTAGAGCAACATCAGAGTGGTTCACTATATACTGCACACATAATTGCAAGTCAAGGTCAAGCCTGCAGCCTTTATTTAAGTAATAAATTCAATTTAATCTTGGTAATAGAAGCATTTAGCAGCAATAAGCCAACCTAGCCATTACTTTCCATCCCCATAATCTTCCAATATTTCCCTATCAGACAGACTCTAACCTCAGCTGCAGCCCCATACAGCAGTCTAACCAGCTGTTGTTCCAGGCTTCCTAAAGAGTCCTGGTTCCTACTGTAAAAGCTAGTCATCTCCAGGACCTGGAGAGTGACAGAGCAGTAACTACACAACCAACCACAGCCTGAATGAACAATGGTGATCAGGAATGCAGAACCTGCTCCATTCAAGCCAGAGAGTAATAGAACCGCTAAACACAGCTGGTCACAACTGGCTTTGGTACCCACGATCCGCAGATACAATTCTCCTTCTTTGAGATGCCAAATACCGAAACTGCTGCTCAGTGTTTCTGCTGGGAGCAGCAATGACATATTTGCAGTAAAATGCAGTGTTGGTGCTCAGCAGGATTTTTAACGCCTGCCTCCCACCTCCACCAGTTCAGCACTCTGTCAACCTGAAAAAGCACGAAGAACAGCTGAAGAGTTCAACTGACCACAGCTACCCCCAAAAAACACTGGGCTATTCCTGTTTATTCCTAAACTGATCTCATTCTGCTCACAGATGGCCAGACAGAAGAAAGCAGGAACACCACCTCCCTGTAGCTAACTTCTGTTTGGGATCCACAGGGATGTGAATGGTCTTTCATCTTACCAGCAGGCATTCCCAAGACTACTCAAAACACCAAACAAAAAGGTGAGCATGGTCAACACAGATGAGCAAACCCACCAGCATCTCTGCAAGAACAGAAAAGGTGGGCATGCACGTTAGGAAGTGGCGTGACCCTACTGCTACCGGCTAGTGACTGAGGGTCCTCATCAAGTCACCAGGAACAGACCTTGAAGACCCTCCTGACTTCAGCAAGGGTAACAGACACCTATGGCTTCTGGAAATGAGGCCATGGAAGCGTGTGACTTTAGAGCAGCAATCAGGACTTTGGAGGGCTGCTTTCGTTAACGCTATTCACACTTTGATTTCTTCTTCTGATAGCGAAGGACATTAAGACCAAAGTGTCTAGATCTAGAAAAGGGAGAAAAATAGCATACAATCGCTAACTGATTTCTGACCTGTCCCCTACCTCCAGGCTACACTGATGCTGGCAGAGGAGAGATCATGACTGCAAACGCAAACAAAAACGAGTGCTAGGAGCCTTCATGCGAAAGTTCTCACAGAGCAGAGTCGAATGGACGCGTACATTTACACAGAGCTGTAATGCAAAGGTGACAGTTGTGATCCGCTGGTTCCTTAATTGGGTGCCTTTAATTTTACTCTACACTCCTACAGCTTCTAACCGCTCCTTCAACGGGTACCTGAGGAGCAGAAGCGACTGCTGCCCATTCAAGTGCCCGCCTGACCCTCAGCTGAGCGGCCCCGTGCTGCAGGCCAGGGACCCGGTGCTGTTGCTGCCGTAATCTCCTCTCCCGGCCGGGACAGCCTGGCCTCTGGCTGCAGCTGGTGGGAAGGTTGCTCTGCCTACGCTACAGCACTGCCTACACGAGGAGACTGCTTCTTGCTTTTACTTCACAAAGGAAAACAAACAACTGCTGAAACAAAAGCAACCAAAGCAGCAGGAGCTGTGCCATCACCCCTCACACAGGAGGCGGCTGTTCATGCCTTTGTCCCCACAGCCCCACGGGTGCCCACTCCCGGTGAACCCAGCACCAGAGCCCACCCTCCCCGCGGGTTTACCTCGCGGGGCCGGTGGGGTGGGCTCCCCCACCAGCTCCGCAGAAAGCCCTGCCTGGCACACCCCAGGGGCCGGAGCTCACCTCCTGGGTGCATCCGTAGCCCCACCAGCCACGGGCTTGCCACACACCGGGGGACTGAGGGTGTCGGGGCTCTCCTGGGACCCGCAGCCAGAGGCGGCGCTTGCAGCGGCTGCCGTGAGGGCCGATCCGGCGGGGAGCGGGGAGCGCGCAGCGCGCTCAGGAGCGGCTCCTTGGAGCACCGGTGCAGCGGCACACTGCGCAGTGCCGAGCCTGCGCCAGGCGGGAGAGACCCCTCTGTGCCCCGGGGGCACCCGCTGCCCTGCCCTGCCCCCCCAGCGGGTGCCCAGCCCGGCAGCCGCCCCCCCCAGCCAGCAGGCGAGAGCGCCAGGCGCTGCCCTCCGCTAGGGCAGCCTCTTCCCCGCCTGGAATGGCAGCCCAGGCTTCCCTGTCTGCTTCAGCATTTCCATCATGGAATGGGTTTTTTTTGCTGGCATTGCAAATTTTCTTGAGCACTGAAACTGGACTGTAAAAAGATGACACAGAGAGAGGTTCTACATGTTCTGGGGAGATGTTTGGAGGCTTTGCTGGCCCATGTCTTACTGTCAGAAAACCAGCACACTCACAGCAAGCCACCAGAGCTCTGTGGAGATGCTTTATGGACTGGACACAGATCAAAGCCTCCTCCCGGTTACACTCACCCCCTAGCACTATCTCCTGCTGTAGAGGGATGAAAGTCTATGAATGCAGACGTGCTCTGCTCTCCTAGGCAGAGGAGACAGAGCTGGGAGAGGCTTTTGGGGACATATTGAAGTCCTTAAACGAAGAGGGATGGCAGGGAGTGGGTGGACACCCTTGTGTTCCGCTGTCTGAACACAACCCAATCTCAGCTATGCTACAAGGCACCGCACCGTGCTGACACAGTACTTCAGAGCCAGTCAGCTAGAAATTACACTGCAGCAAAAACAAGGGCCTGTTTGTCATCACCCTAATTAATCCACTTCAGGCAATGCAGCTGAGAAGCCGAGCAGTGATGTGGGGAGCCAGGGACTGCTGGCCTTCCATCCTGCCAGCACAGGGTGGCTAGAAGATGGTTAAATCTGATGCCCCCAAGCTGTGTCAGTACCAAAGCAAACCACCCTTCCCACAGCCACCCTCCTTCTGCAGCCTTTCCCAGAAGCAGATGAAGGGGAAGAAACTGCTCACCTGGTTGTTCCGCATTCAGCTCTTTCACCTGTAAGAAAACACGAATTGCCATCATCTCTCTATGCTAGTCACCACAGAACGACTGTTAGAACACATTTGCACAGGCACTCACACACTTAAAGGTTCTGTAAGCGCTGCTGTCAATAGCTTCTGGCAAAAAGAAGCTGGATGTGCCCAAGGGCCCAGCAGGCTGGGGAGATGCCGAGCTGGCTGCTATACCCACCACTAAAAGACGTGTTAGATAGAAATCCAGGACTCAGCCACAAGAGAGGGAAACCATCCTCAATTCCCACCGATATTAAAAAAGGTTTAGTTGCAATATGAAGACCATCTTGTAAATAACCAGATGCACTGCAGGTCCTCTGCAGTAAGTGCTTGTTTACACAAGCGGGGGGTTGGCCAAACCCAAGCAGGAAAGGGGCACTCCAATAAAGGCTGAAGCCCCCAGAGGGGCTGCTGAGATTATCCAACTGCCTCACAGAGGACCACTAATAGCACCAGGATGCAGTGGAGTATTCAGTTCCCCGGCTTTTCCTGTGAGATAACAGCCCATCTAATCACCATCAGGCAGACTCTATTCTGGCTGTCAATATTCTCATTCCCTTCGTATATTTTCAGTGTTTGGATTTTATATAAATGGCAGCATATCACCACTGATAAGATCTGTTCATTTTCAAAAGTATTTGTCAATCCACTGAAAAAAACTAAACTAATTTCACATGCTGTTTTTGCCTTTCTCCCAAGGCCAGGAAAGCCGATTTCTTCTCCCTTTTTCTAAGACACATAAAAGGAAGCATTTGGCTACACATGCCTCCTTCCTGCGCTGCCTTGGCACCTGCAGAAAGCAAGCTTGCAGCCAATTCCTAGCTGAAAAAGCAAAGAATTCCACAGGAGTGTTTTGCAAATCCAGACTTCTTCCTAATGAGAATCAGCTCAAGCTGAAACGCAGCATTTGGCATTTACGGGCTAAATATTTGCCGAACGCCTACATAGCAGGATGATCCCATTGCCCGGGAGAAATTCAGAAAGTTTTCATGTAAGAATCTTCCACGGCTGCTTTTGCACAACTCTATAGAGAATTAAAACACCTGACCCTGCATGCTTCCAGTATGGCATTAGTATGGCTCTTGTGCGAGAGACCCGGATGGCCATCCAATGAATCTTCAACAGATTGATCGCTTCTTGCATCGACCCACAGGAGTCTCAGCACTGTATCCAATAAACAGAGCTCTTTTCTGTGATCTCTAGGAAGAGCTGAGGTGGGTCCAACCTCTGTGAAGCACAAGCTCTCCCCTTGCCTACACCAATTCCAATTTTTGCATCGTTAAAACAAGACCACGGACCATTTATATATTTTAATTTAAATATATTCTCTCCTGTTGGAGAATCAGGACACTAACTCATCTTCACCTTCTTTACACTGGAAAAAACGCAATTTTTAAAAAACCCTTTAGAAGAGCTAAAATCTTCTCCCAGGGACATAGTGGCATGTCACTACCCCAGCAGTGGTGGATCCCACCTGGAGCCACTTGCTCCTACCTACCTCAGAAGTCCCTGCCTGCTCTATGGTATGAAGCCTGTTCGTGTGTATGTGCTCAAAACCAAACCTGTGACATTATCTGGGGTAATAAAAGCCTCCTATAGAAAAGTTCGTTCAGAAACAAGGGTGACTTTGCAGTTGTAGTTTAGAGCAAGTCAAAACCCTATGGCCAGGGGGGCAAGGGGCCTATTAAATCAGCAAGGCTGCTGGCAAATCTGTAACACAGAAGCACAGTATCAAGGACAAGAACACACGTGTGTTCAGGGCTGCACTAAGAGGGGAAGAAGAGGGAGAGAAAGGAAAAAGGCGGAGCATTGGGAGTGGGTGGGAATCTCTTTGCTGCTGAAGAAGTAACACAGCACAAGATTCAAACAAATTTCTCTATGTGCACACCCACAAAAAGGAGGGAAAAGAGTAATATTCTAAGGAAGTAATAATTTTGCATGACACTGGTTAAACTTAGTAGTAGCAGACAACCACAGAAGCCATCAGTCACTCAGGAACACACAGACAGCAGGTAAGACCAAAAGATGACGCCTGGTTTAAAACTGTCTTATGTGCTGGGAGGTTCCTCCCTGGACCTAACCCCGCCACTCACCTTCTCCAAGAGTCTGCTTCAGCAAGTCATGTTTAGCCTGGAGCTTCATGATAAGGTTACTGCCATTCAAATACTCTTTAAATTTCTGAAATTAAAGATCAAACAAACAAGGTGGGTTAAGACTCTTGGCAAAATATATTCCATAATTGATGTACGCTTTTGCTCAGGGGACTGCTGGATGGGGGCTTGGTAAGGCTGACAGGCTCTAACAAACCAGACATCAGATGTGCCACAGGGCTGAGCACGGTCTAGTCACTTCTCACTGCTCCAGCCACAGTCCTGATGATCTTATTAGCCCCGTCTCCTTGGAGCTCCACCTCCTGCCTGGGAATGCAAGGAGGTAGGTCCAAAGAGAAGAGTTCAAAGCTAGCTTTCTTTTGTCAGGCTTCTGGGAATGGCCTGGAAATCAAAAGAGGCTTTCCCTCCGCTGACAGACGCTTTGCCTTTGTGCAAACAAGTGATGCAGAGCAAGACCTCCCAGTGCATGAGACCTTCCCAGGTTGGGGACCATCAGATGCTTTAAGCGCTGGACGATACTAACTGTGCAGCACAACTTCTCATTTCACTGTCAGACTGTTTGACACCCAGTAACAACACTCCGAAGCACAAGTCTAAATGAAAATTTCAATTTCCTACACACACCCCCCACCACCACCCACCCCACCCCCACCCCAAACTGGAATAATAATACTGCTAAGAGCAAGTAGAAAATTTTCTACACATATGTAATATATCATAAGATGCTATTAAGCTTAGCCTATTAACCAATGAGGACTACTCCGGCTGAACTGATGGCTTATTATATTTCAAGTACTATAGGAAAGAACCTTAGATCTGCCTGGAAGTGAAGTGCAGAGGCAAGGCTGCACGGGAGACACAGCACAAAACAGCAAGGCGCTGCAAAGCCAGGCTGCTGCAGCTCCCTCCAACACCCTGCATGAGATGCAAATGCCTTTAGTTCATTCCCATGGGCCAAGGGCACATTTTAGCTGCGTAAGCCAGAAAAGGAAGGCTTGGCTGATGGTTCAAAACTGCAAAGGCCTCCAGGAACAGCCACTGAATAGTGACACACTGCAAGGCTGGCTGGACTCTGCTACCCTGCTCTGAGCCACTCCTGCAGAGTTCTGTAAGTTTTCAGTCACAACTCGTTGCTCCAGTCATTCCTTCAAAGAGAAGAACAAGATAGACACTGGATTGTCAGTCCCTATGCACTGCCCTGCCACTGAAAAATGCTTTCCAAACCCAAATCAGACAGAAGACAAATACTTGAAGAGACTGAATCGGTTCTTGCTCTTCACTAATGAGCACTTAAAATGGGACTGAGCCCTAGCAATTAATGCTTTGTGTCCTGTATCGCATGAGATGAGACTCACTGTAAAATAGAACATTTCAGTTTCCTGCTGGTTGGCTCTCCTCTTGGCGATGTTTATTTTACTCATGTAGGTCTCTGATGCAGCTGATTTGACCGACTCAGTGGAGCGACTATGCTGGAAGGCATCCGAAACATCAAAATCTTCCACTGTCAGCATGTCCTGCAAAGTCTGCATTGTGGCATCCAGAGTTTTTCGTACCTATCAGAAATAGAAGACAGCATAAGCCAAAACAACTGGCCAACAGGCAGCTCCCAAGCACCGGGCATGCGCTGGCTGTGGTCACTGGGTGCTCTCAGCGCTGTTGCTGGAAGGATTCTGCCCCTGAGCATGTCAGAAAAACCCCTGTGTAACAGGCTAAAGGCTCAGCAATGCAGCCTACGAGGCCAAACACGAGACCCAGAGCGACTCCTTACCTCTTCATTCTCTATCTTGAGGGTGGCTAGTCGCGACTGCAGCTGGTGGTACCTCATCAGCAACTCCGTCTGCACAGGCTGCTGGGCACTGACCTGACACACCTGAGACAGGAATGGTGCCGGAGAGAGACAGGAGAGCGTTCAGTGCATCGTGCACTGACCAGACACACACATTTAAATAGCTACATGATTCTCTCCAGCACCCACAATCTCCTCACAGCCTCCAGGGAGGCTGCATCACCCACTTTCTAATCAGCAGTGCCTTGGACTCAGGCCAGCGCAGAGCATTTTCTACCCAGCATTGGAAAGCTGCACTGTGAAGTCTTCCAATTACAGCAGGTAAATCAAAGCTCTGCTTTATAAATCTGTTGGGCAGTTCAGCTGAGAATCAAACCACAGGCTTCCTAATTGGGAGAGATACGGAGCAAGAGGCAGACTGAAAGAAGGAGCCCTAATGAGCCAAGTGTCTCATTAAGAAAAGAAACATGAATAGCAGCGTGTGAAGACAGCACAGAGGGATAAGGAGTCAGAAATAATTTAACAATGATGGTTAGGAAGAGGAGGAAGCCAGCCCAGGCCGGGCTGTGGGCACCTCTGCAGCCCCTCGGGTGAGTACACTACCTCATCCCCCATGTGAGGCTGGAACTCGAACTTCAGTGGAGGGCAGAAGACCTGGTTGCACATGTCCATGATGGTGTGCTTGTCACTCCGTGCATCCAGGTTGTCCACTGCGTTCTCGATGATGTCCAGGCCCTCGTGGCGGGAGGTTTCCAGGTTGTACTCAGCAGACAGGTATGTCCTGAAGGTCCGAGCAAGGCTGGCGTGGAATCCCAGGTCACAGCACTGAGAAACACGGAGGAAAGGTCTAGTCACACAACCACTCCCTCCCCACGCCCAAAAAAGCACTGCATGTCCCAGAGAAACACTGGCCCTGACGTACCAGGATATATTTAACAGTGCACTGCCATACTATATGAAAAGGCGAGAAGGAGAGAGGACTGAAGGAGAAGAGGTACCAGGGAACGAAAAGCCAGGCAGTACAGTGACCTTGCCCTGGACCCTCACCACAGCACCGGGGTTTAACACCCTTCACTTCACTGGGAAGGGCACGGGATCTTCTCAGACAGGACAGAGGAAAAAAATCATCCAAAAAGCATGGCTCTCCCTGGCTACCTGCTCAGGCCCAGGGCCAGCGTGACCACAGGAGCCCCACCGACAGCAAAGCCTGTGCCCTGCAGAGGCCCATGGCAGAGAATGGGGCCTGTGCCATTGCTCAGCCCCAGCGCTTGCCTTCTCGCCTTGTGAACTGCCCTACAAGTGCTTTTTACACACTATAAACCCTACCATTTCCCAAAGTTATCCAAAACAGATGGACAATCAAGCAAGGTGGCACTGGAAAACATGCCCTGCAGTACAGGCAAACCCTTCTATCCTCGCTAGTAAGCTGCCTTCCTCTCGCGACGGAGCAGCTTCTCATGCATAACTGATCGTTCTCATGTTCACCTTGGGGAAAATGATAAAACTCGGAGTTAACTGCTGCCAAAACACTGTACGTTACACAAAAGCCTGTTTTTAAACTCTCTTCTCAATGTAATCAAGTTTGGCATGTTAAGCATAGCAACAGCAAAGGGATTTGCTGCTATGAACATTTAATCACAGCTGAGCAAAAAGCAACTCTTAGCAACCTTCCTCCCAGTCCCCACCGGGAGCCCCAGCACAGCGCGCACCTCCGCAGGGCTCCGCTCTGACCAGCTGCCCCTGCTGCTAGCAGCAGCGGCAAGGACGGGCACTGAAGCAGCACCCAAAATTCACAGATCAACAGATGCTGTTCCACGGGGAAAGGCAAGACAGAGAGGATGCTGGAAGCAGGAGTGCAACGCATCAGAAGCAGGAGTGCAACGCATCATCAGCCTGAGCCACACTCACAGGTCTGTAAGGAGAGTGCAGTGAAACAGAAGGGCTGCAGTCCAAAGCTGAAGCACATCTATTTTTGGCATGCAGGAGCGGCCTGCAGTTACTGATAGAGGATGTAAAGTTAGATAATTATGGCTTTACCCTCTGTGAGGCATTTCATAATCCTACATCCCCAGTGCACTCCTTCCTGTCTCCCAGCACGGCATGGGTGCACCTGCGGGGCATGGCACACACACCCTGGTCAGCACAGGCGGCCAGCAGGGCAGAACGCTGACCCTCTGAAGCTCTTCAGGTACCTCCCACACAAGCACTGTGACCTGCAGAGACATGCCCAGGCGCAGGAGGGCTGTGGGTCACAGGACACCTCCATGGGAGAAACCCTGTGACAAACACCTCCCATGGCAGGCAGCACCAAACTAACCATTGCCAGTGACAATTCCTATCACACACAATTTACATTACAGAAGTTAAGACGCTTTGCTGCCACACAGATTAAAGAACAAGCAAGAAATCCTCACCATCTGAGCTGTAACCACGACCACCCCGGCATGGCATGGGCAGGCATGTGGTGAGCTGGCTTCCACCCCACTGCAGCCCCACCAAAACCACTGCCAGGAGGACCACCATGGCACAAAAAGATACAGAAAAGAGCAGAAAGATTGCTAGTGTAATCTCAATGACCCAAAACGAGACCAACTTTGCCGCAGTGCCAGCTCCCAACAGGGAGATCTGCCATTTCAGAGGCACCTTCTCCAGCTCTACAGCATTCACGGGGATTACTGAACTGATGCAGAAAGGCACAAAAAGCGAATCTGCATCAGAACATCAGCACTGATAAACTTGAAGTGAAATATGAAAACTCAGCTGGTGCCACAAGCAGCTTCAACCAAAGAAGTCATCTTGTGCATTCTGCCAATGCGAGGAGACAGCCCTCGGCTCGGATCAAGTCACACGCAGAGCTGTGTTTGGTTCAGCCTGTGCTAAAAGCAGCAGCAAAACTACAACAGGCCGACCCCGCTCACAGATACGCTGCGCTCTGCCCATCCCCACCCAGCCTTTTAGAGCAGTGAAACCACACCTGCAATAATGAGGATTTTCGCAGGAATTTTTGAACGGTTATAATCCAACATTTACCCTGCTTCTTTTTAGCTTCTGGTCTTTCAGTTGAAAACATAGGCAGTTAAGGACTGGTATAGCTCTGCCTTAATAAATCATCAAGCAACACAAAAAACCAAAGAATCGGGTTGAATTTCTATTCGCCACTTGGGGCAAAACCTCATTCCAGTGCTGTGAGTCTCTGCCAAGACAGTTTTAGCACCAATGCCTGTACGACTGCTCCATGGCTGCACAAGAAACCGATGAGTCAAGAGGATGCAGCAGCACAGCTGCCCTGCTGCGCCCAGCGCGCCTAGCACCCTGCAGGCAGGGGCAGTGCGGGAGCAGCGGTGCCGGGGGCACCACTGGCAGCTCCGTGCTCACTGGTGCCCGCAGCCCGCCTGCTTCGGCACAGGCTCACACAGAGGGGGCTACCAGGTGGGCAGAGAGGGTTCAGGGCCCAGACCCCCATGCTGATGCCGGAGCAGGACCTGCTCTCCTGCCACGAGCAGCCAACCAGTTCTGTGCCCTGCAAACAGGACTGCGCACGTTCCCTGGTGCACCTCCCGGCCCCTCGCTGTCCTTCTCCCACCCGCCCTGGAAATCGTCACTACTTGACCACAAAAAGTAATGCCAGGAGAAAATACCTGCCACTGTTCAAGGGTGGGTGTTGCCAAAGCAGGTAAACCTGAGCTATTACAAAGGAAAAATTGCTGAATGCCACAGAATCTGAGAAGATGAGGCTCAGGGTATCGCCAGATGCTTTTGAGAAAAAAATTCCATGTGAAAACTTTCCTTTACTTTGATGCTGAACTCACGCTGAAGCTAGCAGTTATTTGCAATGCCCAGAAATCAGTTGCTAGAGAGAATCAGGGCAGGCACTTTCCTAACATGCTACGGCCCTTGAAGTCTCTGGTGATTAGCGCTGTGCTGGCTGCTTCACACGCTGCTGCCTGGAGAAGAAAAGACAGAGCAGGGACTTCCAAAAAATTCCCAGAGAAACACACAAAGGGGAGGGGAAAAGAAAAAGAAAGAAAAAAAAGACTTCAAACTCCTGCTCCCAGTTCCAGAACAAATGGCATTTTCTCACCCCTCTCATCCCTTTGATGGAAAATAAATTAGAGCAACAAATAATAATCCTTAGCCCTTCTGCAGTGCCTTTCATCTGGAAAGCTCAAAGCTCATCGTATATTAATTCATTAAGTCTGGTAACACCCCTGCAAGGAGTGGAAATATTATACTGTTCAACTTGAGAAATAAACCAACACCCCAGAGCTCAAACAAGCTGGTTTTAGCCAAAATGCCGTCGAAGCAGCCAAATGTGTGTGTGTCTCCCACCGCCCACCATGGCGCTGCGCCGGAGGCGGGCCGGGGGCTACAGAAGACCACCACCAGCCATTAACCCTGTCGCCAGTAATCCCATTTCAGACACACAGTGGGAACAGAAAGACATTAAAAGGTTTGCCCAGAGCCAGGAGGAAAGCCAGCGAGCCTCCAGCCCTGCACCAGCACCCTTCCCTAACTGCAATTGCGCGGCTAGGGAGCACCAGCCCTTCCCCGGGCTGCGGTCACACTGCTGTGCCCTGGGCGATCTCTGGTGGCAGCCAGGCCTGGCGTGGTCTGAACCGACGGGGCAGCAAGCACACCATGCCACTGACCACAACCAAGGCACCAAATGCACCAGCACAGGAAAACAAGCAGTGGTTTAAGAAAGCAACATCCAGCAGGTGGAAAATATGGGAGTCCAAACCACCCCACGCTCCAGCAATGACCTTGTCACTTCTCAGCAGCGGGCAGAGAGCTGCCCCGTCCCCATGGGATGGGCAGATGTCCCCACATGAGAGAGATGCTGGCAGCGACGACAGCGACTGTCAGGTTCAGAGGAACTTGATGGGGTTTGATATGAATGGTGAAGCTCTGCAGAAACACTGCGGGTTTTATGTACCCGAGGCTGCAACAGTACTGGGCTCCAGAGAGAACAAAATGCTTTCCAAACTACTGATGCATCTGTCTCACTTCCTCACCAGTTAAAACACATTTCACGTGTCTGTTGCAAAGCATGAAATGATGTATTACCAAGATAATGTTTACGCTTGGCCAGGACAATGCTGTGTACTATGTGAGAGCCTAACTCATACCTGGAAAGTATCTTCAGATCTTGGGAGGCATGTTCAAAGAGAATGCGAGCTGCTGCTTTTCTCATTTATTTTTATGGGGAAGATTTATTTGCTAAGTATTTAATATGCAGAAAACAAAACAGTCGCACCTTTGCAGCCTGCAGTCACTGCGCTTCCCTCAAAGCTAAACAGCATCAAGACAAACCCTGTTACAAAAGGTATTCCAGCCAAGGTATGATAAATGCTTGTGAAAAAGCAACACCCCACCACAACAAACAGGCTCTGCATGCTGTAAGCTGGATCCAGGCAGCAGCAAAGGAAATTAAACCACACCAGGAGAAGGCAGAAAGGGCCTTTCTGATGCATCTGAGATGCATCAGCAGCCACAAATAATTGCTCAGAAAAGATGGGAAGAAGCAAATAAATGCAAGGGCTGTCTCCTTTTGATGAATATTACCCTTAATATTCCCCAGCAAGTCTGACGCTGGGCAGGAGTGGGCAATGGGGGATGCCGAGGCACAGCGACAGAGGCACTCACCCCATTGCGCACAGGCGGTTCGAAGGTCGCTGAACTTTTCAGCATTGGGAAGTGGGCGCAGCAGGAGAAAGCGCACTATTTTAAATATAAAGGTAATATCCCCCAGGCTGTCGCCATCTTTTAAGCTTTAGCAATTTGTAGTCTATCTAAACCTAAAGAGTTGCTCCTCTGCCAAATGACAAGGGTGCTGAGGGATCTTGAAACCAAACAGAACACAGGTCCCCTGGCTGCTCAGCACCACCCAGCAAAATTCTTCCTCTGCCCACAGGACACCAGTGCTGGCGTCACCGCCAGGGATGCCTACCACGCTGAGGGCAGCTCAGCTGCAGCTCACACTCCAGGCGTCAGCAGCGCGAGGGGAATGGCAGCACGGGGTGAGGGTGCGACCACACGTCTGACAGCGCGGGACCAAAGCACCCTGCATTCCCTCCATGCATTCCTGTCTTTCTGACTCACAGCAAAACCGTGCCCGTTATTACAAAGAGTACGTAAGCTGTCGTAACACGTTATATGGGTGACTATCGGATTTTTGTGGTCTGAGGCCAGGAATCGGGAAGCCCGTGCTGTAATGCCAGGGCAATGCAACGTTCGCTACTGGGCTGGCTTTCTCCCACAGCCCCTGGCAAGTACCTGTTTTTAGGGTGTTTCCTGAACTGAGTGAAGGGTCCCCCATGCGTGCCACAGCCTGGCTGCAGCGCTCGACAGTTACCATAAATCTCTTCTAAAACGGTCTTGGTCAATCACGTTCAGTGTTTTGCCTGAGGCAGCAACCAAGATGTAAAAACTCCTGAACAACTGATTTATTTTTAGCCAAACAAGGAACGATGTGGGGATAGGGCAGAGGAAGGACAGGATCCTCCCTGACCCTTGCAGTAATCAACTCACGCCCTGAAGCATGAGATCTGATTATTTCTAATCAAAGGTTCCTTCACTGTAAGTATCACAGAGCCGAAAAGTATGCGGCCCTTTTCAAATTTAGCTATAATTAATTAACTCTATGGTCCCTGAAGCAGGTTTCTTTCCAGAGGACTTTTAAACTACATTTTATTTCGCTCCTTAGTACCTCTATAGCAGCTTCCTCACCCATGCGTATTTTCTTTAACGAGTTCTTTGATGGTTTTGGGGGTCAGGGGTTCTGTTTGTTCGTTTGGGGGCATGGTGTTTTGTTTTTAAGATGAATGCATTGGCAAATTAATATTTTAAAGAACATGATGTCGAGGCTCTTCATTCAAGCTACTGGGAAAAGCAGCCCAAAATGCCAAGAATAAGTTCTTTTCTCTAAAGTACTGCTTTTTTGTACTAAGCTAACCAGGTCTATCAAACAAAGACTGAACATAGTCTTCAGGCAGTAAAATTTACAGACTGCATGACACTTCTAAATCACACACCAATCAGCATGTGTGCTTATTTAATTTAACGAGCCAATTCCAAAGCCTGTGGTATCCACATGAAGAATAAACTGTTTACTACATGCAAACTTTGGCAAAAAATTTAAAATAGTTTTACCATATTATTAAAGCCAGGACCAGCAAAATTTAAGAAATGTGTATTGGTTCGATTCCCTCCATTTAATACAATACTCTAAGAACCACTTAGTTATTAAAGTATGTTGATTTGTCGTTCCTGGTTACAAACAGGTAGCTATTATTAATAACCTCCATATTGAAGAAGAGTAATACAGGTTTACTGAAACAGGGTGCTAGTCTATGAAAAACATGTCAAATTTGTGACAGGAAATCAAGCACGTGCACCTTTTTCTCCTCCTCTCTTCATCCACAGAAGCTCTGCGTTGAAAAATCATATGAATCTAATCCTCTTTCTTCCATTTTTTTCTCTTAAAATGCATGAAGCTTTTAAAGGCATAAGGGTATTTCTGGTTTTATCACCCATTTCCACTGGCAACCTCTGCCCTGCCCAGGCAATTCACACGCCAGGACTACTGCTTGGGGCTCCCCACCAGCTCAGGCGTGTCTTGTTGCACCCACCGTTAAAGCTCGAGGGTTAACTCTGCAACCACAGCAGCTGTGGGTTTCGCTCTTCACCAGCTCAGGCACCCCAGGAACTCAGGCACCCCAGCAAGCCCTACACCCCCTGTGCACACACTGGGGTGCCAGTGTCCACCCGGGATGGCCGCTGGTACCCACTGCAACCTCCCACTGCAAAGCACTTGTGCCCAGGTGGCTGTGTGGCACCCTCCAGCTGCTCATCTTGCAACTCCCTGCAAAGTTAGTGACCGCACCTTCTAAAAACACACATTTTCTATTTCCCTGTAGCTTGGGTGCTGCAGGCTGCCAGTGGCATTCCCAGATTGCTGCCTCTGTGGGAAACCGGGCAGCAGGGACGCAGCAGCCGTGCAGTAAAAATCACTGAGCCTCTTGAGACAGCCTAATTCCTCCTCATGGAAGCTGTTTATTCTTTTGATTGCTCTGCTGTTGACTTTATTTGAAATACCCCGAAGCCAGATCTCCCAGCTGCAGACACACAGCACGGTAAGCTGCCATACAGGCCCTCCTCCCTGGGCAAGCAAGAGTTTTGAGTTACAGATGCTGCTCGACATGAAGGTACCGTGACAGCGATGCTTTGCAGTTTCCACGATAAAAGATACCTGGCTCCCAGGGCTGGCAGGAGCCTGGTATCTGGCAGAAAGCCCACTCAAAGGACAGCGCAGGAGGAACCTCTGAGCCTTTGGAAGTGGAAGGTTCTTTATGCTGGAAAAATTGCTTCAAACAACAGAGTAAGGCCCCACAAGAGACCCTCTGCTTGCATAAATCAGTATCTCTTCATTAAAGCCAGCGTAGTCATGCAGAGCTACTCAGGGCAGGGGAACATCCCTGTGTAATCGTACAGGGGAAGCGCTGCGCACAGCAAAGCTGCCGTCGGCGCTGGCTCAGCAGGCACAGATGTGCCCAGGCAACTAGCCACTGATGGAAACAACAATGACATGAGCTGCCAGGAGATGCCTTAAATAAATAGATCCTAACAAAGCAGTCTGTGGCTTCAGCACCTCTGAGCCTCCCTCTTATTTGGGAGGCTGAACCCCCCCACAAAAAGATACAGCCACGGTGGTAGTGGGACCGGCTGAGCCAGGCTGTCGGACACGGCCATCGCACAGGGCCAGACTGTGTGCCGAGCACGGGGCAAACCCTGGAGTAAAGCCCGAGTGTCGCAGCCAGCCTGCCATCGATGGCTGAGTTCACCAGGTAGCAGCAGCCTCACTCCCAGTCCCCCGCAGACCCAGCGCCAGCTGGAAACAAACAGTTCTCCTTATCTGTTCTGCCCCGTTCCCTTTCTTCCTTATATTTTCTTTACACATTCTTTAAAGATATATTATGCATTTTTACCTATATTGTATTTTCTGGCCTCCACTCCCTTGACATTGCTGCAAAACCTAGAGTTTCACTGTAAGTAAAGCAAACGGAAGATTACTGGCGTAACAACTGTGACCGCCGTTTCTGTGTCCTAACTTGACGAAGCATCACTTGACCATGTGAAAAACGACAATGCCATCAGCTAAGTTTTCCAGGGTCTGAACAATTTGGTAGTAATGTGTAATATTAAATTCCTCATAGTTCCCCTCCTTTACTTGCTTGCTTGTCTCAAACACAGCAAACACACTAATCCACAGAGAAGCAAGCTGCTGTTTCAAAAGGATTTACAGGAGGCTGAACAAGTTTTGGTGGATCAGCACGTATTGACACCAACTGTTATATTTTACTCGGCTAAATCCAGCGGCATCTTTCATGTGACCACTTCAAAATATTTTGCGGCCATTTCACACAGAATTCCAGAGGGATGGATAAGCAGCTTTATCTCCACTTCACATACATGGCCAAAAGAGATTAACTTGGTCACATAGTTAATGACAGAAATGAGAGACGAACCCAGGCATTTTAATGTAAACACATGCTTCTTTCAAGGGAAAAGGCACAACAGTGTACTTTAAGTCCAAGTCTAATTTGATCTGCCTCTATATTCTTTTCTTCCTTTCTACAGGACAAAACAAAAGGCCACTGGAGACAGAGGGAGGGATAGAGGCGCTCTGTGCCATTCCATGGCTCCTCTGATCGAGTTTTAAATTTCTCATTAAAACTGCAGCCCTGGGAGGACTCTTCACTCTCTCCCAGAGCAGCTGGGACCTTCCTTCTCACCAGACCGGGAGATTAGCAGAACGGCTTTGTTATAGAAGTCACTACTCTGCAGTGATGCCGAGGGCACAAGAAATGTCAAGGCTGTACCTAACAGATGACACTAAGCCATCTGGGATTTGGGGAAAACACTGCTAAATTAGCTGCTCCAGTGTCCTGACTGTTCAGATTTGTGTACAAATCATAAAACTGCACATGGCAATTTGTGCTTGATATGAGGGGTGTGTGAGAGCCTCCCATCACCCCTCCTATGTCCTGGAAAGACAGTCTGGTACATCGTTAATCATCACCCTTGGTGACGAAGGGTGGAGAAGCAGGGAGAATTTGCATAACTGTAATACATGGACACTGCTAGAATCCTATTAAAGCATGGCCAGCCAGGCTTGGAGCTAAACCAAACCTCTGTTCCTACCATGAAGCCTCATTGCACTCGCCCTCCTCCTGCAGACCCGCTCCTCTGGCCAGGCACAGCTCCCCCTGCGCAGATGCCCGGGGCCCTGCATCACCCTGCTCCGTTCACACTGCTGCGGCCAAGAGCTCTTCAGATTCTCTACTGAAGGCAAAATCCTCCCTCCATGCTCAGAGCTCTTCTGCCGTGTCCTGTGAAACAGCAGGGCTGCCCCACGGGGCAGAGGACCCACATCCTGCCGTGGTACAGAGCCGGGGCTGGCCGATGGCACTCACTCCCCAGAGTGAAAGGCACCCTTCTCCTTATCATTGTTAAACGTTCTAAGATTAAAACACTAACTTTAAAACTACATCTAAAAACATCTGTTTTCTTCATCTTCCTTTACATGGATTACACACCTACAGAAAGCCCAGCGCAGTGGGATCCCATGGCTGTTGTTTCTTCCAACCACTTTCAGTAATAGTGGGATACAGCAAATGCGATCCCCGTCTTCTGGAGAGTGTCGGAACCCTTCTTGCCATGCTTTTGCAAAATACATTGAATTTGTACAAAAGCCTGTTCAAATAAACTGCTCTTCCTTTGGGGATTTAAAATTAGGACACTGGTGTGCAGCTCACACATACGATATTTTGTTTTCTTTGGTGAAAGAACATATAATTAGAGGAATTTAGCTGTGCAGAGTTGAAGATGCTTTAGTTAAAGTCCCCTAAAGGGATTCCTAGAGCAGGGAAGAAAAGCCATCTGCTAACTCCAGTGGAAGTGTCAGCAAGTAAAGTTAAGTTGTGAGGAATTGAATAAACAGCCAGAACTAAAATGGAACTCGGCAACTCTGGGAAATCAAAGTCCCCAAAACTCCAAGCAAGTCATTCATTCTTGCTTCAAAAAATAAATGAGAAAAGAGAGAGAGAACATACACAACAAAAGCAGAAACCCTACAGATAAACCCAAGCATTATCATACTTTGCTGTTCAAATGGCTCCGCGACCAAGATGTTACTCTTTTTAGTATGGCTAAATAAATCTTAAATAATAAAGAAAACAAAAATGACACACTAAGAATACTTTATCATATCTCATAATGTTGAAATCACCAGGGGTTTTGCATCAGACTTACTTTAATTCAGTGCTTAGAAGAATAAATACAAGTTAGTGGGTTAGTAAAGGAGAAAAAACTCCAGCACATTTTAAAATTATACATTTAAGTAATGATGAAGCCAGAAGACTAACTCAGGACTGATAGATCAGTTATTTATGTGCTCACTGAAGCAACTCTAGCAGGAAGAAACTCTGCATTGTGCAATCTATACCACTATGAATATGCTTATTAAAGGAAGAAATTGAAATCCCTTCTCTCAAATCATTTAAAAGCAGTTCGCAGGTGTCACCGACACACACATGGGTTCAGTTCCTACCATCACTAGGAAAATGCTTCCAGCAGTTCCTGCCCTGAGGCTATTTTCACACAATGAGCATTTCTGGTCATACAACTCAGCAAGCACCTTCCCTTGCTAGGAAAGCACTTCCACATGTGCTTAACTGCCAGCAAAGCTGAGGACAGCTAAGCGCCTGCTTGTACTGACAGAAACTGCAGATGCATATAGTAGAAAAAAAAATAATAAATCTTCTGTTTCAACAACAAAACCAAGGACGTATCTGATCTTCATTAGAGTTTATCTGTTTCAAATGCAGATTAATCAATGGGCCAGGAAGAAACCTCAGGCTCACCTGGCCTGTCCCAAGGGAAATTCTCCAAAGGCTCTGGACTTTGTGGAGCTCCAGCCGCAGGACACCCTGCTCTGTGCTCTGCCACAGCAGATGAAGCCACCACTTCAACGTGAAGTAAAGCACTGTGTGTCTGTGCAGTTCTGAAGGCAGAGCCAACATGCACCAAGAACCAGACCTTAGCATGCTTGGGATACAGCATGAGAGCTGCAGAAAACATGCAGGCAATTTCTGGTTCATAACTGTCTATTAGACATGCCTGAACCATGCAGTTCCATCCAGCCTCCTCTGCTTATGTGTCCAGAAAAGCATTTGGTTCAGGCTGGTTCATACCCCGCAGTTATTATGAAAAACTCCACCTTTTTTCCCCAGACACTGATGAAAGAAGTTTATATGTAGCATACATATGAATCAATTACTTTGTTGTGTGCTCACAAGGCCACCATAAAGTTCAGAGGAGGCTGACAGAGCGCTGCCCAGAGCAGCTGTGCGTGCCCCATCCCTGGCAGTGCTCAAGGCCAGGCTGGACGGGGCTGGGAGCCACCTGGGCTAGTGAAGGTGTCCCTGCCCATGGCAGGTTGGAACTAGATGGTCTTTAAGGTCCCTTTTGACCCAAACTGCTCTATGATTCTATGACTCCCATACAATGGCAGCTCTAGCTCTGTTCATATATGCCTGCATCAACTGAGGGGAAAGTCAAATGCATGTGTGCAGCTGGGAGGGAAAAAATGTCATGGGAGGGGAGGGGAGGGGGGCAGGTAGGGGGGGTGGAGAAAATATCCAAGTTTACAGCACATTTTCAGGCCCCGGGTAAGCACATTTTAAAGCGCCAACAAATAGCCCTTCATTACCACCACATGAGAGTGCACTGAAGGACCAAACCATGCTTAAGATTTAGCTGTGCACTCATTAGTAGAACACGGGCAGGACACATGCAGGGGGGAAGCACTTACATCAATGAGGTCAGAGACATCGTGGATGTAGTATTTACTGACAGCTGCGTTGGTGGCTGCCAGGTTCAGCAGGTAGTCGTTCCTGGCTTTAGTACATTTCAGCTTGTTTTCAGAATATTTGGCTTGTCTCTGAAAAAGCAAAATGGAATGTCAGAGCACAAACAGGATGCTACTTTCACAGCTTCTCTTGCTGCTGGGCCCCACAGCACCCTGCAGCTTGGGTGTGACGTTAATTAATAAATTTTTTTACAGGGTATGAAACAAGGCACCCTGGCCAGGATGGAGGAGATTGCATCTGAACGCCCCTGGTACCGTCAGCCAAGGCACAACAAGCACATTCTGCTCAGATGTACCCCGTGCACCCTGAGCACAGCTGCTCTTCCTTTATCTGTGCAGTTGTGGAGGTTTTGGCATCAATCAAAATTAGAGGGCCAAATTTTCCTCTCAGAAATGCTGATGTACATTTGGACTTGCTCCAGATTTATGCAGCTGTATCAAAGTGGAATCTGGCCCAGAGGCTCAAGCTACAAAATTTAGAACAGGACCCAGAATTCAAAACTGCGTAGGAAAGCAGATGTGCTCAAGATCTGGGGCATTTGCCCAGGCAGACCACTAATCTAAAGGTTTAGCACCAAAGATTAATCCTTCAAAGAAGCATGCTGCTAGACAATGCCCCAAGGTCAACACACGAGCAAACTCGTCCTGGCTCAGGAGGCTATTGCTATTTCTCCAAAATTAACAGAAAAATTACAGTTTCTGAGATTCTGTGATCTACTGAAGCCAGAAAGGAGTTAAGACCAGCAAAGCCAACTGAATGCTGCACTTTAACTCCCAGAGTCTGCAGCAGAAGAAACACTGTTAATTTATATATCCGACCTTTCCTTGCCTGCCACGAGTCTCTGACGGAACCCTGGGACAGCTATTGTTCACGGCTAAAAGTGCTTTTTTAAAAAATATCAGTCATGAACAAACCACAGCCCCCCGTAGCAGGGGCCTGGGTCTGTATCAGAAAGCATCGCTGTGCCGAGCCAGACACCCTGCCGCGCTGCCCTCCTCAGTGTTCAGCTGGGTCTTGGGTCCCAGCCAGCACATGGCGAAGGCCACCGTGAGGCCGAGCGGCTGGTGTACCAGCACCTCCCACCGCCCATCTCTGCCACGGGCTCTCAGAGCCGTCACCCTCCGAGGCCCCTCCAGCCGCCCTTCCCAGCCCTCCCTCCAGAGACCAGCACAGCAGATGTCATGGGTGGCCATGTGGCTCCCGTGCGGGTCCACCACCCCCTCCAAAGGCTGCGCTGCCTTATGTCCCCCATCCCCATTTGTTGTTGAGCAGCGCCAGCCCGATTTTGAAACAAATCCTCGCTAGCAGCTAGTTCTGGCACGCCTCCACAGCCAGGAAGCAGCAAAGAGGCTCATCATGGCCGCCTCAGCCTGCCCTTCAGCAACGCACAAGCACACGGGTCGACATCCTCCCTAAGCCCTTCCACAGAAAGGGGAGCAGCAGCACAGAAGCAGAGGGGGCTAGAGCCAAGCTCCCAGCCTGGCTCCCCGTCCTTCCCTCTCACCCACCTTCTCCTTCATTTTCTCAATCTTCTTGACAGAGCTGCGCCGCTGAGGTCTGTCCTCATGCCGCAGAAGGTTCACGCTGATGTCCCCCGACTTGTTGAACTGCTTTTCCTCCTGCTTCTCTGCCTCCTTCAGCTTGCTCTCAGCACTGATGCTTTCTGCATGATACATGTGGTAGGTCTTCATCACCTGAGGAAAGAGAAGTTTGTGAGCACCCTGCCCAATGGCCACATGAAGCATCAGTGCACAAGAAGATGACAGCCACGGGCAGCGTGGAGCAGCCTCAGCTGTGCCAGGGCTGTCTGAGGCTACTATGGCATGAAGCGACAACAAAGTGGGAAGGAAAAGCCCCAAAGTGCCCCTGCCCATGGCAGGGGGGGTGGAACTAGGTGATCTTCAAGGTCCCTTCCAACCCAAACATTTCTATGACTTTATAAAATTAATGCCATCACTAGCCCTATTTCAAAACGGCATAGAACCAGTGTAAGTACCGCTATCCCCATGCAGTCCCTGTTGCAGGGACAGGCTAGGATGTGCCTCCAGCACACACCTGTGTTCAAAGAGCACTGTGCGCCTTCTGCCTACAGGGAAAAGAGACATAACTTCCAGTGCTTTGCAGCTGAGATAAGCGTCTCCATGATGAGAGACTGTGAGGTCAAAGTCGACCTGAAGTCACTTTTGGCCAGACCGCTCTGTTCCCACACTTGCACTTGCTAAGCAAACCCATCAGCATAACCGCTGCTGTACCATCCTGACAGCACATCTCACCTGCAAGGTGGTGGAGCTGTGCTTTCCAAGCAGAAATGCAGTTTGTCTCCTATCACCAGTTAATTCTCCTCTTGCTGCTGTGGGTAAGCAGCATCAGCGCAGACTGCAGCAGCACCGAGCCCTCTAAGTTCCAGATCACCACCAGTGACTCTGGATAGAGGAGGCTGATCTACTGCCAGGAAAACTCCTGCAGGCAAAACTTCTACCACAGCCTTTCCTTTCAGATACAAAAGCCCAAAGGGCACACTGCGATCATTTTAATGGAGCTGGCAAGAGGAGCACATCTGCTCTTCTCTCTTTATGCCTTTAGTCACGTTGTCCCCTTTCATCATCTCCCTTCAGGATTTGGACGTTGTATTCCGCATTGTCTTGACAAGGATGGAGATGCCTGACTTCTCGCTGAAGATCAGCCTCACGCACAGTGCCCAGGTACCACTGGCAACAGCACTGGGACAGGATTGCCTCAAGGCCACAGGTTAAAAAGGAGAAGGAACCCACAGACGCAGAGTAACTTTGCATAAGCCTTAATGAAGAAAATACAGGGTTTTCCTGAGCTGCAGTCATCAGCAGGAACCAGGAGTGTTTAACTTGGATGAGGTTAGGCTGAAACATATGATGTCTCCTCTTGCCAAGCACAAGCGTCAGCTGCAAATGAGCTCCAAATGCCGCATCGAAGCATCAACCCAAATGTGCCATCGCTGGGAGTTACAATTTTAAGCAACTGCTTGTGCCTTGTTTCTGAGCTTCTTTATTTAAAAATCCTGCAAATTCTAACATAGATCCAAGACACATTTCAAACTGCAGTTTCTGCAGTGAATGTCACAGGACACACACAAAACAGTTTCTGGGGTTTTCCTAAGAAGAAAGACTAGAGGGCTTCAATGAGTACTCCTCATCTTCGCTGTCTCCATCTTTCTGGGGGAAACGTGAAAAAGAAAAGTCCTGCGCTTCAGTGGAGTCAGGCAGCAATGAGAGAGGTTTCTCCAGCACCCAGAAAGCCTCTAACACAACGCAGCAGCAAACCCCAACAATTAAACAGTGGTCCAAACTGCATTATTTTTGTGAAATCTAAACGTTATGAGACAGTTACCTAACCAGAAAGACTTCAGCACAACTCATCGGTACTCTCTGTCCACCCGCAGCTACACCGCTCTGCCGCCAGCCTGGGGACACGTTGCCATCACCCCTTTTCCCACTGACTCCAGTGGGTCCCGCAGCTGCAAGGGCGGGGGGGGACGACACACACCTCAGCAGCCAGAGTGCAGGGCAGGGTGCTGCAAGGGGGGTACCCAGCCCCACTGCAATCTGGTACCTTTGCACAGGCTCTTACTGACTTATTTGCTAATGACTGGAGAAACCTTCCTTAACAAAGGTCCTTTCTCCTCCTCTGTATTTTGTCCCTGCTTGAACCTGAAAAGGTAACACAGGAACCAGGTTTAAAAGTCCTCTGAAAGTCTCTTTAACAAAGCACAAAGGACCTAATTTCCATTAAAATATCTTCCCCAAACTCCAGCATGCATGTTGCTGAAACGTGCTTTAAACAGCTCACTGTGCTGACCACGTTCCTCACCAGCTGCCATGCCACACAGCTCTTGGAAATTCAGGGGATATTTCTGTTTGGTTTAATATCTGCCTTAATTTAATTTCGAATGGGAACTACCTGCACCGCACCATCAGCCCTTTGATCCGTGCCTTCTTGGTGCTTGCAATTGAGTCACGCTGTCCCTGTCTTACGCTACTGTGTCATACGGAAAAACTGCCACAGCTGCATCCCTGGGATCTTCTCTGCAAATAAGTTAATTAGTTGCAATAGATGAAGAAAAATACATCCCAACGCTCATTAGTTATTTAACAACACAAGTTGTGTCTTCCAATATTAATAACACGTTCTGGGTAAAGGCCATTACCAAAATACCAGCTGTAAATGGCAGTGTTTGCTGTCTTCAGCTAGAAGTGCTTTACATTTCTCAGCAGCCCATCATTAAGGTTCTGATCCACCAGAGAAACCAGACCAAAACTGGGTGACCCACATTAAGCACAGGCTCAGGCCCTCCTGAAGTCAAGGAGACCAAAATACAAGCCCAGCACACAGGGTGAAGCAGAGATGAGCACGGCCATAGGTGAAAGCCTGCTGAAGACTCCAGCCCCCTCCTCCCTGGATGCAGCCTATGGCTTAGCCTAAGGGACAACCACAGCGCCAGGTCTGAGAAAGGGACAAATCCATCGACCGACATGGGCTCACCTCCACCTCCCGGGTCTTCCAAGGGAGCGTGAAAGCAAACATGCCCTTTTCAGAGGATTTCTACAGAGTGACACAGAGCAACGTATCAACGCGTTTCTACCACGGGATAGTCAGTGACTTCTAGAGCTGGTACTGACAGAAAACACCCGCCATGGAGGGACAGCCTCCCCCTGCAGCGCTCCCCACGGAAAGGGAGAGCTGCCTCCAGCCACTGCTACACAGGGGATGATTATTGCCATTATGTTTAACCTGGGCAATGTATCTGTAGATACTATTCTAATCAATACAATTAATTTCACAGTTATTAATCCTCTTCCATAATACCTCGTGACAAACAATGGCACCAGTTCAAATCACAACACTTCTATGGACTCCATCGTGCTGCCGTCAGCTACAGCCGTGTCCCTGCATTACGGCAAACAGCCCACACACCAAACCGTGCCACACACGTACGAAATAGAAAGCGCTACCAGAATGGTGCTCTGGCTTTCCTACCCTAATTGTGGCCTGACTTCTTCAGACAGGGATGCATACAATACAGAAAGGGACCAGTGAGCAAAGCAACAGAGAACCTCCGACTTTACGGACTCCAACCTGCTAGCTGTCTGCTGGAGTCTGCACGCAGGAATCAAAGCATGAAGCTGGTTTTATTTCACAGCTAAATTTTTTCTGTGCAAAACTGTTCACAAGCAACTCCTATTTCAGAATGAAATTCATCTACTTCCTTTTTAATTAAAATCAGCATGGTTTGGGGGTTTAGTTCTTTCCACACAGAAAGTTCACAGGGTGACTTGCATCAGAACTTCAACAAGGCTGAATTAAAATCAATTTAGTTATTTTGGCTTAAGTTTCAGATGGTGGGCACCTGAGAAGCCTGTAAAAATTATATTGTTTCCACACAGTGCACAGAATTCCCCTCTTGAAAAGCTTAAAACACAGCCTAGCCTAGCCAGGGCACATGTACGATGGATACAGGGCTTGGCCATAGGCAAAATAAACAGCTTCCTTGCGCTGACAGCAGATAAATGACGTTTTACAAGGCATAGCTTGGTGTCCCTTGGGCCAGGGGTCCCTATTCCGTATCTGATTCTGTCAACAGCCACAGCTACTGAATGTGCTACTCCTTGGATACCCAACACGTCGCAATGAAGGCCCGAAGATGTCCCAGAACGCCACCAGCATGCTGGACCAACCTGCATGCCAAGCACGCAATTAAGCCTGTTCTACCTGATGTCTCAAGGACAAAACTACTGACTAGAGAGGATCTGGCTTGCACTGAACAGATTTAAGGTGATCTTGTTTGCCCAACCGGACCTGCTTTTTCTTCATGTTTCATCATCATGCCTGAAAAGCGTTGCCTCTTCCCTGCTCCTTCCCAGCCGGATGATACTAACAGTTTGTTATCTTAGCAGCAAGGTCAGTTCAAAGAAAACATTTCCAGTCTGTTTTGCCATTGAGATACATTGTGGTCAGCGTGGGGGAGCAAAGCTGTGAATGGGGGGAAAGCTCAGCTCCAGTGAAATTCTGCCACAGTCTCTATGCTCTTCCTTGGCCAGCTGCATGTGCTTCAGACCTCAGCATGCTTCTGATCCTCAAGCTGATCTATCCACATCCCTCAGGTGATGCTCCTGTCCCGTGTTTGGGTTCTGGGTAGACCAGCCCACAGGTATTAAGGTCAGCCCAGCCCTTGTTAGCCTTTCCTTGTTTTGCATCTGTCATGCTGCTGTTGTAATTAATCTTAATTAGTCACCACCACTAACACAGCTTGTAACATTCAACCATCAACAGCACACTCCCAAATCTCACACAGGCTTTTTAATCCAATCTGGCTGTCCACCCACACTTCAGGTCTCACAAAAAATGAATCCTTCAACAACCAATGCAGAAACAAACCTGTTAAGAGAAAAAATTTATGGCAGAAATTTCAAATAGTATCATTCATGCTCTGTTGTTTAGGCCTATTTTTCAAAAAGATGGAATAAAATAATTGTTTAGGAATAAACTTACTGCAGTGTTATTTATGTACCAGTAACAGATGCAACCAAAGAAAGCAAATACATCTCCTCAATTTTCCAACATAAGACTGACTTTATATTGCTTTGTTGATACTAAACCTCAAATAAAATACCAAAAAACAAATCCAATTGCTACAGGGCAAAAGACAAGCAACACAAAGACTTTTACTGCCCAACTATGAAAACCTGCTTGAAGAGCAACTTCTGAATAGCAGTGTAGGATTTCACCTGGAGGCACAGAGGCAGCTCGGCAACCAAAGTGCTCCTTGGAGCAGGGAGATGAAGCTGGTAACACACAAGCTAAAAGTTTTATGTGTTCCTCAGCAGCGGGTCATGTTCAGCCATCATCCACAGGCCAGCAGCCTCAGAGAAGCGGGTCAGGTTTCAGCCACAAATTAGCTGCCAACACGGAGCACAGCTGCCGGGCCATTAGCGCCTGGCAGAAAGCACCAGCCAGGAGAAAGCTGAAGGGCCTAAAGGCAACACGGCATAGGAGCCTAGCAGGTGAGAGCGTTACTGCCACCAGGCATCACACCGGATCATGCCCAAAACAACTCCATTGATGCTGCAGTGAAGCTGCCGAGAGGGCACGGTGTGGCCGCAGCAGCCCCTCACGGCAGGGCCGCCGGGAGATCTTCCTCTGCTGCCGTCAACACCTGTGACGAGTGAAAGGTTCCTCACAAACGCAAGAGGAATGAACAGGCTGCACCACGGGATGGCAGGACGGAAAGCAAGCCTCCGCAAATCACTGCCACGTTGAATGGGCATTTTGTTCTAACAAATGATGTTGCTTGCGCTCCCCTTGCTGCACAGGCTAGGCATGGGTAGGATCAGCTCATTACTCACCGTGTAAAGCTCGTTGGTGACTTTCAGGAGTTCTTCATGCATCTGTAAGCCAATCTCCTTACTCTGGAAGACAAAAAGAAGAGTTGAGACTCCATTACACTCACAACGTGCAGTTTTGAAAGGAAAGTCTATTTTGGAGGGAAGAGTAAAACTGTATGACTTCCAAATACTCCTCGCTTGGAACACCCCCAGTGCACCGTGGCTCCAGAGGACCTCTCACCACTCAAAGGGCTTCAAACTCCAGAAATAGGCAGGAGGCATGGAAAGAGGGAATGGGATCCCTACAAATGCCCGGTTCAATTTCAGGAAGAAGAAACAAGGTGACAGGTTTTCTCCCTCTGACTAGCTGATCAAAGGTACGCTGAAGGTACCCCGTGCTGCCAGAGTACTGGTACAGGACACCATGGTGCCAGGGAAGGGGACAAAGGCTGGGGACACTGGCAAGCTGGTAGGACAGGGAAGCAGTGAACTGTTCTCTTCTTTTCTTAAACAGAGTGGCCAACCTCATCCTGGCCAAGCCAGAAGTACTTGTCCCCAGCACGTCCACCCCGTCCCCGAGCGGGCCCTGTTAATCCCAGCAGAGGCTTTCACACCCATCCTGCAGACAGCAAAACCACAGCAACCTCTCGCAGACCTGTGAGGTTTTTCTTTCCACCCTTCAGCTGACAATGGAGGGGGTGGACCTTGGCAGCACAACCAGCTTCTGGTAATGCCCCTCTCAAACACCTTCTGCCCCCTCAGAGATGTGACCTCTCCTGGCTCCCCTACTGAAGGCGAGACTTGCCATTCTTCGCTCTGCAGTGCAGTTAACAAAACCACGTACTTTTTAATTCTGGGTATTATTTTAGAAAACAAAACGGCCCCGCAGCATGAGAAATGCCCCAGGGGGCTTATGTGCACCACTTCAGAAATCCTGTCTAAGATCCTTCCTGCTCCAGGAGCTGAAAAGACATCAACAGGGCTGCCAATCCACATCTGGGCTCGGTTTTTTCCATTTCTAAACATTAAAACCAAAATACAGATGGCTGCCTCTTCCAATCTGCCTGTGACAATGAAGTTTAAAAGTAAACTGGTATTTTGATTTCCTTTAATTTTCTACAAATCCTTAACAAAATAAAATGCGTGATTATAAACATGAACACATTCAGTACAGTAAATCCTCATGCTATTTCAGAATTGCTGCATTTTTGTTTGAGGTCGATGTTTGTCCATGGATCACCCAACCTGGGTTTCAGAGACCGTGATGAAGAATATCACGCAATTTATTTACCCTGCAAACAGACAGGGATGAATCTAGAATTACAGACAATATTGCTTTGCCTTTCCACTAGCAGGATTTACCTCCAGCCCGCAGCCAACTCACTGTGTGGACCTGACATGTAACGCCCTCCCCCCCATTCTGGGGACTTGTTTCACATTAAGCCTGGCAGAGTGCACAGAAGCTGGGCCCGCTCCATAGCTGGTAGCGTTTTACAGCTTGACTGCCTATTTTTCAACAAAACCTGCATTACTGGATGTGGGTGAGCGGCCGCTGCATTCTCCACACTGAGCTGGCTGTGCTAGTGCTACATTAGCTACCCTAACTCACATTATACAATAAACACCTGTGAGTACACAAATCACTTAGATTTGCATTCTCCAGGCATACAGTATCACCTGTCCGTCTGCCTCGATTTCACAGATTCATTAAAGACACCCGCTGCTGGACTTGCAACTTCCAATCAACTTTCATACTTCAGAACAAAGATTACCAGGGCTTCCCAGCCCCTGCCCCAGCCCTTCACCTTTTAGTTTTACCCTGACCATGACCCACGGTCCCCAATTTGTCTTCAGTAGCCCCTTTTAACTATTCTCACGTGAGTGAACCAAAGTACCTCTCAAAATGGACATTTTATTACGAAACAGCAACACCATCGTTATATAATAAAGTTTCCGATTCCACACCGCAACAACAGTTCAGCGAGCTTAGGGGAAAGCTCACCGCGAGTGTGAAAACTCACGGCATCTTCCTCCCTCCACCCCCCTGTCTGCTGAAATCCTGTCACCAGTTTGTTTGCAGCTTCCCTGCCAGGCAGGATGAAGCGGATCCAGTTGCCTACCTCCCACAGCATGAACGCGGCATTTCACGGGAGAGCTGCAGCTCAGCAAGCCACTGAACGTTTCAGCTTGGCTGCAGATCAAGTCGCTCCCACTCAGGAATCCAGTGGTTGGATGCTACCGTAGATGTGTATGCACTGCTTTCCTGCCTCCCTTGTAATTACACCCCAAATCTGTCTGTGGAACTTTCTTGGCTAGGAAACATTTATTATAGCTTGAAGATGTGTTTAAGTATAGACACCCCCTCCAAAAAAAAAAAAAAAAAAAAAAAAACCACAACACACACCAAAACCAAACCACCAAACCAAAAAAAACTGAGCAGCTTCTTTCAGATTTCCTCAAATAACTCCATGAATTTGTGCACACAGTCAGGGAAAACATCCTGTCAGCTTCTTGGCTGGATGCCTAAAGAAGCCCACAACACAGAGAGGTCTTCTAATTAAAGCTAGCTGGACAACCTACATAGATGAAAAGTTTTCATCTTCAGAAGCACAACTGACGCACACTGCTCCCATTCTGCCATCAGTGAGGTGCCAAGGAGATGCTGAGTACCAGAAGGTGCTAAGTACCCCCCACCACCTGGGAACCTCTGCTGGAAACCCCAGTCCTCCTCCCCTCCCTGCCAACATGGGCAGTTGTCAGCTGGTCTCGCAAACCTCACTGTGGCTTGCTAACAAGCCAGAAAGCTATTAAAAGCATGTATCCCTCCAGAATGCGAGTTATTAAAGTCAGCGTCTGCAAGCGGGGGTCTCGGAGCCCAGATGTTCCCAGCGTGCAGGAGCTCAGAGCCGTGCATAACCCCTCCAGGGTGACCCTGCTGCCACACACAGCCCGGGCGCCGCACCGAGCCCCCCGGCCGAGGGAGGACAGGCTTGTGGGGCAGCCATGGCCCAGACCCAGCTGCAGCTCTCGCCTCTGCTCCAGGGTTCCTGTGCAGCAGGGGGGAAGCCCACAAAGCCGTAATTTTCAAACCTAATTTTAGACTCCTAAATAGAGCAACAAAAAAATGGCTCAGTGGTCAGCAGCATTCCCCTGAGTTACACTGACACAGCAGGACCACAGGTGGATAAGACATTTAAAGACCCATTTGCTTTACAGACACCCTAAACCAAACACCCCGCATCCTGCTGGTGGAGACCAAAATGGTCTCCAGCACCGTCAAGTCTCCCAGCATCCATCCAAGAGGGCAGTGTCCAACCTCGTGATGCTGGCGCCTCTTTTGAATGCAGGCAGGTGAGAAGCTGAAGGACTCTCCTCTTCTCCGCGTTTGCTGCCTCCCCTTTTTTTAACAGGGAAATTACATTTGTGTGCTTACAGGAGACAATGCCAAAATGTCATCCGAGTTCCTTGGTACCATCCGCAAAACCCAAGCTCCAATTTAGCTGCTTGTTTTACGCCTCCCATTCCTACTAAAAAACACAGTTGCTTGCTGGGATTGCAACAGCTTCAGCCTAGTAGGTTTATGAGAATTCCTGCCTCTGCAAAGTAAGCGGAAGAAGCAACACAGACTACTGGCAACAAAGAATGCTTATTTTAAAGACAAAGAAAACTCCCTTCCGGACACCACTTCTTCATTAAATCTCCATCCAGGACACTGCAGTATGGGGCATAATTAAATTCACTGTCATGGAACGTAATTAAATCTCACACTAGGCAATAATGCAGCACAGTTATTTCGGACATAGCAATGCTCTGTCTCAAACATGTAATTTCCTGTATTCCATACTCGGAAGAAGCAGCAAACTTCTTTCCTTCTGCCACAGCAGGGGAGGTAAAAGGGGAGAAACCTGCTCGGCCCAGGGGGGCCAGCGGTGTGTCCCTCGCCCAGGTTGTGCCTCTGCCAGGAGGACGTGCTGCAAGATTTCATGGTGACAGAGACTCACTCCAACAACAGATCAAGCTAGATCTCTGCAGTGACGTATCTTAGCATCTCCATTTATTCCCTGCCTATTAGCAACATTAACACACTTGCCTTGATCACCTCCTCCTGCGCCAGGAATGCAACTCACGCTGGAAGCTCCAGGGAAATTTGCACAATTGAGTTTTCTTCCTCTACTCATTAGCAAGGCTCACCAGCCTGCCAGAGCAGGCAGGGAGGCTGGCTGTTCATTTCAGCCGCACAGGCTAAGCTGCACACCAGGGATGCTTGGGTAGAGGACGCTGGTCCCCTGCGCTGCCCACGGAGCTCCCCAACCTACCTGCAGGTCTCCACCGCAGCACCTCTTCGCAGAAGCTCTGCAATACCCTTAAACATCTGCACAGCTCTGCAGTCCTCTGTGACGGGGCACCATTCCTCAACTCAAGCAAGCAGCATTCCATCTCCGGGTCCTACATTTCCCCGGAAAGCTTCTGCTGGGAAAGAGGAGACAATACCACAGAGGCCACATGCTCCCTGCATCTCACATTTCCGACCCAAGCTCAGCCTACCACATCTACCTCAATGTCAGTGTCAAGGCCTGGCAGTGAGTAGGGGGAATCAAAAAAATCTCTCCCTTGTAGGTCTCTTCTCCCAGGTAACAAACAGTAGGACAGGAGGAAACGGCCTCAAGTTGTGCCAGGAGAGGTTTAGATTGGATATCAGGAAAAATTTCTTTATTGAAAGGGTGGTCAAGCACTGGAAGAGGCTGCCCAGGGAGGTGGTGGGGTCACCACCCCTGAAGGTGTTTAAAAAACATGTAGATGCGGTACTTAGGGACGTGGGTTAGTGGTGGACTTGGCTGTGCTGGTTAATGGTTGGACCTGATGTCTTTTCCAACCTAACTGATTCTGTGATTCTAAATCGCAGCCCACCTCCAGAGCCAGTCCCAGTGGCAGCCATGCTGAAGAACCAGGAAGAGCTGGAGAGTCAAACCCGATTTCTACTCCTGAGCTCCTGCAGCTCCGTACTCCCACTCAAACCACCACCTTTCAAGTCGTGTGTGACACCACGGCAGACTGCGAGGAGGAGCTGCAGGCTGAGCCACCACCAAAACCAAGCCACCCAGAGCCGCTCAGAACGGCACCCCGCTCCTGGGCTCTTCAAAGCAGGCTGCGCTCAGAAAGCTTCCCCTGGCTTGGCCTGCTGCTCCCGGCACCTGTGGATGCTTTTCTGATGAAAAACATCTTGGGCATCAACTGTGCGACCCAGCATGCCAAGGCAAACAGAAAAAGAGAAATAACAAAGGTTGTCCCAGCACTGACTGGCCGCAGCCTGGCACCTGCCATGTCCTGCCTGCAGCTGAGCTACCCGTGCGTGCTGCGAGGAACCAGGAGAGCTGAAACTCGCCCAGCCAAGGCAGGCAGTAGCACAGACCAGAGGGCATTTCAGACACACGCATCTCCCCATATGAGTCCAGAGAACCAACGCAAATACACGGCAGAAATCTGAAGGAGAAGCAGCAGCAACCCATCTCTCATGTCTTGTACCAAGAGGTTCAGAGCAGGTGACATGAGGACTTCTTGGCCCATTTTTAACCGTGCTGGCCACGTACCCCAAAGGTGCCCATGACCACCTCTCTAGCAACACCATGGCAAAGATTCATGTTTCTCTCTCAGCCTGGATACACAGCTCCTGGCTTCCAGATGACATTGTGCCCGACTCAAAAATCTCTCTGCAGAAATTTATTACCCTGCTCTGGAGAACAGCAGTTTCTGTGCAGCAAGAAGCTGTACCCACTGCAGGACAATGGCCCTCTGTCACCATAACTATAACCAGCCAGTGCAACAAGTAAATGGTATCATTATTGGGTCTTTTTATAAAAATGCTGGGACACATTTAATATCCCCACGGGCTTCTCCTTCACTGTAACAGCCATCAGCAACACAGCCCCCAGCTTTGGTATCGCTAATGAAAGGTGTTGGTCTTGGGTCTCTAGGCTCCAGCAAACTCTCACTTATGAAAATTGCCATATATATATCGTGGCTTCAGATTAGAGGGTCACAAAGCAAGGCCAGGGAAGGACAGAAAAGGAATGGGAAAAAAAGATAACACATCACTGGATGGGAACAACTGCCCATTTTGTAACAAAAGAATTATCAGAGTCCAAATCCAGACTTGGCTTACATTTTGTGAGTGGTTCCTGCCTTTACAAATACGAATTACAAGCATCTCTCCATGCTCTGCCCTGAGACCACCTTCTGATGAATCCCACAGTTCAGCGCATATTTTCTGCAGCTATTCAAGGAGACAAGTTTCCACAGTTATAATTGGGATTCCTTTGGACGCGATTCAAAAATACCTGAAAGGCCAACAAAGGGGCTGTGGATTGCTGAACTGACATCCACCACCATGCTTAAACACAAGCGATGCCAAGACCGCCTATAGACTCTCCTGCAGACAGGCAGGTTTCTTCTTGTCAGAGTCCTTGGGAGTCTCTGCTCCTAAATCTGCACTACCCGTGACAGTCCTGGGGGACATGGCACCGTCACAGAGCAAAGCAACTCCCCACCAGCTCCTATCCCTAGAAGATGCCTTCTGTGCCCCAAGGGGCCAGGTTGTGCCAGCCAGACTCCTCGCATCACCCACGGTGCTGGTCTTGCAGTACTGCACCCTTACACCACAAATCCACTGCTGCTGCCTGACCCCAGCCCAGCGCACCTCATGCAGTATCAACGCAAGTGTCATAACACAGAGGTGCTCTGTCCCTCGATGCCACCAAGCACAGAGGCAGTGTGTATGTGTTGGGAGGGAAGGAGCGGAAAGAAAAACAACAGGATTTGAGATGCAAGCGTACCATGGATTTGCAGGGGATTAACGGTGTTTTCTGCTCTGTTCCCATCAATTCCTAACTTGTTTTATTTTTTGACTGCTAGTGAGCGCTGAGATGGCATGCTTGGAGCCTGGTATTTCAACCCTACCATGCCATCCCAAATTTAGTACACCCAAGTTGGAAAGTTACTTTTCCTTACGTGCATCACTTAACTTTTGCCTATATATGATCACATACACGACTTTATTACCAAATTATTAACACCCATAGTCACAAAAATATGCTTACATACTCAATATGCGCATAACTGTATGTGCGCATTAAAGGCACTGTTGCATATATTTTATAGAAACACATGCTTCTTATTTAAAAGTTGTTGCTTCTGTATTTAATTCCTCTATCTGCCAATTTCAGGAATTCAATCCCCATCTCTTCTTTTGTATTTTCATTACAAGCTTTACCCATTTCCTTTCTTGGATTTGCTGGGGTTTTTCAAACTATGACTTAGGGCCTACAGTTTCATTTTTAAAAATTTTCAATACTGATTTTTTTCAGCTTATTCTAGTTATCTGTTCTCCTGGGATTCCAGGCTATTTCTGCATCTCAGGACCACTTTACTAACAACTTCTCCTCCCTCAACGAACATGCATACTTTTGACCAATAATGTTTCACAGCTAACACACTATTCCCCTAAATACATCAAGTTTCTCCTTTTTGAGTCTGCTGAGCCAAATGATTGGCTCAGACACTGAATGTATGTTGCCCGCAATGCCTGTGGACAACCAAAGTGGGTCCACCAAGTTCAGTGATGCGCATCGATCTTATCAACATAACACCTGGCTGGCTTGATAAAGTCTCTTTGGTTCTGTGTTAAAATCTTCAGAGTGGAGTTTAAAATCTTGGCTGCAGGAAGTATCCCATTTCCACCCCACCAAACCTCACCAAAAGCCCAAACACTATCATCACCGTCCCAAGGAGCCAGCCCTTGCCAAGTCCCCTGCAGACTTCTGCACCTTGCAGTTCAGCTGGACTCCCCGAGGGCTGCAGCCTGCTCTTCCCCATCACACAACCACTGGGGATATTAAAAAGAAATGGACCATGAGAGGAGGGGTTGCAATCTCCTCCTTCTCACTTTCAAAGGTAACAAAATGCCACCAATTAAGCCAAAAAGAAGCAATCCACTAGCAGAAGATGGCAAACTCCCCGACCCAAGCGTCACCAGCCTTATAGCTGAGCCACAAGCCGCAGCTCCCGCCGCAGGAGAGACACAAGCCCCTCTGTGGCAGAGAGGGCACGGCTTCCCTGGGAGCAGTGCACCAGCCTCGGGCACCGCTGCCGTTCAGAGCGGCAGCCACAAAGCTGTCCTGTCACCAAACACAGCCACAGCAGGGACCCCAGCCCACCACAACAGATTTGCCAATGATTCAAGAAATGTAACCTCACTTCTCCTCTACCTCTGAGATTCAGCTCGCACCTCCCATAAGCCCTGCTGCTGAGGGCCCGTGCAAGCCATCCCTGCCCTCAGCTGAGCCAAGGTCAGATGTGGAGCTGGCTCAGTTAAATGTCTTCAACTCAGACACTAAAGCCCAATCCCCACCAGCCGCAGCCGTAGGTGTGCCTGAGCAATGCACAGCCAAACCCCAGGGACCACACGCTGCTGGTCAGCAGGAGGGCAAAACACTTTGGTGGAGATGCACAAAACACAACGCCCCAATTTACCGATGAACGATCCCCACTGCTGCCAAGCACATCCAGGGAAGCAGAGGGGAGAAGCAGCTCAGCACCCAGTCTGTCTCGGCAGATTACCACCGCACTCGCTTCTTAGTTATGCGCATCCTCATACCCCAGATATTTTGTCCCTGCTTCTTCGCTGAGATTGTTTACATTTACATAATGAAACACAAAACCTTGCAGTTCCTCCCTGTACCCACAGCATGTCACAACCCATTAATAAATTCTAGATTGAAGGAATTAAAAGTGACATCTCTGGAAAAAAAAAAAAGTTACTCTAATTTACCATCAAAGAGCAATCTACAACAAAACCAAACAGCTGAAGCACAACTGCAGATGTCTTTAACCCTTCTGGAGCCTGTTTATTTGCTGAATGGTCCTGTAGCGTACAGTCTCCCCAGGAGCAGAGATTCAAGCATTTTACTCATCATACCCAAAACCAGATCAGCTAAAATAGTGGAAGATCCCTCCTCTGAGCAGTCTTGTGCCAGCTGCAAGGCTGGCCTGGGTGTCCTAAAGCCTTTTACCAGGATGCTCACGTTCCCACACGTGTGCCTCGGGCTTCTCGCCAAACACTGCTGCCAAGCGGGAGGCACAGCCCCAGACCTCTTTTGGGCACAGGGTGCAATAGGTTAAAACAACTAAACAACCTGAATATCCTCAGATGAGACAGCCTCCCTATCCACATTAAGGGCAAATGATGACATAAGATAAGCTTTTCCTATGATCTATCTGAGCATTATTTTCTGGGACAGTGAGTTCTGCTACAATTTAAACCTCAAGGGACAAATGCGAGTGAAATCACAGATCGCAACCCTATTGTTGTAAAGCCCCCTCTGATTAAAAGCAGGTGCTGGCCTTCTGCAGGCTGCAGATGGAGTCAGGGCTACTTCACCTCTCCTGGAAGAAGACAGGGGAGGGAGAAACAAGGAGCAAGAATTTCTGTAAGTGTTGTGCCTTAAAAGTTGAAATTTAAATTCGAAAAAGAGGAGGAAGGGAGAGGGGGAGGGACTGAGGAAAAGCAAACACAAAGAAATAATTCTGCTGAATGATTAAATACTTTATCATCTTGTCCTGGCCGAGGATTGACCTGCTACAAAAAAAAAAAACCAAAAAAAACCAACACACACCAAAAAACCCTGAACACTTCAAACACTCTGTTTATGTCCTTGTTTGAGCACTGACTGGATTTGTCATCATATGGTTCAAAGTGAGACATACCATTTTGCAGACCTAGGAATGCTAACCAGAAGGATAGTCTTAATATAAATCTCAAAAGAGGGTTCAGAGTAAAATGCAAATGGGAGGGAGATTTTGAGACAGACTTACAAGAGAACTGACACAACCCAAAATTGTCCAATTTCTGGAGGCCAGAAGGACAGGAAAAGGGATGATGTCCCACATCAGATCAGCAAATATAATCCTGACCTTGCAGTTTAATTTCTAGTTCAGATCTATAAACTAGAGGAAAATAGCCATAAAAATATCACATCAAATTTACTCTCCAGCTGGGCTAAAATTTCAAAATAACCACTGCTTGGAGAGCCCTTCTCCTGTTTGGAGAGGCAGCCATCCCAGTGGGCTCACCCACTCACTCACTGCGGTTCTCCAGCCACCCCTGTTGAAAACAAGCAACAGAAATAAAGGAAAACGTAGGAGCCATACAGCCAGGCGAAAGGTCCATGGTATCCCTGAGGGCAGCCATTAGCAAATGCCCAGAGGTGGAAGAAAAGGGTCAGCGATGCCACTGAGCACACCCATGCTGTGACGCTGTGTCCCCTGCAGAGCCTGGCTTCACATCTGTCCAGCTGCACAAGGACTCAGGTTACACACCTGGCTTTCAAAAGCATGGTACGAGGCAACAAACAGGTAGCATTACCCATAATATTACAAATGTAATATAATATAGATAGTATTAAGGATGTTAAAAAGTCTTTCCTTTGTACCGTCTCTTCCTGCCCGGTGCCTGCTGACCACCCATGGCTTACATTAGCAGGCACAACGAGGTCCTTACTCCCACTCAATACCTACAAACTGCTGTGACCCTTCCTGCTCGTACCACATTACACACTCCCCCTTCATTTTCAACTGCAGAGTCCTGGTCCACCTGGACACAAGATTCCTGCAAGTCTTTGACATTTTTTTTAGATTTGGTTATCATAAATCACTAGCAGACTTCGTCATCTTACTGTTTATCCTTTTTCCAAATAATTTATTTGGAACTCTATTGAAATTCTCCTTTCTTTTGTTCCCTTCCTTTTCACCAGTCATTAATCCAGACAACAACCACTCCTTATTCTTCAGCAGCTTCTTTTCTTCAAGAATTTCAGCAAGGGACCTTTTCCAAAGCCTACAAGACACCAAAGGTACCGTGCCAACTTACACACATGATCACTGCTCCTGGAAATACCTCCACTAGATTTCTGAGGCGTGACTCTTCAGAAAGCCATGCTGACTCCTCTCTTGTATCTGCCTACATGCCTGTCATTCTGGTCTCTACTACAGTTTCAACCAGCAAGTCTGTTTTTTAAGTCAAACTGCTGATCTGTTCTCTGAAACCCTCCAGGAGTCTTTAAAAAATGTCATCACATTTTCCACCTTTCATTTCTCTGGCACTGACGCCAGTTTAAGCACCAGGTCACACTCACTGCTAGTCACTTGACAGTTTTATATCTCTGTTTCTTTACTATCCTTGGATAAATATTATCTGGAAAGACTTAAGTGATAGTCCCTTGTACAGATTTGCTCTGCAACATCTAATGACAATTCAGTTGGATAAGGTTCCTCAGGCTGGCAACGCCACCACCCGCCACAAGAAAATCTCTAGTCTAAGCTTTTCCATAACTAGTACCAAGATAAAGCAGCCAGCTGGCCTTTGGCTGTTACCTCAGAGCATTTTTGCACCTCACTCACCTATTCCCCTTCACATCCTGCAGCACACTGCTTTCTCATGATTTTGGAGAAGTTTTTGTTCACTTTGTGTCTTTAGCAAGTTGGAGAATTTTACTTTGCCTGCCTTACCATGGTTTTATATTGTCACTGTCCAGAGTTCAAACACCTCTCGAGTTTTCACACTGAGATGTGATGTTTACTTTGTAGAAAGTCCTGCTACTTTTCTCTGCATTTTAACAGCGATGTTTTTTTTGTACCTCTCTACTGACTTTTGGGAGGGCACAGTTGTGTAGAATGAGCTCCTATTTTAGACTAAAATGCAAGGATGGATCCTCGCTGAGCAGAACTCACCATCACTGCTTTGGTTACCTTTTTAAAGAGCCTGATGACATCCTCACTGATTTGTGACAGCCGAACGATGACGTTGTTCATGAAGATGTCATTCAGGGTAGCGTGATCTCTGCTCTCTCGCCGCGTCTGTGTCAGAACCAGGTACCAGCAGTTCACAGGGGAAAGTAGATGCTGATCTTTCCTAGGGAATTGGGGGGAACAAGAAACAAAAAAATCAAAAAGGTCAAGTGAACAAGTCAGAAAGGGATGTAATTTTCAAACAAACACTATCAGTCTATTAGCATTGCCTTCCTCCACTGCATAGATCTGCTAGAGTCCATCGTGCCCCCGAAGCGTGAGCTCCTCTTGGCTGCCTCCCCTCCCCAGCAACCGCTGCAGCATCCAGCCAAGCACCTGGTGGCCCCTCAGCATGGCTGTCGGAGCCAGCCCACCCCTCCAGCACACGGCCGTTGAGCACTACAGCCTCTCCTGCCAGACTGCTCCGACAGCGCTGGCCCCATCCACCTGCGATGATGACACCCGGCCACAGCATCTCCTGCTGCTGCTGCTCTTTGCCTCCCTGTGCCCAGGCCACAGCCACCCAGGGCAGCGGCGCAGCTCTGCAGCCGAGCCAACCGGCACACCATGGACTCTCCAGCCACTCAGAGCCACATCCTTTTTGTGGATACCACAGGGTCACTGCTGCAGGTCCTGCTGCTGGCCCACAGCTGCTGCTCCGACCCAGCAGACAGCCTGTGCTCAGACACACGGCTACTTGCCCGCCAGCCGACCACAGCAGGACCTCCTCTTTCATGCAGGAAAGGTGCTTCGGCATCTCTGCCAACACAGAAGCTCCCAGTCTAAATATTATGCACGAGGGTTTGTCCTTACTTACCAGCCTCCCAGAGCTGCCGGTGGCAGGACAGAGGCTTTCTGTGCAGATGCATGTTCTGACACTGACCCTGGGCACAGCCCTGTGCTTCACAGGTATACATGGACCTTTGCATACAATCTGCCCTACACAGCTTGGTTTCTCTGCTCTACACCTTGATGTCCTGGGACACCCAGCATGGTTTCTGGTCCGCTGCTCCATACCTATGCTTTAAAAAAGTGTGGTCTGAAGAAGGTCAATTAGCAATATTACAGTCATACAGTGCAGATGCTCCAGGCAACAGCTCTGAAGGACCTGGAAAGTGCAAGTCAGCTAGAGACAAGGCAAGAGCCAGTCCTCTGCCCCAGCTGGGCTGGGAACCCATCTGTGGCCCTGCTCCAGTCTCCAGGAACCTCTTTCAGAGTTTCTTTCAGCTGTTCAAGTGCTTCCCACAGGGATGTATGGCAGCACAAGAGCCAAATCAGACTCCCAACCAGACCCTTCCCAAACTGGGTGCTCTGGAAGATGGTACAGGAGAAGAGACATCCCTGGCAATCCCTTCAACACTCGGCAAATGAGACAGTTCTGCTTCTTTTTTCCACTCTGTGCTATTAATACAGCTGTCGCTCCCATATTCCAGAAAGAGCCCATTTGCCACACAATCTGTTGTACCGCATTTAGTCCACTAAACAGTGCTGGAGAAAATGTTTTGCATCCAACGTTACCACAAAGTGTCTGTGCACAATATGAATACATTCACATACGCTGAATATTCACGACAGTCTTAATCCAACTCACGCTGCAGTCAACAAAGAGATTGCCCTGAGCGGCAGCAGGCATGGGGCAAGTGGCCTGAAGAGCCCCTACGAGCCATGCAGCATCCTCAGAGCAAGCTTGTCCCTACCCGGCTCCATGGGGCAAGACCCAGCAGAGGGGCATCCCAAGACCCTGACTTGCCTAGAAGCCAGGGGTGGTCAGAAAAACTTTCTTTTGAGAGAAATTTCAGCAAACATTTCACACTTGATTAGAGCTTAACTAATTTTGATACATTCCATCTCAACACTAAAAGAAGCATGCATTGCTCTCCATGTATTTTAGCTTTTAGCACTAATGGCAAATTAATCAAAAGTGAATCAAAATTCCCAGAAATTATATAACAAACAAAACATTTCACACTGTCCAACTGAGACACTTTGAGATAGATCCCCTAAATAAGGCAGTCAAGTGATTTGCTCCAACATTTCACCTATGCTGCTTTCCCTGGTCAAACCAATGCTTTCCTGCAAGACATGCTGGTTCCAGAACCTCCCCTGACACCACCCTGCCTGGGCAGGTCTCCCCGTGTGCCAACAGCCATGCCTGATGGACACATCCAAGCCCCAGAGGCTTCTCCCTCCCCAGCACCTAAAGACACGTACCAGCTGCCCAGGGAGTGCCCGCTGCTTCACCCAGGCTTGGCAGCCTGCACGCACCAACAGCGCTGGCAACACGGCTTCAGCTCCCCTGTGCTCAAACAAGACTGTCTCTCCCTAAAGTCCTGCAACCAGAAAGCTAGCCCATGCCCGCTACAGCTACGCTGTGCGGCTGAAGCCTTCAGACACATACTCCTCCTCACCCGAGATGTCCTTGCCCATGGCACCGGGGTGGGCAGCGCACCTCACCCCTGAGCCCTGGGGAGGAAAGCATGGTGACTCCATAAAATCTCCGTGTGCACATACAGACAAAACCACAAATAAAAGCATGAATGAGTCTGGAATCACCTGGAATGACCATGAACAGCCCAGCAGCAGCACCGTGGCATTTACCACCATGAAGGGCTGGGCACAGCCTGCTGCACATGGCTGTGCAGGGACAAAGGAAGAGCTGAAGACACCGCATTTCTTAAGAATGTCAAAAGCCTCATCAGAATAATTACATTCACAGGGAAGCTGGGGAAGCAGCGCAGATGAACCTAATAAAGGGCAGGTACAAAGCAGTCTGGAAGAATAATATTTTTAAGGGAGTCTCAACATGGAGTGAGACAGTGAGGACTCAGCAGTAGTGTGCAGTGAAATGAAGCTGCCCCTATTAACACCATCAATACCATCACAAACCACCAGGCACTCGCACCCAGGTGTTTTATAAAGGGGGAGAAGCACTGTCACCTGCACAACACCACCCTTCTAATATTGCAAACACAATAAGCACTGGCAGTGCCGTAATACTGCTCTCAGCTGATGGAACAGGCACCCACCCCCCGACAAGCCTTTGTGGCTCCATCTCTAAACAAGAGCACCTTCCCAAGCCCATACTGGCCAACTCCTTCCCCACAACAGTTATCCCCAATGCATGGCACAGCAGCGCCCAGCACCACACAACTGACTTGCTAGTCAGATGCAAGAAGAACAGCTAGCAATTGAATGGCAATTCATTTTCAGCAGACTTTTGCTTAAGACAACAGTAAAAGCTTTGCTCACCAAAGAGACCGACTAAACAGATTAAATGGGATTTAGTAATATGGAATAAATAGGATTTAGTAGTGTAACAGCAGAAATCGCTGCTCTTGCAGCTGGAACAGGAAAAAGATCACAAGGGGTTAGAGAGAGACGAAGACTGTAAAGAGCCAGGGGCTAGCAAGGCTAAGGGCATCAGGCAGACAAAACCCTCCATTTTCTGGGAAAGAAGCTAAACAGCAGCTGTGGTCTTTGGCCGTTGAATCAAATGACACTAGCTCATCTTGAGCAAAGAGCATAATCCCATCTGAGAGACTGTTTCACGGACACAGCTGTCAGAAGAAGAGACAAACACTATGGCCAGGGTAGGTAAAGGTGAGCTTCAGCTGATGTGCTGCATGGGCAAGCAGCCAGAAGGAGCATCTGCCTCCACACTGCAGGTGCTGCCGCACGGTCCTCGGGGCACAGACACCACTGGCCACATCTCAGTGGCACCACTCGTGCTGCCACAGGACCCCGTGCCCTGAGAAACTGCCGGGGAGAGCTGGTTGTGGCAAGGAATGCAATAAGCATCATAGAGGAAAATCCTGAGAGCTACCAACACACATGAAAGCACCGAGCATCGTCCTGCAGAGCCCAGCCTGACACCTCCGAGTGGGCACACTCGAGCACGCCCGGGGAGCAGGGACCAGCTCCTCCAACAGCGATGGGACAGTGGCATTCACAGGAGCCTTGAAGTCACAGCTGCCAGCCAGCACGAGCTACATATCCTCACCGCAAAACAGTCACCTCCAGACTCAAATTCTGCCTTGAGTTTGTTTGGCTTTTGGATTTTTTTCAGATCTTTTTCATTTTAACCAAGCTTGACAGTGTGGTTAAATTGAAAAGAGGCGCTTTTGAGAACTTGTGCATAATCGCACATTCATGGTTTTTACAATTTTCATCATCAGCTTGAGTTTCACACAATTCCAGCAGCCAGTTCATACTTCCTATTTCAAAGCTTTGTTTCAAAATATTTCCACTGTGGATTTGCCTAGCTTCAACACTGTACGGGCGTGTACACAGAAAACATATACAGTTCATTTTTAAAAACTGCAGCAAATTGGATTTCCAGAAACTGCTTCCAAGTCTGAGCCTGTAGAGCAGATCTGTGTGCAGCATGAAGCACTGACTTCTAAGGATTGGACCACATACAGAAACCAGGGTTTATAAAACAGGCCTACTGTTATCTGCACAATCAAGTCAGTGGCTGAATTCAAGCCTCTTAAATAAATAAATAAAAAACCGAAGGGCTTGACCCCTTCCTAGTTCCTGATTCATATTCTCATTGTATTGTTCAAAGAGTGCAAAGCAAGTCTGATTTGGGTAGCACCGGTCAGCAATGCTGTGGGTGAAAGCCTTGGAAAAAAGCATTTCTAGTTCTTTTTATGAACCCTGCACAGTGACAAGACAGACAAGGTCACCACTGATGCTGTTTAGTTTACCCCCCTTTTGGACTGCACAGCTACAAACAAACCTCTAGTGTTTGAGGCAGTCTCTGGCCCATCATTTTATACCATTTTGCCCCTGGAAACACCCGCTTACTTGAACTGGTGCTCTCTGGAGCTGCGTATCTTGGAGGAGAATCGTTCAGCCAGTTTCTCCAGGCTCCTGGAGTACTCCAGCTCAATCTCAGCCTTCCTGCGAAAGAACTCCTGCAGGTCCTGCAGCAGTTGCAGGCGCGACTCTGATTGCTGCTCCAGACATTTGAACTGCTCGACCAGCTGAGTTCGGATTTCTGCATGGACACGAGAGAGAAGAAAATACAATGTCATCAACAAACTCCGTCCGGGAGGGTTGTCCTTTCATGTCTCAGAGCAAATTGGACAGGCCCTGCTAGAGCAGGCTCCCTCACAAGCCTCAGGTTTAATTCAAGGCTTGCTAAAGTCAACAGATTCCTTTTTTTTCCAAGCAAAAGCTGAAAAATTTCATTCACCAGTCCCAAAACCTTGTTCTTTGTCAAAATAAACAGCTGTGTAAGTACACAGAGACCAACCCTCAGCGCTTTTCAAGTGCCTTTTTGAAACTTGAAAATTATACTAGAGTTTATCTAGTACTCCCTGAAATCCTGTGTTCTATGCATATAAACTAACATATTATTTCTTGATAAGTAATCACATGAATACCTACCAAACAGCTGACAGTGGCCTGAAGGCAGCCAGCACTGTAAATGCATACTCGTCTCACCCACGTCCCCAGAGTGCTGCTGGCTTAACTGGCAAATCAAACTCTTCTTTGGCTCAAAGGCTTACAAAGTCTCACACCCTCCGAATTCCAGCTCACAAAACACCACAGACTATCTGTTCCAGGTTGGGTTTTTTTGCTTTCCCATAAAGCCCCTCAGACACTGTGACACATACACTACAACTCCCGTAGCCTTTGCCACAGAGGGGCTTGGGTGCTCGGAGGACAAGAGGGGACGGAGCCCTGGGCAGCCCCCATCTCTGCCCCAGCATTGCCAGGGCTCCTGCTGCTGCTGCCTGCACCCTGCAAGGAACAGCCATCCCAGAAGCAGCAGAGACTTCTCCAGTGTGAGCCTTACCCAGCACCGCCGTAACCGATCACCTCAGACACACTAATCCTGTCCAGCACATGCAAATTATTGGAAGACTGGTTTAACGTTTCTCCTCTTTACACATCAGAGCTGTGTTTTTCACCTTCATCAACCTCGTTTTGAGGATTCTTCTCTCCCGTGGTAAAAGGCCAGTGTCACTTTTTCCAGCTGCCCCTTCACACATAACACAGCCTGCTGCAAATCCCCGACGCTTATCCTGGGAAGACAGGCAAGCACCAGGGAAGGCAACGCTCTGTCAGACCCCTCGCCCTTCTCTGCAGGCGGAGCAGCGCAGCACCCGTGCAAGGGGTGCGATGGAAACACACCTTCCAAACCGCTCCCCGGCCACGGGGAAGGTCTTCAGCAGCTCTCTGCAGCGAGGCCGCCTGCACAGGGGAGGCTCGATCCTGCAGGAGCTGCAGCTGGGCTCTGCCTGGCGGGGAGGCAGTGTGCCCGGCTGGAAACGGGAGGCAAAAATGAGACTAGACGGTAGAAAAAAAAAAAATGCAGTGAGAATAATTGGGCTGAGCAGGGGGCAGCTGCGCAGCGAAGGGGTCAGAGAAACCAGAATCGCAGGGGTCAGACGACGAAATGGGTCCGTGCCGTGACTGCCTGTCCCCAGACCCCAAGGGGCGGAGAGGAGAGCAGCCCCCCAGCCCCGCACACCCCATCTGCAGCAGGCAGCCAGCCAGACACCTCAGCCGAGCAGGTCAGCTCCAGCAACAGCGTACGACTGCACAAGCTCACCACGAGAAACCCTGCTTTCTCCCCCCCGCAATGAAAACAGTGCACAGAAACGCACTCTGCTGAGCCGGCACAGCACTTGCAGCCATTTTAGTCCAACAGGAACAGCCTTTTTAACGCTACGAACATTTTTATAAACAATCCGTAACAAACAACATATTCTTTGTCTTTCCCTAAGGTTTGTGATTGAGTATACATTTCTCACTTTGGTCACCTGTAGCTGACGGACCCCAACAAGATACACTTACAAGGCATACCTAGCCAAAAAAGGCAGCGGAGAAGCCTGGCAGCAGGAGCCCAGCAGCACTCCTGCTCCCTTCACCACAGGACGGGGCTCGACAGGGCCGGAGCAGCACACAAAGGCACCTCGGAGAGGCTCCAACCCACCCTGTCCCCTCCCCACCTCCCACAGAAGTGCCATTCGCTGCTGGCCTAACGCTAGCAGCGACAGCACCACCGCCAATTCAGCTCCCTCCCTTCCATGCCAACACTACTTTTTCCTTTCCAAATTGGTGCCTAGATCCCCCCAAGCTCCACACCCCACCAAGTGTGGGGGTGAGGACCCATCTCCACCTGCTCCTTGCCCAAGCATCCTACAGCCTCCTTGCATGGTCCTGCAGAGCAGTGCAACCCAGAGGGCAAATCCTGCGCTCAGCCCAGGAGCCCTGGGGCCGGCCAGCCGCTCCCTGCGCGCGCAGCACCCCCAGCCCCCACTACAGGTGCTCACTGCTCAGGGAGCCGTTCCTTTTTTAACGTGAAGGACCAGACCCACACCTGATGTAAGCTGGCAGGCAGCTCTTAAAACACAGAGTTTGGCTGATTTATAAATCCACAAACTTCTGGCCCTTTCTGGGAGGCAAGGGTAGGGCTGCAACAGAGGGCGCGAGAGCAAGAGGGGGAAGAGCATGATTTTGGTGGCACCAAAGCTTAGCATTTCAATCAGCATCACATCCCAGCTCAGACAGCGTCCAGGCCACAGATCACAGCTTTCCCTCCATCACCTTATGGTCTTACAACACATTAATGAGTAACTCCCAAACTCCATACATCACTAGAGAAGATGCACGTGCACATACACGCCGAAGAACCACGGGTGGTTACTGGAGAAGCTATGCGTTAGGGTCGCCAAGCTGAGCAGCCCCAGGTTCTCTTTCCCCAGAAGATTTTGGGCTCTATTATCAGCCAAGAGGTCCACAGACGCAACAGGAGAAAGGAAGATGACTGATATTAGTGGGTGCATGCCTCTCCATGCAGCTCGGGGATTTCACCATGCCACAGGACGGTGGGCTGCAGCGGGCTCCCGGCAGGCAGAGGAGGCAGCGGCTCCCAGGGGACTCCAGCTGCTGGCGATTGCAGCAGGAATCCTGGGCACAGCCAGCACCGCAGAGCCCTCGCCTGCCCTCCCACACTGCGACAGGGTACTTGGCCACCTGCAAGAGCCACCAGGAACGGACTGCAATCACAAGCTTCCTGGGTGATCTTCTGCCTGGATTTTCTGCCACAACAGGAGCTCTGCTTTCTTAAACTTCTGGTGCAAGGCTGCAGCACATTAACTGTCATGGCCTACATGACAGGAGGGTTCAGCCTCTACTAAGAAGAAAGTCCTAAAATTGGTAGAGCTCTTTGGCAAGAGGACTAGACCTCATCCTGCATTCCTTCTGCAAAAGTATGCTAAGAACAAATGGTAACTTACCCACAAGAACGACAGCAAACTAAAAATACCTGTACTGCCTGAGCACACGCACTTGAAATCACTGCACCGTAATCGGGAAGCTCAATGACCTGAACGAAGATAATAGAGCAGTGTCACTCCAATGCTTGAAATAATCTTCACTATGCATATACATATATATGCGCAGAAGGCAGGCTAGCCCTACCAGTCGCCTGCCAGCATAAGGCTGTCCCACAACTCTGCAGCTACAGCAAGGCCCTATCCAGAAAACCACTACTCCATACTGGATGCTGAATTAATAAATTGTTACGTAATGATGATGCAAAGCACTAACTGACATCACAAAAGATCTATGGACAATTTCAAGCTCTACATTTGTGAGAATCCCACGTGAAGGACGTTAAAATTGCTATTACAGGAATCTGGCAATCTGCTATTTTTCAACATTTCTTTACAGAACAACTACCATGCAAGACTGAGCCACTCGCAGCCTGACAGGTGAACGCAGAGAGCTGCAGGAATAAGACCACCTGCAGCAATCTCATTACTCTGTAATTTAACCATGGCAGTAATGGGACTGGAGACCACAGGCTGCATGAAGGTCACCTAAAAACAAAACCGCCTTGGAAGCAACGAATGCTGAAAGCTCCAAAGTTAATCTGTCACCTTCTGTGGGATCCTCCTTGGGCATTGCTTTTACAACACTTCCTTTATGTTCTTGATGCTTTATGAGAGGATAGGACAATTGTTCATAAAAATGCATCTGAAGCACATACACAGCCTTGGTGAGGGACTCAACACACTGCACTTGGCCACTAGCAATGCCAGCTTCCATACCTGAAGTCTGCCTAGATAACTGTGTAACCATCCCTGCAGTAGCCAAAGCACTATAACTCATTTCTATCCTACATCCTCCATCTGCAGACACAAGGATGCTGGACACAGGAGCCAGAAGGGCCAAGGCCCCAGGCAGAGGAGAAAGGGAGATGTGCAGCAGGGATGGTCAGGGCTCCCCTGTGACTCTGGGCATCTGCTACACACAGACATCAGCCCTCATTCACAGCTGAGCTGCAGAACACCCTGAAAGGAAAGACAATTCCACTATACATATAATGCCAGAAATACCCTTTAAGCAAAAAAAAAAAAAAAGAAAAAAAGAAAAAAAGAAAAAAGAAAAAAAGAAAAAAAAAGCCTACAAAAAGAATTGAGAAAAAGAAATTCTCATCACAAATGAGATCTCCGAATGACTGGTATCAGAGTGTCTTGGTCTTTACCCTTGCATCAAAACAAGCAGTATCCCATTCCTATGGTATCCAGCACCATGCTTCAACAGAGCTGCACACCTCACAAACAACACTGCTTCTCCATCCCCTCCTCTTCATGTCTGCACTCAGACACAGAAAACAGATTTGCTCCCCTTGCAATGGCACTTTCTCTGGGGAGAGAGGAAGGATGCTTTAATGCCACACAGCAATATTTAGCCTGGTTTTGCCACAGAGATGTGTGGGAATGCCTGGAGAAGCTGCATGAACTTCCAGAAAGCGGTACTCTTATCACACCTGAAAGCTGGTCTAGTCCTTGGTAGCTGGGACTCCAGCATTTCTGTAAACCTCGGCTATTTTTCAGGAAAGATCACACGTATGCAGCACCGCAGCTCTGATTTCATCAGGGAGACTGCTCTTCAGGGACGCTGTTGTGCAAGAGCTGCGATGCCTTGTGGGATCAACGGGAGCCAACCACCTCCGCAGTCACGGCTTGTGACAGCTCCCTTGCTTTCCACCCGAGCAGAGCCGGGATGCGAGATGGCAGGCTGGTGCTGTCATCCACCGCTCGCTCCTCACAGCAGCTTCCCAGGGCACGGCATGCCTGCCACGCTGCAGCGCTGCTTCACGCACACCGGCTTTTGAAGGCAAGCACTTCCCCCATTACACAACTTGTGCGGTTAACGACGGCATTCACTGGAGCTGAGGGTGGCAAAGAGTAACCACCTTTGAATTAAGCCTCTTAAAAACCCACTGCTATGTTCCTACAGGATACAAAGGTACCGGTTTCATAAAGAAACATTTTTAAAACCTTCACATTCCCCTGCCGACAAATTTCCTTCCCACACAAGGTCAGTGGAAATTTCATTACATCCCATATGGATTTTACATTCCCACTCCTGCTGGTGCCAACGCAAGGCTTGCTTTACAGAGCTCTGCTTTCCTGAGCAAGTTTAATAAAGATTTTTTATTTAAAAACACAGATTTGGTCTCTAGTTCCCTTTTCACAGGGGATTACAAGCTGAGGTGGTCTCCAGTGCAGCTCTTAGCACCCCGACAGTGCACTGAAGCACAAGGAATACCATAATGCTTCTCCAATCTTTTCCATTTCCTACCTCTTCCTATTCTTTTCCAGATCTGAGCGACTGCTGCTTGCCTGATCTTTGTATGTGGCACAAAGATTTCTTCTTGGCTCTTACGGGGGTCACTTAAGGCAGCGCAGACAGCAGCAAGCAACGCAGAGACTCACCGAGGCTCTGCAGCTTTCACCAACCCCTTCTCCACATAACAGGAATCCGCAGTTTGTGCCTGTGGGACCTGCAGCCAGCTGCCTTCACCAGGGGCTCGGTGAGGGTCTCCACCACCTGCCCGTGTGCCGTGCTGTACGCTCTCAAGCCCAGCACCGACTCGCCAGGACCCAGCTCCCTCTTGCCCATCCTCCCATGTGTGCTGGCTCACCCCAGAGCCCTGGTACCAAGGAGGACTCAACAATGGCACGTCAGTCCCACCGGCTGGAGAGGACACTCTTGGGCATCCGGGCACCATCAGCAAGGCACATGTTGACCTTCATCAACAGAATTTCTTTGTTTTCTCCGCTCCCGCAACGTGTTGCTTTTACACTTTCAAGTCTCCTTGCAGAAGTTCAGCCAGGCCAGTTCCACATAAGCGCATAGAGGCAAAGGACAGTCTCTCCGGGCACATACAGCCTGCCAGCCATGACCCTACAGCCACTCTGCTACCAGCGGTCACACAAACAAAAGGAGATGGCCACTGACCTCAGGAGCTGCTGCTGCATGTTAAATGGAAAAGGTTTGTGATAGAAAACAAAATTAAGGGCTGCTGGTATCATTAATGCAAAGACAGGAACAATAACAGAAAAAACAACATTCTTCAGGGCTCCAGAGGTCTCGGAGCCAGCCGCTCACAAACACAGCCCCCGACAGTGCCTGCATTGTCGCTCCCCTGCTTCCATCGTTACTTTGCTGCTGCATTTAAGAGGCACCCTCCTTTCAATTAAAATTAACTTGCTCTTAAGTAGCCTTTTCAGATAACCATGAAAAAATACAGGCAGGCAGAAAAGCCTTCTTCTGCCCTTCATGCCCGCTGCCTAGGGAACGGCAGGAGCAGCCGCAGGACATCCATTTTCTCCCGCCTGCACGGTGGAGCCAGAGATCAGCCCCACCAACAGAGCAGCCACCATTTGCTGTTTGATCTCAACAACCTCCACCCTGACCCTCTCCCTCTAACCCGGCCTGCTCACGCACTGGAGATGGAGACAGCAGATCCCCAGCGATCCCAAACCCAACACACCTCTACTGACATCTGGGCTGACACCCTGGCAGGCACCAGCTGACAATCCAGACCAAAACCCGCACTGTCTTTACCAGCACTTTGCAAGCAATTTTCTGGCCATATCAGCACAAGCTGCATCAGCCCTGTCCATCATGGAAGAATTACCAAGCCTTTAATTACAACCTTCAACCGAGTGCAAATTATGATTTCCATTTTAGACAAATATCTCTTCAGCACCTGACCCCAAAAACATTAAAATCTGGAAGACACAGCTAGAAAGCAGAGGACACTCATGGGAAGAGATCACTAACCGTGCTTCTGTAATTGGCAGGAGGGGAGTCATCTCCAGGCACCCAACTGACATGCCTCGCGGAGAACCACCTTTAGAAATTACTGGAGTGACACAAGCCCAAAGCACAGGCAACTGGGAACAGAAAAGTTCACATTTCCTTGGGCTACAGTAAAGTCTACAAAGAAAAGAGCCAGGCTGTTAAAAACCTGATGGATGCCCACCATCGCTCAAGGACTAACCCCTTCGTTCCAGCTCTCCGGCAGCAGGTGTGCTCACAGCCGAAAAAACCTGCCTAGGGGACAGTTACATGGTGACAGGTTGGCAACTCCTGGAATTCACATAACGGTGGAAGGTCCGTATTTACACTGAATAAAAATAATCTGGGAAAGGGAAAGTAAATGGGATGCCTCGGAGAGCATCACAAAGCTATTCCGCAACTGCTAAAGGTTTCTCTGAGAAATGACCCAAACTAGGCTCAGACCCTTCCTTGGTTCAACTAGGATATAAGTTTTTTTAATATCCCATGTTGCAAGCTTCCCTTGCTAGATTAAAAATCAGCTCCTTGCCACAAAGAGCAAACCTCACCAGGAAAACTCTCCCACTCTGCCTTCTGCCCAGCACTGTCAGGATATGAACAGAAATGCTGCAGGCCCATGCAAGGAAGACTGCCATCTTGCACTTTGTTTTTCTGAACTTAGAATTTATACAAACTTTCAGTAGAAACCAATAAACAAAAACCTACCAAACTGCTTTAGGAAGAGCTGAAAGCATTTGCCAAAAAGCAGAAAGCAAAACGTTAAAATTGTGTAGCTGGTCACATTCCCAGCAGCAGTTAGTCTGAAATGCTCCCACGATTTAATTCAAAGTGCATGAAATCACAAACAGTGACAAAGGAGAACAACACAGCAAGCTGTTCTGCAAACAAGGGTGCTAAAAATTTTGAGTACCCTTGAGCTCTGCTGGGCAGCTGGCTTTCAAGGTTTGCTGCTTCCCCCCCCCCCAGTTTGTTTGGTTCTGTTCATAAGAAAGGAGTTTCCACTGTGAGCAGTCTTTATTTAAAATGCAAATCCAGAGGTTGAAAACGCAAGAGATATGATTTCCTCAGCTCTTCTGAAGCACAGCAGCAGGGATGTTGAACAAAACAAAATTCCTTGGCAAACCAAGGAGAGCCACAACACTCAAGCCGGGCTGTGGGACTGCTAATCCAGCCGAGAGAGATCAGAAGATCTGGAGATTTGACTTTTGTAAACATTTTCAACTCAATTAGCCCGTATCACAGCCAATGACTGCTCATTATTCTTAGGCCACGCACGCAGGCACGTGAGATGTCAGCAGCAATCCCATTGCCCAAGGAGACACACTCCAGCACCAGGGCGGCAGCCAGGACAACAGGACCACGTTTAGCACAGCCCAACCAGGGGAGCATGGCCCTGCAGAGCCCCACCATCGATCCAGGCTCCCGAGACCCCAGGTACGGCACGGGTCTGTCAGCCAAGGACCTCCGAGAACGCTCACACCCCTTCCAAGCACGACAGAGGGGATGCAGAAGGAAAGCGAGCGTGACTGCCACAGCCAGCCCCGCGACACAGAGCACTGTGCACGGGCTGATGTGCCCGAGCGGTGATAAACCCACCAGCAGCAGCCTCCCACCGCCAACAGCCAAGGGGTACATGAATGTTAGCGACAGCACAGAGATGAGAAAAACCTTTTACAATCAGCCTTTGGCAGGTTTGTAAATGAATAGCGACATTTAAAAAACTGCAAGCAAAACCCCGAACAACCCCAAAACCCACCCCAAAACTTGACAGAGCTACTCAAAAGCCAGCTCAGGAAAACAACAGCTGAGAGCGTGTACAATTGCTGCCTGGAGGGGAGCAGACCAAGAAAGGAGCAATTTAAAACTGAAGAAAGAGTATTCACATAAACTAGAATCAGAGAGTCAGTTAGGTTGGAAAAGACCTTTGAGATCACGTCCAACTGTTAACCGCAGAACTGCCAAAATAGATGTAAACTCACCATGAAGAAAATTAGATGAGAAATCGGAAGAATTGCTAAGATTCTGGGTCAGCCAGCTAGAGGTGCAGGAGAAGACATAGCTACTTTGGCAGTGGCAGTCAGTAACACCGTGAGTAACATGGTGCTGCTCATGGCAATGGCTGGGTGGGATGGCAGGGCAGCCGGCCCCTGACAGCCCTACAAGCCCACCACTGGGCAGGGGGCTCAAAGTTGGCATGTTTTGACATTATGGTCACTACAACCCAAGTAGAATGCTGAGCCTGGCTGAAATTCTGTGTGCGTGGTTTGGAGCAAAACAACGTGCTTCTGCAGCAAACTGTAAAGAGCTACATGGAGGAAGCAATTCTTTCCATACGGGTTTTGTGATGCTAGGCACTGTTCCTCCTCCAATATTGTAAGATTTGCCGTTGCTCAGACAGTGTTTTCTATCATGCAACAGCCTCTGCAGTGTCAGAGTGTAAAGGTAGTGTTTGATGTCAACAAAGAAGCCCATTGCACAAAGTGCCAGAAAGATCTCCAAGGAAAGGTATTTTTTGGCTGCTTGCTTAACCTAAGACTTCCCTCCTAACCAGTGCGATGGCCACTGGCCCTGGATAGCCACAGTGCCCTGTGCCCACAGATGGCCACGCCGTGCCCAGCTCTGCGTGCCCACCAGCTGCAGCTGAGCCCTCTCCCCCACTGTGCCGGGGGGCTTATGCACGCATCACAGCAGCAGTGGCTCACGCAGGGGCCCCATTCAGCTGACTCTCAGGGGCACTTCTGTTGAACTTCTGGAAACACTGATCTTCAGAAATGCTGGAGTTCATGTGATCACCACCACAGCAAGACCAGCTCTCGTACATTGAGGGACTTCTGCATTTGGCTTGGAAACTGATACTCACTGGTGCGCCAGCAAAAGGGTAAAGCGAAGGCAATCCCCTAAAGCTTTTCAAGACTTCAGAAAAGTGTTGTCTGCGTTGATGTTGACATCTTGGCCAGCAGATCAGGGCAAGTCTCATTTTTTCCTTTCCTAGGCTGTTCACCTCATCCATTCTCCACTGAGGACGATGCTGGCAGCCACGCACAGAGCCCAAGAATGATTACATGCACCCAAATAGCATACCTCTGACAACAAGGATGATGCAGTGTTTTACAAAGAACAGAATTATTTTGTACAAACCATGGCCAATTTGAGCACTCATATTAGAAGTAACATGCTTATGTGGAGAGGTCAAGAAATACACAGAGCATGCTCATCTCCAGTTCATTATTAACAGGCTGTTCCTTCAACCAGTCCCACCCTCAGCTTGCTAAAGGATATTTTTCATATGGTGTCATTTTTTAAATATAACAATCAAAGTCTAAATGAATGCCACTAGATCAATGCAGCTTTTACCAGTGTCATTATAATTATTATTATTTATTCCTTCTGTCTTCATACAGTTTACATTCTCCTGGGCAGCAGAATCTCCAAATTTCAGGCATTTACAAATGCCATGTTGAAACCCCAGCCCCAGCTGAGATTGTGGCAAAACTCCCACCAGTTCAATGGGGATAGAATTTCATCCTTTTGCAATAAATGGAGCAAGTGAGACAATCTTGTTCTCCAGTAGTTATTTTGCAAGTCTCCCCCTCTTCCAGTAACCTCTGGCTCCAATACTTCTTACCTCAAATGCTGATAAGGGCCAAGCTCCTTAACTGGCATCAAACCCAGCGGAAACCAACACCAGCAGAAGTACAGTGCTGACTCATGGTGTACTGCTACTCTAGAAATTCCTTTCTTCATAAACAATAAAACATCTCAAACAAAAATTGCCAAGCAGTCACAAGCTAAGTGATGGAAAGTATGATGCTCCACAGCTACATTTACTTTTGCTTGTCCCATCTTAGGTCAAAGTGCCACACAAGATGAACAGTGGCACTTTTTCTGCCATACCATCAATGTGACGGTTGCAGCCTAGCACTGTGGCTTTATAACAACCCACGCACTCACTCCAGGAGCCAAAACTCAGTTGGGTCCCAGCAGAGCCCGTTGCCAGAAGAGAGGTGAGGCTGTGTGCAGGAGCCAGGGTCAGCCCCTGGACCTGTTGCGAAGTTGACATATGGGTAACACATGACAAGGGTAAGATGGACCTATTAAATAAACCCAATTTTACCCAAGCAAAAATTGGTGATGGAAAATCCCAGAGAGTCAAGACTTGTGAAGGTGCATAGTCTGAATTGAAACACCAGAGACTACAGGAGCCAAGCACACTCCAGCAAGCAGGAAAGCCTGAAGCTGCAGACATGGGGATGCAGTAAAGCTCCGGCCGGCCGAGCCAGCCAGGAGCCCCGCAAACCCCAGCTGCAGCCTGTGGCCGGGCCCCTGCAAGCGAGCATCCTCCTCCTCGGGGAGATGTGGGGTTTGGCATGCTGCCCCTCACTAGCCCCCCACCACAGGGTGCTGCCTCCAGCTGCTCAGACAGGCACAGACAAAAGCAGAGGTTTCTCTAGCAACGGGCTGGGATGGCAGCCTTCAGAGACCTCCTCCTCCTCCTCCCCCGGGGTACCGCGCACTTCCACTAACACAGCCGGGAAAGCAGGAGCAAGCCCTGCTGCTGCCAGCCCCCAGCCCAGGGCTTCGGGGGCCGCCCACCCACCACCCTGGCTGCGCCAGGAGCAGCTGCTTTGTGGATGCTGAATTATCTGTCCAGGACAACAGTGCTGTCGACTGATCTTCCAAACGGGCAGCCTAGGACAGCCGTTCCTCTAACATATGTTTCACCCTACTGATTTGTGACAAGTGAGAAAACATGCTTGGCAACAAAAGCCATTATTTTCCTCACAACTGGGATTAGACCCAATAGTTTATTGCAAATATAACATGGCAAGTTGGACTCGGAGGGGAATCCAATTCTTCTACAAATATGCAATACACTAAGAATGCCATTTGACTCTCAGTTTCTTTTATTTCCCCCTTCAGCCCATTCATATGCTGTCTTCACTAAAAGCCCAGCCCTCTTCACCACAGAATTACCTCTTAATGTATTTTCTAGGGCTTTGTCATCCTGTTTTTCAACAGTACGCACCACTTCCCTTGGGAGAACCCTCACACACAAACATCTAATGCACCACTGGCCTGGATTCAATATTGAAATGCCAGGCAGGCTGTTACCCCGACCAGAGCCCCTGCCCCAAGCCAGGCAGCTGCCAGCACAGCCCAGGCGGTGGCCAGAACACCCCACACGCGGGGTTCAGCCTCCTGCACAGTTAGGTGTGTATGAAGACAGGCAGGGCAGAGTGCCCCGAGAGCCCACACGGCACAACATGCCCACGGGATGCTCCCACTCCCCTGCACCTCCGGCACGGTGCTTTCATCCACCCGTCTCGCCCTGCTCCGCAGCCAGCTCCTGTCACCCATGTGGCTCAGCAGCACAGGGAATCAAGGGCTGGTGCTGCCAGAGGAGCACCTCTCTTGTGACAGTTGAATCTGGGCCCAGGCTTCAGCAGGTCCCAACAGTGACGTTATTCAGCTTAAACAGCCAAGGAGCTACAAGGGCTGGAGCATCCTGAACGCAGAGCTGCCAGCTGCACGGATCTCCAGAGCACCAGCCTGAGGGCGCCCTCGGTGGTGTGAAAACTTCAGGGAAGGCACAGAGCGAACCACACAAAGCAAGCAAACAAGCCTCCCTCCTTCTCTTACATCTCAATATTAAAGTCCCTGTCTAGAAAAAGACAAGAGATTCGGCTCTTAGTAAAACAAAGAACAAGACAAGTCTTTTATCCAAAACTAGAAGTTTCAGATTTAATTAAAAAAAAAAAAAAAAGGAAAGAGAAGAAAACATTTCTCTCAAGTCTGCCAATGCCACCTAGGTTGTCTTCATTTTTCATATAGTTTTTTTACGCATGCCTTTAATCCGCAGTCAAAGGGAGCGTGCATCAGGAGCCAGCCTGCTCCGAGCGGCAGCACCAAACCCAGGGCACTTCCACTGAACAGCTCAGGCTGGGCCCTTACGCTGTTCCTTGCTGGGCTGTGTGGTAGCCTCTTAATTGTAACCTAAAAAAGGAAGTGAAAGTGTAATAAATTAGACCTTGAACTGAGTGACTTGTTCCCTCCTGGGAAAGCCCCTGTCCTGGAGGGAGCCCAGGGCAGGGGGCCTGGGGGCAGTGTGCCCCAGGAGGAGGCATGGGGCCATGGGGTTTGGAAGCCTTGACTGGCAGCTCAGGGCAGCTGGGGTCAGGAAAACACCCGCTGCCGGTTTGCTGCTGAACAAGGCAGTTTCTGGCCCCTGCCCAAGCCCCTGCTCACTCGCTCACTCCTGGTGAGGGGGCACAGCCAAGTCCCAGGCTTTCCTGTAAGCCTGGACCAAGAATCCTGGCGCACGACAGGCTCCCTACCACGCCTGCAGGAAAAAAGCAATCAAGCCATGAAGAAAAATTCCGTTTCTATATGGATATTTGCATAAACAGTTTTAAACACGGCATCTTTCCCTTCAAATTAGTTCCAACCAAAGCAATGCGATAGAAATGCACCAGCTGTGCTGGTACCCTCAAGAGCAGTGCACGGTTATACTAGAGGGCAGGTGCCCAACGCCGCACACCCCATCAATAGCCCAAACAGCTATTGTCCCAACAGCTTCACCAGTGGCCATGCCAGCGCCACAGCCTCTCCTCCCAGCAATGTGGCAGCCTGGCTGGAGGTTACTGCCTTCTCCCACCAACGGTGGCCACAACACAACTGGAACACGCTAACTACTGCTTATTTTTCTCCCTCCTGATCTCTCCAGTTACCTACAAATTTTGTTTCTCACAAGATTGCCCTGAAACCCAACTCACTCACAGAAAACTTAAGTGGGTAAATAACTTGGTTCCGCCGTTTTCCTGGGCACAACAGCCCTGAGCAAGACAGGTACATGCAGGCTGTAGGGCAAGCAGGCACACATCAGGGTGCACTGTCTGGTGTTTCACCGTCTCCTTCATTAGGGTTTCTCCATTAACATACCGTGGTTGGCTTGTCATAGCAGCAGCTACAATTACCTCTGCATACATCCCCTTTGAGGGGCCCAAGCAGAGTGTGGGTAAAAGTGAGTTTATAATGGCTTTCTAGCCATCTGCATGGAGCATAAATCCCATCTACCAGACTGCATTGCCAAAACAGCATCCTGGTGCAATCCCAGCAGACCAGGGGCCTCCTGACCCCATGGGAACTCGGCCAAACACACGCAAAAGCTGAAGCAAGGGCAGCAAGCATTATCCTTTTCATGAAAACTGCTGGTTCCTGTATCCCAATATGAACAAGCTTTCCACCACATAAGTAACCACTGGTCAGAAGGGTTCAGCAAGGTGATCATGCTTTCACTGTCAGAAAAGCCAGTGTCACTGCACAGGGACAACATGCAGCAGCTTTCTGCAAAGCAAGGCAAGCTGAAGAGTCCACTACTGCGACCCTCCAGCTCTCCCAAGCAGCGGCACCCTAACGTGAAATGTCACCAGCAGAAACAGACTACCAGCTAAGTCAGTCTCTTCTTCCTACACACACACACACACCCCCCTGCAGAAACCAGGAGAGAAGAACCTGGAGAGCTCAGAGCAGGTACCAGCACAATGGTCTGCAGAAACGTTGCTCCGCTGTGGAGGCAGCCTCTCCCAGCTCCACATCAAATATGAGAAAGACCCCTCCCCCTCATCCCTTTTCTCTCTCTTAAATGAGGCACAGACAGTCACGCTACAGCAGCCAGCACTTCTCAGGAAACCACTGCAGCAAGGGCAGCAGGTTAGGCCAAACTCAAAATGCTGTAATTCCCCTCCCATTTTCACGTTAAAATTCAAAATGCAAATGAAAGAGCCATAATATTTAAAAAATAAAGCAACTGAATAATTTTTTTTCTTCTACACTTTAAAAATGTAAGTTAGTAAGGAATTCTTCATGAGAAAAGCAGATGTAGGAGTAGAGCAAACGTGATGAGAAATAGGTTATGATCTGACACACTCTGTCTGGAGCTAACGCAGCTATTTCCATTTTACTGTTCATTGGCACTTCAAAGAGGGGAATTCCATCCCACTAGAAACCATACACCAGAACTCACGTATCTTTCTAGGTCACAAGGTATCTTCCTAGATGACAAACAAGACTACTGCCATGGAATAATTAAAGACAAAATGTGACTGCTAAGGCAGCACAGGCTGCCGCTGTAGGACACCGTGCAGGCACAAGGTTTGTCTCACCCGGGTATTTGCTGCTGTGCAGAACTTATAGCCAAAATCATCAGTGGCTTTTAAATTAGTCAGCAGTGCTGTGAACAAAAGGAGAAAAAAAAAAGAAAAAAAACAACCCACAAGACAGACACAAGAGCAACTTTTCCAACCTATACACTGAAAATTTCACAGCATCACCCTTTTCCCCAAGAAACCTCTCAAATCAAGTTAGTCCTGGTTTAAGCAGAACACCATGCTTACAAAAGCACTGAATTTGGCTTAAGACTTAGGCAATGTCCTCTTCCTAGGGCCAAAAGGTGTTGTGAACGGCCTCCAGACATCTCAAAGCAGCCGCGAGGCAGCAGGGTGAGAGGAGAACTCCCTGCCCGTCCCATGCCACCTCACCCCCTGTGTCCAGGCTGCGCGCGGCGACCCCAGCCCAGGCACAGCAAGGGGGTCCCATGTGAGTGCCCTGCCTGAGGCAATGACTGAGCTTCAGCCACGATCTCACCCACAGTCCCGGCAGCTGTAAGCCCTCTCACCAGACCTAGTAATAACTGAGAGCAGAACTGGCCCGGTTCACGTACTCAGAACATGATCATTTTGGAAGCACCATTGAAAAACCAAGGTTTTACTCAAAATAATGTACTGGGACTGCAGCACCACGGCCAAAGTTGAACTGTTTTGCAGAGCATACACCAGACGCTATCAGCAGACCCCTCCATGTCCCTGGAGGTGGTCTGCCCAGTCTCTTTCACAATCCAGCTCACAGGGTGAAAGAAGCCTTCAAAAACAACAGAATTATTTCCATCAGCCTCTCCTCCCCATCGTGACAGTGCTCACCAGCAGCAAGACTGAAGCTTCTTTTTAGACGTGCCTGAAACATGCAGGAGATGCTCTACCCACCTTTACCTGGGGAGGTGCTCCTCACACAAGCCACTGAGCAGCCCCTTGTTTTATACAGAGAGTGACGAAAGATGAAGGAAGCTTCTGCATATCTGAGAACAAAGATCAAAGCTGAGGTGGTAACAACGAAGCCTTGAAATAATTAAAATAAGCTGGGCAAGCACTTAAGAACAAGGAGCCAAAGCTCTGCTGCCGAGAGCCACCTCGGCGGTGCATCTCGCACATTGCTCCTCATGTACTCCTGCTTCCTCTCCTTCTGACCCACACACGACAGCAGCCACTTCAGCTGGCGGCATCTGCCATAAGCTTTTGTCATCCAAACCTACAGGAGTAACCAACGGCACGTTTCCCTTAACAACTGACTCTGGACGCAGACCTGGAAAGGCCAGCCTGGCTCACGGAGAGGCACTACCCAGCAGCAGGGCAGGTCAGTGTTTCAGGGGAAGCAAAGCACCCCGTTTCCTCCCTCTGCACACAACATGCCCACGCTCAGGCTACTCTGCCCTGCCAGGACAGCCTGCGCGGCTTGGGCAGGAAAGGGAGGAAAACCAAAAGCCAGCCAACCAAGGATACCCAAACAGTGTCTATTCTTAACTTCAGCCTAGCCTCAAGACCAAAATTTTCCACGGATAAAGACTGTCTGACAACAAATATAATGGTGTGTTGCAATTATGTTAAATTTAAAAACAGAAACAGAAGTTCAAACCCCACGTGGGTGCCAGATGGGAAGCGTAAGCCCACTGTCCCAGAGGGCCGGGCACCCGCAGCCCCCCGCGCTTTGGGAGCACTGACTGCAGCCTCTCCACGTGAAACAAGGTGTCATCAGGGGATGCCCTGGTCCCTCCTTTCCGAGACCAAGGAGAACACACACCCGCTGCCAGGAGAAAGCCCCACTCGGAGGAGGAAATGCTGCCATGCCATGGAAGTGGGCTGGAAACCAGAAGAGGTGCCAGGAGCAGCACAGCTCACACTACCTGGCTGCTAGGCTTTATCACAGACAAAAAGCCTTTTTGCTACTGCCTACTGACTATAAAAATTAGCAAAGGGAAATCGTTTCTGAAAAAAAAAAGAAAAAATTTAAAGAGCTGAATGGCAGAGTCAAAATATCTTTTCTAACAAGAAAGACTAATTCAAGCGTGGACATAAAATATCCAGATAAATCCATAACCAAAACTGGTGCTCAGGTGAATGTATTGCAAATTTTTCCATAGGGCAGCAGCTGCTCTCACACACTGTCTAAATGCCAACCCCTAATGAATTCAATGCGCTGATGACTACACTGTTTTCTAAAGAACTTGGCAAGATGTTCAGCATTATTAGAGAAGAGAGGAAAACCAGCAGAATTTAGTAATTTAATACCTTATCTTCTAATAACTGAAGAAGCATCCCAGTCCCATTGACACTTCCATCAGAGGCAGGATGATGACACAGGATGGATTGACAGCAAGAATGGCCAAGTCCACATGTCCGAACCCAAACTTCCCATTGGAAACATTTAGAGGTTAGAGCTGTTCTGAGAACACATGATCCCGTGGTTTTCACTGGGCCAGCAGGAAAAGCACTGTGTCTGTCCTGTCCCAGCAGGGACTCGCCACTCCGCTTTGCCCAAAGGCCGAGCTGTCACGGGCCAGCAGCAATGCCAAGGCCAGGCGCAGGCTGGACAATGACCTCACACAAAACTCTGTGCAGTCATGGATCCCACCTTCCTGATTCCTCCTGGACTTCAGGTGCCTCTGGCACAAACCTCTGTTGGTTCAATAACTGCTGATTATTTTTTCATTAACCTTCCCAGTCACTTGGTGGAAGAAGTGAACTTCCAGCCCAGAGAGCAGCCCGCTTCCACCAGTCAGTAACACCATCCTTTCAGGCAACACAGCTTCGTTCACCAAGATGCTCAGTGTGCTTTAGTCTCCAGCCTCCCTCGGCTACCCAAAGACCTCTGCTCTGACCTTCCCAGCTCAGCCACGGCATGCAACTTCATTGCACATGCCATCACTTCTCATCCTCATCCCCACTGCCCCTTCCCCACCATGCGGTTGTCAAGAAGTCCATTGCAGCCCCATCTCCCCCAACCAAATCTCCATCAGAGCCACACAGGTGAAAGCAGGGACAGACATTTACTTCGGCACAGAGTCCAGCTCTAGACATAGGTCCCACCATGCTTTAGTCTTGCCTACAGACCAGGGCTGATGGACAGAACCTCTGCTTCCTGGTCCAGCTGCAGATCCGGACTTCAAAGAGTAATTTTCCAGCAACCAAGTAGTTGAAATCCATATGGTGACATGAGTTTACCTTCACCTTAAGGTCTCCACTTCAAATTCAGTCTCTAACAAGCTTTGGCCAAAGGTTTTGATAACAATATGGAAAAGCCAACCACGTAATACCTTAAAAAACTGGTCAAGATGCTGAATTATCAAAGTAGAATTTTTTTCCTCCTTTTCAGAGTAAATAATTGGTTTTGGAGAGTAATTTTCCTTCTTTCTTAACAAAAACTGCCATGTCAGTTAGCCAGAAATTACTCAGGTTTTTGCAACAGAACTCTGACATAGAAAGTAGATCTCAAAACCAGACTGTAACGCAGCGAGTAGGAGCAAGAGAGAGACAGTGTGTGTGCATGTGTGAGCGTGTGTGTCCCTTCTTGCAAGGATGGGAATAAGGAGGCAGAACACCCGACCTCTCTGGAGCACACAGACCAGATTTACAGCATATGCACAGGCAGTGGATTGGCAGATCTGTCAGGGGAAGGTGCCCATTGTGAGGAGAAAGGACAGCACTTGCAATGCGGCAAAGCGGCCACACCTGACATCCCACCAGGAGCACGGTGCGGGGCACAAGGCAACACAGCTCAGGATGCCCCAGTGAAGGCAGGGGCAGGCAGGGACCGCTGCCCCAGAGCCCCTCCTCCAGAGGCTGACAGATGTCAGCTCTCCTTTGGTTTCAAATATACAAGACTGCCAGCAGTGCAAGGGACAACAGCGACGATGGTGGATGAAGAAGCCAGAGATACATGTCTGAAGCAAGGAAAACACAGGACCCAGGTAACAAACTTGACAGCTGTCATCAGTACTAGGTTTTGGGAGAAAGCATTAAAAATAGAAATTAAGGTTAAAAAAAATATTAATCAGAATATAAGTAACTCTGTGCCCTAGGTCCCTTACTCACCACTTCAACTAGCTAGGTTCTAACATTCAGAGTCAGGAAAAATGTGATATACTCCACCTAAAACTACCACCAGGATCAGTCCCGCGCTGCTGAAGGTAGAAACCAGGCCAAAGGAACTACAGCAAGAATACATTTAACCAGTCTCTTAAAATACACCTACTTTTTACAGCCCCCTCTGAGCAGTATGGAACATACGTTAGCAGAGATGCAACGGGTGGAACGGAAATAGGCAAAGGCAAGGAGGGACCAAATGAGAAGTTAAATCAGCCCTGGCACAGGAAAGCTGGAGCAAAACCACAGGCTCTGTGCGGATGGCAGCTCTGCTGGAGACTATGTCCTGGCCAGCTCGGGTGGCTGTGTGACCAGGAGGCACCTGGCCAGCCCCGGCTATCAGTCAGAGGGGACCAGGTCCAGGGAGCCTGCCCTGGCCAAAAAAAATAACTGCATCAACAGAGAAGAACCTGTTTCCACAGAACATTTTCTCAGCAGAGCTTTGCAATTTTCTGGCTATTTAGCAGCAGAACCGGAGCTAGCTTCCTCAGGCCCAGCCTGGGGTAACTCCTGGCACTCAGCACACAGTCAGGTTTATTTCACTCTGTACCACAGAAACTAAGCAAATTAATCCAAACCGGTTCTTCTCCCTTCCTCTCTCCAAGAGAAGTATGGGCGCAGTCTGAGTCCACACAGCAGGTATTGACCCACGTCCTTGTCAGAGAGATGCTGGAGATGTGGCTGACCCTCACTTTCAAGCTGTGGTTTACCACAAGTTGCCGCTGGGACCAAACAAGCTTTGGGGGCCATGTTTACGCAGCAGAAATATGTACATTCGTGTTTTCTCCTGCTTTTTAAGGGGACCAGTCAGAAGCAGGCTTAGCATTCCTCGGAGAGCAGCAGCAAAGCAGGTTATCACCAGGCGCTGCCCCACGTGCAGCGCCTCACTCGCCAGCCTCAGCCCAGGTTGCTGCCGTGCCTATTGCAAGTGCAGGGCAAAAGACAGCACCGCAAGCACCAACACATTAGGTCTTCTCATCCGTGGTCCACCTCCTGGGAGCACTGTCAGCTCAACGCCCGCTCCAGCACCATGACTGCTTCATTTATTTATTGCAAGGGTGGGGAGGTGCTGGCACAGGCTGCCCAGAGCAGCTGTGGGTGCCCCATCCCTGGCAGGGCTCAGGGCCAGGCTGGATGGGGCTGGGAGCCACCTGGTCCACTGGAAGGTGTCCCTGCCCATGGCAGGGGGTTGGAACTAGATGGTCTTTATGGTCCCTTCCAACCCAAACAGTTCTAGGATCCTGTGACTGAACCATTGCCTGCTTTAGCTGAAGGAAAGTTCATGTCAACAGACTGACTGGTCCTTGCCCACCCCACCTGCCTCAGCAGCAGGCATCCTTCTGGTCCTCCTCTCTCCCAGCTCCTGGCACCCTCTCCCCTTTGCTTGTGAACGGAGACATGCCCAGTTGTAATTCACAGCAGCATCCACACAGCCCTGTCAGGGAAGAGCTGGGGGCAAATGCTGCTGCCGGGGATGCTGCTGGGAGAGCTCTGCTGGGAGACCCTCCCCAGCAGCTCATACCTTCATTCAGGATGTAAGGACACCTTGCGGAGGCCCTGAGCTGTGTGGGTCCCTTAACTGAGGATGTTCATCAGGATATCAGCACATATCCACACACCTGAAGAAGGCAGAGTGAGGGGGGGGGGGGGGGGGGAATCCCCCAAAACCGCAAAGCACAAACCACACACCAATGTATTCAGCTTCCTTGGAAAGGCACACAAAAAATACAGACTGTGCTGGTACACTTCCAGCCCTTTTCTGCCCTTCTCCACAGAGGAGGCAAGTACTGCAAGACTCCCAGAGGAGAAAACTGCAGAAGCGATTTGGTCACACGTGGGTTTTGCTGTGCCAATAGATGTATTAGCCAGACACTGTACACAGAACAGACAGATGTCAGTTTTTACCGATACCACCCTAAAGTGGACACAGAAGGAAAAGCAAAGCTCTCGGTCAAGCTAGAGCCACACAACATGAACCCCCAATGCCTGCCAAACACAGAGGCCTCTTCAGCCTCCAAGCTCTGTACAAAAGAGGAGACTGCAAAATAGCCCCAAGACACAGCCACGTTTGAGGTGCCTCACGGGAACACCACAGCCACCCTCCACGCCTTCCCCACGAGAGCACTGCCAGCAGCCAGGCAGCAGGATGCACGGCCAAACACAGCAGCCGCAGAAAGCTGCAACAAATGAGTGAGCAAGCTAAAGAAGCCATCGTGGAGCTGGGACTGCAGACAACGGATCAAAGAAAAACCACCAGCAACACCACTGTAACGGGGGAACAGGCACAGAAAACCTAATCACATGGTGTTTGCTGTTAATTGTCCCTTCAGCCACTCCTGTCTGTACAAAAAGCTGCTATCAAACATCAAAACCTTCACTGCTGTTTCTTCTCTGCTAATGGTACGTCGACATCTCTAATTAAAACTGAAACAAAAGTTGGCATCATTAATCTGAAATTCTAGCATCGATCTTTTTCTTGAAATTATAGACACAGTTAACTCGTTCAAGCTTTCCCATTACGATTAAAAATAATACATTTTCTCTTTATGGAGTCTTTCATAAGATCTTTCGAGGAAGCATAAAATGAAAAAGCAGCAGGCAAATGGGAAAACCAGCAGGGCCAGGCAGGCCAGAGGAGTAAACGTGGATGCTTTCACAGTGTCCTGCTCTGGTTTACCTTGATCTTCAGGGTAAAACAACAGGAAAACGCTCCCTAAGGCGAGACCACCAGGCACAACACCTCCCAGATCCCCAGCCCTACCTTTTCCATTTTCAACCCCAATCTGAACCCATCTGAACACAAAATGAGGAAACTCTTTGGAGAAGCAGCAGTCTCAGGCAGCCCAAGAGGGGTCATGCTCTTCACAAAACTCTGACAACCACCTGTTTTTGCAACAGACAGTTACTGCAAAAAGGAAGGTTAAAATGGTGCAATTGCGTAGAAGAAACTGTTCAGTGAGAGTCATCTAAGAGGAAGAAGGAAAGGTCAGCAGCTTTCAGAATGAAGCATCAAGCCGAAGCCCATGCATTACAGGACTTCCTTCACGACGAACAGCAGCCCCCTCCTGCCACGCAGCAGGAGACACTGATTCTAGACTGTTCTGAAGTCTTTGCAAACCTACTTGCATGCGTGGGTGTCTGTGCCTGGTTAGGGCTATCTGTCCTGCCAGTCCGCTTTGGCAAACAGTGACACGGACAGAAGCCCCCACCGATCTGACAGTGAACCACATGGGAAGCACAGGGCATGCCTCTTGCTTAACTCTCAGGGTCAGCAGAGCTGCACCATGAGGGGACCTGTAAGCACAGACCACAAAACAAAGACCAAGTCCAACTGACAGCAATATAATCTAGCACAATAATTTAAACTTTGAACACAGCCAGAACAGTAAGCAAACGCCCTACTCCTGTCATCTTTGAGAATGTTAATGACCCACTCCAATCACACCCTTTCTTGACAACCCTGCTTGACTTTTATACATCTGTCCTTCATTTAACTAACTGATCCCTGTAATCACTCAGATGCTCCATATTTTCTTTCCTTTAGTCCTCCTCTTCCTAGATTTTGTGAGGGCTGGACACCCAGCTCTAAGGAAAAAAAAATAAAAATCTATGTAGACCACTGCAAAAGGCAATGTTCTTTCTACATTAAGGAGAACAAGCATTCTCTGACACCAAGGGCTATTCTGCATCAAAACCTGCAGATGCACAGCACGCACTCACGTACCAGCCCAACTGTCCTCTGTGAATTACAGCGAAGTTACACCCAGGCTGAATTGGCCACATCTGTCTCCACTTTTGTCTGACCATGAGCAACAGCAAGGAAGTAAATCTCATTTACTCCCCGATACACCCCGTTGTCTGGGCTACATGACCCTGTATTGATTACGCCGATACGCTCGGAGGGATAATTTATAGCATTGAAGGTGAAGTGAGCCCAAGGAAACCCTTGGCAACACAAGACTTTGAGGTGGTTTGGGGCTGGATTTTTGGTGGGTTTTTTTTGTTGTTGTTTGTGTTGTTTTTAAACAAGCCAAACTTCAAAGACATCTGTTCCAAGCCTCCAGCATCCAAATGCTCCTGGCAATCCTCTGCTGCTCATGTCTTTTGGGGGATCCCCACCTTTGCCAGCACCTTGTCCTACAGTCAGGTACGCTGCCCTGTGGGCTCTATCCCTAGCTGCTTCCTAAGCGGAACCGGGATGAGAAGGAGGGGAAAGTGAAACAGCTGGCTTCACTGCGTTTGTTCCTCCTCTGTTTTTTCTTGTTAAGAATAGAAGGAAGATGCAAAAAATCCCTAAGAACCAGCTGAAGTACTAAAAAGAAAGAGCCAAACAGATTTGTTGTCCTGTTTGTTCAGGATTTAAGAAGAGCAAAAGGAAGCTTCACCAAAACAGACGGGTGATTTTTCCCCAAGAGAAAGCAGATCTTCTGGCAGCCCTCCTGCCGCAGGCTGCATCAGCTCCAGAGGCTTTATGTGCTGTTCTCCCCAGCATGAAAACCCCAGCTCAGGGCATTGTCTCTGTGGGATCGGATGGAGAAAGTCTTTCAAGCACTGAATGCCCCTAACTGACGTAACCGGAGCTCTGTGTTTTGGGGCTATTAAGATGCAAAGGAGAAGGTATTCAAACCGGGAGAAAGAAAGAGAGCTGTACAAGAATGTGAATCACGCCCTGAGCCACTGAAATGGAAGAAAGGAGATCATTAAATGGTTCACTCCAGCATCTCACATTCCTTAATCCAGACATGGAAAGATTTCACAGATCATTAAGAGAGCAGAGCTTTACAGTCAGTTAAAAAGAGTTAGGCTTGGGTATCTGCAGGAGCTACCCAACTTCCTACACAGTAATAACAGGATAAAATATTATACACAGAAGTCACATCAGATTATCCAGCAGCACCTTCCGGCCTGAAAAATCTGTGCATTCATGATCCACTGAACCAATTCTCTTCCAGGCTAATGCTTTACACTTCTACATGCATTAAAAACATATATAGTAATTCCTTAAAGAACTTTTCATCTAACATCTCAAAAGCATCCTATAAATTGTAATCATAAAAGCCTCAAAACCTCTAAGAAAGAGGGAAAGATTACCACACTAATTTTACAGATAGGTTAAAAAACCAAAGTCTTTTCTTGGACTTCGCTCTTGTTCTGTCCCTCACCTGTAGATTCTGTAGTGGAATCAGGCTTGAACCTCACTCTAAGACTGTACCTGCTTATAATCTGCGGAGGACACAAAAAATGACAAGGAAAAACGAATTGCAAGGCAGTAGGCTCAAATTTAGGAATGTGTAGAAATCAGCTTGTCTGACAACAGCAGTTGCCCAATTTCTTTTATTTGGCTGATATAACATTCCTAAAAATATCATTGGCAACAGGCTCCCCAAAGACCTCAGCCAGCACAGATGTGCCCAGCAGTCCCCAGCAATACCGGTCAATGTCAGCTGTCCCCTTCCTATGGCCATGGCAGGAGACCTCCATCCCAACCAACCTCTGACTGCCCACCTTACCTCTTCTGCTGCCCGCACCGAGCAAGATCAGCTGGTCCCAAAGTTAGTCAAGAAGAGGATGATCCTAGCTAAGAAAGGCTTGTAAGGTTTCGGGAGCTCAGGCCCAAGGGTGGACGTGCTCAAGGTGAGCATTGTCACAGTGAACACCCACCGCAGCCAGCCAGGTGGTCTCTGCCGACAGGATCCTCAGCTCACAAATCAGTACTACTGCTCCAACTCCAGAGTAAATTTGCACCCTGGGAGGGTCAGTGGAGTCAGCGGCTGTGGGCACAGCACGAGCACCAGGCAAGGTTGCTGGAACATACACCAGCTCCTCTGCAGGCATCCCCCGGCTACCGAGCAGCCCACGCACCATTTGTTCAGGGGCCAGTCAGTTTGGCAGGGCATCAGCTGCTTTTACTCTCTAGGGCAGAGGCTTATTAGTTTTAAAGAAAAACAAGTCACAGACAACAGCCTCAAAGCTATGCATGAGGAAAGTGCCACAGCCTAACAGACAGCAAGCAGTGCTCTGGTCCTACTGCTCTGCCTGGGTACAAGCATTCTGCTGCAGAGGCTGAGCCAAGCACAGCACACCAGAGAAGAGGGAGATAAAACGCAGGGAAAGTCAACACGCAAACCACGTTAGAGGGAAGGTTCAAGCACCATTCAAGTGCAGAGAAGCCTGAGAAGGGCTGCCCAGGAGAAGGTTAACTGTCGGACTGTAACCAACCACCAGAGCACTCCAGATTCCCAGTACCAGAAATTCTTTGTAAGGTAACTTCCATATCCTATATACTTGCCTCTCCACACAATCCCTCACTCTCTGTGGGTGGAGCACCACATAAACTTAAGGCTGCCCAACACTTCCCATTGCAAGTGAAAGAATGAGTGACAGTACATATGAACACCCCAATACATTCTGTCTGTAAATACTAACCAAATTGCACAAGAGATCAATTTTCTTCAGGTCTGTGGCAAGCGTGGATGCCTCGTGCATCAGCTCACAAGCTCATCTAGATCCCAGCCGACTGTTACAACTTTTCTTTAGGGCACCTAAGTTCCTCGTCTAAAGTTCAACATCCCATAACCCATGAAAGGCTGAAGGCCACGTGTGGGATCTGCCGAGTTCATGTCCTGAGCCCACTGTGGCTTAGGGGCCCCACCTGCACTCACCAAAGAGGAGACACCAGCAGGAGCAATGCCAAGGATGGGACCAGCCCATCCTCAGCAGCTCCCCAGATCACTCCAGGGCTCTCCAGCTACAACCCTGTGCTGTAAGGCTGGAGGAAAGGCAGTGGTAAGAGCAATACATTTAAATACAAAGTGATGGTCTCCTCCTTCAGCCAAAGGAGGTGACTGTGATTATTTCACCCAGCCTCTGCTACATGGGAACAACAATTAAAATGTGAAACTCCCACTGAAGTGCCTGAATCAACGGCTTTGTAACACAGGCTCATTAGAAATTAAGGTAATGGGAGTATCTTTCCAGAAAAGGGTTAAACCAAATCACCTGGAAGTGTAACTTCTGAGCACAGACCCATGCAAGGGGAAAGCCAGGGATGGGATAGTACCAAGGGACATGTTTAAAAAAACATGCCCCCAGACAAAAAAGTCCTGCACATCTCCAGGGGCTGAATGTGCTTCACTCTAAGCATACCCTGATCACCTAGAAACACTGCTCTTCTGCATCTTTTTGGTCAATTATCCCCACCCACCGTGCATCTGCAATTCCAGCACGGAAGAGAGGGGCTGAGGGCAAGCACAGCATGCTCTGCCTGCTGCCTTCATCAGCACACAGACAGTGGAAGCCACAGCGGCTGCTGGGGAATCAACGGTGCTGCTTCCTCCAGAGCCTCCGCCTCAGAAGAAACCAGCCAAACATCAGCCCAAGGCTGACACTTCTTCAGTCCTCCTTCCTTCCTGGAAAAAGCATAACAACACTGGAATAGCAAGGGAAAACTATGCTGTGACCATTGACAGTACCTCTTCTGTCCTCAGACCCAGCCAGCTTGGAAAGTGCAGAGAGGAAGGACAAGGGTAAGGAGGAATTTCACCTTTCGGTGCCTCCAGAAGGCGAGGACGAGCAGAGCCCTCCCCAGCACCCACAAACCCAGCCTCAGACTGCGCGAGCACAGCCAACTCTGGCATGGGACAGAGAGGGAAGGTAGAGAGCTGCTTTGGGCTTGTAAAACCGAATTAAATATGGCTTTGACTGGGGCCCCATCTCCTCAACTCCTCGCCCCAGGGGACAGCAGTGCCTGCTCCCTGCCGGGGCCAGCCTCCTAGCCGCCACGTGAGAGCAGAGACCCCTCGTATCCCCTACTGCAGCTCTGGGCAGCTGTCCACGTCAGGGGCAGCCAAAGGACATCTCACACACCAAATACAGCCCGCAGGCCTGCCAACTACAATCTTTATCACAGAGATGCAGTTAATAGACGACTGATGGGTTTTCTTGATCCAAGTCAGCAGACCCTTTAAATGAAGGGGAAAATTTCCTCTGGAATGGGCGGTCAGCACAGACTGCAGCACTGCACTCTGGAGTAGTTTAATATTTGATGAGACTGTTTTGCTCTCAAAATTGGGCCAGGTTTGGGTTCCCATTCTCATACACTGGTCTATTTTTAATTGAATTCAGTTTTAGGGTGAAGAAAGACCTGCTGTATCTCACTGTTCCACAGCAGAAGAACCACGTGGATATTCAGAAGGTAAAGAACATGTGATATGGAAAGCCCTTTGGAGACCATCTCCCCACAGCTGTTGCTTTCTCTACCAGACAGGATCCAGCCGAATACTTCACCACCTCATCATTAATTCATCATCTACTACAGACCTGGAGCACATTCCAGGCTGCAGACAGCTCAACTTGAGGCTAATAACATGCATCATGTTGGGATCACTGGATTGTGCAGCTGCCACCCACAAAGTACAGATAATCGCTCTCGCTTGCTTCATTTCTGTGAGAGTCATCACATCCTATGGTATGAAGTGATCACATTACTCCCTTCTAAAGGGGGGAAAAATCAGCGTAAGCCATACTGCCTCCTCTCACCACCTTCCCCAGCATCGCAGGCTTGCTTTATTAGTGGGCACAGAACCAGATGGTTGCAGATAAACAATACAAATGAAAACACAAAAATATAGCCTGTTGCAGTACAAGTGTTGAATTCTCACCCAGAAGATAAGAAAGGGTATTAGCGCCACAAAGGTACTTGGGCAGCTCACAAAAGGAAGCCAGTCAGCAGGCGAGCACAACTGATGCACACCAATGTACGTGGCTTCTTCTTGAAG